>NC_045793.1:64140747-65390747 GCF_009873245.2 Balaenoptera musculus
TCCCTCATCTAAGCTGTGATTCTTGAATTGCAGGACCTGCAGTTGAGGTTTGCATCTGTGTTGATGTCTGTGTTGAATTGATGTCTGCGTCAAAGCACAAAATTAATCTTATTCTTTCCTCTTATTGATAGTTTCCTTACACTTAGGTTATACAAGATAAATGATATCTGAGATTTACAAGTGCTTCATTTACTAGTAACTAAATCTGAAAGCTGAGATCAGTGTTCAACGTTTCAGAATGCTGCTTGACTAAAATATTTGAGCCTCTAGGGTTTCAAAAACTGGTTGTAAATCTTGCCAAGAGTGGATTACACTATTTCACCTCTTAACTGTATTAGTTCTTTGTGGAACATAAAAGTGCAAAGGCAAGCACAATTTTTTAATTAAAAAGTCTACTGGACATTTTCAAACCTTCAAAAAGGTTCATGTCAGCTTTTGTTCTATAAATGTGCAAGCCTATTTTTTTCCCTTTGGTGGCAGCTCTTCCTTTACCTGTAATTCAGCACATAATTTCAGAAGCATCTGGGATCCTGTAAATGTATATGAAGAATCATGTGTGTAAACAGATGTCTATGTGAGTATATTCTGATGGATGGATATTATGGAGAGGTGCTTTTGTTTTTGCTTTTTTTTTTTTTTGATTTGTCATAAGTTTGTCCTATAAATCATTATGGATAAACAGATATAATTGGAATAGGCATATGAATACCATCAACACTCTTTTCTATACCAAATCTTAAACACAGCATTAATATAGCACTATGTCTGATGGGGAGAAAAGGGAGTTTAAATTCATGTAGTCCATGTGTTATCACATAAAGAAATTCCTTTTAATCCAATAGCCAGCTCCGATTTTCATGTTAGGTTGATTTTAGACCGATTTTTCACCTTGTTGGAAGTTCCAATAGTAACTAAAACTGTGTTCAACATTTTCAGTTGTGTGGTTGACTTGTGGAAATCTCTCCACTTCTTTTCCCTGTGCTCAGTATTTTTATCACGCAGTGAAAGCCAGTATATCACCAAATAAGTAAAAAACAGAACATTGACAGAACCCCGAAAGGTCCTTCATGCAAAATCCTGATCACTGTATACTCCTACCTTCTCCAAAATGTAGTTGCTATCTTGACTGTTAGGATAATCACTTTCTTGCTTCCCATTATTAGTTATACCATATAAGCATGACTCCCTAAACAGTACAAATCAATTTTGCCTTTTTGAACATATATATCATGTGCTCTTTATGTCTCATTCACTCATCATTATATTTGTAAGACTTATCAATCCTTGGGTTTGAAACCAGATATAGGCGGTCCCCTAATTTGCTTTCACCACACTGACTCCCACGTTAGTCCTTAGTTTTGTGTATACTTACTCGTTGAAGTACAATTTATATGTAAAATGCACAAAACTAATGTGTTCAGTTTGATAAATCATAAGTTTTTACACGTCTGAGTAACAACCACCCTAAAACAAGATATATACCATTTCTATACCAGAAAATATGCTTGTGTTCTTTACCAGTCAATGCCCTACCTTCAGGAAATTACCACATTTGCACTTCTATGTTCACAGCTTAATTTTGTCAGTTCTTGTACTTAATTTATATAGAAAGAAACAATATGTATTCTTTATGTCTCACTTCTTCGGTTCAACATAATGTTCTTGAGCTTCATCAGTGTTATTTTTTAATTAATTTTTATTGGAGTATAGTTGATTTACAATGTTGTCCCATTTTTGTGGGATGATTTGCCTTTTCCCACTTCATTTTGAAGTGTTTACACAAAGATGCCATTAGTAAATGCTTTTATGGCTTTTTTATTGATTTGTAGGAGTTATTTGTATGCTCTAGATGTGAGTCTTTTGTCAGACATATGTCTAGAGATAATTTTTTACCATTTGTTTTATATATATATATATATCTGACAGTATATATCACATATATAATTTCCTAGGTGGTGTCTTTTGATGAACAGAAATGTTTAATTTTGATGAAGTCCAAATTTATTATTATGTTTTAATTGTATGTTTAATGAGTGATTTTTATCTTAGTTCAAAAATTATTTGCCTACTCTACCTGATTTTTTCGATGCTTTATATTAAACGTTTTATAAACATAGATCTTACATTTTAGTGCTTTGATTTATCACAAATTAATTTTTGCAAATAAAATGAAATAGGGGTTAAGATTACTTTTGTTCCATATGGATATCCAGTTTTTCAGCATGTTTTGTTAAAAAGTTTTTCCTTTAATTATAAAATTATCTTGATACATAGAACAAAAATTATTCATTCATATATGGGCTGCTGTATTTCGGAGCAATTCTTAGTTGCATTGATGTTCATCTATCTTTATGACAATGTCAATCTCTTTGTATTACTGTAGATTTATAGTAAGTTTAGAAATCAGGTAAATCCTACTTTATCCTTTTCTAAGAGTGTTTTGACTATTTTAGAACCTTCACATTTCCAGATAAATTTTAATCAACCTGAAGTTGGTCAATTTCCAGACAAAATTTCCAACAGACACACATAGAAGCCTGTGGTGTTTAGTTGTTTTTTTTTTTTTTTTTTTTGGTTTGTTTCTTTGTTTTACTTCTTTTATGTGTTCTTTATTTTTTTAGTTTTTATTGGAGTATAGTTGATTTATAATGTTGTTAGTTTCAGGTGTACAGCAGAGTGAATCAGTTATACATATACATATATCTACTCTTTTTTTTCTTTATTCTTTTCCCATCTAGGCCATTACAGAGTACTGAGTAGAGTTCCCTGTGCTATACAGCAGGTTCTTATTAGTTATCTATTGTATATATATATCAATAGTAGTTTGTATATGTCAATCCCAACCTCTCAAGTTATTCCCCCCACCCCCATCCACTGGTAACCATAAGTTTGTTTTCTACATCTGTGACTCCACTTCTGTTTTGTAAATAAATTCATTTGTACCTTTTTTTTTTTTTTTTAGATTCCACATATAAGCGATATCATATGATATTTGTCTTTCTGTGTCTGGCTTACTTCACTCGGTATGACAATTTCTCAGTCCATCCATGTTCCTGATAATGGCATTATTTTGTTCGTTTTTATGGCTGAGTTGATGAACATTTAGGTTGCTTCCAGGTCCGGGCTCTTGTAAATAATGCTGCAATGAACATTGGGGTGCATGTATCTTATTGAATTATGGTTTTCTCCTGGTATATGCCCAGGAGTGGGATTGCTAGGTCATGTCCACTCTCGCCACTATTATTCAACATAGTTTTGGAAGTCCTAGCCTTGGCAATCAGAGGAAAAAAAGGAATCCCAATTGGAAAAGAAGAAGTAAAACTGTCATTGTTTGCAGATGACTTGGTACTATACAAAGAGAATCCCAAAGACACTACCAGATAACTACTAGAGCTCATCAATGAATTTGGTAATGTTGCAGGATACAAAACTAATACACAGAAATCTCTTGAATTCCTATACACTGACAATGAAAGACCAGAAAGAGAAATTAAGCAAACAATCCCATTTACCATCACAACAAAAAGAATAAAGTACCTAGGAATAAACCTACCTAAGGAGACAAAAGACCTGTATGCAGAAAACTATAAGACACTTTGAAAGAAATCAAAGATGGTACAGACAGATGGAGAGATATACCGTGTTCTTGAACTGTAAGAATCAACATTGTGAAAATGACTATACTACCCAAAGCAATCTACAGATTCAATGCAATACCTATCAAATTACCATTGGCATTTTTCACAAATTAGAACAAAAAATTAGAACAAAAAATTTTACAACTTGTATGGAGATGCAAAAGACCCCAAATAGCCAAAGCAATCTTGAGAAAGAAAAAAGGAGCTGGAGGAATCAGGCTCCCTGACGTCAGACTCTACTACAAAGCTACAGTCATCAAAACAGTATGGTACTGGCACAAAAACAGAAATATAGATCAATGGAACAGGATAGAAAACCCAGAGATAAAGCCACCGCCTATGGTCACCTAATCTCTGACAAAGAAGGCAAGAATTTATAATGGAGAAAAGAGAGTCTCTTCAATAATTGGTGCTGGGAAAACAGACAGCTACATGTAGAAGTATAAAATTAGAACACTCCCTAACACCATACACAAAAATAAACTCAAAATGGATTAAAAACCTAAATGTAAGGGTGGAAACTATAAAACTCTTAGAGGAAAACATAGAGAAACACTCTTTGACATAAATTGCAGCAAGATCTTTTTTGATCCACCCCCTAGAGTAATGAAAATAAAAAGTAACAAACAGGATTTAATTAAACTTAAAAGCTTTTGCACAGCAAAGGAAACCCTCAGAAACAAAACAAAAGACAACCCTCAGAATAGGAGAAAGTAGTCACAAATGAAGCAACCGACAAGGGATTAATCTCCAAAATATACAAACAGCTCATGCAGCTCAATATCAAAAAAATAAATAACCAATCAGAAAAATGGGTGGAAGCTCTAAATAGACATTTCTCCAGGGAAGACATAAGATGGCCAAAAAGAACATGAAAGATGCTCAACATCACTAATTATTAGAGAAATGCAAATCAAAACTACAATGAGGTATCACCTCCCACCAGTCAGAATGGCCATCATCAAAAATCTATATACGATAAATGCTGGAGAACGTGTGTAGAAAACAGAACCGTCTTATACTGTTGGTGGGGATGTAAACTGATACAGCCATAATGGAGACCAATATGAAGGTTCCTTAAAAAAGTAAAAATAGAACTGCCTGTTGGTATTTTGATTGGAGTTCATTGAGTCAGAAATGAAATCTTTAAGATTCTGGGTCAGTGCACTCAGATATCTTTTTAGTTAAATTTAAAAAAATTTTTTTTCATTGAGGTATAATTGTCATGTAACATTATATTAATTTCAGGTAGGCAACATGATGACTTAACATCTGTATATGTTGCAAAATAATCACCACAATAAGTCTAGTTAACATCTGTCACTATTCATAGTTACACATTTTGTTTTTATGATAAGGAGTTTTAAGATCTACTCTCCTAGCAACTGAAAAAATATACTTTAACATATTTTAAATGCTCTATTTTTTTTAATAGTTACCCTAACATAAATATTCTATCAATATATTTTCCTGCTTTTTTGAAATTTACCCATGGCTTTTTAACATAATTATGAAAATAGTATGCTACCTGTTTGTGCTTATAAATATGTATATATTTATAATGCATAGACAACATAGAATATATTACTACTTCCTAGAATTTGAATTTGTGAATTTGTCAGCATAAAAACTAAAATTGAAAGAAGGTCTTCTGGTAAAAAAAAAATATGCTAACTTAATAATTCTAATATTTTTACTTGTAATACTTATTAAATACATAATTTAACATTCTGATATTTTTATATTGAGGAAATAGGAAAAGGGAATTGTGATAGGCTGAAAAATACATAAGAAATTTTAGACAATTTTTAAAAGCACATTATGAATACTTTCTATAACTTTTATTCCAGATAGCCTTTTATATATATACATATGGATTGTGCTCACTTGTTTTAATAGCATCATGCTCACATTTTTAAAAACTGGGATAAAATTTTGTTACATTCATTCTTGTAATCTATTTCTGTTTCAAAATATAAAATAGTAATCATTCAAAAGCTTTAATAAAAGACTTTCAAACTAAGTAATATGTATGATGTGCATAGTGTTTATTCCACTTTCCTCTATTAGATGTGAATAATTCATTTTTAGCCTTAAATATGAGCACAGGAAGAGTTTTTGAAATAAATGAAATCAAAATTAGTAATTGGGATCATCACCCTCATAGCTTTTGAAGCTCTAATAATTAGTTGACTGCTGCCACCTGGTTTCATAATTCCAAAGGCAATGACACTGATAACAGTTGCAAATTTTTCACAACTTAAATTAATTAATTACTGAGTCTGATTGACAGAATGAGGAAAGAGTATTGTCTATACTGGCTTTTGTTTCAAGGCAAAAAGCCAGGGATCCTAGGCCTAAACAGGAGAGGAAGTAAAGACAAATGAAGTAAAATGATTTTAATTAGGCTGTGGATGTATTTTGCTTCTAATAAATTCTGTCAAAAAAACCCAACACTCTTTAATTAGTGAAAATGCAAGCAGAGTGAGGAACCTCTACTGATTCTCAGAGATTTAAAAAAACTATTCAGGATAGTCTCTCTCTCTCTCTCTGTTCCTCATAAGTTCACGTCTATATTGATATAATATCTATCACTATGATATAATATTTACACCTTTTGATTAAACGGGCTGCTTGAAGCAGATTTGGGAGGTAAAAAGTGGTGGAAGTGAGAAGATTAGAAAGAAAAACAAAATTCCCATTTTAAATTTTATGTTTTGAGTAATAATGAGGTATTTTATTCAAACTAATCCTGAAGGGTAGATTATTATTGTTGAAATTTTTATTTAAATTTTTATTTAATGTTGTCTTGGTGCCTGTATATTTAATGTTGTCTTGGTGCCTTATGGATAAGATACTTTTTAAGGGCTTTAATGATTGCCTTAATATCTGATTCCTTTGCAACAAAGCAAACCTTAATTCCTTTGCAACAAAGCAAACCTTAATTAAGGAAAGATACAGATTCTCTTTCTGATATTTTCTCAAACTCTCAATAATCCCTAGGTCCAGGAGGACATGGCCTTTCCTCAGTGCATGTACACAAAGAAAGAGACATCAAGCTTTCTAGTATCTCTTCTCATAAGGGCATTAAACCCATCAAAAAGGACCCAACTTCATGACCTCAGCTAAACCTAATTATCTCCCAAAGGCTTCATCTCCAAATACCATCACATTATGGTTTAGGGTTTCAACTTATGAATTTTGAGGGACACAATTCAATACATAGCACTATGACTCTATTTCATGAGCATGCATTTATTTTATAATTGAATCACCAACAGTATATATTGAAAATATTATATTTACTAAAATTACTTAGACGTATGTCTGCGTAGCCAATGAATTACTACTGCTGCCACATTACTACTATAATGTGGCAGTGCAAATAGAACAACCTCTTCCAGTTCTGGCAAAAATCAAATTAATATTTTAGTATCATGGTGGATATTCCATCTCTGCATTAGTGGGTATAAACAAGGGTTCACACCATTCTTAAATGTTTTCTTCATGACAGCCACAACATTCCTCTGATTCTTACTGTCTACTAATTTAGATATATCTAAATTAAACTCTTTATGGCAGCGTATCTCATCAAGATAATTTAGCAGAATTATCCTGAGCTTCTCAGGATACATCTGTCAGGGAGTAAATAATGAAGATGGAGCAGAGAAAGAAGTTGAACTGCATGGCAGATACAACAGAGACCTCAGGAGATTCCTCTAGAGCTTCGGATCTGGAATGTCCTTTCAGAGTTTTCCCAAATTGAGTAAGGGATCTCAGCCTGTGGGGGAGATCCCACATTGACCAGCTGTGGGATGCAAGCTTCCTCTAGGGAGGGAACATAACTTTAAACAAACCATTTCTCTTCATTGGAGGCCAGTTCCTGGAGAGTAATTCAGCTGTGAGTTTTCAGCAACCAACACTTGGCAGTAGGTGGGAGAATGAGTGACTACACTTGCAGGGGGTAATGACTGTTGAACCACAGCATCCACTACAGATTCCCTCTCAGAGTGCCATCTAAGTTTTCTAATGATGCTGCAATATTGAACCCTGTTTTATATTCCAGCAAGACCAGCTTTTCCTTGGAGAGAAACTGCCTTTTGCTTGGATTGGAAACTATTTTAACAGAAGAAAGTGATCTTAAACCAACTTCTCTTGCTTAGAGACAGAATTTTACTACAAAAAAAGAGCTCTGTATTTGGAGCTAGAAAACTAGTCTAAGTTCTATTGCTTATTTTTTGACAAGGGTGTTGATCTGCAGATATAATGATTATTATTTGCCAATACTATTGAAGGATAAGGAAATACATTTTTTAAAATCCAGACCTGATAAGATAAAAGTGTAAGCTAGCTGACCCTAAGGGCAACCAACCAAGTAAACAAACAAATGAAATGCAAATTCAAGAGTTCTCCTATATAACAAAAATAACAAATCCTAAAAACAAATGAACAGAAAGAATCTATTTGGAATAGAAGCAAAATCATACAATATCTAGGGAAAGCTAAAAAGAAATATGTAAGACCTATATGAGGATAACTATAAAATTTTACTGAAAGACATAAAAAAAACCCTGAATAATGGAAAGGCATCTTATGTTCTTGAACATAGTGTGTTGTAAAGATGCTGAAACTTTGTGAAGCTGTATAAATAAACTGAACTTCCTATCTCTTTCACTGCATGACAAGAAAATATCCATTCAGACTTTAATCAAACATGGATATTAAATTTGGGATCATCTTATAGAAAATATAGGTATGCATGCATGTTTGCATGAAGGGAGGGACCACTGGAGAGTTATCCCAAACAGGCATCTGAAACAGAGGTGTAAGGTAAAGCAAGTTCAGTGAGAAATGCCATATATGTGTTTTGAAAAAATGGATACAGAAGATACACAGTGGTTTCAAATGTGTAGTATGAAGAAAACATTGTCAGGAGAGAAAATTATGAATTTTAGACCTGAGTTCCAATTACGCTGTTTCTTACATAAGCAACTCTATGTGATCTACTTCAGTGTGAATAGTTGAAAGGATTTATTTATTTATGTAATCTGGATTAATAATTTTTAGAGCAATGCCAGTATTGACCAGAAGTTAATTTATACCCATTCTCTATAATCCCAATGAAAACTTTATCAAAAATTTTAGAGAAATCAACAGGACAGTTTGCTGAATGACAGTGTCTTTTTTTTTTTGGTTTGCCAGACAATGAGTTAACAGGGCTGTAGCTTTCTTTTCTCCCAGTTGAAAGGGCTTCCCATTGTCTTTCTCTGAGTGTTTTCAGCCTTTGTATCTTGCATGCTACTTGTCTACAATTCTTCTCCTATTTGTCTGACATTCAATTTCAGACAGTTCTTAGCCCTTGCACAAGACCACTCATATGGAGTTACAGAGTAAGGAGAAAGAAGGGCCCCCATTCCTAGAACACAGACACATAGCACATGCGACTACATCCAGGCCCATGTGCCCGTCTGCAGGATGGTAGATGCATGCATGTCTTTGTCTTATGACCCTCTGCTTGTAAATTTTCCTAATAATACCTCCCTTTTCTTTAATAGATTCTTCCTACAGGATGGCAAATCCCTGAATCTCTACAGAGTCTACTGTTAAAAGCAGTAAAGAGAGTTTGATTCCTTCTTGAAGGGTATGACAAATCTTATTTCTAGAACATGAACAAATCCAATCTTGTAAACAAATAGAAGGATGAATAATCTCTCTTATTCTCTAGTCTAGATAGGCACAGGCCAATTAATTCGTGCCCCTAGTGGAAGGTTTATGATGATTATCCTCTATTATGGGAAGACAAGAAGAATTGTTTACTGAATGACCCCCGTGTTCTTCTCCCAACTTTTAGCATCAGCGATTCTTCTCCCCCACCTCCCAATGGGAGGAGCCGCAAGATATCAGTGCTCTTTAAAGTCTCCAGATGCTATTACTACTGTTGCCCAGCCCATGGTATGTGTTCATGACTCCCCTAAATAGCTGACATTCAACATGTGCATAATCACATCACAAAAGAAGCCAATGAAAATGGAGAACAAAAGGCAAGGTTTTTGGCTGGAGCACAGAATCACAGTATTTCCATTTGCATGAAACCTTAAGCATACCTTTCTACAGATGTCCAAAGCATAGGGGACTTAATACTTCATCTTGCTGACCCTCTACTTAAAAGTTTTCCCTAATAAATTGATTTTACCTTAACATGCATGTCATTGTATTGTTTGCCTTCCCTCATAACTATACACTTTATTATTCTAAAATTTATTTTGGAGAATATGTTAGTTCCCTAGAGCTATATAACAAATTACAACAAACGATGGCTTAAAACAAGACAAATTTATTATCTCACAGTTTCTTTAGGTCAGAAATTCGGGATAGCTTACTTTTAGCTTAGCTGGGTCCTCTGCTCAGAGTCTCACAAGGCTAGAATCAAAATGTTGGCTGGGATGCATTATTATCTGGAGGCTTGCCTGGGGAAGAATTAGCTTCCAAGACCATTCAAGTTGTTGGCAGAATGCATCTCCTCTGTCTGTTTCCTTGCTGACTGCTGGCCAGCTGCCACTTTTAGTTTCTGGACACAGTAAGGTAAGGACACAGTTCCTTATCACCTGGGCCTTTCCCAGGCCCTTTTACAACCCATGACCTTTGCCATATTCTTTTGGGTAAAAGCAGGTCATTGCTTCCACTGTCTCTCAAATGGAGGGAGTTATACAAAGTCATGAGTCATCAGGGATCCATTTAGAGTGTGTCTGCCGCCGAGAATGAATATAAACAAATAACCAATACATTTTTGAGAAAAAAATGAGGAGTAGGTTGTCCTACCAGACATGAAAATATGCCATAAGATTTTATCAATTAATCTACTGTGGCATAGCAGCAGAAGTAGGGGGAAAAAAAAGAATAATGGAATAGAATTGAGAGCTTATAAGCAGATTTACATTTACCTTGATATAAGGAATTTCATTTATGATAGTATTGAAAAAAATCACCATTAAATAAATGATATTAGGGCAATAGAATATTGCATTCGGGAAAACAGTAAGTTAAAGCTTATCTTACAAGTAAATATCTTACTAATATAATAAATAAACAAATGAAATATAATAAAATACATAAGTAAAATGAATAAAATAAAATAGAATAAAGTAAATAATGATTCAAATTAAGAGAGAGATTAATTTGAAAATAAACTTTAGGAATCAAATATGTGGTAGTAGCTTAATATGACCTGACATCAATTGTATGAATATTTCCATGTGGACCTATGACTCATTTTCTGTCTTGATTTTCCATTCTGAGGGTCCACATCTACTCCATTCAGAGGATATTATCCAGAATTCACCAAATTCATTTCATTATATTGTTTGCTAAAGAGATTCTTCTTAATCTAGGTGTTTATTTGTGGACTACTTTATTTCTATCCTTTTTATATCATGCCTTACCTACATTAATTAAAGGTATTTTTTTTCTGTAACATTTTAAATGTTCCAGACAGTTGTTTGAGTACAAAGTACTAGGAGAAGAAAACAAAAACAAAAACAAAAACAAAAACACCAGGTGTTTGCTGTGATATTTTTGATACATTGTAGAGTTAGTTCTAAAAGGTATTGGTCAATAGATTGATAATCTCAAGAACTTTCATTCTCTGCTCTTATCACTGATTTTTTATGAGTGCAATTTATACTCAAATAATTATTAAACTCTAATGGAACTATGATGTGACCAAATATAAAGACTGATAGAATAGTTATTTTTTTCTTTGAACACGATGGATTTTATTATTCAGTGGGAAATACTTCTAGCATAAGATCAAGGAAATCTCACTGAGCATTTTTGGGAAAATAAAAGATATCCTATAAACACAAAATTTCTCATTAGTTCCCTGAGTTCATTAAGCACTTACTAGTCCCACTGATCACCATATCCCAGTTAATCTAACATGAGCACATACTCTCCTCTCCCAACTCATCCACATTCACAACTACTTACGCGCTTATACACACCTCTTCACTTACACACAGAATCACATACATACACGCATACATACATATACATACTCAAAGACTCATTTTTTAAATGTAGTTGAAAGGGAGCAAAGATACACAAAAACTCTGAGGTAAGGATATTCTTTGTAACTAAAAGCTTCGCTGTAAATGGCTCTGTTACTAAAGAAGAAATCACGTTTTTTTAAAGGGCACATAAGCAATGAGGTTCCTACCTTTTATAAAACATACTGGCTTCATCTCTGTGCATCCAATTATCTATTTGTCTTTCAAAGTTCTCAAACTGAAAATAAAGAAAAGCAAAGCCACTGAGGATAAAACCTTGCTTATCATCCATGGACTATACAAATTAGACACAAAAGATCATTGCAAAAATATCAGAGCTCTCAGAAGCATTCCATCACAAAAATATTTAGAGATCAGCAGTGAATTAAATCAGTCGTCCTCCCTGTCACACTGATGAAGGAATTGTATGCTCTGTTTTCATGACAAACACATCATTAGTGTACATACATTTAAACTGATTATTTAATTCAGCACAAGGGACATTAGGGTTAGAGTTATATAAAAACTCAAATCACACTTGATGTTTCCCAAATATCATGCTTTGTGTGGCCTAATCAAGATTTCATCAAATGTTTTATTAAGCTCTGTCACAGGAACCCAGCTGAAGCCAGATGATCCCTTATTATTAAGCAAAAGTAAATTGCTTTCATTTTGGTCTGAATTTCAATGAAATGGTTCCTAAAATACTTGGGAAATATAAGAAGGTCACTTGTAATACCACCAAAACGCTGCAGTGCATTCATGTAGCTGGTGAGCTGAAAGAAATGATGAAGTGTAAAAATGGGAGTTTAACAAAAATTACTAGAGCTATTATGCATATACAAACATCTGTACATCACGAAAAGGAGAATTATTAGGCAAAGATGTATGAACGCTTACATTTACTACAGTTTTGTATTTATCACATTTCTGATGCGACCACAAAATCAAGGAAATAGCCAATTACCATTAAAAAGCTAGTGTATGATTTTTAAGGTAAATTCAACTGTTGTTTATAATATGAAACAGCTTGAAAATTAAACATACCTTCCAATATCAAAATATACCATAGTGATGTCCAACAGACAGTATTTTAACAAAATCACTCTGAACTCTAGAGAATGATCAGAATCAAAGAGAAGTTCTATACCAAGACCAGTAAGTCAGGATCATGTGTAACCAAGTAACCCAGTTTGCCTTGGACAGTTCAATTTTATACCTGGTGTTCTGCTGTTATTACTAATAGTGCTTCCTTTAACTCTCTAAGTATTCTTGTTTAGCTTATAATAAATTATGTGGCCATTTTTTTCTCGATTCTGATTAATACAGAAACACCAGGGCGTGTTCTTTCAACTGACTATGAGAGCAATAGGTCTTCGTTCTTTTGCCTCAAGACTGTTTCCTTCCTTCTTTCCTTCACAGCCCAGAGCAAACAAAAATGTCTTAACATCCCCATAACATTATGCTAGTCCCTTACATAGGTGGAGATTTGCTAATTATACCTGATAAGCAAGAAGTTGCATGTCCCTAGATACTTCTATCAGAAGTGCATATGCCATATGGTAAGATATAAGTGCCCCCACCAAGGCTTTCCACATTGGTGAAATTTCTAAGAGTCAGTAGTTTAGGTCATGTTGCAATATTCCCTCTGAAATGAAATACAAGTTTCTGCACCTTGATTCACTTGCATGAAAAAAGATACACAATGCTTGGTGGACTTCTTTGGATTTTAGAGGCAACATGTGTCACATTTGGGTGTGAATCTCTGATCAATTTATTGAGTAACATGAAAGCCTTTTTGAGAGAGGCTCAGAGGAAGAAAGGGCTCTTTGGAAGGTTTGTATTGTGGTATAAGCAACCCTGCCATTTGGTCATAATGACACAGTATACCCAGTGTTGCTTACTGCATCTGTAGTAGTCAGTGTGCCTCATGGAACTCCTGGCAAATCTCAGTTAGAGAAACTCTTGGGAAGCACTAGGATTTTGGAGTTAAGTTATTCTTCAATTGAGAAGCAGCTCTAAGCTCACTATTTGATAGAATATAAATATCTATGAAACACAAAGTAAATATGTGTTCTGATCTCAGTGTCATGAATGGGATGATATTTAAACCACATCACCAAATCTAAAGTGGGTTATGCCCAGGAGAATTCTATCACTAAATGGAAAAGGTATCTATAAAACTGGCCAAAAGCAGATACAGAAAGCAAAAGTAAATCCCATGTCTGAGTTGCTTAGATTACTATTAGACACACTAATTTTGCCTTGCTACCTTTCCTACAACCCACCAATGGATCATAAGAAGAAATAAAAATGCATGCCTACTTTGTCTATGGTTCTTCATGATATCCTTACACCAGCTGGAGGAGAAGGCTGCAGCAGGACAGCTCTACTAAGGAGTGTGTCTGAAAGACAGGAATAAAAGAAACCTCAGTGGACAGAAATATGAACAGCGTATTGACATTAACTTATGGACAGTAGCTAACAAATTGGATAAGGAGTTCAGAAAAAGCAAGATTGGAAGATTATCAACAAAGAGGTCTGGGTAAAACAAATGGCCAAAATTGATGGTGAATATAAGTGTATCCTATGTGCACATCCATGAGAGCATCTACTGCAGAAGCATGCTCAATAATCAGATGGGCTAGATGACCCATTGTGGAAAGGTTAGCCTTTTTCCACTGCCAGCCAGTGTTTGATCAATGGGATCATGATCCAAGTTCCATGGCTGCAAGGATAAAAGCTATACATGAGCTCAATAGTTTGGAATTCCCTCATCAAGCCTCACCTTTATGTATCTAATGCTAAGTGCTCAGCCTGCCTTAGTAGAGGACAATGTGGAGCCCTCATATGACACAATTCTCCAGGAGGATTAATCAATCTGATGTCAAATCAGTTACTCTGGATGCTTTCTAACATGGAAGGGGCAGTGATGTTTTGTTTTGGTTTTGGTTTTGGTTTTCTCATGGGAACAGAGACATAGTACAAATATGGGTTTACCTTTCTTGTTCATAACACTTGTGTCAAAAATGCCATCCACAGACTCTTAGAATGCCTGACGTAACACTATAATATTCCACATGACATTACTTCTGACCAAGAAACTCATTTTACAGCAAAATGAGCGTGGCAATAGATTCACTCCCACAGAATTGATTGGTCATATTAAGTATCCCAGATCTCAGAATCAATTGGCTTTACAGAATCGTGTACTGAAGGCTTATTTACAAGAGACTATTAGGAGCTAACACTTTATGAAGTTGGGGTACTGGTCTATAAGAAATAACATATACTTTAAACCAGTGACCAATATGTGGTAGAATTTCTCCAAGAGCCAGAATTTATATCTGAGAATTGAAGGGACAGAAGTAACAGATATTCTCTCCCTAATACATGTAATAGCTCACTTAGAGAATTCTTTTCTTTCTGTTCCTCTGTCATTGAGTTCAGTGGTCCTAGTTCCCAAGGGAGAAAGACTCCCTTCAAGGAACAAAGCCATAATTCTGCTAAATTGAAAAATCAGAAGTCCCACTGGTCTTTTAGGTCTTGTTATATCAGTGAGACAGCTGTCATAGAAAGGGGCTAATCTGCCTCTGGTGATTGATCCTGATTACTAAGGAAAAATTGGGTTGACATGACATAATGGATTCATGAGAACCATGTCCAGGGTGTCTCTTAGAACTCATGTGTTCAATAATAAATATTAATTGAAAAATTATCAATATGATAAGGACAAAATCATTAAGTACTCAAATCCTTACAAAATGAAAGTTTCAACACAGCAGATAAAGAACTTTGAGCAAATAAAGTGCTAGTATAAGATAAAGTTACATTGAATGGAGAAGAAAGAAAGAGAGAAAGAAAGGAAGGGAGGAAGGAAGGAAGGAAGGAAGGGAGGAAGGGGGAGGGAGTGGGGGAGGGAGGGAGGAAGAAGCCTTTTGCCTAGCTACAGAGGTGATGAGTGGTGATGAGTGAAGCTGCTATGCATATTTTATGTGAGATAATTTTGTCTTCCTGTTGCTGTATAAAGATGATAAGTTATAATTAGGGTTCCAGTTGGGAGTATTGCTAAATTGAAATCACCCCTGTTGAAAGGTGGTTGATCTCTGTGGGACTTCTGTGTTGGAAATTGAGAGCATTGTCTTCTGAACAAAAGGTAAGAATGAAGACTGAGTGGCAAAAAGAGTATACTTTTCTGGGTATTCTTTTTTTATGGCTACCTCCATCATTTTTTACCCTTCTCTGTTTTTCTCTGAGACCCTGGAGACTGACCTCTTTGGATTGCATCACCCAGGTTAGACTTAGCTAATGGGAGGCATCAAAAGGACAGTGAAAGTTGAGACAAAAAAGAATGCTATTTCTTGTCTGCTCCTGACTTCCCCCTCAACCCCAGCTATGTGAGTTAGGTCCTCCCTCTACTAATGCCTGTTATGTGACCCCTCCTCTAGATGGTTCCAATTCTCATTGAGTTATATTTCTATTCCCCCCAGCTTATTCTTTCAACTCTGGGTAACAAGAGCTTTTACCGTCCTTCATGTATTTGCTTAACCTTGGTCATACTCTTATAAGCAACCCCCTTTAGAAAGTTTCTTCATCTTAACTATTGGGAGTGAATTCTGTTTCCTACACTCAACTGACACTGATCCAGATGAATTCTCAATTTATTTTACACAAGAACCGGTAACTATTTTCTTTTAATTTCCACGGATCTAGCACCATGCCTGGCCTATTGAAAAACAACTGTATTAATGTTGAATGAGTAGATGAATGAATGAATGACTTTATTAGGATTGTGTAAGATAACTGAGAGACTTCCTCTTGCTTTCATACCAAGAGCATGCACACGATGATATGCTGCTTCAAGGGATTTTCAAATTTCCTCATGGGAATATCCCCCTGACCATAAGTGAAAACCAGATAATTGGTAATTAGACATCACAAATCCCTAAATGATTTCTACTGATGATGGTCAAAGTAAATGAATTATTGAGCTATTTGATGGTTTGAGAAACATGAGACAGGGAATGATCAGGGTATTTTAAGTACTTTCTATTAATGTAGCTATCTGATTCAATATGTGAGGAATATATGTATCAAGGTCATTTTACAGGTTAAAATTTAATTGAATTGCCCAATATAACACTCCTAGTACTGTAGGACCAAAACTAATGTAGGTCTTGTTAATTATTCTGTGTCATTCCCTGAGGATTCACTGATGCTATCTGACACTTCAGTAGCCCGTTCACCTTATGTTACACTGATTCATTGTATCAAAACAATTGCTATTTTTCAGATTCTTTCCACTTATAGGTTATTACATAATATTGAATACAGTTCCCTGTGCTATACAGTAGGTCCTTTTTGGTTATCTATTTTATACATAGTAGTGTGTATATGTTAATCCCAGCCTCCTAATTTATCCCTCCCTCCACCCCCCTTTCCCCTTTGGCAGCCATAACTTTGTTTTCTGTGTTTGTGAGTCTCTTTCTGTTTTGGAAATAAGTTCATTTGTGTCTTTTTTTTCTTTTAGATTCCACATCACATATAAGCGATACCATATGATATTTGTCTTTGTCTGTGTATAACTGAAATTGCTGTGCTGTACACCTGAAACTTACACAGTATTGTAAATCAACTTTACTTCAATTAAAATAAATAAAAATAAAACAATTGCTATATAATGATATTTATAGGTAAGTGAAAAAATGCATACAGATTTCTCATTTAGGTATGACAAAAGTATGGAAAAGATAAACTGAATGTAAATTAAACATGCATTGGAAAGTAATGGTGAGAACACCAATCAGGCCAGGCATATATCTTTGAATTACTGTCTATCCTACAACTTTATTCTATGGGATCCTGAAAGTCATAGCATGTGTGATTGTTTAATTATGAGCATCTCAATGTGAAGTAATATGACTCCATTTTATAATAGTGCCAGATAAAGGTTATAGATGTTTTATGATGAGATATTTTAGGAAATATTCTAATAGACATGCTGGTAAGGAGTATGATAGTGCTTTCAACAAGGAGAAATCAACTGAGCCCATTATTTTAAAAATGGTGAAGAAACTTTGGACTTCTGACTCATCTAATGGTGACATAAACCATTAGTCATAGCTGATCACTGTCACTGGTCTGTCATCTGGTTTTATCATCAAAGTTATAGTTATATAACATAATTGCATAATAACATAGTTATAGATCATAATTGCATAAGTAATTTAGAATTTTAATTATTTGTATAAAAATTTAGGAAACTTAAAAGACTTTTTAAAATGGTAGTGTCTAATTTAAAATATAACAATATACTTCATTGTGATTAAATTTCTTTTGCAGTTTTCCTGATTATCTCCATTCTGATACCATTAAAGTGATGGAATTGTTCAGTCTCATGAAATTGTCCAGTCTCATGAAATTGTCTTCCTGAGACACTGTTAAGCATAATGCTTTGCCTGCAATTTTTTCAATATTTAGCACATTATGTTCAGTTATGTATATATAATTAATTATTTTTATATGGCAGTTACACATTCATTCATATAGTGAGCTTCATCAAAAATAGGAAATAAAACTATGGTATCAGAGTAATTACTAGTACCACTCCACTGGAATTGACATTATGCAAAGGATTTGTGCCCAACATTAAAAACAAAAAAAAAACAACACACGAGGTAGATTGTATATTCTAAATTACATTTAGGACTATGCTTATTTGTTCATTAAAAAAATCTTTATAATCCCATTGTAATTCTTTTCCCTATATTTAAAAGTTTCACTTAAAATAGAAAATATTAGCTATTATATAGCAGGCAAAGGCAGATACATTTTAGTTTTAATAGAAGCACTGTTCAGTATATCACTTTAACATCTCATATTAAAATAAAGAGTTTCTAAATGAACTGTTTGTGTATAGTTTCAGGAATAATTCAACCAATGAAAGGAAAAAAAACCTGACAAAATAAAATTGTAGTTACAAATTATAGAATTACTGCAAATTTTCTAATATCTCAGTCAAATTTTAAAAACTGTCCTGTAAACATCCATATATCTATCACATTTGTTTTAAATGATAAAGCTGCACAGCCCCTTGATTTTGCCCCTTCTTTAACTGATCTTTCTTTAATGATTTCCAGAATCTGATAAATTAGGTCACTGATGGCAATATCTACAGGAGAATGACTACCTTACATTCTTAGTTCTTTTAAGGGTCATCTTTTTATACCTCAAGACCTTTCTTTAGAGTCATCCATTTATTCAACAGGATAATTCTGCCTACCAGAGGTGGTGGGATATCATTGTTTATGAATAAGTGCAATTTCCATGGTTATCTTATACCTTCTTCATGTAACACTAAGATAGAAGTTTTCATTTCTTAAAGTGGTATTATTTACAAACAATAAGTCACTACGTAGGCAGATTTTCAAATTTTGTTATATTTGTGGTATTTACTTTTTATTTATTAAAAATACCACAGCAAATACTTGAAAATGTATTTTAGATGTGATTTGATTATGGGTTCCTTTCTCTCTAAAATGGATATTAGTTTGATCTTACAGTATAATTTTCTGAGTATCCTGAATCAAGAACCTATATTCATTTCATAAGATTTATTAGATCAAATCCAAAAATCTTTAATTTGTTTTGTTCCCTGACTCCTTCTTATTTGTTCAACCTTATCTGTCATTTCTTAAGGTAGATTCTTTTCTCCAATTAGGTGATTCTTCTAAAAAGAAAGATTATTCCAGTCTCAATGAATTTTCTTCTTATTCTTTTCTCTTACCTAAAATGGCTTGCAATCTCACCTCCAACATTGCAGACTTCACCAGTGAACCTTTCTTGTAGAATCACCTGTTCAATGAAATCCTACAGCTTAAGTTCTAAAAGTGTCACAGAAATGACTTCTATATACTAATTGCAATAACAGCTGTATTAAGAGCCTCCAGATACAGTATTTGGGTTCGTAATACTGCAACTGATTGCCCGCCTCCTCTGGAAAAGGAAGAAAGCTGTGGTATTTACCCACCACTGTTAGGCTGAGCCCAGGTATTTTAACACCCTGGCATGTCTCATCTTCCTTGGTCTGAGCATGTGCCTCTAGAATGGCAAAACCCTCAGGCAAAAAACTGAAGGTGGTTGAGGTAGGATGCCGTCAAGCAAGTGTGCAAACTTGACATGAAGTGGCTCTTTACATGGTCTACTCTGAGGTACATTTTATGCAGTCTGCTGAAGTCCTCAAGGGAGACTGAGTCAAATTGCTCAAAAACAGCTTTTGAAATCAACTAAACCAGACTTTCAATGTTGGTTCTAATACTTGTGAGCTGCATTCTGATTGTCATTTATATTAACAGAAATATTTATTGTATTACAGGAAAATTATTGGAACAAAATATAGGGGTAAACCTTGATTTATGATACCTGATTCATGATTTGGCCAGTATGTCAACTGTTAAGAGTCTTCAAACTGGTCCCTGAGACTGTTCTTCCTCTTCTCCATCTGATTTCTCTGGACAAGGATGTAGTAAACTGAAAGCAAACTTGCAGTGCTTTAAGCTGAAATGTGAGCATGATCTGAGCCTTTATAGGAGAAATATGTAGCACAAATTGAATCTCAATCAAGGGAGGATGTCCAGGTCTCTTCCTAGCTTAACTGCTGCTAAAGTGACCTTCAGTGAGCTAGTCAACCTTTTTATTCATTAGCTTCTCCCTTGTCAAAGTAAGCAGCTAAGAATATATGACTACCAGTCATGCATGACCACAGTGAAGAGAAATGGAAAAATTTGAACCCTAAGATGTGGAGATTTGCTGTGGAAATATTCCATGTATGTAGAAATTTTTAAAAAATTGTCTACAATGTTTTCTTTGTGATTGAGCTTCAGTGGGTGATACTTAGGTATTTTGTCAGTTTTGGATTGTTGCTTATTTTAGTCTCATGAAAGACTGTTTCACAAAATAGATTAGATTTTATGATATCTTTCCACTTAAAGGAAGCAGATAGTTACATGGCTGGTTTCACCTAATGGAGAGATTTATTGTCATGCTGAAGTGAAAATGTGATAAATGTATTTCCCAATTCAACCTTTTCCCAGTCTGCATATTTCACATTTCAATCACACTCAAACGACTGCCAGGTGATGATTTTATTCACTTGAATTACATCAAAAATGGTAGAAATATAAATATTAAGAAGATCAAACTAGAAGTAAAATAGAACATTAATTCTGGGAACCAACTACTTGACTTTTACACTATTACTTTGAAACTAAAACAAAAAACAATACAAGAAACTGTCAGTTCTTTTAGAGATGAAGTCTAACATGTATCATCTCTAAATGAGTAAGGAAAAGTTAACACAAATTTAGAAAGTAAGGAGAGCAATTACATTGGTTCAAATATCATGATATAACTGTATTACTTCTTTACTATTTTAATTTTTTTTTCTTCCTTACCTGATCTACTGTTCATTGAGTCAATGATTAGCATTGTTCAAAACTTAGGTTAGTGATTCTCTATGCAAAGTTTATTCTTCTGGTCGGGGGTTTGGACAAGAATTAAGATAATATCTATTAGATACACAAGGAGGGATGAAGTTTGTACACCTCCTGGAGAAAAGAGGAAGAGTCCATGTATGAAATTATTAATTAACATGTATTAAAAATCAGTAGTACTACAGAATAATAAAGAAAAATGAGTTCGGAAACTAGGGACTTGGGTAATTGCCTGATACCTGTTAATAGGTGGTTCCCTTGTGTTACTTCCTTATCCTAAAAATAAGGTTTGGAATTAGATGGTCTATAAGGTTCCTTCTAGCCTAACATTCCATGATTCTTCTATATTGTTATTCATTTGCTGTAGCAAATTCATGAACATACTCCTGGTACTTTAGCTTTGAGAAGAGTCTACCTATTTGTCTGGATTTATGGAGAGGATAGAACTAGTGAAACTTGTTTCCTTTTGTGGGCATCTCGAGGTCTGACTATTTAAATTTTATAAGTAAGGTACATTTTTTTTTTTTTGCTCTCTTCACTGGGAAGGTAGATATTCACAAAGACATTGTCTCCTGGGATTTTACCATGTTACCGCTCACTGTTTTAAATCCTCAGAAAACTTAGAAAAAGCCTTCAACATGAAACCTTGTGGCCAAAGGGGATCACTTTCAAACATATCTAACAATTTGTAGCTCCTGTCCTGAGAAGATCTCTTCCTTTTAGTCAACTGCTTAACACTTTCCCAGTAGATCTATTTCAGTGTTTGCCTTTAGAAAAAAAAGTCTAGCCTATACTATGTATAAAGTTAATTGTTAATACAAATATTTCAAAAATTTTAAATAACAAGAAAGATTTTCTTTTTTTGAACTTGCTTGTTAATACATTAATTAATTCATCAAGTAATTGTGGAATTCTCAAATTTACTTCAATGTAAACACAGAAATAAGTGAAATTTGATTTAGTAATACCCTGGCTATTAAACTTTTAAGTTTCTTAACAATCAAGATTCAAAACTAATCCAATGAGATTAATAAAAGCTTAGCATTTTATGATGCTCCACCTAAAATCAACAGTGAAATCACCTGTGTGAATAAAGTACTATAGAATTTAAAGAATCTTTCATTCATTAAAAAAAGAAAAAATATATATAGATCTAAAATAAAGTAAAAAAACAATCAACAGTTACAACATCTTGTGATTTTCATTTTCTATAAAACAATGAGGCCAACTAAATTTTGTCTGGATATGTTTAAAAAAGAGATGACCATACTTGTTTACAGAGTAAGAAAAAAAAAATGAATCAAAAGGTATTGATAAAGTATAGTGTACTTGTAAAAGTTGCCACAAAAATGAGCATCAGATTATGTTTTTGAAACCTAAAATGAATAAGGACAATGTAAACTAAGAATCAGCTAGTTGGAACAAAGTACGTAACAAAACATACAGCATCGATTCTTCGTCCCGCTCTTATTTTATTAATTTCAGTATAAACTCTGAAGAATTCTGAGATATGTACATACTGAAAAATGCCAGTTTAGCAAAGTTGCTGAGGAGTTTTCAGCCACTTTGTAAGCAAGCCCCTATGTCCCTCCTCAGTTTAATATTTATTTATCATTTATACAGCTGGACACTTTGGTCCACTAACACACAAGCATAATCAACCAAAAAAAGCCCAAATCAAAACAATCCAACAAAACAAACAAGCAAACAAATAAAAACAAGGTCTTCCTAACATAACTTGAAAACTTATGCATATACTCCAATAAAAATTAATTTAAAAAGAAACTAACTATTAAGTATGTTCATGTAAAGGTACAGAAATCCAGAAATTTTAAATTAAAAGATAAAGGGATACAATTTCATATTTTACCTCAGGACTAACAAAACAAATGAGGAAACAACTTTTAAGAAAAACTGAATTTAATTACTCCATTTAAAATCCAAAATTACCCAGAAGGAGGTGTTAAGAATTTTACAACTTAAAAATGCTTTCATTTATGTAATGGTTCCTTATATAAAAGGGGTCCCTATACAAAATCGCATTCTAAACTTAATAAACTAAACAATCAAAGATTGTTTTGAAACTATCATTTGTGATTGAAAGATTATATAGAGTCTGTTAAATTGTTTACATATTCCTTGATAAAGGCATACATTGGTTACATGGGGACAGACTATAACCTAGAGCAAAGAAGAAGAAAGAAGTGAGAAGATTTATCTTTCTCCTCAACTTCTAGGCAGCACTGCAGAATGGAACAAAAGGAAATGGATGCTGTTTTCCTAGGTTTCTGGATTAAATGATGCTTTTGTAAACCATAATTTGACCCTTATGTTTTATAATTAAGAAGAACAATAAAAGGAAAGAGGACTAAAAGACTTCCTCAGTCCTCAGTATCCCCAGGAATCAACAAAGATTGCTCAACTAACATAAATAAATGAAAAAAGAAAAGTTTTTGTGAGGGTCAGTACTGTTTTTGACTATACACAAGCTCTGAATTATGTTAAATTATTTTGTTAACTAGCATTATCACTTATTTATATTTACTATTAAATAAAGCAATCCCATCAGCATTGTTTAAATCTAGTTATTCCCAATGCATTTAGAAAACTTCACTGTTTGCAGTAACATGACTCTCCAACTCCAGTTGTCCAGACTGTTTGCTACAATGTCCATCTGACTAGTATTAAAGACAATTATAATAAAAATTGTGGTAACTTACAGTTATTGAAAGCTTTGGTGAATGGCCCGCATTGTGAATTTTTCATTCATTGTTGGAGAGGATGCATTATAACCAGAACACCTGGGGCTTTAGCACAATACTGCTGGAAATATAAAATGGTACAAACCACTCTGGAAAAACAGTTTCTTAAAAGGTTAAACATATACTTATGACATGGCCTAGCAATTCAACTCTTGTTATTTACCTAGAGAAATGAAAATGTATGTTCGTAGAAGTACTTGAACATGAATTTTCGTAGTAGTTTTATTTGTAATATCCCCAAACTTGAAACAACTTAGATGGCTATCAAGAGATGAATACACACAAAGGAATAGGGCTGAACAGCAAAAAAGCAACAAAATGGATATACAAGCAACAAAATGGATGTATCTCAGAAACATCATGCTGAGCAAAAGCTGCCAAGCACAAAAGAGTATATATTCTATGATTCCATTAATTTCAAACTGTAGAATAGGAAAAAATAATCAATAGTAAAAGAAGCTGATTTGTGGTTGTCTGGAGCCAGCGATCTTGGGAAGGATTTACTGCAAAAGCCCAGCTGTGAACTCTTTGAGATTGATGACCATATTCTATATCTGTACTTGCTCAAGGTTGCACAGGTATATACATTTGCTGAAGCTCTTGGAAGAGTTCTCCACTTAAATACTTGTTTTATGTAAAAATACAATAAAGTAAGTTTTTTTTAAATGGACTTAAACATCTTAATGGAATTTTCTTTTTTTTAAGAGGGAAACTGTGACCATTTTAATGCAAGGTAATCATTAAAACTAATTATTCTGAGGTTTGTAGCTCACACTAACTGTAATCACATATTATTCATTGTCTCTACAAAGGAAAAAAATACAGACGATATAACCATAAATGGTATGTTCCTCACCATTTTAATGTTCAAAATAACTGACAGATCTACAAAGTAAAAATGGAGTATATCTTAACATCTTTGACAGAATTTTTAATTTAGTTAGAATTAATATAGAAATTATTACAGATAACAGAGGAAAAAAACCCACAAAATTCCATAAAATAGTGTTGTTACAAACCTTCTTTGGTCAGTTAACAATTTTTACTATGTCCATGTAATTCTGTAATCATAAAGCCATACATGCTCTTCTACTTCACTGAAGATATTTTGACACCTGAAACTAACACAACATTGTAAATCCACTATCCTCAATAAAATTTTTTTAAATTATTTTGATTCAAAAATGTTATCAGTGTACATATCTTAGAATTTGTTTCATAATGCCAAAAATTTAGTCAACAATAATTATTAGAGTAAATATTATGTTCCCACCCTATACACAGCCTCACCTTAATTCAAAATATGAATATAGAAAGTGCATGGTTTACCTAATGCCAATGCTTTCCTAAACCGTATTTCTGACTTTTCAAGAAAAAGTACATATCAGAATCAGTGCAAAACTTTTAAAATCAGTACAACATTTCTCTTGAGGGACACACCCTTAAACCCAACTACCCTGGGTTCCAGCAGTAAAAGCCCTACATTTCACAAGTTCAGATTGCAAGACTGCTAAACAAACTCGCTTAAAAAGAATATTATCATTAGTCAATGAGTGTATTAAAACACACACACAAAGACTGCTTAAAACCACAGATAATTGGACTACCACATTTGTCACATTTTAACAGCTGAAATTAGGATATGTCTTATAAGTGATGTTATCTTATAGTCACAACTAGGTGGTAGTAATGACAAGGAAGCATAGAGAAAACAAGGTGAACCTAAAGTACAGTACAAGTGACTAAATTAGTTAATGAAAATATATATAGATATGAATATTTTCATTTATATATTCATATATATGGGATATAATGTAAGAGATTTTAAGGTGTAAAAGAAATACAAAGGATAAATACATAATGTTTAAAAGTTCAATTTCTTCAAGAAATTATAATGATTCTAAATAGATATACACCAAAAAATCTGAAAATTTGTAAATCAAAATTATCATATTTATAAAGCAAAGCAGAGAAATCAACTATGGGAGAAGTTAGACATAACTTCTACAATTATTACCTGTTAAAGAAAACATCAGGAAGGATATAGATTTGAACAGGGAAATTAGCAAGCTTGATATAGGTGTCTTATATAGAACATTGCATCAACAATGATAGAATTCAGGTTCTCCTCAAGTACACATGTAACATTTATAAAAACTTATATCATAGGATCTGTATTATATAGTCCATATTTTCTGAGTATAAATAAATTGGAAAAAATAAAAGATACCAAGAAAAATCCCTATAAATGTGAAACTTTAAACAGTAAACATGTAAATAACTCATAAGTAAAATAGTGAAAAGATAAAAATCATAGTGGAAATTTTAAAATAAGCTAAAAGTAAATAAAAATACATATCAAATTATTGGAAATTTAGTTAAATTAGAACTTTGAAAAGTATAGTCTTAAATGTTAATATTTGGAAAGAAAAAAATAACAATTATTGAGCTACATTTGCAACATGAGTAATTAGAGAGAGAAAAAGAAGATAAACCTTGAGAACCAGGAAAAAGCAATATGATTTTAAAAAAAGAACAGAAATTAATGACTTGTAAAATCTAGTACTTGACATAGTCTAGTTTTTCATTTTCACCATTCTGCAATTCTGTTGGTATATACATCTATCATATCATGGGTTTAATGTGTTTATTATTGATGCTAATTAATTATGCTGACACCTTTTTATATATTAATTAACCATGACTTCTTTAGTAAAATTCCTGTTAAGTCATATCCACCCCACTCCATGCATCTTTTATAAATTGGATTGTCTTTTTCTTATTAATTCATAGTATTCTTTATGTATTATGGATAAGTGCCTTATATATGTCAGTATACATATCACATATAGTTTTCATTTCATTCTCTTAATTTTATTGAACACAAAATTTTAATTTTATTGCAGTCTTATGTATCAATATTGTACTTTTATGGTTAGTAAGTTTTGAGACCTATTAAAACATGTTTTGCCTACTCTAAGGTCATAAAGATATTCTCCTTGTTATCTTCTATGAGCTTTCTTGCTTTACCATTCACACTCAAATTTACAGTCTATCTGGAATTGATTTTTATGTATGGTTTGTGAATAACTACTTTTTTCTACTTGGATATTGAGTTTTTGCATTACCATTTATTTAAATGGTCATCCACTTCATTCTAATTTGCAGTAGCAATTTTCTTAAGAATCAGGTAACCATAGAAGTAGTGATCTCTTTACAGAGTCTTTATCCTGTTCCCATTGATATCTGCTTCTTTTCATGCCAATAACATATTGTCCAAAAACAATTTGATAGTAGACCTTGGTATCTGATAGTGTATGTAAGTTTTTCTTATGCAAGATATTCCATGTGATATTTGCTTCTTTCCCTTCCATATGCATTTTTAAATAAATTTATCAACTTCTACAAATAGGGTTATGATATTGACAGGAATCCAATTTATACTCTAAATCAACATTGACATATTGGCATCTTTATATTATTTAGTCTCCTAGCTCATGAATAAAGTGTATTCAGTCATTTATTTAGGCCTCTTTAAATTTTTCTCAATAATGTTTCTAAGGATTTCTATTTAGAAGTCATATATTTTCATTTGTTTTGTTGACAGTTTTTGTTGTTATAAAACATGTCTAATATGTGGAATTCATAGGAATATATTTCACTTTTATATATTGTGTATCTACTGACCTCATTACTTGCCTTATTATTTATGAAAGCTGTCTATACATTCTTTACGAATTTCTTTCTACACAGTCGTTTTGCATGCAAATAATGGCATTTTATCTCTAACTTTAAATACTTATACCTTTTAATACTTTATTGTACAGTCTAGGCTATGCAGTAACCAACAAAATTGGTGATATAGGACATTTTAGTATCCTTTCTGATAATAGGGAAAATATTTTCAATAGTTCAAAAGTAAACATTATATTTTGTAGAGAAATGTTGTAGACACCCATTATCAAATCAAGAAAGAACCATTATCTTCATACTATGTTGTGGACTTTTATAATAAATGTGCATTGAATTTCATCAAATGCTTTTTCATAACCATTAAAATGATCATATTTATCTTCTTTTTTTTAATATCTCTATTGGAGTATAATTGCTTTACAATGGTGTGTTAGTTTCTGCTGTATAACAAAGTGAATCAGCTATACATATACATATATCCCAATATCTCCTCACTCTTGAATTTCCCTCCCACCCTCCCTATCCCGCCCCTCTAGGTAGTCACAAAGCACTGAGCTGATCTCCCTGTGCTATGTGGCTCCTTCCCACTAGCTATCTATTTTACATTTGGTAGTGTATATATGTCCATGCCACACTCTCACTTCATCCCAGCTTACCCTTCACCTTCACCGTGTCCTCAAGTCTATTCTCTACATCTGCATCTTTCTTCCTGTCTTGCCCCTAGGTTCTTCAGAACCAGTTTTTGGATTTTTTTTAGATTCCATATATATGTGTTAGCATATAGCATTTGTTTTTCTCTTTCTGACATACTTCACTCTGCATGACAGACTGTAGGTCCAGCCAACTCACTACAAATAACTCAATTTCGTTTCTTTTTATGGCTGAGTAATATTCCATTGTATATATGTGCCATATCTTCTTTATCCATTCATCTGCCAATGGACACTTAGGTTGGTTCCGCGTCCTGACTATTGTAAACAGAGCTTCAATGAACATTGTGGTACATGATTCTTTCTGAATTATGGTTTTCTCAGGGTATATGCCCAGTAGTGGGATTGCTGGGTCATATGGTAGTTCTATTTTTAGTTTTTTAAGGAACCTTCATACTGTTCTCCATAGTGGCTGTATCAATTTACATTCCCCCAACAGGGCAAGAGGGTTCCCTTTTCTCCACACCCTCTCCAGCATTTATTGTTAGTAGATATTTTGATGATGGCCATTCTGACTGGTGTGAGGTGATACATCATTATAGATTTGATTGGCATTTCTCTAATGATTATTGATGTTGAGCATACTTTCATGTGTTTGTTGGCAATCTGTATATCTTCTCTGGAGAAATGTCTATTTAGATCTTCTGCTCACTTTTGGATTGGTTTTTTTTTTTTTTTTTTTTATTGAGCACCATGAGCTGCTTGTATATTTTGGAGATTAATCCTTTTTCACTTTCTTCATTTGCAAATATTTTCTCCCATTGTGGGGGTTGTCTTTTCATCTTGTTTAAGGTTTCCTTTGCTGTGCAAAAGCTTTTAAGTTTCATTAAGTCCGATTGTTTTTTGTTTTTTTTTTAATTTCCATTTCTCTAGGAGTGGGTCAAAAAGGATCTTGCTGTGATTTATGTCACAGAGTGTTCTGCCTATGTTTTCCTCTAAGAGTTTTATAGTGTCGGACCTTACATTTAGGTATTTAATCCATTTTGAGTTTATTTTTGTGTATGGTGTTAGGGAGTGTTCTAATTTCATTCTTTTACATCTAGCTGTCCAGTTTTCCCAGCACCACTTATTGAAGAGGCTGTCTTTTCTCCATTGTATATTCTTGTCTCCTTTATCAAAGATAAGATGACCATATGTGCGTGCGTTTATCTCTGGGCTTTCTATCCTGATCCATTGATCTATATTTCTGTTTTTGTGCCAGTACCATACTGTTTTGATGACTGTAGCTTTGTAGTATAGTCTGAAGTCAGGGAGTCTGATTCCTCCAGCTCCGTTTTTCTTTCTCAAGATTGCCTTAACTATTTGGTGTCTTTTGTGTTTCCATACAAATTGTAAAATTTCTTGTTCTAGTTCTGTGAAAATTGCCATTGGTAGTTTATTAGGAATTGCATTGAATCCATAGATTGCTTTAGGTAGTGTAGTCATTTTCACAATGTTGATTTTTCCAATCCAAGGACATGGTATATCTCTCCATCTGTTTGTATCATCTTTAATTTCTTTCATCAGTGTCTTACAGTTTTCTGCATACAGGTCTTTTGTCTCCTTAGGTAGGTTTATTCCTAGATATTTTATTCTTTTTGTTGCAGTGGTAAATGGGAGTGTTTCCTTAATTTCTCCTTCAGATTTTTCATCATTAGTGTATAGGATTGCAAGAGATTTCTGTGCATTAATTTGGTATCCTGCTACTTTACCCAATTCACTGATTAGCTCTAGTAGTTTTCTGGTAGCATCTTTAGGATTCTCTATGTATAGTATCATGTCATCTGCAAACAGTGACAATTTTAGTTCTGCTCTTCCGATTTGGATTCCTTTTATTTATTTTTCTCCTATGATTGCTGTGGCTAAAACTTCCAAAACTATGTTGAATCATAGTGGTGAGAGTGGACAACCTTATCTTGTTCCTGAACTTAGAGGAAATGGTTTCAGTTTTTCACCATTGAGAATGATGTTAGCTGTGGGATTCTCATATATGGCCTTTATTATGTTGAGGTAAGTTCCCTCTATGCGTACTTTCTGAAGTGTTTTTATCATAAATTGGTGTTAAATTTTGTCAAAAGCTTTTCTGCATCTATTGAGGTGATCATATTGTTTTTCTCCTTCATTTTGTTAATATGGTTTATGACATTGATTGATTTGCGTATATTGAAGAATCCTTGCATTCCTGGGATAAACCCCATTTGATCACGGTGTATGGTCCTTTTAATGTGCTGCTGGATTCTGTTTGCTAGTATTTTTTCAGGATTTTTGCATCTATGTTCATCAGTGATATTGGCCTGTAGTTTTCTTTCTTTGTGCCATCTTTGTCTGGTTTTGGTAGCAGGGTGATGGTGGTCTCATAGAATGAGTTTGGAAGTGTTCCTCCCTCTGGAAAAGTTTGAGAAGGATAGGTGTTAACTCTTCTCTAAAAGTTTGATAGAATTCACCTGTGAAGCCATCTGGTCCTGGGCTTTTGTTTGTTAGAAGATTTTTAATCACAGTTTCAATTTCAGTGCTTGTGATTGTTCTGTTTATATTTTCTATTTCTTTCTGGTTCAGTCTCGGAAGGTTGTGCTTTTCTAAGAATTTGTCCATTTCTTCCAGGCTGTCCATTTTATTGGCATATAGTTGCTTGTAGTAATCTCTCATGATACTTTGCATTTCTGCAGTGTCTGTTACTTCTCCCTTTTCATTTCTAATTCTATTGATTTGAGTCTTCTCCCTCTTTTTCTTGATTTGTCTGGCTAATGGTTTATCAATTTTGTTTATCTTCTCAAAGAACCAGCTTTTAATTTTATTGATCATTGCTATCGTTTCCTTCATTTCTTTTGGATTTATTTCTGATCTGATCATTATGATTTCTTTCCTTCTGCTAACTCTGGGTTTTCTTTGTTCTTCTTTCTCTAATTGCTTTAGGTGTAAGGTTAGGTTGTTTATTTGAGATGTTTCTTGTTTCTGGAGGTAGGATTGTATCGCTATAAACTTCCCTCTTAGAACTGCTTTTGCTGCATCCCATAGGTTTTGCGTCATCGTGTTTTCATTGTCATTTGTTTCTAGGTATGTTTTGATTTCCTCTTTGATTTCTTCAGTGATCTCTTGGTTCTTTAGTAGTTTATTGTTTAGCCTTCATCTCTTTGTATTTTTTACAGGTTTTTTCCTTTAATTGATATCTAGTCTCATAGCATTGTGGTCAGAAAAGATACTTGATATGATTTCAGTTTTATTAAATTTACCAAGGCTTGAGTTGTGACCCAAGATATGATCTATCCTGGAGAATGTTCCATGAGCACTTGAGAAGAAAGTGTATTCTTTTTTTTTTGCATGTAATGTCCTATAAATATCAATTAAGTCCATCTTGTTTAATGTATCATTTAAAGTTTGTGTGTCCTTATTTAGTTTCATTTTGGATGATCTGTCCATTGGGGAAAGTGTGGTGTTAAAATCCCCTACTATGATTGTGTTACTGTCGATTTCTCCTTTTATGGCTGTTAGCATTTGCCTTATGTATTGAGGTGCTCCTGTGTTAGGTGCATAAATATCTACAATTGTCATATCTTCTTCTTGCATTGATTCCTTGATCATTATGTAGTGGCCTTCTTTTTCTCTTGTAATAGTCTTTATTTTAAAATCTGTTTAGTCTGTTATGAGAATTGCTATTCCAGCTTTCTTCTGATTTCCATATCCATGGAATTTCTTTTTCCATCCTCTTATTTTCAGTCTGTGTGTGTCCCTAGGTCTGAAGTAGGTCTCTTGTAGACAGCATATATATGGATCTTGTTTTTGTATCCATTCAGCCAGTCTTTGTCTTATGGCTGGAGCATTTAATCCATTTATATTTAAGGTAGTTATTGATATGTATGTTCCTATTTCCATTTTCTTAATTGTTTTGGGTTTGTTTTTGTAGGTCTTTTCCTTCTCTTGTGTTTCCTGCCTAGAGAAGTTCTTTTCGTATTTGTTGTAAAGCTGGTTTGGTGGTGCTGAATTCTCTTAGCTTCTGCTTGTCTGTAAAGCTTTTAATTTCTCCGTTGAATCTGAATGATATACTTGCTGGGTAGTGTAATCTTGGTTTGTAGGTTTTTCCCTTTCATCACTTTACATATGTCCTGCCACTCCCTTCTGGCTTGCAGAGTTTCTGCTGAAAGTTCAGCTGTTAACCTTATGGGGATTCCCTTGTTTGTTATTTGTTGTTTTTCTCTTGCTTCTTTTAATATGTTTTCTTTGTATTTAATTTTTGACAGTTTTATTAATATGTATCTTGGCGTGTTTCTTCTTGGATTTATCCTGTATAGGACTCTCTGTGTTTCTTGGACTTGATTTACTCTCTCCTTTCCCATATTAGGGACGTTTTCAACTATAATCTCTTCAAATATTTTCTCAGTCCCTTTCTTTTTCTCTTCTTCTTCTGGGACCCCTATAATTCGAATGTTGGTGCATTTAATATTGTCCCAGATGTCTCTCAGACTGTCCTCAATTCTTTTCATTCTTTTTTTCTTTATTCTTCTCTGTAGTAGTTATTTCCACAATTTTATATTCCAGGTCACTTATCCATTCTTATGCCTCAGTTATTCTGCTATTGATTCCTTCTAGAGAATTTTAAATTTCATTTAGTGTGTTGTTCATCATTGTTTGTTTGCTCTTTAGTTCTTCTAGATCCTTGTTAAATGTTTCTCATATTTTCTCCATTCTGTTTCCAAGATTTTGGATCATCTTTACTATCATTACTGTGAATTCTTTTTCAAGTAGACTGCCTATTTCTTCTTCATTTGTTTGGTCTGGTGGGTTTTTGCCTTGCTCCTTCATCTGCTGTGTGTTTCTCTCTCTTCCTATTTTGCTTAACTTACTGTGTTTGGGGTCTCCTTTTCACAGGCCGCAGGTTTGTAATTCCCATTGTTTTTGGTGTCTACCCCCAGTGGGTAAGGTTGGTTCAGTGGGTTGTGTAGGCTTCCTGGTAGAGGGGACTGGTACCCTGTGTTCTGGTGGATGATGCTGGATCTTGTTTTTCTGGTGGGCAGGACTGCGTCCGGTGGTGTGTTTTGGGGTGTCTGTGACTTCATTTTGATTTTAGGCAGCCTCTCTGCTAATGGGTGGTGTTGTGTTCCTGTCTTGCTAGTTATTTGGGATGGGGTGTCCAGCGCTGGAGCTTGCTGGTAGTTGAGTGGAGCTGGGTCTTAGCTTTGGGATGGAGAGCTCTGGGAGAGCTCTCGCTGATTGACAGTATGTGGGGCCGGGAGATCTCTGGTGGTCCAACATCCTGAACTCAGCTCTCCCACCTCAGAGGCACAGGCCTGACACCCGGCCTGAGCACCAAGACCCTGCCAACCACACGGCTGCTGGTTCTGTGGTGAGCTGCCTTGATGCTCTGTGAGCCTGCAGCCGTCTTTCTTGTGGGCAGATTCACAGGGGTAAGCATAAGACACTTATCACTCAAGGGATTCCAAGGATTTGGGAGCTTTGTGCCAGGAACTGCTAGTGTTGGAGGGTCTCCTGCAGAGGCAGGGGTTGGCTGTGGCTCACCGTGTGGACAAGGACACTGGCAGCAGAAGCTCTGGGAAGTACTCCTTGGCATGAGCCCTTCTGGAGTCCACCATTAGCCCCACCAAAGAATATTTTTCTTCTTTATGCTACTGATTTAGAATTATTATCTTTTATAATGTCTCTAGGATTGGAATTGATGACCCCTTGTTCTTTCCTGATATTGTATGCTGTATGTTGTCTCATATCTCATTAGGCACTTATCAATTTTATTAGTCTTTTCAAAAAACTAAATTTAGTTTTTCATTTCTTCTCTTGAACATTTATTTTTTTAAACTTTCTCATCATTATACTTTGATTATTGCTACTTTTTTGGTTAACTCTCTGAGGTTATTTTTCCTAGCTTCTTGTGATGAACACTATATTACTGACTCTTAGTCTTTTCGTTTTGAATTAGAGAATTTGTCTATTAATTTGCCCCTTTGCATGGCTTACCTGTTTCTCAATAGCTTTGATATATTGTATGTTTTTATTATTAGTTCAAAATATTTTCTAATCTTTATTTTCATATCTTCTTTGACACATTTATTTTATAGTTATGTTTCCTAAATTTCGAATATTTTAGTATATTGTGGTTATTATTTATTTTAGTGGTTTAGCTTAATTTAGCTTATTTTCACTCTGATTAGAGAGCACACTCTGAAAAACTTAAAGTATTTAAATTTATTTACTTTTGTTGAGATTGAATTTATAGTCAGTGTTATAATCAGTTCTGCAAAATAGGTTATGAATACTTGGCAAAAATTTATGTATTCCATACTGTATTAATTTCCTATTACCACTGTAACATATTACCCCAAACTTGGTGGCTTGAAGCAACACAAATGTATTATCTTTTAATCCTGGAGATTAGAAATCCAAAATGTGTCAGTGGGAATGCACTTTCTTCCAGACACTGTAGGAGAGAATCTGTTTCCCTGACTTTCCTAGTTTTTGGAGTTTGCCTGCATTACGTGTCTCCACGCCCCATCCTCTAGCTTCAAAGTTTAACAATGTAGATTCTTCCGATCTCTCCTTTTGCTTCTGTCATCACATTGCCTTTTCCTGATTCTGGTCCTCCTTTCTCTCTCTTCTAAAGATCCATGTGATTACATTGGGTTCAGCTGGATAATTCAGGATAATCTCCTCTCAAAGTCCTTAATTTAATCACATCAGCAAAGTCCTTTTTTCCATATAAGGTAACATATTCACAGATTCTGGGATTAAGGCATGGATATCATGGGGGCTATTATTATGTCTACCACATGCAATTGTAGGTATAGGATGCTAAATCAACTGTTAGCTGTGCTTTTCAAGTATTGCATATTCACTAAATTTTTGTCTCTTTTTCTATTATTTACTTAGAAAGCTAGGCTAAAATCTTTAATTATGATTTTAAATTTGTCTCTCAGTTCTGTCAATTTAGCGTTATATGATTTGAGGCTATGTAATTAATGAATGCAATTTTATTTTATGATTGGTTTCATTCTTTCATTTTACAGAATGCCCTTCTTACTTCTTACAATATTTATACCTTTACCTCTTCTGAGACAATATATACACCTTAAAATATTTAACTCCTGCACCTGACTGTACCTGAGGTTTGTGTTATTGTTCTTATGTATTTTAATATGACATGATATCTCTTCCTGACATATGCTTCCTTCTGGAATAATTTTCCTTCCTCTGATAATTATTTTTAGTATATTTTTAAAATTTTGTTCTAATGATGATAAACTCTCAAGTTTCATTTATCTGAAGTTGTCTTCACTTTGACTTCATTTTTGAAGGATATTTTCTACAAATTTAGAGTTTTACATGGATAAGTTTCTTTCAACATCTTGAAGGTTTTTAATCGTTGTATTTAATGTTCCCTCATTCCTGTTAACAAACAGCTCTCTTAATATTGCATATTAAAAGATAATATGTATATTATAATATTGTATATTAGAAGATAATTTTAAACATATGGTGTTTTTAAGGTTTTTGTCTTTGGTTTTCAGGTATTTTTTAAAATGATACTTCCATGTGTGATTTTCTTTTTAGTAATTCTGATAGTTTTTTTCCCCCTCTCATTAATTTTGCAGTGTCTCTAGCTTGCATGTCTTCTCTTACTGCCCCTGCACTGTTTTTACCTTTTTTCTAGCACTAGAATTACTTGCATTCTGAGGCTTTTCTTCTGGATCTCATGTATCTCTTATATTCTTCGATATCTCTTTTTCTTCCAAATGCTTCACTCTGGATATATTCTTTTATTTATTTATTTATTTATTTATTTATTTATTTTTAATTTATGGCTATGTTGGGTCTTCGTTTCTGTGCGAGGGCTTTCTCTAGTTGTGGCAAGTGGGAGCCACTCTTCATCGCTGTGCGCGGGCCTCTCACTATCGCGGCCTCTCTTGTTGTGGAGCACAGGCTCCAGACACGCAGGCTCAGTAATTGTGGCTCACGGGCCCAGCTGCTCCGCGGCATGTGGGATCTTCCCAGACCAGGGCTCGAACTCGTGTCCCCTGCATTAGCAGGCAGATTCTCAACCACTGCGCCACCAGGGAAGCCCTGGATATATTCTAATTGCATATTTTCAAAAAATATTTCTTGCTGTTTAAATATCTTCTTATCTGCTGTGTCTGATCTGCTTTTAAAACGATCTCTTGAGTTATTCATTTTTGTAATATTATTTTTAAGCTGTACTTGATTATTTTATAGATTATGGATTTTTGTTTAAACTCTCATCCTGTCAACTCTTTTTTTCACATGTTAATAACGGTTTATTTTATTTTTTTCCAGCTTCATTGAAATCTAATTGATGTATAACATTGTGTAAATTTAAGGTGACAGTGTGATAATTTGATACATATATATATTGCAAAATGAGTACCACAATAAGGTTATTTAACACATCTGTTACCTCACATAATTAATTTTTGTGTGTTTATGGTGACAACATTTAAGATCTACTCTCAATAGATCATTAATTTGTCATAATTTTTAAAAGGAAAAAATTTTATTCTATAGAGAAGGTGAAGAAATCTATATGGATATAAAGAAAGCTGTTCCCTTACCATAGAGTATAGATCGACAGAAAAAATGATATGAAAAAAATGTGTGGAAAACCACCACAACAAAAATTATCCATAGATGTGAAAATACCTTAAAAATTACACAGATAAATTCTAAACACAAAATTAAGGTTGATGATATTATTATTAACGTAAGGCATCTAAACCTTCTATAAATAAGTCAAGCTTAGATACCAAAATATAAAGAGTGGTTCAATAAAATTATTGTAGGTCATACAAATTTGGCATGAAATTTTAATATCTAAAAAGAAATTTCAGCAACAATAGTGAAATATGGGAGAAAAGGTAAAATATTTAATCTTTGTATAACAATATATATAAATTATCTACAGGAATGAAATATTAAATTTATATGCCTGAAAATTTCACATAACATAACATTAGTATACTATCTAAAATTTTTTCTTTAGAAGATTTCCTCCAATGTAAATTTAAACTAGGCCACTTTAGATATACTTTGTTTAGTATGTATACCGAACAGTTGTCAATCAAAAATAAATCAAGAACTTCATACTAATAAATTTCCCTTAAGGGGATTATGTTGCAAAAAGTTTGTGACTTTCTTTTTTTATTTTTATAATTCATTTTTTACTGATCTGTTGCTGTGTCCTCGAGAACCACTCCCAAAATGTCATTCCTATTTTTTAGTAGCATAATATAAGCATCATTATAGGCAAAGACAGTCTCCTTTTAACACTTTGAAAGTACTTCACCAAGTGCAACTGCATTGAGGGCAATAACTACAGATTGTAATATTTACAAAGATGATGATCATTATGAAAGCTTAAAGTTATGGAGTGTTTATTATATGCCAAGCGCCATACTAAATGATTAACATTTATTATCCATTATCTACAATACGTAGACCTATAAAAATACTTCAGCTTGAACATGTAAAGTAACTTGCTCAATATCATTTAACTAGTGCTTGGGAAAGTTGAGGTTTCATGTTACCTTGTCAGAATTTAGAAATGGCATCCTAAAATATTTCACGATTTGACTCTGACAGTGTAATATTTGGCACTAACATATACATGAATGTAATTCTCCATCAGGTAATCTTAAAAATTAAGGCCAGAGGTACTTTGAAAAGAAGTTTTATTTGGTTTTCTAATAATCCAAGGGAACAAAATAAAGTACATTTCTAAATATGTAATGTTACCGAATGTGTTATATTTGATATTAAAAGGAGAGTGATACTAACCATGTAAATTCAATGCATGTTAAATAAGCATATTGGAAAACTTATTTTGTTTTTCTATTATTTCCATCAGTCAGCTTCCTCAATGGGTCAATTTAAACCTATCTAATAATGAATTTCCTATGATTTTTATTAGTCTAGAGATGTCTACAGAGTACTTTAACCTCATGAATTTCAACTAATATTTAAACATGTCTCTGACTTCATTATATTTTAATTAATAAAATCACCGTGTACTTCATCAGGCCCTAGAATTGTATGACCAAAATTGTTTCTGGCTAGTGCTATCCCCAGAAGTCCTTAATCGATTTCCCTTGAGCATCCACATATGGAATTTCAATATGAAATCAATAGCAAAACCTGATTTTCTGAGAATTGTCCTTAACTTTTCATATGGTGTTTGTGTGTGTGTTTATACACTGAATAAACCAGAATCAAAGTATGTATGCTTTCTTATTATCATTGACCAAAGTTTATTATTCCATATAATGCCATTAATGTCATTCCTTGATGAAAGGACTTATCTTCATGGGTTCTCAACTTTACCCAGGTCATCTGTAACCCACCCAGAGAGGTACACAAAACTGCATGACTATATGTGAGATTCTGATGTGAAGCTGTAGTATATAAAAGAATGTTCAAGAACAAAAGTGATGAGGAGGGAGATAATATATTTGCACAACAAAATGTAAATCAGTGTTTTCAAAAGAATTAAATATTAAAAGAGAATAGTGATTAGCAATTATTTCCTTACAGAAAAAAAGTACAGTGTGTATATATATTTGGCTTATATTTCTTAAAACACTGACCCTCTATTGACACTATTTTCCCAGCAGTTCTAAAAACAAATTGAATTTCCTCTCCGACATACCTGTCAAAAAATCAAAGATTGTAGTGTCTTCTACCTATATATAATACGTTACATATACTATTTTTAAAAGATGTTATTTTTTAGAGAAGTTTCAGGTTCACAGCCTTCTGAAGGTTAAGTACATTTTCTTCCTCATTTATACATCTAATGTTCCTTCTTTTCTACTCATGTACAATTAAATATGAATTTATTTTTCTCAATTTGAAGTTACTTGAAATGTGTATATTTGAATTTAAAAAGTGGACTAATAGAATCAGAAAACTTAGCAGATTGCTTTTGGTCAAATTTTGTGGATCAAAGTGGCAAGTGTTTGGCTAACACTGACATGCCTCAGATTGCTGTGTATTGCCATCCACCTATTCCACCTGTGATCTGCTCTTAGAAATGGTCATGCAACCTAATTACCTGGAAGGCTTTGCTCTCTCCAGTGGAAGAGAAATATTCCTCAGCTTAAAGACATGAACTGAATGGATCTGAGTTATAAAGAAGTAAATGCTCTACTGACATATCAATGACTTTTATTTTTAAATGTAAAATATACCCAGAAGCAAATACATTTATTACATACAGGAACAAAATCGGTGTTCAGAGGAAGCTGCTTGCAGTTTATTTCAAAGATCATGAATTACAAAAATATATAAATGAAAAGAAAAAGAACTTATAAAACCACTGTAGCATTACAGTGAATTTTAAGAACAGAGTAAGTTTTTCAAAATACCCTATATTTAATGTAAGACAGTCAGATTTAGTGTATAAAATACTTTTTTTTCCTTTATAATGAGAAATTTACTCTATCTCTGTGACAGAAGCACTATTTTTCATCCCTAAAATGATTCTATCCAAGCTGAGTGTACATTTAAAATCGAAGCTTTAAAATATAGTGTATGTCAGTCCATTATGAGTGTTGTCTTTAGAGGAAAGGGGTTGTTTTTTGTAGACATAACGTAAAATCTTTGTGTTCTTTACTAATATTCTTTTTTTTTTAAATTTTATTTATTTATTTATTTATGGCTGTGTTGGGTCTTCGTTTCTGTGCAAGGGCTTTCTCCAGTTGCGGCAAGCGGGGGCCACTCTTCATCGCAGTGCGCGGGCCTCTCACTATCATGGCCTCTCTTGTTGCGGAGCACATGCTCCAGACGCTCAGGCTCAGTAGTTTTGGCTCACGGGCCTAGTTGCTCCGCGGCATGTGGGATATTCCCGGACCAGGGCTCGAACCCGTGTCCCCTGCATTGGCAGGCAGATTCTCAACCACTGCGCCACCAGGGAAGCCCTACTAATATTCTTAAATGACTTTTAAAAAGCATGTACACTAGATACAGAAAAATGGTAGAGAGAATGACTGCATTAATGAAGTGATAAACCATATCATTTTCCAGGTAATCTATAAATGGTAACAGATTCTAAAAGGTTATATATTATTTTTACCTACATTACTTAAATATTTTATTAAAGTTGGAAGAAAAAGGTAGCATATTATCTATCCTTTCTTTATTCAATTAACAAAATATTTATGTTTTGTTTAAATTTTGATGTAATTTGGTGTGTAGAAACATCTAGAACTGGGATTTTAATGTGACTATGTCAGAGAGTGATCTCCTTATGTAGAAGCCACATGAGGAAGGTAGAATCAAGCACATCAGTCCCCTGTCCCTCCTCCAGCCCCACCCTAGGTCAGGTATCCAATGTCTACAACCTATTTACAGTACATTTACCTGATGGTGTCCTTCCTGTCAGAGCGCCATGATCTGACCCATCACCTCTCCTAGTCACACATTTCCCCATTGTCTCTGGGTCTTTCATTTGGTGCTATTAACAATGACAATGATATTAAAGTTTTTATCATGACAATATTGAAAGATAGTTTAAGTACGTTCCAAAAACCCGCATCCTAGAATCCTTATAAAGGAGACTAAGCTAATGCAGACTTCCTAGTACTATGAAGATTTGGCCTCAGACCCCCTTGTAGAACCAATAACCCAAGTAAGCATGGTTAACCACACACGAGTCACAAGAGATCTTTGTTCTTCTGGACAGAGGCCTAGCCTAACAATACTCCAAAATGCTTTCTTGATTTCTAATTATTTTGTTCATATTTTTGGCCAATGATGACTAAAATCTGAGAACACAAGTGGTCAAGGCAGTCTACCTCAGACTAATAATTGTATGCTGGAAAGATGGAGATACTCCCTAGAACCAAGCTGCTTAGCTTAGCAGCATTTCAGCTACATGGAAGGAAGTAATCCAAAGACGCAAATATCCAAGTGGATGCTATGCTTAAATATTAATGTTTAAAAAATCTTTACAAAATAAAATAATTAAAATACTCTCCCTCTAGAGTTTTAATAGCATCTCTAGGACCCTAAAACTGCATTCCAAGGTTCACTTGCTCAGATATTAAATGATGGGAAAAGCCTTGAGCATCCCCCAATTTGCAGTGTGCAATGAAAAACAAAAATGATGCTTCATATATTGGTGCTGATGCCATATCATTTACATGGTTTTGCTGTATTGTAGGCCCTGTACCAGTCCTAAAAATGCCATTATAAGAAAGATACTACTACATATATATTTTTTTAATTTTTGGAAATTGGTTCAGAAAACAGGTTTGCCTAAGTTCCAAGATAAATGAAGGTGGAGCCAGAATTTGAACTAATGTCTGCATGACTGCAAAATCTGTGCTTTTTCTACCACAATAAATAAAACATTGAATATTAGGACATAAATATTTGCCCTTCCAAAGATATACTTGGTCCTTTGGAGGGAATGTGCAGTTCTCCAGCAATGTACCATTAAAGCAGAAAGAATATCAGAGCTCTTTAGGGAATTCTTGGTGATCCAGTGGTTAGGGCTCCATGCTTTCACTGCCAAGGACCCGGGTTTGATCCCTGGTTGGGGAACTAAGATCCCACAAGCCACGTGGTGTGGCCAAAAAAAAAGAATAACAGGACTCTTTTGAAACTAATGACATTTATGGGGACCTCATATAAATATTTGTTTATGCTTATTAATAACCAATGTTATTAGTTGTTAAATATACTGTATACTTAGATTGTAATTTTCCTATTGAAATAAAATATTCTGTATTTTCTATAAGTTAAGTAACATGAGATTGGCAAAGCAGTTGTCTCCTGATTTTTATTTTGAATAAGGAATGGTTTGTTTCTACCTTTGGCTGTCTATGCATTTCAAATGCTGAAAACAAATATATTTTTATTGTAAAATATACTGTCTTATTCAAATGGGGGTCTCCATTACAAAGCATTTCACAGAGATACTTAATTCACAGCATTGCAGTCAGTCTTAATGAAGAAAGTGTTCGGACAGAAATGTAATCAGCCAACCCAAAGAATCTCCTTGGACTTTCATGTGTCTTTTTAAATTCTATTTGGAGGCTACATTTAGAAAATATAAAGCTTAGTGACAAACTATTTTAGTCCTCAGAAGGATCCCAGGATCAGCACGAGTATTCCCCCAAATGACAATATGTTTATTACAGTCTAAGATATTTTTTAAAGAAAAAAATTTGAAAACTCTAACTATTATGTCTAGGTATCAGATTTCTAAAACTTAAAAACATATCTGTACTCCAACCTTTATATCAGTCTTTGTTGAGTTAGAGATCAAAATAAGTCACAGGATTGCTGGACATACTATATGGCCAGTGCAAACACAGGGAAAAGCTAAAATTAAAGAGTTAAGTATTAAGAAGACTTAGTCCTTGATAGACCCTGATCTCTCTCCACATCGTTTTTGCCAACCCACAATAAACGACGCCTGTTGTACCTATCTCATCTTTTGCACTTTTACCATATCCAATTTTTTTTTTTTTTTAATTATTTATTTATTTATTTATTTATGGCTGTGTTGGGTCCTCGCTTCTGTGCAAGGGCTTTCTCTAGTTGTGGCAAGTGGGGGCCACTCTTCATCACGGCGCGCGGGCCTCTCACTATCGCGGCCTCTCTTGCTGTGGAGCACAGGCTCCAGATGCGCAGGCTCAGCAATTGTGGCTCACGGGCCCAGCCTCTCCGGGGCATGTGGGATCCTCCCGGACCAGAGCCCGAACCCGTGTCCCCCGCATCGGCAGGCAGACCCCCAACCACTGCGCCACCAGGGAAGCCCCCATATCCAATTTTTATAGACATTTTTCTGAGCACCAAAATATGGTTTTTTCTCTACAAGATTGCATGGTCAGGTGGCCTGGAAAACTGACACAAAAGAGGAAGCAATCACATAAACACTATGATAGAGGAAAACCCAAAGTCCTCTTGGAACTCTGAATCCCCAAATGGGATGTATGTGCGCTGGGGCAGGGAAGGTAACTTGAGAGCTGACTTATGAAGAACTATTTGGCATTAGAGAGATGAAGAATGAATGAATAAGCTAAGAACATTGTTAGAGAATGGTTCTATTTGCAAACTCAAGGGAGTTAGGGCAACTGTGTGTAAATTATTACTTGAAACACAGATAACAAGCTAAGGCACGAAAGAGGAGGGTGTTTTATGACTTGCCAAAAATATGATTTGATTCCAAAACTGATGCAGGAACAATTGATGGGATTTTATGTGGGAGGGAAACAAGCATTAATGTATTTCCAGATACTCCTGTATTAGTTTCTACTCTTCCCATTCTCTTTCAGATCTAGTTATTAGCACATAATAAGTAAGGTGTTATGTGTCCCTTTATCAGTTGCGATCTGCATTTTCTGAAATGCCTTAAAGTGTACAAGACTGATTTTCTGATGGTGCAAATAAGTAGATCAAAATAAATATTCAGAGATGTTTTGGAACAGCTGGATGACATTACCACAAACTAGCTGACTCACAGGTGAAACAGGTCACCTATTTTGTCCGCTCACGTGACCAGCCCTACTTTTACATTTACATAAAATGTATAGGTGTAATGTTGGATAGATTCCTAAAGTCAATTCATACTATCGGATCTTAACTGTTAAGGCTCATTCAGTATTTTGATTACCATATAGTCAAATGAAAAGGAATAGGAGAAATAAAAAGTGGAGGTAATTGAGCTGAAAATGCTTACTCTTCTATTGATTGCACTGGAAGGACTTCTGGATTAGACTAAAGAGAATAATGTAGCTTCTGATGATTATCATCAAATATACATAGTTTAAACTAAGGGAAAACCTCTCCCAAAAAAGGCTTCTGAATTCTTGTTTGAGATCTCCTGTCATAAAAGACAGATTTACAAGAGAAAAATGAACAGAAGTTTATTAACATGTGACTAACTCCCTAACATGTCTTAGAATTCAGGATTAAATATCATCTGAATCGGGAAGAGGAAGGGGGCAAGGTAGGTCTCTTGGGGAAGAGTCAGTGATTTTCAGGAAAGATGAATGGGCCCTCAGCAGAACAGATGGAAGGTATGACAGTTCGTGACAAAGTTTGTCTGCGTGTGGTATCAACTTGTAGTTTCCTCTCCTGTGATGAGAGTCAATCTTTCCTGGTTGCTGAAATTTCCAGGGAAGGGATTTTGGACAATTCAATTCCAAAGAAAGAAAGAACTGCCTTTAGGCAGATAATGGGAGTTCAGAGAAAGCTTCTGCCTCCATTTGCTAATTTTCAAGTGCCTACAGCTCAAAATAATATATGAAAGCAGCATATTTTGGGGTGGCATATTCTTCTACTAATTCCTGTGCATAAAGGGGCAAAGTGTTTTTAATAAAGCTTCAATATGTACTGTGGTTATAAGGAGTAATAATTTTATATCTGTTAAATGTCATAGTATTTTTTAGCATTGAATAGGAATATCTGGAGAAAATGTAACAAAATATATAAAGTTAATATAAAATTTTTAAACATCTTTATTGGAGTATAATTGCTTTACAATGTTGTGTTAGATTCTGCTGTATAATAAAGTGAATCAGCTATATGTATACATATATCCCCATAAACTCTCCCTCTTGCATCTCCCTCCCACCCTCTCTATCCCACCCCTGTAGGTGGTCACAAAACACCGAGCTGATCTCCCCATGCGATGTGGCTGCTTCCAACTAACTATCTATTTTACATTTGGTAGTGTATGTATGTCAATGCTACGCTCTCCGTTCGTCCCAGCTTACCCTTCCCCCTCCCCGTGTCCTCAAGTCCATTCTCTACGTCTGTGTCTTTATTCCTGTCCTGACCCTAGGTTCTTCAGAAACTTTTTTTTTTTTTTTTTAGATTCCATATATATATGCTGGCATACACTATTTGTTTTTCTCTTTCTGACTTACTTCACTCTGTATGACAGACTCTACGTCCATCCATCTCACTACAAATAACTCAGTTTCATTTCTTTTTATGGCTGAGTATTATTCCATTGTATTTCCATTGTATATATGTGCCACATCTTCTTTATCCATTCATCTGTCGATGGACACTTAGGTTGCTTCCATGTCCTGGCTATTGTAAATAGAGCTGCAGTGAACATTGTGGTACATGACTCTTTTTGAATTATGGTTTTCTCAGGGTATATGCCCAATAGTGGGATTGCTGGCTTATATGGTAGTTCTATTTTTAGTTTTTTTAGAAACCTCCATACTGTTCTCCATAGTGGTTGTATCAATTTACCTTCCCACCAACAGTGCAAGAGGGTTCCCTTTTCTCCACACCCTCTCCAGCATTTATTGTTTGTAGATTCTTTGATGATGGCCATTCTGACCAGAGTGAGGTGATACCTCATTGTAGTTTTAATTTGCGTTTCTCTAATGATGAGTGATGTTGAGCATCCTTTCATGTGTTTGATGGCAGACTGTATATCTCCTTTGGAGAAATGTCTATTTAGGTCTTCTACCCATTTTTGGATTGGGTTGTTTGTATTTTTGCTGTTGAGCTGCATGAGCTGCTTGTATATTTTGGAGATTAATCCTTTGTCAGTTGCTTCGTTTGCAAATATTTTCTCCCATTGTGAGGGTTGTCTTTTCATCTTGTTTATGGTTTCCTTTGCTGTGCAAAAGCTTTTAAGTTTCATTAGGTCCCATTTGTTTATTTTTGCTTTGATTTCCATTTATCTAGGCGGTGGGTCAAAAAGGATCTTGCTGTGATTTATGTCAAATAGTGTTCTTCCTATGTTTTCCTCTAAGAGTTTTATAGTGTCTGGCCTTACATTTAGGTCTTTAATCCATTTTGAGTTTATTTTTGTGTGTGGTGTTAGGAAGTGTTCTAATCATATTCCTTTACATGTAGCTGTCCAGTATTCTGTGCACCACTTATTAAAGAGGCTGTCTTTTCTCCATTGTATATTCTTGCCTCCTTTATCAAAGATAAGGTGACCATATGTGTGTGGGTTTATCTCTGGGCTTTCTATCTTGTTCCATTGATCTATATTTCTGTTTTTGTGCCAGTACCATACTGTCTTGATTACTGTAGATTTATAGTATAGTCTGAAGTCAGGGAGCCTGATTCCTCCAGCTCCGTTTTTCTTTCTCAAGATTGTTTTGGCTGTTCGGCGTCTTTTGTGTTTCCATACAAATTGTAGAATTTTTTGTTGTAGTTCTGTGAAAAATGCCTTGGAAATTTGATAGGGATTGCATTGAATCTGTAGATTGCTTTGGGTAGTACAGTCATTTTCACAATATTGATTCTTCCAATCCAAGGACATGGTATATCTCTCCATCTGTTTGTATCTTTAATTTCTTTCATCAGTGTCTTATAGTTTTCTGCATACAGGTCTTTTGTCTCCTTAGGTAGGTTTATTCCTAGGTATGTTATTCTTTTTGTTGCAGTGGTAAATGGGAGTGTTTCCTTAATTTCTGTCTCAGATTTTTCATCATTAGTGTATAGGAATGCAAGAGATTTCTGTGCAATAATTTTGTATCCTGCTACTTTACCCAATTCATTGATTAGCTCTAGTATTTTTCTGGTAGCATCTTTAGGGTTCTCTGTGTATAGTATCATGTCATCTGCAAACAGTGACAGTTTTACTTCTTTTCCGATTTGAATTCCTTTTATTTATTTTTCTTCTCTGACAGCTGTGGCTAAAGCTTCCAAAACTATGTTGAATAATAGTGGTGAGAGTGGGCATCCTTGTCTTATTCCTGAACTTAGAGGAAATGGTTTCAGTTTTTCACCATTAAGAATGATGTTGAAAAAAAAAAAAAAAAAAGAATGATGTTGGCTGTGGGTTTGTCATATATGGCCTTTATTATGTTCAGGTAAGTTCCCTCTATGCCTACTTTCTGAAGAGTTTTTATCATAAATGGGTGTTGAATTTTGTCAAAAGCTTTTTCTGCATCTATTACGGTGATCATATGGCTTTTATCCTTCAGTTTGTTAGTATGGTGTATCACATTGATTGATTTGCATATATTGAAGAATCCTTGCATGCCTGGGATAAACCCCACTTTATCATTGTGTATGATCCTTTTAATATACTGTTGGATTCTGTTTGCTAGTATTTTGTTGAGGATTTTTGCATCTATGTTCATCAGTGATATTGGTCTGTAGTTTTCTTTTTTTGTGTCATCTTTGTCTGGTTTTGGTAGCAGGGTGATGGTGGCCTCATAGAATGAGTTTGGGAGTGTTCCTCCCTCTGCTATATTTTGGAAGCGTTTGAGAAGCATAGGTGTTAGCTCTTCTCTAAATGTTTGATAGAATTCGCCTGTGAAGCCATCTGGTCCTGGTTTGTTGGAAGATTTTTAATCACAGTCTCAATTTCAGTGCTTGTGATTGGTCTGTTTATATTTTTTATTTCTTCCTGGTTCAGTCTCGGAAGGTTGTGCTTTTCTAAGAATTTGTCCATTTCTTCCAGGCTGTCCATTTTATTGGCATATAGTTGCTTGTAGTAATCTCTCATGATCCTTTGTTTTTCTGCAGTGTCAGTTATTACTTCTCCTTTTTCATTTCTAATTCAGTTGACTTGAGTCTTGTCCCTTTTTTTCTTGATGAGTCCAGCTAGTGGTTTATCAATTTTGTTTATCTTCTCAAAGAAGCAGCTTTTAGTTTTATTGATCTTTGCTATTGTTTCCTTCATTTCTTTTCATTTAGTTCTAATCTGATCTTTATGATTTCTTTCCTTTGCTAACTTTGGGGTTTTTTTGTTTTTCTTTCTCTAACTGCTTTAGGTGTAAGGTTAGGTTGTTCATTTGAGATGTTTCTTGTTTCTGGAGGTAGGATTGTATTGCTATAAACTTCCCTCTTAGCACTGCTTTTGCTGCATCCCATAGGTTTTGGGTCATCATGTTTTCATTGTCATTGTTTCTTAGGTATTTTTTGATTTCCTCTTTGATTTCTTCAGTGATCTCTTGGTTCTTTAGTAGTTTATTGTTTAGCCTCCATGTGTTTGTATTTTTTACAGTTTTTTCCTATAATTGACATCTAGTCTCATAGCGTTGTGGTCGGAAAAGTTACTTGATACAATTTCAATTTTCTTAAATTTACCAAGGCTTGATTTGTGACCCAAGATATGTTCTATCCTGGAGAATGTTCCATGAGCACTTGAGAAGAAAGTGTATTCTGTTGTTTTTGCATGGAATATCCTATAAATATCAATTAAGTGTATCTTGTTTAATGTATCATTTAAAGCTTGTGTTTCCTTATTTATGTTCATTTTGGATGATCTCTCCACTGGTGAAAGTGGAGTGTTAAAGTGTCCTAGTATTACTGTGGTACTGTCGATTTCCCCTTTTATGGTTGTTAGCATTTGCCTTATGTATTGAGGTCCTCCTCTGTTGGGTGCATAAATATTTACAATTGTTATATCTTCTTCTTGGATTGATCCCTTGATCATTCTGTAGTGTCCTTCTTTGTCTCTTGTAATGGTCTTTATTTTAAAGTCTATCTTGTCTGATATGAGAATTGCTACTCCAGCTTTCTTTTGATTTCATTTGCATGGAATATCTTTTTCCATGCCCTCACTTTCAGTCTGTATGTGTCCCTAGGTCTGAAGTGGGTCTCTTGTAGACAGCATATATATGGGTCTTGTTTTTGTATCCATTCAGCCAGTCTATGTCTTATGGCTGGAGCATTTAATCCATTTACATTTAAGGTAGTTATCGATATGTATGTTCCTATTTCATTTTCTTAATTGTTTTAGGTTTGTTTTTGTAGGTCTTTTCCTTCTCTTGTGTTTCCTGCCTAGAGAAGTTCCTTTAGCATTTGTTTTAAAGCTGGGTTGGTGGTGCTGAATTCTCTTAGCTTTTGCTTGTCTCTAAAGGTTTTAATTTCTCCGTTGAATCTAATAAGATCTTTGCTGCATAGAGTAATCTTGGTTGTAGGTTTTTCCCTTTCATCACTTTAAATGTGTCCTGCCACTCCCTTCTGGCTTCCAGATTTTCTGCTGAAAGATCAGCTGTTAACCTTTTGGGTATTCCCTTGCATGTTATTTGTTGCTTTTCCCTTGCTACTTTTAATATTTTTTCTTTGTATTTAATTTTTGATAGTTTGATTAATGTGTGTCTTGCGTGTTTCTCCTTGGATTTATCCTGTATGGGACTGTGTGCGCTTCCTGGACTTGATTGACTATTTCCTTTCCTATGTTAGGGAAGTTTTCAACTATAATCTCTTCAAACATTTTCTCAGACCCTTTCTTTTTCTCTTCTTCAGGGACCTCTATAATTCAAATATTGGTGCGTTTAATGTTGTACCAGAGGTCTCTGATACTGTCCTCTATTCTTTTCATTTTTTTTCTTTATTCTGTTCAGTGGTAGTTATTTCCACTATTTTATCTTCCAGGTCACTTATCCTTTCTTCTGCTTCAGTTTTTCTGCTATTGATTCCTTCTAGAGAATTTTCAATTTCATTTATTTTGTTGTTCATCATTGTTTGTTTGCTCTTTAGTTCTTCTAGGTCCTTGTTAAACATTTCTTGTATTTTCTCCATTCTATTTCCAAGACTTTGGATCATCTTTACTATCATTACTCTAAATTTGTTTTCAGGTAGACTGCCTATTTCCTCTTCATTTGTTTGGTTGGTGTTTTTTTACATTGCTTTTTCATCTGCTGCATATTTCTCTGTCTTCCCATTTGGTTTAACTTACTGTATTTGGGGTCTCCTTTTTTCAGGCTGCAGGTTCATAGTTCCCGTTGTTTTTTGTGTCTGCCCCCAGTGGGTAAGGTTGGTTCAGTGGATTGTGGAGGGGACTGCTGCCTGTGTTCTGGTGGATGGGGCTGGATCTTGTCTTTCTGGTGGGCAGGGCTGCGTCCAGTGGTGTGTTTTGGGGTGTCTGTCACCTTATTATGATTTTAGGCAGCCTCTCTGCTAATGGGTGGGGTTGTGTTCCTGTCTTGCTAGTTGTTTGGCATGGGGCGTCCAGCACTGGAGCTTGCTGGCTGTCGGATGGAGCTGGATCTCAGTGGTCAGACGGAGATCTCTGGGAGAGCTCTTGCCAATTGATATTACGTTGGGCCAGGAGGTCACTGGTGGTCTCTTGTCCTGAACTTGGCTCTCCTATGTTGAGGCTCAGGCCTTACATCAGGCCAGAGCACCAAGATCCTGTCAGCTACACAGCCAGGTACGTGGGGAGTTTCTTGCCTTTTGGGAAATCTGAGGTCTTCTACCAGTGTTCAGTAGGTGTTCTGTAGGAGTTGTTTCACATGTAGATGTATTTTTGATGTATTTGTGGGGATGAAGGTGTTCTCTACGTCTTACTCCTCCGCCATCTTGAAGGTCCACCAATATAAATGTTTTATAGCTGCTATCAAGTATAAATATAACATGAAAATACATCTAAGCTACTAGAAGAAAATATGATATCTTATTTCAATTTGCTTAGTAAAAGAGCAGTGGAAAACAGTCACACAAAACATTGAAAATGAATATAGTGAATAGGTTCCCTAATAGCAGAATTGTAAAAGAAAACATTCAGCTCTCAAAAACTGTCATTGACTTTTTAAAAACAATGGCTCTTACTTGAACACCAGTTTTGAGCTAGCATGAAGGATTTTATAGATATGATGTGCATAAATAGCCTTGATGAGAAGTAGACATATGAATGTATGTTTGTGTATGTCTTTGTGTGTTCAGACTTTGGCAATTGTTTAAAAATTTTATGTATAATACTTTTATTTAGCAAAAAGTGCACTTGAAATATGTCTAGTATGATAAAATAAAATTTGTAATTTAATTTTAATTAATTTTACTTACAATATAAAAACTGAAACAGTGTGTTATGTGCCCAATTACAATTAGTTCTTCCAAAATTCATATACTAAAATCCTAACCCCCAGTACCACAGAATGTGAGTGTATTTGGTGACAGGATCTTGAAAGAGGAAATTAAGTTATATAAGGTCATATGGGTGAGCCCTAATCCAAGATGACTGGTGTCCTTATAAGATGAGGAGATTAGAACATAGACACATTACATAGGGAAGATCATATGAAGACATAAGGAGAGGACAGCTATCTACAAGCCAACAAGAGGACTCAAACTAAAACCAACTCTCCTAACACCTTGATCTTGGACTTCTAGCCTCTGGAACTGTGAGGAGAGAAATTTTTGCATTGTTTAGGCCACCCACTCTGTGATACTTTTTTATAGCAGCCCTAGCAAATTAATACACAGTGTAAAATGTATCTCTATTAAATGTAACTTTATCCTTTTATGGGACTGCATTTTACTTTAACATTTGAAAATTTAACATCCAAGTTGGGATGTGCTGTAAGTTTAAAATATACTCTGGATTTCAAAGACTTCCTTGGCAGAAAATAATATAAAATGTATATACTTGTGGTGATTACATGTAGAAATCACAATATTTTCCATGTGTTGTTTTATATATTTATATATTTATTAGGTTGGATTAAATATGCTATTAAAATTAAGGTCACTTTCTTTATTTCTTTTTAAGCATCTTTATTGGAGTATAATCGCCTTACAATGTTGTGTTAGCCTCTGCTGTACAACAAAGTGAATCAGCTATATGTATACATGTATCCCCGTATCCACTCCCTCTTGCATCTCCCTCCCACCCTCCTTTTCCCACCCCTCTGAGTGGTCACAGAACACGGAGGTGATCTCCCTGTGCTATGCGGCTGCTTCCTGCTAGCTATCTATTTTACATTTGAGAGTATATATTAGTCCATGCCACTCTCTCACTTCGTCCCAGCTTACCCTTCCCCCTCCCTGTGTCCTCAAGTCCATTCTCTACATCTGCGTCTTTATTCCTGTCCTGACCCTAGGTTCTTCAGAACCTTTTTTTTTAGATTCCATATATATGTGTTAGCATACAGTATTTGTTTTTCTCTTTCTGACTTACTTCACTCTGTATGACAGACTCTAGGTCCATCTACCTCACTACAAATAACTCAATTTCATTTCTTTTTATGGCTGAGTATTATTCCATTGTATATATGTGCCACATCTTCTTTATCCATTCATCTGTCGAACTTTTTTTCCTTTTTAATATGACTTTTTAAAAATTCTTTTTAATATAGCCACCAGTAAATTTAAAATCACTTATATTGCTTATATTTCTATTGAAAAGCTGTGTTCTAGGCATTCCTCTTGGCTCTAATATGACGAAAAAGGAAAACTAGTTAGTGGGAGAGTAAGGATGAGCTCATATCACATATTTCTGGGCTTAGCATGAGTCGTGAAGTAATAGATCACCACTAATTTTAAGTCAGACACAGATGCTACCACAGATATCTCATTTTCTGTACACCTTTCCCCTGATCCTGAATGATGGTCACTATATATATTTTTCTAGCATCTCTTTCTGATGTACCTTGTAAAGAGATTTTAAATATTATGTTTCTGACTTTTTAACCAAATAATTAAGTTTGAAATATTTTCTATTCCGAGCCTATTATTGGTTTCCAAATCCAAGAAAATAAATTAATATACGAATGGAATTTTACATGTCTCTTTGCCAAAAAAGCAAACAGTATGCTTTCTTTAATTATTTACAACATCAAGTGTCTCCATGGAATCATTTTCTTATTATAATTACATCCCTCAAAAAATGGACCAAAATAGAGTGAACCTAAACTTTTCTGCTAACACGAAAGATTGGTAAAAAATAACTGTAATGAAAGAAAATGGTCTCTTGACTTTAGAGAGTAAAGTTTACCACTTAAAAATAAAAGACTTAAGAACAGGGTTTAAAAAACAATTTTTAAAAACAACACATTGCCCGCTGTATGCCATTTTCAAGGCTTCTGAATAAAAGGCAAATCCTCAGAATAATTCATATATATTAATGCTTTTTTAACAAAGGAAATGTCTCAGTTAAAGTAAGCAGGGGACTTTCCTGGTGGTCCAGTGGTTGGGACTTCGCCTTCCAATGCAGGGAGTGTGGGTTTGATCCCTGGTCGGGGAGCTGGGATCCCATATACCTCGGGGCCAAGGAACCAAAACATAAAACAGGAGCAGTGTTGTGGCAAGTTCAATAAAGACTTTAAAAATGGCCCCCATCAAACAAATCTTAAAAAAATTTTTTTTAAAAAGAGGAAATTTTAAGTATTGGTTCTTTCCGCAGGATAATCTAGTAAAATATCATGAACATTAACTTTTATCTAGTCATTGTTAGAGAGTAGACCGAGGTAACGTATCCAGAGCAATTATGCCTCATCATCCTTATGACTTTCTATTCTATTAACTAGAAAGATCACCTTCATTCTTCTTGATAAACCCCACAAAGTGGTCTGTTCTGGGCCTACTGAACATTTTACATTGATAAAGCAGGTGTAATGAGTTCCGGTTCCTAGATGCAGCCTTGGGCTCTTTTGACACATTTCCTGAAAAGATCACCAGTTATTATGCAGGTAATGAGGCAATAATTCATTACTTGATGTCTTCCTCTTAGAAGCTCAGGAACTACACCTATCTGTCTAAAGCTTCTGAAAATTTCCAAATAAATATCTGTTTCAGAGTATTTAATAATATAAAAATATATTTAAGGTTCACTTACATTGTCATGAAATACATAAGAGGAAAGCCAGTCATTAAAACTCATTAGTCTAGAAATTGCTTAAGTCTGTTTCTGTGAGTTACTTTACAAAGTCCCAAGACCTACCTACTGTTATAGACTCAGTGGTAGTAATGAGGCTCCGTGAACAAAATAACAATGCAAAAGCCATTTGGCAAATAATACATTTAAAATTATGAGACTTAAAAGAGAATATTTTCATAAGAGAAGTCTTTGAGTGTAGTGATGTTGGCACTTACTGATATAGGTGAACTACCTCATATTTGAAGCATTGAGTTCATATTTATATTCCATTTAATATTTCACAAACATCTTATATTTTGAATGATAATTTTTAGTCACAATATTTTCTATGAATGCAAATGCTTTAAAACTAAGTTATCATTCTTGTTCTGTACTTTATCTGCCAAACAGGCATATTTGTATTTTAGGAATAGGGGTAAATAATAAAGTAAGTATGCTGTGACCAATGATAATTATTGATAAATTTGTAGATTAAGGAGACTACTATATCAGCTTTAAGAACAGACACAGCCCAAAGTAAAGGGATAGAAAAAGATATTTCACACATAACTAATCATCATGGAAATGAAAATCAAAATCACAATGATATATCATCTCACATCTGTTAGAATGGCTGTCTATCATCAAAAAGACGAGATAACAATTGTTGGCAAGGATGTGGAGAAAAGGGAACCATTGTGTACTGTTGGTGGGAATGTAAATTGGTATAGCCACTATGGAAAACAGTATGGAGGTTCATCAAAAAATTAAAAGTAGAACTACCAATCCCAGTTCTGGGTGTTTATCCGAAGGAAATGAAAGCAGAATCTCAAAGAGATATCTGTAATCCCATGTTCACTGCAGCCTTATTCATTATAGCCAAGATGTGGAAACAATTTAACTGGTATCTGTTAATGTGGGAATGAATAAAGATGTGATATATACATACAAAGTTGTGATATTGATAGATAGATAGATAAATAGATAGAGATAGATTGATATCATAGAGTATTATTCAACCATGAAAAAGAATAAAATCCTGCCATTTGTGACAACATGGATGGAATGCTTGAGGGCACCATACTGAGGGAAATAAGTCAGACAAAGACAAGTAGTGTATGATATCACTTATATGTGGAATCTGAACTTATAGAAACAGAGAGTAGAAGGGTGGTTACAAAGGGCTGGGTGGGGTGGGGCAAATGGGGAGATATTGATCAAAGAATACAAACGTCCAGTTAGGAGATGAATATGTCCTGAGGTTCTAATACACAGCATTTTGAATGTAGTTACAATACTGTATTACATACATGAAAGTTGGGGGAATAAAAAACAGAGTTTTGTGTCATTTGCTTCTTATTTTCATATTCTATATGAAAACAAATGCAAGTTATATATCCTCTATTTTCCTTTTCAGAATACAGGTATTTTCAAAGTTAGGAAAAACTCATCTAACTGGTAAATTGAATTATAATTTAAATGCATTAAAAGTGCTCACTAAAGGAAGCATAACATAAATATAATGAAACTGACCATCTATTCTGAGCATTTGAATTTTATATACTCTGAGTTTCTCAAACCAGAACACATCTGTATTTCTATTAATCATTCATTAAATATAAAATGATTCCCACGCTGGTGAAAACAGGAATACCTAAAGGGTAATTGTTTGAAGTTTCAGGCTTTCCTGACTTTACTTCTGTGCTCTCATGTCCTTGAGGAAAAGAGTCATAGTTATTGAAATGGTGATACATTCTGTCAACTTCTCATTCACTAAGGAATTGATAAATTGTAATACGTAGGGCTTTTAGGCATAAGATTAAAACAGAGAACAGATGCTATGGATGTTGTGTCAGAAGTAAATAGAGATTTCTTTAATCTGATATCTGAGATAAGAAAGGTGAAATGAAGGATCCTTCAAAGTCAGAAATATACTCATTGGTTAGTATTGTGGGTTAGTAAGCAGGGCAAATCATCATTAGGGCCGGACAAGTTGTTGAGGGTTCTAAAAAACACTTCATCTTGGTGCATTGGGGTGGTGGTGGCAGCTTGGCAGGAATTCTTTCTTTGGTGGACCAGATGCTTCAGAAGTTCCCAGGAATTTTATGGGTGTCAGTTTTCACTTGTCATTTCAAAACGGTATACTTATACTGGAGAGAACAATGACATAATAGGAATCGATTCCTGCTCTGTATTCGCTGTTGTCATAGCAAATGACACAAAGTTGCATCACACACTGCACAGCTTCTCCCTCTAGCAGAACGGACCATTAGGAACCTATTACAACAATGCATTCTTTACTTTGCTCCTGCTCCCTTCTTTCTTCCTCCATCCCTCTACATTTCACTCATTGATCTCTGCCGTTGGTCACTGTTGATATATGAAGGTGCGGAATCTGGAGATGGCCCCTGCTCTGTGTAAAGAACCTGGTTCAGTTCTACAGGTGTTAGGTTGCCCCCAACCACTTGTTATGAAATGCCCCATGACCTGGTCGTGTTTACATCTCTTTCTTTGAGCCTGGGGTTACTTTGAAAAATTCCTACACATACCTCATGGGGTTCTATGATCCCTCTAGCTCAGAGTTGAAACATTGGCTAGTCAGTCTTGCTCCTTCTTACAATACAATCCATTCTACTACATATGCAAAAGCTCCTTAAACAGGCAGGCACTTTGATTTCACCATTTCCTATTTTTCAGGACTACACATTTCTTTTGGTCATATTTTCCCATTTTTAATTCATTTCAGTGGGATTTTGAAGGAGTGGAGTAAATATGGGAGTTCAAATCTCCCTCATTGCTTTTAGGATAAGATTCAAATCAAAGTAGGACTTAAAAATTCTTCATGCCTGACTGACTCTTATCTCATATACCCTTACACTCCTCCTTCAGGCTTTGCTTCCTTTAGTTGCTCAAACATGCCAAGACCTCTCAACTCTTTAGGTTTTTGAACCTGCAACTCTTCCTGCCAACAACCATATTAATCTTGTTCATCACCGATTAACTAAAACCTAGGACAATGTCTAATAAAAAGAAACTACTCAACAAATATCTATTGAATGAATCATCTTTGAATAATATAATTAAAATATTGTACATTAGACTTTAAAAAAATACAACATCATAGCTTCCTCAGTATAATTTTCTACTAGCATATGTACAACTAATACTCTCAAGTGATATTTTTTCATTTTAACCAAAATATAACATGAACTACAGTATAAAATATTTTATGAAGTATAACTTTAAATGAATAAAATGTATTGGGGAAACCATACATGAAAATCGCTTACATTACCAATTCTCCCAGAGACAGGTGTCTCTCATGGGAAATTAATTACTTATCACAATATTAGATATTGTACATTTTATACAATATGTTCATCATCATGACAGTCCTATAGTATATATAGCCATAAGGTATGCATTCCTTTGAACATCTATTTATTTAATTATTGGTAATTTACTCCACAGTGCAGACTGCCCTTTCTCACCTCAGCTGGGCCATAAATATTGAGTGGTTGTCCTTCTATGTATTTTGTTACTACTCTCAATCCAATTCCCCACATCTACAATCCTAGGAAGGGAATGCATTAACTGTATGTATATTTTAATGATGGTCAACTCTGAAAGTTGGTGAGTTGAACTCTTGAGAGTTTAATTATACTTATCTTTTGATGGAAAATATCGAGTTATAACTGATACATATATTTCAGACTTGTATTATTTTCTCATAAGTTGCATTGGAGCAAGAGAAGAAGCTGTAAAAGTACGAGTGGTTAGCTTTTAAAGAACTTTTTTTTTTTTCCTGTGTTAAAGAATGTGCACTTTATTATGTAATAAGTAAATAGTTTTAGGGACTGAGACAAAAATTTTATTAGCTGTGTAAGCTTCTTTCCCAAAGGATCAATCTTATAGAAATATGGTCTAAGACCTTTTTATTGGCTATCTAATTTAGCACTTACATAACACTGATTAAATTCTATTTACACTTTTAAGTTCTTTAACTATATTAAATCATATAATCCTCACAATGGCCCCATGAGTTAGCTGTTATAGTTATCTCCATTTTACTAATGAGAAAGTAGGCACAGAAACTACAGGTATTTGGTGCCATAGTGGGATTTGAACCCAGGCAATCTGTTTCCAGAGTCCACATTCTTTGCTACCATGCTACAATGCCTTGATTGTTTTGTTGATAATGTTTTAAATATAGAAATAACTTTTAAAAATAAACTGACAGAGATAACAATACATTATATTAGTTGGAGCTTGTATTTGATGCATCTGTGTATTTGTTGACTCTCAAATGACTATATAATAATGTCCACTTCTTCTACATAGGCAACCAGACTCCCAGTCCTGGCTCTTCTCTACCTCTCCAGCTTTACCTCTCAACTTGCTTCTGTTTGCATCTTTGCCTCAGTCATACCTAAAATGGCATGTTATCCTTATCCTTACCTTTAGCCTCTGCTATGGCCCTCCTAGTAAGCATGGAACTTTAAGCTTCATTCATAAATACTTCTGTAAAGTACTTACTGACCTTCAAGATTAAATTGCTGCCTTTGTCTTTTGTGCCCCATGTATATAGAGTATTATCATAGTGCCTATTACATTTTATTGCACTCATCTTTTTTCGTACATCTGTCTCTATCTATCTTACTGTGAACAAATGAGGACTGGAACTCTGTCTTATTATGTTTTGTATTTCTAGCACAGTTCCTAACACAAATTGGTAGGCAATAGATTCCAGGCTAATGCATGAACAAATGAGTGAATGTATGTGTAATGAGTATGTCTGGGATACTGTCATTGGGACATAATAGAGTGCCCCAGTGTGCAAATACAAAACATGGATTATTGATGGCACCTGTCCTAGTTTAACTTAAAATGGTTGGCCCCAGTGATGTTATTTATGCTAGCAGAGCTCAAGCAGTTCTATAGACCCTTTTTGTTAGAAAGGTTCTTTTAACAGGGGAGAATAACTGTCAAGATAATAATTGTTACCTGCTTGTAGCATCATGGGCTCACAGAACATGGACAGTCACTTCTATCACTGCCTCAGTAATCACCTAACCTCCCTACTGGAAACTGACACTACTAGGAGAAAGGCTGAAGCTGGTTTTGTAATCCATGCCCGTTCTCATTCTTTTATAATCCTGGGCAAGAGCAGAATAGTAAAGGAATATTCCTTAGAGTCAAGAAACTGACTTGGATCTGCTAAAAGAGTGCATTAGTCTTGCTCCAGCTAAATTCAATTAGAACACTTGTGTGAAGTTCTAACTATTATAGAATTTTCTTCCTACCAAATTAACTTCTGGTAGATTGTTTCTTCTAACAAGGTGAAAATAAGTACATTGTAGTTTACTCAGTAAACTCAGGCAGTTTTAAATAAAAGCAATAGGTACTCAACAGATTCTAATATACAATTTCTAGCTAGCAAATTTTTTATCTGGAAAACTTTTATGGAATTTTAGCCTAATGCATATAATGTAAAATTTAGGATACATCAGTATATCGTATTTCTTGATCAAAACAAAACATAAAACTGAGGACTTAGACTTCTATACAAAAATTCCAAAACTGTTTTCATACAAATAAAAGGAAGGTACTTTAGAAAAAAAATTGTTTTTATTAAATAGTGACTCATGAGATTTAGAACTAAGATTAAATCAGCAATGACTTCTAAATGCCAGAATTTCCATATCCATATCAAAATAATTGGTTATTACTTTCCCTTTGTTAGTGAACTGCCTGTTATTTTTCCATATGAAATTTAAGAGTACACTTTCTTATCATCACAGAGTAAATATGAGTAATGCAATGACCATAATGATGACATTTTCAATTACATTGCTATCTCAGAGTATTTTTAAAATCCCTGCAACCCCATTTTAATTTAACAAAAATTTGAGTGTAATTTACTTATTTTGCCACACCTTCAACCACTGTTTTTTCTTCAACTTATCATCAAACATTTGAAAGAACAATTTATGATTACTTGTTTCTCTCCTTTTATTCTACAACTGATAACTATCTGGCTTCAGCCTCTGGTAGTCACAGGAAAAATTAACACTAACATCAACAATTACAACGTGCTTGCTAACTACAGTAGACTCATATTGAATTTTATTTTGCTTGGTTTATATATAATAATTCCCTTTTTTTGCAATCCACTTTTTCTTTGTATGACATTACTAGTTACTGTCATTTTAGACAGGACAAGATAGGCCATGTTTCAGTGACAAGTGAACCCTGAAATCTCAGTGGATTAACATGGTCAGATTTATTTTTGCTTATGTCAGTTTCAATGTGGGTTGTTCGGGGAGTTTTCTCCATCTTGGATCTACATCATCTGGAGCGTTTGGTCTCCCAGGTTACAATGACAAGAAAAGAGAACAAAGGAGGAAACATATTGGCTCCTGACTTCCTCAGGTCGCTGTTGCTTAGAGTCTGTTGGCCAGAATTATTCGTGTGGCCCCATCTAACTGCAAGGAATTGTTTGATGACATATTTGGAGGACACTATCTATCTCTGCTACCCCTGGTTTTTAAACTACACTAACTGCTACACTAGCACACTAACGGCTCCTTTTCCATCTCCTGGTCCTCCATTCAAGCCAGGAATCTCTTTTCAGTTGTCTTCTTTTAGACTGAAAATATTTGCTAAGTGATTCACTTACTTTATCTGGCTTATCTTCTAATGAATTCCATTATGTGTCATTGACTTTTGCCATTTTTCTAGGGTTTTGACATATATCCTCATGCTTTGCCAATGTCAGAATCTGAAAATGCCACACACAGCTCAACAAAATCAGCATGTTTAAGACAAATGATCCCCCATCCCAAACTTTCTCCTCCTTTTTGTACACATCCAGTCACCTAGATAAATTTTTGTAGTCATAGTAAACTCTTTCTGTCCCACTCCCCACAACTCCAGTCAAATATAACTCCTCAGTTGCATACAAACTTTAATCTCTACTCCCGCTGTCATAGCTTAAGTTACCACTTCTCACCTAGACTCTTGAAAAAGCCTCTTTAACTGGTTTTCTCTCTCCTTGTCTTCTCATTCTTCTTGAGTTATTCTGATTCATATGCCATGCTTGTATTAATTTCCTTAAATTTTGTCAAGGTAAACAGTAAGGTTTAAAGGTAGAAATGGCTTATATTTCAAAGGGCTTTTTGCCTGTGCTAAAGAATATGCATTTTATCTTGTCAGACTGAATATTTTTGAGGACATAAACATGAGCAGGTTTTGTTTTTAAAATCATCATGTTGACAGAGGTAAAGAAGCTCTCTTAAGAGGAGAGAGTATCAAAGGAGAGAGAAAAGTTAGGAAGCTATTTCAAAAGAGGTGATATAGAGAGGCTGTTATTATTTTTCAATAAACATGTACTTAAAGTTTCAGTATAATGTCAGTGTTCCACAAGTTGAAGACCATCATTATAACATAATTCTTCATTATTTATGTTCATATATTTAAAAAATATGCTTTTCAGAATATAAAGACTTTTAAAATAAAAACTCAACAACCGTTAACCTCTGTGGCAGGAGGTAATACTACCCTTTAAATCTAGCATTATGATGAGGTTCCCTTTAAATAAGGATATTTATAATTACTCCTTATATAAAAATGACCTCTTTTTTCCAACCGAACTAATCAAGTCAGCTGACCTTGGCTAGTCTTATAATATCCTCCTTATGAAAAACATTGAACATGCTTCATAAGCATGAAGTCACAAATCTTAAGAGATTATTTCTAATTCAAATTTTAAGACAGAGACTCAAAATCTATGCCTTTTCCTTGCTATATATGTTTTGATTATTAGTTCATGTAGCTTCTCTTTTTGAAATTAATTAGTTTTGAAAGTTTCAAAATCCTTTAAGCTTTTTATAAAATTGATATGTAGGTTTAGATTTATTTAGTCAATATTTTTATAGTAAGTAAATTTAGGGAATATACTAAAAGGAGTCTAAGCTCTTCTGGACATAGTAGAGCCTAGAAAGATCACCGTGTTCTACTCAAGAGAATGATAAAGATTAAATTATCTCCATAAGAAAAAACTTGAAAAATTATTAAGGCTGATATAATCAGAAATTTTATAAAAGCAACTGTCAGTTTATAGTCTGAAATGGAAAACAACAACATGTATGGGTTTATTTGAAAGTAAATGTCAACACAATTCAAAGAGCTATGTTAAAAGGAGGTTTTCTAAAAGATAAAATGTTACAGATGATACCTGTCTAGGACATTTTTCATACATATGTACTCTTTTCTGCCAGCATTGCCAATCCTAAGTACGAGACTTTCCGGATGGGACTGAAGAGTTTTTTAATATGTTGTTTTATTATATATGTCATATATTTTTGTTTGTTTTATATTTAGAAGCTTAATTTAGATAGAATACAGTAAGCTGTACTTATTTAAAATACGTGACTTAATAACTTTGGATATATGTATACACACATGAAACCATTGTCACAATCAAGATAGTGATGATAGACATCCCTCCAAAAGTTCCCTCGCTCTCCTTTGTAGTCCCCAAATATCACACCTCCCTACATCCCCATCCACCCCCCAAAAATCACTGATCTACTTTTTGTCACTAGAAATAAGTTTGAATTTTTGAGTTTATATACATAGAATTTAAAAGCATGTACTCTTTTTTGTCTAGTTTATTTTCCTCAGCAAATGTTGATGCAAGTGTAAAGAGGTCTTCGCATTTTATTACTGAGTAGCACTCTACTGTAAGGACACACCACAATTTCTTTATCCATTCAATTGTTAATGCACATTTAGCTTGTTTCGAGGATTTGACTACAAAAAATGAAGCTGCTAGACACATTTTTGTCTGTGTGTAAAACTTTGTATGGACATATGATTTCATTTCTCTTGGGTTAAAAACCTAGGAGTGGATGGACTGGGTCTTGTGGTAGATGTTATGTTTAACTTTTTAAGAAAGTGCCAAACTATGTTGCAAAGTGGTTGCATAATTTTTCACCCGCAGCAGAAATGTATAAAACTGCCAGTTTTTCCACATCTTTGCCAGCTCTTGGTATGGTCAGTTTTTGTATTTTTAAACATTCTAATAGGCATGTAGTGTTATCTCATTTTTGTTTAACTTCCTATTTCCCTAGCAGCTAATAACGTTGAGCATCTTTCATATGCTTATTTGTTTTGTTTTTTCAGATTTTTTTCTTTTTTGATGTGGACAATTTTTAAAGTCTTTATTGAATTTGTTACAATATTGCTTCTGTTTTATGTTTTGGTTTTTTTGGCCGTGAGACATGTGGGATCTTAGCTCCCCGACCAGGGATCGAACCCACACCCCCTGCACTGGAAGGCAGATTCTTAACCACTGGACCGCCAGGGAAATCCCCGTAGGCTTATTTGTTATCCATCTATCTTCTTTGCTGAAATATCTGTTCAAATACATTGCCAATGTTAGTATTGAATGGTTATTTTATTAAGTTTTGAGAGTTTTTATACATTCTGAATACGAGTCCGATATCAAATATATCCCTTGCAAATACCTTGTTACAGTCTGCTTATTTTTCTTCTCATTTTCTTAACAATGTTTTTAGTAGAACAGAGTTTTTAAATTTGACATTCAGTTTATCATTTTTGTTTCAATTATAAATTATTCTTTTGGTGTCATCTGTAAGAAATCTTCACCTAATGCAAAGTTATACTAGAAATATTGAAAGTGAGTTTTATAGTTCTAGGGTTTACGTTTATGTCTGTGATCCATTCGAATTCATTTCTGTATGTACTCATGGTATGGATCGAATTTTTTTTTTTAACTTACAAATATCCAATTATTCTAGCACCGTTTATTGAGAAGACTACTATCTTTTCTCCACTGAAGTGTCTGAACATTTGTTGAAAATCATTTGTACACATATGCCTGGGTCTGCTTTTAGACTCATTTTTGTGTTCTGTTGATCTATTTACCAATCTTGACATCAATACCACACACTCTGTAAAATGAGGCATTAAAAATACATTTTGAAAGTAAGCAGCATTATTCCCATAATTTTGTTCTTCGTCAAAATTATTTTGGCTATTCTAGGAAATTGAATTTCTATCTGCATTTTAGAGTTAGCTTTACAATTTGAACTGAAAAGTATGCTAAGAATATTGATTTGCGTTGCAGTGAATCTATGGATCAAATTGTGAGAACTGGGATCATAACAATATTGAGTCTTCCTGCCCAGGGTCTTGTTCTAGCTCCCCAATTATGTAATTTTTTTTTTAAACAAAATTTATCTAAGCAATTTTTATTGTATTTTCTGTGTACAGGTATTAAGCATCTTTTGTGGATTTCATCCCTAAATATTTAATACATTATATGTGATAATATAAGAACTGTTATTTTATTTTAATTTATGACTTGCTGGTATATAGAACTACAATTAGTTTTGTATGGTACTGACAACTTGCTAAACTCGTGTATTCATTCAAGTGGCTTTAAAAACTATATTCCCACAGGTTTTCTAAATAGACAACCATGTCATATTTGAATAAAGAAAATTTTATTTCTTCTCTAATCTTTCTTCTCTATTGTTTTTCTGATTTGTATTTCATTGATTTCCAATATGATCTTATTTTTTACTTTCTTCTGCAACTTGGTGTTTAATTTACCCTTAAATAGTTATTTCCTAGGGTGGAAGTTGAGCTTATTACTTCGAGAACTTTCTTCTTTTCTAATAGAAAATAATAGTATTATAAATTTACCCATATGCATTATTTTGTTGGCATTCCACAAGTGTTGAGATGACATGTTTTCATTTTTGTATAATTCAAAATAATTTCTAATTTCAACTTTGATTTATTTTTTGACCTATGATTTTTTCTTTGAGAATGTGTTATTTAATTTCCAAATATTTGCAGATTTTCCAGAGATTTTCAGTTATTTATTTCTAATTTAACTCATTTGTGATCAGAAAACATACTTTTATAGATATGAATTCCTTTAAATTCATTGCACTTCTATAGTTTTATAGATCAGAATGTCATATATTGTGTTAAATGTTTCATTGCACTTGCAGAGAATGTGTTCTGTTTTTTAGATGGAGTGATTTATAGGTCAAATGGGTTAAGTTGCAAGATAGCTTTGTGAAAAACTACTTGCTTTTTGTTTTTTCTGATTCTTCAATCAGCATTTGAGAGGGGGAAGATTACAATCTTTGAATTGTGAGTTTGTCTAGATCTCCTTTACATTGTCTCAATTTTTGATTCCTTTATTTTGGAACTCTGTTATTAGATGCATTAATGTTAAAGATCATTGTGTCATCTTGATGAATTAACCTTCTTAACATTATGGAATAACCTTCTTTATGAGTGGTAATATTCTTTGTTCTCAAATTTACTTTGATACTAATATAACCATTCCAGCTTGCTCTTGATTTGTGTTAGCATCATATGTCCTTTTGCATTTTCTTACTTTTAACCATTTTTAAAATTTAAAGTGTGTTTTTTATAGGTAGCATGTACTTGGGTCTTTCTTTTTTATCCAATATGGCAATCTCTGCCTTTTCATTGTGGTGTTTAACACATTTAATGTGAATAGTAATAGAGTTAGGTTTCAGTCTATCTTCTCATTTGTTTCTTATTTATTTTATCTTTTCTTTGTTCCCCTTTTCCTCTTTTTTGGTCTTCTTTTGTATTGGCTATTTTTATGATTATATTTATGAATCTTTGTTGTCTTAGTTAAAACTCTTTGTTTCGTTATTTTAGGGCAACTTTATTTCGTTTTTGTTTTTTTAAAAGGAGCTCTGCCTCTTTTTATGTTATTTTAATATTTATTTATTTTATTTATTTATTATTATATTTTTGGTTGCATTGGGTCTTTGTTGTGGTGTGTGGGCTTCTCTCTAGTTGTGGTGGCAGGTTTTCTCTTCTCTAGTTGTGGCACGCAGACTCCAAGGCACGTGGGCTCTCTAGTTGTGGTGCACAGGCTTCAGAGCGTGTGGGCTCTGTAGTTTGCTGCATGTGGGCTCTAGCTGAGGCTTGTGAGCTTAGAAGTTGTGGCGCGTGGGCTTAGTTGCCCCACGGCATGTGGGATCTTAGTTCCCTGACCAGGGATCGAACCTGCTTCTCCTGCATTAGAAGGCGGATTCTTTACCACTGGACTACCAGGGAAGTCCCTAGGGCAACTTTAGGGTTCATATTACACATCCTCAAATTATCACAGTCTTCCTTCAAGCCATAGTAAACCACTTAACATTTAGTATAAGAATCTTAAATACTATACTTCAATTTCTGCTCTCCCAGATGTTAGTCTATTTTTGTTAACATTCTAATCACATATATTATAATCCCCATATTGCATTTTTTTTTTTTTTAGAGAAATTGAGAAACTTAGTTGGCCATGAACTTTTTTTTTTTTTTTAAGATCTATTTATTGATTGATTGATTAATTGCTATGTTGGGTCTTCGTTTCTGTGCTAGGGCTTTCTCTAGTTGCAGCAAGTGGGGGCCACTCTTCATCGCGGTGCGCGGGCCTCTCACTATCGTGGCCTCTCGTTGCAGAGCACAGGCTCCAGACACGCAGGCTCAGTAGTTGTGGCTCACGGGCCTAGTTGCTCCACGGCATGTGGGATCTTCCCAGACCAGGGCGCGAACCCGTGTCCCCTGCATTAGCAGGCAGACCCCCCAACCACTGCGCCACGAGGGAAGCCCCCCCATGTTGCATTATTATTACTTTTAATCTAAACAGTCAAATATCTTTTAAAGTGATTTAAATAATAAGAAAATATCATATGTTTACCTATATGATTACTATTTCCAGTGCTCTTATTCATTCTTTTGTGTTGATCTGTATTTACATCCAGTATCATTAACACTTCCTTAACATTTCTTAGAGTGGTGCACATCTGCTTATGAGTAATTACTTCAGCTTTTATGTGCCTGAAGAAAAACCTTAATTAAGCCCTTGTATTTTGAAAATATGTTTGCTGAGTATAGAATTCTAGGCTGATTGTTTCTCCCAATTTTAATACTTTAAGAACATCACACCATTATCTTTTCATTTTCAATTTTTATTGTTTCTGAAGAGAAATTTACTGTTACCCTTATCTTTGTTTCTTTATACATAACATATGTTCTTTCTCTGGCTACTTTACAGATTTTTCTTTATCACTTGATTTGAGTAATATGACTGTAAATTACCTTTATGTGGTTTTCTTCACAATCCTGTACTTGTTGAGCTTCTTGAATCTGTGGGTTTCATAGTTTTCATAAAATTTGGAAAAAAATTTCATAGTTTTCATAAAATTTGGAAAAAAAATTCAGTCATTATTTCTTCAGAATTATCTTCTGTTACCTTCTTTCTCATACCTTTTTGTGACAAATTGTATGCATATAAAGCCGTTGAATTTGTTCCACTGTCCACTGATGCTATTTTCATACTTTATTGTTCTCTTTTGACTTTTTGTTTCATTTTGGATAGTTTATATTGCTATACTTTCATGTTAACTAATCTTTTCTTCTCCCTGTTTAATCTTCAATTAATCTGATCCAGTACATTTTTCTTTTCAATTATTGTACATTTCATCTCTAAGAATTTGATTTTGGTCTTTTTAATATGTCCATATCTCCACTTTGCTTTTTGAACATATACATACTTTTATAATAACTGTTTTAATGTCTTGTCTGCTAACTCTGTTATCTATGTCAGTTCTGGTTTGGCTTTGATTAATCTTCATTATGGATCATATTTTCCTTCTTCTTTGCATGCCTGGTAATTTTTTTGTTGAATTCCAGACACTGTATATTTAATATTATATTTGCTGGATATTTTTAATTTCTATAAATATTCTGGAGTTTTATTTGGGTTGCAGCTTCGTTATTGTCCTTTTCTAGTAGTAGGAACACAGCAGTGTTTAGTCTATGGCTCCTTATTCCCCCATTACTGAGGCATTATTTTGAATACTTCTAAATACTCTTCTGAATACCAATACTATTCTCAATATCCTCTGAATACTCGATGCCTGTGAAGTATGAGGTTTTCCAGTCTGGCTTGTGGTGATACACACAAACTACAACATTTTGTGACAGCTGGGATTGCTACCTTTAACCCACTTGGGAGGTTCTTTACACAGCATTAGGTTATTTCCTCAGATATATAAACTGATCAGTACTCACCTAAATACTCAAAAGGGACCATCTTCAGATCTCAAGAGTATATTGTGCAACTTGCTTCCTTTAGTGTTCTGTTTTATGAGCTCGAGTAGTCTTAATCTCTCTGGATTCTCAACTCCATCTCTTCAACTCAAAGATTCCACTGGACTTTGTCTATATTCCTTTGTGCTACATTTTGCCTGGATACTCTCTCTACATCTGGGACACATGAAGGATCCACCTCTCCCTCACCCCCTCTATCAGTGATCATTATTCTTCATTGCCTAGTGTTCTATGGCTTGAAACCATTGTCTCATATATTTTGTCCATCTCGTGTTTGTTTTTGTTGCGGGTGGGAAAATAAATTTAGTCTTCTGTTACTCCATTTTGGACAGAAGAGTAAATCCTTTATAAGATTTTTTAGTTGCCATTAAATAATCACAATATTAGATAACAATTTTGTGCACTTTGCCCCAAATACTTAACTACAATATATATAACCAACAAGTGACTGGTAAAGTCTCAATTTCAATGAAAATCATGTATCTTTACTTCCTAAGTTTTCTGGCCAACAAAAATAAACTACCCTGATTAAAGCATGGACTCAGAACATTCTACACTATGACAAATATGTTATGCTAAATACCATATATAGTTTACTATAAACAAAGAGCAAATACAGAATTTTTTGTACTTGTTTAATAAAGTAGAACATGATCAGATTTTGTTTTATGTAAAGTTCTCCCTAGCAGGCCTTTTCAGAATTATGGGTGTATTCTCTACTCTCTTGATAATCAAGCTGAAAAATCTAATCGGATGATTTGGATATTTTGTTGAAACTTTCCCTCTTTACTTGTACAGGTTTGATAGACCACAAAGAAAATAAAGCCAAACCGTTTGCCTTTATGACTAGCAGAGTTCTGGAAGAGTTTGAGTTATAATCATTCACCCTACATCAATTGACTCTCATACCAAGGAGAGAAGCATCCAAATTGCACAGCTCACAGCTTTCAAATTGTCCTGCCCATTAATGCAGAAAAAAAATCTATGACCAAACATCTGACAGTTACTTACCATCTCTTTTTCCTGGATCTTGGGCAAACTTCATCCAGAACTGCTGTTTCTCCTCCTTTCTCACAGTGAATATTGAGGATATTAATACTGGCCCTTATAATGGCAGTTTTAAAGTTATTGTGACAGCTCTAAAAGGGAAAATATTAATTGTATTAAAAAAAGAAACATGTTGGAAGTCCTTTCTAACTTGACAAATAAGTAACAGTGAAATTTTCCTATCTCCGAATCAGTCTCATTTCTTTTTTCTATCATTTTTCTTATTTTCTTTTGCTCTGTATAAAACCTCCCTATCATTCAAATCTAGTTCATATCACATCTTTCACAGATTTTTTGAACTTAATTAACTGTATATTATCACATATATTTGTTGGGTAAACTTCTGTTTTACCTATTTTGATTTTAAGCACTCGCATATCATACAATTTTGGTAGAGCTAAGTCACAAGTCTGATGGTTGAAGCTAAGGTTGATCATCCCTCTTAGTTTTCTCAAGATAATCTTAGTTAATATCTGTTGTGCCAATGTAAACTGCACTGCTTTCAACTTTCAAAAGTGTCTTGGTTTGGATGATATCTATCAACCTTGTTTCACCAAATAGTGAATCAAAAGTAATGCAGAAACATTGACGACTCAAACAACGCAGGAAATTCAACATTCAGCAACTATCCAGACTTGGAGGGGACACAGAAAAGCACAAAGAACTTTGATATAGAGTCAAAATAGATCCTCTGTTTTCCAAAATCAAATCTCCTCCTCCTCATTATCCTCATCACCATTATTCTCCTCCCTTTCCTCTTCATTATCTTCCTCACATTTTTTAAAATTAATTTTTTAAGTGTTGGAATATATCCTAGTTCTAAGAAGGATAAAATGATTTTTCTTAACACATATTCACTCTTTTTTAAAAATTAAAATTTATAACACCACAAAAATGACCTTTCAATTATATTCTGATTTACAATAGTTCTCTGAATGATCTTCACACTTCGTTCAAGTAAAACATTTATGCAGAACTTTAAGAAAGTGTTTGAAAAAGAAAAAAATTCAAAGAATACTTGATCACTAACATGCTGGTTTAATGGTAATATGGTCTCTTTAGATTACCTCATTGAGCACATGTATTCAACTGAAACTAAATGGAATCTAATTGCATAGATTTAGGAATTATAGAATTCCTAAATTATAGAAACAGCGGAATATTAAATATATAATTACATGTGTGATATTAAACCATAATATACATATTTGGCATTTTATATATGATTCATAAGAAAAATATGGTAACATTTATAAAAAATAAACCCATTTTAGAAATGTTGGTTTATTTCGGTTTACCTTGAGTTGTCTGTTCCTAGGCTTAAAGAAAATGTAGGTGCAAATTGCTTATAATACTACCAGCTTTGGGAGTTGAAAGAAATGAATGGTTTAAAAACAAATCCCTTATATTGTGTATTTATTTGCACCTGTTTAAAAGTGATATTCTTCCCCATGCTTTGGAAAAACAAGTTAGTAGGAATATAATTTAAATAAATGAATACAAAATGTAAGTATTTAATTTGACACACCAAAATTGCAGCTTTTGGTTTTTCTTTTTCTCTTGTCTTTGTGCCTATACCTGCAAAGACCCCTGTGGTTTAAATAACCAGTGTGTGTACTACTAATAAAAATCCCATTAAATTAAATGGCCAGTAGGAGTGTAGAATGTCCTGTTGCAATTTCAGAAGACAGTTTGTTACCAGACACCCTGCTATGTATGAACATTTTATTTTATCAGAGTTAAGAAAAACATTTATAAAATCTATTTATTTATATTTTAAAAGTTTAGAGGATCCTGGAAACGGTGGCTTTATAATTTTTTTTCTCTTTATCGAATGAAATGGTTGGGTAGATTCCCCATCAGGCACTATGTAGAATACCCTATAGCAAATGTATATAATCAACACAATGGGTCAGTAATTTTCATTCCCTCACTATTATTTCTTTCTTCCATTTGTGAGCAATAAAAGTGGCAATTCAGTGCATATTGTGTTACAGGAAAGTGTTTACAGCACACACTGTACCTGTGTTCTGACAAAAATAATTTCAGATACATAGAACTGTTTTTTTCTTGCAAATGTTCTCTGTCTTACTTTAGCTCTCTTACTTTTTAAGTATGAGCATGAGTTCATATTTTTTGAAGGTGGAACGTCTTGTAACAGTTTAAGGTAGCACTTCCAATTATGGTTGAAACCAGGGTAATAATAAACAGAAAAAAGTTTACAGCCTGTGAGAGAGGAAGGGAGTTAGTAGCATGAAGGTTGGAAAACCACTCAAAGAGAAAGGAAGATAATGAGAAACTGGCAGTAATTTTCTAGTGAAAGAAAGGAAAACCACAGAAAGAGAGAAACAAAAGTCACCTGTAAAATCAGAGAATCAAATCCCCTATGTGACTGGAAAAAAATATGGTGAGAATATTGCATCATTTAGGATGAGCAAGCAGCAAATATGCTTTGGCCTCTGTGATCTCAGAAGACCAGAAACAAAGTAGAATATGGATTAAGCAATTTGGAGAGTATAAAACAGATGTTAGAAAGGCAGTTCAGCTGCACTGAGCAGAGAGGATACTCCTGCTAGCTGAAAGACTCCATGCAGGTTACATGTTGGGGTCAGCACTAGATGGGTAATATATATTATTTAGTAAAGGACAACAAAGTTGGCACAGACACTAGAGTCTAAGGACAGCTGAGAAACTCAGGAGACTGAGGAGAGAAACTATTGCCCTTATAAGACTCAACTGCCAGCCTACGGGATAGAAAATGTTTTACACTTACAGGAAAAGTGATGCATTTACAGATTAAGATAACCCAAGAATTCTTAATACTCAAATTAAATCTTCACAGAATAATTAATATGTAATATAATATTTTAAAATAAACCTCCTAAAGAAATTCTATGTGCAAAGCTATTTGATTATATTTCTAGTATTTTCACCAAAACTAGTAAAGGAGAAGGAGGATATTTCAACTGACTAGTAATCAGTGCAATATTATCTAAGGGAATTTATGTAGAAACTACATAAATGAAGTATTACATGTAGAAATAAAATAAAGCTTTGTTGAATGCATCATCTGGGTTACAAACCATTTAGTAATCAAGAAAACTGAAGTATGTAAGCCATGTCATCAGCATTTGGATTTTGGTTTTAAAGTCAGTTTCAGTTCCACTGAGATAAAGTTTAGAAGCGTCACTTAAAAATCTCAAAAACCATCTAGATGCACTGCTTTTTTTTCCTTGGGGAGGGGCATTTTATTTTATTGAAATATATTTGACATACAACATTGTGTAGATTTAAGGTATACAACATGTTGACTTGATACATTTGTATATTATAATATGTTGCCTTTGTAACAGTAGTTATCACCTCTATCTTGTCACATAATTGCCATTTCTTTTTAGTGGTTGGAATGATTAAGATCTAGTCTCTCAGCAAGTTTGATGATTATAGTACAATATTGTTCTCTATATTCACTATACTGTACATTAGATCTGTAGGACTTATTTACTACTAGTTACAAGTTTGTACCCTTAAGCAACATCTATCTTATCCCCCTACCTTCATGCCCTGGTAACCACCATTTACTCTTTGCTTTTATGAGTTTGGCTTTTTTAGAGTGCACACACATGTGATATCATACAGTATTTGTCTTTCTGTATCTGACTTATTTTGCCTAGCATAATGCCCTCAAGATCCATCCATGTTGTTGCAAATGGCAGGATGTTCATCTCATGGCTGAATAATTTATATATTTATAAATCACATCTTCTGTATCCATTCATCTGTTGACAGACACTTAGATTGTTTCAATATCTTAGGTTATTATGAATAAAGGTACAGTGAACATGGGAGTGCACATATCACTTTGAAATACTGAATTCATTTCCTTATCTCCTTATACTGAGAAGTAGGATTGCTGGGTTGTACGGTATTCCATTGTTAATTTTTTCAGGAAACTCTACACTTTTTTCCACAATGGCTGTACCAATTTGCATTCCCACAAGTATTCCCTTTTCTTCACATCTTCATCAACACTTGTTATCTTTTAGTGTTTTTTTAAAATAATAACCATTCTAATAGGTGTGGGGTAATACTATTTTCACATTTATTGAAAATGTAGTGAATTCCTAATATGTACCATCTCATATTAGGGTTAGATGCAAGTTACAAAGTAAATAAAACAGATGTGTCTCCTCAATACTACTTACAATCTGAGGATATTGAGAGAATAAGTACTTAATAAATATTAACTGATGGACAGTACAGGGCATGTTTTATTCTAGGTACAACCACCATGGACTATATAATTGGAATTGAATTTTTCCTTTAAAAATAAAAACAAAAAAATCTGAGATCCTATCTGTGCTAGTTAGAACACTGATCTAGTAAGCTGAAGTTAGGAAACCCCAAAACTCACTTGTGGACTTTCAGATATATTCCAATTACATAATCTGTGCATGATGAGACCCAAGTCTAGTAGCTATTCTACCACTAATTCACTGCATGACCTTGGGCAAGAAACTTAGTGTCTTTGTGCCTCTGTTTTATTATTTTGAAAATGAACTTTAAGATTCCTAAAAATAACTTTGTAACTTGCTGGGAGGAAATTAAGTTCCATTGCTGCATGGATAAATCCAGTGAGGAGTATGTAACCTGGGCATGAAGAAATTAACCTGTGAGTTTAGAGGGAATGACACTGTCAGATACAGATGGATATCCCTATGTGATGGAGAGCTGCCTCTCCAACCTTACCTAATGCTGGCTGAGCTGGAGTCCATTGTCCTTCCAGTGGCTGTTTTTACCATGGAAACCTCACCCACCCCTCTGCTTTACTCTGCTGGAATTACAGTTTCCTCATTTGCTTCACCCCACAGAATACCTTTTTAAGTGTCTGACCCTTGTCTGCTCCTTTTGCCACAGACTCCTGGTTAACTTTGTCCTAGAGGCTCAGAAGTCAAGACTGAGCCATTTCCCTGATACAGCACTTTATGTAGTTGTCATGTAGCCAGAAATATACTACTAATAAGGTATCACCTTCTCTTCTCTTAGAACATTAATGTAAAGAGGGGGGAACTGTGTAAATTGATATAGAATTTGCAGTTAGTAAAATATACTGAATCAATTTTCATGACCATACTTTTCTTTAGAAGAATGAAAACATGTTATGTGAAAGATGTCATGATTGTCATAATAATAGTATTAATTATTTATATTCTACGTTATATTTTTGTTGAATTCATAAAGTTCACAAGGCATATATATGTTTATACTTTTAAGTGAGTAGGCACGTATACTTATGATATATTAGGGAGCATGTCACAAGTCAATTTTGTTAAGAGAACCTAGTTTAGAAAAGTGGTGAGAGCGATGGGTGTGGCTCTTATGGAACAATGAGTCCAGAAATCTGGAGTGTCGTAATTAGTTTAACCATTAGCCAGCAGTGGAAACTCGTGTATACCACTTATATTCTTTGGGCTCCCATTTCCTTAATAGAAACACTGCTGATGTTGAGTTGGATTATGACTAAAATCTCTTCAGTTCTGCAGTTGTCACCATACCCATGCTATTGTGTAAATCTTCTCTTAGCTTTAAAGGATTTTGTTTATCAAAGCCAGATAGGGAGCTAGCAAGAGAAATTTGTTTGTACTGTGTTTCAAAGCATGTCAGGAACTGCCAAGGAAGCTAATTTGCTCTCTAGAGACCTATTAATAAATCAAATGGATGCTTCTCACTGATGAGGCATATAAATTAATTAAGGATGATTGACCCTTAGGTAGTTGGAATATATGAGCTGTTCTAAGCTGAGACTCATGCCAGAAAGTATAGCACTGGTTTCACACCATGACAGTAGTGAATGTCTCTGTACCAACCCAGATTTTTTTTAATAGACTTGATAATGATTGCCTCTATAGAAGGCTGATCAATGGGTACTTTGTTCTTTTCATTTAATTATATATATTAATATAATTTCTGAAATGTCTCTTGTGAAGAACTGGTTTTGCAACTCATTTTTAAATTAGGACTGCAAATTTTGCTTATTAAAGATAGCTCATAAAAGACAGGTTAACTTGGTAATGTTTCTCCCAGAGCCTTGTGTTATAGAGTTGAATTGGTTATGTGTGCTGTAACTGAAAGCACAAAGTATTACCATCTGGTGGGTGCAGTCCAAATCACAGGTGTAAGATCTCTAGAGGAAAAAAATAGAGAAATCAGCACACAGCTTGGGGTTTGTGAACTTATTCCATAGAGTTCCCCCATGAGTATTTTAACTTTTATCTTAAAAAATAATATACATATTGTATTATAAAACCTTGCAACTCAAAATATGATTTTAGACCTGCAGCATCTGCATAATGTGGGAGCTTGTTAGAAATATAAATCTCAAGAGTATTGAATCCTAATCTGTATTTTAATAAGATCTTCAGGTGATTTACGTGTGCATCAAATTTGAAAAGTCCTGATAAACACCATAATTATATTTGCTTTTAAAATAACTGTAGTGTTGTAATTACTAAACTTCCAATCAAATAACACTCTTAAGAAGTTACACTCTCTCGGGGCTTCCCTGGTGGAGCAGTGGTTGAGAATCTGCCTGCCAATGCAGGGGACACGGGTTCGAGCCCTGGTCTGGGAGGATCCCACATGCCGCGGAGCAACTGGGCCCGTGAGCCACAATTACTGAGCCTGCGCATCTGGAGCCTGTGCTCTGCAACAAGAGAGGCCCGCGCACCGCAATGAAGAAGTGGCCCCTGCTTGCCACAACTACAGAAAGCCCTTGCACAGAAACGAAGACCCAACACAGCCATAAAAAAAAAAAAAAAAAAAAATACTGCTGCAATAAACATCCTTAGAAATATTCCCTTATTTAAAAAAAAAAAAAAAAGTTACACTCTCTTTAGCCTGTGATTTTTTAATCCCCACCCCACCGCCACAGTTCCCCACTCCCTGTCACACACAGTGAGATACCATGAAGTATAGTTGGAAAATCATAGCTAAAAGATGTAGCAGTGGGACTTTGGTAAGTCACTTTAGCTTGAACGGGTCTAATCTTAACTCCTGTCTCCCCATGAAACTTGCTCACTCTATTCCAGATCCACTAAACCTCCTTGCTTTAGGGTTCCTGCTTTAGAGCCTTTGCACCTGTTGTTGCTCTGCCTGAACGTTCTTCCTTCCAGACACACACATAGCAAAGCCTCTTCCTCATTTCCATTAACTCCCTTCTAAAACATATTTAATCATAGAAACTCGCTGCATCCTACGTCTAACTGCCTACCCTTCGCTCGGTTGTAAGTTCCTGGAGACCAAGAAGTGAAACTAGCTCATCTTTGATCCTTATCAGTGCTTACTGTACATTAGATCTCAATTATTCTTTGCCATAATGAGAAAAATAATCACTATGATGATGAGAGTCAGTGACATGAGATATGAGATGTTATTGAAGGAATCTGAGTTGTACAGTCTGGAAAAGAGGATAATTGTAAATAGTCACGTGCAAATGGTGAAGCTCATGTGTTACATGGTCTAGTGTGGAAACGTGCACATGGTTAAAATTGAATAAGGTCATTCGGTTAAATTCAAGCTCAGGACCAAGAGCACATTAAATTATTTTCATTATATGTCCCACCATATTATTATATTTCACATAAAAGAAAAAAAAATTAGGGCTGGTAGCATAAAATCCATCTTCACATATTCAAAAAATTATGTCTCACACAGAGTAGCAGTTCTCCACAGCAGTAGAAAATAAAGACACGCTGGAAAAGAAAGGGATTTATTTTTAGGTAATACTAGAAATTTCGTGGCCACTATCATTTATGCCACAGCACATTAAAAAATTTAGTTATGCCTCTGGGACTATTTCAAATATGTACTTTGTCCAGAATGTCCCAGCAAAAACAAAGAAAGGACCACAGATCTAGAAGACAAATTCTGCTCATGGTGTGCAGTTTTAGAAAACAGAATAAGTATCAGAATATTAAAGTTATAAGTAAGCATATTTTATTCATTAAAAAAGAAAAAAAATGAATATTTACAGATCATCAATAATTGAGTAAGCTTCTCTAAGAAGTAGGAACTAATTATCTTGGTTGATTTAAAAAATTTTTATGTGTTTTCCAGCATGGCATCTAAGACTCTTGCTAAATTTGAGAGTATATGAGTCTATGCTTCCATTTAAGTGGGTCAGATGAATTTTGCTTATTTTTGTGCCTTCTGGTGAAATTTTAATAATTTAAGATGATTAAATCCTGGCCTTTGGATTAAATGGGATTGTAATTGTACTTCTACATGTTTCATCACTCTACCTTGCACCCAAAAGTGGTCAATAATTTCTGTTGACTGAATAACTTATAATCATATAGCAATAATACGGTGAGGCATATAACAAAAGTAATTTAATATGCTCCTTGTCCTAAGCTCAAATTTAACTGAATGACCTCTTTCAATTATAACCATGTGCATGTTTCCATATTAGATCATGCACCAGCAGGAGCTTCACCATTTGCCTGTCACTTCCAAGCATAGGCATTGGGGGCTTTATCCTTCACTTCTTCTTTCTCTTAAGGATTTCAATCTCTGTTTAGGAGTTTGAAAGTGTCCTGAGCCATTGTAGAGAATGCTGTCCGAAATAGACATTTTCATAGGGCTCAGCAAAGTCTGCATATGTAGCTAGGTGTCACATTTTCTCTGTGGTTGTTATTGGCATGATGATATTCTCAACTTAAGGCTTTTACCAAGGTGTTACTGGAAAAGAAAAGTTAATATGGTTCCTCATCACAGCTCACCTGTGCAGATCTCTTGGATGGGCACTACTGTGGGTAAATCGTTCAGCTCACAGAAGTTTCCATACAATTGATGATACTATTCCACTGCCTTGCCTTGCCTCTCTTCCATGGCCTTAAAACTTCCTGTATGGTAGTACCCACTCTTTTCTCTTATTCTGTCTGATTCAACTGAGACAAGGGACACTATTTGCAAGCCCCAAGTTTGCCGTTTAATTTTGGGGGGGATATTTTTTGTTTGTTTCCTTTCTTAACAAAACAAATTAAAGACCAAATTATAATTTCTGACTTGGCTCCAAGAACCTATTTTGGAAGTTAAATTAAACATAATCCAACTAAACTAAATATTTACTTTTAAAATTTTACATTCCCATTAAAATGATACTAATTCCTCAAGTTCTGTGGACACTTCTGAATGAGAAAAAACTATCACGTATAAGGAATCATAGAAAAGAAAAGTTCAAAGACCAATTATTTTAATATAACTATATATCTTAATAATACCGAAAGCATGAGAAATTTATTTTTATCATTGTATTCTTAGGGTCCAGCAGAGTACATATTTTATAGTGAAGGCTTCATAATTATATGTTGCAATATAAACTATTAAGATAAATATGGAAGTCTAGTAGTTGTTAGGAAAAAAGCATAGTATAAACCAAAGAAATTAAATAATAAAAAATTAATACACTTCTTAAATAATGTAAGTACCTCTGAAATGTTTACTCATGAAATTTGAATGTGAGAGTTCACACACACAAAAAATAAATGTAATTGACACAGTATATAAAAATTATAACTTAAATTTATTAGATAAAGAAACATTTCAAAGTATGTTCAGAAATCATGTTACCATATTCAGGAAAAAAGAAATGTCACATATCTTTATTTCTTAGTCAAGTATGCTAACATAAGTAGAATAATAATATGCAATACAGGAAAATAAAAGTATATCATTGGCTTGGTTCATAAATATAATCAAGTTTAAATTACATTAAACAGGTTCCCATGATGAGTCTGCATATAGTCCCAACTGTTTTCTAGTTACAGTGTACTGCTAGTGGTCCAAAGTTAGAGGGAGAGAGAAAGAGGGAGAAAGGGAGGGATCTTAGACCATGTACCACGTACCACACAAACATTTAATTCTTTACTGAATGGTGAGGAGCTAAATGTACAAATTATGTACTTGTTTATTGCTAAAAGCATTTTAGTATACTTGCTATTTGAAGTGTGGCTTGATATTTAAATTGTAATCTACTCCATGTACCTACTCCATATCCAGAGGCAAATTTGTCATTAAGTATGAAACTTAAGTTTCAGATCTTGTCACTCATAAAGAGCCATTAGAGAATGAACATGTTCTATGGGGTCTGGTATCTGAAGTATGAGGGTGATAAAGAAGAACTGAGGTTTGAGATATGTGGTACCAGAAGATGGTCTGAAAAATTCTTATAATCATCCAATGTGTAAACCTGTAAATGGAGGCTTCAGTTATCATCAAAACCCATCAAAATACTGGTGATAATAAACACTCTTTGATCAACCTAAGAAAGAAGACTAAATTTCTTTCTTGTTTCCCTCTATGGAAAAGCTGTTTTAAATTTTTTATCATAATTTTCTGGCTTTCGTGATTTTGCTGGTATTTGTCAGTACTTTTAAAGTATATATTTTTTTGTAATTTCCTTTTGTATTCTAGTTGAATATTCAAGTTTACACCTAATTTTATATTAATAGCTTTGTATTATTTTCCTGAAGAAGAGATCCCCAAATTGTTTAAGCTTCAGTTTTCACAAAACCTGGATCCCTCCCTCTGTACTAAATGGATGCTGACAAGAATGGGCTCTTGAGAGATAAGTGACAAGCTCAGTAAAAAATGTTTCCACAGAGAATATATATATTAAGTACATACAACTACTACATACAAATAGTAACTCATCCTCCCACCAGAGGCTAAATAAATAGATAGATAAATAGATAAATAAATAAATAAATAAATAAATATCTCCTTAGAACAGTTCACTCAACTCTTTGATCTTTCTTTGGTTGCTAATTTCCTACATAAGCATTCCTTCTAATTCAAGGAGCTTAATGGAACTGCTACCAACTTTCACCATAACACAACCATTATAACCATTATAGAGGATGGATTTACTCTTACATGGGCATACCATGGGAAGTAAGAGAAAAAGGAGCAACAGGATTATTTTATAATATAAATTTATCTGATCATATTATTCCCCTAAGAAGGAGACAATGGGATTCCTCTTAGCAGTTGTATATGTCCACATATAAAAAAAGCAAGTCAATTAGAGCTATCCCTAGGGACAATGCCATCCACCTTTCCTTCAACCTCATTCTAATTACCACCTCTTCAATTTCTGATTTCAATTGTATCATCACACAGCCTTGCTAAAGTGATACTATCAGGTATTATTTTGCTTATATTCTTTTACTAAGCAGAAGGAATTTAAAAGCCTCATAAGTAGCTGTGTGCTAGCAAACCGACTAGTCCTGATTGTTAGCATTCAATTAGTTCCAGGGTGTAAATATTTTCACCCTCGCCAATTTCAGGCTACCAGTGATTTCACTAAACATAAACTGCAAGAGACGTGAGCCATGGTTCTCATAAGCCAGTAGGAACTGGCTCCAACACATTATAGATTACCTTAGAATAAATCTTCACATACACCAGGTAGCTGGTAAGCTCTTTTACAATATCATTTACAACATCACTGTGCTTTTTAGAAAAGAATTATGTACATAGTCTGCAGGAAAATATTTTGCATAGGTTCCTATCTTCATTGACTACTAGTCAACAATGTCTTCACATTTCTGTAGTGCCACTCTCTGAAATGAGTTGAGTAGAAACTTTTATATCATCAATTAGAAATCAATAAGCATGACTTCTAATACACCAGATTATATACCCTGTCCTCTACTCTGTTCTATATGTAGAGGTGAACAGCTATGCCCGTTTAATTGTTTTTGTTTACTGCCATGTCTCTATATTTTCTCTTACTCCTTATTTCTTACGAGAAGCCAAATGATCTATGTTTGGTATAATAAGAATTGCAAACGTCCTTCAGAGGAAAAGTCATTTTTATTTAGTAAATAGAAAGCATGAATAATGAACAATACAAGAAAATTGTAAAATAATTAGGAAGTGGTTCAGAGGTGCTCATTTACAACTGAGGAAATTAAAAATGCAAATGTATTATTATCATAAAGGTAGTTAACAGACAAATGAGTAAAAAAAGAGCCTTCCTTCTAATTCATCATTGTTTAAGGGACACCTGCGAGTTCTAACTGGGAAAGACAAGACTGAGAAATGCAGATGGTCACATTTTGCATTATATCCATCACATTTTTTATACTCTAATTAGAGGGGGGACTCGTTCTCCACAGGAAAAAGATACTGCTTATTTGAATATTTGAATAAAAGCCAGTAGATACGGTATTCAAAATACTGGCTGTGTTTTTTGTCTTTGTGATAGGAGTGATGCAATATTTATTTTTTTTTGACAGAAGGAAACTGCTGGCAGTCTGCCCCCAAAGATCTATGTTTGGACTATGAAAATTATATGAATTTAAATTTCCTCTTTGTTCCAAGGCTGAGTTTATTGGTACTGAGTCACAATGTGGTATCACAAGATGTTAACCTACAAGCCAATTGTTTGCAGCATCAGATTATTTTGTCTAAAATTAGATGTTACTTAAATAGACTTTTGTAATACTTATTTTTTTAATTGTTTTCTTAAACACATGATTATTTCAATACAGTCATCCTAAGAGTAAGATCTGGTTTAATCTTTACTTTCAATAAATATATACTATCATGTTTATGGTGACTAGAATCATAAGCATGCAGGAATATATACATAGTTGTTTTTAAGTTTGAATATGCAAAGAGAAATATAAATATCATATCAGAGCACAGTAAGAAACATCCAAATGTAAAGGGGGGAAGAAAATACACACATATTTATAAAGAATATTAAGATTTGAAAGAGTGCATATTCAGGCAGTTAGAGATGAAAAGGACAATTATACTTGTTTAACTACAATGACTCAGCCATTTTAAAAACTTTTCCTTTTCCCCACTGCAATCTCATTTTAGAATCAAACAGAAGGCAGTGCAAATTATGCAATGATTTCATATAGTCTGATAAATATAGTTGCACATAATTTTTCTCCTTTCTTCACATGGGCTGTTTATTTGATCTCCTCCATTTCTCCATTCAGGTCACAGGAAATGGAAATCTGAATCAGTTATGTTTAACACATCAAAGACAGTGACTTTGTGCAGATTGCTTTGTACCACAGTGCCTAGTTCAATTCCTAGCACACTTAATAAATTTCTGTTCAATTGAACTTTAGTGTTATCCATATAACTGGTAGGCCTGTAGACTCCTGCTTGGTTATTTGGAATAGTATAATAAATAATAGACGTTGCACTCCCCTAAATTAACTATGTAGAGGAAGGAATATTTGTGACCAACTAATGAAATATGCTTTAATATCATTCTCATAATCTCATAAACTCAACCATGGTATTATCATTACACTTCTTTGCTTAGAATTAATAGGGCATCCACAATTAAGATAGATTGTCAGTAGCAGAAAGTGATATATGTTAACTAAATAAAAAAATAATTGGACAGGATCATTAGCAACAAAAATTATTCATTAGGAAGGTCTCTGTTCAGTTTTCTAACTAACACAAAAGACAGATTGAACACTACATTCTATTATTTTAATAAAGATTTAATATCCCAAAATTCCTTGCCAGTCTGATAAAGTCTATTCTAGGTTATACACAGCTAAACTTATCAAATGTAAACTATTTTTTAATGAACCTAAATAAAATATCACTTAGTGTATTGCTCAGGTACTAAATGTAAAATAGTACATTAGAAGACTAATGTAGTTACATGGGCTGGACTCCAAGACTCTCCTCAGGTTATTCCACAGGTCCCTTCAGTGAGAACTGGTGCTTCGATTTTCCTGCCCTGAAATTCCAAGGTGTCTTGCAATGACCTGTTTAGGGCAGTGAGGCCCATCTCTCAAAGCTTTCTCCAGCTTTTCCTCAAACATTTCCCCTGACTCTCCACTCTCCTTTCAAAGGCAGCCATCAGCCCTCCCATACAACCGATCAAAACTGCCTTATCTCTCCACAGGTGTTACTTCACTTCTTTAAATTCTTTTATCCCTATGGAATTTCACCATTGAACTGAGGAGAGAGAGTGAGACAGCGAGACACAGAGAGACAGAGGGAGAAAGCTTTGTAACCAATAAATTGGAAGTATTCATTTTTTTCCCCAAATAACAAAAAGAAAATAAAGTGAATATACCTACAAGTACCAAGGAATTTAGTACATTCTAATATATTTTATAGTCCGGGTGAACTGTATGATATTTCCATGAATAAAAGCCTATTTAAAACTCACGAAAGATGAGGCCAGAAACTTTAATATAAAAATGATCATAGACAAAATTGAAAAGGTGGGTGAAATCTTAACTCTGATATAAGACAATAGGTCCAATCATATGGAACATTTCTATCAGACCTTCAAGTAACAAATTACTTAAAGTAGTTTAAAGAGTACCAAAGTGTAGCGAATGCTCTAATTTTAAAATTTCCAATGAAATGTGGACATAATTTTCATTCTAGAAAGAAAAATACAATCACCAGTACCACCACCTCAACCAAAAAATTCTTATACCAGGTAAAAACAGGGAAGTAACATTCTGTACCATCTATTTTAGAACACAGTAAATATCGTAAACATAGAGCTGGTGATCTACAGGAGCAAAACTAATTTTATACGTGGTAATAGATTGCATGAATTTGAAATTAGGTAGAATATACTCAGTTAAACTGTTAATTATTTCCTAGTTTTAATGAATAGGACATCAGCTACCAGAATCAGTTTGTTAACTTTAGAAAGTTTTTGTAATCAAGTTTATTAAGCCCGTAAAGTGAAGCAAGGTAGAGAGATTAAATTATATCTTACTTCTCATACTTGTTATATTTTAATATATCCTTCACAATTTGGCTAAAAATGCCCTCATAAATCACAACACTGTTCATCTGGCTTTAATGACACCAAATTGCCTATAAAATCCATTTCAAATTCCTTTTCAATGGGTATCTTCACAATCTTCCCTAATGTTTCACTTGCTTATTCCATATAAGCACACCCTACTAGGTGTGCATCCCTTATTAGAAACAAATTCTTTATCTTAGCTGCTTTTCAATGTTTATTGCCAGACATTTTAAAGTCCCAGTAAATACCCTCTTAAATTTAACCATTATTTTCCAGTTCTAAAATGCTCAGACAACCTGGGCCTTCTTGACATAATGAAAGTATTTTCTTCTTACTTAAAGCCCTCTATTTTCCTGTCTCCTAAGCAGTCAGTAGAGAGAACAGGACTAATAAATCTCAAATGCCTGTTTTATCAAATTAATTCACTAATTGATAATTTTAAGTACACCTTGCACTCTAGCTGTTATAAAATCAATACCAAAAAACAAAAGAATAAAATCCTGAAGTGAAAAGAAATAATTTTATTAAAAGAGAAATGAGACTGATCAGAAACATGGACGTAAATTAAAAATTTATGTGATATGAAAAATTCTTAGACAATATAATTTACAAACTCAAGAAGAAATAGTAGAACCTGAATAGCCCTGTAAATTTAAAATAAATTCAATCAGTAGTAAAAAAAAAAAAAAATTTCCACAAACACTCAAATCAACATGACTTCTTCAATGAATTCTCAATTTGAGAGAACAAATAATTCCAGTCTTATGTAAACAATTTCAGATAAGAAGGGGAAAAAAAAGAGCAGGCTTCTCATCTTTCTTTGCCTTGATTCCAAACTCTAAAAAGGACAGTATAAAAAGGTTATCCTCACTCAGAACATAGAGAGCAGCCGTCTTCCCTCCACTGAAAAATAAGGCAATAACATATCAAAAAGATAATGAAGATGATGTATCATGATCTATAGACTGAATGAACATAAGAAACTCCATTTCTTATATTTTATCACAATCGCAAAATAAAGAACAAAAATCACATGAACATCTTAATAGATGCAGAAGACATCCTTGATAATATGCAACATGTGTTCATGATTTAAACAAATGCAAACTCTTAGAAAAACAGTAAGAAAGATGTTTGTTAAAACCATATTAAGGGAGGAGGAATAGATAACAAATATCATAGTTAATGTGAAACACAGAAAGCTTTTTCTTTGAGAGCAGAAATAAGGAAATAATGGTCACTACCACTATTCCTATTCAACATTAGTACTAAAAGTTCTAGTCAGCACTATAAGCCAAGAAAAACATGTGAAGAGAATAAGGAGTAGAAAAGAGAAAAAAAAACAAGAAAAGAAAACTCTCATAGTTCAAGAAGAGCATCATTATATACATAAAAATCGAGAGAATATACAAATGAATTAGAAAAATTTATCTGTCAGATACTAAATTAATATTTTACAGAACCAGTTGAAGTTTTGTTAGCCTATAACAAATAGAAAATGAAAGTTTTAAAAAGGATACTATTTATATTGGCATCAAATATATGTCTTAGTTGGACATGCGGTATATGGTCAAGGTGGTATTGAAGATGAGTGGGAAAAGATGGAATTCTCAATACATGTTGCTGAGACAATTAGCTATCCATTTGAGAATAAAATGTAAAAGAATATTTAAGAAGGAAGGAAGGGATGGAGGGAAGGAGGGAGGGAAAAAAGGAAGGGGAAAGGAAAGAAAAAGAAAATAAAACAAATAAACAAAAAAACCCACCAATAAAATTGGTTCCAAATGTCACATAAAAAAAAAAAAATCAATCCCAAGTGGATTAAAATCCAAATTGTGAAAGGCAAATTATACAGCTTTTTGTAGCAGACAATATTATACTCCCAATCATTTTCTTCAGACCTTACCATGTTCTTGTGTTTTTGCCAACTTTCAACCGCCAGTTGGGAAAACCTTTTACACAGTTGTGTAAGGGAGTACCTCTTGCAGACTTGTGACAGGCTGAAAGTGCTTGAAAGTTGACAACCCCCAGGATTAGACTGTACCCAATGATTCTCAGGAGTTGGTACATCAGTACCCAGGCTTCCTCTCTCCTTGGGTAGAATAATTCAGGGGAGTGTATTTTGCACCATATCCTGTTAGGATTAAGCTCCTGTCCCACCACTGAAGCTGGCTTAATAACATCCATATTACTGGCTGCATTTTCTTTTCTGTCTCATTTCTCTACTTTCCTACTGATGTACCCTGTATCTCCCAAATAAACTACTTGCACTCAAATTCATTCCATATGATCTTCTCCTGGGGAAACGTAAACTAAGAAAGTTGATGTCACATAAGTTCCTAGGAAGCAGATACTTAGGATGAGATTCTGGAATTGGATAATTCCCCAGCAGGTGGCAACAAAGATCTGATTGTTTTAGATAAGTGGAATGGTGGATAACTCCTTGGATGCTGTAGCATCATGATGACTCAGACTTTACTTCATGTGGTAAATTGGAAAGTGGTACAAGTGGAGGGCATGAACTGGCTTATGCAGTCCCTCTAGCATTTTAGAGATATGGTTGCAAGGATAATTACAAGAACTATGAAGTTGTATAGTAAAGTGCCCTCATTGTGCTCAAGAAAGAAAATGACATACTTAAATCAGCTGACCACCAACTTAGAGCATGGTGTGAACCCAGTATTCCTCTATAACAGGGTTTAAGGTGACCCTGATCTTCTGCAATTGGAGGTAAGAAACTGATTGTAAGAATAATCAACTTGTAGAGAAGGCTGTTTTCACTGCTTCGGCAAGTTTTTGGTGGCAGAATCAGGGTCCTGACAGGGAGGTATATTGACACTGGATATAGGACACCTGGACCCTTTGAATGTTCTGATTTGGCTTTGTATCTCCAGGAAAGAAGGTAATAGCCTCCCTTGCCTGAAAAACATTCACAGATTATTTCATGTGAATTTCCTTCAAAATGATACTTGCATGTCTTAAGATTTGTTTCCACCTATTCCCTTTATTGACTTTTAAACTGATAAGATTTCAACCTGACCAAACCAGACAAGTACTATCCTTGTTTTAGAAGGAAAGGAATTAATTATCAGAAGAGCTGTCGGATCTGACTAATATGTACAACACATTAGTGAGCATGCTTAGGAATGGATCTTGAGAGTGGTAGATGGAAGGGAGGGGTTCCAACATATAAGACTTAGTAATAGTTTATTGATATGAAAACATTCTCTGGTTTCTTGGGGTTTAATATCCTTGTGAGGATACCTTCAGTCATTCTTGCCATGATTCTGGGATATCTCACTGAAACTGGAAAAAGCAGTGGCTCATAGTAAATGAGATGTCCTTGCTCTGGAGAAGACTCAGTGAGCTTAGCGATATGGGTGTGCTAAAGTAGATTACTAACTTAAAACCAGAAAATCTACTGACTGACTGTGTGCCACACCATGACCAAAATAGTAGATCAGAAGCAATAGTTCATCATGAGAGAAATAGCAGAGTTAGTGCTACCTTCAAAGATTTAGAAGATGCAGCAGTAGTGGTCCTTAGCATATCCACCTTTAAATCACCAGTCCAGTCCTTGCAAAACCAGATAGATTATATCAGAAGGCAGTAAGTTTTCTTAAAGTTAACAAAGTTATAGCTCCCATTACAGCTGCTGTCCTAGATTTTTTGTTCACTTGAGCAAATCCAATAGAGCCTCTACTTTGGTTTGTGACTATTGATTTGGTAAATGTACTCATTTCAATCCCTATCAGGAAAGAGGATCAGAAGAAATTCTCATTTACTTAATGCAATTAGCATTATACATTAATAAGTGTACCCCAGGGCTAAGTTAATTTTCTTAGTCTCTCTCACAATATAGTCACAAGGAGCTTGATTGTCTGGACATTCTCAAGAACATCAAATGGGGACATTAAGTTAATGTCATCATGTTACTTGTACCCTGGTAAGAGGGAAGTCCACTTTTTCTGATTGTTCTAGTAAGAGATACGAGTGTCATATAGTGGAAAATAAGCCCTATAAATATTTAGGGCTTCCCATAATGGGGATAATTTAGAGGTCCAGTGATCTAGGGTATTCCAGAACAAGCCCCCCAAGTAAAATAGCAAGTTAATAGCACCTTGCACCTCCTACTACTAGTAAGGAGGAACAACATTTCTTAGTAGGTCTCTTGGATTTTAGATAAAATATGTAACACATTCGGGGATATCATTTCAACTAAGTTTTCCAGTTTTCAGTGGGTCCCAATGCAAAAGAGAGCTTTGCAGCAGGTTCAAGGTTTCATGCAAATGGCCCTAACCATTGAGTCATATAAACTGGCAGATCTCACTTGCTAAAGGTATTCATTGTTGATAAAAATAAAATGTGGAAACTCTGAAAAGCCATAATACCAGAATCTTAGTGCATATCCTTGGAGTGCTGGAGCATGACCGTGCTATCTTTTGAAGAAAATTATCCACTATGCATAAAGAAGCTCCTGGCATGTTAGTGGGCACTAGTGGAGACCAAGTGACTTACAATAGAAAGTTAAGTAATCATGAGACTGGAGGTACTCATCAAATAGCTGGATATCATCAGATCAACATAGTCATAAGACAAGTTGAGAGCAGCAATCCAGCGCACAATGGAATGGCAAATTTGAGGTTGTCTGAGCAGTCCAGAGATTGCAATTAATTTTCACAAACAGATGGCCCAGATCCTCATGTTACCTGCCTCTAATGCACTGTCACCTCTCATTCAGCTCATGCCTATGACCTGGTGGGAGAATCTCCATAGCCAGCTGGTGAAAAAGGAATCACACTTGACCTGGTTCATGGATGGGCAACTCCATGTGTTTGTGTGAGGCAAAAATAGACTGCAGATGTTCTATCCCCCACCAGTCAGGGTGACAATGAAAGAGTGGTGAGGGACAATCCTCTCTGTGAGCAAAACTTCAAGCAATACATCTGATAATTAATTTCAATTGGAGGGAGTTATGGCCTGAGATGAGAATATACATTGATTTTGGGGATGCAGAGTATGGACTAACTATATTTTCAGGGACCTTGAAGGAACAGGATTAGAAGATCCACTATAAGGAGTTCTGAGGAAAAGGCATATAAATGGACCTATGGGAGTGAACAAAAAAATGTGAGAATTTTTTCCACCAGAGATCATCATTATAGATGAGGCATTTACATTTGGTTTCTCATCTAGCTGTTGAGAGTTAATCTCTCTCCTTGGCCATCCCAGTGCTTGCACAATGAGCCCTTGACTGGATTATGTATGGGTGCAGGGATGGAAGTTATGTATAGGTCCTATGGCTCAACACTAAGTCTGATCCAGTCATTTTACTGATCTACCCATAACAAAGATAAACATTTAGATCTCAATATGGTACCATTTTTGATTAAATGACCCACTAGAGGGGAGCAGATGAATGATGTAGGATCACTTTCATATTGAAAGAGTGAGTGTTTTGTTTTTACTGGGATTTATATATATCCTGTGTATAGGTTTACACAGGATTCTGCATGATCTCACCTTAAAACAGGACACTCTTTATGGTAAAATAAGTGAGACAAAAAATGCATGAATGTTTCTGTAGATCCAATGTAATCATGAGACAAACACACACACAGATTAAATTACCCTGGTTTTAGTACAGATCTTGTCAAAAAAGACCACCTGAAGGAATAATGTTGCTGTAGTAAAACAAAACAAAAGAAAAAATTATATAAGCCACAGGTATCTAGAAGCTGTGGTGAAGTCATAAATTAAAGAGGCGCATTGCCTGCTTCAAGTAAAGTGTAGTTCAGTGATTTGCCTAGTACATTTGACACTTGGAACAGATCATATTTTAAAATCCCAGTCTCCATATGAAAAAAAATTGTTTTCAGGAAAAATCATGAAATTATACAAATTTAAAATAATGTTCAGAAAAGAAATATAGCCAGTGAAAATTTATTTATTGAATTGTGTGTGTATTCATGCCTATAAAAACATTAAAACATAATGACTTAAAGGAAATATTATACAATGGAAAGGGAAAGTATAATGAATTAATGCATTTTAATTACTGTATGGATTAATACATTTAATTACATTAATGTATTTTTTTAAAGATTGACTTATCAGTCATTATATAAATATGAACATGGTAGTTTTTTACCTTTAACTTCCGAAAATTTGTCAGTGATTTCAAGAAAATATATCTTCTTATACTATGTTAAACAGAATATATATATCCAGGTCTGTCAATTTATCTTCACTCATAGTTAATTCAAGATACTTTTTATTAATTTTGTTCTCAAATATTGTTTTTCACATGAGGAAATGATATGCCAATAGTTAGGAAAAGTCTGAAAGATAATAAAGAGCTTTGACAGATCCAAAAATTCAGAGTTAGCAACACCAACAACAAAAAACCATAAGCTGAAATATTGTTCCAATCTAACAGCTTTCAAACATCTCTGCAGACAAAAGGTTGATAAAAATTCCAAGTAGGTGCATAGAATGCCAAAACTGTAAAAGCTCATGTTTGCAATCACTGCAATATTATTTTAATTTTGGATCTACTGCTGCACTACCATAGGAGTAGAAGACAAAAATTGTACCCAAAGAGAACTTGAGTAATTTCTAAATTTTATGAACTTTTTCTCAAAATGAATGCATGGAGCTGGGCCTGTGTGTTAGGGATGACTGTATAATTGGGAGTACTCCAAATTAAACTTCCATGTAAACTACAATGTTTATTAAAGCATAATTAACAAAATTATGCTAATCTGAAGCTTTCATGTATGTTATTAAAATTCAACAATAATAGCAGCAATTGTTTAGAACTTACATGGAGAGAAAGGAAAGAAATACTCTACCAAACACGTTGTTTAGAATGGCTGGTGCATGATGATGATAATGAAAAGCAGACTGGCTTTAATTGGCTTTAATATTGTTTGACTGTCTTTATAGACAATGTCTTTATAGACAATTTCTACCATTCCACTCTTGGTATAAACTGCTGTTGGGATAAGGTTTATAACAATGCGGGGTGGAGAGGAAATGGTGGATCTCCAAGAGTTCCTTAAAAGCATCCAATTAAAGAAATCATTGTTTTTAAATACCTGCCAAACCCAAGGATGAAGCTGCCAACTGTGGACAAGAGTAGTTAAGTAGGAACATTCTTGCCTCTTGTCCCCTCTCCCTCCTCTGCCACCTTCAATCCTGGATATGCAGGTTAGTGGGTAGCAAAGGAGGGTAAGTAAAAGTGCAAAGTGAGTAACTAGAGATCAAGACACAAACACTCCCTTCACAGCAGAAGGCTAGTCTGAAGCAGGGCTCAGCTTGGGGAGTGTGGGGAGTGGTGTGTGTGGGCAGTTGGATGGGGAGGTATTACAGGTTGAATTGTGTCACCCTGCATTAATATGGTGACATCCTAACCAGCAGTTCTTTTAAACTTCAGTTTTAAAAAAAGTTCACAGCCTTTGACCTAGTGATCATTCTCTAAGAAATCTATCCTACAGAAATAGCAAAAACTAAAGATACTGATTTTCTGTACTAGTAAAATCTTAAAATCCTTAAGGGCAATAATGGGCAAACAATTATTTGCCCATACTAGGATAAAATATTTTGCAGCCATTAAAATATCTATAAATATACCAAAATATTATCAAACCTATCACTAGCTGGAGGTGGGAAGTAGGTGGAGCTACTTCTGATTACTAATTTATATATATTTTCCCTCACTTTTTAAACTAAATTATGATTTCAATAACTAAAAGATGTTGTAAAAAGAAAAATAACTAAACAAGCTTTCAGAGGTTAAAATTATGTGACAGTCAAAAAGGAGTAAGATGGGACAAGAAAGAGATCATCCATTCAGTCGTGCATATAGCCTTTTGTATTGAGCTAGGTTCTCCCAGATAATTAAAGATTATTTTGGCAATTTGGACCCACTTATGGGTTGCTTTCTGAACTTTGACTTACAAAAAAATATTTCAGCAACTTTCAAAGAATATGTGGGAATTGGGTTGTAAAGTTAATATGAAGGTCAAAAAGGAAGCAACATCTTTCTTTACATAAATAGTTTAATTTTAATGAATAAAAGACAGGCTAACTGAAAGATGGTGGGTTTATTTCCCAGACCATGATGTTTTTTTTTAACATCTTTATTGGAGTATAATTGCTTTACAATGTTGTGTTAGTTTCTGCCATATAACAAAGTGAATCAGCTATACGTATACATATATCCCCATATCCCCTCCCTCTTGCGTCTCCCTCCCACCCTCCTTATCCCACCCCTCTAGGCGGTCGCAAACCACTGAGCTGATCTCCCTGTGCTAGGCAGCTACTTCCCACTAGCTATCTATTTTACATTTGGTAGTGTATATATGTCAATGCTACTCTTTCACTTCGTCCCAGTTTACCCTTCCCCCTCCCCGTGTCCTCAAGTCCATTCTCTACGTCTGCGTCTTTATTCCTGTCCTGCCCCTAGGTTCATCAGAACCAGTTTTTTGTTTTTTGTTTTAGATTCCATATATATGTGTTAGCATACGGTATTTGTTTTTCTCTTTCTGACTTAAGTTCACTCTGTATGACAGACTCTAGGTCCATCCACCTCGCTACAGATAACTCAATTTTGTTTCTTTTTATGCTACCAAATGACCCAGCAATCCCACTACTGGGCATATACCCTGAGAAAACCATAATTCAAAAAGAGTCATGTACCACAATGTTCATTGCAGCTGTATTTACAATAGCCAGGACATGGAAGCAACCTAAGTGTCCATCAACAGATGAATGGATAAAGATGTGGCACATATATACAATGGAATATTACTCAGCCAGACCATGATTTTTTTAAAGCCTCCAATTTAACTCTCAGTCAAGTGAAAGCAATAAAAATCAACTTAGGCACCTCTTCTCCCCTCTGCTTCTCCTCCTCTTCCTCCCTCTCCTCAGAAAGAGACAGTACTGGTTTGAAAGAATCATGTAATTTACATAGACTGGAAATAAGTTATGCATAGAAGCACACAACTCAGCTAATAAGGAGATTTATCTGGCATGTCAGAAAAGGAGCACCTTCAGATCCCCATATTTTTTATTTATTTAACCACTACTTTAATTCAAAATATCAACCAAAGTTACCTGCTACCCTCCCCCTTTTTTTCTTAGACCGTATGTGCACTTTGAGGTTGGTGTTGTTTCTCAGGAATCAAGAGTTAAAATTTGAATCAGGATTCACATTGTTTGCTTAGTACAGGATGGTATGCTATGGGCAGGGTTATAAAATGGAGTCCATATGGCACAACCTCTCTCTTTTGGATTCAGTCCTGTTGAAAAGCGCTGACTGCTCCACCCCAGAGCAGCATTGGCTACATCAAACACCAACTGTGCAGGCTGCTGAATGAAGTGTAATGGTGGTAATTATGTGTTCAGCTATTTGTAAACTTGTGAGGATTAGCATTTAATAAATGTAAAGTCCATCAAGGTGATAAACCAAGAAACCTTTGTGAAAGTAGAAATTGCCTCTTTGATCTGAAAAGAGAAAATCCAAATTGAGAATATGAGAAATCCAGATTCTTCAGGTAAATTGCTTCTCAGATAAAAGAACCATAAGTGGCCTTGAAAGAAAATCAAGGGCACATGTCCTAAAGAAAATGTTCTCTCCTTGAAGATATGTGTACATTTCTGGGATGGCAAATTAGATACCTACTCAAAAGGGAAAAGTTCCATTCTTTACCCTCAAAAATATATTCAGAGCTGTCTTCAAGTCGTGTAAACTATCTTACCATTAATATATTACATTAAGATGTGTATGTGGCTAAAATGAGTCTCTCTTTTGAAATTAGCTTTCCTTCTTTGGTCATTGTCTAGTCTTGCTTACTTATTTCTCCTGCTTTTCTATCTCTGCTTTTTTTTTTTTTTTTTTTAGTTGCAAGAAGCCATCTTTTCTTGCATGTCTCTGCACCCATCTGCGTGAGAAAAATATGAAAATACCATAAAAGCCTACTGCTATAATTTAGTAATCATACCTCAGTGCATTTCCCAAAGTGTCTAAAAATTCCAAGTAATAGGTATGCATAAAAACACACTAATTAAAACAAAAATGTGGGGCTTGAGAGATTCAAAGGTCTCTGCACTGTCTCTTGGGCTTCTCAACTAACTACGATGACTTCTGGTTGTAATAACTTGGCCTCACAGTTCCTCTTGTCCAAATCTCTGCACTGGAAACCTTAAGCTTAGACCTTCATGAGTGAGACCTAATTCACACCTCCTGGGCTCTCTCTGGGAACTGAGTTCTGTGTCCCTGTCTACTTCCTGAATCCCCTCTGCCCTTATCACTAACTACCACTTGTTCATTGTTGCTTTATACTTCCTTTACTCATGTTTTGCCTGCCTGACTTAACAATATTTTCCCCCAGGAGCCTACTGAATCCTCTAGAGAGAGCTGGTTCTATGTTCTAGCACATCCTTCCCACCCAGTCTTGCTATACTAAATTCCACCTTGCTCAAGATATAATTCCCTGAAGTCTCTTGAGTACTTTTCTTCTTAGGAGAAAATCATGGCCTATCATAAATTGCTATGTTTTCTGAAAGTTATATGAAAGAAATATTAAAACATAATTTCATTCTGCCCAGTTAACAAAGACCAATCTTGAAGAGATTACTAAAATCACTCACTGATTTAGGGCGTGTCTTCAACTGTGTATCTTCAGTTTGCTGAGGTTCCTCTCATACAACAGAATAAAGATCAATCTAAGTACATCATAATGTACCAGTTTGGTAATTTTCTGTTCCTAAATCTGCAACATGTGATTCAATGGCAAACAGCTGTTTATTTTAGTATAAAAGCATCTGACTGATGTTTAGAACTTCATGAAAAAGGGTTTCAATAAAATAAATCTTCTAATGTTTTTTAATAGTTAATCACAGAGAAAGGCATTCATCAGGGAAAGATATTCAAAATGTTACTGAAGTCTAAGGGTTTCTATTTCAGGCTTCATCCTCTGGTTTTTCTCTAGGAAAACTGGCAGGTTGATGCCCTTTATCTTAGGCAAACAATATGTGGTTGAGGAAGTAGAAAAAATAATCCCCAAATCTCACAAATCTCCAAGAGAAGAGGTTCCTTCCTCCAAAGTGACCTCAATTTGCCTGCATGTAATGCTTCTTTCTAATGAAGAGAGTGATATTACCCTTATTGTGAATGCTTAGCAAATTAAATTATTTCACTCTTCACTGAATAAATACAGTGATTCCAAAGAACTTTAAGTAAATGTGTTGGAGATGAATTATTAATTGGATCTCATAAGCACTAATTTAATGATGTGTAATTGCTTAATTTAGAACATTAACCTGATTGATAAAATGAAGCTCTTTACATTTTAAAAAACTTCTAGTAATTCCACTCAATTACCTTTTATTTGACAAGAAAGGTGTCATGAAACTTGTACCTAATTCAGCTTCCCAAATCAAGTCTCAACCACATGTGATAAATGCCTTTTTAATAATGCAATCATTATTATAATATTAATAATAATTAGTATCATTTTTATCGAACACTTTGTGACAGATCTTATGGTAAATGAAAGGCACATTGAGTTTTCTATTTTTATCCTCACAAAATTATATGAATTAGTGATTTTTAATATGTCCATTTTACAGATACAAGAACTAGGTTTAGAGAGACTCAGCAGCACAATATCACTTGGCTAGTTGGTGGCTATATGGGAACTTGAATCATGTCTCACTGAAGTACTTTTTATTAAGAATGTATCTTGGGCTTCCCTGGTGGCGCAGTGGTTGAGAGTCTGCCTGCTAATGCGGAGGACACGGGTTCGAGCCCTGGTCTGGGAAGATCCCACATGCCGCGGAGCAGCTGGGCCCGTGAGCCACAATTACTGAGCCTGCGGGTCTGGAGCCTGTGCTCCACAACAAGAGAGGCCACGAGAGTGAGAGGCCCGCGCACAGCGATGAAGAGTGGTCCCCACTTGCCACAACTAGAGAAAGCCCTCGCACAGAAACGAAGACCCAACATAGCCATAAATTAAAAATAAATAAATAAATAAATTAATTAATTAATTAATTAAATAATAAAAAAAGAATGTTTCTTTTCTACTTTTTTATGATTTTATGATTTCATTTAATTAAATATATACTTCTGATCCATCTGAAGTCTATTTTTTTAAGGAGTGAGAAAGCATTAATCTTTGTTTTCAAATGGCAAGCTGATTGTCTCATCACTATTAAAAAGTCCCTATTTTTTCCCACTGTTCTGAAATGTCAACTTTATTTTCTCATATATTTCCTTTTATTTGCTTATATCTACTTCTGGACTCTATTCCAGTCCACTTATTTTTCTGCTTATCTGACTTTGTATCATGCTATATTATTTACTAGATATTTCTGGAGATTAATAATATATTCAAATAGAATATATTCAAATAGGTAGTAAGAGCAATTCACTCTTTTAAATCTTTTTATTTTAAATTATCCTCAGTATTCTCTGCAAGTGATTGGATTGAATCTCATTGAAGAAGAAATAACATTTTTATTTTATTGAGGGTTCTTAACCCCGTGTGTGTGTGTGTGTGTGTGTGCACGCATATGTGTTTCCTAACCATATTTCTGAACCCACTTGTATTTGGGCACATTCATATGGTTTCTTCTAGGAATTCAGTTGTGAGTCGATGTGATATGATTGGCACTCTTAACTTATAAGACTCTGTAGAACTCTTTTTTTCCTCTGCTGTAGTCATTGCAAAGGTTTGAGATGGTTGCTTCAGGGACCTGAATCTGAGTGAGGAGATGTGTAGCAGTCCACCAGATGAATGATGATGAACTTGTCATGTGAAATATACATCCCGTGACAAGTTTCTAAGTGTCTATGTGGATTTTTTTACATAAGGATTTTTGCAGTTCTGTTAGTAAGAACAATTGTTCTATGAATTTTCCTTTTAAACCGTTTATGCCTTGTTCTGCTAAATTTATACTAACACTGGAATACAGTTGTAGAAATTTCCCTTTTAACCTGTTTCTCTGTAAGAATATTTTAAACATAGGCTCTAATATTACTAGAAGTTTGAATAAAATCTGCTGTAAACCTATAATAAGGTAAATTTTTGAGTGCCGATTAAATTTATTTGTTTTTAAATCTATTTTTTTCAGTTTAGTCAATATCTATAATTTTATTTTCAATCATCAGTTTTATTTAAATTTTAAAACTTGTTAGCAAATTTGAAGTGTTATGTAACTAATTATTTAATATCTCTATTTTTTTAATTATGTAAAGTTCGTTCTCCTAATCTTCATTAGCAACTTCTCTTTTTAGTTCTTTCCTTTGATAATATCCACATTGTTAATCTTTCTTACTTGTAATATTTATTTCAAGTATGTTTTTTATATACAGTCATTCCTTTATCATATTTGTTCCTTCTTTCCTATTTCTAAGCATAATATAAAGGAATTACCCATCTAGTCAAGTTTTTAAAGATATATTTACTAATTTTTTTTTACTAAGAATAAATTTTTATATGTTTTATTATCTTTGTGGAGATGACCATATTAATATTCTTCTGAAAAACATATTGAATACAATGAATTTTATTAATGATTTTTTAATGTTGAACAGTTGGGGGCTTCGTAGTTATTCATGGGGCATGATTCTTTTAACGAAAATCTGTACTCAGCTTGCTGTTTTTTTTAATTAATTTTATTTTTTTCCCTGATATTCAGGATTATATTTACCTATAGTCTTTTCCTTATGTATTCTTTGGTACCAGTGTTATATGTCTTCTTAGGAAGACTTTAAGTAGTGGATCACTACAAGGTTATAAACCAGCTTCCATTTACCATTTGGGATGAAAGTGGCAGAACCACTACTAGAGAAAAGTGATAACTCCGTTTTCATTTTGTATATTTATCACCAGAATTCTGAGAAAAAAAAGACAAATGATACTGCAGCTGACAACAGTTATTCTTTCAACTTTGGCCCAGAACACCATAGAATTTCATCCGGTTACTCATTTTAATGATTAGATTTGGAATGTGCTGTGTCACACATGCACATTTATGATAATCATTAGAATACCAAATGATGCTCTATTCTTTTCTCCCCCAATATTGCTGTTTGCTGTGTATTGGCATAACATTTGCAAAAGGCCTTGTCCATTCTCAATTTCAAAAACAAAACAGAATTCCAGTCAACAAAATGTGAAGAACAGAGTCTACACCAGACGATAAAACAAAAGAGTAAATGAGACATAGAAACAGAGATTATTGGGGAAAATGTTTAATATTTTCTTTAAAAGGAAGTCCTTTGAGTAGAAGAAAAATCAGATTAGCATATTGGAGAAACAAGACAAAGAAAAGTTATGTTTCTATATGTTAAAGTTAATATTTTATTTTAAAACAGGTTTTAATTATACATTAAAATGAGAATTTTAGGGCTTCCCTGGTGGCGCAGTGGTTGAGAATCTGCCTGCCGATACAGGGGACACGGGTTCGAGCCCTGGTCTGGGAAGATCCCACATGCCGCGGAGCAACTAGGCCCGTGAGCCACAACTACTGAGCCTGCGTGTCTGGAGCCTGTGCTCCGCAACAAGAGAGGCCGCGACAGTGAGAGGCAATAAATAAATTAATTAATTAATTAATTTTTTAAAAAAATGAGAATTTTAGGCTCAAATGGCTTATATTCAAAAATATGACTGCCTTTAGTACAAGAAACTGATTTTTAATTTTTTTTTAATTTTTATGTATTTATTTGTTTATATTTATTTTTGGCTGTGTTGGATCTTCGTTTCTGTGCGAGGGCTTTCTCTAGTTGCGGCAAGCGGGGGCCACTCTTCATCGCAGTGCGCGGGCCTCTCACTATTGCGGCCTCTCTTGTTGCGGAGCACAGGCTCCAGACGTGCGGGCTCAGTAGTTGTGGCTCACTGGCCTAGCTGCTCCGCGGCATGTGGGATCTTCCCAGACCAGGGCTCGAACCCATGTCCCCTGCATTGGCAGGCAGATTCTCAACCACTGCACCATGAGGGAAGCCCATTTTTAATTTTTTTTAATTGAAGTATGATTGACCTAAAATACTATGTTAGTTTCAAGTGCACAACACAGTGATTCAATATTTCTGTATGTTAACAAATGTTCTGATAAGTCTAATTACCATCAAAATTGAATTCTTTTAATTAGTAAGATTGCTAATGTTCACCCACCATCCTGTTCACTGCTGTATTTTGATTGGTTTGTTTGCTTCTGAGGTGGGATTAACCCACCTTTGTTATTACCAAGAGAAACAAACTTATATAGGTGGCTCCTTGTGAGAAAGCAGAAGGAGATTTATACGGTGTGAAATCAGGTAGCATAGGGATATATCTTCCAGTGGCACAATGTTCCTTAAAAGATTTTTGGAAATTAGAGATCAGTTGAAGAATCCAGAGCTTTGTTGAATGTATTCACTTAGATTGCAAATTACATTATATTATTTGTAACATATGTTACTATTTTTCTAATGCTTTATTATCTACTGATTTTAAAGGGTCTATTTATCCATATGGAAGTTAAGATGCAACATATATACCTTGCTAGTGTTTTTGTTTCTTAAACCCTAAGAAAAAAAATTGTTATACATATAGTTTAAATGGTTAGAAAAATCTACGTACTATCTGCACATCGTATGGGAGAATAAACAGTCTAGCAATAATCCTAATGTATAGAAATGTTCATACAAAACTGTAGATGTATTCTGATCTGGAGAAAATACTTAGGTATGTTTGCATTTGTTATGAGGTCAAAAGATATTAATACCAAGAGGTCTCTAAAATCAAAGCATATCTTAAAGATATTTTCCTGATTATAAATTAATATATTATTTATTACAAAATGTGCAAGGACAAAAATATTTTAAAAAGGAAATCAAATGTTCCTATAGAGAAATCTACTGTGGCTATTAAGTTTACATCATCATTAATATTATGTGTATCATATACATGCTATAAGTCATACATTTATAGACATTTTATAAAAACTGTACATTGGAAATAAATATCCTTCCAAAATAGAATTTTTATGGCTTCATAGAATTCCATCAATGAATGTTCTTTAATTTAACAGCCCCTCCGTTGAGGATTTATTTCCCATTTTTCATTAACATCTTTCTACCAGTTCTTATTGAAAATGTTTGACTAATTCATTTTAATGAATTTCTAGAATTGGAATTATTTATGATGTTCAATATACTTAGCCAAATTTTACTATAGAGAATTTTACCTGCCTATAATTCTACTAGATATAAAATAGGGTACATTTAGTCATGTATTCACCATGTTTAAGTATTACATTTTTAATAGCAGTCACTTTTATAAGGAGAAAATGTCTCATTTTCATTTTAATTTTATTGTTTACTAGAGAGACCAGTGTTTAAAATTTTTTAAAAACTTTTATAACTAGGTATCATAGTTTTAAGTTGATTTTTCTTAATTATTGTTTTTCAATAGGGTCTTTTAAAATAAATCTTGCTTTTACTATAATCTGGAAACTCTATCCTTATTGAAATTCTTTCTCTGTCATTTAAATCAGCCTATAATTATATAAATCAAATCTGAAAATAGCCACTATTTTAGCTTGCCACAAAATATTCTCAGAACTTTTTTAAGGTAGAGATTCTATCCTACTACATTCTATTATGCGGTAAAAATGTTATTTAAATTCCTAAAAACTACAGTCTTTCAGAGCCATCTTGACCCATGTGTTAGGAAGGAAAAGAGAAATGTACAGAAAATATTAATTTATATTAATGCAACTTGAAAAAATATAATTAATATATTGAGTAGGTATTGCTCCTCGTTGAAATTTTGAGGACTTATACTAATTAGGGGCTTCTCAAATGTATAAGATATTGTCTATTTTAGAAGAATCTTCTGAGTATTTTTACAACAATGGCAAATCTTTGTAGTTAGACATTGATTTATTATACACAGGCACTTTCTGATTAATCTACCACATCGTTTTAATCATCCTCTTCATTAAAATTATTTCCCCATTATGATTTAAGTCTTTCACCAAAAGATAATGACAGAAAAGGGAATATGAGACTTACTTCTAATATTCAGAGATGAAGCTCAGACAGAGTATATATTACTGTCAAGAGATATTATGGTATTGATATTTCCACCTTTGAGGTGACTTATTGAACATGAACAGAATTATTGGTCAAAGAGATACTATAAAGATACAGGTGGTCAGTGTCTGAGAAGAAACTACCGATTTCATGCTTCATTGAGGCTACTGAGAGTAACAAGGGAGGGAAGATAGATAGCAATCATTCTTCATGAAAACCTGGAGGTGGGAAAGTGGAGACGCATAGTTGGTTCATCTATTAAAGCATTTTCACTGTGGCACATCTTGAAGAAGCACTAAGTGCTGATATCTGATCACTCCTATAGGACACTCACGTGCCCTGTGGTTTGCTTAGTTCTTTATGACTATGTCTTGACTACCAAGCTAAATAATAGTCTCCCTGAGGGCAAAGTGTTCCTGCTTGTTTATATACTTCATAAAGAAGCTAGAAGGTTGGTTGTATAAGTGGCAGATCAGAATATAATTGATGTCTATGCTCCCAATATCTTAAAAGCTTCTTAACAGTGTTTTTTGTTCAAGAATAAGCCCTAATTACACATAATGAGGAAAATTCATAGGGTAGCTTTTTTCAGGCTTCACTAAGACTACACAAAGGACAATAAGGCCTTGGGTTTTTAAGGAGGCTTGCTTCTAAAAACAGTTCTTATCCATATGACAGAAAAGGTGCTCTTGGAACGTAGACAGACCGCAGACACGGATCCTGAATAATTTAGATATATGATTTATATATATAAAATATATATATAGTATATATATATATGTACTTTTATCTCGGTACACATGTTATTTTCTATCAAGGCTTTATGTGTATGTGTGTGTATGTTTGAAATAAATGTAAATTCCTTATTTATTGATTACAACATGCTATTTTCTTTTTTAACAGGTTTCTTAAATTACATTGATTACTTAATACCTAGGTATCTTAAATTTTTAATTTTTAGTTTATTCTGTCAATATCTAAACTATGTCAGTCTTTCACAATTATTGTGAATTGTATATTTTTCCTTTCACTCTATGAAATATGTATATATGATATATACATATAGATGTGTATGTGTATATGTATGAAATACACATTATCAGGTCTATTAAATTGTCTTAAAGGGTTTTATTTTATCAGTATACTTTAGTCTTTTATTTTGGTTATAGTTCATATATTTCCTTAAATTCGACTTTTTAAAGTTTGCTACATTTTCTTTTATATATATTAACAATGATTTGTCTCATAAACTTTTTCATATCATGTAAAAAAATCAGTTTATGATATTCTTCTGCTCACAAATTTTGGATTACTTCCCATCTCATTTGGAGTAAAATTCAATGTTCTTACATTTGTTTTAGCGTCCCAGTGATTGCACTTCCACAAATTCACTTGTCCGGGTCTATAATTGTAACTCTCCCTTTGTTCCCTCACTCAAGCCACACCGACCTCCTTACTATTCCTTGAACAGGCCAAACACTCTCCTACTCAGAACTCTTGTATTTCTTCTCCCTCTTGCCTGGTATGTTCTTCTGTTTAAAAGTACATGACTTACTGCCTTACCTCCTCTTATTCATTATTCAAATATCACATTATCAGAGAGGCCTTCTGTGATAAATAGAATAAGTTTCCCCAAAGATTTCCATGTTTTAAGCCCCGGAAACTGTGAAAGTGTGAAATTATATGACAAAATAGAATTAAAGTTATATGTATTCCTCATTACTAATGTGGTATCCCTCATTACTAATTTATATATTTTACATATATGTGTGTGTGTGTATATATGTACACATATACATATAGATATACATATATACGTGTATCTGGAGAAAAACCAACATCCTATGAATCATAGAAAGCAGCATTCCAGAGGTGCCTCAGACAACTGGCTTTCCAATCAGTTTAGCCAAATCTATTGCCACTAGATTCTACATTCCAAAGAAGCTCCACTTAAAAGAAATACATAATTTTCCTACATGTTTCTTACTCTACTCTTTTGCCAAGATATTTTGGAAAGAGACTGAAGCTGCCCAGAATTGAGGTAACTATTTCAACCAAGAAGTAATTTTATGTTTTATCAAAAGGCACTGATTACCACTTAGGAGAACATTTCTATCTATAGCCAGATCCATCTGGATGATAACGTCCATTAGTTAGGAAGTGGAACGTGCGCATGTTTTCCAACATATAATCATCTGGGCTCTAAATAGCCAATCACGCTATTTTAAGTATCTTAATGTGCCTTTTTAACATATGTGGAAATACCAGGGACCTTAATTTTATATCCTTTCTGTATATACTCAAGACACATTTGTATATACCCAGAAAACTGCAGTTTTTAAATAACATAGTGCATGGATCTTAGACATAAATATTTCACTCTGCACCCTCCTTACTTTGTGGATGACAACTACATAAGGAGGAGAGTAGAATAAATGATTGACAGAGGCAAAGACACATTGTGGTATGAATTCTACTTGTCTTTATTTTCTGTATTTTAATTTTTATTGCAAAATAACACATACTTCATAAAAAGTAGTGCAAATGAAAGTTGCCCCATTCCCCATTTCTAAGTCCCAGAGATAATCACTGAAAATACTTTAGTATGTGTACATCTAGATCACACATTCATGAATATAAGCTGGCTCTTACACACACATATACACACCAGTACATGTGTATATATATTTATTTACATAAATATATATGGATGGAATAAGACAATAAAATTGTTTACAACCTTTCCACTTGTAATATGGCATGGACATAATTCCATGTTAGTACATAAAACTTTCTCTCTTTTTTTTCTGGTAGATATATAGTATCCCATACTACTACTACTATGTATTTAAATATTTATAGTCTCTCTTTTTCTCTCTCCCTCTGTCTCTTAACCTAGTATTGATTTGCTACCACAAAAATCTTTGTGCCTATACTCCAGAAATTTCTGAAGAATATTTCTATGTGTCATATTCCTTAGAAGAGGAATTGCTAGAGCAAAGGCTATTCACATGTTATATTTTGATTATTACTAAATAAATAGGTCTTCTTTTTCCTCCAACAATGTTTGGCAACATCCTTTTTCCACACAACTGACAACATACTAAGATCACCTTTCTTTTCCTATAAAAATGTTTGTTTCCCCTGGAGTTACTAATTGCTTCTTTTATTCGCATTTGCTTGGGTTTTTTCTGCTTATTTCTATCCCTGCGTAAAATTTTTGATACAATATAATTTCCCAAATATAAAACTCCTTGTATGGACAAACAAATCAAGTAGTTTCTGAGTTCCTTGGATTGCCTATCTGTCCTCTCTTTTCATCATCTTATTAGGAGCCCTGGCCTTGTGACCCCCTTAGAACTTCTAGATCTCTAGGTCCTAAGTGTGGCTATTCTGGGACTTCCCTTCAATATTATCCTGGGAATCTCCTTCACCTCTTTCTGATGTTTGAGCTCCTGTTTCTGGGATCTTATATCTTCTTTCTAAGATGACTGTCTTATTTTAGGAACAAATACCTTATAGTAGATTACTGAGAAAGTGCTTATGAGAAATCAGTTGTTTTAATTTATATGCCTGAAATATCTTTATTCTAACCTTACATTGGATTCATCATTTGGTTGGGTTTAACCAAATGAAATATTTGGTTAAATATTTGGTGAAATATTTGGTTCTAGGTTGAAATATTTCCTTCTGATAAATAGTGTTTTTGTTATGGAATCTATACTGAATTCTGAATTTTTATATAGAAGTCACTCTTTTCTTGATATAAACTTTCATGATTATTTCTCTATTTATCATATTTTAACTTCATGATAATGTAGTGGTATTAGTCTTTCTTCATGCATTGTACTAGAGACTTCCTGTTCTATAAACTCATGTTTTCAGGAAATGTTTTATATTATTATTATTTATATTATTTCTTATATTATTCCTTTGATAAATCCTTTCTCTCTATTTTTTTCTCGTTTTTTTTTTTTTTTTGGTGAAGAGTTCTACAAAATTGATGATAAGTTTGTTAGAATGTTTCTCTACTTTTATTCTCTCTCTCTCCTCTATATTTCTTTCCTGTGAGATTTCCTCAAATTTGAATTGCAAGCTATTAGCTGTTAAGTTATATCTTTGATTTCTAGGGACATTCTCTTGACCTACATTGCTTTAATATTCTTTTTCCCTCAGTAGTACTTTGTTTTGTCTCATAATGCAATATCTTCTCTTATCTGTAACATTATATATAGGACTTTTCCTCTAAGTTTTTTCTGCTCATTGAGTTTCCTCTTTCCTCTGACTTCATTCTATTTATTACTTTTGTTTCTATTGTTCATGTTAAGGGATTTTATCAGACATCTGGTGACCCTTGGCTGTCCATTTATATGTAACAGCAACACATTAAGAATGTTATAATCTTGGTGTTTGTACAGGATTAGGGTGTAGAGGTCTTGCTGACTGTTTTGGGGGGGGGGTTTGCCCCCTTTTATAGTCCATTTCTCAGAAGATGAATCAAATTCTTCTGCCTCATGAGTTTAAGTTTAGCTATCAACATACTTGGATTGGAGAATATTCCCTTGTTGGCAGAAAAGTGTCTTCTCTCTCCCTAACCTGTTTCTGGCTTTACTGAGTACAAAGCCTCCAGCGTAAACTTCAGCATGAAAGCCTCTTGTCTTCTGCAAGAATGAGGGAGGAACAGAAACCTGGATACTTGGGCAGATGAAGATCTCAGGGTCTAACTGTTCCATAGACATCCAAACATCCTCTCAGTTTTAGCCCTACCATGTACCTTTACCTTCAAAAGTCTCTGATGCCTTGAATTCCTGAGCCCTTATTGGAGAACCAGCCTGCTTTTTGTTATTCCTGGAGGTCCCTAACACAGCTCCCTTCCACACTCATATATACTCTGTGGAGCAGCAAACCTTGAATCTCCATATTCCACACAATCACTTTTGTCAACTCTTCTTCTCTTTGTCTTTGAGGCTGTATATGTGCTTTATTCCATCGCTGTCATTTTAGTAGAATTTTGGGATGGTTCAGAGATAAACATATGTGTTTGATCTTTCAGGTTTAAAATTAAGCATATAATTTTGATTTTTAAAATTCAAAAACAAGCTATATGTTTCTGTTTATTCAGGATTACTGTTGTATCCCTCAATAGTGTTTAAAATATTTCTTTATGTTAGTCCTATACATTTTTTCTTAACTAGTTCCCTAAGGTTATTTTTTAAATATTTTGGAAATTCAAAACACAAATTTTTAAAAGTTTCATTGTCTTTCATTTGAAATTTTTATTTCCACAAACCTGTCCTTAGAGAATAATCTAAAATTCACATTAGGGATTCTAAAAACAACAGCAGTAGCACGGTTTTCTTTTATAGTAGTGTATTTATACGACTTAAATAGCCAAGGAGAAGAATATTTAGTATGTTACAGGCATCAGTGACATTAAAATGATTACAAAAGGCTTTCAATGTCTTGAGAACATGTCTCAGATATAATTTAAATTGATCAATACTCATGGAAGATTAGAGGAATAGTGATAAAATTTTAAGCATCTTTATCTTTGGGTATAAAGATAATGGTGGTTTTCTCCATTTTGTCTATTTGTCATTTTCCAAACTTTCCACAATGTAAAAACAGGGGTTTTTTTTTGGATTTTTTAAGCAGAAAAAAAATGTTCATATTATGCATCTGATACAATGAGGAAATAAAATGAGGTTTTTTTTTTCCAGATGGCTGATTTTTAACCATTAAAGCATTGAAAATACACTAACAAAGGAAGGTTTCCAAAATGACACTTTTCTTGTTTTCTGAAACTGATCTAAGATATTCATTATAAAAACTGAAGTGTGCAATAACAAATGTATAGAGTGTATAGGAAATTTATAGTTTATATATATTTATACATACATTTATTACTTATATTTCTTTATAAATGTAATTAAACAGAACACAGTGATTTTATAAATATAGGACTGAATCTCAGAAGAGTCATATGGCCTTTGCAGGTAGAGTCTCTCATACCTTCTGAGATTCAGGACATTCCTCTTTGTTGGTACAGAAAAAGTCACGTTTAGAGAGGTTTCTAAGGGTGCGATCAAAAATTCATAATACATATTGTGAATATCTGATTGTTCCAAATGGTTGATTTGAAACATAAAACTAAAATTTATAAAAATGGGTTATTTAACTGTTATCTGTTATATTTTTGGTTATAATTATAAATATAAGCCAACTTTTAATTGTAGGGAGTAATTTTCCTGACAAAAGTAAAAGATAGCACTATATTTGGAATTAACAGTGTGAAGATGAGGAGGATCATTTTTGCAAGAATTTTCAAGGACTTCCTTCATCAAAATTCCAAAAAGCTCTCCATCTTTTGATATTCAAATCATTCTCTCTTGAAAGATCTCTTTTCTTCTTCTCTTTTACATTTTTCTTCTTCTGTCGTTAACTGAGCTAACTCTGCTTGAATCTTCACTTGTTAATAGCTTTGTGTTGATTGTATTAGTTCTCAAAACTCACTTTACTAGATTTCATGAAATCCTGCAATCTTCACAATATTAACAAATTCCTTACCTTTTTTGCTTAGTGTTTGTATGAATAGATTTTTACAGTATCTGAAAAGCAGAAAAAAGTATGATATGACAGAGATAAAACAGTGCATTTAATCTAAATGGAATATCTTAATAATCAGTTCATTAGTGAATATGTTCATTAATGAACATCTGCCTTATTAACTATTAGCACTGGAATGAATGGCTTTCCTGTGTGCAGGTTTATTTGTACCTCTTCTAAATTGCTATAAACTTTGTTTTTGTTTAATGTTTACAATAGTTCATTGGTCTCCAGTGTTAAAATTAGCTCTTCGTGGCATGTCAGGTCTTGCTCGTATCGTATCAGTAAATCTTCCTACAGCCAATCTTCCCTGCTTGCCCTAGCTCTAACACCCCACCTCTCAGTACAAACACATTCCTGCCATTTTCCAATTTCTTACAATGATCTCTAAAATAGCAGAGGGTAAGCTCTAGACAAAGATTTAATGGGCTATCTTGTAAGTGATGTGAGCTGTAGGATGCAGATTTTGTGACTTCATTTTGACTGCTTAAAATGAATCTGGATAATACTACTTCTATGAGAAGTTACATATTATACACTCATACATGCACACACATATATTCCAAGGGTAAATATTTGAAGTTCTTTTTTTTTTAACTGCAAGACATCTTAGAGCCTTTAATATGCTTTTGGGCAAAATAAGTCTTCAATGTGAAGATGTAATATGTAGCATATCTCAAAACCTACTTGACTTCATACTTCTTTATTTTTAATAATATCTCAATGGACTACTATCCAGAGAATATTTCGAGACACCTAGCTTGCATCTTCTTTATTCTCACTTATTTTTGAATCTCATTTCATTCCCAACATTTGGGAACACCACATAGCTCACACTCATAGAACCGAAGTATTATATTTGGCATTTTAGTCTTATCATGGGACTCTATGTACCAGTATTTTCCTTAAAGCCAAGTTCAGTTAAAAATTCCAACTTTTGTTGGCACTTTCAAGGCATTTTGACTTTCTTTCTTTTCTTTTTCCCACCAGAAGTAATGAGCCACATGCTCCCTTGGCTTTCCTATAGACCACTGGTTCTCAGTGAAGAATGGGAGATGTCTGGGTACATTCACAATTTGGGGGGAAAGGTTGCTACTGGCATCTAGTGGGCCAAGCCAGATATGCTTTTATATGTTCTACACTGCAAAAGATAGCCCCCAAAACAATTATCAAGAAAGCGCAGGTTGAGAAAAACTGCTATAGGTAACTGCTTTCCACAAACACTTTTCACAAATCTTTAAAGTGATATTGTGGTAAAAATCTGGAAATGCCCAGATTAAACTAAAAACCATAAAATTTGTTAATATGGATTTCTTCCCTTTCAGGTAAAATAACCATTGACTGGGGAAAGGCAACTTTCTCAAACCCCAAAAGTGCAAGGCTAATTATAAACTCTTAAATAGTCTAAAAAAAAACACTAACTGAACTTGATAGGTAAATTAATGCCGCGGGCCAGTCTCTTGCAACAATCATGCTTTGACACTTTTCTTGACATTTTCCCTCCTTTCTAATACTTAGACTGAAAGAGGATTTCTAATTCTTATTCCACTCATTACTTAACGGGAACAACGAGGTCACCACAAATAAAGCAGTATAAGTTAATGAGAACAGCTTTAGCCAAAGAGGAGGTATTTCTCCAAGTACATCAAGTGCTTCACCTATATTAAGAAATCCCAGCTGAATCGATTTAATAATATTGGGATTTACACAATTATTACAGAACCTTCATTATTCACCCAGTCTGCACATACCACAGCACAAATGAACATCTCAGTCTGGTGGTATTAACATTGCCATTTTCTCACCCATTCCCAGACCATCTGCTTCATGCTGATCATTCACTGCTTTAACATTTAACAGTTACCCAACTGCAACTTGGCAGATTTGTGTACTTTTGAAAACAGCTGGTTTAATAACTGCTTCGGAGCTTTTGGATAAAGAAATTATTTTGTAGTGCTTTATAATAGTCTTTTTTTATCGGTGACTCTGAGGAAGGAGTATTACACTCGCTCCATTTATGCATCTGCAATCGCACATAATATTTCTTGTCACATTTGGAAACATATTTTCAGTATTTATAGCACAATAATGTAAGAAGTCTTTATTACCCTCCTTGTTTTTGCTGTTTGTTTTTTTCAAATGTCTCTGAGGGCCAGAGTGAACTTTTTGCATGGAATAATTTAGCATGGCACAAAGGTATAAATCTGAGTTGTCTCAGTTTCCATTCATTCACAGTGTCTTATGAATTTATTTCTACTTCAGTGATGTTTCTCTTTTTCCTCTTTGTTAAAGACAATGCAAGAAAGAAAATAACTACTTGTTTCAATCTTCCTGCCCTCCAAGTAGATATATTCCCTCTAGGGAGTTTATTAGGTAACTTTTTGAACTGGCTGCCCTGTTAATGACTGGCAGTGGCCTAAGGGCTGCTTCTAGGGGCTGGCAGTGTTGTGACTTCTTGATCTGGGTAGGGATTACATATGCATTTTGACTTTGTAAAAATTTATTGAGGTATACATTTTGCATACTCTTTTGTATGTATTGTATTTCAATTAAATGTTCAACAATTAAACATACCAACAGAAGAAACAATTTCACTGGATTCTCCTCCTGTGTGTAGGCTAAAATCCTAAATTCTTCATCATGGCACAGAAGGTCTTTGGTCCTGATGAATCTATGACATCAGTATAATATTCTACCGTTCCTTACTTTACGCATTGTATTCAACAATACAGAGCTGTTTGCAGTTTCTAATACAACTTGCTGTTTCACTACCTAAGGATTTGCCACTGACTCTATTCACTGGTAGTGGTAAGGGAGGAGGGTGGCTTTCACTTCAGTGCATCCTCTTGATTCTTGTAAATTCAGTGTCAAAAAAATAAACACTAATATTTGTCTATGGACATATTAGATCTAATCAAATTTTTTAAAAATCATGTTTTCATGGAGATTTATTTTTCTCCTTCTTCCCTAGTCTAAGGCATTTTGCACAAATGTGTTTTTTTAATATAGCATTTTTGCTTATTTTTGTACTTACTTAAGTTTCCTAACTTACCTTCCACTGTTTTCAAAAGCTTAAAGCTTTTGCTATATGATTCTTTTCTTTCATAATGAAGCTAAATCAAAACCTACATTTTATGGGAGTTCCCTGGTGGCCTAGTGGTTAGGGTTCCAGGCTTTCATTGCCATGGCCTGGGTTCAACCCCTGGTCGGAGAATTGTGATCCCTCAAGCTGCATGGCATGGCCAAAAAAAAAAAAACCCAAAAAACAAAAACATACCTTTTAGGTACATTAAAATACAAGAGAAGAGACCTCTGCTTTTAATCAAGATGAAATAAGAGGAACTGGATTTATCTTCTCATCTGAAACAAACACACAACAATAAACAGATGAAATGTAAAATGATAGTATTCAAAGCACTAGACATCAGACAATAAAGGAAAGGAATCTCTAAGAGACAGAAGAGGAAGGATCAAGGTGGCTAAAATTTCTAGGAAAAAGTAGCTGTGAAAAGAACTACATAGAAAGAGAATCCCAGAGATCTGCAGAGTCCAAATGTAGCGTTCAGCATAGTAGTGATCAAAGCATGCGTACAAGGAAACTGTATCTGTGGAAAGAATCATCTGAAAGGATAATGAGAAAGAACTCTCAGCACTCACATAGGAACTGGAATAATACCTGTTTCGACCAGCCAGACTAGGACATGTCAAAACTCACAGAGAATTGGCTAGAGTACAAAGAAGGCTCTTGCTTCAGTAGTAAGAGGTAATCACACCTAAATTAAATGATGCTCTAGTCCTGCCTAACAAATCAATTTACTTTTTTTTTTTTACAAGTAAATTAAGTGCATCCCTGAACAAAAGTAATATTCATATAGTTAATCTAAGCATACTATACTGTGTGTGTGTGTGTGTGTATGTGTATATATATATATATGTGTGTATATATATATATATGTATGTATGTGTGTGTATATATATATATATATATATATATATATATATATATATATATCTCAGGAATACACAAATATCCAGCTCCCAATAAGTTTCAGTTTACAATACCTGATATCCATAGAAGAGCAGCAACCAAAGAAACAGAAAAATATAACATAATAAGAAGAAATGATTCATTGAAACCCACCTAGGACTAACACAGATGTTAGAATTAGCAGAAAAGAACATTAAATAGTTAATATAACTGTATTTCATATTGTCCAAGAGATAAGTATAGACATTGAAGATTAGGAAGAAAAAGACTCAAATTAAACTTTTAGAAAGAAAAACTAAAATCTTGGAGCTGAAAAATACATTGGATGGGATTATTCACAGATTTGATATTACAAGAGAAAATGATAGTGAAATTGACAACATAGCAAAGCAAACTATCTAACTACATGTATACGTATAACTGGATCACTTTGCTGAACACCTGAAACTAATACAACATTGTAAATCAACTATACTCCAATTTAAAATAAAAAGTTTAAATTAAATCAATTAAATATCTAGAAAAAAACTGGACAGGTAACCTAATGTGTATCCAGTTGGAAGCCTGAAAGAATATAGAGAAAGGAGACAGGAAAAACATTTGAAGAAATAATGGCAAAAACATTTCTAAGTATAATGAAAACCATAAACCCAACAAAACTCAGGATAAGATACATAAGAAAGGTTCAGTGAGACCCATCATAACCTAAGTGCCGAAAAACAGGAGTGAAGAGAAAATCTTAAGCCAGAGACAAAATAAGATTTGTTAAGAGAAGCAATGCAAGTGAAAAAGCAGATGACCAAAATCTTTAAAATAATGAAAGAAACAATACTGTCAACTTAGAATTTCATATTCAGCAAAAATGTCTTTCCAAAACAAAGATAAAGACACACAAGACTTTGAGACACACAAAAGTTGAAATAATTACTCACTAGCATATGCATATTACAAGAAAGAACAATGAGTTTGTCAGGCAGAAGAAAAATTATATGGTAATTTGGATCTATACACCAAAAAATGAAGAACATGGTAAATGGTAATAATGTGGGTAAATAAATTAGGTATTTTTCATATTATTTCAGTATCTTTAAATGATAATCAACTGTTTAAACAAAAATAACAATTTAGTGTGCAACTTGTAATATGTGTAAAAGCAAATTGTTTGAAAATTGCAGCACCAAACAGAAGGAATGAAAGGAAAGTATGCTAGTGTAAAGTTTGCATACTACATAGACTGTGGCATAATATCACTTGAAAGTAGATTCTGATAAAGATGTCTGCAATAAACCCTAAAAGAGGCACTAAAATAGCACAAGTTATAGCTTATGAATCAATAAAAAAGGTAAAATTAAATTATGAAAAATAATCCAAAGAAAGTAAAAAGAGAAAAAAGGGAACGAAGAACAGATAGGGCAAATAGAAAACAAATAGCCAGTAAATGAAAAAAGCAATAGACTGGAAGAACATATTTGCAAATCAAATATCTGATAAAGTAGTTGTATGCAGAATGGTAAAGGACTTCTAAAACTCAACCGCTTAAAAAAAAAAAGAGAAATATTTGAACAGATACTTTTCATTAGGTAAAATAAATAAATGGCAAATAAACATATGAAAAGATGCATAACATCATAGTCATTAAGGAAATGCATACTACAAACACAATAAGACTCTACTCACACCTAGTAGAAAGGCTAAAATTAAAATTGACCATGCCAAATGTTGATGAGGATATGGAAGAATGGCAATTCTGTTACACTACTGATGGGAATGTAAAATGGAACGCTTTGGAAAAAAGTTTAGCGTTTTTTTTTTTTAAAGTTGTACTTGTTGTGTAATCCATTCACATTACTCCTACTTACCCAAAAGCAATAAAAACATAAGTCCATACAAAAACTTGTGCACAGACACTTCCCTGGTGGTCCAGCGGTAAAGAATCTGCCCTAACAATGCAGGGGAAGCGGGTTCAATCCCTGGTCAGGGAACTAAGATCCCACAAGCCGCGGGACAACTAAGCCCGCATGCTGCAACTACTGAGCTTGCACGCCTCAACTAGAGCCCACGTGCCGCAAACTGCAGAACCCACACGCTCTGTAACCTGCGTGCCACAACTACAGAGCCCATGCGCCCTGGAGCCTGTGCGCCACAACTGGAGAAGAGAAAACCCGCCACCACAACTAGAGAGAAGCCCTCGCACCACAACAAAGATCCCGCATGCCGCAAATAAGACCCGACGCAGCCAAAAAATAAATAAATGATGAATAAATCTTAAAAAAAAAAAAAAGACTTGTGCACAGATGTTAATAGAAGTTTTATCTGAAATGTGCCACAATTGAAAACAACCTTAAAGCCCCTCAACATAGACAACAAACAAATTATGGCATATCCATACAATGAATATCCATACAATGCCATATCCATACGATGGAATGCTATTCAATAATAGAATAGACAAATTATGGCATATCCATACAATGGAATGCGATTCAATAATAAAACGTAATGAACTATTGTTATCTGCAACAACTATGCAACAATATACATTTCAAAACAATTATGCTGAGTGAAAGAAGCCAGACAAAAATGAATACATACTCTACAATTACACTTATATCAAATTCTAGAAAATCTCATAAATCACATCAGTGTTTGCCCGAGATCTAGTGGGACCAGGGAGCAGAGAAAGAGAGGGATTGAAATGGGATCTGAGGAAATTTTTTTAAGGTGATCAACATGTTCTCTATCTTGATGTTTAGAATAATTCCTCAAGTGTATACACATGTCAAAACTGTTCTATTTGTGTACTTTAAATATGTTCAACTTATTGTATGCCAATTATACTTCATAAAGAGTTTTTAATATTAATGTTAGATGTTCCTGTTTCTTTGCTTTTCTAAAGACTGTATAAGTATAAAAATCTTATTCTGTTTTTTTAGAAAAAAATACTGTCTTACAATTATAGGTTTATAATTAGAATATACTACAAATTTGTAAAATAAATTATTTTGACAATTAGGTTAAAACAACTCATAAAAAATGCTGCATAGATAATATGTTAGTAAAGTGGAAATTCATATTTCTTGAACATGATAAGATTCAAGATTCATGTGTTTGTTTTTAGTAATTTTTTTTGTCCATTTTTCTCTGTCCTGTGTAGTCCAGCTTTAAAACGTGTGGTAATTGTAATGCACACAGAAACATTAGTATTCTGCATTGTTCAGTAGAATTCAATCAGTTAAACAGACAAAACCTTGTGTTTATGTGCCCACAGAGTGACGATTCATGGTGGTTTTTAAAGACTTCTCTCACACAGCCATCAATCAAAGTGACAGCATTCTTTAGATTAACTTTGGATTCCCCAGCACAAATTAATTAATCTGTCCACTACTTCCTATCTCAGTGTTTCAATCAGCCAACAAATAAAGCCAATCAAGATTTCAATTCTTTGCTGATTAGCCAATAAACTGTGACAGTGGACTTGTGGCAGGACTTCTGGGACTCTCATAGAAGCTTATTTATAGATGTAGCAGTGCTGTGATCAGTCTCTAAGCCACAAATAAGAACATTGTGTTGTCTTCCTGGTTACTTTCATCAAGGCAAAAAACCTTTTCAGATAGAAATAAAACTGTTAAAACAACCCGTTTGCAAAGATACTCTCCTTGAGGCTATATTAAGGACATTTTGGTGATGCTATTACTTTACTAGCATCAAATTGTGTAAATGCCATGGAATTTTAGAATTTAAAGAATTGCTCTTGTTCGAATGAAAGAATGCATGCTAAAGCTGTCACTATTTCCTCATTGTCAAGAATCCTTATAGATAAGAATCCTAAGTATTCTTTATACCAAAAGAGAATTACTTCCTGCTTTTTAAATATTTATGAAAGAATAAACTTTACTGTATGTCCTAAAATTAATCTAGTACATATACTGTACCTGGAAAATCCTTCTTAGAGGAGAATAAACCTGCCTAGAGGAAAGGGTATGAACTGGGAGTCAGAAACCTAGGGTTAGTCCAGACTTGGCCAGTAACACGTTGTGTGAGCTTGAGAAAGTCACTTAATTTATACAATCTTTGGTTTTCTCTTGTGTGAATTTAAGGGTATAGGCTAAACCTCTAAAATTTGACGGCCCAACAAAACAGGCTAGTAACTTTTTTCTTATAAAGGCTAAACTGAGACAGTTTTTTCTCTCTTTATTTTCACCACCATCACTTTTGGAAGTTTGTCCAAATATCAGTGACCTCATGAACTTGACACTAAGCGGTAAGCAAATATAAGATGAGGTTGGTGACCTTCTGGTTCCCCACTCAACTTTGCATTCAAGTTCTTCTCCTCTTTTGTGGGAAGTGAGAGGGGAAGGAAATAAAAGAAATCAATCCTGTTCCTCAAAGTATCTGGGTGCCATCTGTCCCTCCTGACAGTCCATGACCTTTACCATTCTAATCTTCTAACGATTCTACTTCATTTCTTAAAGATTTTGGCTCCTGTATAACAATCTTTATTTTAATGCCTACTCCTATCATCTTGGAAGGTGACCCCTCAGTTCCCTGACTTCTTTACTCATTGGTGCATTTATTTCTAATGATATTTTTGACCATACCACCTCAGTCAGCCATTTCCAGTTTTACACCAGAAAGTGAGTCTTTTCTAACATCACTATTTCGAATATTTCACCCTTTATACCAACCATCTCCTATCCTTTCACATGACTTGTTCCAGTACATATACAACTAAAATTCTTTGACTTCATAAAAATATTAATTGTAATCTATTGTTCATCATTTTAGTCCCACCCTTGAAAAGTCCTGGCCTCTCTCACCTCCCATTTATATTGCCTTGCAAAATCTCAACTTTATATGTTACTTGTGTTCAGAGTTTTTATGTGATTCATATAACACTGCCTGAAAAACCGACTATTCTCTAATCTTAAATTTGATTTCTCACTTTCTATGATGGCACTTCTTCATCATAATCCAAGGAATGCTCAATTTCTAACACAGAATTCATAATATGTTCCAGATAAATGTTTATTAAATTGATGAATGATGAGAAAGCCAATAAACATTTCAATGTTTTATATATTTCTCTTTCAAAAATTAATCTTTAATTTCTCCAAAATTCTAATACCTGCTGTAGGCATGATAGAATAATCCAAACTGAGATACAAATTAGTCATTCTGACATTACCTTCTTTAGTTTTTAGTCTTTTGGTTTTAGTTTAAGTATGTTATTTATTTTAAAAACTTGTTTTATTTAATAATAGAATTGTAAATGTTTTCAAGTTCTATGGCTAGCTTATATGGAAGATACCAAAGAACAACAAATGTGTAAAAATCAATCATACGGTTTTCTTAGTCCACTAACTTAATATGGTCTCCTCTCATCACACACACAGAGAATGAGTTTGCCTCTATAACACAGCTCTATAAACATAGAAAACCTGATTCTGAAAATATCACTACTACTGAGAAACAGTGGGGAGCAAGCAGAGATGTGTATGTTTGTGTATAGACTAGCAGTGCTTCCTCTAATTGATTGTGTTACTAATATTATTCCCTTACGTCACTCTTCCAGGTTCTTGGAATGCTTGAATAGTTGCACAGAAAAAAAAAAAAAAAGCTCTGCATATAAATAGAGAAATGACAACACACAGAGGCTAAATTCCCAACTGAAACAAATAAAAGAAAATCAAACTAATCCTTTAAAGCTAAAACAATAAACAACAAAATGAACCATCAAATATTTTAAATATCAGAATTATCTGATAAATATTTCAAAATATCTGTTTAATATAGTTAAATGAAAGAGGGAATAAAATTCATGAGGAAGGAAAAACAGTCTGTCAGAAACAAGCTTATTATTTCAGCTTTCCTTAGGTTAATGGTAGCCAACTAATCCAAATGTCTATATCCATCCTTAAAATGTGATGAACCACCCCTACCCATATATATATGCCTATGTATGTATAACTAGGAGACAGAGAATATTACAACTTCACATTAAATGTAAGCACTCAAAAAAATACCCAAAGTCAGCAAAGTCAGCTCTGGAGTCCACATTAGAGCATAGAGTGAAGAGGTATGTGAAAGAAAAAAGGGGACAGAGAAGTGGGGACCTAAGGGTGAAAAAACATAGATCACCCTCAGAGAAGAAAATCCCACTGTCTGAATTGTGTGTCCCCCAAGTTCATTATGTTGCAGTCCTACCCTCAGTACCTCAGAATATGACTGTATTTGAAGATATGACCTTTACAGAGGTAATTAATTTAAGATCAGGTCATTAGAGTGGACCGTAATCCAATTTAACTGGTGTCCTTATAAGAAAAGATTAGGATACAGACATACACAGAGAGAAGACCATGTGAAAATGTAAGAGGAAGACAGCCATCTATAAGCCAAGAAGAGAGGCTTTAGAAGGAACCAACCCTGCTGATGCCTTGATGTTGGACTTCCAGACTCCAGAATTGTGAGAAAATTAATTTCTGTTGTTTAAGCCATTCATTCTGTGGCACTTTGTTACAGTAGCCCTAGAAAACCAATATACCTACTTAGTTAAGAAATACACTGAATATTTCTGAAATGAATAGATCAGAGTACTAGCTACCATGGCAGGGGTTGCCAACCTTTTTATGTAAAGGCCCAAATAGTATTTTATTAGGCTTTGCAGCCCATAATGGTCTCTGTGGTACTACTCAATTCTGTCATTGTAGCATGAACACAGTCTTAGATGATATATAAAAAATAGGCATGGTTATTTCCCAAAACATATGATTTACAAATATAGGCAGAGGGCTGGACTTAGCTCCGGGGTTATAGTTTGCTGACTCCTGTATGGGAGAATCAAATAGGCTTTAAGACTGAATGAGATCAGAGGTGGCAGTCTTGATAAAGCAGTGCCCCTAGGGAAGAGATAAGTCACTTAGAAGGCAGAGATGCCCCTATGATTCTCGGTGGTGAAGAAAAAGAAGGAAATAAGAATTGAATGACATAACCCCTATTCTCTCAGTACAATAACCCATCACTTAAAGAAACTGAATGTATTAAATCAATACAATAAATACAAGCAGTAGAAGAGGGTGCTCTTGATTTAAGAACATACAAGCCACCTAAATTTCTCACCTCTCCTCTGCATACAACTATTATTTCTAGACAAGGGGAAAAAATATTTTAAACAAAACAGAAAATGGAAGAAAACATCCAAACATAACTTCTATAAAAAGAATTTGTAATATGAGACTAAGAGTGCTGTAATTTTGGGGCTTGGCAAATTTAGAAAATGCAGTCTTAAAAAATAAGATTTGTGGGCTTCCCTGGTGGCGCAGTGGTTGAGAATCTGCCTGCCAATGCAGGGGACACGGGTTCGAGCCCTGGTCTGGGAAGATCCCACATGCCACGGAGCAACTGGGCCCGTGAGCCACAATTACTGAGCCTGCGCGTCTGGAGCCTGTGCTCCGCAACGAGAGAGGCCGCGATAGTGAGAGGCCCGCGCACCGCGATGAAGAGTGGCCCCCGCTTGCCACAGCTGGAGAAAGCCCTGGCACAGAAACGAAGACCCAACACAGCCATAAAATAAAAATAAATAAATAAAAAATTTAAAAAAAAAAAAAAATAAGATTTGTGCTTCATTGTACAAGGTGATGAGTCTACTGGTAAGGATTGAATTAAATATTTCCTTCCCAGCAGAGCCTATTGTTTAAGAAGACTTTGCGGCATGGGCCAGTAAATTATGAGGGATGGATAGAAAAAGCACTGAAGCTAGCAAGTAAAGATCTGAGACATTGAGCTTAAATATTACTGCCTGATAAAGCTTGTAGTTATTCAAACACATATTGACAAAAAAAATACAGACCCTGAGTTTACCGGTTTTTTGAAGAAACTGTATTATAAAAGAAACTCCAATTCTACCTACAGAAGCTTGTCTTGGTGCCCTGCACCAAGAGAAGATGAGCTTCTAAAGTTATAATCCACACTCCAGTTTTGATATGGCAACGGGGGATAATGTGCCAGGAATAGCATTCTGGAGTGCAAAGCTGGGGGCTAACCAAGTAACTTATGCTTAGTGCAGCCTAAATATCAATATTGTTGGCCAGGAACCAGGGACTGCTAAATATTACCTATTTACCCCTCACATAGAAAGGAGTTTTAATGAGCTGTGTTGTTCCTTGTCCATCAATGTGAAATGAGTGATTTTGAAGCAGATGAGTTATCATTCAGTTTATAGCTTAGTAGACCAGGAGAAGACACATATGAACCTGATCTGGGAAGCCGAACTAGTCCAGATGTAGATCTAGTAGTAACTTAAAGAGAATCTGGGCTTATGAGAAGTAAAGCTTGTCTATGTATAGAAATGAGGATGATGCAAATGAGGCAAGGCAAAGGGGAAGACTGTGGCTGACTCATAATTTTATACACCAAATCAAATTTCTCACATTTGTTTTGAAAAGAGCCCGTTTTTCACTGGGACACATTTCCTAGACTGTATTTCCCAACCTCCTTTGCAGCTAGATGTGACAGTGTGACTTAGTTCTAGCCAAGCACTTGTAAGCAGAAATGCCATGTGGAACTCCTAGGAAGGCTGATTAAAAAAAACTCACCCAGCTGTTTAGGACATCTGTATTGTTCTTCCTCTCTTTTCTTTGCCTGGAAGAACTGAACATGATGGCTGTGCTATTTGTGTATACTAGTCTGTGCTCTGACCTTGAGTATAGAAGTCAGCCTAGCAGAGAGAAGTAAAATGATTTTACAGAGCTTTCATATTGCCTTAGGATGTCCTGCTTTTTGTTGTTGATGCTGTTTTTTTGTTGATACCTTTGGTAATGTTTGTTTTGTTTTCATTTTAATGAGATAGAATAAATTCTAGTGTGTTTAATTCAAATTATTATTATTATTATTATTATTATATGCACTTGAACCAATCCTCATTGATATGTGTCCATACATTTTTTTTCCCCAAGGGGGATTCTCAAGAGAAATTTATTCTATGAGGACAAGGTCTATTTTTCTTTAATTTAATTTTATTTATTTTTTTATACATCAGGTGACAAAGTCTTTTTCTTTTTTAAACATCTTTATTGGAGTATAATTGCTTTAAAATGATGTGATAGTTTCTGCCGTATAACAAAGTGAATCGGCAATACATATACATATATCCCCATATCTCCTCCCTCTTTCATCTCCCTCCCACCCTCCCTATCCCACCCCGCTAGGTGGTCACAAAGCACTGAGCTGATCTCCTAGGGCTATGCGGCTGCTTCCCACTAGCTATCTATTTTACATTTGTTAGTATATATAAGTCCATGCCACTCTCTCACTTCATCCCAGCTTACCCTTCCCCCTTCCTGTGTCCTCAAGTCCATTCTCAATGTCTGCGTCTTTATTCCTGTCCTGCCCCTAGGTTCTTCAGAACCTTTTTTTTTTTTTTTTACATTCCATATATATGTGTTAGCCTACAGTATTTGTTTTTATCTTTCTGACTTACTTCACTCTGTATGACAGACTCTAGTTCCATCCACCTCACTACAAATAACTCAATTTCGTTTCTTCTTATGGCTGAGTATTATTCCATTGTATACATGTGCCACATCTTCTTTATCCAATCATCTGTCGATGGGCATTTAGGTTGCTTCCACATCCTGGCTATTGTAAATAGAGCTGCAATGAACATTTTGGTACATGACTCTTTTTGAATTATGGTTTTCTCAGGGTGTATGCCCACTAGTAGGATTGCAGGGTCATATGGTAGTTCTATTTTTAGTTTTTTAAAGAAGCTCCATACTGTTCTCAATAGTGGCTGTATCAATTTACATTCCCACCAACAGTGCAAGAGCTTTTGTCCACACCTTCTCCAGCATTTATTGTTAGTAGATTTTTTGATGATGGCCATTCTGACTGGTGTGAGGTGATACCTCATTGTAGTTTTGATTTGCATTTCTCTAATGATTAGTGATGTTGAGCATTCTTTCATGTGTTTGTTGGCAATCTGTATATCTTCTTTGGAGAGATGTCTATTTAGGTCTTTGGCCCATTTCTGGATTAGGTTGTTTGTTTTTTTGATATTAAGCTGCATGAGCTGCTTGTAAATTTTGGAGATTAATCCTTTGTTGATTGCTTCACTTGCAAATATTTTCTCCCATTCTGAGGGTTTCCTTTTCGTCTTGTTTATGGTTTCCTTTGCTGTGCAAAAGCTTTTAAGTTTCACAAGGTCCCATTTGTTTATTTTTGTTTTTATTTCCGTTTCCCTAGAGATGGGTCAAAAAGGATCTCGCTGTGATTCATGTCATAGAGTGTTCTGCCTATGTTTTCCTCTAAGTGTTTGATAGTGTCTGGCCTTACATTTAGGTCTTTAATCCATTTTGAGTTTATTTTTGTGTATGGTGTTAGGGAGTGTTCTAATTTCATTTTTTTACATGTAGCTGTCCAGTTTCCCCAAGACCACTTATTGAAGAGGCTGTCTTTTCTCCATTGTACATTCTTGCCTCCTTTATCAAAGATAAGGTGACCATATGTGCGTGGGTTTATCTCTGGGCTTTCTATCCTGATCCATTGATCTATATTTCTGTTTTTGTGCCAGTACCATACTGTCTTGATTACTGTAGCTTTGTAGTATAGTCTGAAGTCCAGGAGCCTGATTCCTCCAGCTCTGTTTTACTTTCTCAAGATTGCTTTGGCTATTCGGGGTCTTTTGTGTTTCCATACAAATTGTGCAATTTTTAATTCTACTTCTGTGAAAAATGCCATTGGTAGTTTGATAGGGATTACATTGAATCTATAGATTGCTTTGTGTAGTATAGTCATTTTCACAATGTTGATTCTTCCAATCCAAGAACATGGTATATCTCTCCATTTGTTTGTATCAACTTTAATTTCTTTCATCAGTGTCTTATAGTTTCTGCATACAAGTCTTTTGTCTCTTTAGGTCAGTTTATTCCTAGGTATTTTATTCTTTTTTTTGCACTGGTAACAGGAAGTGTTTCCTTACTTTCTCTTTCAGATATATCATCATTAGTGTATAGGAATGCAAGAGAATTCTGTGCATTAATTTTGTATCCTACTACTTTACCAAATTCATTGATTAGGTCTAGTAGTTTTCTGGTAGCAACTTTAGGATTATCTATGTATAGTATCATGTCATCTGCAAACAGTGAGAGCTTTACTTCTTCTTTTCTGATTCAGATTCCTTTTATTTCTTTTACTACTCTGATTGCTGTGGCTAAAACTTCCAAAACTATGTTGAATAATAGTGGTGAGAGTGGGCAACCTTGTATTGTTCCTGATCTTAGTGGAAATGGTTTCAGTTTTTCACCATTGAGAACGATGTCAGCTCTGGGTTTGTCATATATGGCCTTTATTATGTTGAGGTAAGTTCCCTCTATGCCTACATTCTGGAGGGTTTTTATCATAAATGGGTGTTGAATTTTGTTGAAAGCTTTTTCTGCATCTATTGAGATGATTATACGGTTTTTCTCCTTCAGTTTGTTAATATGGTCAATCACATTGATTTGCATATATAGAAGAATCCTTGCATTCCTGGGATGAACCCCACTTGATCATGGTGTATGATCCTTTTAATGTGCTGTTGTATCTGTTTGCTAGTATTTTGTTGAGGATTTATACATCTATGTTCATCAGTGATATTGGCCTGTAGTTTTCTTTCTTTGAGACATCTTTGTCTGGTTTTGGTATCAGGGAGATGGTGGCCTCGTAGAATGAGTTTGGGAGTGTCCCTCCCTCTGCTATATTTTGGAAGAGTTTGGGGAAGATAGGTGTTAGCTCTTCTGTAAATGTTAGCTACAATTCGCCTGTGAAGCCATCTGGTCCTGGGCTTTTGTTTTTTGGAAGATTTTTAATCACAGTCTCAATTTCAGTGCTTGTGATTGGTCTGTTTATATTTTCTATTTGTTCCTGGTTCAGTCTTGGAAGGTTGTACTTTTCTAAAAATTTGTCCATTTCTTCCAGGTTGTCCATTTTATTGGCATATAGTTGCCTGTAGTCATCTCTCATGATCCTTTGTTTTTCTGTAGTGTCAGTTGTTAGTTCTACTTTTTCATTTCTAATTCTACTGATTTGAGACTTCTCCCTTTTTCTCTTGATGAGTCTGACTAATGATTTATCAAGTTTGTTTATCTTCTCAAAGAACCAGCTTTAGTTTTATTGATCTTTGCTATTGTTTCCTTCATTTCTTTTTCATTTATTTCTGATCTGATCATTATGATTTCTTTCCTTCTGCTAACTTTGGGATTTTTTTATTCTTCTTTCTCTAATTGCTTTAGGTGTAAGTTTAGGTTGTTTATTTGAGATGTTTCTTGTTTCTTGAGGTAGGATTGTATTGCTATGAACTTCCCTCTTAGAACTGCTTTTGCTGCAGCCCATAGGTTTTGGGTTGTTGTGTTTTCATTGTCATCTGTTTTTAGGTATTTTTTGATTTCCTCTTTGATTCTCCAGTGAACTCTTGGTTATTAAGTAGTGTATTGTTTAGCCTCCATGTGTTTGTATTTTTTACAGATTTTTTTCCTGTAATTGATATCTGGTCTCATAGCATTGTGGTCAGAAAAGATACTTGATATGACCTCAACTTTCTTAAATTTATGAAGGCTTGATTTGTGACCCAAGATACCATCTATCCTGGAGAATGCTCCATGAGCACTTGAGAAGAAAGTGTATTCTGTTGTTTTTGGGTGGAATGTCCTATAAATATCAATTAAGTCCATCTTGTTTAATGGATCATTTAAAGCTGTGTTTCCTTATTTATTTTCATTTTGGATGATCTGTCCATTGGGGAAAGTGGGGTGTTTAAAGTCCCCTACTATGATTGTGTTACTGTCGATTTCCCCTTTTATGGCTATTAGCATTTGCCTTATGTACTGAGGTGCTCCTATGTTGGGTGCATAAATATTTACAATTGTTGTATCTTCTTTTTGGCTTGATCCCTTGATCATATGTAGTGTCCTTCTTTGCCTCTTCTAATAGTCTTTATTTTAAAGTCTATTTTGTCTGATATGAGAATTGCTACTCCTGCTTTCTTTTGTTTTCCATTTGCATGGAATATCTTTTTCCATGCCCTCAGTTTCAGTCTGTATTTGTCCCTAGGTCTGAAGTGGGTCTCTTGTAGACAGCATATATACACGTCTTGTTTTTGTATCCATTCATCCAGTCTATATCTTTTGGTGGGAGCTTTTAATCCATTTACATTTAAGGTAGTTATTGATATGTGCATTCCTATTACCATTTTCTTTAATTATTTTGGGTTAGTTTTTGAGAGCCTTTTCCTTCTCTTGTGTTTCCTGCCTAGAGAAGTCCCTTTAGCATTTGTTGTAAAGCCGGTTTGGTGGTGCTGAATTCTCTTAGCTTTTGCTTGTCTGTAAAGGTTTTAATTTCTCTGTCGAATCTGAATGAGATCCTTGCCGGGTAGACTAATTTGGTTGTTGGTTTTTCCCTTTCATCACTTTAAATATGTCCTGCCACTGCTTTCTGGCTTGCAGAGTTTCTGCTGAAAGATCAGCTGTTAACCTTATGGGGATTCCCTTGTATGTTATTTGTTGTTTTTCCCTTGCTGCTTTTAATATTTTTTATTTGTATTTAATTTTTGATAGTTTGATTAATATGTGTCTTGGCAGGTTTCTCCTTGGATTTATCCTGTATAGGACTCTCTGTGCTTCCTGGACTTGATTGACTATTTCCTTTCCCATATTAGGGGAGTTTTCAACTATAATCTCTTCAAATATTTTCTCAGTCCCTTACTTTCTCTCTTCTTCTTCTGGGACCCCTATAATTCGAATGTTGGCGCGTTTAATGTTGTCCCAGAGGTCTCTGAGACTGTCCTCAACTCTTTTCATTCTTTCTTCTTTATTCTGTTCTGAGGTAGTTATTTCCACTATTTTATCTTCCAGGTCACTTATCCGTTCTTCTGCCTCAGTTATTCTGCTATTGATGCCTTCTCGAGAATTTTAAATTTCATTTCGTGTTGTTCATCATTGTTTCTTTGCTCTTTAGTTCTTCCAGGTCCTTGTTAAATGTTTCTTCTATTTTCTCCATTCTATTTCCAAGATTTTGGATCATCTTTACTATCAGTACTCTGAATTCTTTTTCAGGTAGACTGCCTATTTCCTCTTCACTTGTTTGGTCTGGTGAGTTTTTACCTTGCTCCTTCATCTGCTGTATATTTCTCTGTCTTCTCATTTTGCTTAACTTACTGTGTTTGGGGTCTCCTTTTTGCAGACTGCAGGCTCGTAGTTCCCGTTGTTTTTGGTGTCTGCCCCCAGTGGGTGAGGTTGGTTCAGTGGGTTGTGTAGGCTTCCTGGTGGAGGGGACTCATGCCTGTGTTCTGGTGGATGACGCTGGATCTTGTCTTTCTGGGGGGCAGGACCACATCAGTGGTGTGTTTTGGGGTGTCTGTGACCTTATTATGATTTCAGGCAGCCTCTCTGCTAATGGGTGGGGTTGTGTTCCTGTCTTGCTAGTTGTTTGGCATAGGGCATCCAGCACTGTAGCTTGCTGGTCATTGAATGGAGATCTCTGGGAGAGCTTTTACTGTTTGATATTACATTGCGCCAGGAGGTCTCTGGTGGACCAATGTCCTGAACTCTCCCACTTCAGAGGCACAGGCCTGACACCCAGCCAGAGCACCCAGACCCTATCAGCCACATGGCTCAGAAGAAAAGAGAGAAAAAAAGAAAGAAAGAAAAAATAAAATAATATAAAGTTATTAAAATAAAAAATAAAAAATAATTGTTAAAAATAAAAGAAAGACTAATTAAAAAAAGAAACAAAAAGGAAAGAAAGAAAGAAGAGAGCAACCAAACCAACAAACAAATCCACTGATGATAACAAGCGCTAAAAACTATAGTAACAAAAAAAGACCGGACAGACAGGACCCTAGGACAAATGGTAAAAGCAAAGCTATACAGAGAAAATCACCCAAAGAAGCATACACATACACACTCACAAAAAGAGAAAAACGAAAAATATATATATATTGTTGCTCCCAAAGTCCACCATTTCAATTTTGGGATGATTCATTGTCTATTCAGGTATTCCACAGATTCAGGGTACATCAAGTTTATTGTGGAGATTTAATCTACTGCTCCTGAGGCTGCTAGGAGAGATTTCCCTTTCTCTTCTTTGTTCGCACAGCTCCTGGGGTTCAGCTTTGGATTTGGCCCCGCCTCTGCGTGTAGGTCGCCTGCAGGTGTCTGTTCCCTGCCCAGACAGGTGGGGGTTAAAGTAGCAGGTGATTAGGTGGCTCTGACTCACTCAGGCCCGGGTGAGGGAGGGGTATGTAATGCTTGTGAGCCTGCGACAGCAGAGGCTGGCGTGATGTTGCAACAGCCTGAAGCATGTCGTGTGTTCTCCCGGGGAAATTGTCCCTGGATCATGGGACACTGGCAGTGGTGGGCTGCACAGGCTCCCAGGAGGGGAGGTATGGATAGTGACCTGTGCTTGCACACAGGCTTCTTGGTGGCTGCAGCAGCAGCCTTAGTGTTTCATGCCCATCTCTGGTGTCCGCGCTGATAGTGGCAGCTCGCGCCCATCTCTGGAGCTCGTTTAGGCAGTTCTCTGAATCCCCTCTCCTTGCACACCTCAAAACAATGGTCTCTTGCCTCTTAAGCAGGTCCAGACTTTTCCCCAGATTCCCTCCCGGCTAGCTGTGGCGCACTAGCCCCCTTCAGGCTGTGTTCACACCACCAACCCCAGTTCTCTCCCTGGGATCTGATCTCCGAAGCCTGAGCCTCAGCTCCCAGCCCCCACCTGTCCCGGCCAGTGGGTGAGCAGCCAAGCCTCTTGGGCTGATGAGTGCTGGTCTGCACCTCTGTGTGGGAATCTCTCCACTTTGCTCTTTGCACCCCTGTTGCTGCACTCTTCTCCGTGGCTCTGAAGCTTCCCCCCTGCCACCCCCTGCCTCGGCCAGTGAAGGGGCTTCCTCGTGTGTGGAAACTTTTCCTCCTTTACACGTTCCTCCCAGTGGTGCAGGTCCCATCCCTATTCTTTTGTCTCTGTTTTTTTCTTTTTTCTTGTGCCCTACCCAGGTATGTGGGGAGTTTCCTGCCTTTTGGGACGTCTGAGGTCTTCTGCCAGCTTTCAGTAGGTGTTCTGTAGGAGTTGTTCCACATGTAGATGTATTTCTGATGTATTTGTGGGGCAGAAGGTGATCTCCATGTCTTACTCTTACACCATCTTGAAGGTCTCCCCGTGCTCCTGTCCATATATTTTTATGAATGCTCAGAATTCTTTTCTTCTTGGGGCTTCAGCACAGGTAGAACTAGGAACATTACGAAAATGTTTCTTCCTGATTTTTCCAAGACTGTTCCTTATGATAAGGAGTAATTGTAAGACTCTAGAACATTTCTCTGAAAGGATTGCACATGAGTATCATAGGAATATGCTATCTTTTCTTCAGCATTTTGCTAAATATCTGAATTGTACAGAAATTAAATGACGTGTCCATCTAGATGTGCACCTAATTCAGATTTAAGACATCAGTATCCACTGTCAGGTGGATTCTTAGATGGATGTTATAATCTGGAAATGCCCTGATTTAAAAATAAAATCATTCCTAATAGTTAAAAAAAACAAGTCAACCCCAGATACTTTATGTATGTTATATCAAATTATTTGTCCTAGTAGTTTCTCAAATTTATTGTCACAATTAACTTAAAATATACGTGACCAGTGTTCACTGTATTTTTAAAATATCTCACTGAACTGCTATAAAACTTTGATTTACTACAATTATCTAGGGTTTCCCAAGTTTTAGACATAGAAGAGGGTGGTGGAGATGCAAAACACCAAACACTTGGGTCAAAATATAATAAGAAATTATTTTCCTTCTCTTTATCATAGAAACCAGGAATAATTATGAAATATCTCTCATTGTGATGAGAATAACGTATATATTGAATCTTTAAGATATAACTGTAGAGTTTGGTTAGAATCGCCATATATTTGCTTCTGCACTTCATAGGGTATCTAACAGGCATCTGGGTGAAAACTTGATATATCTGCTAGCATACCTACATTTTATCATTTTATTAGTTAAATACATCATCATTTCAATATTTATCAAAATTTTCCTTCATATATTTTATAGGAAGAATAGCAAATTTTGAACCACATTTTGGACTGTTAATAAGGGCATCTTGGTTTGAAAGATCAAAGCCTATTTTGAAGTTGTCCAAGGTACTTTTGAATCTCATTCTAATACCTAATTGGATATTCTCAGATTATCAAATAATAGCTATTTTTAACTATAAAAGATGAAATTGATGGATAACTTGTTTCTTCCAGAAAGCTTCCCACTTAATATTACACATAATGAAATAGTTGAGCAATAACAACAACAACAACAAAATTCTGCTCTTGAGTAGGCGATAGTATTGATAACAGGTCAATGTTCCTGCTGAGAACAACTAAAAAGCTATACAGTCATAAAATGATATATTCAAAGACATCAGAAACCTGGCAGTCTTAATTAATGACTTTGTGCCAAGCAATTATTTTAAGTACGATTAAAAATAGAACTGATTATAAAAGAAAATATTGATAAATTATACTTCAGGGAATCCTTTTCAGAAGAAGAATAGTAAACATGTATAATAAAGAGTTACATTTAGCAGACATAAAATACTGCCAAAACTCAGTTATAAGAACAAAAAACAATCTCATAACAAGATGGATCAAAGACTTAAATAGACACGTCAGCAAACAATATATACAAATGGCAAATAAACACATGGGAATATACTCAAAATCATTATTTATTAAAGAAATAACAATTAAAACCACACTAAGATACAACCTCATGTCCATAAGAATCTCTAAATTAATAAGACTTATATTGTAACATTTTTGTGAAGATTTGGAGCAACTGGAACTCTCATATGTTTCTACTAGGAACACAAATGACATGATCACCTTGGAAGACAGTTTGTCAGATTTTTTTTTTTTTGGCAAATTTTTATATAGTTAAACACTGACCTAGTAATTCCACTTCTAGGTATTTATCCAAGAGAAGTTTTAAAAAAATGAAAATTGACCAGAGAAAAAATAGAAAATCCTAAGCAAAATATTAACAAAACAAATTCAGTGTGTGTGAAAGGACAGGTTAATTCCAGAAATTTCACAACCGAATGTGAATGGTAAAACAATAGAGCTTTGGAAGAAAATATAGAGGTATTTTTCTACATCATGGCCTTGAAGTAGAAAAAATATTTTTAACACAATGCAAAAAGGACTAAGGGAAAACATATTTTAAATTGGAAACTTTTCAAAATTGGATTATTTCAAGGTAATGACACATTAATAGTGTAGAGAGAACACTGTATGAGGGGGATGGATATTCTCAACGTGTATATCTTACTAAGAACCCTTATTCAGAGTAACTCCTACAAATATTCTATAAATCAATAAGAAAGGTAGACAAACTAACAATAGTTTAGGCAGAATAACAAGTATTATACCAAAAAAGATATATGCAAAACACCAGTGAATATATAAAAAATATTTTATTGTTATTAGTCATCAGGAAACTAAAAAAACACAGTGTGATACCACTATCACTCACAAGAATGCTGAAGTAAAAAAGTATGAAAATAATCAAGTTGGCAGGGATATAGAATTGGAACCCTTATGTGTTATTAATGATAGTGTTAGAATATATATGCATTATGTTTTGACGTATGTGGAAGTATATATCTATATATACCCAATAGGAAAGTACATATCTATCAAACAAAAGATATTACAAAAATGTTCATAGCAACATTATTTGTAATATCCCAAACCTGGAAAGTATGCACATTCACAACAAGGGTAGAATGGATAGATAAATAGTTGCATATTCAAATGTGGAATCGGAAACTATAGCAATGAGAATGAACACAACTATAAGCAACACTATGGATAAATCTCATAAATATAATTGGGTGAAAAGATCCAGACACAAAATAATGCATAATGTAAATTTTCGTATTCATAAAGTTCAAAAACAGGCAGTGCTAATCTGTGGTTTTAGAAGTGAGGCTAGTAGGTACTTTGGGGGTGACAGGAGAAGGGCATAAGGGAGGTTTCTGAGATGCTTCTAAGTTCTCTTTTTCATCTGAGTGTTAAGACAGGTGCTCTGTACTTTGCAAAAATTTATGTACTTATGTTTTTTGTGTCTTTCTAGATGTATGTATACTTCAATGACATTTTAAAAAATGAAATAAGTACTATAATTAATTGGACAAAATTAAATATGTAAAAATCTATGAAGCCATAATAATAAAAGAAGAGAAAGCTTCTTACAACCAAACAGAAACATATTTTTACTATCTGAGGTGGCTATTTTATCACATTTTTACCCATAAAAATTGTTAATTAAAATAAAGAAATAAAATATTCTTTCTTTCTAGAAGATATTATATTACACATTAACCAAATAGCTTTACTTTATCGGGAAAGCTCTTCTTTACAGAGAGAGCAGTCCAATAAACGTGAAGGTAAGAAAGCTTTAGAAAATCACCATTTTATAGCTATTGGATGAAAAGTTGGTGGGCAAATTTTTCTCAGGGTACAAAAACATTACACCATCCAGTAATTCTAGTCTCAGGGAAGAAAAAAAATGTACGTTTTCAAGGGATGAATAAAGCTATCTCCACCGTCACTTGGTGAATAACTTAGGCATCACTGTGAATGGAAAGACAAAACACTATGTACCTACTACCCATGTGCTGCAGTAGTAAATACACACCACCTATGAGGTATTCTTGCCAAAAATGTTTCACTTGAGTCAAATAGAGACTTTAAATAAAAATTTTAGTGTATAGGAAATAAAGGTGTTGAGACTGGATCTTTGTTTCACCCCTAAATTCATATATTGAAGCTCTAACCCTCATGTGATGGTATTAGGATGTGGGGTTTAGTCCCCTGATGAGGAGACACCAGAGACCTCTCTCACTCCTTCTGGCATGTGAGGACACAGCAAGAAGACAGCTGGCTATTTATGAACCACGAAGTGGGTCCTAACCCTCACCAGACACCAAATCTGCCAGTGCCTTGATCTTGGACTTTCCAGCCTCCAGAACTATGAGAAATAAATTTCTGATTTTTTTAATAAGCCACCCAGTACAGGTATTTTGTTGTAGCAGCCTGAACGGACTAAGGTAACAGGGGTAAAGAAACAATAATGTGTCAATTTGGGAATTTGAATATGAGATGTGTATCAGGTTATTTTAATGAATAATTGCTTTAATGTTGCAATAATTAATTTTTTAGATGTAATTATTTTTAAGTACTAAAATGCCCTGATTTATTTAGAAAAGCATAATAAAATATTTCATAGTGAAGATTCATAATGTTAATAATTTAATTAAATATTTTAGCAAAAATAGAAGATATAAATATGGAAAAAATTTTGATTATCTAATCGAGGTAATGGGCATGTGGGTGTACATTACATGATTTCTCTATATTTATGCATAATATTCTAATATATATGTAGAATATATGGTCTAAAGATTTAAGCAAATTTCTAAAAGCCAGTTAATTATTGTATATTATCATATATACATAATCTAGCAAATTATAGATTTTTATATCTTTTCTAATGTTTGGAGCTGTTGTAGAGTTCATCTTGATTTTTTTAACGGCGAGGTGTGCATACTAAAATTGTTTTCAGCATTTCATTATTTATATTTTGGATTTACAAATCTGAAGGGATTTTGATACTAGATGGCATTATTGATTACAATTCAGATATACTGTCCATAGTGAAAAAGATGTCATATTCATCAAGAGTATGTTATTTTTAATTTATGAATCTACTGAGTTTTATCGTAAATATGTTTGCTTGATATTTCACAAATCAGCTAAACTTGTGGAAACTGACACTATTTTCTGTTGGATTTCTCATTTGTTTCCATAGCTGTGTGAAAGGGCAATCCTATCATCAATTAGTGAATTGAATAATTTATTGATGAAATCAATGTATTGGTACAGATAAACTGAAATGTTGCCTAATTGCAAACTGCTTTACTGTTTTTGTTTTAATATATTGGTGAGAGAGTGAAACTGCTTATAGATCTTTTCATTTATTATCACCAAGACTGATGGATAATACCTTAATCCATAATGGTATCATGCCAAAATGAATTTTGCAAGGTAATAGTACACTTTATTTTATATTAAACATTAGGAGAATGATTACATGCTTTAATATTGTGGTTAAGGATAATTTCATTAGAAAATATCTTCTTCCTCTCTTGATCTCTGGTGATCCATTGTCTGTGACTTCTCAAGAGTCTCTAATGTGTTTAATTCAGGGAGTTGGATACCATAACTCCAGGTAAAAGAAGAAGGTAGCATGCTTCTGAGGCAGTCTGAAATAAAAACTCAGAGAGAAAAGAAAGCTACTTACAGTTATGTTTGCTAAGGTTGGAAATTTTCCCAGACTGTAGGTTTCTTATTCTAGTATTAAACTCTAGCTAAATTCATAGTCCTAGTCATACCTTGGACTTATTTCTAAATTTGGTGTCTGGGAGAAATACTGTACAAAATGTATTTTGTGTTTTGCATCATTTACTGCATATTTAGTATGAGAATATAAAGTATTTTCCTTTATGTATGTGTGTATGTTTGTGTTTCATCTTCTGTTACTCATTATCTTTCACTGTTTCAGAAGAAAACTAACTAAAAGAAAAAAAAAATAACTTGATCTGCTACATTAACTTGCATTGATTCAGTGGTAGCTACAGCCAAGGCTGTTAAAGTGAATAGGTAATTACCCCATTGTGAGTCTTTCCAAAACAAATGTCTGCACACACAGAATAGGCTGATTGGCCCATAAGGCTGATGCTCTGGTTTTCAAAGATCTTAGCAATGCTGAGTTCTCTGATTCCTCACTCGATGTAGAAGATTTTTAGTGTTTAACTTGGATAAATATTATCATTTGGTTTTCTATTCTATATTATCCAATACCTTCTGTATTAAGGGAGTTTTAGTATTACAAAGAAAAACTAGTGGTTGACTACCGAGGCAAAGCACAAGGTAAGATAGACATAGCTAGCATCTATTGAGCACCTACTGTATAGGCAAGTGATGCACTGTTTAAAGAAGTTAGCAATACAACAATACTCTGAAGTGAAAAATCAGTATCTGCATGTAGCAAGTGAGGTGCCAGAGACCAAAACATTTAAATAAATTGACCTTACATCATTCAGCCAGGACACTCATGCCATGTCATTTTTACTCCAACCCTCTTGCACTCACAAATACTAAATATTAGTATTCAAATAATTTAAACATTATAAGTAAAGGGCCATATACTATCTTTTAGTTCAGATCGGCATCTATCAAATACCATAATTTTGTCAGTCATTTTGTATCCTAGTTACACAAGAAGAAACACACATTCCTTGCCTAGAGGCGGCTTAGACAGCAGTACAGAGAAAAATAAGTTAACAAATAATTATAGCAGTACTCATACCATAGAAGTAAGGTGAATGACTAGAAAGAGAAGCATCTAAGTGAATTTGTCTAGAGTCAGAAAATTATGCAGTGATCTCTAAAGTGAGACTGTTAGAGATGGAAAAGTGTCTGCCAGTTAGAAGAAGATATGAAGGGGGTTCCAGACACTTCCAAGCCATAGCACAGAGCATGAAATCACCTGATGCAGGCATAGAACAACTAGGAATTCAGTTCTTCTGTAACCCAACTGATGAGAACATGTGGTAAGATATTTTATTGAAATGGCAGGCAGGGTCCCGAAAACTGGGGCTTATCCACAGTATTAAGGAGATCAGACTGCAATCTGCAAGTTAAGAGAACTATTGAAAAATGTCATCATGGTATTGATATATGAAGATTTTCATTTCAGAAACTTATCTCTAACCATGATATGGATGAGGGGAAGAGATATCACTAATGGAAGTGAGATCACTGGGGAGACTATAAAAGGTCAAGTCATTTTTGATTTTCTTTATGTGCCAACATCATTTGTTGTCCTCTGCATGGCATTTAACACTGTTGTCAAACAGCCTTTCTTTTCAAAACAGTTCTTCTCCTTTTTGTTCCTATTATATTAGCTAAGGATCTTTTAAGATGCTAGTAGGAGAGGGAGAGTTGGGAGGTGAGTAAAAGCTAGCACATATAGGATATTTTCAAGGGGCTTGAATAAAGAAGAAGAAAAGGTTCAGGGAAAGTTTACAAAGGTTGGGAGAGAGGATAGACATGTTCATACTCTGAGAACTCTTAAGAAAAGGAAATTGTGGAGAGAGAAGGAAAGCACCTCAAAGTAAACTAGGGAATGAGGATAGAAATCACAAAAAAGGTTACAAGTTATTTTGTAAATGATCAAATTTTAAAAATCATAGTCTATCTTCCATAATGACTTGGCCTAAATCCGTCATTTTGTTTTTCCAGATCCAGGGAGTGGGTACATGTTAAAATGAGACCGTGGAAAGAAGCCTGGTTCTCGTCTGAACACTGCCGAGAGCCCTGGAATAACAGGTCTGTGTCTAGCTTTTTGTGAAGAATGAAAACAAAGTCTATAAGCAATGCTTATATAAAAGGAGAAAGGGCTACTTCAGTACTCAATGTTTGTGAAAAAAATACTTCATAATCTCTGGCATACAAATCCTATGCATTCAAGTAGTACGCCAGAGAAATTAATAGCATACATGCCATATACCTACTTGCAGAATTTGTGAAGTTAATAGGGCATATTGTAAGCTTACTATTCAGTTGAAATATTTTGAATATGTTTTTTTTTTTTATTGTTAACTGATGGGATCTAGGAGAGATAACCTAGCAAAGTTTGGTGTAATTATAAATGTACGAGCTAGTATTTCTTGCAAAGATTTTGAGAGGGTCTTTCTTACAGATATTATCTTTTCAAGGTTTTAGAATAAACTATTTAGGAAAATATTTCTTAGCCTTCCTTTCCAAAGAAATTTCTAAAATCTATGTTTTATTACTTCTTTTGGTTGATGCTATCTATTTTTTTTGTTTTAAATGTGTATTGAATTGTTCCAATGTGTCAGGTACAAGCTAGGTGATTTGGATGCATCATTTACTTAATCCTCACATCAACATTATGTGAGGTATTATGCAAGTAGGTCAAGTTATTGATTAGGATCTTACAGTTAATAGATGATGTATCTTAGAAGATTACTTTGTTTTGATAATTCTTGCTTTATGAGTGACTTGTCTTTCTCAATATAGCGAGATTAGACTTAATAATTTCATTGTTTTACTTATTCAGTCAACATATTTTTACTGAGTGCCTACTATGTGCCAAGCAGCATGCTAAATTCTGGTATTTAGTGGTGAGATGTGCACATATGGTCACTCTGTGAAACAGCAATAATTATGCCACACTTACACTGACTCATGTGTAACATAAGCCAAATACAAATTCCAGGACTGATGTAGCAATTGTCATCACAGATATAGATGTGTTCATGAGGGTGAAAGAGTAAAGGTGCAGTGGACATTTTTGTCTTTAGGAATGAGAGTGTTCATTATACCTGTAGAATGGAATTCCCTGGGTTATTTATGAAAATATGTCCATTTATAGTAATTATCACTTTCCTCCCAAGGCACTTTTAGCAATAGGTGACACTCGGGAGCTGAGCATGTTGGTAAAATTGGGGGCAGGGCTCAAATATATGTATACATTACTGAGCTCTCTGGGAATAGTAAATTCCAGAGAGCCAGCTGCTGGTTTTGTTTCTGACTACATGCTTGCATCTGTTGTAAACAGTAGCATGTAGAAAGAAGAGGGGGCAAAAACTACAGGATAGCCATAACCCCACTGGAAATTTTATAAGACCATGTGTTTTGTGTGTGTGTGTGTGTGTGTGTGTGTGTGTGTGTGTATTTGTATGGGAAGAGAAAATGTCATAAAGGAGTCTATTTAACTTCAAGAGTGAAAAGTAATTAAGTGCTTCTGTACAGCATATGAGAAGGCATTCTGAGTAAAAATCAGAGGGCAGGGATGCATGTGTGAATTCTACAACTTACTGGCAGTAGACTTCGAACTTCACTTCAATCATTTAAACATTCCTTAGGGACAACACAACCTACCCTCCAAATTAAGAGTATGAGGGAAGGGACTTCCCTGGTGGTCCAGTGGGTAAGACTCCATGCTCCCAATATAGGAGGCCCAGGTTCAATCCCTGGTCGGGAAACTAGATCCCACATGCATGCTGCAACTAAGAGTTTGCATGCCGCAACTAAAAGATCCCGCATGCCGCAACGAAGATCCTGTGGGCCACAACTAAGATCCAGCACAGCCTAAATAAATAAATAATTTTTTTTAAGTTTATTAAAAAAAAGGAGTATGAGGGAAACCTAAGCGAAACAAAATGTGAAATTTGTGTCTTAGAGTTCTTTACATAGACCATAAAGAAGTTATACTAGAGACAGTGGTGGTTCCCAAATAGTCCATCTACTCCTCCACACTTGCCAACATTTTGCAGGTAAAGGTGATTAGCTCTAGTCATTTGGCTTTGGGTAGAAATGATATGTATCATTCAGAGGCAGGAATGTGAAGAGACCGTTCATAACCATCCAGTTATCTATCTCCCTTTCATAGCTCCTGATGGATTTTTGTTTTGAGTATGAGATATGAGAGAAAAGGGATGATTACAAGGTGCATGCCCTGACAAATTACAAGAATGGATTTGCTAACAATTAAGATGAAGAACTGTGCATGGCACAGAGTTAGAGACAGTTTTGGGGAATTAAAGTTTGAGATGGCAATTCATATCCAAGTGGAAATGTCATGAAGTCCATTGGATTTATCAGTATCATCTTGCAGAGAATTCTGGACAGGAGGTATAAACATGGGAGTTGCCATATAGTTAGTATCTAAGTCTATGAGACTGAGATTACCTAAGGATAAAATATAAATATAGAAGAGGAATAGGGACAGAGCACTAGGTCACTCCAACGTTACGAGGTTGGATACAAGAGGAAGAATTAGCAAAGGGGACTGAGAAAACAACTATAAAGATAAAAGAAATCCCAGAAATGTGTGATGTGCTAAAAGTCAAGCAAGAAAGTATGCCAAAAAAATAGGGAGTCACCAGCTCTGTCAAATGGTGCTGATTGATAGCTCAATGAAAATAAAGAGTAAAAAAATTGACCATTAAGTTAGCAAGATGAGGTTCCCATTATGTATTGTGATATAGCAACCCATCCTAAAATTCAGGGCTTAAAACCTGAATTTATTATTATGTCTTCTGGTTATGTGTTGACTTGTGTTGGTTGGGTGATTCCCACTTGGGGTCCCTCAAGCAGTTGCAATTAGATATCCGTGCAGCTCTAGTCATCTGAAAGCCCTAATGATCTGAACGTCCCTGATGGATCACTCACATGGCTAGTGGTTGATGCTGACAGCTTGATGCTCAGGTTGAGCTGTGTGGTAGGCAGGAAAGTAACCTCCCAAAGATGTACAAGTTCTAATCCCCATAACCTGGGAATTAACTATGATATATGGCAAAGGAAAATCAAGGCAGCCGATGGAATTAAGGTTGCTAATCACCTGATCTTAAAATAGGGAAAATTTCCTGGATTATCCCACTGAAATCAATGTAATCACAAGGGTCCTTAAGTAATCACAAGGGTCCTTAAATACAGAAGAGGAAGGCAGAAGACTCAGTGTGAAGTGAAGCAATGTATGGAAGACTCAACACTCATTACTGGCTTTGCAGGTTGAAGAAGGGGTCCACCAGGCAAGGAATGCAAGTGACCTCTAGAAACTCGCAAAGGCAAGAAAATGGATTCTCTCCTTGAGTCTCCAGAAGAAAATGTAGCCCTTCCAACACTTTGATTTTAGCTCAGGCCAATAACTTTCAGGCAGACCTGAAAGATAATTATTTTGTCTGAAGATTCTAAGTTTGTGGTAATTTATTATGACAGTAATAGGAAACTAATACTGGCTGCCAAGAGGAACACATATCTGTCACCTCCCCATCTGGCTTAGGTGCCTTTGATTATGAAGGCTGTTTCCACAGGCAGCATCCTAAGAAAAAGTTATCCAAGAGATTCAGGCAGAAGCTGCAAACCTTCTTACAATACAATCTCAGATGTCTCCAAATGTCACTTCTGCAGCACACTGTTGATGAACTAGTTAACTAAGATGAACCCAGATTCAGGGGTAGTTGAGGTAGACTACACCTGTTACTGTGAGGGGAAGCATGCTTGTACAGGAAAAAAGGAATTGATGGCAGACATCTTGAAGAATACCTATCAGAGTGGATGAAAAATGAGAACAATATGATTGTTCTCATTGGGGGAATGAAAGCCTGTTAGGAGTGAGTTTAAGAGAGAATCAGAGGAGATAAATGGGACAAGTTTAGATTACTTTGAGAAAGCTTATGTAAAGAAGAGCAAAAAGTAAGTCCACAATGGGAAGAGAAACAGCATCAAAGAAAAAAAATGGATTAGAGAAAAAAATCATGTTTCTATGCTGATTATAATAATTTGTTAGAGAGCCAAATTTTATTATAATTTTCATTTATATGTATATGCATGTCACAATATTACAAAATTATTACCAGTACACACCATGTAAGAGTGCTCAAATATACTTGGAGGGAATCCAGTCATAGTTTTGGTTCCAAGGAAGCAGATCTTGAGACAAATGTTTTTGTGTTAATATTTAAGATATGTACTAGGGACTGACTTGTGTCCAGCCAGAGTTCATATGCTGAAGCTTTAACCCCTGTGTGACTATATTGGAAATAGGGTCTTTAAGGAGGTGACTAAAGTTAAGTGAAGTCATAAGCTCAAATATATTTGGAGGGAATCCAGTCATAGTTTTGGTTCCAAGGAAGCAGATCTTGAGGCAAATGTTTTTGTGTTAATATTTAAGATATGTACTAGGGACTGACTTGTGTCCAGCCAGAGTTCATATGCTGAAGCTTTAACCCCCATGTGACTATATTGGAAATAGGGTCTTTAAGGAGGTGACTAAAGTTAAGTGAAGTCATAAGGGTGGAGTCCTGATCTGACGGGACTGGTACCCTTATCAGAAGGGGAAGAGACACCAGAACTCTCTCTCCACCATGTAAGGACACAATGTGAAGGCAGCTGTTTGTAAGCCAGAAAGAAAGCTCTCACTAGAATCTGACCATGCTGGCCCCTGATCTTTGACTTCCAGGTTCCAAAACTGAGAGAAAATAAATTTCTATTGCTTGGGTGACCCAGTCTATGTTGTTTTATTATGGCAGACTAAGCTGACTAATACAGTATGCAAACCCAGAGATGCAGGAGTAAAGGAAAGTGAAAATGAGTTAGGGAGAGAGAGAAAAAAAAATAGGAAGAACCATTACTAACCTGGCCACTGAATATTTTAAGCATAACTGATTGACTGTATCTTTTTTTTTTCTTTTTTTTTTTTAAACATCTTTATTGAAGTATAATTGCTTCACAATGGTGTGTTAGTTTCTGCTTTATAACAAAGTGAATCAGCTACACATATACACACGTTCCCATATCTCCTCCCTCCCGCATCTCCCTCCCTCCCACCCTCCCCGTCCCACCCCCCCAGGCGGTCACAAAGCACCGACCTGATCTCCCTGTGCTATGCGGCTGCTTCCCACTAGCTATCTATTTTACATTTGGTAGTGTATATACGTCCATGACACTCTCTCACCCTGTCACATCTCACCCCTCCCCCTCCCCATATCCTCAAGTCCATTCTTTAGTAGGTCTGTGTCTTTATTCCCATCTTGCCACTAGGTTCTTCATGACCTTTTTTTTTTTTTTCCTTAGATTCCATATATATGTGTTAGCATACTGTATTTGTTTTTCTCTTTCTGACTTACTTCACTCTGTATGACAGACTCTAACTCCATCCACCTCATTACAAATACCTCCATTTCATTTCTTTTTATGGCTGAGTAATATTCCATTGTATATATGTGCCACATCTTCTTTATCCATTCATCTGTTGATGGACACTTAGGTGGCTTCCATGTCCTGGCTATTGTAAATAGAGCTGCAATGAACATTTTGGTACATGACTCTTTTTGAATTATGGTTTTCTCAGGGTATATGCCCAGTAGTGGGATTGCTGGGTCATATGGTAGTTCTATTTTTAGTTTTTAAAGGAACCTCCATACTGTTCTCCATAGTGGCTGTATCAATTTACATTCCCCCAACAGTGCAAGAGTGTTCCCTTTTCTCCACACCCTCTCCAGCATTTATTGTTTGTAGATTTTTTTGTTTGTTTGTTTGTTTGTAGATTTTTTGATGATGGCCATTCTGACTGGTGTGAGATGATACCTCATTGTAGTTTTGATTTGCATTTCTCTAATGATTAATGATGTTGAGCATTCTTTCATGTGTCTGTTGGCCATCTGTATATCTTCTTTGGAGAAATGTCTATTTAGGTCCTCTGCCCATTTTTGGATTGGGTTGTTTGTTTTTTTTGTTATTGAGCTGCATGAGCTGCTTGTAAATCTTGGAGATTAATCCTTTATCAGTTGCTTCATTTGCAAATGTTTTCTCCCATTCTGAGGGTTGTCTTTTGGTCTTGTTTATGGTTTCCTTTGCTGTGCAAAAGCTTTTAAGTTTCATTAGGTCCCATTTGTTTATTTGTGTTTTTATTTCCATTTCTCTAGGGGCTGGGTCAAAAAGGATCTTGCTGTGATTTATGTCATAGAGTGTTCTGCCTATATTTTCCACTAAGAGTTTGATAGTGTCTGGCTTTACACTTAGGTCTTTAATCCATTTTGAGTTTATTTTTGTGTATGGTGTTAGGGAGTGTTCTAATTTCATACTTTTACATGTACCTGTCCAATTTTCCCAGCACCACTTATTGAAGAGGCTGCCTTTTCTCCACTGTATATGCTTGCCTCCTTTATCAAAGATAAGGTGACCATATGTGCGTGGGTTTATCTCTGGGCTTTCTATCCTGTTCCATTGATCTGTATTTCTGGTTTTGTGCCAGTACCAAACTGTCTTGATTACTGTAGCTTTGTAGTATAGTCTGAAGTCAGGGAGCCTGATTCCTCCAGCTCCATTTTTCGTTCTCAAGATTGCTTTGGCTATTCAGGGTCTTTTGTGTCTCCATACAAATTGTGACATTTTTTGTTCTAGTTCTGTGAAAAATGCTAGTGGTAGTTTGATAGGGATTGCATTGAATCTGTAGATTGCTTTGGGTAGTAGAGTCATTTTCACAATGTTGATTCTTCCAATCCAAGAACATGGTATATCTCTCCATCTATTTGTATCATCTTTAATTTCTTTCATCAGTGTCCTATAATTTTCTGCATACAGGTCTTTTGTCTCCTTAGGTAGGTTTATTCCTAGATATTTTATTCTTTTTGTTGCAGTGGTAAACGGGAGTGTTTTCTTAATTTCACTTCCAGATTTTTCATCATTAGTATATAGGAATGCAAGAGATTTCTGTGCATTAATTTTGTATCCTGCTACTTTACCAAATTCATTGATTAGCTCTAGTAGTTTTCTGGTGGCAGTTTTAGGATTCTCTATGTATAGTATCATGTCATCTGCAAACAGTGACAGCTTTACTTCTTTTCCGATTTGGATTCCTTTTATTTCTTTTTCTTCTCTGATTGCTGTGGCTAACACTTCCAAAACTATGTTGAATAATAGTGGTGAGAGTGGGCAACCTTATCTTGTTCCTGAACTTAGAGGAAATGGTTTCAGTTTTTCACCATTGAGGACAATGTTGGCTGTGGGTTTGTCATATATGGCCTTTATTATGTTGAGGAAAGTTCCCTCTATGCCTACTTTCTGCAGCGCTTTTATCATAAATGGATGTTGAATTTTGTCAAAAGCTTTCTCTGCATCTATTGAGATGATCATATGGTTTTTCCCCTTCAATTTGTTAATATGATGTATCACGTTGATTGATTTGCGTATATTGAAGAATCCTTGCATTCCTGGGATAAACTCCACTTGATCATGGTGTATAATCCTCTTAATGTGCTGTTGGATTCTGTTTGCTAGTATTTTGTTGAGGATTTTTGCATCTATGTTCATCAGTGATATTGGCCTGTAGTTTTCTTTCTTTGTGACATCTTTGTCTGGTTTTGGTATCAGGGCGATGGTGGCCTCGTAGAATGAGTTTGGGAGTGTTCCTCCCTCTGCAATATTTTGGAAGAGTTTGAGAAGGATAGGTGTTAGCTCTTCTCTAAATGTTTGCTAGAATTCGCCTGTGAAGCCATCTGGTCCTGGGCTTTTGTTTGTTGGAAGATTTTTAATCACAGTTTCAATTTCAGTGCTTCTGATTGGTCTGTTCATATTTTCTATTTCTTCCTGGTTCAGTCTCGGTAGGTTGTGCATTTCTAAGAATCTGTCCATTTCTTCCAGGTTGTCCATTTTATTGGCCTAGAGTTGCTTGTAGTAATCTCTCATGATCTTTTGTATTTCTGCAGTGTCAGTGGTTACTTCTCCTTTTTCATTTCTAATTCTATTGATTTGAGTCTTCTCCCTTTTTCTCTTGATGAGTCTGGCTAATGGTTTATCAATTTTGTTTATCTTCTCGAAGAACCAGCTTTTAGTTTCATTGATTTTTGCTATTGTTTCCTTCATTTCTTTTTCATTTATTTCTGATCTGATCTTTATGATTTCTTTCCTTCTGCTGGCTTTGGGGTTTTTTTGCTCTTCTTTCTCTAATTGCTTTAGGTGCAAGGTTAGGTTGTTTATTCGAGATGTTTCCTGTTTCTTGAGGTAGGCTTGTATTGCTATAAACTTCCCTCTTAGCACTGCTTTTGCTGCATCCCATAGGTTTTGGGTCGTCGTGTCTCCATTGTCATTTGTTTGTAAGTATTTTTTGATTTCCCCTTTGATTTCTTCAGTAATCACTTCATTATTAAGTAGTGTATTTTGTAGCCTCCATGTGTTTGTATTTTTTACAGATCTTTTCCTGTAATTGATATCTAGTCTCATAGCGTTGTGGTCAGAAAAGATACTTGATACGATTTCAATTTTCTTAAATTTACCAAGGCTTGATTTGTGACCCAAGATATGATCTATCCTGGAGAATGTTCCATGAGCACTTGAGTAAAATGTGTATTCTGTTGTTTTTGGGTGGAATGTCCTATAAATATCAATTAAGTCCATTTTGTTTAATGTATCATTTAAAGCTTGTGTTTCCTTATTTATTTTCATTTTGGATGATCTGTCCATTGGTGAAAGTGGGGTGTTAAAGTCCCCTACTATGATTGTGTTACTGTTGATTTCCCCTTTTATGGCTGTTAGTATTTGCCTTATGTGTTGAGGTGCTCCTGTGTTGGGTGCATAAATATTTACAATTGTTATACCTTCCTCTTGGATCGATCCCTTGATCATTATATAGTGTCCTTCTTTGTCTCTTGTAATAGTCTTTATTTTAAAGTCTATTTTGTCTGATATGAGAATTGCTACTCCAGCTTTCTTTTGATTTCCATTTGCATGGAATATCTTTTTCCATCCCCTCACTTTCAGTCTGTATGTGTCTCTAGGTCTGAAGTGGGTCTCTTGTAGACAGCATATATATGGGTCTTGCTTTTGTATCCATTCAGCCAGTCTGTGTCTTTTGGTGGGAGCATTTAATCCATTTACATTTAAGGTAATTATCGATATGTATGTTCCTATTCCCATTTTCTTAAATATTTTGTGTTTGTTATTGTAGGTGTTTTCCTTCTCTTGTGTTTCTTGCCTAGAGAAGTTCCTTTAGCATTTGTTGTAAAGCTGGTTTGGTGGTGCTGAACTCTCTCAGCTTTTGCTTGTCTGTAAAGGTTTTAATTTCTCCATCAAATCTGAAGGAGATCCTTGCTGGGTAGAGTAACCTTGGTTGTAGGTTTTTCTCCTTCATGACTTTAAGTATATCCTGCCACTCCCTTCTGGCTTGCAGAGTTTCTGCTGAAAGATCAGCTGTTAACCTTATGGGAATTCCCTTGTGTGTTATTTGTTGTTTTTCCCTTGCTGCTTTTAATATGTTTTCTTTACATTTAATTTTTGACAGTTTGATTAATATGTGTCTTGGCGTGTTTCTCCTTGGATTTATCCTGTATGGGACTCTCTGTGCTTCCAGGACTTGATTAACTCTTTCCTTTCCCATATTAGGGAAGTTTTCAACTATAATCTCTTCAAATATTTTCTCAGTCCCTTTCTTTTTCTCTTCTTCTTCTGGGACCCCTATAATTCGAATGTTGGTGCATTTAATGTTGTCCCAGAGGTCTCTGAGGCTGTCCTCAGTTCTTTTCATTCTTTTTTCTTTATTCTGCTCTGCAGTAATTATTTCCACTATTTTATGTTCCAGGTCACTTATCCGTTCTTCTACCTCAGTTATTCTGCTATTGATCCTGTCTAGAGTATTTTTAATTTCATTTATTGTGTTTTTCATCGTGGCTTGGTTCCTCTTTAGTTCTTCTACGTCCTTGTTAAATGTTTCTTGCATTTTGTCTATTCTATTTCCAAGATTTTGGATCATCTTTACTATCATTATTCTGAAATTCTTTTTCAGGTAGACTGCCTATTTCCTCTTCATTTGTTAGGTCTGGTGTGTTTTGACCCTGCTCCTTCACCTGCTGTGTGGTTTTTTGTCTTCTCATTTTGCTTATCTTACTGTGTTTGGGGTCTCCTTTTCACAGGCTGCAGGTTCGTAGTTCCCATTGTTTTTGGTATCTGTCCCCAGTGGCTAAGGTTGGTTCAGTGGGTTGTGTAGGCTTCCTGGTGGAGGGGACTAGTGCCTGTGTTCTGGTGGATGAGGCTGGATCTCGTCTTTCTGGTGGGCACGTCTACATCTGGTGGTGTGTTTGGGGGTGTCTGTGGCCTTATTATGATTTTAGGCAGCCTCTCTGCTAATGGATGGGGCCGTGTTCCTGTCTTGCTAGTTGTTTGGCATAGGGTGTCCAGCACTGTAGCTTGCTGGTCGTTGAGTGAAGCTGGGTCTTGATGTTGAGATGGAGATCTCTGAGAGATTTTTCGCCGTTTGGTATTACGTGGAGCTGGGAGGTCTCTTGTGGACCAGTGACCTGAAGTTGGCTCTCCCCCCTCAGAGGCACAGCCCTGATGCCTGGCTGGAGCACCAAGAGCCTTTCATCCACACGGCTCAGAATAAAAGGGAGAATAAAATAGAAAGAAAGAAAGAGGATAAAATAAAATAAAATAAAGCTGTTATAATAAAAAATAAGAAAAAAAATTATTAAGAATAAATGTATTCAGAAAAATTTTTTTTAATTTTTAAAAATAGAGTTATTAATTTTTTAAGTAAAAAATAAGAAAAAAAATTTTTAAGAAAAAAATTTATTAAGAAAAAAATGTTTTTAATTTTTTAAAATGAAAAATATGAAAAAAGTTATTAAAAAATTTTTTTAATTTCTAAAAATAGAAAATAAGGGAAAAATTATTAAGAAAACATTTATTAGGAAAAAACAATTTTTTAAGTAAAAAACAAAACAAAACAAAACAAAACAAAAAAAACCACAGACGGACCTAACCCTAGGACTAATGGTGAAAGCAAAGCTATACAGACAACATCTCAGCCAGAAGCATACACATATACACTCACAAAAAAAGGAAAAGGGGAAAAACCTCCTGAATTTGGGATGATTCATTGTCTATTCAGGTATTCAACAGATGCAGGCACATCAAGTTGTTTGTGGAGTTTTAATCCACTGCTGCTGTGGCTGCTGGGAGAGATTTCCCTTCTCTTCTTTGTTCGTACAGCTCCCGGGGTTCAGCTTTGGATTTGGACCTGCCTCTGCGTGTAGGTCGCCTGAGGGTGTCCGTTCCCCGCCCAGACAGGATGGGGTTAAAGGAGCAGCTGCTTCTGGGGCTCTGGCTCACTCAGGCTGGCGGGAGGGAGGGGTATGGATGCGGGGCGAGCCTGCGGCGGCAGAGGCCAGCATGACGTTGCAGCAGCCCAAGGCACGCCGTGCGTTCTCCCGGCAAAGTTGTCCCTGGATCACGGGAGCCTGGCAGTGGCGAGCTGCACAGGCTCCCGGGAGGGGCGGTGTGGTGAGTGACCTGTGCTCGCACACAGGCTTCTTGGTGGCGGCAGCAGCAGCCTTAGCGTCTCCTGCCCGTCTCTGTGGTCCGCGCTGATAACCGCGGCTTGCGCCCGTCTCTGGGGTCCACGCTGATAGCCGCGGCTTGCGCCCGTCTCTGGAGTTCGTTTAGGTGGCGCTCTGAATCCCCTCTCCTTGCGCGCCGCTTTTGGGAGGTCTGATGTCTTCTGCCAGCGTTCAGTGTGTGTTCTGTAGGAGCAGTTCCACATGTAGATGTATTTCTACTGTATCTGTGGGAAGGAAGGTGATCTCCGCGTCTTACTCTTCCGCCATCTTGCCCCTCCTCCTCTGATTGACTGTATATTTAAAAAATTTATGAAATATTTTTTTAATTCCTACAGGTACACAGTAAAATAGAAAACTCAGAACTTACTATAATTCACTTAGACAATCTGGATAACTAAGGCAAATGCATAATTACATTTTATTTTTAATGTGTGTAATGCCCCAATCTATCTAATTTTTTGAGTATATGAAAATGGACCTTAAGACTGAACTTCTCCCAATGTATAAACTCCCTAATAAAAATAAATTATATTTATATTTAATGTATTACATTTTTCAAAGTAACAAAATGTGCCCCTCTTCCAGCCACCTCAGATCTTTTCCACCTCCCCATGTGTATTTTTGGTTGTTTTTAAGATACTCCTTGAATGATGGCCTTCCCATAAATTTGAGTAGGTAAACAAATTTAAACAGCACCTTCAGCAATGATAAAAATAACTTATATGTACACATTTTCTTTCTTTCTTTAAATCCAAAATTTAATAAGCATAAACATAACCTGTTCTGTTGAACACTCTTGCTACTCATGTTAATAGCAGTACTTATAACATTAAACATACTTGTAGCTGTCCTCTTTTCACATCTCTAGGGAAAAAAAATAAGAATGGATTATTCAAATGATTTAAATCCCTCTGAGACCTGGGTATTACAGCAATACCATAAATTGTGTTTTCCCTCCAAGGTTACTTGTGATGTTGGCCTTGATTTAAAACCCAAGATCCTGTGAGAAATGGCAATGATATTGAGTTCTGACAAATTGAACTGGTCTCAAGGTACTGAAGGATGACTAATAAATCTGCAACCTGATCCAGAAAATATTCTATACAAAATATTTTTTCTTCTTGAAACATACGTGTCACCTTTAAGTGTTAATACCACTAGCTGTTTGGTTTAGTTAAATTGTTTGTTTGGGAGTGATTTCATTCTTGTAATGATCAACACCCACCTGTCTATGACAATTGCTTTGGATAAAGATACAAAGGAGTATTATTTTGGTTTTTTTTACATGCAGTGTAGCATTTTATGTCTAATGTCATTTATTTTAATTCTTGCATCTCCTAGCAAGACTTGGCAAGGTACTGTTTAGTACTGTATTTTCTGTAGTTGGTCATGCCATGAAAGGGAATACCAGGTTTTCATAAGACCATTCCAGTAATATGACTTAAAATTTGTCATTTTACTACTGTACATCAAAATACATAAACACTTTTACTGATACGAGAAAGAATGAGCCAACATGTCTAAAACAAAATATACATTTTTAGAAATTTAATGAAGAGAGTCAAAGATGGAATTATGGTTTGAATATAAATCTCTTAACCCAGTATTTGACAAGGCTTTTTAGAGGTCTATTTTTAGATATTATTTTCTGTCAGGATATTTGCATGAATTATTTCTTCTCAAAAACATTCTAAACTCATCTCAGAAATTTTATCACTTTTATTTATTAATATATTGTTATATTTGTAGATATTGGAGATGTAAATAGCTTATTCACCAGGTCTGAAAAAGACCTTGATATCCAGCTCAGATGCCTTCCTTCTCACAAATGCCGCCCTGTTGCTTCATCCCACGTGAATCTCTCTTTTAGAGATTTCAGCCTTTAACTGCACAATTACACTTTTATTTTATTCAGTCCTAATTTCATTTTGCATCATATAAATCATTTTAAGAATAGACAGTAAGTTCCATATATCATGCCTAATGTTTCTTTAACATCATGTTCTATATTCTTGGGGAAGTTTTTCTTGACTACATTAATTTATCTTATTTGTTTACTTCTTCAAAATCATGTAGTGTTTGATATTAGTATGATCCTTTACATGTCCCATATTATTAATATTGTAAATTTATTTTTCAGATGTGCACATTTTATTCATACACTTCTTTTGAAAGTCAGCTGAGGGTAGTAGGTACTAAGGCTTACATGTTGAATAGAAAGAACATGTGGCTCAAAGTCTATTGAGATGACTCTATTGAATAGGTTATATTTTCTATGTGTATACTTTGATTAAAAATCATATTGTGATATAAATTATAACTATGCTACTGCTTCAAAACATTTTATCTTCTACTAAAATATTTTTATATTAAGCTGTTGAATTCATACAATAAATTAGTCTCTCAAATTATAAAATTTTATGTCATGAATAATTATGATAAAATAAGAAAAAATAACCCACAACTGAATTAAAGATTTTAAAATAAATCATTTTAAATTTACAAGGAAAAAAGACAAAAATAACAAATATTTAACACTAGGTGATTGGTTAAATTGGGTGTGTAGCGTGTGCTTGTGATGGGAGTACTATGAAATTACTACAAACTAAGAAGAACATGCAATGAATTTGGAAGATTTTTATCCAAGAGCTATTAAACTAAAAAAGTGGATTTTTTAAAGTAAAGAAAGGAAGAAGTAGGGGAGTAACAGTTCTCTTTTGCCTAAAACAAAGGAGTGTCCCAGGATAGGGAACTACTAGTGCTAAAACCAGGAAAGTTCCAGGCAAACTAGAATGGGTGAATCACCTTATAAGAGGTCTACTTTAAATCTATGTTTGTGAATGTGATTTACTCTCACATATGTACACACACAAACACACACAGTATTTTTATATAACCCATACATACCCTTAATATACATGTATTATATATACACACTTACTGAGAAAGATTTAAAAAATGGATGTCTGGAAGAAAATATGCCAGAATGTATATATGTATGTGTGTGTATATGTCTGTACATACATACATATACCCAAATGTAAAATCTCCATTGAAAGGTAGGTATATATGTCAACATTGCTGTGTAACAGCAATCTCAGAATCTCAAAGGTGTATAATAAAAGAAGACATTTATTTCAGGCTCAAAAAGAGTCCAGCTGGAACTTGGCTAGATCTGGCTTGGATTGTATGAGCATTTGTGCAGGTCTGTTTTGCATGTCTCTCAGTCTAGAAACCGGGCTGAAGGAGCAGAGCCTGCATGAGGTATGACTGTGCCATGGTGGACATCAGGAATACAAGAGAGTAAACTTCTGAAAGCGTTTGCTCTGGACTGACAATTCTGCCCACATTCCAGAGGCGAAGGGAAATCCATGTCCAAGCCCAAACTCAGTGGGACAGGAGGTATACTCTACTCTAAGGAGAAATGGAGTAAAAATTTTCTGAGAAATAGTCTAATATGCCAGTGTGGGATTTTGAATAATGTTTATTTTTTCAATTATATATTTTTCCAATTTTCTAAAGATGTATTACTTTAATACTCAGAAAAATACATAATTTAAAACTAACAAAAAAAATCTGAAGTCTCAGTAAAAATTTCCTACTCAGCATAGTAAAGAGACAAATAGTACCTATTCTTCTCTGTACAGAAAAATGTCTTTCTATTATACTTTTATGCAAATAAAAGAGATGACTCTTTATATAACTTAAGGTGTGGAAAACTGAGAATAAAAATTAAATGGTCCTAGAAACAGCATCTTGATTTGGAAGGAAGCTGTAATAATTTATACAGAGATGGGCAGATGTATGTCCCAAGGATGTGGCTGTTGGTAAGTTTTAAGGTCCTTATTTAAGGTAAGAGACAGAGAGCAGCATGGGAAGATTTTCATTCATAGCAGAGGGGAAATCTTTATTTCTTTGTCTTATGATTCTCTGGAGAAAGTATCCAGACTAACTCTGATGATTTAAACCTCTTTAGTAGCAGCAAGTATCACTGGTTTAAAGATTCATCCCTGCTTAAAAAGATGGGTTATCCTAATCCATTCCCAAGCAACTCAGCCACTATAAAGAATAATATATTTGGGGGGAGGGGATCAGTCATAAAAGAATTCTTACGGCACCCAAAGTGCCACTTCTACCCACCCACTCATTTGTGATTGTTAGGCAGACAATAATAAAGAATTTGGCCCTGACAGAACATTTTAGCAATTAAACTTCTAATGTGTCAGGCTGCCAGCTGTAGGAATGGGCTTCTTGGCTTCCATTTTTTTAGTTACTTATAACAATTTGTTTGATTACTGAACCATAAAACAGACAAAACTAATTAAGAGATGGGATGCTAGGCCAGTAGTGCAGGTGCATATTTGTCATGACCACCACCTGTGGTGGTCTCTCCAGCTCACTTTAGCAAAGGCACTGGGGTTGCCACAGCAACAGAGAGCCTAAACAGGCTGCCTGTGTGCAAGACAGAAACCTCTGCATCCACCCAGCAGACCCCCTTCTGCCTGTTTTGTGAGGTAATGCATGGAATACATGCACGGTTTATCCTTCAGGAAATCCTAAAAGATGTTGTTCCTATTTACTTCCCGAGAATACGGAAAGAGAAATTAAAAGGATAAATATTATATACAGTGAGTCTACTTTGACATATTTTTACCTATAAAAACAAAAACATTCAAGTTTGTTTTCTGGTACATGCATTCATTAATTCGTCAAAAAAAAAAAGGACCAACTACAAGTCACATATTAATTTCTGTGCAAGGAATGCATTTAAAAAACTTTTTTAAACCAACAAAAGCAAAATTTACATACAACAGTGTGCTGAGTAAATTTTATGTGCATTGGCCTGAGTGTAACTGAATCACTGTGAGATAGGTCAAAAAAAAGAAAAAAAAAAGCAGGTGTTAATATTAAAGTTATTGCATCAGTGAGGACACAAAAGCAGTTTTTAAATGAAAGAAAAGAGAAAATAAATTCAAGAGCTGGTTTTTGAAAAGATCTGTAAAATTGTTAAACTCTATCAAGACTGATAAGGAAAAATAATAGAGATGAACCAAAATATCCATATCAATTATGAGAAGGGTAATTGATTTACAGATGTTAAAGTTATAATAATATTTTGATTTACTTCATGGCATAAACATGGCAATTTTAATGAAATAACAAACTCCTTAAATGATACAAACTGATAAGTTTTACTCAAGAAGAATTAGAATGCTAAGATAGTCAATATTTATTGAGAAAGTTGAATTGGTATTTAAAACCTTTCACCAAACAAAAACAAACAAAAAAGCACCTCAGGCTCAAATGGCTTCATAGGTAACTTCTTCCAAACATTTTAAGAAGAAAAGATACCACCATCCATAAGTCCTTCCAAAAAATGGAAGGGAAAAAACAATTCCAAACTCATTGTATGAGGTCAGTAAAAACCTATGATCAAAGCCATCACATCTAAAGAAAAGTAAAGATCAATCCTTTATTGTGTATAGCATATTTTTTAATTGAATGTTAGATATCATGTGAACAGTAGATGCTGAGATAATTTGTGTTTATTCCTGGAAATGAGCCTGGTTCTTCTTTTGTCAGAATGTTGGTTTAAAGCTGTGGTCCCCAGCCTTTTTGGCACCAGGGACTGGTTTCATGCAAGACAATTTTTCCATGGACGGGGTCGGGGTGGGGGGATGGGCGGGGAATGGTTCAGGTGTTAATGCGAATGCGAGCGATGGGGGGGATGGTAGTGTGAACGATGGTTCAGGTGGTAATGCGAGCGATGGGGAGCGGCAGATGAAATTTCACTCACTAGCCAGCCGCTCACCTCCTGCTGTGCGGCCTGGTTCCTAATAGGCCGTGGACCGCTACCGGTTCGTGGCCCAGGGGCTGGGGACTCGTGGTTTAAAGCGTTGACTCATCTGGTCAGGAGTTGAGCTGAGCGTGGGTTTCATGGTTGCTGTTGTTACCCTTAGTGCACAACAGAATTCAACTTGCTCGAATGATTCCTTGTGTTTAGAGTGGGAGCTAAGCGACCAGAGGGTCTTTTTCAGTGTTCCTGCTCCAACCTCAGTTTTCAGCCATCTTTGCCCAACTGTAACACAGACGGTCTCTCTTTAGAGGGGACTCTTGCTCCTTCTCCAGGGAAGAATATTATTGCTTGTTACTGCTTACTGGGCTGCTAGACAGACAGCAGAAGCTGTTCTCTTTTGCCCTGGTCCAGTATCAGTCTTAGTTTGTCCCTGTACACCTGGGCTTTATGGCTTTCTCACCATTCCTACATCTCCTCCCCATGATAGGAAATCTCTATATTTTACCTGTAGTGGGTCTCTTGTGGGAGAGATTTTCCTTCTACAGTGCTGAGACTCTAATGCTATTGACATAGGATGCCGTGTAGAACTCCTCCTGCCATTTCCCCAGGGGAACAGGTTTGTTTCTACTCCCCTTCCCACAGCAATAATGGGGATCTACCTGTGCCTTGAGAGTGACAGAACTTGCTGTCCTTCCACAGACATTTTAAGATTTTAATTTTGTATGAGAGCAGAGTCCAGGGAGGACCCTTCATGGCTTTCCTGTTGTGATAGATGATTCCTTCCTGTGTGCCTGTACCACCCATGGGAGGCTTTCCCCCGTCTCCTGGACTTGCACAAGCTTTCTTGTGAGCATTCAGTGGAGGTCCATGGAAAACAGCCACCAAGTGAGTGAAAATTTCCTTGTGCCTGAGGTACCCAAGGATTCTAGGCTGTTGAGCTAGCCTGCAAGCATCTTGTAACAATGTGATAAAATTCTAATGTCCTCTTAACTGCTGGAGCTACGCTTTCTTCCCATGTATTCTGTCTCTCCTGCTCAGACTTCTCTGGCCTGGGAATTTAAACTCAGCTCTTCCGTGGAATAAAAACATAATAATTTTGTATTTTATATAGTTTATTTTTCTGTTATTAGAATAGGAGTGATGCGCTCTTCCAGCTTTATATATCGTAGTTGAGAGTGGAACCCCATCGTATTAGTCATGTATCCTTTATTTCTCTAAACATATGAAACAAACATTTTTAATTCTAGTATATGCCATCTTTGTGGGTCTTTTTCTACAGGTAGTTCCCACCACCACCGCCCCCCCCACCCAGGATAATTTTTATTCACGGTGGTTTCATTTCTTTAGCACTTTTTTTTTTAATTGTAAACTTAAGTTATTTGGAACTTAGTCTATGAGACTATTTAAATGTTCGTGTTTTGTGTTTCAGTTGCATTCCTTCTAATATAATTTGCATTACTTCTAACAGGTAACTTTTTTATTAATAAGTTATTGTTTAAGGAAATATGAATTAATTCTTTTTCTTATTAACAAATCACAACCTAAAATTCAGCCAGGATTAATATCTGAACTGTGACTTGAATTTTTTTCTTGATGTGAGAAAAAAGAACATCCAAACCTGAACCAAATTGTCATCTTGTGCTTTAGCTTATATCTTCAAATATCAAGCTTGAGGACATTAAAAAAAAAATCATAGGAATGCTGTGTTTAGTGAGTCTCCTTGAGCAAGATATAAAAATATTCCATAAACTTAAGTTGTTCTATAGCAAAAATGATTGACAATTAACTTAGATTCCCAGACCTAAAAACAAGACATTTAAGAAACTCTGATAAGATTAGTGAATATAGCCAAGGGGGAAACCATTAAATGACAGAATGTTACCTTTGAATGATTCATTTGTTAGTATGGTGGTGGATATCTGTCAAGTAAGACTGTCCATTATTCCTCGGAGTTTTTCTTTTTCTTTTCCCAAACTCTCAATTTATAACTAATGAAGAACTCTGTATTTCCCTTAGTCATGCATTCATTGGCTGAAATTAGGTGTGACTACTTTTTGTGTGGGGGGGGGGTTGATAATGGCACTTTTATTTTATTTTATTTATTTATTTATTTTAACATCTTTATTGGAGTATAATCGCCTTACAATGTTGTGTTAACCTCTGCTCTACAACAAAGTGAATCAGCTATATGCATACATATATCGCCATATCTCCTCCCTCTTGCGCCTCCCTCCCACTCTCCCTATCCCACACCTCTAGGAGGTCACAAAGCACCGAGCTGATCTCCCTGTGCTATGCAGCTGCTTCCCACTAGCTATCTGTTTTACATTTGGTAGTGTATATATGTCAATGCTACTCTCTCACTTTGTCCCACCTTACCCTTCCCCCTTCCTGTGTCCTCAAGTCCATTCTTTACGTCTGCGTCTTTATTCCTGTCCTGCCCCTAGGTTCATCAGAACCAGTTTTTTGTTTTTTGTTTTAGATTCCATATATATGTGTTAGCATACGGTATTTGTTTTTCTCTTTCTGACTTAAGTTCACTCTGTATGACAGACTCTAGGTCCATCCACCTCGCTACAGATAACTCAATTTTGTTTCTTTTTATGCTACCAAATGACCCAGCAATCCCACTACTGGGCATATACCCTGAGAAAACCATAATTCAAAAAGAGACATGTACCACAATGTTCATTGCAGCACTATTTACAATAGCCAGGACATGGAAGCAACCTGAGTGTCCATCGACAGATGAATGGATAAAGAAGATGTGGCACATATATACAATGGAATATTACTTGGCCATAAAAAGAAACGAAATTGGGTTATTTGTAGTGAGGTGGGTGGACCTAGAGTCTGTCATACAGAGTGAAGTAAGTGAGAAAGAGAAAAACAAATACCGTATGCTAACACATATATATGGAATCTAAAAAAACAAAAAGAATGGTTCTGATGAACCTAGGGGCAGGACAGGAATAAAGACACAGATATAGAGAATGGACTTGAGGACACAGGGAGGGGGAAGTGTAAACTGGGACGAAGTGAGAGAGTAGCATTGACATATATACTCTACCAAAGGTTTGACTACTTTTAATGCATAGATATATACAGATGCATTTGGTTCTTAGTCTCTGACTTTTGCAATTTTATTTAGATGCTGGACTGTTCCAGTAATTATTTTAAACTGGAAAAAAAAACCCTTCTGCTTTCTTGTTAATGATGTTCTTAGTAAACTGAGAAATGAACTAGTATTATGAGTGTTTATATGGCTATTTCACATCTCTTTTACTGCAATGCTTGGTTTATTTTTAGATGAATACTACCATTTGGAATAACTTCAGAACATAATTAAGAACTGTGATAATGCTTGATCTGGTGTTCTAAACTATTCCTGACTGTCTCCTTTTCTGAGTTAGAATATAGTAATGGAAGAATAGAACGTATATATACTGAATGACAGCAGTTGAAAATAAGCAGAAAACAGACAAAGAAAAATAACTGACCTCTATCCAGTGAAAATAACTTGAATTAAAATGCCAAATAATTGTGCAATAACAAGACTTGGAAATATGATTATGCAGACTGGCCTATGCCCTTAATGTTACAGAATTTTGAATGAGCAACGTGATAGACAAGCTCTGTATTTAAAAATATGACAGGGGATTTAATGTCATCATCAGGCAAACAAAAACACTGGTTAATGTACTATCTAATGGAGGAGGTTTTCTTTAAAAATGACTCAGATTTTTAAAAAGCCCCTGAAAGGCAGAAGTAAGAAAGGCAAATTAAGGTTCTCATATTAATGGATAGCATGGTGTCATCTTCTTAAAGTAAATTACCCGACATAATTCAGATATATTCCTGTATACTTCATATTTTTAATATTCTCTTTGTCAGCTCTTTAGACCAAAGGAATTAAATCAGAAACACTAAACCAGTAGCAGTGTTTGGGCAGTCTCGGTACTCTCTTGTACCTGGATGTAGCCCAGAAACCATTTGTCAGATCACATTTCTTGATTTGGGATTTGGGAAATACAATCATCATAACCACATAAGTTATTTGCCTTTTCTATTTTTAAATAATACAATAAGAAGCAGTTAACACCAAATAATTTTGACACCGTATTAATAATACAAAAAATCTTTTGAGGTCACAATGTCATTCTGAGGAAAACAGCTATTACAGTGTACATGTGCAATAGGACTGGCCAGTTGATGAAGAATTATAATTGACAGAATATAAAGTAAACAAGATGAAACTTTTTTTAGTGTTTTTAGCTATTATCTGATAGACTTAATGGTTAGAGAATTAAACAGAGCACCTCAAAAACTAATTCATGTTTATTCAGGAAATCAAAATTTGTTTTTTCAGCACAAACCAATAAAAGAGGATTAGCAGTTTTAGAAGAGAGAAGAAGCAATTTATGGAAATTATGCCAATGTATTCAATGTATTTATTGAACTTAGTGGAGTGAGAGCAAAAAGTAATTTTGTTTGTTCTCACATTTGTTCTCTTTGAACACATTCTGAGGTCTTGTCCTTTCCTACTCCTGAATAAAATCTTGGTCAGATCCCATAGCATTCTCTATGATTTACAGGTATTGAAGAGTACTCTAATTTTCTAAGGTATCAAAAAGTCCAGTCTAATCTAAGATATACTTATCCATGTCATTCAAAACTTCTCCACTCTCTTCACCCCTCTTTCCTCCCAACCCTACAGCATCCATGGTCAGAATCCACCTGGGGCCTGAAGCTCACAGTGGGAAAGGGGAGGAGGAGGTCACTTCTCTCCTTTTTCCCAGCCACATGCATCCTTCACCTGACGCTACTGCAATTCTCCACTCTGGGATTGTGTCTGAGGAGAAGGGCAGGGGAGAGTCAGATGAGAAAAATCAAGCCTTACAAGGTTCATGCAGCTGTAAACCAGTGTTGGTATCCTCTTTGGTAGATTTCCAAACACTGTTTTTTTCATTCACAAAGTGTTCTTCCACCTCTCCCCCTTTTTTTTCTCCCTCTTTCATTTTTCCTTTTTTTAGAGACCCTTATATAATAGAATATTTCATCTCAGGTCCCTAGTTTCAGGTGAAGCTTCATCCAGGTGATGGTTTAGCACTACCCTGTCAGCTCCTTATACCTAGGGATATACTTTCATTTAAGGCTATTTTATTCAGATGATACTCCACTATCCCTCAATATATTATTTTGTAAATTAGAAAGAAGGGTCTCTTGAGTGATTATAAGAGCTTCCAGAAATGTCATTGGGCAAGACTGTGGGTGAGTCCTGGGAAATACAACCCTCACCACAGTTAGTTGTGGGGTGTAAGTGAAGTCCTGGCCAACTGGCAGGTATATGATTGGAGGAATGAGCTGCTCCATGTTTTCTGCTTTGATTTTCAGCATGGCCTGTGTCCAACTCTCAGGATGATCAAAGCAGAACACTTCTGTGGGGTTAAATATGTGTCTTCAGCTGATCCAAGCCCAGGGCATGGAGGGGAGAGCGGGAGCTTCGTCAGCACAAGCTCCAGACATCCAAGTTCAGGGAAGAACCTGGGCCAGACTCATGGCAAGTGAAATAGACACTAGACAGGTAGAAGACACAGAGCAAGTGGTGTAAGCTAAAGGCCAGCAAAGCTGAGGTATCCCGCACAGCTGCAGACCTGGCTTTCAGTTTCTTTAACATGTCAAGCTTAGTACCACCAAAGACCATTGTCCTTGCTGTTCTCTCTGCCATGGAATGTTCTCTCTTCCCTGGATGGTTCCTGGGGCTGGCTTGTGTGCATCCTTTAAATTGCACGTCAGATGTCACTTCCTGTAAGACAACTATCTAAAGTAGCCCCCCCCTGCACTTCTGTCACATCATCCTGTTTATTTCCTCTATAGCAGTTATAACGCCAGAAATTGTCTTATTTGTTTGGTGTTCTCTCCTTCTCTATTAGAATGCAGAGGCGTGAGGACAAAGACTTTGTTTCATGTACTGCTGTGTGAACAGTGCCTGGCATATAGTTGGTGCCCAATAAGTATTGATTGAGTGACTGATCGATTGGTTGAAATGCTTGGGGGCAATTAAACAAAATAAATAATTAAATAGCCACTATCTTGATTTTCCTGAGGCTTAAAAAATAAAAGTACAAGTTTTCTAGGCTGACAGGACCCTGCTGCCATAATGGGCACAGGCTGGATTTTAACCCTAGCTTGAACCTCTATGCAGGGCACCAACTGTAGCACCAAAAACCATGACCCTTATTCTGCCTATATACAAGGGTGTTTTGGACCCCCTTTTGAGTCCAAATCTGAATCACAGGCAACTTGTACCTTTGTCCAAACGTGCTCTGAAAGAGAAACTTCCTCACTGTGCTTTATCTTTTTGTTCTCAGGCAGATCACTCAAGCCAGCCTCTCCCAGACCTCAAGATTTTTAAAACAAGTCAGATAACATTCCTTTTATTCTCCCAACTCAAGAAGATGAATGCCAATCTCTCCAAGGGGGCTTTTGGGTGTCTGTCTCACTTATGACATGGCTTAAAGTGAGAGAGAAACACACTACCCACCTAATGTCTAAGGATCAATCAGGAAGGAGAAGAGCAGTAGAATGCTGAATACTCTCTTTTAAGAAATTCTTACTCCTAGCCGCTTCAACCTCCTCTTATATTGAGACCAGAAGAGCTGAGGTTGGTGAAGTAGGGTTGCTAGTTTCAAAGCATCATGACAGGTCCTGCTTAAAACTGGCTCCCACTCTTCATGGCTTTGGCTGAGGCTGCTATAAAATGAGAAATTACCTAAACTTGATTCCTAATTGAACCCCATCCTATTCTTAAGGTGTTTGTGATATACAGAGATTGCTGCCTTACTAAAAGTATTTGAGAGAGGACAGAAATGGGACAGCGTTGGCCAGGAAAAAGACAACCCAATAAACGTTAATCAGCCAATAGGCCATATGTACAGAGGTCAGCCAACGCAAGTAAAAGCAAGTGAGAAGGATTATGGTCTGGAAGGTAGATAGAATGATTTGTACCAGTAAAGAGTGTTAGGGCGTCAGATTTATGTCCACTGAGTTGAGGATAGAATGCTCTCTCTAAGTCTTATAATGCTCTGTTTACTGTATATACAAAAGGGTATTGTTCATAACCAAAAATGAAATCATAGAGTAAGGACTTTCATGTTAGGATCATCTCAAGTAACAAACTTAAAATTAAATACATTTTGGAGACTAAATATTAAAATCACAAAAATTGTTTTACTGCTCTTGGTATTTTAGCATTCTAAAGGCATGATGTATCATTTTCCCGCCAATCAAGAGCCACTTATTGAATGCCAACTCTAGACATCATGCAAAACTAGGCACTGGAGGAAAACTGTGCTAGTTTGGCCAAGGTCACATAACAGAGAGGGGAAACTTCACTGAAACATACATTATGTGCTGAAATCACAAAAAGAAAAATATTTGAAATCTTTATTAGCATCACTGAATTTAATATGCCTGAATGAGGAAATCATCTTGAAAATCAAAGGTAAGGTATATTTTCCTGTTTTCCTAATAATTTTATAGAGTTTTAACATGCAGAGTTCCAACTAAATGTGCATTAAGTGTCATACTTTAATTAAATATTTCAATATGCATTCACAAAAGCATATGTTTGAAGATGCCAGTACATATGAAAGCTCATTCAGTAGAAACTAATGGTGTCCAGCAGAGAATAAAGTAACTAATTGAATTTTGTAATGTAGCCAGTAACATGATTTTCAGAGTATGGGGTATTTGCAAATAAAGTGCCTTATTATCTATAATGTCGAGAGAGATCAGTTCAAAGAGGACTTAAATCTTCTTTCATCAAAGTGCTTTCATTATAACTGTTAATGGAGAATAGATATGCTCTAATGCTTTTGATGTAAACATTTTGAGTGACATTTTTCTTCTAGCTTTCTCTTTGTACATAGCATGTAAGTTATTATCAAATTACAGTGATCATAGTGAGAAAGGAGAATATCTTGCATTATTGGTAAATTTGTAGATACTTCATGATATTGGAGGAATCTGGAGACCAAAACTCTATCCAGATTCTATATGCCTCATATAACATTAGGCAAGTCTCTTATCTTACCCGTAACAGTTTTACTTTTTATTTAACGAAAGTATCTATATCTGCATTACACTATCCGAAAAACAAACAATCAAGCAAAAACAAAACTAAACAAAACAAAGAAATCAGTTAGTACCTACTGCCTTAAATGTAGATCTTTGTGAGGATAAATTAATAGATCTTTGTGAGGATAAATTACGTAAATATATAAATTATTTATATATATATACATACATATATATATATATATATATATATATAAATGGCTATAGAAATTAATCAGCTCCATGTCAAGAGTCTGAGATGTTTATCCTACTTGCACGCTAACAAGTTAGCCTGCCTCAGTTTCATAGATGCTGTCAGAAGACACAGGATTCATGGATTGAAAACAAAGGATAGTTTATTACTCCCAGAAGTAGCATGATCCAGAGTAGAAGCACTTTTTTTAACAACTCCAGCTTTCTGTGCTCCAATTCCTACTGGGAATCCTATAATCGTTACTTAATATTTGGCCTTCCAGTTCATTACAAAGATATAGTCATCTACTTAGGAGGCTACATCATGCTTTATTTAATAGAAGGTTAGCTTGATTCATAACTTTTAAATATTTAGTCATACGGTATTGGTGCCTTTATTTGTACTCTTGCCCTGGGTGCCTCAAATCTTAGGGGAGGTTCTGCCCAAGGAATTTCGAATCTATAGTTGAACACATCTATAAACAGCCAACAACAATACAAGGAAGAAGGAAATAATTCCCATAGTAGATCAATGAATCAATCAATCAACTGAAATGCTTTGGAAGCAAGAGGATAGTTCAGTTATATTACATATACACACATATATATACTCTTTATAGGTCATATACTTACATCTCTCTCTACATATATACATAGAATACATTTATATACACTATAGATCAATCTACAATATATATTAAATTAGACACAATGTTATTGAAAGTGGGGTCTGGCTGCTCACCACTCTAAAGCCAATACTCTAAGAGGCAAGGTTGGTGGAAAGGAAAATTTGCTTTATTCTGGAGGCTGGTAACCTGGGGGCAGGGGAGGAACTTGGGCCAAAGGTCGACTCCTCCCCCACCCTCCGACAATAAGGGGGCAAGAGCTTTTAAAGGGGAGTTTCAGGGGTGTATAGATGGAAGGAGGGGGCTATATGCAGAAACAGCACAGTCAGCTCTGACAGTCATCTTGAAATTGGTCATGAGGTAGTTTGATCTGTGTCATCTTGATTGTTTTAAGTACAGTTAGTCTTTAGTTCCAGGGTCAGTTCTTTTCCATTTCTTTGAGGCCACTTCTCAGAATTGTGGCAGCTTATGTCATGGCTACAGTCTGGTCATCACGAAGTTAACTTCTTCCACCTGGTAGGGGTTTCAGCATCCACAAAACAGCTCAAAGGATATGGCTCAGAATATTATCTATAGCCCTTGAGGAGGAACTAAAAGTCCTTGACTTTGTTTAACGACTAAACTATTATTATTTTGTCCTGTTTGACTGTTTTCCTTTGCTTCTGCATTTTCTTACCTCTCTGGTTAAATTTATTCTTTTACTAAAGTTTTTCTACAGACAAAAGGCAAGCAGAGGACATGGTGTAGGAAGGACCACAGGGTCCTGTTTCGTTTCAACGACACATACAAATCTTTCATTAAAAGTTTATAAAAGGGATCACAATATTTCTAAAGGGTATAAGATAAAGAAACTTTTAGCTCCTTTGGTGATATACTGTTCCTTTCATGATTATTACATTCCTGATATTGAGCTAGAATAGAGTACTCTTAGGAGGTCATAAAATCAGAAGAAAGTTAAAAGTCTTGTTGCCACTACTGAATGGAAATCAATCAGGTATATTGATAATGCATCTGAAATTATATTTAATTGATATAACATCTGATATAATTTAAACACAAATATACCCAATGATATTTATATAAAAGTGAGGAATTCATTTCTGTGTGTTTATGTATATACACCCCTATATACAAGTTTGAGTGCTTATTACTGTGTATTTTATAAATTATTTATATTCATTTCTTTCATTATTGCAAATACTGTATGAGAGGCATACTATATTTACTCCCATTTTATGGAAGAGGAAACTCAGATACAAAAGATTATATAGACTTACATGATCACGTAACTAGGAAGTAGCAGAGAAGGAGACAACTCCAGGTAACTAAGCTTATGTTGAATTGCTTCCTAACCACTATGTGTCTTGTTTTATGCCTGCCATGCATATTCTACATTATATGCTATATGTTATGTTTCCTTTTCTAGAAGAGATACCAGAAGGATGATATTTTGCTCTTTACTGTATATTCATTATACTCTATCAACAAACATTTTTAAATGGCTGTTGTATGCCAGTCTCTATGCTTAATCATGAGACATTTATAACCTAACAGGGAGTTATCTATGCAAATATCATAATGCAATGGAATGAGGTGAATGCTATAATAGGAACTGAATAACATGCAGTGGCAAAAAAAATTGCATTCATTAGTCAGGATGGGCTAAATTATACTTCAGTAATAAATAAACTCAGTCTCTGTGGCTTTAGCACAACAAAGTGTTGTTTTCACTAACATCAATGTCCAATCTCAGTTGGCAATAAGACATCTACTCGGTTTGTTACTAAAGGTCCCAAAATATTTACACAATTATTGTGGCAAGAGAAAGAAAGCTCTTATAATTTGTGTACAAAAATAACACACCACTTACATTTGCATTTCATTGGCCAAAGTAAGGATTATAAAGGGACATAAACAATGGATAAAGAACCATAATAAGTGTTAATAGCCCAAATAACTATCACATGGATATAAAAGAAGAAGAAATTGACTCTGTCTGCCTTTGAGGTCAGGGGCACACTAATAATCAACTAAAAAGAAAATTGAAAATTAAGTTAAGTAGACTACGTATCTATCTTACTTATATATACTTTCCCTCTGTAGTTTTTAGGTATTCATTGGGAGAGAATGCATTTCTGTCTAGTCATTTTCTGTGATATACCAACATATATATACATATATGTATATCTATGTATGTGTGTTCATATGTCTGCCATGCACGTATATATAGTTTATTTCAAGAAGATATTTAATATTCCCTGTTAAATTAGATTTATGACAAAATATAATTTGCTCTAAAAAAGACATGTAGTTAGTGAAGTAACAAGGCAGAGACTGAATGATATTTGTTAAGGCTAAGACAGAATACAATTTGAAAAAAAAAAAATTTATCTTACTCTATGATAAACAAGTGCTTGATTTATGTCCTATCCAACCACACTTGAAATCACATGCTTTGTTGTTTTTATAAGGTGAGGATTGGGAGGGATTAGATAAAAGCATATACTGGTTCCTGAATGCCATGGTTTAAGTTAACCATGAACTGGATTGGATGTAAAAAACTATTGTTTATGGAGGCAAGGAAATGAGGAAGTAAATTTATGACATTGTGCATATATGGTACATTCAATTGCAAAATATGTATATAGGTGTAATATTATTAAGAAATAGCTGTGTTGAACTATTTTTTATTGTTGTTGTTTGAAGTAACAGAAACCAAAAACTCGAACAATGCAAATTAGGTTAAGCTACACAGACACTTCAAATGATGTTATTTTCTTTTTCTCTCTCTCTCTTTCAATCTCCATCATCACAGGTTCCGTCATTATTTTTGTTGGCTGTACGTGTTCCTTATTTTGGGGTAATGAGGGCACCGAGAAATCTAAGCTTACCTGCACCTCAGACTCAATGACCCCAGAAGAAAACATGACTCTCTCTCACCCAACGTCCATATTAATCGAAGGGCCTTACAGGGCTTTTGTGTCCACACCTGTGGCTAGAGAATCAGCATCCCCATAAACACACGTAATTGGAGAGTGTTTTTTCTCTTATAAAGGGAGGTCTTCTTATCAGAAAAAATGGAAAATAAAGTTGGGCAAACACTAAAAGAAAACAAACAGCAGCAGCAATAGCAAAAACACAAAAAACTTAGCCTCTACAAATGTTTCCCTCCATGCACTTTATTAAGGTCTGAAAAAAATTACCAAAAAATATATATAATACATACAAATAAATACATTACATACATATATACATACATACATGCATACATACATACATGCATATGTAAGTCAAAAGGTAAAGACATAAAGGGAAATTACATGTATTTGTATTTACTTTTTTTTTTTTTCATAGACTATTCATTTTACAAATGGTTCAAAAATAAGCACTAGTAACCTAAATGCCACAGAGGCAGGAACAAATAAGTCTCTGAGATTCTGAAAAGAGAGTCAGGAAAGATTAAGCAGTTGTAGTATCAATTGGACCACAAAAATTCTCATAGAATATCAGAAGACTGGTGCAAATGAAATGGTAAATGGATCAAGTCTGCTATTCAAACTTGTATATTTATGTTTTTTAAAATATAGTTTTAAACAATATTATGTTCTCTGATCTTGTCCCCCTGAAAATGGTTGCTATATATTCCTTTTAGCATAAGAATTCAAAAATGACTGTATTAAAAGTTTAACTATCAGTCAAGTTACATAAAATAATGGAATGTGCTTGAAAGTTTCATACTGAATACTTATATTTATCACTTATCTTCACATTGTATACAGCACAGCACATTTAGAAGCACTTACAGGAGAACTGGAAAATTAAGTTTAACTTTTCTTGTCAGAAACAAGGCTATTTAGTTATTGCTCACATTTTATATTTTCATGTGACAGAGGACAGAGTTGGAGAGTTTTTAATGGAAATTAAACTAATTGCAAAATAGACATGAAATGTGTAAAGCTTGGAATAATTTCCCTAAATGGAAACAACTTTTTAGCATCCACTCAAATCAAGAACTGTAGTGTTAGCTACATTAAATTTATCTTATAGTCTAGTTTTCAAGAAAATGTGTGCTTAGGAATGTATTTCATAATAATATAGCTTCTAACCTGAAATGACATTGAAAGACAACATTTTTAATATTAGATCTTAGACCATGTCCAACTTTTGCAGAGCTTACCTAGTATAAAAAAACAATATATTTTGATTGAATTTGTTTTACAGTCAGCTTATCTACCCTACTTTTATTAACAAATGTTGTCAATTTTCAAATTTTTCCTACTTATTATATCTAACAAAATCGTAACACATGAGCTGTCACATCAAATCTCGTTCTACACATAGAAAAATAGACTGTGAGCAACTCCTTTGTCTATGCTATATAGTTACCAGATCAGTTAATCTTACCTTTCCAAATTGGAATTATATTTGAAATACAATCTCAATAAGCCATTGCCATCAACTTCTTCAACTTTCAAATTCTCTTCTGAAAGAATAACTAGTATCTTCCCTCTTCCTTTTGATTTAATGCACAACTATAGCTTCGTTAACCAGTTTCAAAAAGTGAAGATTAATGGGTATTTATTCAATTAAAGGATATAAATATTTATTTTGAATGCAGATTTAATAATGTAATAATCTCTTATAGTGACTACCATCAAGTTACTTTCATTGAATAATCTATGGTCTCGACTTAAGTTGCTATTGCCTTTCTTGTTTTTGTTGTTGTTGATGATGATGCTTTTTAAAATGAACCTTTCAGCAAATTGTGGGTATTTGAATATTGCAATGGTTTCTTTCTTACGTGTGCATACTCAGCATCTATTACAATGCCTGCTATTTAAAGGGAGTTCAGTACTTGCTCAAAAGATTTTTATCAGTGCCTTTGAAAAATATTTCATATAGGTAGCTGCATGTAGATGCTGTATATTTATATCATCAGATTTTGTAGTATCTTAATTTCACAGACTGCATTTGGAAGCTAATTTCAATTATTATTTTTTATTTCCTAAATGATATCCTAAAGTGTAAATTTATGAAAACTACATATTTCCAGAAATAGGAGTTTCCTTGCTTTATCTACTGGAAAATAGAAATTTGCTTTCTGATTTATTGGTGTTGAGAATGGATAAGATATTTGTTTCTAACTTCTTAAGAAAAATTGCATCAAGATTTAACTGTAATTAAACCTAATATTCCATATATGACCTCCTCATAAGATACATTACAATGAAACACACAATGATTTAATAAGTATATATTTAAATTTTAAAATATCAGATATATGTGTTAATCCGTGAAAAAAAGGAATTCAAATTTATTTCTATGTTCTAGTACCTTCTTTTATTTATTTTTTAAAATTTATTTTTATATTTATTTTTGGCTGTGTTGGGTCTTCGTTTCTGTGCGGTCTAGTACCTTCTTATATATTATCTCATAGCAGACTTGTACTTAGAAATATTAATTCAATTTTACAGTTTAGACAGTATACTTACCTTGCTTCCACTTGTTTGAAATCTGGATTTGAATTGTCATCTTTTCAGTTGTAAAATATACTTTTTTTTCACCACATAATACTGTTTCCATTTTACTATCACCTGAACAGGGGTAGGGGTGAGGAAAGTTAAAATTCATAGTGTTAAAATAATGTAAATGTTGATTTATTAGAAATGTAAAGCTAATAATAGGTCATAAAAGTTAGCATAATAATTATTGCTGAACAAATTAGAGGGGATTTACCTCTTTCTCTCACTTACTTTTTCTTTCACCTACAGAGATATTTTAAATAAGAATACTCCATGTGGGATTTATAATGCATTTGAAAAAAAAAACAAAACAAGTCAGGCAGGTATCTACTTCTTAAACAAGTTGCTGAATTATTTTTTTCTTTACATGTATTTTCCCAGACTTTTCTTTTACATTTCTATCAATAGTATACCGGGCATGTTTTCCTGTAGAGAATAATTTTTTGATACTTCCTCCTCTACAGAACAAAATTATTTTTAGTTATAATCATACAATGAAATGAACAATAATGGGCAGAAAAGAACCAGTGAAACTTCTTATATTTTACTTTAGATATAATTATGTCAATAAAAATAAAATAAATATTACTGTACAAAAAGGAGAAATGAATAGATTAATATTTTAATACCATAAATCTGTTTTTCAAAAAAAAGAAAATTATACCTAAATATTGGTCTCCCACAGTAATGAGTAGCTACATTCAAGTTCCTGTTTAAGAGCCTAATTTCTGTCAGTTCATCAAGGACTTTGTCACAATGGATAACTTTTGCATATTCCTTTCAATAAATATTTTAATCAGATTAGTTAGTCTTAGTTCATACTTTATTGAAGAATTAATTTCAAAAGTTTCTTTCACATGATGCAACAGATACACAAATAGTTAGAAATGTCATAAATATAAGTATACTTTTAAAAAAAGAATTTCTCAACAAATTCCAAGAAATTTAACACAAACATTTCAAATGGTCCATATAATAATAGAATTAAATCAATTCAAGTTCTATTTCTACACAACCGTCAGGCTATCATTGTTTATTAGAAATCTAATGTTTATATGTAAGAATACACGGTATGATCAGGCTTGAAAACACAAAATCTGCCCCAAAAACGTTCACAAGTTTTTGAAACATTACAAACTTTGAAAACAAATGTATGTAGCCAAGTCTCTATGTGTGATAGTCAACTAAATCACTAGGATTTCTTCAAATTAACTTCCTCATAGAATATAATGTTTATGAAATACAAGTAATAAAATATGCTAAAGCTTAAAATATGAAGCTTAAAAAGGTATTATTAAAACTCAACTGTAACTCAGCACATATTTAGAGGTTATACAAACAAGAGATTATTTCAAGGAGGAATAGTGTATCTTTGATTGTTTAGAATCACGGTGATAGTAAAAAGCAAACTGACTTTTAGTCAGTTTTATTGTTTTTAAGATCTCAAGAGACCACTTATCATGGCCCAGCCTTGTTTCAGGTGCATCACTGGATCTTAGTGAATTCATAGTGTGATGGTGTTTGATATCACTCTAACACTCAGGAAGGAACTTAAAACAATTAATTACAAAAATTAGAATGCTATAAGAATTTCAAGGAGCATGATAAAAAATTTTTCAAACAAATGTTCTTTTACCTTTTCTACTTTACTAGAGATAGTAATGATTTTCAAAATATATAAGAAATTTTTAAATACATGAAAATACTTTGTGGCATAAAAATAAACATAGTGGTACAACTTTTTTTTTTATCATTTCTTTTCTCAATCTCAAGGTGATTTAGATGGTTAATGACAAAATTGACTCTATTTTTAAGATTTAACTTTACTTTGAGTGATAATGGACATTAATAGCTGCCATTTTTTGTAAAAAACTAAGATCCAAGACAACTAATGTCGTTGGAATCCTTTGACACAATATAATCTGGACTATTTAAACTTGGTTTTGAAAATGTGAGTGATGTGAAACATCCACTGATTTCAAAGGTTAGTGCTAAATTAATTCCAAATACTTTCCATAAATGAAATACATTAGAGAAACGTACCTGAGAAGCAGATGATAAAGTCTCCTAGTTTATTTCATTCTGAGTGAGGGAACATGGCCTTTATAAGGACTATTATCAATGAATTTGAAATGACTCCAAAGTTCAAACATCAGCGAAGCATCACATCGTATGTTCAAATCCGATGACCGTTTGGCTAGGCAAATGCCATTTATATTTCAGGAGACATCATGTTATAATCAAAAATGAATTAGCAGACATGGAAACTTCAAGCACCGTTTGTCATCTGGAACTTATGTGCATTAATATGCCTCATATCTATCTGTGACTGAGAAAAGCTAAGTCAACTCCAAAATTACCATAACATTGAAAACTAAACAGTAATATATTTTAAAGTGAATGTATCGAAAATTGAATGCCAACTGAAAATAAATGATGGTACTACTTAAAATTAAATTACAAAAGGCTTTTTCCTTGTCCTTTACCCTATTGTCATCCTCAGTTAGCATAGCTGTCACATTTCTACCACTTATATTCTATAACAAAAATGGTTTAGAATATAAAATGAGATAAAAGACACACCTAATTCTACTGAAGTGAACACCTGATAAATATACTTGGTTTCTTATGAAAGAAAGATCCAATATTATTCTACTAATTGACTTGAATCTTCTACACAGGACTCCTTTACTAACCTATCTGGATTTTATTATTTTTACTTCCAATGTACAATATTTCCTAAATGTATTTGCACTTCTATAAGAAGAGGCAGAAGAAAACTAACAATTAATATGTTAAAATGTTTAAGATATCAAGAGGTAACATACACTTTATGGTAAAAATGAAGTTATGGAGTACTTATTTTTTGTCCTTCTTAATAAGCCTTAAAGCTGAACACATAAAACTGAATTATGTTTTAAGCCTAAAAGCAAATACAAATCAAACAAAAGAGAGCTGAAGATGTGTTTTGCCAATAGATTATTCTTTGTATACAGATGTGTGTACTGCGAAACAGAAACGCTGCCAGAATACATGAATCGTTCTAATTATGCTAAAAGGAACACTGCAAAAACAAAAGATAAAATCCTAACCATCAAGGACTATTAACTAAAACTATTTACAGAATTCCACAATTTTTTATGAAATAAAGGGATAACACTCAAGCTTCCAAAAGTAGTAATTTTTTCCTATCTCAAAACAGTATTATAACACTTCAGTAATAGTAAAGTATTATAGTTACTTATATATAACTTGTATATAAATATATATATAATTATTACATATAATTATATTATATCCATTATGTATATAATGGATATAATGTAGTTGTGTTCTTTGCAGGCAATACTTATATCTTATTTCATTTTATTTCCCCTGTAAGGGTAAGCATACTGCTTGAAATAGTAAAGATACTCAAAATCTGCTTATTGCATTACTGAAATTTTTCAAATGAATTAATCCCAGGCTGTAAGAAAAGACATGGCTCTTAAATCATAAAGAGCTACCGTTTAGAAAACAGTGCCTAGTCAGGCACTATACTAGGGATGGTACATATAGGCTTTTCCATTCTCAAACAACCTGTCAGCAGAGTATTATTATGCCCTGTTTATATAACAAGAGCTACAAGTATATGTTGAAGATTGTGCTAGAATTTTATATTTCTAATTTAATCCTCATAATAACTCTGTGAGTTTAACAGTGTCATGCTCACTTTTAGGGATGACAAAACAACACACAGGGGTTTAGTAGCTCTCTCAGAATCAGATAGGTGTTTTGAGCTCTAACAAAATGCCAGTTTAGTTTGAAATTGTGATTAAAATCTATGTTCATTCTATTATATGTTGCTATATATCTCTTGTGATTATATCATTAGTACACAAGGCAGAGTAAGGTGCCCTGTATGCATATACATATATATGTATATATTTACATACGTATATATGTATGTACATACACAATAAATGAGACCACCTCTTAAAGTGAAGTAAGAGATTATCAATTAATGAGCAACTAAGGATTATGGCAATATCCAAGTCTACTCAAAACGTCTAGCTCATAGCCTTAGTGTACAGGTAACTAAAATGGAAACCTAACAAAGTGTATAGCACTGAAACGGAGCAGGACCCTATTATGGTCGTTGCCCCCATGTACTCAGCCTGCCTTTTGTCTGTAGAAAAACTTTAGCCAGAGAATAAGTTTAATCAGAGAAGTGAGAAACGCAGAAACAAAGGGAAACAGTCGAACAAGACCAAACAATAATAGTTTAGTCATTAAGCAAAGTCAAGGACCTTTAGTTCCTTCTCAAGGGCTATACATAATATTCTGAGCCATATCCCTTGATCTGTCTTATAGATATTGAAAGACCCACCAGGTGGAAGAAGTTAACTACATAATGACCAGACTATAGCCATGACATAAGCTGCCACAATTCTGAGAACGGGCCTCAAAGAAATGGGGACAAAGTGACCCTGGAACTAAAGACTAACTGTACTTAAAGCAATCAATATGACGCTGATCAGACCACTGCATGACTAATTTCAAGAGGACTGTCAGAGCTGACTGTGCTGTTTCTGCATGTAGCCCCCTCCCTCCATCTATAAAAGCTCTTGCGCACTGATTGTCAGTGGGAGGGGTCAGCCTTTGGACAGGATTCCACCCTCCCCACGCCCCCCCTCGGTTGCTGGCCTCCGAAATAAAGCAAACTTTCCTTTCCATCCATCTTGCCTCTTTATTGGCTTTTGAGCAGCGAGAGCAGCTGAACCGCAGTTATTTGGCGCCCAAGGTGAGGCTGTCCTCTCGCGATATCTGGCTCCCCAGGGTTTTCCCCGAGGAGAACCTCGGGCCATGATTACACGCCAAGATGGCTGCGAGGAGTGAGCTGCTTGTGGTGAGCTGACCCTGAGGGAGGGATTTTTGAGGGACGTTCCTAGCAACTGCCAAAACCATTGGTTTCAGGGATCCTCCCTGTTTCTCCCCTGCTCGGTACTGGCTGTCAGCTTACACTTTTCCTTGGTGGAACGGAAACATGCCTCTGGATGAGCTGACCAGCTCTAAAATTAAGTAAGTCCACCTGTGTGCACCCGGGCAAACGTCTCTTTTGAGCATGAAGTGCTTTTGGGGCATTTTGCTGATTGGTTCAGATGTCTGTCTACCATTGAGGACCATTTGTGAGCACAAAGTGCTATTTGGGCATTTTGCCAATTGGTTCTGACATGTGTCTAACGTTGAGGACCGCTTGTGAGCGCTGAGTGTCATTTGGGCATTTTTCCAGTTGGTACTGGTGTGTGTCTGACGTCGAGGACCTTTTGTGTTGGCGAAGTGTTTGTTTGGGACTCCATTTGGGTTGTCCTCTTGAAGGATTTGTGACAGTTCTGTCTTCTGGTGCGTGAGTGTATATTCCATTTGTGTGATTTGTATCTTTGTTGTCTTTTGTAAAATGGGAAATTCAGGTTCAATTCAGTAGAGAAAAAGCTGATAAAATACTGTTTTCAGAACTGTGACCCCGAGAGACCAAAATTATGCCTAAGAGAAAGCTTGAAGTTAACTTTTGTTGTGTCCTTGAAATACAAAAACAGCCCACTTTGCCTGAAACTTCAGTCTTGGGTTAATTAGTAGAAATTCAAAAGATGTTTGGGTTCATTAAACATGTATCTTGTACGACATTAAAGAGAAATTGTGCTATGAGAAAAATGTATACTTTCAGAGGTTAAGGAATATGTTCTTAAGTTTGCCAATCAGAAAATGCTGGTATAACAGTCCAATTACTTGTTTCTTGGTTTTGTTAAGGCCTTTCATGGGTTAAAAATTCAATATGTAATTAAAGCTACTAAAATGATAAGGGGAACATTTCAGTGTGTAAAGCAAGTAGCATATGTGTTGTCGGCAAGAGAATGTGTAAAGACTGGAGATATTTTGTTAAGCCAAAATAAGAGAATAATTGAGCTGGCTGCTTATGTATAGGGAAAGTAAGGGATATTAATATGGATCCAGAAAGTGATAAAGTGTTCGTGAAAAAGGAATTTTGAGAAAAGAATTTTGTAAGTTGTCGGGATTAAGATTAGATTGATTTAATTAGATAAATGAATGTTGTTATTAATAGTAAGCTGGTACAGGACTGGAATTTGGTTTTCTCTTTCTGTTATGAGAACAAGGTTTTCCTGGAATATTGAATTGCTTTTGATAACAGACTGTAAGTTTCTTCTCTAGGTAACTTTGAGTGTTCCAGAAGGCCCCTGAGGCATCTCAGAAGAAATAGTAAAGTAACTAGGATTATTTGGTACATTAAATTACATGGAAAACACTGTCAAATAATAATGATGAGCATTCTTAGGTTGTACTGTATGGGTAACCTCATCTAGTGTTCTAGAAATTATATGAAGTTTCTAAAATTTGAATATGTTCTGGTATTATGTTGTCAGTCATACTTCTAGTTATACATTTTCTAGTGAAGTTGTCACAGAGTATAACTACTTATGATGTATATCATTACTGGTTTTAAGTCTACCGCTTGAAGCACACATACAGTGTGTGACAATTGGGTATAATTGACAAACGTATAGCCTATAAAATGTTTCCCCAACAGCATACCTCTGTACTTCTTTGTTATATCTGATTAGTTTTCCCCCAATGTGGGTGACTAGGCCAATATATAAACAAAAGAGTAGGCCTAGCATCGAGGGACATGAACAGACCCAGAGCAGGCAACTGAGCCACTCTGGCAACATTGGAAAAATGTGTAAGTCTCGAACTTCTTATCACTAACATGCAGGAAGTAATACATGCCTAGAATGGTTGTCCTGAAGATTAAATGTGATTGTTCAAAACACATAAGCTTACACTGTTCTGGGATAGGGGAATAATTGAAACATGCTTCTCCTCAACTTCCCACTGGGAAGAGAATTACCAAATCCACGAGAACAAAAGCTTTTGACTCTCAAAAGTTGTTGACATTATTATTGTGAAATTATTGTGTTATAGCATTAAAATAGCAAACAATTCATCAAGATAGAAAACAAAATAACTTTCTCAAATGAGCTGTGGTGGAGATTATTTTTTTTTAATCTCAATGAGCCTCTATATGGGTATGTGATGTTGGAAATGTTAGCTAGAGCTATGGTGGTACTCATTTTGCAATATATAGGTGTATCAAATTCAACACATATGCATCTTAAACTTACACAATCTTATATGTCAATTAGATCTCAATAAATCTGGGGAAAAAATGTGTTTTTCTGAAGTTTTAATGTGGTAGATGCAAACTTTCCAGAATATATATTGATTACTATCAGCATATCATTTGTGAATATAATGGCATCATAAATTTGGTAAAGAACTAATTTCAAAGGTTATATTATGTGGATAAGAATAAAAATTTAATGAATGTTTTTTATTAAGTTCATGTTATCATTTGACAAAAATGTGGTTGAGGTGTCACATTAAAATATTTTTATTCTAGCAATTTGAACAAAATTACTGATTTTTTTAAATAGTTGTATCTGTTGTAAACATTAATCATTTATTTATTGATTTAGTCAATACGTATGGCATGCATACTGTACTTATATATGTTCTCAGATATTTATGACCATAATGAATATCAAATATCATAACAACATATATTCATATCATACTTGTACAAATTTCAACTAGGCTTTTTTTGAGTTTAATATTAGTGCAGTCAGTTTGATTTTTCAGTAAGTTACTGTGATCCATATCTCAGACAACAAGGATGTTTGGAGTCTATTACAAGTTTTGGATAAAGCAACAGATACTGTCTTAGTATCATGTCATGTCCCTCCACTTGTACTTTAGTATTTTAGGAGTAAAATTATGTGCTTACAACCGCAGTGAGAAAATTTGAGATGAGTTCATTTTTTTCAATAAGTGATGCCACTTACACATAGCAACAGTATTTGTTTTCAGGGTTTTTTTTTTTTCACACAATTAGTGACATTATTATTTATGATCAGGCATTTTACACTTCGGAGTGCATGACATATCTGAGAGTAATAGGGTTCCTGCTTTGAGGGGATTCTAATTCATCATCCCTTAATTGCCTGCTTGGAGCAAAGTCAAACCAATTCCCTTCTTGCCTGACCAAAGCAGCATTCCTTTTGGCCTTGAACACCTGACTCTCACTTCTCTTTATAACAAACACTTGTCAATTTGAAAAATATTCACCATAAAGAGAGAGTGAGGAAATAAAATATATTCAAATGATTCTTATTAATGTCATTGTTACCACCAATTTTTAGGGTTGTAAGGCATTACAAAATAAGACCTCGTTGGATCCTCAGACATCCTGCAGAACTCAAATTAGGATTGATTGAGGCCTGGAATCACATTAAGTAATGAAAAGTAGAATGTAGCACTTAGAAAAAGAATTTTTCTATGACAAAATTCCACAAGTTCCAAGACTGTCACCATTTTGTCATAGATCCAGTATTTTTATGCATCAAAAGAAGATAAAAGTTTTTAAAAATATGTTTGTTTTTTTGCTTGTGGCATGTCTGAAAGGGAATTTTGGTGATTTTGGAATATTTTCTTTTAACCAAAACTTTCTAATCGAGGAAAATTTGGGGAATAAAATTAATTTAAAATATTATTTTCTAGAAAAGTATGAACCAAGTTCAATAAATTGTTTGCACGTCCATCTTCACCAAAGTTGATTTTCTTGTGACATTTGACTTCTGTTCTCTCTCTGCTCAGTTCCTTCCCCTCCTGTGACTGTGTCCCTGCTGAAATAACATGGCCTTCAACTCTCCAGGGCTCTTAGAAACCCCCAAACATGTAATATGTCAATTAGGTCGGCATTTCTAAGATTACAAGGATCTCTCCAGTGCTCCAAATATTCTTTTATAAAACATATCTACTTTTTACCCTGTTGCCCAAGACTTTTCTCTGCTTTTTGCCTCATTGGAAGGCATTTATTAAGCTTATTCAGGTTAGATTATTTTCACTGCCATGTCTGGATTTTTACATTTCATAAAGAGTAAGCCATACACAAAAGTAATTCACTTATTAATGATTGATAGACTGTTATATTTCTAATGTTATTTTTTGCAGGATGGCCACCTGATGTCCCTCAAATCATACAATGTAGCTAATCACTTGGCACATCTATACAGAAATGGGCACTTATTTTGAGGCTCAGCCCACAAGCTCTGTTATATTGTTGTTCTAATATTGCAAGACAATATTACAACTAATGCAAAAAATTGAGCACTCAGAAGACCAGGGAGTCTGTACTGGTACACCCGACTGACTGCTTATAATTTTATTGATACATTTTGCAGGTATATATTTGACTGTAAATGTAGGTTATCCTTAGTGACAGAATGTCAGGATAATTTTGGTAGTGGCCCTGTGAAAGAGGTACAAATTGGAGATACCAAAAACTCAGTGTGATTGACAAAGTGATGTTTAAATAAAATTCAAATATTAATTAGAAAGTATCACTTTAATGCAATAGCCCAGCAGTTACCCTAAATTAAAAATGTTACCCATTTAAAGATAAAATAATATTTCTGACTCATAGATAATAGAGCATATATCATGTTGTTAGGTTAGTTTATAATCCACCAAATCTTGGAAGGATGGTATAGGAAATGCATCTATAACGCAGATGATGAGGGTTGCTGGTCCACAGAAGAGACCTAAGATCACTGAACTCTCATTATTTGGGCCTTTTTAGCAACATCCTCTATCCCATGCCTATTGATATCAGTGTTACTAATTACTGAGTGCCAACTGTGTTCCAAGAGAATACTTCTTCACATATCTCAATATTTGTTCATCATTAGAACAACTCTATAATGTAAGCATTCTTGAAAGAGGTTATGTAGATCAGGAATCAACATAGTTTTTTTTCTGTAAAATTCATAGTATTTTCTGCTTTTCCTGTCATACAACCTCAGTGGCTATTACTCAACTCCATTGTTATGTAAACTAATGGGTGTTGCTGAGTTCAAATAAAACTTTATTTACAAAGTCAGGCAGCAGGGTGATGTGGCCCCAGGGTAACAGGGCCAAACTCCAATATGGATCATAGAGCTAGATCTGATTAATTCTGAAGTTTCCATGACTATAGATACACAGAAACCACTTAAGTTTGATACACGATTTTCTTAGCTATTAAATGAAAGCAAATTACCTCTATAAATCCCCCACATACACATGCAGTTTTTAATTCATGAAATTAAATTCACTCCATCTGTTCCTCACTTCAACAGAACAGACTGGTATCATTGGTCTGGGAATCTGAGGGAAAAGAAAACATATAAACATTCTGCGCAGCAGTTAGAACCAAAGAATGCTAAACGTTTTAAAAAGTTTTTTTCTTTATGGAAAAGAGGTAATTCTGCATTCATTGTTGACACGGAAAGGGAAAAGGCCAAAGAGATTCATGGAAATAAAAGATGACGTGAAAGCAGGCGCTGTGTGAAGGGAAAGTCAATCCAGCAATACTGTTGATAAAGGTTAACCACAAAAGAAACCTCACATCAGTGTTCAATATAAGGGCAATTAGAAGACAAACCACAATGTCTCTAACCCTAAGGATATGATCAGATTTCATTGATAGCATGTGCTTTAAGTAGGAAAACTCTAACCATAATGACTTTTTTGTGGTAGCATGTCTTATTACATGCACTAGTAGTCTGAATAGGCAGCAAGGACCCAAACACAAAACTTAGCCTAAACCCTGAAATGAATATTGAGAACTGCAGGTTATATGCTCTCTATCTGTCGTGACTTCCTGACAAACACTGTTTCCTAAAGAAAGCAACAATGCAATGAGAGACTTTGTCATTCCTTACATCTCTTTTTTTGAAGGTGTGGAGACAACCATAAGGACACACTTTAGTCAACTTATTTTATTTTGTTTTCCCCAGCAAATATTTGCAATTTATATTAAAAATGCATTTGATAATATAAAATGAAATGGTCCCAATAAGTGATCCTCTTCTTTATTCTAATTTGATTATTTCACTGTATTTAGCAATTAACCTCTCTGAAACTCCACCCTCACCCTTTTGTTTGTACTTTGTGTGTTTACAGGAAGCAGTATAACAAGGTGACTAAAAACACCATTGATACCAACACCATAATTTTTTAGTTCTGTTTCTCGATTGACCCTTAATTCCTCATATGAAAAGTGGGAATAATTGGCTAACTACTTTAGAGAAAAAATGGTGCTGACTATTGAATTAAATATATAATTACTGAAGAACTTGGTATTCTGTCCCCATCATCTCTTGTCTGGCAACAGGGCTTGTCGTCTAACTGATCTTGATTCCACTTTTGCTTCCCATTTAGTTTACTCTCTGAGCAGTAAAGAAACTGATTTTTTACACGTGGACTAAATTATAGCATTCCTTTGCTCTACACCTTCAAATGGCTTGAGATCACATTTCAAATAAAAGTCAAAAGTTCTCACTGTTACAAGTCTCTTTTTCAGATTTCCCACCACTGAAACCCTTGCTCATTCTATTAAAGCCACAGTGGTGGTCTCGTTTTCCTAAAATACAACAAGCTTCTGTCTGTGTTACGACCTTTGTTCTTCCATTGGCCATTCACCTGACCCTCTCAACTTCCAGTTCTCTGCTCAAGTGTCACTTTATCATGGAAGCTTAGCCTAAGTATCTTGTCCAAAATTGCTCAGCCCCTGTGCATATTTTAGTTCCTCTTCTCTCTAGACTTCTCTCATTACTCTCCTCTTGGTCTTCCCTCCTACCCCCTCTAGCCACATTGATGTTCTTTTAGGTATCTTCAGTTATCTTTATACTTGCTTCCAATTACAGGTGACAAGAGGTCATCCTCAATTTTAGTGAGTGATGTGAGGTAGGGAGCTAGGTTAAAATATGGAAAATATTCAACAATTATTTTTGAAAAGAAATTACTGTCCTCACTAAATTACATCAAAGCCTCTGTCAAAGGTAACTTGACTATGCATGTGTGGCTGGATTTTAAGACATTTACTCTGTTCCTTGATGTATTTGCCTATCCTTTGCCAGTACCACACTATCTTGATTCCTTTTTCTTTATATCAAGAGTTGGCAATTTTTTTTCATAAAGGACCAGATATTAAATATTTTATGTTTTAGGGGCCACATTGTATATTCTTCTTTATTTTTACAACTCTTTGAAATATAAAAACTATTCTTAGCTCTTAGGCCATACAAAAGCAGGTCACAGTAGGGATTGGCCCACAATTTAACAGAAGTTAAATTACTATGCTAATTAAATTATTATACTAATAATTAAAATCAATAACATAAGTTCTCTAATTTTGTTCTCTTTAAAAATTTGTTCAGCAAGTCTAAATACTCTAACTTTGTATATACAATTTAGTATCAGGTTATCAATATCTACAGAAAAAATACTTGGGATTTTGATTGTAATTGCATTGGATTGCATTGATTTTATAGATTATTTGGGAAATAATTGATATTTTTATTGTTTCAAAATAATATACTTGAATGCCTATACCAATTAACTTTATCACTGAAAATGATAAAATAATTTAGTATTCAGACTGCTGAGACAGCTAGCTCCCTGAGATAATTTGTTCACTTGATAATGCCACAGTCTTGTTGTATGTGTGTTTGTTTGATGTGGAGGTTAAGGTATGATTACATAACACTGTGAGGTGAAGCTCTGGACTCCTTCCAATTCCTATCACCAATTAGAAGTGGCAAAGTCTTACTCAGATTATTTTTACCTGTAAATTGAAAGAAAGCATGGGGAAACTGTGGTTATGATCCATAGCTTTTCAAACTAGAAGCCACCAATCTTCTGTAACAACAAATTCAAGAAATTGGTGGTTAATTGTAAACCACAAAAATAATTGGCTGACAGCATAGTCAAATGCTTCATTTTATTTGTCTTAGTGGTAAAATATGAATGGCTGTAAACTCAATCTGGACACTGAGATTTATATCAGTCATGGAGACTATATTTTAGTCTGGGGACTCCTGAATGAAAAGGCCCCTAAGTCCATGACATGAAGAACTGCTTTAAAAAAAATTACCCGAAAGTTTTTTGTGACTGTGTAGCTGACCTTTCTGTAGGTGTCCTGGTATGCTTTCACACTTTCATTTTGTGCTCTGTACATTTCTATATCTTGTCTTCTTCCCAAAGTACAAGTTTGGGTTAGTTTAGCATAATTCTGAACCATTAAAAGAGTTCTTTTAAATTTTTTCCACAGCTCATTAGTCTTAGCGTTAAGCTTCCCAGTACTACATTTGTCATCTATTAGCCTTATTATTGACTACATTGTTCCTAATTATTTACTAATCCTCTTAATTTAGAGTCACAAGGAATCATAGTTTCTGGAACATTTTCTGATTCAGTTATGGCAAAGATTTGAGAATAACACAGTTGCTAATTGGAAGTTCTCTTTCACTTTGATGCCAAACCTTTCCACTATTGTATTTTTATCCTTAAGAAAATACCTAATTATTTTATTTATTTCAGAAGTTTTAAGATAGCTATCACAAAGCCATCCATGACTTCAATTAGATTCTAAGCTTAATTCAATTATTAAAAGAGGGAAAAGTCTCCCACTTCTTTTTTGAAAGAATCTTGGCCGGAAATTCAAGTATCAAATACAGAATATGATTTTTGCACTAAAATTCTGACAGCAAGGTTTGAAAAGTAATGTGTTTAGCTACCACAGTGATAGGTTGCATCAGATAATTAGACACACAGCTTTATCACATTAGTTGTTTGTCATCAAAGATAATAAAGGGAAAGTATTCATAGGATCAGGAAGTCTCAAATATTGGATGCAACACCTGCTTCTAACCTTGACTCTTAGTAGAGACTTCCTCTTGGTTTTTGGATGCTACTTCCCTTTGGCTCTGCTGTTTACATTGCATATATATCTGTAAGTGTTTATATGTATGTAAGGCTTTAAATTGCAGCTAACCACTGCAGGTTGAGCTTGTCCTCTTTTATGGTTTCAATATGACCTTGTAGTCCATCATCCATTTTTCATCCATGAATAATTTCTACAGCCATGTTTCCCATCACCCTTGACTACTGTTAAGAATGTTTTCTTCTTTTCTAAAGTTTCTTTTTTTCTATCAAATCATTTATATCATTCATATGCTATGGCCAATTATTTTTCAATCTCATCCCTGAAGTTTGAGTCAATAATTATGATAAGATTTAGAAAACACTGGTCCAGAAGTCCTTAACATATGTTATTTTCATTTAGTGCTACATTTTAGGAAAAAAAATATTATGACCCTTTAGTTCTGAAGAATGGTTTCTAGTTGATGTTACCATGAAAAAGAAACTACGTATTTTGTGTAAAGCTTGTTCAAATATTTTTGGCTTTTGGCTATTAACTGCTCTGTAGACCATTGGATTACATATTGTTAAACTGGATGGCTCCTTAATAATCAATGTACCCCTGTAATTTCAAAGGTGAAGACATTGACCTCAAAGAGCTTAAATGCCCTTCAGAGCATTAGTTGTCTCCATATCTCTGATCAGAGCTCATTATAAGTTTTTTTATAACAATTTTTGTACCCTTTATTTATTTATTTATTTTTGGTTGCATTGGGTCTCTGTCTCTGTGCGTGGGCTTTCTCTAGTTGTGGTGAGTGGGGGCTACTCTTTGTTGCAGTGCGCAGGCTTCTCACTGTGGTGGCTTCTCTTGTTGCAGAGCACAGGCTCTAGGAACGCAGGCTTCAGTAGCTGTGGCACGTGGGCTCAGTAGTTGTGGCTCGCTGGCTCTAAAGCACAGCCTCAGTAGTTGTGGCACATGGGCTTAGTTGCTCCACGGCATACGGGATCTTCCTGGAACAGAGCTTGAACCTGTGTCCCCTGCATTGGCAGGTGGACTCTTAACCACTGTGCCACCAGTGAAGTCCCAATTTTTGTACCTTTATGCAAAAGTCTATCTTCTGTAAAAAATGCATATATCTTAAGATTGACCTTATATTTATCATCTAGTCTGAGACATATGAAAACAACAGATGGTGATAAAATTCTAAGAATATTATAATAATTTAAAAATATTTATTTAGTGACTTAAATGTTGGTTTCATCATATTGGTGTTCACATAAAAATGCTTATTCAAAAATATTTTTTTAAATAAAATCAAATAATTTCTTAAAAATACCGTCTATCTGTGTAAATTAAAGCAATGTTCAAAAATATTACATTGAATATCTGATCATTTACAAGAGCTTCAACAGAAAATACTTATTTACGAATTTTAATCAGTTTGGTATAGCCATATGTTTTTCTTTTTTTTAAATTAAATTTTTATTTTTTGGCTGTATCAGGTGTTAGTTGTGGCATGTGGGATCTTTTGTTGCAGCACGTGGGCTCTCTAGTTGTGGTGGCGGGTTTTCTCTTCTCTAGTTGTGGCGTGTGAGCTCCAGGGCACGTGGACTTTGTAGTTGTGGTGCGCGGGTTCCAGAGCATGTGTGCTTTGTAGTTTGCAGCACACAGGCTCACTAGTTGAGGCACATGAGCTCAGTAGTTGTGGCGTGCAGGCTTAGTTGCCCCATGGCTAACCATATTTTTCAATGTAATATTTTTTTCAACCTAAGCCTTTTAAAGAATTGCTTACAAATATTTCTTAAGGTAGCCTTTTTTGTTAATACATTTTAAAATGTTCACTCTTTCACTCTCTTTTCTGTATATCCTAATAGTTTTACTTGAGGAAATAATCACTCTACAGGTGCTAAGGGACCTGGCAAACTCAGGACAAATCCACTAAACGGATGCTATTCACAGTAGTAGTTTTAAAAATGTTGAAATACATAAATATTTACCACAGATAGTCCATAAATACTCTATTGTTACTAACATTTTATGAGACAAAATTAATTGTGTAAGTTGTCTCTATTCCAGTTTGTTATTCTTGTCTACAGGTTCACTGAAACTTGGCTGGTAACTAGTGATCAATACTAGCATCACTAATACTGAGCCAAATTGACATCATATGCCTTCTGATAAAATGCTAAACATGGTTCTAATCATGAGGAAATATTAGAGAAAAGCCAAATAGACATTATGTAAAACAAACAAACAAAACAAAACCTGGCCTGTACTCTTCAAAAAATATCAAGGCCAAGAAACACAAAGAAAGGCAGAGAAATTATTCTAGGATAAAGAACAAAGAGAATTGACAACTAAAGGCAATGCATATTGTGGACTAGAAATGAAAAACACTATAAAGGACATTATTGGGACAATTGACAAAATTTGAATATGTACTGTGGATTTTTATCCAGAAAATTTGTAATTTTCTGATTTTGATAATTCTCCTGTGATTATTTAAGACAATGTTCATATTCTTAAGAAATACACATGAAACTTGTAAGGTAAATGTCTCCACTTACTCTAAAATTGTTCAAGAAAATATATGTGTTGATATTTGGATTGATATGGGTAGAGAGCAGATGATGAAGCAAATGAGGCAAAACACAAAACATGCTTAATCTGACAAAAGAGGCTATGGAAGCTTTTTGTACTATTCTTGCAAATTTTCTATAAATTTGAAAATATATAAAAATTTAAAATTACCAAAATGAAAGTTGTGGCCATTTTTTCCTTACTCCTGTAATATTTCCTGACAGGTTTAGTTCTCTTACCATAATGCCTCCCAAGGGAAAAAAAGAGGTCATCGTTCTCTTCCCACGTTAGAAGGCTCATATGTCTTTGGAATTTAGTTCATTTAGACTTTTTTTCATCTACAGCTCTGAATAGTTTAAAAGCGTTTGCTGGGTATTTTCTCATTGTTTGAGTAGAAGTGATGGTCTCATGCGATGTCCTTTGCCTTAACTTGAAATGATTAGGTTTCTATACACCATCATCTTAAAGTAAGTATTAACTTAGAATAGATGCTAATGCTTTTCCAACTGATTTGTGTCTTCGGGACTTTAATGTAGAAGTTCAGATATATGGCCAGTCTAATTATTAAAAATGATAACTTTCTATTTGGCTGACTTTTAAAATGTGCTCTTTTTTATCATAGTAGAAAATTTTTACTACTGCTTCACAATGATTTTGAGATCGATGGTCCAGCATTTTATTCCTTACATAGCTATGCACTTCTAATTTATAGTTACTAAATGACTAAGGAAAGATTTATAATAATTTTCATCTAAGAGTAAAATTATAGTCAAATTATAAGTGCTAGGTATATTTTATATAAACTACACAAAAAACTCTGAAGCTCTTCTGTGATGCTCTTTAGATGTTATTTGCTATATTTCAGCTTCCTAGGTAACCAAGTTTTCTTAAATTTCCCAGAGTCACAGCATTCCTATGAATTTCAAACAAAAATATTTTAAAGGACAAAAGCTTTACTTTTCTTTTATAAAATTAGTATACCATAGGAGAATATTTACAAAATACAAATAAACTTTCATTCAGTCATTAATTTATTGAGGAAATACTATGTACCAGGTACTGCTAGGCAAGGTAAATAATATCACTGAACAAAATACATATTTTTCCTGGGCTTACATGCTACCAGAGTGGAAAAAAAAAACGATAAATGACAAAAAGTAAATCATATGGTAAAATAAAATGTACTAAGTGTAAGTAAGGGAAAATAAGAGCAGATTAAAGGAGATCAGAAATATTGACTGTGTATGCAATTTAAAATAGACTTGTTTGGGAAGGCCTACCTGAGAAGGTGACATTTCAGAAAGAATTGAATATAAATATTTGCAGGGGGAAAAAAGTCATCTCTAAAAGATAATTCCTATTAAATTTTTTTAGTACGCACTTTTAGTCCTTTTTCTACAGATATTTGTATGTTTATGTCTTTTGTAACTTGTTTTTTGTTACTTAGCCACATGTTTTAAACAGATTTGAACCTGTTAAATAATTTTCTGTAACAGGGATTCTCCAAAAGAGTTCCAGGGTTCCCCTAAGTTCCACAGAAGTACTTCATGGAATACTATTTATGGTAGAGAAAAACTAAGTAGCATTCTTGGGTGCCTTGCTCCACAATTAGAGAATTGAGCACTACATACATTATCATTTGGGGGAAAAAATACAAGTGCCAAAGAAGTTCAGAAAAACTTCTGTTCTCCATATTTTAAAGCTAGTTTGTTGTGTAATTTTATGACTTTCTGAATCAGTCCAGTATGGTCGTGGTTTTAGATTGTCTGCAATTTTCCTTCACTATATATGTGATGTCCTCAATGGACATCTCTGCAGTTCAATTGTCATATAATATATATCCACATTATTTCACTACAATGTATTACTATAACTGGAACCATGTATGTAAATAACACATAAAAATCTAACATGATTTATTTATTAAATTACCCTACAGCATCACTACTATTTATATTTCCACAGTCATTGCTTAAGTGTAGCCATTTACCTGAATGCTTCTTTATACAGTATTTTATTTTTATTTGGGAGGAAATGGTATCTTACTGATATTTTCTGTACTTTTTAAATTTTTTGGCTATTTTTTCAAGAGTGTTGATAGCCCCATTGTGTAATTGGATGCCAAAAAAACCCCCAAAAAACAAAAACAACAACAAAAAGAACTGTTGGATGTTTTGAAAAGTATTTTTGCATTCCAATTCCAGAGATATGTAGAAGATACTCTTGCATGTTAGCTAGTTACTGGAACCCTGGACTTAAACTTGCTTGCTGTGGTTTACCTGCTTCTTCTTCTAGTGCATCCTCGTCAACAAGTTAAGGTTATCTGTCAGAGAGATATGTGAGTGTCCTAGGTTCTAGGGTGGATGCTGAGGTTTGCCTTTGTGAATATTCCAGTAGATCATTTGTAAAATAAAGATAAATCTTTTCCTATAAGAACTTCAGTGCTTATGCATGTGCTGTGTAGGCAAGAGTAAGCAGTAGGAGGAAAAAAAATGTGTAGCAAAAATATAATATACTACACTTGGAAAATGCTTGTTTTGCCTTATAAACAAAGATAAATCTATGAAAAAAATCATTTGGCTGATTTGGTTGGCTGGGGAATTCATTTGTTCCCAGAGAAGTTACATTAGGATTCCATCCATTTTCTCATAATGTATCCAGATGCAAGAAATTTAATTTATGTTTTAAATATAGTAAATGTTCTAGATTAAGGACTGTGTGCCTGCCTGATTTTACACTCAGCTGTTTTATTTTTTTGCCTGAGATACAAAACAAAATGCCTTGAGCTATATAAAACTAAGTTATTTGCTTCCTAATTTTTTTTATTTGCTGATTTGTATAAAATTTGGAGAGACCTTACCAGGCTGAGTGCCTATATACCTGAGGGAATTTTTTTTTTAATCAATTTTTATGGAATTGAAACTTAACATACTGCCATTTGCATCTAACTTTGCTTTGCAAAATGTCTTGGGAAAGTGCTTGTTCTTTAATTTGCTGATAGTTTTGAATGTTAATAATGATAAGTTTAATATAGGAAAAAAATCAAGATATTTGACAAATTTTTGAGAAAACTTAAGTGATACTGTTTTCTGTTATCTTACACAATGATTAGTCTTTTTAAATAAAGCAAATCGAATACGGATGTTTCTCATAAAGTAAACTTTTTGTGTCATAGCTGTTTCCCACCATCCTCTTTTTCTTGATTCACCTTGTTCCTTTAATGTATTTATAGAAACATAGGTTTCAAGGCCTTAGGTTTCAGTGATAACTTGACTGCCCTTTTGCCAGGTAGATGGAATGAAATTAGACAAGAGTGAAATTTTTCAGTGTTCCCTAATTCATTAGGGTAAGATATAAAATCTCTTTATTGACATTTAGGAAATACATAGTGCTTCCTTTAGGCCTTTCAAAGCTCCTCAAACTAATGAGAAACAAATGGAGTCGAAGAAATACAAATAACTACAAAGAGGACTGTTACACCAAGGTGGGGGGCGGGGTCTCTTCACTGCAAGTTGAAGAGGAAAATAGGAGACAATCATTAAAATAACTCCAGAAAATTAAAAGAAAATACATTGATCAAAATGACAAACAGAGCTGGTTAAAATAACCAGATAATGACAATGTGAAGTCCTAGTGAAACAAAAAATAATGTTTTGATTTTTCTATGTTCTCGATTTTAGTAACAGACTGAAAATAGCAATTAGATTGAAGCTTTCATAGGTGATAATGTAAAGATAAATTCACATTTAGACTCAGTTGTATATGAGATTAAACAAACCTATTATTTCATGTATTGGAGCTGATAGTATCTCCAGTTATCTCTACCGAGAAAAGCAAATCTTAGATATTAATGTATCACTTTATGGTTGTTTCCTTTCATTACATTTATTAGATGGAGTACACTGTGCAGTTGCTGACTCCTTAGCTTGTAGGTAATACTCTTATTTCTTCTTTTGCAGAAATTCATGTGAGATATTCTGGCTAGGATGACTCAAGAGGGCAGGGCTACTCTAGGGATGAAAAACCATTCCATCTGAATGACGGCTCTACGTATCAGATCTCTTAGACAAACTACCACAGCCAATTTTAACTTCTTAAATATTCCACATTCCTCTATTTTTCAGAATTATGTATTCTGCCTAGTAGAAAGAGGTTGGAAAGCTTAGCTAACTATCTACTATTTTAAATATTTACTCTGCCTGTTTACTCTTGATTAATATGTATAGGTTTCATGTTAGGGTGAGAGTTAAGATTACAGCAGAACAAAACATTTATGAACTCAATAAATCATATGCATCTCTCCTTTCTCATTATAAATGTTTTAGACTTATAAAACTGAAAAAGATCTTCCCCATACTTTCCTTGTTACTGGTTTTACTTTTTACAAATTTTATCTGTTAAGAAAAATCCCCAAAATTATAGGAGGGTAAAGAAAATAAGCATTTATCATATTGAAATAAAATGCATGAAATCTTCTGAAATCAAGTCAGTAAGTAAACTTAGAGGAGGATAGTTTAGATACTAACTACTATTCTCCTTTCGTTCTCTTTCTATGAGCAGCAACCTATGTTCTTTTCATGTCAGTGACAGAGATGTAAGAAATTATAAGCACCTGAGGCATTTTTATATGATTAGGCTTGCAGTTGGCATACTGGCAGTTCCATCCACATGCCATTGGCCAAAGAAGCCACATGGTATCATAGGTTGAATTGTGTCCCCCACAAAAGATGTCAATGCTGTAACTCCAGTACCTATAAATATGACCTTAATTGGAAATAGAGTGTGTTGCATATGATCAAGCCGAGATGAGGTCATTAAGATGAGCCCTAATCCAACACAAAGCACTTAATTCTTATATGCATCGAGAAACCCTAAAGCTGCCGGAAGCTAGGAGGGAGGCATGGAACTAATTCTCCCTCACAGCCCTCAGAAGGAATCAACCCTCCCAACTCCTTGATTTCAGAATCCTAGACTTGAGAATCATGAGATAATCATGTTTCTTTTGGATATAGTAGAACATTTTTGTGTACACTTTCACATACAAGCAAGTTATTGCAATTTTCCTGCCTTTCACTTTCATTCATAGTTTTGTATTCTGAATGAGAAACCTCCAGTAAAATTCTTTACTCCTGAGAAAGACCAGCATTATAACCTCTGACTTCTTATATGTTTTTATTCAGTTTCATAAATGACAATGTTTAAAATATGGTAAACCATTTTTCTAAAGAATAGAGACCATTTTCTTCAACTATACTTAGCTTTAGATGAGGTGGAAAAAAAAAAAAAAAAGAAGACTGAATCCCCCAGTCAAACAAGAGCTTTTCCAATTTAGTTTTTAAAAATGGAGCTAGTGTTATTCAGAAAGTTGCAAAAACAATTCTGAATATAGTTCTCTAAATAAATAGCATGTACACTGGGCAAATGGAACCAGTGAGTTCAATAAAAGCAGAAAATCTATTAAAAACCTGCTACAAACCACAGCTTATTATAGGTGTTACAGAAATTTCTTTAGAAAATTTCCTTCCAGTTACTTTTTCCATTTAGTTACTCTGTCAGTATTTATCGCATACTCATTGGATATAAACTGCATAATACCTAGTGTGGAAACTTAAAGAAAATGCACATTTCATACTCTATGCACGTGGGAAGTTATACTCTTGAGTATACATATAATAAATTCCTATAACTAAATAATTATTTTTCTTGTATTTTCCATGTATAATAAAAGTATTTAAACAAATCAGCAGTAAAGTTTTTATCACAAACTACAAAGAGCAAACCTAATAGAGAACATTATAAACACTTTCTTTATTCAGGCATAGGTAGATTTACTATGAAAATATAAACCTTAAATGTCAGGACCCCTCATTTACATGAACCCTTCTGAAGGCTCCAGGAGGACCCTGTCAATGTGATTACATGATTGAATATGTTTATAAGATTTCAAAGTTTAAAAAAAAGACAAAAAAATTAGCCAAAATCATGAAAAACTATTCTCCCTTTGCACTTTGAATTTCTTGCTATCACTGTATGCCTCTTAAGGCATAGCACTGGAGTGGTCATGCACATCTTTAGAATATTGCTAAAAGAATATTCATTTGGGACATGTTTCTTTTGTGTTCAGTAAACATTTTTGTGTGTACACTTCCACATACAGCTAAGTTATTGCTATTTTCTTGCCATTCGCTTCCATTCATAATTTTGTATTCTAAATAATTTATTGTATAAGTTTCAATATCAAGAGTTTAGAGTTTCCAACATTCTTTCCTAATTTTCTTACAAAAAACATAGTTTCTCTGACAAACAATTGTTGTTAATCAAGAGGGCAGAGAAGCCTGTTATTTCCTCTCTTCCTCTTACTGAAATTGGTGATATAATCCTTTGACTTGCTGGAGAAAGTCTGTCCATTTTCCTGTCACATTGCTGGGACAATTATAGTAGCCAACTGAAAGCTGGGTATGGGACAAAATTGATTAACCTGTTTCCCTTCCAGTTAGACAATCCATATGATAATTATTTTAACATATGCCATTATAAGCATGATATCTGTGAGTGGAAGGAAACTTTAGTCCATACCTTAGGGGTACTCAGCATTTGAAAAAAACTTTGGAATCCACAATGCAAACATTTGTTATAGAAATATTTGAAATATTGTTCTTGAAATGTGTACCAGAGATTTTGTAGGGCAGAGTGTTTGTTTTTGTTTTTAGGTAGTATACAGATGTTAGAAATGCTTTTCTTTAGCAAAATAAGTGGTACTTAAGAGCTATGTATACTCAGAGAATTACTGTACAAGTGCCACCACCTTTGCATCATCTGATGGCCAGGAGCAGCAGAGCAGGACTTAAATTGTTTGATTCTGTGCATTCCTACTTGGTCCCCTCCAGTTTCATTTTGTGGAGAACTGTTTTGTGACCCATATTGGCAGATCCTGCCCTCAGAAGGTCACAGCACCGATCTCGAGGTACACCTCCCTGAGTGTCTGTGGAAAGAGACTGGGTAAATCCCTGAGATTACAAAAATTAGTTTGTGAATAGGTACATGTGGCTAATAAATGTGTATATGTTTGTTACTTTGTAAAGTACCACCCAGCAGTGAAGTTGTTGCAAGGAGATACAAATCCTGCATTCACCTTTAGCTCTCTGAGGCTACTGAGGATACTTAAAAAAAAAAAAATTCCTTGGTTCAGTTTACACATGACCCACTCAACAACTGCTTGAGAGACAGTCAAGGTGTGTGTGTGTGTGTGTGTGTGTGTGTGTGTGAGAGAGACAGAGACCGACAGAGAGGTAAACTTAATTTGTTTGAAATTTTACAAAGGGGTGGAGGCAAAGGATGGAATTATATTATTTCAATCCTGCCTTCTGAATTGCAATTTCTATTCTCAACAACCCTAGTAAGTCAAAGCAGCGGTTTCTCCTTTATATTTTTTCTGTGTGATGGGGATACTTTCATATTCATTTTGTATCTCTAGGGCCTAAAACAATGCCTGGCACATAATAAGCACTCAATAAATGTCTGGCACATTAAAAAATGAATAAGTCATATTTTCCAGTTTTCCAAAAATTACCATAGCATATCTTATTTCTCCAATTACCTCTCATCTAAGTAATTCTCTATTTTAACAAAAACAATAAGTAATATGATTGTTGCATTATTTTAATATTTGTAGACAACTATGCCCAACCTCTGTGCCTCATTCTTTTCACCTTTAAAACAGAGCTAATAATAGTACGTAGCTCACAGGTGTGTTGTGCACGGATTAAATGTGTGTGAATCACATTGAGCTGTGCCTGCACATACTAAGCACTCAAATCTCAGTGATTATTATAATCCCATTTTGTCAATATGGAGTAGTATTGTTCAAATTTAATGGTGAGAGTACAGTTATTAAAGCTGATTTGTTTTATGTTGCTTTCAATCTTTTAATCTCTTTAAATGCACTGCCAAATTTTCTGGCATGTAAAACTGCCACAAACACAAAAATATTTAAGCCCAATTTAGAAGATCAGAATAACATAATAAATATTATTGATTTAATAATCATACACTCAAATTTGTAGTCTGTAAGCTGAGGATATTCTTTATTCCTCAGTGCCTGTGGAACATTTACAAAATTGCATTATTTTGCAGGCTACAAAGAAATGCTCAACAGATTTTCCAAGTAGAAATTGCAGAGGTCATACTCTATGACCATCAAAATATAAAACTAGAATTTAATAACATTTTAAAATTTAAAAACTTAGAAAATAAAGAACATTTCCTTAAATCTTGGGTTAAAAAGGAAATTAAAAGTGTGATTATAGTCTATTTAGAAAATAATTACAGCACAAATATTATATTTTATGGTGTTTAGCTGATACTGTACTTGGCAGAAAATGGGGTGTGCCTTAAGTGTTCCCACGGTTTTGGAAGTAAAAGAAAAATAATAAGCTGAATAGTTACCTCAAGAAATTAGACACATAGTGCCAAAGAAAACAAAAAAAGCAAAAGGTAGAAATTAACACTCTAAATAGCAGAAACTAATCAATTAGGGAACAGGGAAGCTGAAATACTTACTGGTTAAGATTTTTAAGATTTTCTTTGAAGAGACTAATATTATCTACATATAGCTAGTAAGTGTAATCAAGACAAAAAAGAAAATTTTAAAGAGATAATATTGAAATAAGGAAGGTTTTTTAAGAGAAAAACAATTGAAAAGGAGGAGATAAACAGATATTTGAAAGATTGTTAAAATATAATACTCTTTAGGCCTCTATGCTAATATATTTAAAAATCTAGAAAAAAATAAATGATGTCTGTATGAAATATAAATGAACCAAACTAGCTTGTGAATTAGAACATCTGAAGACTTGAATACAGATCTTGAAAATTACATCAAAGAACTACTTCCTTGAAGAATGCCAGTTTTCTTTCAAAAGTTAAAGAACTGACTCACTTATCTTTTAAATGTTGAAAAGCATAGAAAAATATGGATTTTTAAAAATTTGTTTTAAGCCAGCAAAATGTAACAAAATTAGCACAGAATAGTAGAAAGTAAAAATCATGGCCAATCTCACTTAAAAATAAACATGCAATAATCATTTCACTATGTATGTATATCAAACCATCATGTTGTATACCTTAAATATATATATATAATTTTTATTAAAATAAAATAAAATTTTTTAAAGAGATATTTCAAAATTTGACTGAGATACATAGAATACACTTGATTCATTGAGGAGGCATATTGTGTTATCTGATGATACAAACTATGTAAATTATCTCCCAGTTATGCAATAAATAGATTTCAATTTCAATTATAATCCGATTTTGATAAGTTGAGGGGATGTATATTAACATTACAAATTCCTATAAGAAAGTAAATGTTCTAACATAGTGATAAGAATTTCGGGGAGAAAAAAGGTTGTACTGGCTATAAACATTCAATGAATAAAGCAGAGTGAAAATATCAGTTTAATAGATTTATGAGCAGAAAAGTTTGATGAGCTACATGAGGGAGAGCTTATATCCATTTTGTTCAAATTTGTATATTTAGGAGTGTCAGTGCTAAATAAAAAGGTGCTGAATGAATGAATGAGCGAAGTTGGGATTTGAGATGACTGTATCTCTGGCTGGCACCTTGATTGCAGCTGTATGAGAGACTCAGAGCCAGAGAATCAAGCTAAGCTGTGCCTCAATTCCTCACCCACAGAAAATGTGAGATGATAAATGTTTGCTGCTTTAAGTTGCTAAGTTTCGGTGTAAATGATACTCATGAAAATATGCAAGCATGTTGCAGATGAAAATATATGTGTACATTTGTCTTAACTTTCCCTATGGGAGGATTTTCTAAATATAATTTAGGATTTTCTAAATATAATGTTAAAAAAAGAAAATATAGAGACTGAACTATATTTGGACTACTTCCAAAATGAAGTTTGTAAAAAAAAAAAATGCAAATATATAGCAACAATTTGGGAAATAATTTATGATATGTATAAAAGGAAGAGAGTCGGTATTCATATTTTATAAGGAGCTTTTCAATTAATAATAGATAATGAAATCCCACAATTAAAAAATGGGCCAGAGACATGAAAAAGTACTCTACAAAAGAAGAAAAATGAAAAGCCAATTAAAGTATGGATTAAACCTCACTAGTAATTAAGTATCTGTACATTTTAAAAATCAGCAGAGACAACAGAAAAACACCTATCTATCACCTCTTTTCTTGTTGCTGAAAGACTTTTCTTGTGCTGGCACTGAAATTCCCCTTCATTTACAGTAAGTCCCCTACATACAAATGAGTTCCATTCTGAGAGCATGTTCATAAGTCCAATTTGTTCATAAGTCTAACAAAGTTAGCCTGGGTACCCAATAGATTTATGATACTTTTCATATAAATAATACATAAAAAACAAACAAAAAAATAAAACATTTTTAATCTTACAGTACAGTACCTTGAAAAGTACAGTAGTACAGTACAACAGCTGGCATACAGGGGCTGGCATCGAGTGAACAGGCAAGGAGAGTTACTGACTGGAGGAGGGAGAGGAGGTGGGAGATGGTAGAGCTGAGGGCTTGTGAGCAATAGGAGATGGAGAGCAAGCTGCAATTTCACTCACGCCTGACGATGATGGCACAGGTTCTGGTTCCTTGCTGGGTTCAAGTCTGTTGGGTTGGCCAAAAAGTTCATTCGGGTTTTTCCATAAGATGTTACCAAAAACCCGAACGAACTTTTTGGCCAGGCCCAATATCTACCCTCTTGAAAAAACAATCCAGTGATGTATGGGTAGTAGCTATTTTTTTTCTCGTCATAGATGACATGGTAGCACTGGATTGCATTCTGAACAGCTGCTGCAACCTTCGTGTACCATTCTACGTTCGGGTCCTGTGCCTCAAAAACTAACATTGCCTCCTCAAATAAAGAAAATCCCCTTGCCATTTCCTGCGTCGTGAATCTCTTCGCTTCTTCAGTTACTTCTTCTTCTTGTCTCTCTTCATCCTTTTTCTGGGCCTCCAGTTCCATCAGGTCTTCATAAGTAAGCTCCTCATGTTGCACAGCAAGGAGTTCAATGAAGTCGTTCTCTCGCAGATCTAGCTTGAAATAAAGACACTGTACTACTGTACTATATACAGTACTGTACAGTAAAGTACACAGAAGCACGACCACTTGTAGAGGATGCACACACATGACAGTGTACGCCAGACATGTGAACTAACTTACATGATTGGACATGCAAAAGCACATTTGCATCTTTGAAGGTTTGCAACTTGGAGGTTCGTATGTAAGGGACTTACTGTACACAGAATTTCGTCAGGGTTATGGAAACTTTTATAAGTTTGTTTTCTTTTATCTTGAGTTTATGGTGGGTCATACTCTTTGTGTGTGCCTTTGCATTGGTACTCCTAGTATTCACCTCTGTTTTATTTCTCATAGTTTTTATTTTAACTGTTCAATCAAAACATTATCTTTTAACTTGTTTTTAAGCTTGATAATAATAATAATAATACACTAAGGTGCTATCACATACACATCATATTGGCATATATATAAATATTCGAAGCAAGACAAAGTCTCATGCTCTGCTGGTGGTATGGAGGTAGATACAACTGTTTTTTAGAACAATGTGGTAATATCTGAAAACTTTTATGTATGTGGCAAGATGGCATTTACAGGAATGCATGTTGCAACACTCTTAAATATCAAAAACAATTGTATGAAATGATGTCTACCTACAAGAGAATGAAAAAATAAATTATAACATTTTCATAGAATTTTATACAGCAGATAAAATAAATGAGAGAGAACTATAAAGAACACCATAGATAAATATTCAAGATATATTTTTAAGTAAAAAAGAACCCTGCAAGTTGCCAAAGGGTACATAGAGTATAATATAGGTTATATAAAACTTTAAAACATGCATAATAGTATCGTGTGTTATGGATGCATAAATAAATATCTAATAATTTAAAAGAGTGTATTAAACTAGTTTTTATTCAGTTGAGAATGGAGGGAAATGGGATAAGGAAAGACTATATTGTTGGATGTTCATAATTATACTGTTCTATTTCCTTAACATAAAAAAATCTGATGAAATATATATTTTCCTTTTAGTTAAAGTGAGTGGTGAGTATATTGTACAAGGTTTACTTTCATCATTCTATGTTCTTGTTTTTTGCATTTTTTGTAATATGATATTTTGAAGAAAAAATGTCTCTGTTGTGTTGGGAATAGATTCTGAAGCAGTAAACAAGAGGCTAACATAATGAGTGGTCCAGATGTGAGGTGATAATGACTTGGATTCTAATAGTAGTCACCAGGTGACAAATGATTTGATTGAGGACATTCTTTAACTTTATAGTTGACAAAATTTTCTGATAAGAAATGCTGAGGAATAAAAAATATGATCTATGTTTCTGGCTTGGGCAACACAGTTGATGGGGAAATGTTGAGGAAGAATCATATTTTGGGTAGGAGTTAAACTGAGAGTTAACATTTTGGATATTTAAATTTAAGTATCTGTTAAGTCTCCAAGAATATATTTCCAGAATGCAACTGCGTATATAAGTTAGAGGTTAAGAGAATGGTCAGGTCTGGAAATATAAATTGGGAAGTTAGCATATAGTGATATTTAAAGTTATGAGACTCAAATATATCACTTAAGGAGAGAATGAAAATGGAGGAAAGGGGAGACTTAAGAACTGTTTCCTGGGGCTCTTCATAATTACAGTACCTGAAAGAGGTCTGAAAAGAATAGGAGGCAGCTTAGTATATAAGAAAGCATGACCACTGCATCAAGAAAAATGTTAGGAGAGTGTGAAGTCTAAAAATTAAATTTCATGAAGTGAAACAGATGATACAAATGCTGTAGATAGTTGATTAATATGAGACCTGTGGATTGAATTAAAGTGATAAAAAATTAGGCAAAACAGATGAGAATTATTTTTAAGTTGGGAATTCTTACAGCATATTTATATTGTAATGGGAATTAGTAGAGAAGAATGTATTGATGATGGTGATAAAGAATAGCATATATGTCAGAGCAAAAGCCTTGTATGAAGGAAATGTAAATGGATCAAGTACACAGTGGAGAAGCCATCCATGGCATAGTCTCATCCAGTGTAACAGGAGGAAGGGAGAACATGTAGTAGGTACATATGCGAATAGTAATTAGATTTGAACATGGAAAAATGATTCCATTCTCACCTGATTGATTTTATGTTCTTGATGAAATAGGAAGAAAGATTACCACCTGAGAGTGGGAAAGGAGAAGGGGGTAATAATAAAGGTCTGAGAAGAGAAGGACTGAGATAGTGATCTCAGAGAGGGAAATAGTGAATTCGGGAGGGAAATTTACATCTGGGTCATACTCACTCAGTAACTAATGGTGGGGTAAATGGACTCCAGGAAAGCAAAGGAAACAGTTCAGAGAAGAGTTTGAGAACAGAGAGTGGAGGGTGAGGGCAAATGGAGGTGGTAAAGTGAAATAGTCTAGATATTCAGAGGTACATACATGGGATTAAAAGTCTGAGTGAAGTGGGTGACTTGAAAGGCTTGGAATTCTGCTCAGCGCTGAGGAAATGAGCATGTAAATCATGAACATGTAAATAGCATGTAAATAAGTACTAACGGTCACTTAGTGGAAGGTGGGTGTTAATTTGAATTATGAATTGCTTATTGTGAGTGGGCTCTTTGGCAGGAAGTTCCATAGAGTGGTGGGCATGTGGGAGAGGAATAGCAGCTTTACCCAGTCGATATGGAATTTTAGGGCCTCTCTTAAATCCTGTTGTGGGATTAGGGTTCCATATTCAAACTGATATCGATACAGTTCTTGATCTCTCAGTGAGTATAGTCTAAATCATAGTTCAGAACACAGTGTTTATTTAACTTAGAAATAAACATTTAAAAAAATAGTAACTCTGACAAATACAATTTAGTATGCATTAATTTGCTCTAGGATAGGGGAGGGTGATTTTCACATCTGGTGGGCCCCTTCATCCTTAGCCCATTTTTTTCTTAATGGTCCACTGCAAACAGGCATTTTCTGTTGGAGACTTATCATCCCTTAAGGCAATTCACTTGTGTATGATTTAAAATGGAAATTAAGATAGAAAAAAATACAACTTCTTTTCTAATACCTAACAATAGTTAAATAGTTAACAATAGTAATAGTATCAAATCTCTCCAACTAGAAATTTATACAAGTGTATTATTCTAGCTCCTAGTAGAAATGTTTCCAGAAATATGATCACATACTGCACTTTACTATAATCAAGGACACGTAAGAAATGGACAGCAAAATAATTTCTGCTTGTTTATCACAGCTTCAGTCTAGAAACAGACCACTCTACTTTTCAGTGCCTCCTTATATTCTTACAAGATATAGAAATACAATATTTCGATTCTACTTTATATTTCTAGGTGCATCTTGGCATTCAGTACTCATCTCTATTCTCTCTTTACTGACCAATCAAGTCAGTTTTCCGTGGTTAGCTTGGGTACTAGGAAACTCAAGCTAATTTGAATGTCCCAATGCAAGTCTCTCACGAGGTACCCTAGTCTTTGTTTATGAGTGTAACCATGGTTTAACGAGCCTCAGTCCTTGCTCTTATTCTTTTTTTTTTATAGGCGTATAGTTGTTTTACAATGTTGTGTTAGTTTCTGCTGTACAGCAAAGTGAATCAGTTATACGTATACATGTATCTCCTCATTTTTAGATTTCCTTCCCAGTTAGGTTACCACAGATCACTGAGTAGAGTTCTCTGTGCTATACACTAGGTTCTCATTAGTTATCTATTTTATATACATAGGAGTGTATACATGTCAAGCCCTTGCTCTTGTTCTTTTGGCCTTATTTCAGTGGGTCGCTTGTACTGATACTATTTGTTATAAACTTCCTCTGGTCCTTTTGGATTTAGTCATGAGAAAATATTAGGTATTTATTTTTATTTTCACAGTTTTAGAGCTCATCTGTCCTAGTATAATGGCTCTACTTCATCTTTTGCTTTGTCTAGAAAATACCAACCTTAAAGATATCCACTTATATAAGTCTGGCTCAGGCTCACTTCCCCAAACTTAACTCTCCCAACTTGAGCTCTCACTCATTAAAATCTAAATTCACTTCCCCTTTGTTAGGTCCTTGAATTCACCAAGCCTTTCTTGGGCCTTTACACATGTTCATTCCTTTGTTTCCAACATTATCCCCACTTCCTCCTCCTCCTCCTCTACTCTTTAATTACTACTCCTCCTTCAGGTGTCTCTTTAGAGGTCACTTCTTTCTTGACCTGGTGGCCAGTTGCTTCTCCGTACTTTTATTCTCCTACTAGGTCTGATTAAGTGATCCTTTCTATGCTCCCAAAGTCCTCCCCTATCACCGTCCTGGTGAAGCTGTACTTTAATTGTTTGTTTATATAACTCTACTCCTCATTATACCATCAGCTCCATGAGAATAAAGACTTTATACATTTTGCTCATTGCCACATCCTCCTGAACTATATATGCTCAATTAAGATCTCTTAAATCAATATATGTGTACTTCTTCTGACCCAAAATATTAGAAATATTTTAATTCAGAATCTTAAAACATTACTTTTATATTTTTATTTGAATCTGAATCTCAAATAGTGATCACAAATAGCATCAAAAATAGCATGGATAGTTATGAAATTACTTATTGAACATTTTCTTTTTCTGTGTTATGCAGATAATTTCCTAACTTTCTGCTATGTTTCAACTGCATGAATTTGAAGGCCAGCAATATATGGGAAGTGTTACTGGTCAGATTGCTATGCTGGATTTATTCAGTTTTGTTTTATTTAACTGTAGTGTAAAGAGTTTCAGTTAGCACACTGGCAGCAATAAAATCCTTTGTCAATACATTATAGTAATATTCTAAGCATGAATGCACTTTAGTAGGGATGCAAATCATTAGTAATGAAGTGGTCCTTTGACAGATTAAAAAAAAAAAAAAACTAAGCAGAATGAGCTAACATGCATTTTGCTTATCAGGTAGAGACTGGAAACCAGTTGCACCATGAAGCAAAAGCTACAGATTACAAAAGTTAGTAGTTGCCCCAAACTTTCCTGAATATAAAAGTTTGAAATTATGTGATGAAATTATTATTCTTTCCTAGTTTATGAGTTAAAACATCAATGCTTTCACTTTTAAGAAGTGACAAATTAACAACATTATAGAAATTTAAGATATATATTTCTAGTTTGATGCTATTGGTTATTAGAGGAGATGAAAAAGCTGAAAACTCAATTGATAAAATGATTTACCAAAGGTGCCATAGCTCATAAATGATACAAATGCACCTCGTAGCCAAATGTTCCGATTTATAGTGATTTATATCTAAATAGAAGTCCCTATCTGGATTATTGGCTCCAGAAATGTATGTTTCAGATAACCAAGTGGAAGTTTACAAAATTATCCTCCTCCCTCTTGCCTGCATCATCCCTTCCTGCAGAAAACCTGTACCCAGACTTCCGTTCCTGATATATACATCAGTTGACGCCATCTAGGCATCAATAACAGACTATGCTATGCTGCACTGAAACAGAATTGATAATCTAATAAAATCTTCATAACATGAGGACTGTTCTCTTGCAGAAAGATAAGAATTATTGCATGTTAATCTCATTGTAGAATATAAGACACTTGTAATTAAAATTTTCTGAGTCAATATAAACCTTGGATTACATATTTCCAAGGAGACAGTGTTGTTTGTTTCACTATTACATACGTGGAGGAATTTAAACAAATGCAGAGTAAAGTACAGAGTAGTAGAGGTTCTGATATAGCAGCTAACATGACCAGAAAATTAGCACAGTATTATTTCAATTTAAAACATGATATTGGAGTACTTTAAAATAGTCTGTTAAGTTGAGCATCATGAGATGCTACAAGCTTATTTAAAAAGTTAATTTGCTTAGCAATTCTTATAATTTAAAAATAACAGTAAGCTTTAATAGAGCCTGTATGCAAATCATTATAAAATCTGGATTATTTTGAATTAATGAAATTTAAAGTCCTTGTCTTTTATTGTTATATTTACTTAGCTTAATCCTTTCTAATTTTCCACTCACTCACCTAAGAAGCGAATTTATATTATAATTTTTCCAACCTTGTAAACATCAGATTTGTGTTAGAGATTTCCTCTCTAAACTCTAGAGGGTTGAAATATAAGTGAAGACTCGCTCATTTCTGACTCCATTAGCTATTCTCATTAACAGTGAGTTGCACAAAGGAAGCAGGGACTTAACTACAGGGTGGATACAGGGTTGATGTGGGGATGGATAGTTTGATTTTGCTGTATCTATCTCTTAGTCCTCCACAAGTCTTTTTTTGCATTAATTAAAGTCACTTTAATTAATTTTATTTTGAGATTTGAGAATGTCTGTCTAACCGAAGGCAATTTTTGATATAGTTCCTTGAATCATAAAAAAGACAGTCTATACTGTAACACTGTAAAGGTCCAAATCACAGTTTGGCAATCAGCTGGCAGGGATATTTCCACTCAGTCATCACATCACCTTACATTTCTATGGATGTGAAATTGGTATAATGATGCTATTAGAATTTTTAAGTATTAAATGAGATAATTCAGGTAAAGCAGTTAATACAATGACTGGCACACAGTAAGCACTGAACAAACCTAGCTATTAATAATTTTTTCCACTGTTACTTAATTTTTGAGAATCACTGGCTGAGATAATATTGCTTTTTGAAAATTAATTAGGGTACAAAAAATGTATCAAATGAAAAAAGCCTGCTTTGAGTGAAGATGATATTTTTAATCCACTCCCATCCCCCTGAGCCTCATTTAATACAAAAAAATCAGAATAAAACAAAAAGAATCAAACTCTACATTCAAAGAGAAAGAAATGATCAAAATCTAATCTCCTGGTCATGAAGAATATCTACCCAACAGGGAAATAGGGATAAAACATGAAGTTTTTACAGAGTTCCTCAAAAGCAGGAAGGATATATAGACTCAGCTAAAAGAAATGTTCAGCCTTGAAATGCTCTAATAAAGACATTTGATTAGAGTGATAAGATCTGGGTTGGGCAAGTCATTCCCTGATTGGGAAGTGCCCCAGGTGCTCCTCGTTCAACCTCGCAGAACAGCAAGGGAGGTGGAGCTAAGAGATGAGGAAGAGCACTCACCAGCGATGCCTTTAGTTCCCACCATGAAGGCTGCAAACTGAAGGAGATGTGGAAGAATGAAACAGGGAGAGGAAGGAGGGAGCACAGCACCAAGATCCTAAGATTAAAAAGGTTTTACTGTCCATCTATGATGGCTTCTTGCTGAGGGAGTTTGTGAGACTAACAGCTGAATGGGACAGTAGAACCATTCATCCTGCCTTCTCAGCACAATGTGGCAACAACACTGCAACAAATAGCTGGCTCACTCTCAACTGTAGGTTATAACTAGAAAGGAGGAGGCTTGGGACTTGGGCATACATATGCATAGGTAAGGGGAAAAACACAGTAAGCAAAAAGCAAATGAATATCTGATGTAAAGTGGCAAAGCACAGAGAGAAAATCTTAATACTAACAAGTAAATAAACAGTACATGTTTCCAATGACAAGGACATTTTGTATGTCAGCATATAATTTCACCCTCATCCTTAAATGATAGTTTAGCTGTATATAAAATTATACACGGAAAATATTTGAAGTAGATTTTTAGTTTACTAATTGCTTCCCTGGTCTAGTGGATGTTGTGTTTTCTAGCTCATTGAACAAGCTAGGTAGCCCTTCTTGGATGCCAATTTTAGGCAGAAAGCGAAGTTCCAGCTTGTGACTTGCAAAGGCCAGACATATCACCTACCCCACATGGACATTTCAGTGCTAGCATCCAGTTTTTTGTTTGTTTATTGACGGATAGTTGATTTACAATGCTGTGCCAATCTCTGCTGTGCCAATCTACAGCAGAGTGACTCAGTTATACATTTACAGACATTCTTTTTTTAAATATTCTTTTCCATTATGGTTTATCCCAGGAGATTGGATATAGTTCCCTGTGCTATACAGCAGGACCTTGGTGTTTATCCGTTCTAAATGTAATAGTTTGCATCTACCAACCCCGAACTCCCAGTCCACCCCCCTCCCTCCCCCCTCCCCCTTGGCAACCACAAGTCTGATCTCCATGCCTGTGAGTCTGTTTCTGTTTTGTTGATAGGTTCGTTTGTGCCATAGTTTAGATTCCACATCTAAGTGATATCATATGGTATTTGTCTTTCTTTTTCTGACTTAACTTCACTTAGTATGATAATCCCTAGTTGCATTAGCATCCAGTTTTAAGACCATCAGACTGGGTATACTGTGAGCCATTTTTTAATAACTACTACTCACTGCTTGGTCTTTGTGTTGCCTCTGGCACTTGGGAATTTCAGTTTCTTACTTTTTTGTCTGTTTTTTCATGTTTATCCAGGATCTCTATTCATTTGGAAAAGCACCAGCCCACCACATTGCATAGAAGTTTTTCACTCTACTTTTTAAAATTCTCTCCCTTTGCCTTCACAAAGAGCAAAATTTCGTAGTTTTTCCTATACCTTACTAGCTGCTTCTTCTCAGTCTCTTTTCTAATTAATTATTAAATGTTGACATTATTCTAAATTGGTCCTAATTCTTTGGTCTGGGTTATTCTATTATTATGGCTGTATTTTTTTCTATGTGGACAACTGGAAAGGTTATTATAATCATTTTGAAAGTTCTCTTCTCTTGAAGGCTATGACTGTTCTCAGAGCTTACTTGCTACCTAGGCTGTGTCTCCAAGAGAGAAGGCATGGAGCCTGAATGCTGCATGTTTGGTGATCATCCAACCTCTCTCTTTTGCTCAATCGTATCTCCCTGCAGACATTACAACTTCTACTTAAAGTGTGTTTCAACAATTTTACTTTTTCCTTCATATTTTAGTATATGCAGCGCTATTGTAAGAAGCAATATAGTTTCATTGTAAAAAGAAAACGATTGCAAAAGATATAGAAAAGTATTTAAAAATAAAATACATGAAAGTAAATACATAAATAAATAACATATATTTCTACCACTAGGATATGATTGTTACTGACAGTTTTTGACTATCATTTCAACAGTCTCTCCATGCTCATATTGAAAGGAATAAATGGATGCAATTTTATAAATATTTTCTTTACATGCTTTAAGAGTGTCACATGTAATTACTTGATTTAATTGAGTTTAAATTTCAAAGAAGAAAAACAAAATGAAGGGTAACTAATAGTCAATCAAAACCATCTTTAAAGGGGGCTTTCCCAATGTAATTACACTTCAAGGTCATGACTATCGATATCTTCCCTATACCTACTGAGTAATCTACTCATAGACAGATTTACTGAATTGTATTTTACCAATATTCAGAAAAGAGAGTAGCTGTAATGTCCTCTTATTGAAAGGACTGTAAGCATCTCAAAGTTAAATCTCCAATGTGAAACTCCTGGTCTCCACCTCCAAGCCTCCTCTTCCTGCAGTCTGCCTATCTCTGAAATAGTAACTTTATTCTGTCAATTGTTCAGGCCAAAAACCTTTAGGCATCTCTGTCTCTTTACTTTCCCTTATACTCCAAATCCAATCTATCATTAAGTTCTGTCAGCTGTGTTTTCTGGATATCTTTATAACCCAATCACTTCTCACTCACAGCGTAGTTATAATCCTAATCAACATAACTTGCATCATTCATATGAACTACTGAAATAGTATATTTTACTGCTGTAGCATATTTTAATACCAAGGTCCCTTTGCTTTGCCCACAGAGTTAGGTGCAGTGCCCAATCCCATAGCTGGGGGAAGTCAGATAGCAGTGGCCAACCGTACCTACTATGAGTAGAAATATCTAAGAAGTTTTCATGGAAATATAGAAGATAAATTTAACTCAAGAGGAGTGTAGATAATTAATTATCAGTGTGTGATAATTTTCTCTAATATGATGGCATGGGCCAAAGTAAGAAATAAATTAATGTCACAGATTCTAAAATTTAAAAAGAAGCAAACAACAGAAGAGAGGGCTGCAGAGCAAAAGATAGGCAATTGTGAAGATCTGTAAACACCCATCAGTAAATCTCATGATAATGACTCCAGTAGAAATGAACCTCATAAACTTAATGGAACACAGTCCAGTGATATTTTGTCCCTTGAAAAATAATCTGATGAAATAGGGAGTCAGAGACTTACCTGTGGGCAGCGCTGGGATGAGCTGAGAAGCAGGAGATGCTGTGGGCCCTTGAACCCCGGCCTGGGCCATCTAGAGCCACGAGGTGCACTGTGTGCAGGTCTACAACCATGAGATGTGGACAGATAGGCTGCGTGGGAGCCCTCCTGCCTGCAGCATGGACTGCAGCCCACCATGGACCCTCTAATCCTGCTGTGGACACCACCATCCAGTTATGGCTCCCCACTCCTGCTGTGGACACCCCCATCCCATTAGCCCACAAGAGGTCTTCTGGGATGGGTTAGAACTCCACCTAGAAGAAGAGACAGGGCATGCCCTAACCACAGCAGGTGTAGATGGGATTCTGGATGCAGATGGTTGGTCCATGTGAGTTCCACATATGAAAGAGAGAGAGAGAGAGGGAGAGAAAGAGAGAGGGAGAGAGAGAGAGGAGAGCGAGAGAGAGGGAGAGGGAGGGAGGGAGGGAGGGAGAAAAGAAAGAAAGAAAAAGAAAGAAAGAAAGATGGAGTCAGAAACACAAACAGCTGATTAAATATGTGGAGAGTAGCGATAGCTTAGGGAAAATTTTAGAGGGAGAATCAGACAACTTAGAATGAGAAGATCTGGGAAAATGAAGAAAAAAACCATAGGGTACCAGAATAAAGAGCATAACTGAAAATGTTTCTTAACGATGGTGGTCCAGGAAATGAAAACAGACTCCTCATCATAGAAACACAGTAAACCACACACTTTATGTGACCTTCAACAAAGTCCTTCACTGTGTGCACAATGTACAAGCAGTGAGATTGGCCATATTTGAAAAATGTAGCATCTCAAGCATATGTGTGCAGTCTGAGTTCCTAGACCCTATTGATTCAGAATATACTTTCAAGAACATAGATACTTTTATACCAGTTTTTCATTTCTGTCTGGAAATTTAGTTTACATTTCTGAGCACACATTTCAATTCAGAATTGTAGGGGCAAAAAAGCTTTCTTTTATCCCCTCATTTTGTTGAAATGTTTGCCCTCAACATGTAAGAGTATTCTGTTCACACAATGCCCAGACCCAGCTTCCTTTCTGGAACAATTGTACCCAGAAAGCATCTTCACAGTATGAATCTGCTCCTGTGAAATTCTTTTTCTACATGATCCATGGAGGTGAAGACAGAGAGCAAGAGATATATATCATTACGTACTCTGGATTTTTTCCTTCTTGATCTATTTACACAGCTCTGCCCAAGTAGAGTCTGAATTTTGCTGTTTCACACTGGTTAAGAAGATTCACTCTGGCTATGAAGCTCCTCAAATAGTAGTGGATAAAACAGTGTTTACCACAACACACACCCCAGGAGGTGTTTTTCTTGAGTAAATAAAAGAGTGATGTCTTTGCTGGATGACCTTCCTCAGGATCTGGACAAAATATCATTCATGTATTTGCACCCAGAAGATAATTCCCTGATTGTTGCAATACAACCAAGAAGTCTTGATGTTTTTAGGCAGCCTCCTTTTGAACACTCATCCGTAAATTTTTGAATTCAAATGGAGATTGTATCATACTAAATTCCAGTTGATCCAACTTTGCAAACTCACAGAGCCAGAAGATTTCTTTCGTTATGGGTTCACACACAGTCTATAAAGTCCATTGAAGGAGGATATTCTGTTATCATAACAAAAATATGAACAATAATAACAAAGGTAACAGAATTACCAGGAAAAATTTCCAAACTTCTCTTAGAGCTGGTTCACATGAGTGCTTCCTATGGCTATGGAAGCCTAGAAAAGAGTAGTTCATAAGACATTTTATTAGCATAGAAACTTCTAGTGAGTTCAGTGGAAAATGTGTAGAGTAAACACAAAAAGAATCAAAGATGTTGTAAATGTCTCTGCCACTGTGAACAAAATTAAGAATCTGGGTCAATATCTCTTCATATAACCAATGCCCAAACCACCAATCAAGTAAGTGATAGGCACATGAGACCTTCAGATAATGAGCAAAGAAAGGGCTTTTCTTTCTCCCAGACATTGGAAAATAATAGCATACAAGCTGAATCTAAGTAAGCATAGCCCATCCTATCAGGAAATAAACTATATTGATAGTATTATCAGAAGAACTACATTCCAGCTTTAAAAGAAAAGTTTATATCCTGTACAAATACAGCTTCTTCGTCTTCAGAAGAAGATAACCAACAAGACAGACAATACACAAGTAGTGGAAGTTGCTCCTCCAATCCTGGTCATAGCTAATTCAGAAATGACAGCAGAGGGACAGTCCACAGATGCTGAAGAAAGAGTTCCGTGGACCCTGTCCACTGAGGCACTGAGTGTGGTGTCAGCCAGGGTGGTTATAGCAGCACAACTCTTGATGTCCCACCACCAAAGTCAGAACTGAGTGCAGAATAGGATGCCCCTTGGGTTGTGAGGCCTGGAAACATGACAAACAGAAAGTTTCTCTCAACTCAGAAGAATTTACACCAGGACTTTGAAATTGGATAAATACAGTATGAAAAAAAAAGTTTATAGTGTCATTTTACTCATTAACATAGGAGAAAAATACTGAAAAATAATAGCTGAATAATCTGTAACATTTACAAAAATATGTCATTCACTTTTTTCTGCTGGTATTTTTATTTTTTTTAATTTTTATTTTATATTGGCGTATAGTCAGTTAACAATGTTGTGTTAGTTTCAGGTGTACAGCAAAGTGATTCAGTTATACACATATATGTATCTATTCTTTTTCAAATTCTTTTCACATTTACGTTACTATAGAGTATTGAGCGGAGTTCCCTGTGCTATACAGTAGGCCCTTGTTGGTTATCTATTTTAAATATAGCAGTCTGTACATGTCAGTCCCATACTCACAATCTATCCGTGCCCACCACCCTTCCCCCCGGTAACCATAAATTAGTTCTCTAAGTCATTGAGTCCGTTTCTGTTTTGTAACTAAGTTCATTTGTATCTTTTTTTTTTTTTTAGATTCGGCATATAAGCTATAGCACATGATATTTGTCTTTCTCTGTCTGACTTCACATAGTATGATAATCTCTAGGTCCATCCATGTTTCTGCAAATGGCATTATTTCGTTCTTTTTTTAATGGCTGAGTGATATTCCATTGTATATATATATCACATCTTCTTTATCCATTCCTCAGTCAATGGACATTTAGGTTGCTTCCATGTCTTGACTATTGTAAACAGCACTGTGATGAACATTGGGGTACACATATCCTTTCAAACTATGTTTTTCTCCAGATATATGCCCAGGAGTGGGATTGCTGGATCATATGGTAGCTCTGTTTTTAGTTTCTTAAGGAATCTCCATACTGTTCTCCATAGTGGCTGTACCAATTTACATTCCCACCAACAGCATAGGAGGGTTCCCTTTTCTCCACACCCTCTCCATCATTTACTGTTTGTAGACATTTTGATGATGGCCTTTCTGACTGGTGTGAGGTGATATCTCATTAAAGTTTTGATTTGCATTTCTCTAATAATCAGTGATGTTGAGTGTGTTTTCATGTGTCTCTTGGCCATCTGTATGTCTTCTTTGGAGAAATGTCTATTTAGGTCTTCTGCCCGTTTTTTGATTGGGCTGTTTGTTTTTTTGATAGTGAGCCACATGGGCTGTTGGTAAATTTTGGAGACTCCTTGCTGGTTGCATCATTTGCAAATATTTTCTCCCATTCTGTGGGTTATCTTTTCATTTTGTTTATGGTTTTTTTTGCTGTGCAAACGCTTTTGAGTTTCATTAGGTCCCATTTGTTTATTTTTGGTTTTTTTTTCCATTACTCTAGGAGACTGCTTGGAAAAGATATTCCTGTGATTTATGTCAAAGAGTGTTCTGCCTATGTTTTCCTCTAAGAGTTTTATAGTATCTAGTCTTACATTTAGGTCTTTAATCCATTTGGAGTCTATTTTTGTGTATGGTGTTAGGGAGTGTTCTAATTTCATTCTTTTACATGTAGCTGTCCAGTTTTCCCAGCATCAATTATTGAAGAGACTGTCTTTTCTCTGTTTTATATTCTTGCCTCCTTTCACATAGATTAACTGACCATAGGTGAGTGGGCTTATCTCTAGGCTCTCTATTCTGTTCCATTGATCTATATTTCTGTTTTTGTGCCACTACCATGCTGTTTTGATAACTGTAGCTTTGTAGTATAGTCTGAAGTCAGGGAACCTGATTCCTCCAGCTCCGTTTTTCTTTCTCAAGATTGCTTTGGCTATTTGGGGTCTTTTGTGTCTCCATACAAATTTTAAGATTTTTTTGGTTCTATTTCTGTGAAAAATGCCATTGGTAATTTGATAGGGATTGCACTGAATCTCTAGATTGCCTTGGGTAGTACAGCCATTTTGACAATACTGATTCTTTCAATCCAAGAATATGGTATTTCTTTCCATCTGTTTGTGTCATCTTCAATTTCTTTCATCAGCATCTTACAGTTTCCAGAGTACAGGTGTTTTGCTTCCGTAGGTAGGTTTATTCCCAGGTATTTTATTTTTGATGTGATGGTAAATGGGGTTGTTTCTTTAAATTCTCTTTCTGATCCTTCATTGTTAGTGTATAGGAATGCAAGAGATTTCTGTGTATCAACTTTGTATCCTACAGCTTCACCGAATTCACTGATGAGCTCTAGTAGTTTTCTGGTGGCATCTTTAGGATTTTCTATGTATAGTATCATGTCATTTGGAAACAGTGACAGTTTTACTTCTTCTTTTCCAATTTGGATTCCTTTTATTTCTTTTTCTTCCCTGATTGCTGTGGCTAGGACTGCCAAAACTGTGTTGAATAAAAGTGGCAAGAGTGGACATCCTTGTTTTGTTCTTGATGTTAGGGGAAATGCTTTTAGCTTTTCACAGTTGAGTATGATGTTAGCTGTGGGTTTGTCATATATGGCCTTTATCGTGTTGAGGTAGGTTCCCCCTATGCCCACTTATTGGAGAGTTCTTATCATAAATCGGTGTTGAATTTTGTCAAAAGCTTTTTCTACATCTATTGAGATGATCATATGGTTTTTATTCTTCCATTTGTTGATATGGTGTATCACATTGATTGATTTGCATATATTGAGGAATCCTTGCATCCCTGGGATAAATCCCACTTGATCATGGTGTATGATCCTTTTAATGTTTTGTTGGATTTGGTTGGCTAGTATTTGTTGAGGATTTTTTCATCTATATTCATCAGTGACATTGGCCTGTAATTTTCTTTTTTTGTGGTATCTTTGTCTGGTTTTGGTATCAGGGTGATGGTGGCCTCATAGAATGAGTTTGGGAGTATTATTTCCTCTGCAACTTTTTGGAAGAGTTTGAGAAGGATAGGTGTTAACTCTTGTCTAAATGTTTGATAGAATTTGCCTGTGAAGCCATCTGGTCCTAGACTTTTGTTTGCTGGGAGTTGTTTAATCACACTTCCAATTTCAGTACTTGTAATTGGTCTGTTCATATTTTCTATTTCTTCCTGGTTCAGTCTTGGGAGATTGCACCTTTCTAAGAATTTGTCCATTTCTTCTAGGTTGTCCATTTTATTGGCATATAGTTGCTTGTTGTAGTCTCTTATGATCCTTTGTATTTCTGTGGTACCCATTGTAACTTCTCCTTTTACAGTTCTTATTTTATTGATTCGAGCCCTCGTGTTTTGTTTTTTTGGTTTTTCTTGATGAGTCTGGCTAAAGGTTTATCAATTTTGTTTATCTTTTCAAAGAACCAGCTTTTAGTTTCATTGATCTTTCTGTTGTTTTCTTCATCTTTATTTCATTTATTTCTGCTCTTTTCTGTATGATTTCTTTCCTTCTACTAACTGGATTTTGTTTGTTCTTCTTTCTCTAGTTGCTTTAGGTGTAAGGTTGGGTTGTTTATTTGAGATTTTTCTTGTTTTTTGAGGTAAGATTGTATTGCTATAAACTTCCCTCTTAGAACTTCTTTTGCTGCATCCCATAGGTTTTGGATCATCATGCTTTCGTTTTCATTTGTCTCTGGATATTTTTTGATTTCCTTTTTTGACTTCTTCAGTGATTCATTGGTTTTTTAGTTGCATATTAGAAGTCAACTACAAGAAGAAACTGTAAAAATCATTCATTGTTCTTCTGGCTGTGATGGGCAAATTATAGCATACTGATACATCTACCAAAAACACAATAAAACCATATGAATTACTAAAAAACGTCTGGCTGAAGAAAGCATAGAGCTGAGAGGCAGCCAGGTATTAAGGGGCCAGGGTCCATGAGTCAGAAAGGCAGAACATGGAAGTGGCCCTTATGCTGAATTTTTAATAGTCCTATGTTGCTAGAGGCACAAAAAGTCAAACTTTGACTTGCCAAGTAGAAAGGGCCTTAAAGCACATTTAAAACTCTTAGGTGAAGTGGAGGTGAACGAGAGTGTGACCTAATCTAACAAAAGCCTTAAAAGGCTTGATAATTTAATAAATGAAAAATAAAATAATTTACCTGTTTTTATTTCCATGAGATTGAATATATTTTCAATTACTCATTAGAGAATTACTTGTCTTCCTTTATGGATTGGTTGTTCATGAACCCTTGATAATACTGACTCTTTATTTGCCATTTCTGTTGTAAAAGTTTTCATCCTATTTTAATGCTATTGGCAAATATAACTGTCTTCTTCTTGATATTGGGTTTCTCAGTATACATAACTACATTAAATTCATGGCATTATTATGTGACTTTTATAACTTCTTTAATATTTACTAATTTCTATAGTCTCCATCAATATAATAAATGAGTAACAAGATTCAATAATACTTCATTCTATTTTATTCACTCTTCTCTTTTGTGCATTTTTATGGACTCATGGCACCTTATAGGCTTTATATATTTAATCAACAACTGTTACTATTCTGCTTTGCGTATTCAGATTATCACAGATGTCTGCCTAAGGAGACCCTTTTGTGCTTACATTTCATAGATCTTGGAAAATGTTCTTATTTTCCATCACTAAGATAGTTCAAATGCTCCAAGTTCAACCATGCCCTAGACATGATTCCTTTTAGCAAAAAAGTGGGAAAATGTTTGTTTTAAATCATTTGATTGCCAAGGTTGCATATTTTGGTGACATCGTTTCTAGGCCATTTTAGTAGACAAAATGAGGAAGAATATTTTTAAAAGGAATATAGTATTGATACATAGTACAATTTAGATGAATTTTAAAAAATTCATTTATTTATTTTATTCTTGGCTGTGTTGGGTCTTAGTTGTGGCACATGGGATCTTCATTGCGGCGTGCAGGATCTTTTGCTGTGGTGCACAGGTTTCTCTCTAGTTGTGGCATGCGGGTTTTCTCTCTGTAGTTGTGGTGCATGGGCTCCAGAGCATATGGGCTCTGTAGTTTGCAGCACACAGGCTATCTAGTTGAGGCACATGGGCTCAGTAGTTGTGGCACGCGGACTTAGGTGCCCTGTGGCAAGTGGGATCTTTGTTCTCTTACCAGGGATCAAACCCACATCCCCAGCATTGGAAGGTGGATTCTTTACCACTGGACCACCAGGGAAGTCCCAGGAAGAATATTTTTAAAATGAGTTGATATTCACTTTGTTAATTTGAATTAGCATTATTAGCTCTATAAATGTATACCTTTCTCTTATTGAAGACCTGGATTATCAACAAAGCACTAATTTACTTTATCTGACAGTATAAAATGAATTCAACTAATTTTTATCTTATATAGTTCATAATAACCGAGCTATAGTTTTCTCCAACCCCAAGAAACAAAACCAGGAACATTTGCTAGTCACCTACTTTGGCAAATCAAGGGTGAAATCTAGGCAACTGGCCTTGTGCTGCTGAATGGATTGGTGCCAGCCAGAAAGGAGTTAGATAAGGAATTCCTTAGAAAGAAAAACTTAGTTTTAGTGTTAGACTACCTCAGTTTAACCCTAAGTCCCCCCCAAGTAGTTGTATAATTTTAATTTTATTATGCCATTGAAATTGAGGAATTTATTGGTTTTAACAACCTATACTATCCCAATTAAGGATAGTATAGAAAGTTATAATAATGGCTCCCAATGAATCATGTCTCCCTGTGTCCATACTGCAGTTGGTAGGTGAGAGGCCAACATGGGGAAGAAGGCAGGCACCCCTGCTGACAGCCAGCACCACAGCCCCAGACACATGAGGAAGACTAGTTTGGACTTTCTCTCCCAACTGCATGAATGAGAGCAGATAAGATCATTAGAAAAACCACCCAGTCGGCTATCAGAATTATGATATATAAAGTCATTTTTGAGCCTCTAAATTTGGGATTATTTGTTATGTGGAAATAAATAAGTGATGCAAAATTTTTGGATTTAATTCTAAGAGTAATGGGGAGCCATTGAAAAAATATAGGCAAAAAAAAAAATGTGGAATGATTAGATTTTATAGAAGATGAGATGGAAGAATTTAAATTTTTTAAACAGAGAGTCTCAGCTGCAGGATAAATTTTGGAGTTGAGAGTTGCATTTTAAGCCAAGAGAATATGGAGTACACAAAGAAGATCATTCAGAATGAAGTTCATAAAAAAATTAATATTTAACATGTGGGCAGAGTAGAGTATCTGTCAGATTAGACAAAACAATCCAAAAGGAAAATGTTATGGTATCAAGGAAACCAAGGGAGAACGGTAGTTTTTTAGGAATAAATCATTTTCAATAATATTAAATTATCCTGAGAGGCTGGGACTATATGCCATCAACTGAGATAGAACTTACTGTTTAAATTATCTCATTTAGTAATATTTGGGTAGCATCATATGGAAAGAATCTATTAATAAGTCCCTCTTGTACTTTTTTTTGTTTTAAAAAAAAGTGAAAAAACAAAAAACCATCTCCAGTTGGGCTTTGATATTTACCAAATGTATGTCTAAAACTAAAAGATTACAGGATTTTGAAAACAATAAGAACTTATGTTGTATGTATTAATAATGGTATAATTACAAAAAAACACTGGCCTTCATTGGCTTATTGGTTCTTCACAAATACAATAGAAATCACATGGAGGAAGTCTTATAATTCCTATTACATCATTAAAAATAACAGATTAAAGTTAGTTACACTTAACATGCATAGAGCTCCTCACTACTTAAACTCTTTGGTCCCAAGACAATAATGCAACCTTTTAAAATTGCTTTTCATTGGTTCTTGACAAGTGCCATTTTAATTATTAATTCCTTAATGCTTTCTAAGAGAAAAACTTTAATACTGTGCACAAAATCCTCTGAGAGAATGATGTTTTAGGAAAAGATTGCCTCCACAAACGCAAATGATGAAAACTCCAAATTCTGTAATCCTTTATCTACGGTAGAGGAACGGGCTCGCTTGCGAGACCCTTGACACCAAGAGATATTTTTAAAAGATTTTAAATCTGGGGACTTCCCTGGAAGTCCGGTGGTTAAGACTTCTCCTTCCAACGCAGCGGATGCGGGTTCAATCCCTGGTCGGGGAGCTAAGATCCCACATGCCTCACAGCCCAAAAACCAAAACATAAAAACAGAAGCAATACTGTTAACAAATTCAATAAAGACTTTAAAAATGGTCCACATCCAAAAAAAATTTTTTTTAAATCTCTGTCAAAGATTTAGTTCCTCAAGGTTTTCCTTGAGTTTATATTCCAGAGAAACTCCCGATTGATTTATCAAAGTAAACACTTAGGAAATGAACAAACTAGCATTTAAAATTAAATATGCCTCAGTGCAGCATCCATATACTTGTCTCTGATTTTTATCTGTGCAAAGTGGCTTAAGGCAGTGTTCTCCAAACTGTTATTCTTAAAGCACAAATAAACAAGTCCTAGCATCCTCACAGCAGCCTCCGTCATGCAAGACATTGTGTATCTTTACAGCCTGCATGAGGGAAAAAGGGTGGGAATTGTGAGCACTGGCCAGGCACTTCACCAGCTACCTACTCACCATCCACCCACCTGGTCAGAAAAAAAAAAATTTTTTTTTTCCTGAGGTCCTTTCCAAGACAGGAAATAACAGGAAGAAAGAACAGTTTCAAGCCCTGCCAAAAGAGAGTAACAGGGATCAGATATACCTTCCTACTTGAAACCACTAAAAAACTGGATAAGATACATGAAGCAATGATTTCAAGACATTGGGCATCAGGCAATAAAGGACAGTGATCCATGAGAAATAGGAAACAAACAAGATAAGTATATATCTGCTTATATATACATATGTCAAGATGTATCAAATTTTATAAATGTGCAGTTTATTGTGTATCATTTATATATCTCAGTAAAGAAATTAAAAAAAAAAAAACTACTGTTCTGAAAAGTATTTGTTAATTGGTGGTCTCTCTTAATTAGTTGTGTGTATTCATCTTCTTAAATTACCAGGATTCTGTGAAACACAGAATCTTTCTGTGAAAGAATAGAGGGAAAAAACAGAAATAACAAACTTAAGTTGTTGTGGTAATTAAATTTTAACTTGAAAACTGGAAAACAACAGACGGTAAATAGTCTATGCTCACATATGAAAATTGTTTATGAATACCATGGTGGAGATTTAGAAAAGCACTATGGCTCTCCTAAGGGTTTTGTATTTCTGTCAAAGGCCCTTATGAAAATTCTAGAGGAAATTTGGGTAAAATAAATCTAGTGAGGGTCGTAAATGAAATGGTGTCTCATTCTTTTTAGCTTTATGATTTTTACTGTCCACTTACCTTGAATCATTGGAAAAGGCTGCACATTGAAGGGAGATGAAGTTACATTCATCTGATAAGAATCCAAAGCAGAAAGTGATAAAAGAATGAGAAGGATATACATATGGCTCTTAACTTCTTTTTTTCTGAACAAATCCTTTAAAAAAATAAAAGAGATGGATATCCTGTTTCTGTATTGTCAGGGCAACCTCCATCTCTAATCTATAATTTGAGGCTAAGAGATCCTTTTAGTCTTCGAATTTGAACCAAGTAATTTTTTTTTAATTTTTATTTGAGCTCATGTAAAGTTATGATGTTAAAAAAAATTCCCTGTTAAAGATGAACAAGGATTTTTGTCAGTCTTTTATTATTGGTGTTTGTAGTTACAGTGAGGCAATTGTTTAATTTGTCTCAAAATACTCCAACAGTGCATAAAGTTTTGGAGAAAGAGACACATGAGGAAAGATTAAAAACCTGGAACTAGAAAGCTAAAGGGAGCCTCAAGAAGTCTTCACATATATGATCAGTTGTCATTTGTCTTAACCAAAGATAGAATAGAAATTAGGGCTAAGTAAAACTACATAATGAAGACTGTATATTACATACAAAGGACAATTTTCTGTTTCTCAGAATTATCATCTTATAAAATGTATACTTGAGGCAAGGATATTTGAGATAGAATTTTATTTGTCTGAGCCATTTTCAGTGTGGTATATTCAGAAGGCTTATAGAGAGGATAATTCCTCCTCCATTGTTATGTGAAAGCTAGTCAAAATATGGAAAAAAAAAATCCCATTTATACTCATAGCTCATTGTGTGACATTTTCTGCTTTTCTCTAGGAAGAGGATTGTATAGATGATGTTAAGAACAAGAGTTCCAAGGTGGAAAAAGCAGCCCCCTTGATTCCTGGGCATTTCCAGCTCTTGCCTCCTCATGAGGCCTGGCATAATGTCCTGCCATGTATACCTCTAGTTAAGCCACCTGTTTACTTAACCTGGTTTGAATAGCTTTATGTTGCTTATAACCAACACCCCGGAGTCACTGGGGAAATTCACCAGAATTGCTCCTTCTTATGACTATGAAGCACCATCCAGGCAAGAACTCCTAGGTGCTCACTTCCCTGGAACCCAAAATTTCAGATGCAAGAATCTTTCACTTTCTGGAGCTGATTTGTACATAGACTGGTTTTAGGAAAATGGAGCATTTGAATGAAAATGTATTCATGGTTCAAAGCCACAAAAAAAAAAAAGAGTTCCAAGGTTTTTCTATATGTATTTATTTTTATTGATTCACTCTAGAATGTAATGAACTTTTTATATCTATACATTTAGAATTGTATTTGCCTAAAGAAATTTCTCTCATGTCATATCTTTGATTAGTTTGTATTTTATTCAGTTCTGTCCTTTCCTTGTAACATAAATGGAACATGTCTTTATTCTCCTTTTCAAGTTAAACAGTAATAGATGCTTAGTGCAACAAAGGCAACAATACTGTACAATTCTCCCTCTCTCTGTCTCTGTCTCTCTCTCTCTCTACCTATATTCCACCTCTAGATGTAAGCAATACTAAAGCTCTTACTCATATAAACATAAACAAGATATATACAAAACTATATTGTCTTATTTGTAAAGAGTGATTTAACTTTTTTTTTTCTAACTGAAATAGGTATAATTGACACACATATTCATATGAGAGCAGACTTGTGCTCTTTTTTTAACTTCTAATTTTTAAAAATGCTAAATCCATAAAACTCTCAAGAATAATACATTGAAGAGCCATATACCCTTCATCTAGACTACAGTTTGTTAATTGTTATTATTTTGTGAGTCAGCTGAAGTAACTGGCAGGAATCCTAGCCCTTCATCTCTAAAACTTAGAATAAGGAGGGCAATTAAAAGAGCATATGGGAGAAAAATATTACTGATATTTTTTACCTTGTGTTAGGTCTGAATTTTCTGACCCAAATACAATTATCAAAGTCAACAAATTTAACATTGAGAAAAAATATTATCAAATATAATCCGTATTCAAATTTTCACAAGTGTCCTCATAGAAAAGATATAGTTTTTCTTTCTCTTTCTGACCCAGGATCCAAACGAGGGCCATGAGTTGCATTTATTTTTTGTCTCTTAAGTCTTCCTTAATCTAGAACAGTTTCTTTATTTTTCTTGACTTTATTTTTTTTTTTAAGAAAACAGGCCAAATGTTATGGGAAGTGTTTCTCAGTTTGTATTTGTCTGATTATTTTGTCAGGATTAGATTCCTGTCAAGCATTTTTGGCAGGAATACCACAAAAGTGACACTGTGTCCTCCTTAGAGCATCAGATCACCTTCCTTTTTTCCCATTATTGGTCATGAAAACGTTGATCACTTGGTTAACATGATACCCACCAGATTTCCACACGGTAAACACACTTTTCCCTTTTTTACTTAACACTTCAGTTATGGGGAAATACTTTGAGACTGTGTAACCATCCTTTCAACCTAGTGGTTTTAACATCCATTGTCTGAGTCAATTAATTACCATAGAGATAGTTTTCTTTTAATCTTGATGTGCTTTTACCCTTCCATGAACTTTTCGTGAAGAAAATCCTTCCCGAGACTGAAACCTCTGGTCTCTTACAAAACCTCTTTCACCTTCCTTTTGATTCCTCCAGGGATCAGATTTGGTCTCAATATTTCCCCTATTTTTTACATCCCTACTGCTCAGTGCTGGCCTACGTTCTCCTCTTCACTGAGTTTCTGTGGAATATTTGGTTCTGACAAGAGCTCCATAGCTGGCTGTATGGCTGTAAGCTGTGCATTTCACTACTTGCATGTAAACTCAATTTTGCAATATTTTGTTTCCTAGTCATATTGTAGGTCTGAGGCATGGATGGTTTTCTTTCCTCTTCTTTATCATCTGGAGGAGGATGTGTGGAAATATTCCAATTTAAGTAACTGCTATTTTCCTACTAGAATTGGGAAATTCCTTTTGTTTACAGTGTGAAATAACCAAGGATAATGTAAAATGTCTTAAATGAGATGTCTTAGCTGAGGGCATGGAATATTGCCTGAGGGTGTGAACAGATTTGAGAATATTTTCCTAGGGGGAGAGACGGCAGGGGGTGGGGTGGGGGTGACACACAGAGAGAGACGTAAATTAGGAACAAATATAGAAAATTTGAAAGAGAACAAGAGACTAAGAAATAAAGTAACAGAAAAAATGAGAAAAACAAAGAAGCAGAGAGAGAAAGAGTGATTAAGAGAGAGAACAGATCAGAGGGAAATAAGAGCATATGGAAGAAATATATTATTGTTATCTTTACTTTGTGTTAGATCAAATTTAGTGTGTCAAAAGTTCAAAAGTCAGCAAAGTAAAACCAATGAATCACCAAAGTAGTAAAAGTTCGTAAAAGTTTATTGTGCACACACAAAAATGATGTTCTCAAATAGCACGCAAACCAAAATATGGAATGAGGTTCAAGGGTATATTGTTACAAAGCAGTTTTACATAGTGAGAAGGCAGTGACTGTTTATTCTTCCTAGTGACTGGTTATAATATTAGGATTTTCTTAAATGATAGGGAATTGGTTAGTAGTGACCTCATATCAACTTTGGGAAACAGTTGAAGTTTTACTTAAGATTTCCAGAGGCATAAACAAGAAATGACCGAGGTCAAGTTAGCCTTACAAAATACAATTTAGTTTTGTTTGTATGACTAAACTGGTTTTGGCTGCTCAGGGAATGTTCAAGGCTGGTCTCCATTTGCTTTTTATTTTAACAACTGAATACTTGACTACTTTGACTAGTTGGCAAAAATATTATAAAAAACCACAGCAGTTGCTTCTACAGGTCCCAGATGAATTTTCTATTTTTAGAAGCTATCTTAACATCACAGATCTTTATTTGATAGATTGTACAAAGATCTAGACTTTATAATTCCTGACTAAGGTGAGTATAAAAAGGGAAAAATACTACACTAAATAGTTTACATTAACATATTGCCAGAAATTTGGAATGGAAAGGAAAAAAGAACAGATCCTTAGTTTGATGTCTAGCTGTTTCCCAATTGCTTTATAAAACTAAAAATGCTGTTTACAGCTTATATGTGGAGTTTTAGGGGCTTCTCAAGAGGGGCACTCAGGCTTCACTAATCTTTACTCACCCTTATACTCCCACACTTAAAGAATTTTTCTGTATATATTAAAGTTAATGTTTTATCCAGTGCATAGAATGTGACTTATTTAAATGGTTCAATGACATAAAAATATTGAGTGGGGGAGTTGATGCTTTTCTCTTAAAATCTTCTGCAGTAAATGAACTGTGGCAATCAAGTTTCCAAATTCTGTTAAGCATAAAATGTAAAGTTTGACTATTTTAACTTAGGCAATACATTTAGGCTTTTTTATTTTACAACAGTGAGATAGTATCAAAATGGCCCAGTATAACAGTCCATTTAATTTGCGATGTGAAAAATACATTTAATATCTGTGATGAAAAGCAGCTCTATTAAACTGAATGGCCTTTTCCCTATTTTTAAATGTCTTAGGTCCTTACAATGAACTTCTAAAAATATCCCCATGCTACTGAATTGCTAGTGCATTAAGTGAACATTTCACTTACCATACTACAGATAAATATACACATAAACCATATTTTATTTAAGACACTTAGCTGGAGTGTGAAACATGGTTAAATGAGAAATATTTAATAACCCAATTTCAAAAGGTCAGCTTTCTATTTTAATTCCTCAGAATCCATAAATTCTTGACATTGCCAGTATTTAATGAAAACTTTATTGACTACTGTGAATAAATTAATGAATGATCCTGTTACTACATCACATTAAAACATCAATTGTCTCTCACGCAAACCCCGAAATTAGTCTTTGTAATGTTAAACAGCTCTATAGCTCCAGCTCTCAAAGAGATTTTAATCCCTGTTAACATCATTTCTTGCTTGGTCTCTCTGCTTTTTCTCTCTTTGGTCCAAACCAAGTGACTGCTGCTTCTTTACCAGTGACAATGTCCTTGCTGTAGTCTGCCTTCCTTATCACAAGGTTTATTGAGATACCGAATCATAGAACTGCCTCCTCTTTCTGACAGCACCCAATCTAGAGTGAACTTCTACTTCCATAAATCCTCAAAATTGCCTAACCAAATCCCAACCTTATTACAGGCTTTTCCTAACACATCTTAGCGAAATGACCATGCTTCCCCATGGTGAGTGTTCCTCCACCCACTGTTGCAACAATAAACGTAGCTTGTGAAATACAGGTGTACTCCTGGTGGACATTGACACTCCTTTTGTGATTTTCTTCTTCCTGAGTCTGTCTAGTCCTTTGAGCATGGCTTGAAGATCCTGCATAAATTAGTCTCCTACTGCTTGCCAACCAATCAACTTTCCCATTCTCTAAACGCTCCATGCTCAATATTGATAACAACTAAGTAATGAGAAGCAATGAGAACTTTGGAAGAGAAATGGGAGGTAAAGAGGAAAAAATAAGAATCCAGATTTGCCATGCAGTCTTGTTTGAAAGAGAAGGAGATTGGGATTGACTGCATCATTGAAATGGAGCAGGACCCCATGGTCCTTCCCCCCACACCCCGCCCCCCATCGTCAGCCTGCCTTTTGTCTGTAGGAAAAACTTCAGCCAAAGAATAAGTTTAATCAGAGAAGTGGTAAAATGCAAAAACAAAGGAAAACAGTCCAACAAGACTAAATAATAATAGCTTAGTCATTAAGGAAAGTCAAGGACCTTTAGCTCCTCCTCAAGGGCTATACATAATATTCTGAGCCACATCCTTTGAGCTGTCTTAAATATACTAAAACCTCCATCAGGTGGAGGAAGTTAACTACATGATGATCAGACTATAGCCATGACATAAGCTGCCACAATTCCAAGAGCTGGCCTTAGGGAAAAGGGAACAAACTGACCCTGGAACTGAAGATTACACAATCAAGGTGACGCTGATCAGACCACCCACCGAATGACCAATTTCAAGATGACTGTCAGAGCTGACTGTACTGTTTTTGCATGTAGCCCCCTCCCTTCACCTATAAAAGCTCTTGCCCACTGATTGTTGGGGGGTGGGGAGGGGAGTTAGCCTTTGGACAGGAGTCCGCTGTCCCCACCAGATTGTCGGCCTCCTAAATAAAGCAAACTTTCCTTTCCACTAACCTTGCCTCTTTATTGGCTTTAGAGTGGTGAGCAGCCAGACCCCCACTTGCTTCTTGGTTTTGTTAAGGCCTTTTAAGAGTTAAAAATTGTAATATGTAATTAAAGCTACTAAAAATGATAAGGGAAGCATTTCAGTGTGTAAAGCAAGTAGGATATGTGTTGTTGGTGAGAGAAGGTATAAAGAATGGAGGTATTTTTGTTGAGGAAAAATGATAATTTTGTTCTAGAGCTGGTTATTTCTGGATTGGGGAAAAGTAAGGGACAAATCATATGGATACAAAAAGTGATCAAAGGTTTGTGGAAAAAGGGAACTTCGAGAAAAGAATTTTTTATGTTGTCAGGAGTGATTAACCTTAGATTGGATTTAATTAGGTAAATGAACTTTCTGTATTGTAATTACAGTAAGTTCCCTACATATGAACCTTCAAGATGCAAACTTTCAAGGATGTGAACATGAATTTGCATGTCCAATCACGTAACTTAGTTCACATGTCTGGCATACGTTGTCATGTGTGTGCATCCTCTACAAGTGGTTGTGCTTTTGTGTACTGTACAGTACTATACAGAATACAGTAGTACAGTATCTTTATTTCAAGGCCAGGATGTCCGGAAGCAAGCGGAAAAGCAGTGGAGATGTAGCTGGTACTGCTAAGAAGCGCCAAGCAATAAGGATGGAAACAAAAGTGAAAATAATTGAGAGAGTGGAGTGAGGCAAAGAGATGGTAGGCGTCACTCGTTCTTATGACATGAATTGTTCAACCATCAGCACGATTCTAAAGAACAAAGACAAGATCATGGAACATGTGAAGTCTGCTGTGCTGATGATGTCTACAATAATATCGAAGAAGCATGGAAAAGTGCTGGAGGAGATGGAGAAACTTCTCAGTATGTGGATGCAGGATCAGCATCAGTGTTGAGTCCCGCTCAGCTTAATGCTGATTCAAGAGAAAGCTAAGAGCCTTTATGAAGACTTGAAGAAGAAACACAGTGAAGAATCAGAGGGCGCATCCTTTAATGCCAGCCATGGCTGGTTTCATCGGTTCAAGGCTAGAGCCAACCTTCACAATGTAAAAGTAAGTGGCGAGGCAGTGAGTGCAGATATGGTAGCTGCCCGGGAATTTCCTAAAATGCTTTGAGAAATTACTGATGAAGGCACGTATTTACCCAAGCAGGTCTTTAATGTGGATGAGACAGGACTACTGGAAGAGGATGCCAAACCAAAGTTATATCAGCAAGGAGGAAAAGTTGATGCCAGTCTATAAAGCAGCAAAGGATAGGCTAACTTTGCTGTTTGGTGGCAGTGCTTCCGGCTATATAGAAGAGAAGCTAAAGCCTCTCTTAGTTTATCATTTAGAGAACCCAAGAGCCCTTAAAAACATAGCCAAGGGCTCTCTTCCTGTTGTGTGGAAGAGTAACCCCAAAGCCTGCGTTACACAGGCCATTTTCCAGGACTGGTTTTTCCACCACTTTATCCCAGAGGTAAAGAAATATTGCTTGCAGAAGGATGTCCCATTCAACATTCTTTTGCTGCTCGACAATGCTCCGGGCCACCCCCCCTCCCCCCATTCATGGACAACTTTCATCTGAACGTCAAAGTAGTGCATTTACCACTGAATACTACGTCGCTCATCCAACTTATGGACCAGGGAGTTATAGCAAGTTTCAAGAAATATTATTTACGTCACACTTTTTGTCAGGCAATAAAGGCACATGACAAATCAGGAACAACCTTGCAACAATTTTGGAAGGACTATAACATCTACAAGTCCATAAAAAACATTGACTTTGCTTGCTGTGAGGTTACGGCTCTCGCCATGAATGGGGTTTGGAAGAACCTTTTCCCACAGTTTGTTCATGATTTTCGTGGATTTGAGAAGGTGGATGAGGAGTCCAAAGAGGTCTTCAGCAACTTAGTGACCCTCAGCAAGAAGCTGGAGCTAGATTTGCAAGAGTATGACTTCACTGAACTCCTTGTTGTGCAACATGAGGAGCTTACTAATGAAGACCTGAAGGAATTGGAGGCCCAGAAAAAGGATGAAGAAAGACAAGAGGAAGAAGAAGTAACTGAAAAACTGAAGAGATTCACGATGCAGGAAATGGCAAGGGGATTTTCTTTATTTGAGGATACACTGTTAGCTTTTGAGACACAGGACCTGAATGTAGAACGGTACACAAAGGTTGCAGCATCCTTTCAGAATGCAATCCAGATCATTTTTTCAAGAGGGTAGACAGAATTGGATCCAGCAAGGAGCCAGGATCCGGGCCATCAACGTCAGGCCTGAGTGAAATTGCAGCTTGCCCTCCATCTCCTATTGCTGATGATCCTTCAGCTCTACCATCTCCCACCTCCTCTCCCTCCTCCAGTCAGTAACTCTTCTTGCCTGTTCACTCGATGCCAGCCCTTGTATGCCAGCTGTTGTACTGTACTACTGTATCTTCAGGGTACTGTGCTGTAAGATTAAAAATGTTTTCTTTATTGTTTTTTATGTATTATTTGTGTGAAAAGTATCATAAACCTATTGCAGTACAGTACTATATAGCCGATTGTGTTAGTTGGGTACCAAGGCTAACTTTGTTGGTCTTACGAACAAATTGGACTTACAAACGCATTCTTGGAACAGAACTCGTTCGTATGTAGGAGACTTACTGTAATAGCAAGCTGATACAGGACTGGAATTTGGTTTTCTTTCTCCCTGTTAAGAGAACAAAATTCTCCTGGAATATTGAGCTGCTTTTGATAACAGATTGTAAGTTTCTTTCTCTAGCTAACTTTGCATATTCCAAAGGGCCCCTAGGTACCTCAGAAGAAATATTAAAGAAACTAGGATTATTTGATATGTTAAATTATATGGAAAACTTTTGATAACTTTCAGATCATACCGCTGAACTGGGTAAGAAATTTAAAGAATTCTAATGGAAAGCTTTTGTTCTGCTTCAAACCATATTTTCGACCTCAATGCTCAGGAGGTCAAAAAGACTAACTTAAAACAGTCAATATGACGCTGATCAGACCACTGCATGACTAATTTCAAGAGGACTGTCAGAGCTCACTGTGTTGTTTCTGCATGTAGCCCCCTCCCTTCACCTATAAAAGCTCTTGCCCACTGATTGTCACTGGTGAGGAGTCGGCCTTTGGACGGGAGTCTGCCCTCCCCCTCAGGTTGCCGGCCTCCTAAATAAAGCAAACTTTCCTTTCCGTGAACCTTGCCTCTTTATTGGCTTTAGAGTAGCAAGCAGCTGGCTCCCCACTTTCGGTAGCATCATGTCTTCAGCATTAGTTTTTTCATAACGGAATCTGAGGAAAGTTGAGTGAAAGAGTCTTACAATGCTGTCTATCCCTTACATAAAGCTCTCATGAACTAAGGCTTTATGTGGAAAATAACATCATCCTATTAGTTAGCCACAGAATATGAAGGCTGTACTCTAGACCAAGAAAATCAGAGGCTCTGAGGGTGGATCCCAACCATCAGTATTTTTCAAAGCTCCCCAGGTAATTTCAATGTGCAGCCAAGATTGAGAACCACTACTACAAAGAAAAGCAAGAGAGTAGTAAAGAAAATATTCAATTTAGTGGTTGCTCTGGCAGGGGGAGAGGGAGATGCATTCAGAAAGGGACAGTCAGAAGGTTTTTAACTACCTTAGCAATAGTCTATTGCAAACGTGGGCAATGATGTGTGAGGCTTTTTTAATCTTACTGTTAGAATTGTCATGATCATGCTTCATATACATTATTTTTTGAATGAGGCGTTGATTTTAAAATAATTTATAAAATTCAAAAAATACAAATGTGCCTTTTATTTTCAATAATCTAAGAGCAGTTGTTTCAGCCATCACTGATAACATAATCACTTAGATGCCACTAGCTCAGTATATGCCCTGGATATAAACAGCAGAGTTCTGAAAAAACTACTCGGTATAACACAAAATGAGTTTTTTTGAAGATAATTTATTCAATAGAGATAAATAAATCCCCATAATGAATATCATGGTCTTTAAAAAAAATCTCCTTTATGCAATAAGCACCATCTCCTCTCTCCTATAAATGAAAAGAAACTTAGCATTTCTGAAATTTAGAAATTCTCCTGTTGCTGAGTGGCTCTGATTACACCAGGCAAAAGGCTCATCCTTTGAGCTGCTGGAGACCCTGCTAAGGAAGAATTGGCACTTCCTTCTTTCTTCTACCCACAGGATACCGATATAAACACAAGGAACACTGATTCCATGGCTCTTCCTCTACTGCCTGGCAAAGTCCCATTTAAAATTTGCAGCTAAATCTTATGTTTTTCTGCCATGTTCAGGGGAATACTAAATGCCTGTTTATACCTCACATAAAATACTTACTATCAAAATGGCAGGTTATATATTAGGGAAATTTTTGAGGCTTTGCTGATTATGTCAAGATGTTGTAAGTAACTGAGATAAATCTAGCGGCATTGAAGTGACTATACTTATTTTGACAGTGATAGCTATTAAATTGCTCCTAAAGTAGATGTTATCACTTATTTATTTATTTAAATTGCCATAATGTTCCAAATTGAAGTAGAGCATTTTAAAGATTATAATTACCAGAAGGACAGTATTGCTGGTGTTGTTTTGTTCTGTTCTGCTTTTTAATGGGAAAATAATGAGAAAAGAGAGAGTAACGAGGATATGAAGGAGAGCTGAATGCTATGATTGTCACTCCAGGGTTGAATTGATTGATCTGACTTGGTATGGGCATGAGAATTGGAGCTAGATATCAAACAAGATATGATTCCAAGATTCCAAAATTCTGTTCTACATTTAAGGGCTTGCAGCTGCCTGTGTCCTAGCAAAATCATACAGACAGCCTCTCCACAGTAATGGAAATAAAAAAGTCTGAGTTGAATATGCTTCTAATAATAAACAGTTTAGAAATACTTTCTGATGAGAATGATAACAGTGATGTTGTCTGAATCTCAGTCTGAGGAAGTATCACTAAGTAGGACAGGGGTCCTCACACAGCAGTCCATCTGGCTTATCCCTATGTTTGTAAATAAATTTTTATTGGTACGCAGCCATGACCATTTGTTTAGGTAATGTCTGTGCTGGCTTTCATGCTGCAAAGATCAGCAGAGTTAAGTAGTTGCAACAGTGAACTTTAAGATCTACAAGCCTAAAATAGTTACTGTATGGAAACTTTCACTGATCTCTGAATTAGTAGATGAGAGTAAAGATTTGATTTGCATTCTGGCAGCATTGCTTGTAACTGGGTAACTTTGAACAAGTTGCTTCTCTCTCTCTGTCTTAGTTACCTCTTCTTGAATATTTCTAAGGCATATAGAGTAGTGCCTGGTATATAGTAAACTATGTAAGTCTTTGAGCTTGTTATGATTGTTGAAATTTGTGTAATGTAACATATCTTGAAAAATGTATCAATGCCAAGTTTATTTTAAGAATGCAAAATGCAAAGGGTCATTTTTAATGCAATTTTATTGGCAATCATTATTTTTATAGAATTTCTGGAAATGTCTGTTTTTGCAGAAAACAGCAGTTCTCCATTTCACTGTAGACCTTCTAAGTTATGCATCCAGCACGTCAGACTTTCCAGAAAGTTATATTTCTTAGATCAATTTTTATTAACCTTATCCTTTTCTTACAAATACATTCTTATGCTTTTCGGCTAATGAGATTCTTCCTCTTGTAAAATTAAGTGCTTAGAAAAATTTTACTTCCTGCGATACTACACAAAGGCCTAACTGAATCTTCTTTGGTATTTCCCATGTTATTTATTTATTTATTTTACTTTATTTGTATTTAAAAAAAAAAAAGAATAAGATCAGTGTACCAAGGATTATGGCGTTTGCTCCTTAAGCCATTATTTAACTTTGTTCCACTCTAGATAGAGAAGAAATATATCGTGTTATGAATTTTACTGTTTAGATAGGGCCACATTTATATGATGGACTGATTCAGCCAGCTGAAGTTAATGGTGCAGGACTGTCCACACACTCCTTTCCACTGGGCCCGTTCTCTATGGCCCTCCTTGCCAATAAGGGAAACACTTGGCACTGACGCGGTAAATGGCAAGATTTTAACACTGCCAAGGGACTATGTGAGTGCTTAATGAGCCATTTCACTTTGTTAATGTCTTACTCTTTGCTCTGTGGTGTTAGGTCAGTGGGCAAACTGGAACTATAAAGTCCAAGGCTGCCACAAACATCTCGGGTAATAGAATGTGGATTTTTGTCTCTGTGTCTTTATATTAGAAAGCATTTCCCATGTTAGTTTTCATGAGACAATGCACTGTTCTATCAGAATGGCAAATATTCTCTTTTGTTAATGGGTTAGTTGACCCATTACTGGGATTTTGGCACTGAATTATTTTCATTTTGCAGCTGTACCTTGGACTCAATTCCCTATTATACCCTATATCCCTCAGGTCTGATGTGAATTGTTTGTGGTTTTCATATGTCAACTATGTAATAGCATTAGCAAAGATGAGCTTCATCATTCTCTATCTTCCTGTCAACAATAGTAATAATTTGAGCAGATAATAATAAAAAGGAAAGATCCTAGAATTTGAAATCTGATTAAATTGTAGCAAAAATAAGGATTAAGTCATCTGAACCAATTTGAGTTTAATCATAATGCCTGTAATTCCTCCATACATCGTCTCACACACACAACAGCAATAGTCTACAGTTTCTTCTTGTCTCTTACCTATTTCATTGCCCTCGTAAGGTATAATATATTTCAGGCTGAGGCACTATGTTATGTTTATTAGGAACAATGGACTTTAGAGTCAGACGTCCTGGTTTTGAATATTATTTAGACTACTTAGTAGCAGTGTAACCTAAGACATACTCTTAATTTCTCTAAAGGAAAGTTTCCTCAATTATAAAATAAAGATAACACTACATGTCCTTCATAGAATGATTTGAATATCAAGAGATAATCAGCATACACATTGCTTATTACAGCACCTTGAATACAAAAGGTAACACCATAATTGTTATTTAGATAATTTGAACTAAAGTGAGTCAACATATTATCCCTTTCAACCTACTTCTGTTCCTTCTGCACATGGTCAGTCCTCAGTAAATGAACAAAAGGCTAGCTGGTTGAATGAATGCTTGGCTAACTTGAGAGATCTTCTCATAAACAATTTTCCTTAAGAGTCAAACTCCTCACAAAATATGTTTCCCTAATACCTTTCATTAAAATCCAGATTGTCAAATTAGATGAGGTTAAAATTTTTCAATAATCCCATAGAGCACCATGGGATTTACTTCATGCTGGTTTCCAGAAACCATGCTGTGACCTGTTTAGGTATTGTATTGTCTTATTCTGCGCAAGTTAGCTCACCTGGATTATTTCCTTTATTTTCATTCATAAAAATAGGAATATAGAAAATGTATAGAAAAAAAAAATCAACATTTGCAAATCTACATCCAGCTTTGTCAACCTGCAACTTTTTACTGGATTTGCTTCGAACCATTTTTTAAAGAAATAACACGTTACAATTAAAGTTGGTGATTTCAGCTTACCTTTTCAATTCCTATTCTAGTCCCATAGTTCCTGGCCAAATGTGATCACCATTTTTTTTTTTTTTTGGGCATTTGTATGTTGTTTATATAATTCCTACAAGTGTTTATTACTTTCACTTCATGAATCCTTATAGATAGATGATAGATGAATAGATAGATTTGTAAGTAGATAGCCATGCTTCCAATGTTCTTAAATGTCTTACGAGCCTTGGTAATTTATATATTCTTCTCTAGTTCTCAATTTTCATTCAGTAGTTTCTATAGAGTCCAACTGTAGACTGTAACATAATTTATTCATTCTATTCTTGATAGACATTGGGTGGTGTCCTGTTTGGAGCCATTACCATAAGTAACATACTCGACTAGATGTACAAGGGTCTGCATTTTTCTTGGATAGAATTCATAGCCTCTATAAAATGTAACCTTTTGATATTATTGAATATTTTACTAGCAACTGGCAGGTTATGAGAGTTCCCACTGCCATAAACACTTTCTAATACTTGATATTGTCAGATATTTTACAGTATTTGCCAATTTGATAAGTATAAAATAGATTTCTCATGTTAATTTTTATTTCCATAATTGTTTATAAAATTGAGCATCCTTTTATTATTTTAATGGCTTTTAAAATTTTTCTTCTCTTGGATGAATTGCACATATCATTTCTCTATTTTTATTAAAATTTTTTTCACACTACTTTTTACAAGTTATTTAAATATTCTGTATATGATCCCTTTGTCAGTTAATTCATTGAAATTATTTTCCCCAGACTGGCTTGCTTTATCCTTTGTATCTTTTTTTTTTCCTTCACAAAGTTATTGTTCACAAAGAACAAGTTATTAACATACTACTTTTATTAGCAAGTGCTCAAAAATATATATTACTTCTATTTTCTCTATCCTGTGGCTTCACATAATAAGATTTGCAAGACGTTTAATTATATTGATTTTTTTCCCTAGTTAAAAAAAAAGCAATGCCCATTGTAGAGAATTTGAAAGCTAAAAAGCAGAATGTAAAAATCCCATATAAAGACCTAGTTATCCTTGACATTTTGGACCTGACTTTGTTTTGATATTTTCACGATGATAAACAAAACTCTGAAGATTCATAGATATAGACTTAACAGGTGAAAGTAAGGCTTCTGGCAGATATTCCTGGATTGCTATCCAGAAATTTTGTGTCATATCATGCTCCCAACAGAAGTATATGCAATTTTTGGTTCTCCAAACATTTATAAAAATTGGTTATCATTATTTTTATTGGAGTATAATTTCTTTATCATTATTTTTTAAATAGTTTCACCAACTTGCTAGTGAAAAAGAAAACTTTACTTTAATTCATAGTATTTTATCATAACCAAAACAGTACATTTTCCTTATCATTATTGATCTTTTACATCTTTGATAAATCATCTTATTAATTTCCCATTTATAATAAGTGTTTTTTCTATTTACTTATAAGATGACACGTTTTCTTTTTTGTTATATGTGTTTACCTAAATTTCTTATTATTTTATATACTTTAAAAGCATTATATAGTGTAGTATATTTATTCCTTTTATTTCTGCTCTATTCCATTTCCTTTATATTTGAGTTGTTCATCATATTGAAATCAATGAATTATTGTTACATATCTTCTGTTTAACATCATTTGATACATTTTATTTTTAAATTAATAACCAAATTTCTCAGTTGCATGTGTTTGTAAATTCCTTTATAATATATATTTTGTAAATTCCTTCATAATATATATTTTGTTTCTAGTAGAGTTTATTTTATATCTATTTATTCTTTGAAACTTATTTCATGCCCATATGGTTTTAAAGAACTACTGAAATTTATCCTTTATTCCTTTCTCAAAAAAGCATTTTACTTTCCTCATTTTAAAATTATTTTAATTAAGACCAAGGTATCCCTCCTGAAATACTCAAAATGTATTTGATAGCAATTTCTCTAAAATTAAAAATAAATGTAAAGTGGGGAAAAGCACATTTAATCTGTTCATCCAGAACAAGTTATCAGTATGAATTCATTACAATCTTCTTTTGAATTTTCAGTAAACCTTGTCTTTTTTGAGTAAATCCTACTTTTTATTGCTTATTTGTTTTGTTGTTACTGTGAATATAAATCTTAAAGACTTTCAAGTATATGGGAAAGCTATTTATTCTTGCTCCTTTATTTGTTCTAGGAACATTATTCTTCTCTCATTAATTTTAAGCATATTTCATAGGTTCTCTAATGTTATCTAGACATGTGAACATATTAGTGGACATAATGATCAATTTTTTCTCTTTATTTCTAATAGATTGTTTCTTATTTCTCTTTCATATGTTATAGATACTGGTATGTGTGAAAAACAGAAATGTTAAATAAAAATGAAGATTGCATTTATCTACCTCACATTGTCTGTTGTTTCACATTTTAATATTATGCACACTTATGGATTGAGATGCCTTCTTTCTATTATGCAAAAGAAAAACTTCTTTTATTGCAAATCATCTTGGAGTTTCATCAATAATGGTTGCTAAATTTAATTAAATCAAAGTTTTCTAAATTATCTGTAATTATAGGCTTAATTTTATCTTTGATCAGTAGTTATACAGGAAGGCATTTCAATAAATTAATAAATGTTTGGTTTGGGTTTTTTTAAATTTTCATTTTATATTGGAGTATAGTTGATTAACAATGTTATGGTAGTTTCAGGTATACAGTAAAGTGATTGAGTTATACATATACACGTATCTATTCTTTTTCAAATTATTTTCTCATTTAGGTTATTACAGAGTATTGAGCAGAGTTCCCTGTGCTATGCAGTAGGTACTTATTGGTTATCTATGGTATGGTTTTTGATGTTGTTTCAACTTGTTGCTAGATGATGATCAGCAAATGTAATCTGTATGTTGGCTAATTAGATTTTCTTTTCGGTTTATTATATAATTTTCATTTTTTAAATTTATTTTTATTGAAGTATAGTTGAATTACAGTGTTGTGTTAATTACTCCTGTACAGCAAAGTTACTCAGTTATACATATATATATATTCTTTTTCATATTCTTTTCCATTATGTTTTATTATAGGATATTGAATATAGTTCCCTGTGCTATACAGTAGGACCTTGTTGTTTATCCATTCTATGTATAGCAGTTTGTATCTGCTAATCCCAAACTCCCAATCCACCCATCTCCCACCCCCCTCCCCGTTGGCAACCACAAGTCTATTCTCTATGTCACTGATTGTGTTTCTGTGTCATAGATAGGTTCATTTGTGTCATATTTTAGATTCCACATATAAGTGATTTCATATGGTATTTGTCTTGTTCTTACTGACTTACTTCACTTAGTATGATAATCTCTAGTTGCATCCATGTTGCTGCAAATGACATTATTTCATTCGTTCTTCTTTATGGCTGAGTAGTATTCCATTTCATGAGAGGAGGTGAGCTCAAGTCCTTCCACTGCACTGTCTTTTCCAGAATTGAGGGGTTGCTTTTAGTTTGGATGTTTGCTTTCTCTTTCCTCAGTGTGTGCTGGCTGTTATCCCCCTGATATGAGGTGTGCAGGTACCTTGGCCCTTGTGCGCTCCCAGGATGGTGGGGGCAGGGCCTGCCGCCTGCTCTCGGGTCTCATAATGGCAGCCTGTGCCTGACTCTGAAGCCCCCATTGGGGGCAGCAACTTGCGCCTGCCTCCAGAGCTCATGCCAGCAGTGTCCTATTGCCAGGGAGCATTCACAGGGAAAGAAGCTCTTATGGTGGTCCTGCCCCTCTCCTCATGCACCCCCCAATAATGGTGCATGCCTCTCAGGTAGGCCCAGGCTTCTTCCGAGCACACCCTCAGCTGCCGCAGCCCAGCCTCCTTAGGCTGTGTCTGCACAGCCAACCCCAGTCTTCTCCCTGGGTCTGACCTCTGAAGTCTAAGTTTCAGCACCAGCCCCCACCCACACCAACAGATAAGTGTTTCAGGTTGAGGAGTGTAGGGCAGCGGTGCCCACCTTCTGTGCAGGTTACTGTCCATTTTTCCTTCCACAAACTGGTTGTAACACTCTCCTCCTAGGCTACATACCTCCCCCTCCATCCAGGTTGATCTCCCTGCCAGTGAGGAGTCTTCCAGGATGCAGGAACTTTTCCTCCTTCACAGCTCACTCCTTGGGACGCAGACCCTATTCTGATTCCTTCTTTTTCATTTTCCTTTTATCCTACCTGGTTACGTGGAGGTTTCCTTGACCTCTCGGACGTCTGAGGTCTCCTGTCGGTGTTCAGTAGATATTCTGTGTGAATCGTTCGACTTGTAGATGTATTTTTAATTTTTTTGTGGGAGAAGGGGAGCTCCATGTCCTAGTCCTCCACCATCTTGCCCCCTCCCCCTCACTATTCCTTTTTTTAAATTTTTAAATTTTATTTATTTTTTTATGCAACAGGTTCTTATTAGTCATCAATTTTATACACATCAGTTTATACATGTCAATCCCAATCGCTCAGTTCAGCACACCACCACCCCAACCCCCCGCCGCTTTCCCCCCTTGGCGTCCATACGTTTGCTCTCTACATCTGTGTCTCAATTTCTGTCCTGCAAACTGGTTCATCTGTACCATTTTTCTAGGTTCCACATATATGCGTTAATATACGATATTTGTTTTTCTCTTTCTGACTTACTTCACTCTGTATGACAGTCTCTAGATCCATCCATGTCTCAACAAATGACCCAATTTCGTTCCTTTTTATGGCTGAGAAATATTCCATTGTATATATGTACCACATCTTCATTATCCATTCGTCTGTCAATGGGCATTTAGGTTGCTTCCATGACCTGGCTATTGTAAATAGTGCTGCAATGAACATTGGGGTGCACGTGTCTTTTTGAATTATGGTTTTCTCTGGGTATATGCCCAGTAGTGGGATTGCTGGGTCATATGGTAATTCTATTTTTCGTTTTTTTTTTTTAAATTCATTTGTAACATTTTTTAAAAAATTAATTAATTTATTTATTTATGGCTGTGTTGTGTCTTCGTTTCTGTGCGAGGGCTTTCTCTAGTTGTGGCAAGCGGGGGCCACTCTTCATCGCGGTGCGCGGGCCTCTCACTATTAACCACTGTGCCACCAGGGAAACCCTATTTTTCGTTTTTTAAGGAACCTCCATACTGTTTTCCATAGTGGCTGTATCAATTTACATTCCCACCAACAGTGCAAGAGGGTTCCCTTTTCTCCACACCCTCTCCAGCATTTGTTGTTTGTAGATTTTCTGATGACGCCCATTCTAATTGGTGTGAGGTGATACCTCATTGTACTTTTGATTTGCAATTCTCTAATAATTACTGATGTTGAGCAGCTTTTTATGTGCTTCTTGGCCATCTGTATATCTTCTTTGGAGAAATGTCTATTTAGGTCTTCTGCCCATTTTTGGATTGGGTTGTTTGTTTTTTTAATATTGAGCTGCATGAGCTGTTTATATATTTTGCAGATTAATCCTTTGTCTGTTGATTCATTTGCAAATATTTTCTCCCATTCTGAGAGTTCTCTTTTCATCTTGTTTATGGTTTCCTTGGCTGTGCAAAAGCTTTTTTCATTAGGTCCCATCCGTTTATTTTTGTTTTTATTTCCATTACTCTAGGAGGTGGATCAAAAAAGAACTTGCTGTGATTTATGTCAAAGAGTGTTCTGCTTATGTTTTCCTCTAAGAGTTTTATAGTGTCCAGTCTTACATTTAGGTCTCTAATCCATTTTTTATTTTTTTAAAGTAAGCAGTACCTTATTTTATTTATTTATTTATTTTATTTTGGCTGTTGTTGGGTCTTTGTTTCTGTGCGAGGGCTCTCTCCAGTTGTGGCAAGCGGGGGCCACTCTTCATCACGGTGCACGGGCCTCTCACTATCACGGCCTCTCTTGTTGCGGAGCACAGGCTCCAGATGCACAGGCTCAGCAGTTGTGGCTCACGGGCCTAGTTGCTCCGCGGCATGTGGGGTTCTCCCAGACCAGGGCTTGAACCCGTGTCCCCTGCATTGGCAGGCAGACTCTCAACCACTGCGCCACCAGGGAAGCCCCTCTAATACATTTTGAGTTTATTTTTGTGTATGGTGTTAGGGAGTGTTCTACTTTCATTCTTTTACATGAAGCTGTCAAGTTTTCCCAGCACCATTTATTGAAGAGACTGTCTTTTCTCCATTGTATATCCTTGCCTCCTTTGTCATAGATTAGTTGACCATAGGTGCGTGGGTTTATCTCTGGGCTTTCTATCTTGTTCCATTGATCTATGTTTTTGTTTTTGTGCCAGTACCATATTGTCTTGATTACTGTTGCTTTATAGTATAGTCTGACGTCAGGGAGTCTGATTCCTCCAGCTCCATTTTTTTCCCTCAAGACTGCTTTGGCTATTCTGTTGTGTCTCCATACAAATTTTAAGATTTTTTGTTCTAGTTCTGTAAAAAATGCCATTGGAAATTTGATAGGGATTGCAGTGAATCTGTAGATTGATTTGGGTAGTATAGTCATTTTCACAATATTGATTCTTCCAATCCAAGAACATTGTATATCTCTCCATCTGTTGGTATCATCTTTAATTTATTTCATCAGTGTCTTATAGTTTTCTGCATACAGGTCTTTTGTCTCCCTAGGTAGGTTTATTACTAGGTGTTTTATTCTTTTTGTTGCAATGGTAAATGGGAGTGATTCCCTAATTCCTCTTTCAGATTTTTCATCATTAGTGTATAGGAATGCAAGAGATTTCTGTGCATTAATTTTGTATCCTGCAACTTTACCAAATTCATTGATTAGCTCTAGTAGTTTTCTGGTGGCATCTTTAGGATTCTGTGCGTATAGTATCATGTCATCTGCAAACAGTGACAGTTTCACGTCTTCTTTTCCAATTTGTATTCCTTTTGTTTCTTTTTCTTTGCTGATTGCCACAGCTAGGACTTCCAAAACTGTGTTGAATAATAGTGCTGATTTGCTTAAAAAAAAAAAAAAAAAAAATAGTGCTGAGAGTGGACATCCTTGTCTTGTTCCTGATCTTAGAGGAAATGCTTTCAGTTTTTCACCACTGAGAATGATGTTTGCTGTGGGTTTGTCGTATATGGCTATTATTATGTTGAGGTAGGTTCCTTCTATGCCCACTTTCTGGAGAGTTTTTATCATAAATGGGTGTTGAATTTTGTTAAAAGCTTTTTCTGCATCTATTGAGATGATCATATGGTTTTTATTCTTCAATTTGTTAATACGGTGTATCACACTGATTGATTTGCATATATTGAAGAATCCTTGCATCCCTGGGATAAATCCCACTCGATCATGGTGTATGATCCTTTTAATGTGTTGCTGGATTCTGTTTGCTAGTATTTTGTTGAGGATTTTTGAATCTGTATTCATCAGTGATATTGGTCTGTAATTTTCTTTTTTTGTAGTATCTTTGTCTGGTTTTGGTATCAGGGTGATGGTGGCCTCATAGAATGAGCTTGGGAGTGTTCCTTCCTCTGCAACTTTTGGAAGAGTTTGAGAAGGATGGGTGTTAGCTCTTCTCTAAACGTTTCATAGAATTCACCTGTGAAGCCATCTGGTCCTGGACTATTGTTTGTTGGAAGATTTTTAATCACAGTTTCAATTTCATTACTTGTGATTGGTCTGTTCATATTTTCTATTTCTTCCTGGTTCAGTCTTGGAAGGTTATACCTTTCTAAGAATTTGTCCATTTCTTCCAGGTTGTCCATTTTATTGGCATAGAGTTGCTTGTAGTAGTCTCTTAGGATGCTTTGTATTTCTGCAGTGTCTGTTGTAACTTCTCCTTTTTCATTTCTAATTTTATTGATTTGAGTCCTCTCCCTTTTTTTCTTGATGAGTCTGGCTAATGCTTTATCAATTTTGTTAATCTTCTCAAAGAACCAGCTTTTAGTTTTATTGATCTTTGCTATTGTTTTTTGTTTCTATTTCATTTATTTCTGCTCTGATCTTTATGATTTCTTTCCTTCTGCTAACTTTGGGTTTTGTTTGTTCTTCTTTCTCTAGTTCCTTTAGGTGTAAGGTTAGATTGTTTACTTGAGATTTTTCTTGTTTCTTGAGGTAGGATTGTATTGCTATAAACTTCCCTCTTACAACTGCTTTTGCTGCATCCCATAGATTTTGGGTCATTGTGTTTTCATTGTCATTTGTCTCTAGGTATTTTTTGATTTCCTCTTTGATTTTTTCACTGTCTCTCTTGGTTATTTAGTAACGTACTGTTTAGCCTCCATGTGTTTGTGTTTTTTACGTTTTTTTTCCCTGTAATTGATTTCTGATCTCATAGTGTTGTGGTCAGAAAAGATGCTTGATATGATTTCAATTTTCTTAAATTTACTGAGGCTTGATTTGTGACCCTAAATGTGATCTATCCTGGAGAATGTTCCGTGCACACTTGAGAAGAAAGTGTAATCTGCTGTTTTTGGATGGAATGTCCTATAAATATCAATTAAATCTATCTGGTCTATTGTGTCATTTAAAGCTTCTGTTTCCTTATTTATTTTCATTTTGGATGATCTGTCCGTTGGTGTAAGTGAGGTGTTAAAGTCCCCCACTATTACTGTATTACTGTTGATTTCCTCTTTTATAGCTGTTAGCAGTTGCCTTATGTATTGAGGTGCTCCTATGTTGGGTGCATATATATTTATAATTGTTATATCTTCTTCTTGGATTGGTCCCTTGATCATTATGTAGTGTCCTTTCTTGTACAATTCTTTATTTTAAAGTCTATTTTATCTGATATGAGTATTGCTACTCCAGCTTTCTTTTGATTTCCATTTGCATGGAGTATCTTTTTCCATACCCTCACTTTCGGTCTGTATGTGTCCCTAGGTCTCAAGTGGGTCTCTTGTAGACAGCATATATATGGGTCTTGTTTTTGTATCCACTCAGCAAGCCTGTGTCTTTTTGTTGGAGTATTTAATCCATTCACATTTAAGGTAATTATAGATTTGTATGTTCCTATTACCATTTACTTAATTGTTTTGTGTTTGTTTTTGTTGGTCCTTTTCTTCTCTTGTGTTTCCCACTTCGAGAAGTTCCTTTAGCATTTGTTGTAGAGCTGGTTTGGTGGTGCTGAATTCTCTTAGCTTTTGCTTGTCTGTAAGGCTTTTGATTTCTCCATGGAAGCTTAATGAGATCCTTGCTGGGTAGAGTAATCTTGTTTGTAGGTTCTTCCCTTTCATCACTTTAAGTATATCATGCCACTCCCTTCTGGCTTGTAGAGTTTCTGCTGAGAAATCAGCTGTTAAGCTTATGGGAGTTCCCTTGTATGTTGTCATTTTTCCCTTGCTGCTTTCAATAATTTTTCTTTTTCTTTAATTTTTGCCAATTTGATTACTATGTGTCTCAGCGTGTTTCTCCTTGGGTTTATCCTGTATGGGACTCTCTGCACTTCCTGGACTTGGGTGGCTATTTCCTTTCCCATGTTCGGGAAGTTTTCAACTATAATCTCTTCAAATATTTTCTCGGGTCCTTTCTCTCTCTCTTCTCCTTCTGGGACCCCTATAATGCAAATGTTGTTGCGTTTAATGATGTCCCAGAGGTCTCTTAGGCTGTCTTCATTTCTTTTCATTCTGTTTTCTTTATTCTGTTCTGCAGCAGTGAATTCCACCATTCTGTCTTCCAGGTCACTTATCCGTTCTTCTGCCTCAGTTATTCTGCTATTGATTCCTTCTAGTGTATTTTTCATTTCAGTTATTGTATTGTTCATCTCTGTTTGTTTGTTCTTTAATTCTTCTAGGTCTTTGTTAAACATTTCTTGCATCTTCTCTATCTTTGTCTCCATTCTTTTTCTGAGGTCCTGGATCATTCTATCATTATTCTGAATTCTTTTTCTGGAAGGTTGCCTACCTCCACTTCATTTAGTTGTTTTCCTGGGGTTTTATCTTGTTCCTTCATCTGGTACATAGCCCTCTGCCTTTTCATCTTGTCTATCTTTCTGTGAATGTGGTTTTTGTTACACAGGCTGCAGGATTGTAGTTCCTCTTGCTTCTGCTGTCTGCCCTCTGGTGGATGAGGCTATCTAAGAGGCTTGTGCAAGTTTCCTGATGGGAGGGACTGGTGGTGGGTAGAGCTGACTTTTGCTCTGGTGGGCAGAGCTCAGTAAAACTTTAATCCACTTCTGCTGATGGGTGGGGCTGGGTTCCCTCCCTGTTGGTTGTTTGGCCTGAGGCGACCCAACACTGGAGCCAACCCGGGCTCTTTGGTGGGGCTAGTGGCAGACTCTGGGAGGGCTCACGCCAAGGAGTACTTCCCAGAACTCCTGCTGCCAGTGTCCTTGTCCTCATGGTGACACACAGCCACCCCCCACCTCTGCAGGAGACCCTCCAACACTAGCAGGTAGGTCTGATTCAGTCTCCTATGGGGTCACTGCTCCTTCCCCTGTGTCCTGATGTGCACACTACTTTGTGTGTGCCCTCCAAGAGTGGAGTCTCTGTTTCCCCCAGTCCTGTCAAAGTCCTGCAATCAAATCCTGCTATCCTTCAAAGTCTGATTCTCTAGGAATTCCTCCCCCCGTTGCTGGACCCCCAGGTTGGGTAGCCTGATGTGGGGCTCAGAACCTTCACTCCAGTCGGTGGACTTCTGTGGTATAAGTGTTCTCCAGTCTGTGAGTCATCCACCCAGCAGTTATGGGATTTGATTTTACTGTGACTGTGCCCCTCCTACCGTCTCATTGTGGCTTCTCTTTTGTCTTTGGATGTGGGGTATCTTTTTTGGTGAGTTCTAGTGTCTTCCTGTCGATGATTGTCCAGCAGCTAGTTGTGATTCTGGTGTTCTCACAAGAGGGAGTGAGAGCACGTCCTTCTACTCCGCCATCTTGGTTCAGGGCCTATTCCTTTTTAAAAATGTATTTTGATTTCAAAAGTCCCAAGTGTTTAAGTGAAAATAAATACAATTTCTTTGAATACAAAAATATAAGATTGATAGGAAAATATAAATCATACAATATTATAGGTATATAAGTAGGGGAATAAGATAATACAGATCCTCCAAAGAAGGTTAAGCAATAAAAGAATAAGACAGCTAATAATCAAGAGCAGGCCAGAGTAGAAAAACTCACTCTAACTTAAAATAGTAGAATCCCAATTTAAAATTAGATTTAGAGAAAGCAAACCATCAGAGATTGCAGGGAACAGTCTTGATTTGATCCAATTTCCTGCAATGAGATAGCTGACTAATGGCCACAGCAATCTGAATTAATTAACATCAATTTGTTTTTAATAAAAAGCTTTTGAAGCCCATTTTGATAATGAATGCCATCTAGAGGAAAATCAAACAGCTCTTTCTGATATATGTGGAGCCACAGCTGTACATATTTGACCCCTGTTTTACACAGTTGCGCCTCATTGATTTCTTCTTTTAAACTCGTGGACTGAGCACTGAACAATGGTGGGAGCACTCGTATATCTTCCACAGAGACCTAGTCTATGAACAGTAACCCTGCAGCAGGGCCAAAGTGTTTCTGTGCCTCCAACACTGGCTGCCTGTCCTGATGACATATAACACAGATGCTGTCCTTAACAGCAAACAATCTCAAACATCTGGCCATGGAATCAGTCTTTAGGGTGCAAGCAAAAATAAAAGATTTGAGACAAACTTAATGTGTAGCTGAGCTTCAAGTTAGTTGGCTTCAAACTTAAATCCACATAGAGTGGTCTTTTTACAAAAAGAAATCCAGTGTTTAAATAGAATTCAAGATAGGACAGGAAACAAAGACACTTAAATGTATGTTACTGTGAATATGGAGTAAGAAAGCCTAATTCTATTAAAGGAGTAGCTTGTTAGTATCTCCATGGAAGTTTTCCCAAGACTTTAGGAATAGTAGTTCATCTATTCATGTTAACTTACTTCTCTTAATAATGATAGTAGTGATATAAAGGAGTGATTTAAATTAATTCTATTGCTTTTGATACAACAGTTTCCATATTTATTAAGTAGTAATTGCTTCAAAAACTGCAGGCAAATATTTTGCATATGCTTCTCTAACTGGGATGATGTGACTTGCCTGCTTTCAATACAGAGTGGAGAGGTAAAACTAAACCACACAAATAAATGAACAAAAAGACTCTAGTGAGTAGGAGGCCAGAGCACTTGGCTCAGACATTCTAATATTAAAAGTATGAATTAGTGTGGTCATTGTTAGGTGAGTGATGCATCTGAACACCTAGGGAGAATGACAATCTGGAATTGTGAAAAGTCACCTCAGTACTTTTTAATGTGTTAACACAAACAAACAATCTACCTCAGTTGTCTAGGTAGGATCCAGCAGCCAGAGTTCCCAGGCACTGGTCTTACTTTGTAAGTGGTATGATGACTACTTTATAAAGTTCTGCACAGTCTATGATTCTCCTTTTGTTTCTGTAGTTTCTGGCCTCTCCTCAGAAAAGTCCTATTTTAATATGGTTCCCACTTGCATGAATAATTTTTTTAAATTTTTAAATAATTTTTTAAAATGCACTATGTATTGATATATTAGAGCTATTATTATTATTGTTATATTAATTATATTAAATATAATTATTATATTATAATATTAATATTATTAATATTAGAGCTATTATTTTAATCAAAAAGTATATTTAATAGAAAATATAGTATTTTTTTCTCTCTGTATTGACTTATATGAGTAATAGAGAAATACCAAATATTATCACATAACTCCTTCTCTATGTGTGTAACTCCTTCTCTGTGTCTTTCCTTGGTAACTTGTTCCTGGTTAGATCTCAGTAAACAGTTGTTAAATATATAAATGCTATTGATACTTAATAGTTAACTAACTAAATTTAAAAACCGACATCACATTTATCCTTGAAACTAAGCCTAATACAAAGAATTTGGAACAGTCTCCTTAATCCTGGTTACTGTCAATTTCCTCAAACTGAAACTTTTTTTTTTCAAATTCTGGTCACATGTCAAAATGCTGGTGGTGTTAGCAAATAAAAAAGGCATTAGTATGTAATTTACTTGAGATATTAAATAACTATGACCCAATATTTGAGAGATAATTCTTTGTAACCATTAAGGAAATATGTCTTATAAAGTATTGCCCCCAAAAAAGGACTTTTTGAGACCTACGTTCTTGTCCTACATCTCTCATTAATTTTGTGAACTTGAGAAAAGTAATCTGTGACCCAAATTCCATATCAATCAAATGAAGAAACTATTATTTGTACTCTAGTATTCACAGGGTCAAGGAACATATAAGAAAACACTTTAAAATGCATTAAGAAGCACCCAGTGTAAGTATAGAAATAGCACTCACATACAGTTGATGGGAATATACAGTAATTTGTGGAGAGGATAAATTAGCAAAACAACAACTTTAAAAATATATTATTCTGCAATTTCACTTCTAGGAATTTACTCTTTGAAAGAAACTAAGACATATATATATATATATATATATATAAACTAATAATATTTATAAGTATTAGAAGCATTTCTAAAAGTCTAACAATAAGGGATTGGATAAATATAAATATTTGCCTACATATATATGATGAAATGCTAACAAACAGGTGCTCAGAAAACATTCTACAAAACAAAAAAGTAGGATAGAAAATATTAAGCATTTATGGTACCACTCATATAAAATGTTGCTAACATTACTGACCTCTTAAAACATCCCTAGTGGTGTGTTAACTCCACATTTATGGTCACATTTACCTTTATGACTCTGTGAGGCAAAGATTTTATCCCTGAACTACAGATGAGGGAACTGAGGCTTACACAGATGATAGAACATGTTCAAATTCACATAATAAATAACAGAGCTGGGACTTATACTTGATGAATCTGACTCCAGAGCCTGAGGTCTTAAACTAAGCTTTATTGGTAATACTCTAATTTTTGTATAATGATTGATTTTGGTTTGGTTTCTCCACATATTTTTTAAAATGGAATTAAAGACATGAAAGTCCAATTCTCTGTTCCTCTCAAAAATGGGAAGATCTATGAACACTTGACCTTCAATGTGGCCACTCTGCCATAGGTATTAGTGGCAGTTTTTTTTTTCCTTTTAAATGGTGCTTTCACCCCACAATTTACCATAATTAGTCTTAGATACTCTTTAAGGTTCTATGCCTGGGAATTTTAGGCATTTAGTTTGAGATTTCTCTCTATATAAGTATTAATAGAAAAACAGAAAGATGTACATATCAAAATGGGTGGTAAAACTACAGGATAATTTATGTTTTCTTAGCTTTTTGTGTGTGTGCGCAAGTTTTAAAAAATTTTCTACAGTGAATATGAACTAATTAAATAAAGGGCACATTGCTTAAAGTATAAACTTTCAATAGATGGAAGAATTCATTTTATGTGTAAAGAAGCTTTGGGTCAGTCATGATTCCAGTTGCTTCCTAAGTACAACTGTTCAATCCCCTGGATTAATCTTTCTAAATTATAGCTTTCAAAAAATAACTCCCATCCTAAAAATATTTCAGCAGTTTCTGTTACCTTTGTAAACTTCTCTCTTATTGCTCACAAATATACCAAATATCTGTGCTTTCTTGTTTCTATACTGTGTAACTTGACCTTGACAGTACCTAGTACCTCTGAGCTCATCTCTTATGTATTCCACTTTCTATTTAACTATGCAGATCGTGCTGATTCGTAAATAAATTCATAAACTGATTAAGATAAATATCCACCTTTGAAATAAACTTTCTTCCCTGTTTTAATCTACCTACATATATATATCTGTCTTCCTCCTATGAACACTTCGTGTCATTCAGTACGTACAATAACCATTTAATACAATATATGTGTAATGCTTTACTTAGTATATGAAATTTTCCATGAGTATACAATTTACTGAATACAATTGTAAATGTTTGGAGAGCAGAGTTTGAAACTTTGCATCTTAGTTATATAAAACAAGGGAGGAAAGTGTTTTCAGAAGAAAAAAAAATAGTCAAAATCACATGTTACACTTAGGTTATAAAGAATACTGAAAAATATATAATGCTTTGGACAGTTAAGAGGTGACTTTAGCATAAACAATACCAGATAGACTCTGAGGCCAATATAAGATTTGACCATTAAGTATTGTGGTTGATCAGAAAAAAAGCCAGATCTTGAGTACATTCTACTCAGTATAGTCACTTTAGACTTGCAAATATTGACTCTAAAGATACCTCCACTGTCAGATCTTTTATTTTTTAACCACTCCTTTCAAATTGCTCTAAAAACATTCAAGTTGTACCGTCAAAACCAAGCAAGCAAACGAACAAAAAGAAAACTGTGTTTTAAGGTTAACTCTAAAAATTATTATACCTATCAGTCAGGGACCCAGTAGGAAACCAATAGTAAACTCAAAGTGGGTGATTAAAGAGTGCAATTAAGAGATTACTTTCAATGTTTTGAAAAGGGCTTCAGGAAAACTGATAAGGGATAGTACAGAATACCATCCCTCATCTGGTAGCTATGGCAGTGAGCAATCAGCAACCCTAAGGCTAAGGCAGAGAGGTCTTAGTTAATGAAAGTGTAGTTACATGGAGAGGGCTAAGGGAAAGACTTTTTTTTTTTTTTTTTTTTTTTCTTTCACCATCGAATCGCTGACTGGTGCCTCTCATCAGACAGTGTAACTGAAGCCAGAGAGCACAGGAGCCAGTTGATGCAGTTCATCCCTTTCAGCTTCCTGGGATGCAGAGCAGGGTGAAGGGTGGAAGGTAGATCTGGAGGCAAATGAAAAATCTCCATATTACAAAAATTTGAGAGTCTGATTTCTAGAAATCTAATTACTTTTAGAGCCAAGACTGTGAGTAAAGGAGGTAATAAAGCAGAGATCATATTATTTTTCCTTCCCTACACATCCAATTCTCTAAACTTTAAAATGTAAGAGGCATTATGTCCATAAAAGATTAAACTTGGTAAACAAAAGCCAAACTCACCAACTTCCAGAATTTCAGAAAATGTTTCAGGCTAGTTTGTCTAAGTAAGTTTATAAATGACCTTTATTTTTTAAGTAAGTCAGTAATTAACTATGCAAGCCAGGCCCTAGTGAACTAAATGCCCAACCCTTGCTGTAGACACCAGAAGGGGAGTCCCAGATGTTCTTCTAGTCATACACCAAGGCTCGACCTGCTGATGGCATGAGCATGGAGAGAAACCCCAGCCCTGCTGCTATCTTCTCAGGCATCTGCAGGTAAGCAAGGCATCTGCTGTCCTCGCTATTTGGTAAGTGGTGAGAATATACAACACATTTGTTAGCAGAGCTTACACCGCTGAAGGGTAATCCTTGTTAAATTGAAAGCAAAGAATATGAAAGGGGATTTTATCCATTGTTACTCTACTACTTGTGGGCTAAGAAATGTTTAAGTGTGGTCTGATTCCACTGAGCCCATCTGGAGAGTTGCTCCTTTCCTTCAGTACATGTCTTTTTGAATGCCCCTAATTACCTCTCTTAAAAACAGGAAAAAACCTATTTTGGGATAGAATGTTTCACTGTCAGAAAGGTAGGATAGGTTTAAATGGGAAAGCACTGGAAAATCTTATCTAATCAATATATGATAAAGGATACATTGGACTGGATTAGAAAAATTAAAATAGTGTCTTGTCACTTTTGTGAATCTAATTATATCTTTGTTGCCAGTACACTTTTTAACCTTGAACTCATTCCTTGAATAAAACAGATGGACGTTATATGGTAAACATTATAGGAAAAACAATACAATTTAAAACTGTTTCCCATAAATTTTGTTGTAATGCTTCGGGTTTTAAAAGGAGCCTTCTGGGCGTATAAACTAAAAATGAATTTTAACCGTTTATGTTCCCAATGCTTCCTTCATTTCAGTGTTTCCCACTTTCCATCCCCCCCGTTAGTCATTCAATTCTATATTTCAAGGGCATTTTTGTAGAACTAATGGGGCTCAGCACTCATGTTATTAAAACTCTGCTTGGTTTTACTTTTCACCGTGCAGGTTCTCCTAGCTGTTGCTGTCACTTATTAGAGCCACAATGTGCTGCAGGACGGCGACACTCTGTAGACAAGGTATGGAGGGTCAAATACTATGTTACCAGCAAGGAAAGCAGAGAAACAGCAGAAAACCAGAGAGACAGTACGGGGAACAACATATATGTCATAAAGTTTTGGTTTGCATGGGGCTTAAATGGAGTTAACATTCAAATCCCCCAAGTTTTCACTTGCTGTATTTGCCAGCGAGAGTGTGGCTCCTTCACACAGACTGCCTTCTACATGGTCCACTTGTTTCCCAAACACCTAAGAGTGCAGGCCCAGCGCTGTGCAGCCAACAAATCACAAAGCATGCCTGCATTCTGCTATGTATCAAAGTCTCTTAATATGCCAACAAAGTTCTCCAAGGTCAGGAAAGCAGTTTATCAACCTTTTATATATCTTATAGCAGCAATAAATTTATTCTAGTGTGGGACCTATGAATATTTCAGACGCTCTGTGAGAAAAGCTCTTTGGCTTAGGACAGTCATGCACCCCAGAGTTTGGGCTCAAGACAGAGTCATTGTTCTCTACACCACACTTTTATTGCTATTTAGCTCTAGTTAATGCAAAGCTTTTCAAGGTGCTTTCTGCTGTACCTTGCTGTTTAATAAATTTCATTTAAATGAATTTTTAATTTCAAAAAAAACTTTATTTTGTATACTTTATTTCTGATTACATGCTGTATTAAACCTTCAAAGAAACACAGGATTCTTTATTTTTTTCCTCTCAAACATCCCATGGAAAATTAGTTTTGTGCTTTGAGTTTTTGTCTGTATTTTTTTCTTTCTTTCCTACTAATGAAAGAGGTCACATTACAATTTAGTTTTCCAGATTAGATAATGTTAATTCTCAGGTACCCTCAAAAATTCTTGTACAATGTCTTCGTATTAGAAAAGAATTATTCAGAGACTTATGTTTAGGGCAAATATATTTTAAAGCGATAGTAATGAGGAGGGAATGGAAGTAGAAACTTTTTACCTATTTAGCCAACTTCAAAATTATGCACTATCACGCATGAGACATGAGTCAAGGTTGTTTGGGGATTAATGGGCCAGAAATTAGGTTTCTTTCCATTTCTTTTACATGCACACTTGAGCGCACACACACCCTTTCCTCAGCAAATTACTCCCAAATACTTATTCTTATAGTCAAGACCCACAAAGTGATATTTATAGTTAATCATTTGGAAATATTCTTAATGAATTTGGCTTTAGTTTGAACCTGACTCATTTGAAGGTTATTTTTGCTTTTCTCTGTTTTCTGTTTTATATACAGCCAGTACCTCCTGATTCTATACTTTGCCCATATTTATGAACTTGCTCTTACACAGAACTTTGTTGTCTTGAACCTCCTGTCAAGTTACTTACTTGATTTCCTGACAGCTTTTTAATTTATTAAAATTAATTAATTTAATTTAATTTATTAAAATTTATAAATTTATTTTTCATATTCATGACTTTTGTTCATAAAAGTGTCATCATCAGACGTGGTATGTAATATCTGCTCTGAACTTGTATATCTGCCTGATCAGTTCTATATTTCTGACTTTATATTTTTTGATTCACCTCTTGGCATTGAGATTTTTGATGCTAAGATTAGCCCCTCTCCATGTAACTTCCTGTTCCTATTAGATGTACCTCCAGCCCACAAGTCATGTCTGCTCCAAAAAGGCCGACTAGGCTTGACCTTGGGATATTATTTCGTATGAACTCTCTGAGATTGCTTCTCTTTTCCTTTCTTCATAATTTGAACCCTCTGGCAGAATTACATGTGAATAAGGATAAGGAAAAATACATAATTGTTTTCAATCATACTGTCTCTCCCAATCTGTGAAAGATTATGACTTCTTAAGTTGTTGGAGCTCCCTCCCACTCATGCTAACATGAGACATTAAAGGTGAGAAAAAAAATTTTGATTTACAGTACAGTTCACAATTGATCTATAATACAATCAAGCACAAAACATAAATATATTTCAATAAATTAATACAACACAAACTCATGTGTATGACCACTACTCTGCTCTTCAAATAGAACATAACCAGCACTCCAGAAACTCCTCTCATGCCCTTCTTCCAATCATTACGCCTGTCTTCTCCAAAGTTAACCTGCCTTTAAAAAATCAGTTTAATTTTTACCTATGCTTGAACTTCATGTAAATGGAATAATAGAGTATGTGTTCTTATCCATCTATGTTCTAGAGTCAGTATTTTTTGTGACTATCCATGTTGTGTAGCTGTACTTTATTCAGTTTCACTGCTTTATCATATTCTACTGAATTAACATTTATTGATTGATTATAATGTTGATAAATATTTGGGTTGTTTCCAGCTTTTGGCAACTAGAGATAATGCTGCTAGGAACATTTTTGTGTATGTCTCTTCCTGCACAAATTTCCATTAGGTACATATTTAACAGGAGTATGAATAATGAAATTGCTAAATCTTAAGGAATACATATGCTCAACTTGAAAGTCAAATAGTTTTCTAAGCTTATAACAGTTTCCATTCCTATTGCTTCGTATCTTCACAGGCATTTGTCTTGTTAACTTCAGCTATTTTGGTGGATCTGTAATGGTATCTAATGTGCTTTCAGTCTTCTTTCCCTCATGATAGTAAGGTGAGCACCGGTTTATATGTGTATTTGTCATCTGGGTGTACAATACAGTTTAAAGCGAATTCAAGTCTATTGTCAAAATATCTTATGAACATGAACAAATGTTTCAAATATTTTCTCTTACTCTGTGAGTTGCCAGAATCTCTTTGTGACATCCTTTGTTGACTAGAATGTATTGATTTTAATGTAGTCCAATTTGAGAATCTCTTCCTTCATGACCAGTATTGTTTTTCTCACCTTTAAACAATCAATTTCTATCCTATGGAAATGAATATAATCTTCTGTGATACCATGTATTAACTCCTGGTTGTGCCTCAAACCTTTGTAATTTTCCAATCTGCCCTCTTTGTTCTAGCAACTTCCGGTAGTTGAGGATGTGCCAATGAGACAGGAGGGAAAGGGGCAGGACACAAAGGCTAGATAATGAAGAAGGGGCTCAGCTATTGGAATGTGATAAAGACTGGCTGGAACCAGCTGAAACCAAGGTGGCTTTGAGAATAGTCCAGTCTTTGACTTTTAGCTCATTACACCTTCATTGTAATGCTAAAAAACACTCCCCCTTATGCCATAACAGTTCCCAGGAGGGCCATAAAAGACCAAAGAGTAGGCAGTGGCCCAATTCCTCGGAAATCCCCCCCCACCCCGAAACAGCAAGAATATTTCTCCCACTCATTAGCCTATGAAATTACTTAGCCCATAAAAACCTATGGCCCCATGCCCTGGGGCTGCTCTCACTTTCTGAGACGATCCACAGGCCCTCCCCAAGTGCACCTCTGGCTCATGGCATCATTGCAGCCCTGAGCAGAGGTTGAGGGCAGGCACCTCCCTCTCAGGTTCGCAGACTTATATTTCCTAACCTAGTTCGGATTCACAAGATCCATCACCCTGGATTTTCCCTGCCTTCTCCTCTCTGCTTCCCCCAACTTCTTAGACTGTCTCCTGGTCCTTGAGCCCCCTTGCCAACTTTGCCAACAGGTCTGGTATTGCCTCTGTTTCACGGCTATACAGAGGTATCCCTCTTTAGTCTCCACTTAGGTAAAAACCTACTATATTATCCTGAGTCCCCAGCTGATTTTCGCCCTGTTTGTTCTGACATTGTTATGCCAAACATCATAAGGGTTACATCCTGAAGGGAACTTTTTCCTCCCAGTATTGTCATCACATTCCCTTGTGGTGCTCCAGTCCTACTCTTCTGCTCTGTCTACTTCTTTTCTTCTTTCACAGGGAGATAAAGATCATTTGCTTAGCTGATTCAGGGCCTATGTTTCCTCCCTCCCTCTCTGAATGGCTTAGGCCTTGGCACTCCAGTCACTTTTCCGCCTGCTGGCTCTACTCCTCTCCTTAACTAACCCAGGGGGCCTCCTCAGGCTAGCCAAACAGGCAGACTGCAGGTGCTCTCACTGTGGCCTTTGTCAAACAAACAAACCCTTTCTTAAGACCTGAGGGCCACAAGCCCAGTTTTCCCTGCTTAATTAAACACCTCTTCTGCTGAATTCCCTACCTTGGAATCAGGGGCCATCACAGACTGGGCCAATTATACTATCTCTTTAACTGCCATCAGAACTGGATTCTGCAACACCCCCTTAGGGGGGGTCCATTCACTGAAGTCCCTAGCTGTGCACTCCCTTCTCATGTTTTTGGGATACCAGGGACACTGCGAGAGCACCAGGACAGATAACTACCATTTGGCCAGGATCTGTCAGACCCCTGTCTGTCTCCTCACAACATCCTAACCAAAAATGGGGGTGACTAAGAGCACCCCGAAGGACTCCCCTTTAGGATGCATATTAGCTAATTGGGGTAAATTTAGGCAAGATGGCTTAAGAAAAAAGAATTTTATTTTGTAATACTGCATTGCCCCAATACAAACTAGTGAACCAAGAAATCTGTCCAGAAAATGGGTCATTGAATTACAATACCATCTTGCAGCTGGACCTATTTTGTAAAAAAGGAAAGCAAATGGGAAGTCCCATATGTCCAAATGTTCATTACCCTATTCCAAGATCCAGATCTAAAAAACTCCTGCTGAGTGTGCCTGGCTCACATTCCTTCAAAGTGTCTTCTTCCCCCACAGAAGCTGATATTTTAGATGATCCCCTTATGAGTCCACCTCCTGGAGGTCCACAACCGGGAACTGCTACAGCCCCTGGTTCTGACGGAGGGCAGTCTTCCAGATGGTCTACCCCTAGCGCTCCACCTGGGCTGCTGGAAATCCCTCCACCTTATCCCTCCAGCCCTGTCCTATATCCTCCGTTACCAGAGGTGAGTCCTGCCAGAACTACATGAAGAGGGGCTACCTACCAGCCTCCCAATACCAAACTCTGTCCCTTAAGGCAGCAGTCCCCAGCCTTTTTGGCACCAGGGACAAACATGGAAGACAGGTTTTCCATGGATGGGGGCCAGGGGGGATGGTTCAGGCGGTAATGCCACTGATGGGGAGCTTCGCTCACTCGCCCGCCACTCACCTCCTGCTGTGCGGCCCAGTTTCTCACCGGTACAGGTACCAGTACCGGTCTGCGGCCCAGGGGTTGGGGACCCCTGCCTTAAGGGAAGGACCGGCTGGTGACAGAGGAACAATTAGAGTCCATATCCCTTTTCCTATGGCTGAACTAGCTACTTGAAAAGAGAAATTTGGACGTTTTTCTGAGGATCCCAGTCAGTTTGTAGAGGAATTCACCAAGCTGACAATGCCCTATGAACTTACTTGGGGGGGACACACAGGTCCTTCCTTCTACCTGCTGCACCTTTGAAGATAAAAGCCGGATCCCTGGTGCAGCTCAGGCATATACCAATGAACTGGCAGCCCAAAATCAAGCTCTCTACCTTACTGGAGGGGATGCAATCCCTGACCAAGACCCCCACTGGGACTACCAACAGGGAGGCAGATGGCTTGAATGCAAGAGCCACATGATAACTTGCCTCATAGAAGAGATGAAAAGGTGTGTTGTTAAGTCTGTTAATTATGACAAAGTCAGAGAAGTAACACAGGGAAAAGATGAGAATCTGCCCCTCTTCCAGGCTGCCTGGTGGAAGCCTTTAGAAAGTATACCAATGTTAATCCTGACACCCCTGAAGGGTAAGTCCTAGTAAATACCCGTTTTGTCACTCAATCTGCCCCAGACATAAGGAGACAATTACAGAAGACAGCTATGGGACCCCAAACCCCCATAAATCAGCTCAAGGACTTTGGCCTTTGGAGTATTCAACAATAGGGTTAGGGTTGAGGAAACAAAAAGGATTCAGGGACAACAATGAAAGGCACATTACTGGTGTCAGTCCCTTCACCACCTCAGGGTTACCCTCCCTTACAAAGCCTATGATGAAGGCAGGATCTAGAAAATCTGGATCAGAGCCACTGCCCCGCTGAGAAGGGACCTATTTTAAATGCAGCCAGGAAGGCCTCTGGAAGAACGAATGCCCCCAGTGTGGAAAAAGTCCACCGAGACCCTGCCCCATATGCAAACGAGAGGGTCACTGGAAGCTGGACTGCCCCTAGTCCCAAAGGGGACTTGGGGGTCCAAACCCATAATGGCCGAGAGGACTGAAGACTGACAGGGCCCAACCAAACCCTCCCTGGCTGCCAAAAGACACCTGGTCATTTCCCGGGAGGAGCCTCGGGTAATCCTTGACGCGGCACATAGGGAAGTTGGGTTTTTTTTATTAGATACGGGGGCCGCCTACTCTGTGCTGACTGATTTCCCTGGACCCTTGTCTTCGCAATCCTGTATAATAACAGGGATTGTTGGATGGCCCAAAGCCAGGTGATTCACACACCACCCGCAGCTGCTTACTAGGAAGTTTTATCCTTGCACACTAGTTTCTGTTCATGTCTGAGTGTCCCATCCCCTTGTTGGGGGGACTTGCTCACTAAATTCTAGACAGTAGTTCAATCTGGAGACCCTCTCAGAGAAGGGACCCACCAGGAGAAACAACTGCTCTTAGCCATGGGAGCCTGCCTCAGTCACAGATCAGAGGAGGTCTCCCTTCCACCTCATATTGTTTCTCAAGTAAACCCCTCTGTCTGGGACACTGAGGTTCCTGGCGGAGCTACTAACGTGCCCCCAATTCAGATTTCATTCAGATCCAGTGCTGACTACCCATGGAACAAACAGTATCCCTTGTGGCCCGAGGCCCAACGAGGTATCCAGCCTTTAATAACCAAGTTCTTAAGATATGCTCTGTTATCCAGTCTCTGTGCAATACCCCCATTCTGTCCATAAAAAACCAAAGTAGCGAACACAGGTTTGTTCAAGACCTGAGAGCTGTTAATGAGGTAGTAGTTCCATTTTACCTGATAGCCCCTAATCCATACACCGTACTGACCCAAGTCCCAGAAAATGCCAACTGGTTTACAGTGCTAGACCTAAAGGATACCTTCTTTTGCATTCCCCTGCACCCAGACTCCCAGTACCTCTTTGCCTTTGAGTGGACAGATGCAGACACTCATAACACTTCGCAGCTAGCCTGGACTGTGCTGCCCCAAGGCTTCAGGGATAGCCCTCACCTGTTTGGAAACGCATTAGCAAAGGTTTGCCAGGTCCTGAACCCAGCTACTCTAATGCCGGATCCCCTCCCCAAGGGTCCCTCATTCACTCCTATGCAGAGACTATTGGACAAGTTTATTCCAGTAGGCCAGACCTCAAGGATGAGTCCCTGAACAAACCTGATGCAAAATGGTTTACCTATGGAACGAGTTTTATACATGAAGGGGTGAGAAAGGCCAGCCTGCAGACAACTGTTGAGTCTGGAGCTCTACCCTCTTACACTTCTGCCCAAAAGGCCGAGTTGATTGCCTTGACAAGAGCACTCCAGCTAGGAAAGGATTCCAAGTATGGATTCCTAGTACTACATGCCCATGCTACCATATGGAAAGAAAGGGGACTACCAACAGCCAAAGGATCCCCTATAAAACAGGCAGAAATTCTAGAACTCCTAAAAGCGGTCCAGTTTCCAAAGAAGGTTGCAGTTGTTCACTGCAGGGGTCCCCAAAGGGGCTGTACCTCCCTTATAAGGGGAAATGCCCTGGCAGACAAGGCTGCTAAGACGGTAAAGAACAGCCAGTTCTACAAGCTGCAGCTCTCATACCCGACAGTCCACCCTTCCCAATGGTGCCATCTTATACACCTGAAGAACTCAACTGGGCTAAACGTGGGGGACTGGAAAGAGGCCTCTCCGGGTGGCTGACAAAAGATAACAAGCTTTTCTCTTCCTGACTTACTTCAAGAGAGTGGCATGGAATATATACACTACCAAATGTAAAACCGATAGCTAGTGGGAAGCAGCCGCAGAGCACAAGGAGATCAGCTCGGTGCTTTGTGACCACCTAGAAGGGCGGGATAGGGAGGGTGGGAGGGAGATGCAAGAGGGAAGAGATAAGGGAACATATGTATATGTATAACTGATTCACTTTGTTATAAAGCAGAAACTAACACACCATTGTAAAACAATTATACTCCAATAAAGTTATTAAAAAGATAACAAGCTTCTCATTCCCGGGGCCAAGCAATGGAAAGGAATTAAGCACTTCCACAAATCCTCCCACTTAGGGTGGGACTCCCTATTCAAACTGGTTACTCAAGTGTTCCTGGGTAAGGGACTCTCCCAAACTGTTAAAAATGTCACCAGAGCTTGCGAGCTTTATGCCCGCAGTGACCCAGGAAGCCACCCCATACCTCTACCCCTAACTAACTCAGCTCCTACAACATCGGGGAACCTATCCAGCAGAAGATTGGCAAATGGACTTTACCCAAATGCCCCTATGTAGGGGATGAAAATACCTATTGGTATTCATAGGCATCTTACAAGGTGGATAGAAGCTATCCCTGCTAGAACTGAAAAGGCAACAGACATATTCAGATTTCTGCTTAAAGAGATAATTCCAAGATTTGGGTTACCCAAAAGCTTACAGAGTGATAACAGACATGCCTTCACTGCCCAAGCTGACCCAACAGGTTTCCTCAGCTCTGGGTGTTAACTACTACTTCCACTCTTTCTGGAGGCCCCAATCTTCAGGCAAGGTAGGAAAAAGCAAATATTGTACTAAAAAGAATGCTTGCTAAGCTATACCAAGAGACTTCAGAAACCTGAGTTTCCCTCCTGCCTGTAGCCCTTCTATGGACCAGGATGGCCCCAAAGGGAATTTTAAAACTTAGCCCATTTGAAATGACCTATGGGAGGTCCTTTTTGATTTCAGATCTCATTTGACGAGGAAACCCACAAATCAGTCTCCCACATTCTCAGCTTGAGCCAAGTTCAAAGGGCCCTCCAAGAATATAGAAACAAAGCGCTACTCACCCCTACAAAAGAAAACGTTGAGGTCTCCATCCAGTCAAGGGACCATGTCCTACTAAAAACATGGAAGGAAGGGTCCCCTGAGGACCAGCTACAACCAAAATGGAAGGGACCATATCAAGTGTTACTGAGTACCCCAACTGCTGTCAAGCTATGGAGGGTTGGGTACATCCATCTGAAATAAAACCTGTATCTTCTAAGTCCCAAAGGGAACCAGAGGGGACCTGCTCCTGCGAGCCAGTGGAAGACCTCAGATACCTGCTCAAGAGAACAGATAAGTGACTTCATGTGGCCGTGCTGGGTTGGCCTAGTATTCCTTGTGTTTCTATCATGCTCTTATTCTGCCGCTTTTCAGAACCCCCTCCCCCTGGTAAACATCTTCTTTGCCCCTGCTGGGTCTGAAAAAAATATATAGTAATACGATGTTGAAAGCCATGATACTCCTGGTAAGACTTCTGACAATGGTCGTGTCGCAGGGGAAATGGGAAAATAATGCTTGAGTAAACATATCTAAAATAGTTGCCTGGGGAGAAAAACTAGTTAATTGTTGGGTCTGTCATAAAAACCCTGGCTTACAACAAACATTACAGGTACAAATAGGTACATACAACAAGCGTATTATCAATTCAAACACATGGAAAACAAAACCTCCACTGATTTGAGTGCAATAGGCAATACCCATCAGGCCCAACACCTTGCCTACGACTGACTCCTTTTAAAAGAGTGACTTACAACTTTTCCATTAATCATGGCTACTTTTTTTATTCAGAAAACCAGTCATGCTTCCGATGCCACTACACCTCTGGTTCTCTTGGGTATGATGAGCCTCTTTGGAGAAATCCTTGGCCACCAGATGATAATATCACCATGGTGTTTTGGAACCTGGACCCAAACTGCATTCCCAGGAATGCCTCCACTCTGTGCACTTATAATGAAGACCAGACCCAAGGTGCCTTACAGGATAGGGATGGAGTGGACTAAAAGTTGGGCTAGAAATTGTTGGACTCTATGGAAGTGATGGGTAAAAACCTCTTACTACACCATCTCATCTAAGCCAAGGGCATGGAATACTCCTGGACTTAACTATTTTGAATATACTAATGGCCCCTTGTACCTGTATTGTGATCATAACTTGTCCCTTCCATAGATCTGGACAGCTGCTTCCTTGTTAAATTCTTCTCTTCCCAGATCTCTTGTTGCACCTTCAGGATATGTCTGCATATGTGGCGTTCCCCAAAATGAGGGCCCAAAGACAAGGGCACCTCAGGGAAAAATTGGTCCCTATGTGAACGCTTATCCTTATATTGATAATGTGTTGCATGAGGGAGAATGTATATTAGGACATTTGTTTCCATTTACAGTCACAATACATAATAATACTCAATACCATCCCAGGTGGGCCATCATATTCACATTGGCAGGAATAGGACTGACAGGGGGATTAGCAGCTCCATGGGGAGGCTTTGCCTATCACGAGGTAACCTAGAAAATCTAACCAACACTTTTGAGAGCCTAGCCCTGACCACCGGAAATGCCCTAAATAGGCTTTCAGCTTCTTTAAACTCACCAGGCAATGTGGTGGTCATGGACAATTGGCCTTGGATTACTTGCTGGTGGAGCAGGGTGGTGTTTATGCAGTCATAAACAAAATCTGCTGTACCTATGTTAAGAAGTCGGTCCAGATTGAGATGGACATCAAAAAGATTTATAAATAAGCATCATGGTTACACCGCTATAACCAGGGGTGAGACTCTAATGCCATCTGGTCCACCATTAAGAGTGGCCTCCCTAGCCTTACTTGGTTCCTGCCCCTCCTGGGCTCAGTAATGGTCATATTCCTATCCTTCTCTTTGGACCCTGCCTCTTTAACCTCTTGGTAAAGTTCCTGTCTTCCAGGTCTTTGACAGTTCCACATCAAAATGATGGCTCTGCGAGGATTACTGCCCATAACTGCTCTCTGACTCAAAACAAGAAGCTGTCCTGCCTCTGGGACCCCTAGACCAGGCAACCAGAGATTTTTACTCACTGACAGGCAGGCAGGGTTGATGTCCCTGCCCAGCCCTGAAGCAGCTATGGAAGTAAAATCTCTGAGGGGGAAATGAGACAGGAGGGAAAGGGAAAGGACACAAAGCCTAGAAATGAAGAAGGGGCTCAGCTGTTGGGATGTGATAAAGACCAGCTGGAACCAGCTGAAACCCAGGTGGCTTTGAGAATAGTCTGGTCATTGACCTTTAGCTCATTATACCTTCATTGTCGTACTAAAAAACAACCCCCTTATGCCATGGAAGTTCCCAGGAGGGCCATAAAAGGCCAAAAAGTGGGCAGTGGCCTAATCCCTGGGAAATCTCTACCCTAACCCAAAATAACAAGACTATTCCTCCCACTCATTAGCCTATGAAATTACTTAGCCCATGAAAACCAAAGACCCCATACTCCCGGGCCACTCTCACTTTCCCATGCCTTGGGGCCACTCCTCTCACTTTCCAAGATGGTCCAAATTCTGCCTATGGAATGTCTATCTCTCTAAATAAACTTGCTTTTCCTTTACTTTGGCTCGCTCTTGAATTTGTTCCCCATGAAGCCAAGAACCTTCACTTGGCAGTTTGTTCTAAGGACTCCTGCATGTCCCAGGACATGACATTCCCCTCTCCTACAACACCAAGACTTGTCATCAGTGTCCCAAAGGGGAGGGTCACAGTCAGCACCTAGATGAAGACTGATTAGAAGCTGGACCCTCACTCACCAGCTAGGAAAGTATGTAGTTAAGCCCCAGGGAGAAACTAGGAGATGAGCATTTTTACCTGTTGTATCTGCACTGTGCCCTGGTGTACAGCCACGTGGTAGTCGCGGGTGGGGGGGTTCCTGCACCTGTTTAAAAATTGCTTATTTGTTTGCTACAGTCCTTTGGAACTTGGGAATGCAAACCCTGTTGACTATCAGAGCTAGTTGATTTTGAGGCCAGTCCCTTATGGGGTAGCTGCAAAAGTTGGGAAACCAGAAGTGTATACAAGCTCCTTCTAGGAAGGTACTGGTGACTTGATTGTATTGTTGCAGTGTGCCAGAGGGGGAAGGCAGGGGTAATGTCACCAGCCTCCCTAGTCTCTGGGGAAGGATTGTAGCCAGCCCCTCCATGTTTGCTACATTCGAAGTTTGGACCCTCAGGCAGCAGTATGCAGTTAGACCCCTTCCAGGGAGAGATTGGGAGATGGGCATTTTTGGGGGCATTTTTTTGCCTCTTCTCTTTGTGCTGAGCCCTGGAGGAATAGCCACAGCAAGTGTTCACGTGCCCATTAAGAACTGCTTTTTCATTTGCTATAGCCTTGTGGGTCTCCTGGACATGAGCCTTATTGGCTTCCAGAGATAGATAGATGTTTGGGGGCACCATACCTCTGTGGGAGTCTCAAAATTTGGCACACTGGATGTGCAGTAAAAAACTTCCACTCTTCAGGGAGAACCTGGGAGTTGAGGGTTCCCTCCCATTTGTATGGCACTGTGCTTGGGGTAGGGGTTATGGTGAGAATGTGTCTCATCTTTTCCTATCCATTTTTGTGTGGGCATTTTCTCATTCAGTCGATGTGTAGGAGTTACTCAGCTAGTTTCTGGATTTCTTTCAGAGGGAATTACTCCTTGTGTAGCTGTACGTTCATTGCATTCCGGGAGGAGGGAAGTTCAGGGCCTTCCTATGTCATCATCTTGGTCGACCTTTCAGCATGCCCTTAGTTTCTGTCATTCATTTTTATATACTTTTAAAAAGTGAGCATTCTACATTTGTTGGGTATGGCATTGTATTTATATCAGTTAGGTCAACTTTGCTAAAGATTTTACTCAAAGACATATGCAGTTACTGATTTGTTGTTGCTTTTTCTATCAATTATTAAGAGGTATTTTACCATCCCCCACCGTGATGGTATATTTGTCTCTCTTTTACGTTCCTTCAATTTTTGTTTCATACATTTTGAAACTACATTTTAGGTGCACATATATCTGTACTCTTACTAGGGAAATAAGTATTTTGTCAGTTTTCTCATGCTTAAAATAAGACTTTAATATTGCCCACATCATGAGGCTGTTGTAAGAATTAAATTAGTTAATATACTTGAAGCCTTTTGGAGATTTTCTGTTGTATATTAAGTAATATATTTTTGTTTTCTATGTTCTTAATTGATTAAGAATGTTTTTTGTTTTTTTGTTTTTGTTTTTAAAGGAAGCACTTGGGAACAACTGGAATATATTTTTAAATTAAAAAAAAAAATAGGTACATGTATAAGCAAATAAATTGAAGAAAGCTTAGAAAACGAGTCATAAAGCCAGTTGACAGAAATAAGGCCAAGTATATCAGAAATGAAAATGAATGAATCAAATTACACTCCTCTGGCTAAAAAAAAAAAAATAAAGATGAAGAGATATATAAAATCTCTAAACATGGTACCTCGAAGAGATACTTTAAAAAGTTACCTGAATATACAATGGAGAAAAGACAGACTCTTCAACAAGTGGTGCTGGGAAAACTGGACAGCTACATGTAAAAGAATGAAAATTAGAACCATTTCTAACACCATACACAAAAATAAACTCAAAATGGATCAAAGACCTAAATGTGAGGCTACACTGCAGAACTCTTAGAGGAAAACTCAGGCATAACACCCTTTGACAGGGAGCTTTCCAAGATGGTGGAGGAGTAGAAGGACGTGGACTTCATCTCTCCCCACAAACACATCAAGAATACATCTACAAATGGAATAATTCACACGGAGCACCTGATGAACACTAGCAGAGGATATCGGACACCTAAAAGGACAAGAAAGATCCCCACGTAACTGGGTAGGATGAAAGAAAGATGGGAAAAAGAAGAGGAAAGGAAGCAGGATGGGACCTGCCTCCCTGGCGGGGAACTGGGGAGAGGTTCCTGCATCGGGAAGCCTCCTCACTGCAGGAAGATCAGCTGGGAAAGAAGGGGAGCTTTGGGGGCTCGGAGGAGAGCCCAGCAACCAGTCTGTGGCAGGCAGGACAGAGTGAGACCTACACAGATGGTCTGTGCCACAGCCCTGCATGCCACAGCCTGAGACATGTGTCCACCGGTGCACATGGGGGCTGGGGGCTGGAACGTGGGATTTGGAGAGCAGACCCAGGGAGGAACCGCTGTTGGCTGTGAGGAGACAGCCTGAGAGGTCCGGAGTGAGGAACTCTGCAAATGGGAATGCTTGTGGAGGAAGCACAGACCACCACAGAAGCAAAGTGCCATTGTTGAGTGACACGCAGAGGGCTGGGCCACCATTGCAGCCTCTCTCCTCACACGCTGGCCCCTGCCTCCATGGGCACTAGGGAGGGCTCACACCAGAGCTGGCTTGCGTGCCCCTGCCATCGCTTCCTTGCCCCCTAACCTCGCCTGAGCAGCCCGCTCACCTTGATCACCAAATGATATGTTCAATCGCTACCCAGCACCCTCCTACTTGGGTGGCCTGCTCACTGTGATCACCGCCTCGGCCCCTTCCTGCCTGATGGGCTTGTGTGCTCTGGCAACTTCTGGAGCAGACTGTGGTGGGAGGAACACACACAGAGGTGGGGCTGAAACCACAGCTGAGCCCCAGGAGCCATGTGACTAAGAAGAACTGAAACCTCTTCTCGTAGCTGCAGGAACCGTGAAGTTACACCCCCGTGAAGGCTTCCTAAATTCAGCATCTGTGAAATATCTGAAAGGGCAAGTGCTCCAGCAGCTGGGGTGGGTCTGGCTTAAGCAGCTGTGGGCTTTGTGGACATGTATGTACATGGTGGGGGTTGGGCCAGGCCAGACTCTGAGCTGCCTCCATAGCTCCCACAGCAGGTCCAGGTGCACAGCTACTGCAGACCTGGGACATGACCTCAGTGGATCTGTGCCAGTGGCCTGGTGAAAAAACTGCCTGAGAGTCACCAGGGCAGCATACCCACACCAAGGGTGGGACTGAGAGCAGTGCCAACAACAGGTTATTTTGTGAGCCCACACAATGGGTGAAAGGGGACACAATGGAGCACATTCACAGCTGGTGAACAGCTCCAGAGGAGGAATACTCAGTGGCTTCACTCCCAGTGGAACTGCTCTAATCCCACCTACCTTGCACTACAGATCAGAAATACAGCTAAGAAACAGATCTGAGGGCCTCTACTCCAATAACTAGGGAGCAGACCCCACCCCTGACAGGGCAGTGACAACGACAGAGCAAAGGGGAGGTCCTCAATATCCAGGGCAGGCTCTGGTCACCACGACACCAGTCAAACCCCCTATGAAGGGGATAATGGCACAAGCCTCTGGAGCAAACTCACCCACGAGGGGGCAGACACCAGGAGCAAGAGGAACTATGATCCTGCAGCCTGCACAAAGGAGACCACAAACACAGTAATTTTGACAAAATGAGACGACAAAGAAATATGTTGCAGATGAAGGAGCAAGATAAAGACCTACAAGAACAATTAAATGAAGAGGAGGTAGGTAATCTACCTGAAAAAGAATTCAGAATAATGACAGTAAACATGATCCAAGAGCTCTGAAAAAGAATGGAGGCAAAGATCAAGAAGATACAAAAAATGTTTAACAAAGACCTAGAAGAACTAAAGAACAAACACAGAGATAAACAATACAATAACTGAAATGAAGAATACACTAGAAGGGATCAATAGCAGAATAATTGATGCAGAAGAACAGATAAGCAAGCTGGAAGACAGAATGGTGGAAATCTCTGCTGTGGAAAACAATAAAGATAAAAGAATGGAAACAAATGACGGCAGTCTCAGAGACCTCTGGGACAACATTAAACATACCAACATTTGAATTATAGGGGTCCCAGAAGAAGAAAAAAAAGAGAAAGGGCCTGAGAAAAATATTTGAAGAGATTATAGCTGAAAACTTCTCTAACATGGGAAAGGAAATAGTCACCCAAGTCCAGGAAGTGCAGAGAGTCCCATACAGGATAAACTCAAGGAGGAACGTGCCAAGACACATATTAATCAAACTAACAAAAATTAACTACAAACAAATATTAAAAGCAACAAGGGAAAAGCAACAAATAACATACAAGGGAATGCCCACAAGGTTATCAGCTGATTTTTCAGCAGAAACTGCAGACCAGAAGGGAGAGGCACAATATATTTAAAGTGCTGAAAGGGATAAACCTACAACCAAGATTACCCTACCCAGCAAAGCTCTCACTCAGATTTGACGGAGAAATCAAAAGCTTTACAGACAAGCAAAAGCTAAGAGAATTCACCGCCATCAAACCAGCTTTACAAGAAATGCTAAAGGAACTTCTCTAAGCACAGGGGGGAAAAAAAAGAGGCAACAACTAGAAATAAGAAAATCACAAAGGGGAAAGCTCACTGGTAAATGCAAACATGGAGTAAAAGCAGGAAATCATCCATACACAAATATATCAAAACCAGCAACCATGAGGAGAGTAAAAATGCAGGAAATGGGAATTGCAATTGAAATTAAGAGACCACCCGCTTATAAGAAACTTGTATATATCTACAGACTGCTTTATCAAAATGTCATGGGAAATGCAATCCAAAAATCTACAAAAGATACACACGCAAAAAAGAAAATGCAGCCCAAACACAACACTAAAGATGGTCATCAAATGACAAGAAAAGAGAACAAAAGAGGAAGGGAAGAAAAACGACCTACAAATACAAACCAAAAACAATTAAGAAAATGGCAATAGGAACATACATATCGATAATTACCTCAAATGTAAATGGATTAAATGCTCCAACATAAAGACAGAGACTGGCTGAATGGATACAAAAACAAGACCCATATATATGCTGTCTATAAAGGGCCCACTTCAGACCTAGGGACACATACAAACTGAAAGTGAGGGGATAGAAAATGATATTCCCTGCAAATTGAAATCAAAAGAAAGCTGGAGTAGCAATATTCATATTAGATAAAATAGACTTTAAAGACTGTTACAAGAGACAAGGAAGGACACTACATAATGATCAAGGGATCAACCCAAGAAGAAGATACACATGAAAAGCTGCTCAACATCACTAATTATTAGAGAAATATAAACCAAAACTACAATGAGGTATCACCTCACACTGGTTAGAATGGGCATCATCAGAAATTCTACAAACAACAAATGCTGGAGAGGGTGTGGAGAACAGGGAACCCTCCTGCACTGTTGGTGGGAATGTAAACTGATACAGCCACTATGGAGAACAGTATGGAGGTTCCTTAAAAAACTAAAAATAGAATTACCATATGACCCAGCAATCCCACTACTGGGCGTATACCCAGAGAAAACCATAATTCAAAAAGAGTCGTGTATCATAATGTTCATTGCCGCTCTATTTACAATAGCCAGGTCATGGAAGCAACCTAAATGCCCATCGACAGACCAACGGATAAAGAATATGTGGTACATATATACAATGGAATATTACTCAGTCATAAAAAGGAACGAAATTGGGTCATTTGTAGAGACGGATGAATCTAGAGACTGTCATACAGAGTGAAGTAAGTCAGAAAGAGAAAAACAAATATTGTGTATTAATGCATATATGTGGAACCTAGAAAAATGGTACAGATGAACCGGTTTGCAGGGCAGAAGTTGAGACACAGATGTAGAGAACAAACGTATGGACACCAAGGGGGGAAAGCGGTGGGGGGAGCGGGGAGTGGGGCGGTGGTGCTGTGATGAATTGGGAGTTTGGGATTGACATATATATACTAATATGTATAAAATGGATAACTAATAAGAACCTGCTGTATAAAAAAATAAAATTCAAAAAATAAAAAAATACATAATAAAAATAAATAAATAATAGTATCCAGCCACAAAAAGTAAATAAATAAATAAATCAACTATACTCTGCTAAAATTAAAATTTAAAAATATATAAAAATAAAAAGGAAAAGTTCTTGTTTTTCTCCATTTTGCAAGAGAAATGTCCCCTGAACATATAAATTCTAACAAATTATTCCTCTGTTGTTTTAACTATCCACATTCTATCATTCTTTTCCTGTGTATTATTCTTTTTTCATACCATATCTCTTTCTAACAAACACACACTTGCACAAACAAAAAGACAAAAAGGCTTTTGAAGATCCTTTATTTTTTTCCTTTTCCTATAATTATTCCAAATAAGAACAGTTCAGTTGCCCTTTTTCTCATTGTATTGGCCATTTGTCTCTGTGACTGACCAGCAAATTAGGTGCAGGAAGTTACAGAATACATTTGCTTTGTTTCTCACCTTTCTTTAGACTGATGAACAGTGAAAAGCCAGAAATAACAGGAAGAATCTCTAGAAATTGTATATGAGAAAAAAAGGAATGGTGTACATAAATATGTGTCTGTGCTGGGGGATTTTGGGGGTACAGAGAAGGAGTTTCAAATGTTGTGCAACAGAAAAGGGGGTTATGGAAAGGTGAGAGCATGGGGACAGAAGTTGCAACAAGGAAAACATTAGAGATGAGCCAGAATTTTGAAGACAATACCAGGAGAACAGCCCCCATTTTTTGGGTGGTCCTTACTGTTTGGAATGCCTTCTTCAAAACTTTCTACATCCTGCTCTAGTGTCTCTGAAAAGCTGGGCTGATGGCACCCCAAGCATCCCATGCCCAGATTGTGACCTGCAAGGACCTTCCTCTGTATTTCCATTTTATGGGGTTTCTTTGACCTACCAAAACTGGGTCCTTTAGATGACCCAAGAAGCTCTAGGATTTACAACTATGGGGTCATCCAAGGGTCCTCTGGCCAGGTCACCATGTCCTGGTTCCAGGAAGGCAGTCTAGCAAGTAAACTGCTCCCTCTGGCTAGTTAAGTTAGTTTCTCTAATGGGATTACATGAGATTAGGCTGTGACATTGGTGTGGACATGCTGACTTGGGGTGACTATCAGTCTCATCAAAGAAGGAGCTCAGGACTCTGAACTACCACCACAGAACCTTGGGCTTAAGCCTCATGTGGGTCCATGCACTGGATTTGCCCCTGTGTTCCAGGAACAATACCACCTTGGGTCTATAGTATCCAAGGGTTTTAGAGGTGGTCATAGGCACACTTTACCCTGTGTCCCCTCCAATCGAACACTAGCACCTATCCCTCAACAGCCTTTACATAATGTGTTGGTCGGTCTTCCAAGAGCTGTCACTATTTCTTTTTGTGACTTTCTAGACCATTGTTTCATAATGCCAGTGGAGCTTTAGATCAATATCCTCTCTTACTTTCTGTTTACGTGGTGACTTTGTGCTCTCCTGGGTTATTCTAAAGACTTGCCAGATAAGGGAAGGACATTCCTTGTGTGAATGTGACCACTCTTCTCACTCTATCTGCAGACGCTTTACCTGTACTCCCAGCTGGTGGCGGTATATGAAAACAGATCACATTTTAAGTATGAAGTGATCACAGCCTCAAGATTCTATGATTGAAAGATGTTATTCTACTTGATACTTGGTTGTCTTGAAAACAACACAGTAACATACATGGGAAGTATGATGGATGGTGCACTGTTATGAATAATGATGCAACCAGCACTAAATAAATGGTATTAGGGAACTGTGGTAGCAAGATCTATATTGTTTCAATACAAACAGATTCTGAAAAGTATATGGTGAGTAATACAGTGTTGCTACCTTTTTCTCATGGTGAGAGATATGGAATTAGCCAACTATGACACAGTGAAAAGGAAAGAACATGGAGAGATGGCTCCTGGATCTGAGCACAGAGGGACTGCACATGGACACTACAAAGAATCTGCACTTGCACTGATTGAACGGTAAACAAATACCTAATACCTCTTCTCTACCATTACTCTAAATCTTCACCAGTAAATCACTAAGCCTCACATAGGCCCATAATTTTTAATACATTTTAAATCAAATTCTTATGTCAAAGTGTTTAATACACAGCAAAAAATATTTTGCCAGGATCGTGGTTACACTGAGGGCAGCCCTACTTCACTAGGTTCTGTCTGGTGATCCATTAGATACCTAGAGGTACGTAGGACACAATCATACTTCAAAAATGGCAAGAGTATTTGAAACACTGTCAATAAAAATTATTATTTTCCCAAAAGAAAGAGGAAAGCACATTCGTTTCCTAATTATGGGGAGAGATGAGTAAGAGAAGACAGGATATCATCAAAAAATAAAAAAGAGAGATCATAACAGTATATTTATTTGGTTATTTCTCTCTCATTTCAAGCATTCAAACAAATATTATAGTTATAAAACTAGCCATAATTCTTGAGAGTTTGAATACATTTGCTTATTATAGACTAAGTCCACATGTTTGAACAGATGGAATTTAATGTATTCCTTCAAACTACAGATATTGAAGGACCACATAAAGTACCAGATATACAAATATGAATAAGCTTTGAGCCTATTCTCTAATTGAGTGGAAGAGAAAAACAGGTAAACAAATAATTATGTAATGTGTTTTGAGAACAAATATAAAAGAGAAACTAATCTGTATGGGGAAACAGGAGCAAATATTGTATGAGATAATTTTTGAACAATCTTACAAGATTAACAGGAGTTTTTAGGGACATAGGCAACAGAAGTCTAATTCAGGCTGATGGACATGTTTGCAAATATTAACACTGACTCTGTATTTCTATTTCCCTTACTCTCTAACTTAGATTCCTGAGATAGGGAATATTTCTCATTAAACTTTAACCTCTGTAGTTTAACATAACTGAAGTATTTTTAATTGGTATATTTTTAGGGGTATTTCTCAAATTTCCTGACTGTTACACAGAGTATTATACACAAGATATATATAGGCGAGTCCTTGATATGTTGGTAAATTAATTCTGAACCCCAATTCCACATCCTATGAAAGTCAAAGTTGATGTGAATTGCTAAAGTTTGACCTCTTAGGGTCCCTTGGCCTTGGTCCGATCCCTGTTTCCATGCATGCTGTATCACTTATGTACCATACTGAGGAAGGTGTGAAACTGGGCCCCTTTCCCAGCGCCTTAAGAATCCACTCTTGTGTCTTGGCACATTCAAATCTTCATATTCTTAGGATCTCACCCTCCTAATTATTCATGTGGAATTATGGAGAAAGAAAACAAAAGGAAGGAAGGGAGGGAGGGAGGGAGGGAGGGACTTTTACTGTGAAGCCAGCACAACAGTTTTCTTATTTCCTTACTCAAGACAAATTGATGATTTGGATTCTCTAAACTGTGAAACTTTTGCTTTGCTTTGTTTTTATTTTAAAATAGGCTACATCTTACTGAAGTATTTGCATGTGTATGTGTGCATGTGTATGTGTGTGTGTGCCGTGTTTTCTCTATAAGACTCCCACAGTGACATCCAAAACCCACGTCCCCAACCATTTAAGTGATTTCTTTAATAATACAGGAAGAATAATTCCTGAATTAGGATATTCTTAGCACATTGTTCCACTGTGTACATTATAAATGTAAAGCAGGCACCAGTGCTGTCTCGCCACAGGGAGAATTTATGACATGGTACTATTATAAACCCAAGGATTTTATAGTTTTTCATTTTATGGTCTGCTCTGCCCAAAATGACCTAAGGTATAATTTTCCTCCCACTGATAGATGCCATCTACAAAGTGCCACTGAAATTGAAGGGCTGGGCTGAACCAGTAAGGAAATAATTCTCACCTTTATGTCTTTTGCTTCTAAGCCCAGGTGGTAATGAAAGGGTGGTACATCCGTAAAAGGTTATTCATTAAGTGCCCTTAAGCGTGTTTGTAAGTACAGGGAACCAGAAAGACTCATTCTAAGAACAGCTCTGACCACAACTTTTGGTCCTTTGAAGCAATTACCAGAGGTGGTCTCCATGAATGCTCCTAGAGCAAGTGAATTGTCTAAGGGGAAAAAAAGTGAATCTCTAAGTAGCTTTTATAGTCTATGTGGTCTCTGAAGCCATTAAGCACATCATCACACATGAGGCCCAGTGCCTGCTTATCTCCTCCAAATACATTTCATCTGTATTTCACCTTGGTAATACATATTAAAAAGAGCTCCAGGGAAAATGCACATGAATTTGGAAAAATTGACTTATATCTGCTTATGAACAAAATAAACCACTGGTGATACAGTGTATTTCAATTCAATCAGTGTATTTGAGTTTCAATTCAATCAGTATAATGCTAGGTCAAGATTCATAAGTCTTTAGTTGGGCCAATCATTATCAGATGACTCAGCACAATAGTTTTCATGTACAAAACCATATGCAAGGAGAGAGGAGAAGACAGCGGAAGAGTAAGACGTGGAGATCACCTTCCTCCCCACAGATACATCAGAAATACATCTACACGTGGAACAGCTCCTATAGAACACCCACTGAATGCTGGCAGAAGACCTCAGACCTCCCAAAAAGCAAGAAACTCCCCACGTACCTGGGTAGGGCAAAAGAAAAAAGAAAAAAACAGAGACAAAAGAATAGGGACGGGACCTGCACCAGTGGGAGGGAGCTGTGAAGGAGGAAAGGTTTCCACACACTAGGAAGCCCCTTCGCGGGTGGAGACTCCGGATGGCAGAGGGGGGAAGCTTCAGAGCCACGGAGGAGAGCACACCAATACGAGTGTGGAGGGCAAAGCACAGAGATTCCCGCACAGAGGATTGGTGCCGAGCAGCACTCACCAGCCTGAGGGGCTTGTTTGCTCACCCAATGGGGTGGGCGGGGGCTGGGAGATGAGGTTTGGGCTTCGGTCTGATCGCTGGGGTTGGCGGTGTGAACACAGCCTGAAGGGGTTAGTGCACCACGGCTAGCCGGGAGGGAGTCTGGGAAAAAGTCTGGAGCTGCCGAAGAGGCAAGAGACTTTTTCTTCCCTCTTTGTTTCCTGGTGCGCAAGGAGAGGGGATTAAGAGCGCGGCTTAAAGGAGCTCCAGAGACTGGCGCGAGCCACGGATATCAGCACGGACGCCAGAGACGGGCATGAGACGCTAAGGCTGCTGCTGCCGCCACCAAGAAGCCTGTGTGCAAGCACAGGTCACTCTCCACACCGCCCCTCCCGGGAGCCTGTGCAGCCCGCCACTGCCAGGGTCCCGTGACCCAGGGACAACTTCCCCGGGAGAACGTGTGGCACGCCTCAGGCTGCTGCAACGTCACGCCGGCCGCTGCCGCTGCAGGCTCGCCCCGCCTCCATACCCCTCCCTCCCCCGGCCTGAGTGAGCCAGAGCCCCCAAATCAGCTGCTCCTTTAACCCCGTCCTGTGTGAGCGAAGAACAGACGCCCTCAGGCGACCTATATGCAGAGGCGGGTCCAAATCCAAAGCTGAACCCCGGGAGCTGTGAGAACAAAGAAGAGAAAGGGAAATTTCTCCCAGCAGTCTCAGAAGCAGCGGATTAAAGCTCCACAAACAACTTGATGTACCCTGCATCTGTGGAATACCTGAATAGACAACAAATCATCCCAAAGTGAGGAGGTGGACTTTGGGAGCAAGATATATTATTTTTCCCCCTTTCCTCTTTTTGTGTGTATGTGTATGCTTCTGTGTGAGATTTTTGTCTGTATGGCTTTGCTTTCACCATTTGTCCTAGGGTTCTGTCTATCCGTTTTTTGTGTTTTTTACTTAAAAAAATTTTTGTTCTTAATAATTATTTTTTACTTTAATAACTTTATTTTATTTTACCTTACTTTATTTTATCCTCTTTCTTCCTTTCTTTCTATTTTTTCTCCCTTTTATTCTGAGCCGTGTGGATGAAAGGCTCTTGGTGCTCCAGCCAGGCATCAGGGCTGTGCCTCTGAGGTGGGAGAGCGAAGTTCAGGGCACTGGTCCACAAGAGACCTCCCAGCTCCATGTAATACCAAACGGCAAAAATCTCTCAGAGATCTCCATCTCAACATCAAGAACCAGCTTCACTCAACGACCAGCAAGCTACAGTGCTGGACACCCTATGCCAAACAACTAGCAAGACAGGAACACAGCCCCATCCATTAGCAGAGAGGATGCCTAAAATCATAATAAGGCCACAGACACCCCAAAACACACCACCAGACGTGGACGTGCCTACCAGAAAGACAAGATCCAGCCTCATTCACCAGAACACAGGCACTAGTCCCCTCCACCAGGAAGCCTATACAACCCACTGAACCAACCTTAGCCACTGGGGACAGATACCAAAAACAACGGGAACTACAAACCTGCAACCTGTGATAAGAAGACCCCAAACACAGTAAGATAAGCAAAATGAGACGACAGAAAAACACACAGCAGATGAAGGAGCAGGGTCAAAACACACCAGACTTAACAAATGAAGAGGAAATAGGCAGTCTACCTGAAAAAGAATTCAGAATAATGATAGTAAAGATGATCCAAAATCTTGGAAATAGAATAGACAAAATGAAAGAAACATTTAACAAGGACGTAGAAGAACTAAAGAGGAACCAAGCCATGATGAAAAACACAATAAATGAAATTAAATATACTCTACAAGGGATCAATAGCAGAATAACTGAGGCAGAAGAACGGATAAGTGACCTGGAAGGTAAAATAGTGGAAATAACTATTGCAGAGCAGAATAAAGAAAAAAGAATGAAAAGAACTGAGGAGAGTCTCAGAGACCTCTGGGACAACATTAAACGCACCAACATTCAAAATATAGGGGTCAGAAGAAGAAGAGAAAAAGAAAAGGACTGAGAAAATACTGGAAGAGATTATAGTTGAAAACTTCCCTAATACGGGAAAGGAAATAGTTAATCAAGTCCTGGAAGCACAGAGAGTCCCATACAGTATAAATCCAAGGAGAAACATGCCAAGACACATATTAATCAAACTGTCAAAAATTAAATATAAAGAAAACATATTAAAAGCAGCAAGGGAAAAACAACAAATAACACACAAGAGAATCTCCATAAGGTTAACAGCTGATCTTTCAGCAGAAACTCTGCAAGCCAGAAGGGAGTGGCAGGACATATTTAAAGTGATGAAGGGGAAAAACCTACAAACAAGATTACTCTACCCAGCAAGGATCTCATGCAGATTTGATGGAGAAATTAAAAACTTTACAGACAAGCAAAAGCTGAGAGAGTTCAGCACCACCAAACAAGCTTTACAACAAATGCTAAAGGAACTTCTCTAAGCAAGGAACACAAGAGACGGAAAACATCTACAATAACAAATGCAAAACATTTAAGAAAATGGGAATAGGAACATACATATCGATAATTACCTTAAACGTGAATGGTTTAAATGCTGCAACCAAAAGACACAGGCTTGCTGAATGGATACAAAAACAAGACCCATATATATGCTGTCTACAAGAGACCCACTTTAGACCTAGGGACACATACAGACTGAAAGTGAGGGGATGGAAAAAGATATTCCATGCAAATGGAAATCAAAAGAAAGCTGGAGTAGCTATACTCATATCCGATAAAATAGACTTTAAAATAAAGACTGCTACAAGAGACAAGGAAGGACACTACATAATGATCCAGGGATCAATCCAAGAAGATTTAACAATTATAAATATATATGCACCCAACATAGAAGCACCTCAATACATAAGGCAACTGCTAACAGCTATAAAAGAGGAAATCGACAGTAACACAGTAATAGTGGGGGACTTTAACACCTCACTTACACCAATGGACAGACCATCCAAAATGAAAATAAATAAGGAAACAGAAGCTTTAAATAACACAATAGACCAGATAGATTTAATTGATATTTATAGGACATTCCATCCAAAAACAGCAGATTACACGTTCTTCTCAAGTGCGCACAGAACATTCTCCAGGATAGATCACATCTTGGGTCACAAATCAAGCCTCAGTAAATTTAAGAAAATTGAAATCATATCAAGCATCTTTTCTGACCACAACACTATGAGATTAGAAATGAATTACAGGGAAAAAAACGTAAAAAACACAAACACATGGAGGCTAAACAATACACTACTTAATAACCAAGAGATCACTGAAGAAATCAAGGAGGAAATCAAAAAATACCTAGAGACAAATGACAATGAAAACACGACGACCCAAAACCTATGGGATGCAGCAAAAACAATTATAAGAGGGAAGTTTATAGCTATACAAGCCTACCTCAAGAAACAAGAAAAATCTCAAGTAAACAATCTAACCTTACACCTAAAGAAACTAGAGAAAGAAGAACAAACAAAACCCAAAGTTAGCAGAAGGAAAGAAATCATAAAGATCAGAGTGGAAATAAATGAAATAGAAACAAAGAAAGCAATAGCAAAGATCAATAAAACTAAAAGCTGGTTCTTTGAGAAGATAAACAAAATTGATAAGTCATTAACCAGACTCATCAAGAAAAAGAGGGAGAGCACTCAAATCAATAAAATCAGAAATGAAAAAAGAGAAGTTACAACAGACACTGCAGAAATACAAAGCATCCTAAGAGACTACTACAAGCAACTCTATGCCAATAAAATAGACAACCTGGAAGAAATGGACAAATTCTTAGAAAGGTATAAACTTCCAAGACTGAACGAGGAAGAAACAGAAAATATGAACAGACCAATCACAAGCACTGAAATTGAAACTGTGATTAAAAATCTTCCAACAAACAAAAGCCCAGGACCAGATGGCTTCACAGGCAAATTCTAGCAAACATTTAGAGAAGAGCTAACACCTATCCTTCTCAAACTCTTCCAAAATATTGCAGACAGAGGAACACTCCCCAACTCATTCTACAAGGCCACCATCACCCTGATACCAAAACCACACAAAGATGTCACAAACAAAGAAAACTACAGGCCAATATCACCGATGAACATAGATGCAAAAATCCTCAACAAAATACTAGCAAACAGAATCTAACAGCACATGAAAAGGATCATACACCATGATCAAGTGGGGTTTATCCCAGGAATGCAAGGATTCTTCAATATACGCAAATCAATCAACGTGATACATCATATTAACAAATTGAAGGAGAAAAACCATATGATCATCTCAATAGATGCAGAGAGAGCTTTCGACAAAATTCAACACCCATTTATGATAAAAGCCCTGCAGAAAGTAGGCATAGAGGGAACTTTCCTCAACATAATAAAGGCCATATATGACAAACGCACAGCCAACATCGTCCTCAATGGTGAAAAACTGAAACCATTTCCACTAAGATCAGGAACAAGACAAGGTTGCCCACTCTCACCACTATTATTCAACATAGTTTTGGAAGTGTTAGCCACAGCAATCAGAGATGAAAAAGAAATAAAAGGAATCCAAATCTGAAAAGAAGTAAAGCTGTCACTGTTTGCAGATGACATGATACTATACATAGAGAATCTTAAAGATGCTACCAGAAAACTACTAGAGCTAATCAATGAATTTGGTAAAGTAGCAGGATACAAAATTAATGCACAGAAATCTCTTGCATTTCTGTACACTAATGATGAAAAATCTGAAAGTGAAATTAAGAAAACACTCCCATTTACCACTGCAATAAAAAGAATAAAATATCTAGGTATAAACCTACCTAAGGAGACAAAAGACCTGTATGCAGAAAATTATAAGACACTGATGAAAGAAATTAAAGATGATACAAATAGATGGAGAGATATACCATGTTCCTGGATTGGAAGAATCAAAATTGTGAAAATGACTCTACTACCCAAAGCAATCTACAGATTCAGTGCAATCCCTATCAAACTACCACTGGCATTTTTCACAGAACTAGAACAAAAAATTTCACAATTTGTATGGAAACACAGAAGACCCCGAATAGTCAAAACAATCTTGAGAACGAAAAATGGAGCTGGAGGTATCAGGCTCCCTGACTTTAGACTATACTACAAACCTACAGTAATCAAGACAGTATGGTACTGGCACAAAAACAGAAATATAGATCAATGGAACAGGATAGAAAGCCCAGAGATAAACCCACGCACATATGGTCACCTTATCTTTGATAAAGGAGGCAAGCATTTTCAGTGGAGAAAAGACAGCCTCTTCAATAAGTGGTATTGGGAAAACTGGACAGGTACATGTAAAAGTATGAAATTAGAACACTCCCTATCACGATACACAAAAATAAAATCAAAATGAATTAAAGACCTAAATGTAAGGCCAGACACTATCAAACTCTTAGAGGAAAACATAGGCAGAACACTCTATGACATAAATCACAGCAAGATCCTTTTTGACCCAGCTCCTAAAGAAATGGAAATAAAAACACAAATAAACAAATGGGACCTAATGAAACTTAAAAGCTTTTGCCCAGCAAAGGAAACCATATACAACTCCAAAAGACAACCCTCAGAATGGGAGAAAATATTTGCAAATGAAGCAACTGACAAAGGATTAATCTCCAAGATTTACAAGCAGCTCATGTAGCTCAATAACTAAAAAACAAACAACCCAATCCAAAAATGGGCAGAAGACCTAAATAGACATTTCTCCAAAGAAGATATGCAGATTGCCAACAAACTCATGAAAGAATGCTCAACATCATTAATCATTAGAGAAATTCAAATCAAAACTACAATGAGATATCATATCACACTGATCAGAATGGCCATCATCAAAAAATCTAGAAACAATAAATGCTGGAGAGGGTGTGGAGAAAAGGGAACCCTCTTGCACTGTTGGTGGGAATGTAAATTGATACAGCCACTATGGAGAACAGTATGGAGGTTCCTTAAAAAACTAAAAATAGAACTACCATACGACTCAGCAATCCCACTCCTGGGCATATACCCTGAGAAAACTATAATTCAAAAAGAGTCATGTACCAAAATGTTCATTGCAGCTCTATTTACAATAGCCAGGACATGGAAGCAACCTAAGTGTCCATCATCGGATGAATGGATAAAGAAGATGTGGCACATATATACAATGGAATATTACTCAGCCATGAAAAGAAACGAAATTGAGTTATTTGTAGTGAGGTGGATGGAGTTAGAGTCTGTCATACAGAGTGAAGTAAGTCAGAAAGAGAAAAACAAATACAGTATGCTAACACATATATATGGAATCTAAGGGGAAAAAAAAAAAAAGGTCATGAAGAACCTAGTGGTAAGAAGGGAATAAAGACACAGACCTACTAGAGAATGGACTTGAGGATATGGGGAGGGGGAAGGGTAAGCTGTGACAAAGTGAGAGAGTGGCATGGACATATATACACTACGAAACATAAAATAGATAGCTAATGGGAAGCAACTGCATAGCACAGGGTGATCAGCTCCATGCTTTGTGACCACCTAGAGGGGTGGGATAGGGAGGGCGGGAGGGAGGGAGATGCAAGAGGGAAGAGATATGGGAACATATGTATATGTATAACTGATTCACTTTGTTATAAAGCAGAAACTAACACACCACTGTAAAGCAATTATACTCCAATAAAGATGTTAAAAAAAAAGACATATGCAAGCATGATATTAATTGCAAGTCGGTCCATCCCACCAATACACTGAAGCCACCCCAATTCTTCCCACTTCCCTAATTGTTTCATGTTTCTCATCTGTTGCATTTTTTGAAATGTTTTAGTTATTTGTCCGCAATTATATTGATCTCATCTTTTTTTTTTTTCCACAGTTGCTCACATTTAAATTATCCCATTGGCTTATTATGTTCTCCAGGATAAGCGTTATATCTTCTTTGCATAACCCCACAATGCCGTAAGGAAGGGTTAAGTACACTCCAGGAGCAAAAACTGATATTGATAAGCAGTTGCCTTAAGCCTCACAAAAAATGAAATTCATACCCACAGAAGTAAACACTTGAAAGTTTTGCCTGAATTGACTACCTAATTTAGTCACACAAGTAGTTATGGAAGATAAGAAAGGAGGTTTACTTTAAGTAAACAATGTTTTTCTATAGGCCACATGTGCTTAAAGGTATGACGATATATTCGATTGGCTCTAGTTGGAACATAGTTTCACCACTTGAAAAAGAGGAGAGTAGAAACGTACTGGTCACTTTAATTTTATGTTATTGAAAAGTGGAGACCAGTGTGCAAAAGCTAGTACTTCAGGTGCTCAGGTGCCAACCAGCAGATGTCTACTAGGTCTGCAGTCAGTTAGGAGGAATTTAAGAGACCTGCCTCTTAAGGAGAGAGCAGAGAGAAAGTAAAAGCCTCCCTGGATAGAGCACAGTCTGATACATGATCCAAGGAGAATAAAACTTTCCTTTTTGTTTTTATTTTTTCTAAGGTATGGGTAGGCATTCATTAATCTAAACTTGAATTCTAAACAATGAAACAGAAAATAAGTATTGCATTTTACTCATCCTATGGATAGAAGAGTACATTCTCCTCAGCACCAAGTTAGCTGTGCGTGCTAAGACTTTCTGCCCCATTTTGATGAGGTGAACGTTTAACCAGATTGTTCAACTCAAATGGAGAGAAACTACTCTGGCAGGCAGTCCTCTCTACCAGTATGTTGACTGATATAATAAAAATGCACAAGTTGTCCTCAATAATTTTCTAACCCTAGCTCGTCATAGGTCCTGCTTGCTTTTCAGTCACCTTTTCAACTGGACGACCCAAAAAAGAAGCTACAAATGAGGAGACTTCTTAGTTCTGATAAATCCATACTCTCCTGATAAGCACAGAAGAATGCACCAACATTATTCCACTCTCATCCAATTCCAGTTCTCAGCTATCCTAGAACAGTAGCAACAGAATCTCTCTTTCGGAAGTAATATACCACATAGATTAAACTCTCAGACTCTGGAAGAGGCAAACTGGTGTTCAATTACACATACATGTCTGACGTGTGGAGGGCACTCAGCAAGTGTTAATTCTCCTAATTGTATTACCTTAATACAGAAAAAATATATGAAAATTCTTATTAGGCTCTGTGCTTTTATATAGCAGAGATAGTGATATATTTGTCAGTGTGTGACAAGCTGCTACTGTTACTTTCTTCTTATTATCCCTTTCTGTCTTGGTAATAAGAAACCTGATTAAAATACTGGGCATATTTTAAGCTAAAGTATCCAGCCTTGCGAATTTTTAAGTATGGTCCATGAATTGTATGTGGAAATGTCATGTGACACTATTGGAAATTATCCTTAGAAAAAAAGGACATAACCTTCTTCATTCTCTTCCCCCATCCTCTTGCTTGGAGCTTCGATATAATGGCTGGTACCCTTATCACTATTTCAGATCATGAGGATAAGATGCAGATCAGTGAACTGCAAGAGTCCATGAAAACTTTGTGGAGGTGCCATACAAACCCTGTATTGCTTAATTACAAATCCATTTTATATAATGAAAAAATAAAATTTAATCTTACCTATTATGTGATAAAGAAATAAACATCTGTCTTTTCTAAGTCACTCTTATTTTGTTCTTTTTGTTATTCCATTACGTGCAAATTTAATCCTAAAGATTACCCTATACATTTCCAAATTATCCTTTCCTGGGAGTGATTAGTACATAATGGAACCTGGGAGACACCCAATAATAAATTTTAGAGGAAGAAAATATCTGTAACTATTAGTGAACTTTGATAATTTTTCAAAATTAAAATAATTAAATCTGTTAAAAATGTAAAGGGAATTTTTTATGAATACGGCATTTCCATTCTTTTGAAATAGCAATACATGTTAATCATGGATTTCTTAAAAAACTGGGCAAAACATAGAAGAAAAAAAATTAACCATAAGCCCATCATATTTTTATATATATTTATTGATTTTCTCTGTTTGCTCATCTTTAGAGAAGATGTGTGTCTGACCAGGATTAGAAGTCAAGGTATGTTTTGTCAGAGATCACAGTTACTCAATTTTTTTCAAGCCCAGATGAAGGTATAAGAAATTATATTAAATTTACTTTAGCTTTTTTTTTTTCCGCCAAACTAGATACTCAGTAGTATTTAGAGAATAGAAGAAGAATGTTAAGCAGACTCATTCTTCGTGTGAAGTTTAACTCATATTTCTTTTTTTTTTTTTTAATTTTATTTATTTATTTATTTATTTATTTTTGGCTGTGTTGGGTCTTCGTTTCTGTGCGAGGGCTTCCTCTAGTTGTGGCAAGCTGGGGCCACTCTTCATCGTGGTGTGCGGGCCTCTCACTATCGCGGCCTCTCTTGTTGCGGAGCACAGGCTCCAGACGCGCAGGCTCAGTAGTTGTGGCTCACGGGCCTAGTTGCTCCGCGGCATGTGGGATCTTCCCAGACCAGGGCTTAAACCTGTGTCCCCTGCATTGGCAGGCAGATTCCCAACCACTGCGCCACCAGGGAAGCCCCAAACTCATATTTCTAAGAGTTAAATTTCCTTGGTTTCTATGATAGCCTAAAGTTTAGCTAGGAGCGTTACCCCTTCTTGAACTGGCCTTTTAAAGAGCTATTTTGCCAAGGCTATTGCTTATTTAAAATGCTTTCCATAACAAGTGGAAGTCAAAAGTCCTGCTGTGGAAGCCCAGCACTGGTTGAAGAGATTGAAATGTCCACCCACTAACTGCCCTGAATTCAACCTTCACCTCAACTCCAAGTATTATACTGATTCCTCTCCTCTGTTCACCAGAAAAGCTTTCACTTCACTAATAGAAAATCACAAGGTCCGTATTATATTTGGTAGAAATGTTTTAAAATTTCTGACACATAGCTTAAAACTTTCCCAAGTTATCAGTGGTAATAAATCTTTCCGTACAATTATACCATTTTGATGTCAGTCACATAATACCTTTGAAACATTGTAGCAAAGGTCTTCCTTCACTCTTCATCTTGTCAACTCTTACTCATATTTCAAGTCTAGTTTAAATATAAAATCCTCAGGGAAGCCTTTCCCAATCTAACAAATTGAGTTTTCCTCCATTACACACTTCCATTGTACCTCACAGTTTTCCCTGGTATAACTAATCATAAATTTAATGAAATCATTGTTTATTAATTTATCTAGTGTGTATCTTCCTAGTAGAATGTATCAATACTTTGCATGAGGGCATGGGCCAAGTAAACTCTGTTTACTACAGTATCCTGAGTGTAGTAATTTACTGAGCAGAGTATCTGGCATTTTAGGAAGTCCACCATAAATATTTACTCAAAGACTAGTTGAATTAATACATGTCAGTAAGTTTGAAATATTAAGTACCTTTAAAAATGGACTCAAGCTATCTTCTATTAAACAACAAAATTCAACTGAGTAAATTTTAAAGATCTAATTGGCTTAATTGAATGATTCATTCAATGACTGTACCTGCTTATTAGTAATAACAAAATTTATCTTATTAATTTCAATCTAACCTTATCCTGATAACATACACAATTCTTTTCTCAAAGTTACTTTTCACAAACCTTTAATCACTTTCTGGATCCATATTAATTTGTCACTTCTTTTCCCCATACATAAACAACCAGCTCTAGGACAGAATTATTCTTTTTTTCCTCAACAAAAATATCTCCAGTCTTTATACCTTCTCTCGCCGGCAACACATATGCTACTTGCTTTACACACTGAAATGCTTCCCTTGTCATTTTTAGTAGCTTTAATTACATATTGCAATTTTTAACCCTTAAAAGACCTTACCAAAACCAAGAAACAAGTAACTGGACTGTTATACCAACATTTTCTAATTAGCAAACTTAATAACATATTCCATAACCTCTAAAAACATACATTTTTCTCATAGTACACTTTCTCTTTAATGTGGTACAAGATGTGTATTTAATAAACCGAAACCCTCTTTCCACTTTTTTTTCCCCCTTGGCTTGAAGTTTTACTAATTAACCCAAGGCTGAAGTCTCAGGCAAAGTGGGCTACGTTTGTATTTCAAGGACATGATAAGAGTTAACTTCAAGCTTTCTCTTAGGCATATTTTTATTCTCTCAGGGTCACAGTTCTGAAAACAGTATTTTATCAAGCTAGCTTTCTCTAACTGCATATCCAAAAAAACCAGTTTTGGAGTTTCAAAAGAGTTTCATCTTAACCAATTTTCTCTGGAGTCTGAAGAATACTGTTGCCATACATTGTTAAAAAAAAATCATCTTTCTTTTCCTTTAGTCATAATCTCATAGATAACAGTTTTCTAATGAATTGAACCTGAATTTCCCATTTTACAAAAGACAACAAAGATATCAATCACACAAATGGAATATACACTCACACAGCAGAAGACAGAACTGTCACAAATCCTACAAGAGGACAACCAATGTGGAGTCCCAAACAAACACTTCCTCAACACAAATGGTCCTCGACATCAGACACACACCAGAACAAACTGACAAGATGCCCAAATAGCACTTTACGCTCAAAAACAGCCCTCAATGGCAGGCAGACATCAGAACCAACTGGCAAAATGCCCAAATAGCACATTGGGCTCGAAAGAGAAGTTTGCCCGGGTGCACACCAGTGGACTTACTCGGTCTTGGAGTTAGTCAGCTCGTCAAGATGCATGTTTCTGTTCCACCAAGGAAAAGCATAACTTGACAGCCAGTGCCGAGTAGGGGAGAAACAGGGAAGATCCCCGAAACAAATGGTTTCAGCAGCTGCTAGGAACATCCCCCAAAATCCCCCTCTCGGGGTCACCTCGCCATGAGCAAGCAGCTCACTCAGTGCGTAGTCATAGCCAAAGGCTCTACTTGGGAAAACCCCGGGGAGCCAGATATTACGAGAGTGAGAGGACAGCCTCACGATGGGCGCCAAAAAACTGGTTCAGCTGCTCGCCGCTCAAAAGCCAATAAAGAGGCAAGGTGGCTGGAAAGGAAAGTTTGCTTTATATCGGAAGCCAGCAACTGAGGGTGGAGATATGGGAGGGCAGATTCCTGTCCAAAGGCTGATTCCTCCCACTGACAATCAGTGTGCAAGAGCTTTTATAGATGGAGGGAGGGGGCTACATGCAGAAACAGCACAGTCAGCTCTGACAGTCCTCTTGAAATTAGTCATGCAGTGGTCTGATCAGCGTCATATTGGTTGTTTTAAGTACAGTTAGACTCTAGTTCCAGGGACAGTTTGTTCCCATTTCTTTGAGGCCCGTTCTCAGAATTGCAGCAGCTTATGTCATGGCTATAGTCTGGTCATCATGGACTTAGCTTCTTCTACCTGGTGGGGGTTTCAGTATCTATAAGACAGCTCAAGGGATATGGCTCAGAATATTATCTACAGCTCTTGAGGAGGAACTAAAGGTCCTTGACTTTGCTTAATGTCTAAACTATTATTATTTGGTCTTATTTGTTTTCCTTTGTTTCTGCATTTTCTTACTTCTCTGATTGAACTTATTCTTTGGCTAAAGTTTTTCCACAGACAAGAGGCAAGCTGAGGACATGGGGAAGAAGGACCATAGGGTCCTGTTCTGTTTCACTCTGACACAGTATCTCAGTTCCCACGGTAACTTTATTTTAGCAACACAAAAAAACAGGCATAAAATAATGTCAATTGAGTTGCCGAATGCTGCACGAGCTTCAACAAATTTTTACCAAAATATACTTTCTCCCAGTTCAAGGATGAATTGGGAGATTGGGATTGACATATATACACTAATATGTATAAAATAGATAACTAATAAGAACCTGCTGTATTAAAAAATAAATAAAATTCAAAAAAATTAAGAACTCAAAAAAATAAATGTTCTACTGTATCTAGGAGAACCAAATAGCCTTTTTATATTTATATATAAATTATAATATAAGCAATATATAATATGCATTAGACATATATAAATTTTTCTCCTGTCAATGACAACCTTATTAATTCAACCAATAGTCAAATTCTTACACTATGTATTAATTTCTCATTTATCTCTTATACTTTGTCATAAGTCTCATCTATTTTTCTGTAAAGTATTAGTAGTGCTTATTCTTTTCATTTTTGCCACTACCCAACTTGTCTAAACCCGTATCAACGCACGCCTGGATATCTGCAATAAACCAGCTAGCTGCATTCCCAAAATCCAGGTAAAATTGCCATATCTCCCACCCTAAATGATTTTTGCACATCAATGACAAATAAAGCTAATGGTCTCCCCCAATACTGAAGTTGTTTATAATTTTAAAAATCTTTGAGAGTTTACTCATTTAAAACTCTTCAAGTGCTTTATTTTTTAAACATGTACCGATTGTTTTGAACTTAGGTACCTGATGCTTTAGATGCAAAAAGATAGCAATGTCAGTCAAGCTAGCTTCAGAGAGTAGACATCTTTCTGTCCTACTCCTTTCTCTCACCCACAGGTACCTCTGAAGAACTCTCTCCTTAAAGATACCTGTTTACCAGATGGGCACATGCTGTCATCAATTCCTCTGCAGCATAGGCCATGTCTCTCTGGGTGATCTTTAAGCACTACTATGGAAACAGTTGACTCGGTTCTCTACTGACCATCACCATGGGATGAGCAAAGTGGAAGTACCATTTAAAGAAGATAACATTTGGGAAATGAACTGACAATATTTATTGATTGACCTCCAGCTTCCTTGTTACACCTGGGTAACACTTTAAAGTATAATTAGCTACTTTCCCCCATTTTGCCGCTTATTTCATACCACTAAAAACATTATATCGGGATGAAAGTGATGTTGCATGTCAATTATCAGTATGTTGGTGTTTTGGTTTTGTTTTTGTTTTGGTCTTGAAAGGCAATTTCCTAAAGGTCATAGCTTCCTGAGCTAGAAGTTAAGAAAAGTTTATTTGAGACTAACTTTTGGTACTAACCAGTAGTTAGAATTTACAAAAATTGGTGTTTATGCCTCAGTTATTTCCTGATAATATTAAATGGTTTAGCTTATTTTTATATTTCCCGTGTTGATCTTTCTACTGCCTTTGAAAACTCATTCAGTTTGACAGTTTAGTTTCAAAGATTTAACAGGCAACACAGTAGACAGACTCGAAGGAGTCCTGCTTGATCCCATCTTCTAGTGTTCAGAAGTCTTTTTGTTAACGCTTCCCCTTGAGTGTAGACAGAACCTGTGACTTGCTTTTAACCAAAAGAATATGGTAAAGGCAATTGGATGTGTTGCTTCACTCTTCTTAAAAGAGTTGCTCTAGATGCTCTTCTTGCCGCTTGCTGAAGTTAGCAGCCATGGTGGGAAATCCTGTTTACATGGCTGGGAACTGTGAATGATTCTAGCAACCACAAGCAGTCTCTAGGAACTCGGAGACTTCTAGGAACTCAGCTGGCTCCCAGCCAAATGCAAGAAGCTGGGGCCTTCACAGCCACAGCCATGAGGAAATGGATTCTGTCGAACACCTGAGGAAGCTTGGAAGCTTGGAAGCTTGGAAGAGGCTTCCTCATCCAAGCCTCCAGAGGATAATGCAGTCCAGCTGACATTTTGATTGCAACCTTACAGAGGACTCAACGAAGCTGTGCTCAAAACTGCAGATCCACGGAATCTGTGAGATCATAAATATGTGCTGTTTTGAGCTGCTAAGTTAGTGGAAACTTTTGCACAGTAACAAAAAATTAATGAGACAAATATTTCTTGATTTTTTCCTAGTCTTCTACATGTTAGCATTTGGCATCTATTAGCCATCCAATTGCTCAAGTCATCATTTTCATTACCCTGAACATCTAATCTATAAGAAAGGTTCCAGCTCTACCTGCAACATATATCCCGTATCTGTCCCTTTCTCACTGTCTCTACTCTTACTGGCCTACTTTAGCCTAAGCCACTACCATCTCTCACTATTACACTGTCTTTTAACTGATTTCCTTTGTTGCACTCTTGCTCTTTTTTAATCCATTTTCCACATACAAGTCAGAATGATGTACTTTTAAAAGTGAGTCAGACTGTGTCACTTCACAACATAAATCCTCTAATGGCTCCTTCCCCTTGTATTTTTAATAAAATCTTAAAACTAGCATTGTCTGTATATCTTGAACACTGCCTTCAATTGTTATGGCATCTCATATCGCTACCCCTCTCATTGATTAAGCTCCAGCCAGTGGCTATCTTTCTGTTCCTCTGGAAAATTAAGTCTGCTGCTGTCTTAGAGTTTATGCTTGATTCTTTCTCTTTCTAGACTATTCCAGTGATTGGCAATTTCTTCTCATCCTAGTCTTGGTTCAATTGTTACCTTTTCAGTGTGATCTTCCCTAACTATATAATCTAATTATCTCAGCAATTCCTATAACAGTACCCTATTTTATATTCTTAAGCCACATATTACTTTCTGAAATTATCTTATTATTTTGTTTTTAAGTTTATTATCTACCTCTCCTACCAGAATATAACCTCCCTGTGAGCAGCGATCTTCTCACTCCTATGCATCACTGATTTTTTACACCCACTGCATTACCTGATACATATTAGGTATGTAAATAGTATTTAAGTGTGTGAAGGAATCAGTAATTTTATAAACCTTATTTTTTTCATATTCTCCAAGAGACATCACTGAAACAGACTAGCTCAGCTTGAAGATATATGGGATCCCAAAGTTCCACCTACCCAGAAGAAAGTTTGAAAACTACTGGATTATACAGTGTTTAAAATAAATCTTAGACTGCATGCCCTAGAAAGCAGTTCCTGAGGCAAGGAGTTAAACAGCTGATGCTTAATTTAAGAAATGCAAACCCAGGGCAGCGAGAATGAGGATTAAAGAAAATGAGGGAAGAAAAAATGTAAAGTGATGCAAAGTGATGCAATACTACATTTGACTATTGGTTCACAAATAACCAGGAAGAAACAGAGTGGATCCCTCATCTTGTGCATCCATGTAACACAAGAGAACTCTCAAAAGGCTACAGGAAGAAATCATGACTTGGGAAAGAAAAGAAGTCCATGGAACAGAAAAGAAGAAAGAATGTATTGTATCTCCCCACTTCCCTACTTCTTCTTCTTTCCTAGTGGTCAAAGTTAACCCCGTAGATATTTAACTCCCTTATCCTTCTGGATGGTGCCATCAAGTTCCTTTCTGCCTCTTAGCCATGGCATATATCCTGCCCTGTGCTATGGCATTTTATTCTAGCCTGGGAGTGATAAAGGGAACCATAAAGCTTGTGCTTGCAGCAGGTCAGCCCAGCTAAGTGGCAGTGGCCTGACACTCCCAGTGTTGACTGGCCCCAGAGGTTGAAGCTCAGCCTGTCCAGGAGATAGGGAAAGCCGCCGAGGGAATCTGAGATGGCACCAAAAGATTTATGAATGATGTAGAATAGCATGTCTTAAAAAATTATCCTTCTTAACACATCATAATATATTCAATTTCTGAGCAGAGAGAATTTTGCAATTCATTTTGTTATGAGTACATCTTCATTCATCATCTCTTTGCAAATTCAAATCATTCTCTCTTCCTATAATGCCATTCCTTGTTTTTTTTTTTTTAATCTTTATTGGAGTATAACTGTTTTACAATGTTGTATTAGTTTCTGCTATATAATGAAGTGAATCAGCTATATGTATACATATATCCCCATATCTCCTACCTCTTGTGTCTCCCTCCCACCCTCCTTATGCCACCCCATTAAGTGGTCACAAAACACCAAACTGATCTCCATGTGCTAGGCAACAGCTTCCCACTAGCTATCTATTTTACATTTGGTAGCATATATATGTCATTGCTACTCTCTCACTTTATCCCAGCTAATCCTTCCCCCTCCGTACATCCTCAAGTCCATTCTCTATGTATGTGTCTTTATTCCTGTCCTGCCCCTAGGTTCATCAGAACCTTTTTTTTTTTTGGATTCCATATATATGTGTTAGCATACAGTATTTGTTTTTCTCTTTTAGATTTACTTCACTCTGTATGACAGACTCTAGGTCCATCCACCTCACTACAAATAACTCAGTTTCATTTCTTTTTATGACTGAGAAATAGTCCATTGTATGTATGTGCCACAACTTCTTTATCCATTCATCTGTCAAGGGACACTTAGGTTGCTTCCATGTCCTGGCTATTGTAAAGAGACCTGCAATGAACATTGTGGTACATAACACTTTTTGACCTATGGTTTTCTCAGGGTACATGCCCAGTAGTGGGATTGCTGGGTCATATGGTAGTTCTATGTTTAGTTTTTTAAGGAACCTCCATACTGTTCTCCATAGTGGCTGTATCAATTTACATTCCCACCAACAGTGCAAGAGGGTACCCTTTTCTCCACACTCTCTCTAGCATTTATTGTTTGTAGATTTTTTGATGATGGCCATTCTGGCCAGTGTGAGGTGATACCTCATTGTAGTTTTGATTGCATTTCTCCAATGATTTGTGATGTTAAGCATCCTTTCATGTGTTTGTTGGCAATCTGTATATCTTCTTTGGAGAAATGTCTGTTTAGCTCTTCTGCCCATTTTTGGATTGGGTTGTTTGGTTTTTGATATTGAGCTGCATGAGCTGCTTGTATATATTAGAGATTAATCCTTTATCAGTTGATTCATTTTCAAATATTTTCTCCCACTCTGAGGACTGTCATTTCGTCTTGTTTATGGTTTCCTTTGCTGTGCAAAAGCTTTTAAGTTTCATTAGGCCTCATTTGTTTATTTTTGTTTTTATTTCCATTTCTCTAAGATTTGGGTCAAAAAGGATCTTGCTGTGATTTATGTCATTGAGTGTTCTGCCTATGTTTTCCTCTAAGAGTTTTATAGTGTCAGGCCTTACATTTAGGTCTTTAATCCATTTTAAGTTTATTTTTGTGTATGGTGTTAGGGACTGTTCTAATTTCATTCTTTTACATGTAGCTGTCCAGTTTTCCCAGTATCACATATTGAAGAGACTGTACTTTCTCCATTGTATATTCTTGCCTCCTTTATCAAAGATAAGGTGACCATATGTGCATGAGTTTACCTCTGGGCTATCTATCCTGTTCCATTGATCTATATTTCTGTTTTTGTGCCAGTACCATACTGTCTTGATTACTGTAGCTTTGTAGTAGAGTCTGAAGTCAGGGAGCCTGATTCCACCAGCTCCATTTTTCTTTCTCAAGATTGCTATGGCTATTCGGGGTCTATTGTGCTTCCATACAAATTGTGAAATTTTTTGTTCTAGTTCTGTGAAAAATGCCATTGGTAGTCTGATAGGGATTGCACCGAATCTGTAGATTGCTTTGTGTAGTATAGTCATTTTCACAATGTTGATTCTTCCAATCCAAGAACATGGTATATCTCTCCATCTGTTTGTATTGTATTTAATTTCTTTCCTCAGTGTCTTATAGTTTTCTGAGTATGGCCCTTTTGTCCCTTAGGTAGGTTTATTCCTAGGTATTTTATTCTTTTTGTTGCAGTGGTAAATGGGATTGTTTCCTTAATTGCTATTTCTGATTTTTCACTGTTTGTGTATAGGGATGCAAGAGATTTCTGTGCATTAATTTTGTATCCTGATACTTTACCAAATTCACTGATTAGCTCTACTAGTTTTCTGGTAGCATCTTTAGAATTCTCTATGTAAATTATCATGATATCTGCAAACAGTGACAGGTTTATTTCTTTTCCGATTTGAATTCCTTTTATTTCTTTTTCTTCTCTGATTGCTGTGGCTAAAACTTCCAAAACTATGTTGAATAATAGTGGTGAGAGTGGGCAACTTTGTCTTGTTCCTCATCTTAGGGGAAATGGTTTCAGATTTTCACCATTCAGAATGATGGTGGCTGTGGGTTTGTCATATATGGCCTTTTTTATGTTGAGCTAAGTTCCCTCTGCCTACTTTCTGAAGGGTTTTTTTTATCATAAATGGGTGTTGAATTTTGTTGAAAGCTTTTTCTGCATCTATTGAGATGATCATATGGTTTTTATCTTTCAGTTTGTTAATATGGTGTATCACATTGATTGATTTGTGTATATTGAAGAATCCTTGCATTCCTGGGATAAACCCCACTTGATCATGGTGTATGATCCTTTTAATGTGCTGTTGGATTCTGTTTGCTAGTATTTTGTTGAGGATTTTTCCATCTGTGTTCATCAATAATATTGGCCTGTAGTTTTCTTTGTGACATCTTTGTCTGGTTTTTGTATCAGTGTGCTGGTGGCCTCATAGAATGAGTTTGGGAGTGTTCCTCCCTCTGCTACATTTTGGAAGATTTTAAGAAAGATTGGTGTTAGCTCTTCTCTAAATGTTTGATAGAATTTGCCTGTGAAGTCTTCTGGTCCTGGGCTCTTGCTTGTTGGGAGATTTTTAATCACAGTTTCAATTTCAATGCTTGTGATTGGTCTGTTTATAATTTCTATTTGTTCCTGATTCAGTCTTGGAAGGCTGTGCTTTTCTAAGAATTTGTCCATTTTTTCCAGGTTGTCCATTTTACTGGCATACAGTTGCTTATAGCAATCTCTCATGATCCTTTGTATTTCTTCAGTGTCAGTTGTTCTTTTTCATTTCTAATTCTGTTGATTTGCGTCTTCTCCCTTTTTTTCTTGATGAGTCTGGCTAATGGTTTATCAATTTTGTTTATCTTCTCAAAGAACCAGCTTTTAGTTTCACTGATGTTTGCTACTGTTTCCTTCATTTCTTTTTCATTTATTTCTGATGTGATGTGTATGATTTCTTTCCTTCTGCTAACTTTGGGTTATTTTTGTTCTTTCTCTAACTGGTTTAGGTGTAAGTTTAGGTTGTTTATTTGAGACTTTTCTTGTTTCTTGGGGTAGGATTGTATTCCTATAAACTTCCCTCTTAGAACTACTTTTGCTGCATCCCATAGGTTTTGCATCGTCGTGTTTTCACTGTCATTTGTTTCTAGGTATTGTTTGATTTCCTCTTTGATTTCTTCAGTGATCAATTGGTTATTAAGTAGTGTATTGTTTAGCCTCCATGTGTTTGTATTTTTTACAGATTTTTTTCCTGTAATTGATATCTAGTCTCATAGCATTGTGGTCGGAAAAGATACTTGATACGACCTCAATTTTCTTAAATTTATGAAGGCTTGATTTGTGACCCAAGATACCATCTATCCTGGAGAATGCTCCATGAGCACTTGAAAGTGTATTCTGTTGTTTTTGGATGGAATGTCCTATAAATATCAATTAAGTCCATCTTGTTTAATGTATCATTTAAAGCTTCTGTTTCCTTATTTAGTTTCATTTTGGATGGTCTGTCCATTGGTGAAAGTGGGGTTTTAAAGTCCCCTACTATTACTGTGTTACTGTCGATTTCCCCTTTTATGGCTGTTAGCATTTGCCTTACGAATTGAGGTGCTTGTATATTGGGTGCATAAATAATTACTACTGTTATATGTTCTTCTTGGATTGATCCCTTGATCATTATGTAGTGTCCTTCTTGGTCTCTTGTAATAGTCTTTATTTTAAAGTTTATTTCTCTGATATAAGAATTGCTACTCCAGCTTTCTTTTGATTTCCATTTGCATGGAATATCTATTTCCATCCCCTCACTTTCAGTCTGTATGTGTCCCTAGGTCTGAAGTGGGTCTCTTGTATACAGCATATATATGGGTCTTGTTTTTGTATCCATTCATCCAGTCTGTGTCTTTTGGTTGGAGCATTTAATCCATTTACATTTAAGGTAATTATCAATATGTGGGAGGCAGTGGTTAAGAATACACCTGCCAATGCAGGGCACATGGGTTTGTGCCATGGTCCATGAAGATCCCACATGCCGTGGAGTAACTAAGCCCGTGCGGCAAAACTACTGAGCCTGCGCGCCAGAGCCCATGAGCCACAACTACTGAGCCCACGTGCCACAACCACCGAAGCCCACGCACCTAGAGCCTGTGCTCCGCAACAAGAGAAGCCACTGTAATGAGAATCCCATGCACTGCAATGAAGAGTAGACCATGCACAGCAACAAAGACCCAACACAGCCATAAATAAATAAATAAATAAATAAATAAATAAATAAATAAATAAATAAATAAATAAAAGGCTGTTTCTTAAAAAATATATATATCGATATGTATGTTCCTATTATCATTTTCTTAATATTTTGGGTTTGTTTTTGTAGGTCTTTTCCTTGTCTTTTGTTTCCTGCCTAGAGAAGTTCCTTTAGCATTTGTTGTAAAACTGGTTTGGTGGTGCTGAATTCTCTTAACTTTTGCTTGTCTGTAAAGGTTTTAATTTCTCTGTCAAATCTGAATGAGATCCTTGCTGGGTAGAGTAATCTTTGTTGTAGATTTTCCCCTTTCATTACTTTAAATATGTCCTGCCACTCCCTTCTGGCTTGTAGAGTTTCTGCTGAAAAATCAGCTGTTAACCTTATGGGGATTCCCTTGTATGTTATTTGTTGCTTTTCCCTTGCTGCTTTTAATATTTTTTCTTTGTATTTAATTTTTGATAATTTGATTAATATGTGTCTTGGTGTGATTCTCCTTGGATTTATCCTGTATGGGACTCTCTGAGCTTCCTGGACTTGACTATTTCCTTTCCCATGTTAGGGAAGTGTTCAGCTATAATCTCTTCAAATAATCACACCATGGTCTTTTCAAAATTCTGACAGAAAATGGATCTCATCCCTTCATCTAATGTGTTACTAATTCCTCACAAATCTTTCAGGTATATATCTCTCACATTTGCCCCTGCCAATATCCTCAGTCATTTCCATAGATAGCTCATCTTCTCTGACTTTAAGAGAATGATTTCTTATGTTATGAGTTGAAGTGTGTCCCAGAAAGATATTTTGAAGTCCTAACTCCCAGTACCTATGAATGTGACCTTCTTTGGAAATAGGTTATTTACGGATGTAATCAAGTGAAGATTAAGTCATATTGGATTAAGGGGTGCCCCAATCCAATATGACTGGTGTTCTTATAAGAAGAAGAGAATAGATACACAGCCACACCGGGAGAATGTCATGATGAGGGAAGCAGAGATTGTACCCAAGGGATGCCCAGGATTAACAGCCATCTCTAGAAACTAGTAAGAAACAAATAGGAATCCTTCACTAGAGCCTTTGGGAGAACACAGTCCTGCTGACACCTTGATTCTGGACTTCTAGCCACCAGAATTGTAAGAGAATACACTTCTGTTGTTTTAAGCCACCAAGTCTGCGATACTTTGAAACCAACAGGAAACCAATACTCCAACTAAACTCTGGATGTGCAGTCTTTCAGCTCTCATGACCATTTACCACTCTCTTATGTAGGTGAACCATGTGAAATGGAGAAGACTTGATCTTTGACTGAAGTGGTTTGTATTCACTGGAAAAATAATCGCATAAGGCAGACACAGCCACAAGCCTTGTTTATTCCTCTCTTATTTTTTCTTCGTTAAAAATTTTAAAAAGAGTTAAAATCAAACTACCAGCAACCACAATCATGAAAATCAGGAAGAGACCCTGCTGCATAACAATCAATGGAATATTATTCTGCCATTAAAAAGAATGAAATAATGCCATTTGCAGCAACATGGATGGACCTGGAGATTATCATACTAAGTGAAATAAGTCAGACAGAGAAAGACAAATATCATACGGTATCGCTTATATGCAGAATCTAAAAACAAAAGATACAAATGAACTTATTTACAAAACAGAAACACTCACAGACTTAGAGAACGAACTTATGGTTACCGGGGGAAAGGGGGGGAGGGATAGATTGGGAGTTTGGGATTGACATATACACACTACTATATTTAAAATAGATAACCAACAAGGACCTACTGTACAGCATAGGGAACTCTGTTCAACATTCTGCAATAACCTAAATGGGAAAAGAATTTGGAAAAGAATAGATACTTGTACATGTGTAACTGATTCACTTTGCTGTATACCTGAAACTAACACAATATTGTTAATCAACTATACTCCAATATAAAATAAAACATTTTAAAAAAAATCATGTAAAGTAAAAACAGGGCAGAAGACCTAAATAGATATTTCTACAAAGTAGACATACAGATGGCCAAGAAGCACATTAAAAGCTGCTCAACATCACTAATTATCAGAGAAATGCAAATCAAAACTACAGTGAGGTATCACCTCACACTGGTTAGAATGGGCATCATCAGACAATCTACAAACAACAGATGCTGGAGAAGGCGTGGAGAAAAGGGAACCCTCTTGCACTGTTGGTGGGAATGTAAATTGATACAGCCACTATGGAGAACCGTATGGAGGTTCCTTAAAAAACTAAAAATAGAATTACCATATGACCCAGCAATCCCACTACTGGGCATATATCCAGAGAAAACCATAATTCAAAAAGACACATGCACCCCCACTGTTCATTGCAGCACTATTTACAATAGCCAGGTCATGGAAGCAACCTAAATGTCCATTGACAGACAAATGGATAAAGAAGATGTGGTACATATATACAATGGAATATTACTCATTCATAAAAAGGAACGAAACTGGGTCATTTGTAGAGAGGTGGATGGACCTAGAGACTGTCATACAGAGTGAAGTAAGAAAGAGAAAAACAAATATCGTATATTAACGCATATATGTGGAATCTAGAAAAATGGTACAGATGAATCAATTTGCAAGGCAGAAATAGAGACAAAGATGTAGAGAACAAACCTATGGACACCAAGGGGGGAAAGAGGGGCGGGGGTGGTGGTGGTGGGATGAATTAGGAGATTGTGATTGACATGTATACACTAATATGTTTGAAATAGATAACTAATAAGAACCTGCTGTTTAAAATAAATAAAATTCAAAAAAAATTGTTATGTAATCATATCTAAAAAAAAAAAAGTAAAAACAAAAAATACAAGATAACACAAGAGGCCAGAGTAAATTATTGTAATTAAATATAATCTTTAAAATTCTGACATGTTAATAATATGCATAATTGTTATTTTTCATATTGTAATCAGCAATAAATTGCAAACATTGTTGTTAAATGAATAATAATTAGTAACTAGGAAGTTATGAAATTATATATGTACATGATAATACTGTATGATTCTGTCAGTGATTTTGACTCCCTTTCTGGGGCATCAATCAGCCACCATCCTTTGAATAATTTACTAAGTGTAAACTCAGATAATTAGTGACATTTAAGAATATTTTCTACTCTCAACAGGTTTCAAAAGCTTTCGACAGAAACACTGTAGAAAAAGACCATAGCTAGTGGACTCAGTAAGATTTCATCTCAAAGTGTTTGGAGTTGGGGTAGTGGTGGACTGCTATCCTTGCAAAAGATTGTGCATAATAGAGAGTGTGATCAAGACCTAGTACAAAGTAAAATTGGATTACTAGAATATGGGGCTCAAAGATGGTGAAACAGAATGCTTGAATATGGAGGTGAGAAGGAAAAGTAGCCAGGTGAGAAGACCTGGGCTCAAAAATGAGGAGGTGATCATCCTAGGCACAGGAATCTCTACCTTAGAAATAGTCTATGGCATCCAATCTGTACGGCAAAGCACCTAACAACATATACACATGATGAAAGCAGTCAAAATGTATAAATGTCCAGTTATCAGATAAATAAGTACTAGAGATGTAATGTATAGCATGATTAATATAATTAACACTGCTGTATGTTATATATGAAAGTTAAGAGAATAAATCCTGAGTCCTCATCACAAGAAAAAAAGTTTTTCTATTTCTTTAATTTTATATCTCTATGAGGTGATGGATGACTGAACTTATTGCAGTAAACATTTCATGATGTAGGTAAGTCAAATAATGATACTGTACACCTTAAACATATACAGTGCTGAATGTTGATTATATCTCAATAAAACTGGAAGAAAAAAAAATCCAATTTAATGCAATGGCAAACAAGGGAAAATGCATGGTTACACTGGGAAAATTAGTGGATTTCTTAACTAAAGAATTAGAAGAAATTTATCTTTTTTTAAAAGAGGTATCAACAATTTAATGGATAGGAGATCTTACATGTCTGAAGCAAAAGGGTCCTGGAGCAACACCCCACCATGGACAGCAGACAGCAAGCAGGACATGACAGCAGTCTTCACTGGGGGCAGAAGAAATTTACCTTTATTTTTAGTTTATTACTCTCAAGAATGATACTACCAAATTCTTGTCCAAATGCCCACATTCTCTTGCTGCATACAATTTTTTAAACACGTTTTTATCAAAAACGTCTAAAGTACAGCTTTGAAGAAAGCATATACAAAACATGTGCCCCTCTCTTCCCTACTCCAAGTCCCACTCCCTAGAAGCAGTCCCTTTTAACAGTTTTCTATTGTTAGGACTTTCTAGGGGTTGTCCCCATATCTCCTATATTCTAAAAAGTAATTTTTTTTAATTGTAAAACTATTACACATTTATAGAACCTTTACAAAACAAAGAAAACTTTAAATGAGAAACTAAAATCAGTCTCTTCCTATCACAGGGAGATAATTATTATAAACATAGTAATTCATTATTTTTTCATTTGAAATGTATATTTATAAATATATATTTATATATATGACCAAATAAAATGTTCTCTGTATATATACAGAAATATAAGATATACAGTGTATAATGTTTGTTTTTAAATTATTTTAATATTTGCATAATATTCAACCAAATGAATGTTAAATTAGTTATCCATATTTTCTCTCCTCCATTTCTATTATATAGTCGCTCATGCTTTTCATTCGGTTACCCTGTCCTAGTATCTTGAGATAAATTATCAAATCACTCTTTCCTGTCAATGATTTAGTTTTCAAATCCTTAAAGAGATTTAAAATTACTATTTTAAAGTAGGACACTTTGTGTTATATTATGGCCTGAGAAATGCTTGCCCTCTCCTATCTACTGTCCACATTCATTCAAGGAGTGAAATTACAATCAGCTAATAGGGTAAGAAATAGGATTGGACGATCAATGAAAATGTTTATACTGTGAGCTCCAGGCCCTATGTGAGAATCATTTTGGTGGATAGTAAAGACAAAAAGTTTTAGAGACCAGTGGGGGCCTCAGGAGCACTCGAGCCAAGCCACCCAGCTGCCAAATACTATTACATAACTGACTTTGACTTTAAAACTGAGTCCATCTTACATGGGACAGCACCCTAAATATAGTGCTGATCAAAAAATATTCAATGCAAATGACAATACTCTAGATCTAAATTACATCAAAATACTATAGCTACTTTAAAGTGGAAAAGACAGATGCACTAACTTTTGAAAATGAGTTGGTAATGACATGCTACAATGGAACACAAGTTTTGAAAAATAGTTGCTAATATTATTTTCACGGTTCTGTATTTTCTCAAATCATCTAATGATGACTGATTATGAGACACTCATCATAACGCAAATAACTAACATGATTAAAGGTTCTTATTTATGAAAGATATGGCATATCATTGACATTTTTACATAAGCTATAATGAATAGGCATAAGTATTTTTCTTCAAATAAAATACAAATGATCGTTTAAAGCAAATAACCTCCCATAGACTAGTAAAAAGCAGAAATTAATATTCTGGAAGGGTTTTGTTTGAATTGTAAAGATAATATCTATCAATGACTATAGTTTTGACTAGAGATCTATGATGAAAAATATTAGGATAGACTCTATCCAACTAGAAGGAGAAAATTAATCAAGAAAATTGGTTTCAAAAAGGCTTGGACATTTTTGACTTTCAACTACATTCTCTTTCTGTAAACACTTCTTTCTTCAGGCAGTGATTCCATGATTTGGAAGTCCAAGGTGGTTCAATGCAGGTAGGACCTATTAAAGCCTAAGAATGCTGCTCTGCATTTCTTCTTAGAAAAGCAGAATAAATACTAAAGGTTCAAAACTAGAAGAGGAGAATTGAAATATTTTAAGTGGTTAGCTCTGTACCGTTAAAGGGTTTTTTTGTTTTTCTTGGTTTTTTTTTTTTACTAATTCACCAATAAAATACAATATTTGTAATTGATAAAAGAATATCTGGTGAAAGCCTACTAATATTGTTTTCCTTGGATTTCACAGGAAGTACAAAATAATTAAGGAAATAATGAATCCATACTCAAAGATATCAGCATTCTTCTGTTACAAAGTTGAAAATAAGAGGCTTTAGTGTCCAGTCCAGAAACACTTAGGAATTCCAAAGCAACAGATGCCTAGAATGTTGGACAACTTGTTATTTAAACAGCAGATTCTCAATTTCTTTATATAGTAATGCATTGCAAAATGGAATAAACTGGTCAGAATTACACAAACAAAAAAATCTTGAGAGGATCTTGACAATTTTTCCTTAAGACTCAAGTTTTAAATGCCTCGAACCCAGGACAATCATAAACTTGAGAAGTGACTATTTAAATGAATTTTACGAACCTGTTCACTCTGTTATTCATGAAAAAAGATTTATTTAGCAACTGCTCTGCCTCATGTTATTATGCTACCTATGAATAAACTAGCATATTCTTAAAGAAACAAAAATAGCTTGTATTAAGAAAGTAGCAATGTTAGTAATGTATGTTTGAAATTAATATCATAGAAATTATTGTAAGAGTTAAGTTAGATAAATACTTTCTACCAAAGGACAATTGTGAGAAGGCTGCAGTCTATTGGAAGCTCAGACCCTATCATTTGATTTGCTCCCCCAGTCAATATTTATAAAACAGTCAACACATAATAGAACAGGTACTGGGTTACAAAAGATTAAAAGCAGCTGTTCCTGCCCCGGAGACCCTTACATTCCACAGGAAACATTTAAAATTATTCTCCGGGGCGGACCTTCAAGATGGCGGAGGAGTAAGTCATGGAGATCACCTTCCTCCCCACAAATACATCAAAAATACATCTACATGTGGAACAACTCCTACAGAACACCTACTGAATGATGGCAGAAGACCTCAGACTTCCCAAAAGGCAAGAAACTCCCCACGTACCTGGGTAGGGCAAAAGAAAAAAGGAAAAACAGAGACAAAAGAATAGGGATGGGACCTGCTCCTCTGGGAGGGAGCTGTGAAGAAGGAAAAGTTTCCACACACTAGGAAGCCCCTTCACTGGTGGAGACAGGGGGTGGGCAGCGGGGAAGCTTTGGAGCCATGGAGGAGAGCGTAGCAACAGGGGTGCAGAGGGCAAAGTAGAGAGATTCCCGCACAGAGGATCGGTGCCGACCAGCACTCACCAGCCTGAGAGGCTTGTCTGCTCACCCGCCAGGATGGGCGGGGGCTGGGAGCTGAGGTTCAGGCTTCGGAGATCAGATCCCAGGGAGAGGACTGGGGTTGGCTGCTTGAACACAGCCTGAAGGGGGCTAGTGTGCCATAGCTAGCCAGGGGGGAGTCTGGGAAAAAGTCTGGAAGTGCCTAAGAGGCAAGAGATCATTGTTTCAGGGTGCACAGGGAGAGGTGATTCAGAGCGCTGCCTAAACGAGCTCCAGAGACATGTGTGAGCTGCGGCTATCAGTGCAAACAACAGAGACGGGCATGAAATGCTGAGGCTGCTACTGCAGCCACCAAGAAGCCTGTACACAAGCAGAGATCACTATCCACACCTCCCCTGGCAGGAGACTGTGCAGCCCACCACTGCCAGGGTCCCGTAATCCAGGGGCAACTTCCCCGGAAGAACACACGTTGTACATCAGGCTGGTAAAATGTCATGCCGGCCTCTGCCAGCGCAGGCTCGCCCTGCATTCCGAACCACTCCCTCCCCCGGCATGAGTGAGCCAGAGCCCCTTAATCAGCCTCTCCTTTAAATCCACCCTGTCTGGGAGAAGAACAGACGCCAGAGGGTGACCTACATGCAGAGGTGGGGCCAAACCCAAAGCTGAACCCCAGGAGCTGTGTGAACAAAGAAGAAAAAGGGAAATTTCTCCCAGCAGCCTCAGGAGCAGCAGATTAAATCTCCACAGTCAACTTGATGTACCCTGCATCTGAGGAATACCTGAATAGAGAACGAATCATTCCAAAATTGAGGCGGTGGACTTTGGGAGCAACTGTGACTTGGGGTTTCTGCATATAATTTGTTTCTGGATTTATGTTTATCTTAGTTTACTATTTAGGGCTTATTATCATTGGTAGATTTGTTTATTGATTTGGTTGCTCTCTTCTTTTATATATATATATATTTTTTTCCTTTTTCTTTTTTTGTGGGTGTGTATGTTTACACTTCTTTGTGTGATTTTGTCTGTATAGGTTTGCTTTTACCATCTGTCATACGGTTGTGTCTGTTTTTTTTTTTTTTAGTATAGTTTTTGGCACTTGTTATCATTGGTGGATTTGTTTATTGGTGTGGTTGCTGTCTTCTTTCTTTTTTTAAATTACTTTTTTATTTTAATAACTGTATTTTATTTTTAATTTATTTATTTTCCTTTCTTTCTTTTTTCCTTTCCCTTTTCTTCTGAGCTGAGTGGCTGACAGGGTCTTGGTGCTCCAGCCAGATGTCAGACTTGAGCCTCTGAGGTGGGAGAGCTGAGTTCAGTATATTGGTACACCAGAGACCTCCAGTCCCCACACAATATCAATCTGCGAGAGCTCTCAAAGAGAGCTCCATCTCAACACTAAGACCCAGCTCCACTCACTGACCAGTAAGCTCCAGTGCTGGACACCCTATTCCAAACAACTAGCAAGACAGGAACACAGCCCCACCCATTAGCAGAGATGCTGCCTAAAATCATAATAAGGTCACAGATACCCCCAAACACACCACCAGATGTGGTCCTCCCCCCAGAAACATCCAGCCTCATCCACCAGAACACAGGCACCAGTCCCCTTCACCAGGAAGATTACACAACCCACTGAACCAAACTTAACCACTGGGGGCAGACACCAAAAACAACAGGAACTACAAACCTGCAGCCTGTGAAACGGAGACCCCAAACACAGTAAGTTAAGCAAAATGAGAAGACAGAGAAACACACAGCAGATGAAGGAGCAAGGTAAAAAACCACCAGACCAAACAAATGAATAGGAAATAGGCAGTCTACCTGAAAAAGAATCCAGAGTAATGATAGTAAAGATGATCCAAAATCTTGGAAATAGAATGGAGAAAATACAAGAAACGTTTAACAAGTACCTAGAAGAACTATAGAGCAAACAATGATGAACAACACAATAAATGAAATTACAAATTCTCTAGAAGGAATCAATAGCAGAATAACTGAGGCAGAGAACGAATAAGTGACCTGGAAGATAAAATAGTGGAAATAACTACTGCAGAGCAGAATAAAGAAAAAAGAATGAAAAGAATTGAGGACACTCTCAGAGACCTCTGGGACAACATTAAACACCACCAACATTCGGATTATAGGGGTCCCAGAAGAAGAAGAGCAAAAGAAAGGGACTGAGAAAACATTTGAAGAGATTATAGCTGAAAACTCCCCTAATACGGGAAAGGAAATAGTCAAGTCCAGGAAGCACAGAGAGTCCCATACAGGATAAATCCAAGGAGAAACCTGCCAAAACACATATTAATCAAACCATCAAAAATTAAATGCAAAGAAAAAATATTAAAAGCAGCAAAGGAAAAACAAAAAATAACACACAAGGGAATCCCCATAAGGTTAACAGCTGATCTTTCAGCAGAAACTCTGCAAGCCACAAGGGTGTGGCAGGACATATTTAAAGTGATGAAAGGGAAAATCCTACAACCAAATTACTCTACCCAGCAAGGATCTCATTCAGATTCGACGGAGAAATTTAAACTTTAGAGACAAGGAAAAGCTAACAGAATTCAGCAACCCCAAACCAGCTTTACAACAAATGCTAAAGGAACTTCTCTAGGCAGGAAAGAAAAGAGAAGGAAAAGACCTACAATAACAAACCGAAAACAATTAAGAATATGGTAATAGGAACATAGATGCCAATAATTACCTTAAATGTAAATGGATTAAATGCTGCAACCAAAAGACACAGTCTGGCTGAATGGATACAAAAACAAGACCCGTATATATGCTGTCTACAAGAGACACACTTCAGACCTGGGTACACAAACAGGTGGAAACTGAGGGCATGGAAAAAGATATTCCATGCAAATGGAAATCAAAAGAAAGCTGGAGTAGCAATTCTCATATCAGACAAAATAGACTTTAAAACAAAGGCTATTACAAGAGACAAAGAAGGACACTACCTAATGATCAAGGGATCAATCCAAGAAGAAGATATAACAATTGTAAATATTTATGCACCCAACGTAGGAGCACCTCAATACATAAGGCAAATGCTAACAGCCATAAAAGGGGAAATCGACAGTAAAACAAACATAGTAGGGGACTTTAACACTCCACTTTCACCAATGGACAGATCGTCCAAAATGAAAATAAATAAGGAAACACAACCTTTAAAGGATACATTAAACAAGATGGACTTAATTGATATTTATAGGACATTCCATCCAAAAACAACAGAATACATGTTCTTCTCAAGTGCTCATGGAATAGAGCACATATGATAGATCATATTTTCGGTCACAAATCAAGCCTTGGTAGTAAATTTAGGAGTACTGAAATCATATCAAGTTACTTTTCCAACCACAATGTTGTGAGACTAGATATCAATTACAGGAATAGATCTGTAAGAAATACAAACACGGAGGCTAAACAATACATTACTAAAAAACCAAGAGATCACTGAAGAAATCAAAGAGGAAATCAAAAAATACCTAGAATAAATGAAAATGAAAACACAAAAACCCAAAACCTATGGGATGCAGCAAAAGCAGTTCTAAGAAGGAAGTTTATAGCAATACAATCCTACCCAAGAAACAAGAAAAATCTCAAATAAACAACCTGACCTTACACCTAAAGCAATTAAGAAAGAAAAACAAAAAAACCCAAAGTTAGCAGAAGGAAAGAAATCATAACGATCAGATCAGAAAAAAAATGAAAAAGAAATGAAAGAAACAATAGCAAAGATCAATAAAACTAAAAGCTGGTTCTTTGAGAAGATAAACAAAATGGATAAACCATTAGCCAGACTCATCAAGAAAAAAAGGGAGAAGACTCAAATCAATAGAACTAGAAATGAAAAAGGAGAAGTAACAACTGACACTGCAGAAATACAAATGATCATGAGAGATTACTACAAGCAACTCTATGCCAATAAAATGGACAACCTGGAAGAAATGGACAAATTCTTAAAAGCACAACCTTCCCTGACTGAACCTGGAAGAAATAGAAAATTTAAACAGATCAATCACAAGCACTGAAATTGAAACTGTGATTAAAAATCTTCCAACAAACAAAAGCCCAGGACCAGATGGCTTCACAGGAGAATTCTATCAAACATTTAGAGAAGAGCTAACGCCTATCCTTCCCAAACTCTTCCAAAATATAGCAGAGGAAGGAACACTCCCAAACTCATTCTACGAGGCTACCATCACCCAGATACCAAAACCAGACAAAGATGTCACAAACAAAGAAAACTACAGGCCAATATCACTGATGAACACAGATGCAAAAATCCTCAACAAAATACTAGCAAACAGAATCTAACAACACATTAAAAGGATCACACACCATGATAAAGTGGGCTTTACCCTAGGAATGCAAGGATCTTGCATTATATGCAAATCAATCAATGTGATACACCATATTAACAAACTGAAGAATAAAAACCATATGATCATCTCAATAGAGGCAGAAAAAGCTTTTGACAAAATTCAACACACATTATAGTAAAAGCCGTCCAGAAAGCAGGCATAGAGGCAACCTACCTCAACATAATAAAGGCCATATATGACAAACCCACAGCTAACATCGTCCTCAATGCTGAAAAACTGAAACCATTTCCACTAAGATCAGGCACAAGGCAAGGTTGCCCACTATCACCATTATTATTCAACATTGTTTTGGAAGTTTTAGCCACAGCAATCAGAGAAGAAAAAGAAATAAAAGGAATACAAATCAGAAAAGAAGAAGGAAAGCTGTCACTGTTTGCAGATGACATGATATTCTACATAGAGAATCCTAAAGCTGCTACCAGAAAACTACTAGAGCTAATCAATGAATTTGGTAAAGTAGCAGGATACAAAATCAATGCACAGAAATCTCTTGCATTCCTATACACTAATGATGAAAAATCTGAAAGAGAAATTAAGGAAACACTCCCATTTACCATTGCAAAAAAAGAATAAAATACCTAGGAATAAACCTACCTAAGGAGACAAAAGACCTGTACACAGAAAACTATAAGACACTGATGAAGAAATTAAAGATGATATAAACAGATGGATAGATATACCATGTTCTTGGATTGGAAGAATCAACATTGTGAAAATGACTATACTACCCAAAGCAAGCTACAGATTCAGTGCAACCCCTATCAAACTACCAATGGCATTTTTCACAGAACTAGAACAAAAAATTGCACAATTTGCATGGAAACACAAGAGACCCTGAAAAGCCAAAGCAATCTTGAAAAACAAAAACGGAGCTGGAGGAATCAGTCTCCCTGACTTCACACTAAACTACATAGCTACAGTAATCAAGACAGTATGGTACTGGCACAAAAACAGAAATATAGATCAGTGGAACAAGAGAGAAAACCCAGAGATATACCCACACACATATGGTCAACTTATTTTTGATAAAGGAGGCAAGAATATACAGTGGAGAAAAGACAGCCTCTTCAATAAGTGGTGCTAGGAAAATTGGACAGCTGCAGGTAAAAGAATGAAATTAGAACAGTCCCTAACACCATACACAAAAATAAACTTAAAATGGATTAAAGACCTAAATGTAAGGCCAGACACTATCAAACTCTTAGAGGAAAACAGGCAAAACACTCTATGACAGAAATCACAGCAAGATCCTTTTTGAGCCAACTCCTAGAGAAATTGAAATAAAAACCAAAATAAAGAAATGGGGGGCTTCCCTGGTGGCGCAGTGGTTGAGAGTCCGCCTGCCAATGCAGGGGACAGGGGTTCGGGCCCTGGTCTGGGAGGATCCCACATGCCGCGGAGCGGCTGGGCCCGTGAGCCACAATTACTGAGCCTGTGCGTCTGGAGCCTGTGCTCCGCAACAAGAGAGGCCACGATGGTGAGAGGCCCGCGCACCGCGATGAAGAGTGGCCCCCACTTGCCACAACTGGAGAAAGCCCTCGCGCGGAAACAAAGACCCAACACTGCCATAAATAAATTAAATAAATAAATAAATAAATAAATAAATAAATAAATACATAAAAAAGAAATGGGACCTCATGAAACTTAAAAGCTTTTGCACAGTAAAGGAAACCATAAACAAGACGAAAAGACAACCCTCAGAATAGGAGAAAATATTTGCAAATGAAGCAACTGATAAAGGATTAATCTCCAAAATATACAAGCAGCTCATGCAGCTCAATATCAAAAGAACAAACAACCCAATCCAAAAATGGGCAGAAGAGCTAAACAGACATTTCTCCGAAGAAGATATACAGATTGCCAACAAACACATGAAAGGATGCTCCACATCATTAATCATTAGAGAAATGCAAATCAAAACTACAATGAGATATCACCTCACACCAGTCCGAATGGCCATCATCAAAAAATCTACAAACAATAAATGCTGCAGAGGGTGTACAGAAAAGGGAACACTCTTGCACTGTTGGTGGGAATGTAAATTGATACAGCCACTATGGAGACCAGTATGGAGGTTCCTTAAAAAACTACAAATAGAACTACCATACGACCCAGCATTCCCACTACTGGGCATATACCCTGAGAAAACCATAATTCAAAAAGAGTCATGTACCACAATGTTCATTGCAGGTCTCTTTACAATAGCCAGGATATGGGAGCAATCTAAGTGTCCATCGACAGATGAATGGATAAAGAAGATGTGGCACATATACACAATGGAATATTACTGAGCTATATAAAGAAATGAAACTGAGTTATTTGTAGTGAGGTGGATGGACCTAGAGACTGTCATACAGAGTGAAGTAAGTCTGAAAGAGAAAAACAAATACCGTATACTAACACATATATATGGAATCTAAAAAAAAAAAAAGTTTCTGAAGAACCTATGGGCAGGAATAAAGATACAGATGTAGAGAATGGACTTGAGGGCACAGGGAGGGGGAAGGGTAAGCTGGGATGAAGTGAGAGAGTGGCATGGACATATATACACCACCAAATGCAAAATAGATAGCTAGTGGGAAGCAGCCACATAGCACAGGGAGATCAGCTCGGTGCTTTGTGACCACCTAGAGGGGTGGGATAGGGAGGGTGGGAGGGAGACGCAAGAGGGTGGGTAATGGGCATATAGGTATATGTATAGCTGATTCACTTTGTTATACAGCAGAAACTAACACACCATTTTAAAGCAATTATACTCTAATAAAGATGTTAAAAAATAATGAGGTTGAACTGAAGCTACAAATACAGGATAAAAATTTCCATAAACATAATCATATGTGCAATATATATAATAGTTTGATGATTTACTATGTCACATGCTTGTGATAATTTTGTTTGACCCAATTTTGTTTGACCCCTGACCCCTTTGCTTCTAGTAACATTTGCTGGGCATTTGAAAAACTTCCAGGGGCTTCCCTGGTGGCGCAGTGGTTGAGAATCTGCCTGCCAATGCAGGGGACACGGGTTCGAGCCCTGGTCTGGGAGGATCCCACATGCTGCGGAGCAACTAGACCCATGAGCCACAATTACTGAGCCTGCGCGTCTGGAGTCTGTGCTCCACTACAAGAGAGGCTGCGAGAATGAGAGGCCCGCGCACCGCGATGAAGAGTCACCCCCACTTGCCGCAACTAGAGAAAGCCCTCGCACAGAAATGAAGACCCAACACAGCCATAAATAAATAAATAAATTAAAAAAAAAAAAAAAAAACTTCCAAAGTTTCTTTTGGCTTTTGACATGAAAAAGTTTAAGTAAATATAAAATGTGGCAGAGAATAATACAATGTCCATAATACTGGCTTGAGGGAAAAAAACCAGGGTTAAACCTTGGTTCTGCTCCCTCTAACTGATTGAACTAGGAGAGACATTTCATTTACTTACAAGTGTTTCTTCTTGTATATGGTGGTAATAATAATGCATCCCTGCCTTATGGTGTTGTGCTCACTGTGAGGATTAAATAAAGGAAATATATGTAATGTAGTGAAGTAATAATTATAATTTTATTATTAATACTTAAAGTTCACCAGAATATAAACACCTAGAGAGCAGAGATGGTAGTCTAATGCTACTGAGAGTACTGTGCAGAGACCAACAGCGTCACTTGGGCTCCACTCAGACCTACTGGAGCAGAATTTCTATATGAGACCCAGGAATCTGTATTTTAACAAGGTTGCCATGTAATTTTAGGCACACTAAATTCCGAGAAGCACTGCTCTGGTCTGCTCTCAGCTATATTTCTAGAGTCCAGAATTAACAGTGGGCGATAAATAAGAGATTAACTAATATTGGTTTAACCCTTCAATTAACTAATATTTTTTTCTTTATTTTAAACTCTCTTCTCTGACTGTTACTATTAAGAAACATCTTATAATGAGAGACAACCAATAATTCTCTTTGGTTTTTTACAGGAAACAGCAAAAATATGTAATCAAAATTATATTTGCAGATATTTTACATGGTTGGAAATTCCCTTTGGTATGACAAGGGTAAGTGGTGTCTACATCATAGGGCAGCTGTGAACATATTGGGTAATGCATGTAAAATATTTAGCAAAAATCCTGGCACTTCACTGTGAGCACTCAAAAATAACATCTCCTATCATGTTTTGGTAGTCTTTTTTATTTAACTGAGCTAAACAATGAATTTTATTAGAAACTTGTACGAGGGAGGAGAGAAGATGGCGGAAGAGTAAGACGCGGAGATCACCTTCCTTCCCACAGATACAGTAGAAATACATCTACACGTGGAACTGCTCCTACAGAACACCCACTGAGCGCTGACAGAAAACGTCCGACCTCTAAACAGGCAAGAAACTCCCCCCGTACTTGGGTAGGGCAAAAGAAAAAAGAAATAACAGAGACAAAAGAATAGGGACGGCACCTGCACCAGTGGGAGGGAGCTGTGAAGGAGGAAAGATTTCCACGCACTAGGAAGCCCCTTCGCGGGCGGAGACTGCGGGTGGCAGAGGGGGGAAGCTTCGGAGCCACAGAAGAGAGCGCAGCCACAGGGGTGCGGAGGGCAGAGCGGAGAGATTCCCGCACGGAGGCTCGGCAACGAGCAGCACTCACCAGCCCAAGAGGCTTGTCTGCTCCCCCGCCGGGGCGGGCGGGGCTGAGAGCTGAGGCTCAGGCTTTGGTCGGATCGCAGGGAGAGGACTGGGGTTGTCGGCGTGAACACAGCCTGAAGGGGTTAGTGCAACACAGCTAGCCGGGAGGGAGTCCGGGAAAAAGTCTGCAGCTGCCGAAGAGGCAAGAGACTTTTTCTTCCCTCTTTGTTTCCTGGTGCGCGAGGAGAGGGGATTCAGAGCGCCGCCTAAACGAACTTCAGAAACGGGCGCGAGCCGCAGCTATCAGCGCGGACCCCACAGCAACAGGGGCGCAGAGGGAAAAACGGAGAGATTCCCGCACAGAAGCTCGGCACCGAGCAGCGCTCACCAGCCCAAGAGGCTTGTCTGCTCACCCGCTGGGGCGGGTGGGGGCTGGGAGCGGAGGCTTGGGCTTCGGTCGGATCGCAGGGAGAGGACTGGGGTTGGCGGTGTGAACACAGCTTGAAGGGGTTAGCGCACCACAGCTGGCTGGGAGGGAGACCGCGAAAAAATCTGCAGCTGCCGAAGAGGCAAGAGACTTTTTCTTGCCTCTTTGTTTCACGGCGCGCAGAGAGAGGGGATTCAGAGCGCCGCCTAAACAACCTACACAGACGGGCGCGAGCCGCAGCGATCAGCGCGGGCCCCACAGACGGGCGTGAGACGCTGGGGCTGCTGCTGCCACCTCCAAAAAGCCTGTGTGCGAGCACAGGTCACTCTCCACACCGCCCCTCCCGGGAGCCTGTGCAGCCCGCCACCGCCAGGCTCCCGTGATCCGGGGACAAGTTCCCCGGGAGAACACACGGCACACCTCAGGCTGCTGCAACATCACGCTGGCCTCTGACGCCGCAGGCTCGCCCCGCCTCCTCTGTACCGCTCCCTCGCCCCGCCTGAGTGAGCCAGAGCCCCCGAAGCAGCTGGTCGTTTAACCCCGTCCTGTCTGGGCGGGGAACAGACGCCCTCAGGTGACCTACACGCAGAGGAGGGTCCAAATCCAAAGCTGATCCCCAGGAGCTGTGCGAACAGAGAAGAGAAGGGGAAATCTCTCCCAGCAGCCTCAGAAGCAGCGGATTAAAACTCCACAAACAACTTGATGTGCCTGCATCTGTTGAATACCTGAATAGACAACGAATCATCCCCAATTCAGGAGGTGGACTTTGGGAGCAGGATATATTAATTTTTCCCCTTTTCCTTTTTTTTGTGAGTGTATATGTATATGCTTCTGGGTGAGATTTTGTCTGTATAGCTTTGCTTTATAATAGCTTTATTTTACTTCACTATATTATAGCCTCTTCCTTTCTTTCTTTCTATTTTTTCTCCCTTTTACTCTGAGCCATGTGGACGAAAGGCTCTTGGTGCTCCAGCCAGGCATCAGGGACGTGCCTCTGAGGTGGGAGAGCCAACTTCAGGACACTGGTCCACAAGAGACCTCCCAGCTCCACGTAATACCAAACGGCGAAAATCTCTCAGAGCTCTCCATCTCAACATCAAGACCCAGCTTCACTCAACGACCCAGCAAGCTACAGTGCTGGACACCCTATGCCAAACAACTAGCAATACAGGAACACAGCCCCATCCATTAGCAGAGAGGCTGCCTAAAATCATAATAAGGCCACAGACACCCCAAAATACACCACCAGACGTGGACGTGCCCACCAGAAAGACAAGATCCAGCCTCATCCACCAGAACTCAGGCACTAGTTCCCTCCACCAGGAAGCCTACACAACCCACTGAACCAACCTTAGCCACTGGGGACAGATACCAAAAACAACGGGAACTACGAACCTGCAGCCTGTGAAAAGGAGACCCCAAACACAGTAAGATAAGCAAAATGAGACGACAGAAAAACACACAGCAGATGAAGGAGCAGGGTCAAAACACGCCAGATTTAACAAATGAAGAGGAAATAGGTAGTCTACCTGAAAAAGAATACAGAATAATGATAGTAAGGATGATCCAAAATCTTGGAAATAGAATAGACAAAATGCAAGAAACATTTAACAAGGACGTAGAAGAACTAAAGAGGAACCAAGCAATGATGAAAAACACAATAAATGAAATTAAAAATACTCTAGATGGGATCAATAGCAGAATAACTGAGGCAGAAGAAAGGATAAGTGACCTGGAAGATAAAATGGTGGAAATAACTACTGCAGAGCAGGATAAAGAAAAAAGAATGAAAAGAACTGAGGACAGTCTCAGAGACCTCTGGGACAACATTAAACGCACCAACATTCGAATTATAGGGGTCCCAGAAGAAGAAGAGAAAAAGAAAGGGACTGAGAAAATATTTGAAGAGATTATAGTTGAAAACTTCCCTAATATGGGAAAGGAAATAGTTAATCAAGTCCTGGAAGCACAGAGAGTCCCATACAGGATAAACCCAAGGAGAAACACGCCAAGACACATATTAATCAAACTGTCAAAAATTAAATATAAGGAAAACATATTAAAGGCAGCAAGGGAAAAACAACAAATAACACACAAGGGAATCCCCATAAGGTTAACAGCTGATCTTTCAGCAGAAACTCTGCAAGCCAGAAGGGAGTGGCAGGATATACTTAAAGTGATGAAGGAGAAAAACCTACAACCAAGATTACTCTACCCAGCAAGGATCTCATTCAGATTTGATGGAGAAATTAAAACTTTTACAGACAAGCAAAAGCTGAGAGAGTTCAGCACCACCAAACCAGCTTTACAACAAATGCTAAGGGAACTTCTCTAGGCAAGAAACACAAGAGAAGGAAAACACCTACAATAACAAACCCAAAACATTTAAGAAAATGGGAATAGGAACATACATATCGATAATTACCTTGAATGTAAATGGATTAAATGCTCCCACCAAAAGACACAGGCTGGCTGAATGGATACAAAAACAAGACCCATATATATGCTGTCTACAAGAGACCCACTTCAGACCTAGAGACACATACAGACTGAAAGTGAGGGGATGGAAAAAGATATTCCATGCAAATGGAAATCAAAAGAAAGCTGGAGTAGCAATTCTCATATCAGACAAAATAGACTTTAAAATAAAGACTATTACAAGAGACAAAGAAGGACACTATATAATGATCAAGGGATCGATCCAAGAGGAAGGTATAACAATTGTAAATATTTATGCACCCAACATAGGAGCACCTCAATACATAAGGCAAATACTAACAGCCATAAAAGGGGAAATCGACAGCAACACAATCATAGTAGGGGACTTTAACACCCCACTTTCACCAATGGACAGATCATCCAAAATGAAAATAAATAAGGAAACACAAGCTTTAAATGATACATTAAACAAGATGGACTTAATTGATATTTATAGGACATTCCACCCAAAAACAACAGAATACACATTTTTCTCAAGTGCTCATGGAACATTCTCCAGGATAGATCATATCTTGGGTCACAAATCAAGCCTTGGTAAATTTAAGAAAATTGAAATCGTATCAAGTATCTTTTCCGACCACAACGCTATGAGACTAGATATCAATTACAGGAAAAGATCTGTAAAAAATACAAACACATGGAGGCTACACAATACACTACTTAATAACGAAGTGATCACTGAGGAAATCAAAGGGGAAATCAAAAAATACCTAGAAACAAATGACAATGGAGATACGACGACCCAAAACCTATGGGACGCAGGAAAAGCAGTGCTAAGAGGGAAGTTTATAGCAATACAAGCCTACCTCAAGAAACAGGAAACATCTCGAATAAACAACCTAACCTTGCACCTAAAGCAATTAGAGAAAGAAGAACAAAAAAACCCCAAAGCCAGCAGAAGGAAAGAAATTATAAAGATCAGGTCAGAAATAAATGAAAAAGAAATGAAGGGAACAATAGCAGAAATCAATGAAACTAAAAGCTGGTTCTTTGAGAAGATAAACAAAATTGATAAACCATTAGCCAGACTCATCAAGAGAAAAAGGGAGAAGACTCAAATCAATAGAATTAGAAATGAAAAAGGAGAAGTAACCACTGACACTGCAGAAACACAAAAGATCATGAGAGATTACTACAAGCAACTCTATGCCAATAAAATGGACAACCTGGAAGAAATGGACAGATTCTTAGAAATGCACAAACTGCCGAGACTGAACCAGGAAGAAATAGAAAATATGAACAGACCAATCACAAGCACTGAAATTCAAACTGTGATTAAAAACCTTCCAACAAACAAAAGCCCAGGACCAGATGGCTTCACAGGTGAATTCTATCAAACATTTAGAGAAGAGCTAACACCTATCGTTCTCAAACTCCTCCAAAATATTGCAGAGGGAGGAACACTCCCCAACTCATTCTACAAGGCCACCATCACCCTGATACCAAAACCAGACAAAGATGTCACAAAGAAAGAAAACTACAGGCCAATATCACTGATGAACATAGATGCAAAAATCCTCAACAAAATACTAGCAAACAGAATCCAACAGCACATTAAAAGGATCATACACCATGATCAAGTGGGGTTTATCCCAGGAATGCAAGGATTCTTCAATATACGCAAATCAATCAACGTGATACACCATATTAACAAATTGAAGGAGAAAAACCATATGATCATCTCAACAGATGCAGAGAAAGCTTTCGACAAAATTCAACACCCATGTATGATAAAAGCCCTGCAGAAAGTAGGCATAGAGGGAACTTTCCTCAACATAATAAAGGCCATATATGACAAACCCACAGCCAACATTGTCCTCAATGGTGAAAAACTGAAACCATTTCCACTAAGATCAGGAACAAGACAAGGTTGCCCACTCTCACCACTATTATTCAACATAGTTTTGGAAGTGTTAGCCACAGCAATCAGAGAAGACAAAGAAATAAAAGGAATCCAAATCGGAAAAGAAGAAGTAAAGCTGTCACTATTTGCAGATGACATGATACTATACATAGAGAATCCTAAAGATGCTACCAGAAAACTCCTAGAGCTAATCAATGAATTTGGTAAAGTAGCAGGATACAAAATTAATGCACAGAAATCTCTTGCATTTCTATACACTAATGACGAAAAATCTGAAAGTGAAATTAAGAAAACACTCCCGTTTACCACTGCAACAAAAAGAATAAAATATCTAGGAATAAACCTACCTAAGGAGACAAAAGACCTGTATGCAGAAAATTATAAGACACTGATGAAAGAAATTAAAGATGATACAAATAGATGGAGAGATATACCATGTTCCTGGATTGGAAGAATCAACATTGTGAAAATGACTCTACTACCCAAAGCAATCTACAGATTCAATGCAATCCCTATCAAACTACCACTGGCATTCTTCACAGAACTAGAACAAAAAATTTCACAATTTGTATGGAAACACAAAAGACCCCGAATAGCCAAAGCAATCTTGAGAACGAAAAATGGAGCTGGGGGAATCAGGCTCCCTGACTTCAGACTATACTACAAAGCTTCAGTAATCAAGACAGTTTGGTACTGGCACAAAAACAGAAATATAGATCAATGGAACAGGATAGAAAGCCCAGAGATAAACCCACACACATATGGTCACCTTATCTTTGATAAAGGAGGCAAGCATATACAGTGGAGAAAAGACAGCCTCTTCAATAAGTGGTGCTGGGAAAATTGGACAGGTACATGTAAAAGTATGAAATTAGAACACTCCCTGACACCATGCACAAAAATAAACTCCAAATGGATTAAAGACCTAAGTGTAAGGCCAGACACTATCAAACTCTTAGAGGAAAACATAGGCAGAACACTCTATGACATACATCACAGCAAGATTCTTTTTGACCCAGCTCCCAGAGAAATGGAAATAAGAACACAGATAAACAAATGGGACCTAATGAAACTTAAAAGCTTTTGCACAGCAAAGGAAACCATAAACAAGACCAAAAGACAACCCTCAGAATGGGAGAAAATATTTGCAAATGAAGCAACTGACAAAGGATTAATCTCCAAAATATACAAGCAGCTCATGCAGCTCAATAACAAAAAAACGAACAACCCAATCCAAAAATGGGCAGAAGACCTAAATAGACATTTCTCCAAAGAAGATATACAGATGGCCTACAGACACATGAAAGAATGCTCAACATCATTAATCATTAGAGAAATGCAAATCAAAACTACAATGAGATATCATCTCACACCGGTCAGAATGGCCATCATCAAAAAATCTAGAAACAATATATGCTGGAGAGGGTGTGGAGGAAAGGGAACCCTCTTGCACTGTTGGTGGGAATGTAAATTGATACAGCCACTATGGAGAACAGTATGGAGGTTCCTTAAAAAACTACAAATAGAACTACCATACGACCCAGCAATCCCACTACTGGGCATATACCCTGAGAAAACCATAGTTCAAAAAGAGTCATGTACCAAAATGTTCACTGCAGCTCTATTTACAATAGCCAGGACATGGAAGCAACCTAAATGTCCATCGACAGATGAATGGATAAAGAAGATGTGGCACATATATACAATGGAATATTACTCAGCCATAAAAAGAAATGAAATGGAGGTATTTGTAATGAGGTGGATGGAGTTAGAGTCTGTCATACAGAGTGAAGTAAGTCAGAAAGAGAAAAACAAATACAGTATGCTAACATATGTATACGGAATCTAAGGAAAAAAAAAAAAAAGCCATGAAGAACCTAGTGGCAAGACGGGAATAAAGACACAGACCTACTAGAGAATGGACTTGAGGATATGGGGAGGGGGTGGGGTGAGATGTGACAGGGTGAGAGAGTGTCATGGACATATATACACTACCAAATGTAAAATAGATAGCTAGTGGGAAGCAGCCACATAGCACAGGGAGATCAGCTCGGTGCTTTGTGACCACCTAGAGGGGTGGGATGGGGAGGGTGGGAGGGAGGGAGATGCAAGAGGGAAGAGATATGGGAACATATTGTATGTGTATAACTGATTCACTTTGTTATAAAGCAGAAGCTAACACACCATTGTAAGGCAATTATACTTCAATAAAGATGTTTAAAAAAAATAAATAAATAAAAAAAATAAAAGTGGTATCTGGTGGAGTTTAAAAAAAAAAAAAAAGAAACTTGTACGCATAGAACCTTAACAAAAGGTTTTCACTTTGCAAGGAAGAAATGGAATATTGCCTATTCCTTTTTGGTCTGATTTCCCCTTTTCAAGTTAACATATAGTATTGATTGCAATTCATAAAAACCTTTCATCATATTAAATGATAGGATGGCTTAAGCACACTCTTTTATTGTAGTATATGAGAGAGTTAAAAGTAAAGCATAATAATCACCTAAGCAAACTACTACTGCAGCTCCCCTCATCTCAGAGATTTTTGCGCAAAATATGTGTAGAAATGGAATCTTTGAAAAGGAAAGTCTTAGGAAAGTTTAAATGTAGTAATAATCATGAAAATGAAGAGTAAGTTATCTATTTTACAAACATCTGATTATCTCAGCTAATTATTATGTCGGTGATGAAATACATGTTCATTAGCAAAGCATGAGGATTTGAGTCGGTGTTTCCTATTGGTCATCCGTAATATGTAGAACTGCATTTGATGATTTCTCACGGAAATAAGAAACAGGATACCTGAAGCTATAAAAATGGTGAGAAGTTTCTTGTATCTTAAAAAAGTTTTCCCCTGGGAAATATACTTTTAAAAGCTCCATAGAATGTTAAAGATTTTTCAAATAAGCTATACATGGACATCTGCAGTCTATGCTGTACTTCAATAAGATGAGAATGGTTGTCATGTCAAATCTCTACAGGCTGTCTTTGCTCGTGTTGTCCTGCTTAAGAAATTCCACTCAAGCAGAATGAAACCTAACCTTTAATATTACATTCTGTAGAACAGGCCCCAGTGACACGTAAGAGGATCTTATCACTGGATCTCAATGGATTTGGTTTAGAACAGCTTCTTTTCTGCAAGGCAGATATCAGATGGGAGTTCTCTTTAAGAGAAAGAGCCCATTTCCTCTTCATAGTACAACCTGAGAATTGAAAAGTTGTTCCAAATAATCACAAAAAGCAGACAAGAATATTATCATCACGAAATGCTTCATGTAGTATGCAGGGCCCTAAAATCTGTATTGATCTGTGAACAAAATATATATCTGAAAGATGTCCTACTCTATTTCAGATTGTAACTACCAAGGTGTAAAACTCACAAGCCACCAAAAATAAATAAGCCTGGTGTAAATGCAATTTACAAAAAAAAATATATATATATATATATATATACATATATATATACATACATAGTCATAGAACTATACATAACTCCTATAAAGTTCAATGAGTTGAATAATTAAAACCAAATATTATAATATAAAATAAAACCAATGTTGACCCCAAACATAATAAAGTATATTTGAATTAATGAATGAGTTTGATTAATTTAAAATATAATTTTATTTACTTATTAGTCATTTGTCTTCTACTTTATTCCCCTGGAAACTAAAGTGGAAGTTGTTAAGTCCTAAGAGAAAATATAATTTCTTCCTTGACCAGAAGAAAACAGATGTAAACTTGATATTAAATCTAACTTAATTCCAAAATTGTTGACTATATATAGCAGCAATGTCTCACCAAAAAATTTAAATCTGAGCATAAATTATTTTGGCTTTTATTATCATTAATTAAAAACAATATCTTTTAAAACGTGGATTTTAGTATCTTGAGATATCATGTGACAACAATTAATTAAAATAGATCTTTTGGTATAAATATCTCTCTTTTGAGGAATACTGTATCTCCACAGAGGAATACATGAAGATTTTATAATTAAACTTTTTTTTTTATGCTTGTAGACTTGAAAAACAAGGAATTTAAATTATCTAATTTACTTTGGTTCTTGAATGTGCTGTCAATATTGATTGTAGGAATGAAGTATTTCAGAACTTGTTTAAAAGTTTTTTAACAAACACTTATTTAGTATTTACTTACTGTATACTAGGTACACAGAATTCTAAGAACTTTGAAAATATATGTTATATATATAAATATTATACAAGTTTTATAAAATATTTATATATATATATGTTTTTGTTTACTAATTCAACCAGTGAGTGTAAAAACCAGGATAATGAAGTATTTGTTTGTTCATTTGTTTGTTTATTGATTGCCTATTCCCAAATGTTTGCAAAAGAACAACTGGAAAAGAAAAATTAGATTTCTCTGTGCCTAAGTAAAGCATAATACTCCTAAAATAAAATTTTTCCTAAAAGTAGTAATTTGAAAGTTGTGACAAAAAGAAAAATGGTTGAATATGTTGTACAGTCATTACAAAAAAACCTAAAGAATTTTTAATGACAACAAAAAATGGTCATGACATGGTATTAAAGAAAAGCAGAATATAAAATTGTTTATACAAAGCAGTATCTCTTCAACTTACTAGTTGGTTAAAAAAATAAAGGATGAGAATACATCAAAATATTAACCATATTTATTTCTGAGATGTGGTATTATGGATAATTTTCACTTTTGCTTACCTACTTTTCTGCATTACTGATATCCTATTACTCTATTACTAACATTCAAAAATTACTATAATCAGAATATAGCTTTCAAATATATGCAAGATTTGGATCTCTATTTACAAATTCAGATGTGTATGAAAGTTCTCAACACTTTATCAGCAATTTCAATTCCAAGCTCCCATCTTGAAGTTCTTTGGGGGATTTACTCTTAGTTGATCTGGTGGTCATTCCATTTTAGGGGCTTACTCAGTGTTACTGTGTGTACACACTTGTCTGTCCAAAGAGGCTAGCCCTGAGACTTACCGTGCCCCTGTCCATACCCCCTCCTCTCCCGAGGTCAGCAACTGTTGTTTCTCCAGCAGTCCTTGGCACTTGAAGCAGTTGGGAACCTGTACAAAAAAAAAAAAGAGAGAGAGAGAGAGAAAGAAAGAAAAGTTTGCTTTAACAAATACTTATATAGTACTTATTATGTAATAGGTACCCAGAATTCTAAGCACTTTGAAAATATTAGCTTGTTTAGTACTCAGAACAGGGACTTCCCTGGTGGTGCAGTGGTTAAGAATCCGCCTGCCAATGCAGGGGACACGGGTTCGATACCTGGTCTGGGAAGATCCCACATGCCACGGAGCAATTAAGCCCAAGCACCACAACTACTGAGCCTGCGCTCTAGAGCCTGCATGCTGCAACTACTGAGCCCGTGTGCTGCAACTACTGAAGCCCGTGCGCCTAGAGCCCATGCTCCACAACAAGAGAAGCCACCGCAGTGAGAAGCCCGTGCACCGCAACGAAGAGCAGCCCCCACTCGCTGTAACTAGAGAAAGCCCACGTTCAGCAACAAAGACCCAATGCAGCCAAAAATAAATAAAAATTTTTTAAAAAATGCTCAAAACAACTCTATGAGGTAGATGTGACTATAATCCCCATTTTTGATTAAAGAAACAATGGCACCAAGTGGCTAAATAACCTGCCCGAGGTCACAAAGTCACAGAGCTGGTGTGAACCCAGGCAGTCGGCTGCTAGGGTATCTGCCTTTACCCACCACATTAGCTGATGCTTCAGTGTGGCCCTTCGCAGCAATTTTTTGTTAAAATCAAATTTTCTTGAAAAATACACTGTAATTGAGTGAGATAGAATTTAGGGATTTCGCAGGTATATTTGTCCAGCTGACACTTTTTTTTTTTTTTTTTTTTTTTTTTAATAAAAGCATCATATCATCTGTCTGAAGACAGAAGCATCAGAAACCTCAGGGGGAAAACCAAAGTGTTTGTAACAACTCAAATCCAAGTTTATAGAAAGAGGAAGTAGAAGTTTGATCAATACAGAAACAGAGGAATACTTTCAACATAAAGAACACAGGCCCCAGTTCTCATGGGTTCCAATTTGAGATTTGTGACCTAAATAATATGAATTTTGAAGTAAAAATCTATGTGGAGTTCAAGCTAGACTGTAATATAAAACCCTAGGGAAAATGGATATACCTTTAAAACATTCCTTTTAAGGGCTAGTAACTGATCATAATGGACACTGGCAGAAGCCCAAATGATTGTTTGAGGCAAAAGAATGAGGCCTGTTACGCTGACAAAGAAACCTGAGAAAAGTTTTAATTAAACACTGTCATTTAGGGAAGGGGGCATTTTGTATTTATTATTTTGTTTTTGTGAATCCTCTAAACAGAAATGAATAGCTGAAGTCATACATCAAGGAGAATGTAAGAAAGGACTGTTCAACTCAAATGTTCACTGGGCAGTGAGAGGAGTGATGTGGGTGAGGTGAGGGCTGTGGTGAGGTGTCTCCATGATCTCGCCACTGCTCAGCTCTGAGTGATTGCTGCCATTCATCAATGGGAACCCAGAATTAGCAGATCTTCCATATTTCAAGAGAAGTTGAAAAGCCAACTTGTACTGAAAATGTCCCAAATTTTAAATGGTGGTTAGAGACCAGTTGGAGACTTCACGCAAAGTAAGACTTTTAGAAACCCCTTACTGGATATTTGATGTGTGCATAAAATTAAGGGTAAGTACAGGAAGAAAAGCTGGGAGAATAAAGATCAATGATGAGAGAAGTAAAAGGATAACAAAGAAGAGTGGTGTCTTGAGGACAGGAGAAAGGAATATTTCCAAGCAGGACCACTTTGCTCTGTAGGTCCCTGTCAAATCACTGGATTTGAAAATTAGAAAGTTCCCATCAAAAGTGCATATTCAGTAGAGAAACAAGACAACAGCCAGACTGGGAAACCAACTTCTTAAACCCACAGTCTACAACCTGAAAGTATATGCAGAGAAGATACTTTATTGAGTGATTAATGAAAGAATGAAATAAGGGCACTCCCAAGAGAGAGGTGGGTGCTAGCTTGAGGAGACATTTCCTGTGCTTGTAAGTAACTTGGAAGGAGCCAGAGGAAAGAAAGGGACTGACAATAAAAGAGAGGAATTAATTTATGGAGAAATTATCTCAGAAGACACAGAGAGATGAGATCTCCATCACAGAAAGTGGGTTAGTTTTGGAAAGGAACCAGAGGAAGTAGTAAGCCTGACTAACTACACATGATATTTTTCCTTCCCATTGCTAACTCCCTGAGGGCAGGGGCCATGTCTGTCTTATTCACTGCACCCCATATTCTCAAGTAGGAGGCACAAAGATGGATCCAGGATTGAATGTTGGTGAGAATGATTACTTGGACTTGTTTAAGGTCACTTAAAAGTTTGCAACTGAAATACCAAACAAGCAGTGCAAAGGTATGGCTATGTGCTTCTTTCTAATGTCTCTGTTCCCCAGATTCATACAATCAGTTCATTCTCAAAGTTTGGTCAATTTGCTTTTGTAGAATAAGAAATTTGCCAGGCCATAGCAGCTCCAGATTATAACATCATTACATTTTATAATAATTTATGCTGCGGGAAGGGTAAAGGGTAGGTACATAGACGGCATAATATGTCAGCAATCAAGGGACAATACTATTATTATGTTAAAAACTGCTCATTGATCTAGGCAATGTAATTTTGCATTTTCTTTTTATTTCTGTTATTGGGCTTACTTCGACATTTGGCACTAATACACTTTTGAAGAATAAATATATTCAAGAGTTTTAAAGGTTCAGCTGAGAATAAAGTCATATCTATTTAGAAGTGCCAATCAGGATGGTTTTATTATTTTCTCTGCTGATCTAAGAGGCCTTAAGTCAGATTTAGGATTTAACAAAGAAAATGAGAGCATTGAAAATATCAGTGAGTACAGTTGTAATAGTTGAGCAACTTTTGGGAAGAAAACAAAATTCAGAGCAGGATGATGGATTTGAAAGATAGGAAGCAAAGAACTTTATGTTGCAAGAAATGGAAGAACAAGTTTAGTAGGTGACGTTGACAGAGGATAGTCCCATTAGACGCTAAACTTAGAAAGTAACACTGCTAACGTATTTTATTCAGGCAATGTACTAAAGACCACAAATGCACTGAATTTTCATGGAATTCCATTTATAGGCTAATCAAATTGTTATTGTTCTCATGTTTTGTTTTGGGTGATAGAGGCTTAGAGAATTGAAATAACTTGCAAATAGCACATTGTAAGAAAAATGCCAGAGCCTGAATTAAATACAAGTCCTGTTTGAATCTAGATTTTTAACTCTTAATCACTTTAATACTATCTCCTGAATTATAATGTTTCTGATTGACGAGACGAGTCCACGGAGAGGGTGGCTAGACTAGGAGGTACTAATGATCTTTGAAGATGAAGGAACTGAGCGAGGTTAGAATATCCACACTGAACATGGGTGGTGGCCGGAATGATGGCAAAGGATATGACAAAGAGGATAATGGTGAGTTACATGCCTAGATCTAGAGAACATGCACAGTGCTGACATAGAAATTTATAATGACAGATAAAAAGAGAGTAGAGTACTTAGAAAACAAAAACTTCAGAGTACAATGTCTATTAAGTAAATTTGCTAAAATAATGGTTTTGGAAAATTAAATAGTAAACCAGATTCAACGTTAACACTTCATTTTATTTAATGTGATTGTATTACGAAAACTTCTAAGGTTTTGTATTCGTTATCTATTATCTATATAATCACCACTAGCTTGGCAGCTTAAAACACACAACCACCCCTTTAAAATTTATTATCTCACACTTTCAGTGGGTCATTTATCTGGGCTTAATTTTACTGAGTTTTCTGTTTCAGGGTCTCCTACAAGGCTGCAATCTAGATCTCATCTGAAATGTCAACTGGGGAAGGATCCACTTCCAAGGTCATATGGTTATTGGTAGGATTCGGTTCTTTGCTGATTGTCAGACTGAGGACTGCATTTCCTTGCTGGTTGTCAGCTGGAATCTGCCCTCAGTTCTTCCCATATGTGCCTCTTTGTAGAGCAGCTCACAACGTGGCAGCTTGCTTCATCAAAGCCAGCAAGGTAAAGAATTTGCTAGCAAGATGGAAGTCAGAATCCTATATAGTCCATTCATGGACATAATATCTCACCATCCTTGCCCCATTCTATTGATTAGAAGCAAGTCACAGGTCTAGCCCACACTCAAGGCGAGTGGATATACAAGGGTATGAATACCCAGAGTCGGGACTGATTGAGAACCATTTGCCACACCTTTCTAATAGTAATCCTCTATTTTGAATGATCTACCTTCTGCTCACAGAGGGATGAAAGCGGGAGTGGGGAGGAGAAAGACTGTGTAGGCAAAAAAAGGAAGGTCACGAAATATGATTTCATGACTCCTGATCAATGACTGCTGCCTTCCCTCTAAACCCACATATTTGTAGAAATGAAGGCTATTCTCTCAGGGCAATCTTATTTCTTGCTAACTTGACTCTTGGTTTGCCTTGTAATTTATTTCCTACTTTATTATTGATAAACTGTTTCATTCTCCCCTTTACAATGAGAAAATTTTCTCCCATATCAGAAACCTACCAGTTCCTTGGGAAATCACTTTTGATTCACAGTTCACATTGCTGATTTCATTGACAATTACAACATTACCTATAAGGATAGTCCTCAAAAAAGAAATTATCCAGCAAGTGTTCATTACGTCAAAATGGCTCAGGTAAAAAATATATTTTATGTTGTACTGGAATAGCCACCAAATAGTGAGAGGTGTAAGTCCTAGTAGTACAATGTTTAATATGCTATGGGTTAAAAAAATACAGAGTTTAATACTTGACAGTGTCTAAGGTCTCAAACTGTTACCAGTAATTTTACTAGCGAATTGGCCGTGAAGTTAAGGAAGCTTAAACTTCAGAGCCCTACACTTGGACAGGCCTCTTCCAAGGCTGGTGTGCTCTACTCCAGAGATGAGGTGTGGGGAGAGAATGGAGATCATCAAAAGCCCCACCTCTGTGCCAGAGATAGAAACACTGCCCCACCCTAGATGTCTTCAGGCTGCTGTCCAGTATCTCCATATCCACCTGATCCCAAAAAGTCATCTGTCTTTGTGGGTCCTCGAGGGTCAAAGTTGGGATTGAGCACTTTGATCCCAAGGATAGGGACATTAGCAAGAGGGACGTCTGTGCTAAGGCTCATGTGAAATGGCCTGTGAGGCTCAACGCAGTGGAGTCAGGGCTGGGGTTCACGTGGGGAATGGGGAGTAGGGGATAGCCAAGAGAGACTCTTCTGTAAGGGTTTATGGAACAAAACTCTTATTTTATGGGAAGACAAGAAAAATGTAAACATAGGAAACGTTTTCTGCTCGGTGGCTCCCCTCTACTGTGCATCGTGTAGCATCCACCCAACCTCCCCATTGGCAGAGATACCTGCTCAACCACAAAGAGCAACATTCTCCTAATGCCAATCAGACAGCTCCTTAAAAGCTGACAGTCCTTCTTAATCTTATAAGGGGCCACAAAGACCCATGACCACTACTCACTTTGTACTTACATATCTGGATTGTGCAAACTATTTATGTCATTTAATGTATAGCCCTCGGACTCAAAAACCTATATAACTGTGCTTGGACCTCGAACAGGTGGAACAGTTCTCAGAGCTTTCTGAAAGGCTGTTCCTGGGTTAAAAATCCTCAATTTGGCTCAAATGAAATTTGCTATCTTCCATAGATTGACTACTGATTAACTTTTCGTCTACAGGTTATTGGCAACCATGTCCACGAAATCAAAAGTATGGACGTCTGTTACTGTATAGCACAGGGAACTATACTCAATATTTTGTAATAAGTTACAAGGAAAAAGAATCTGAAAAGGAATATATATATATATATATATATATATATATAACTGAATCACCATGGTATACACCTGAAACTAACATGATATTGTAAATCAACTACACTTCAATAAAAAAATAAAATTAAAAAAAAAAGCAAGGGAAAAAAAAAAGAAGAAGAAAGAGGGTAAGAAAAACAGCTACCTAATGAGACGTATGACCTCTGGAGTGAACTAAGGGGGGTCAAATTCCAGCACTTCCTCATGTTAGCATTTAAAAAAAAAAAAAAAAAAAAAAGGTAGAGGTCTCTAAAAGGTTTCCTCAGGGCAAGACTCACTGCCTAAACAAGTACTTGCAGAGCACTTTAGAGATGTGGCATCACCAATAAAAAGTTGTGAAGCTGAAAGAAACTGTTCTAAGCTATCAGTCACTTTTTTTTAATCAACCCAACGTGACTGAATTAACTTTCTATTCTTTCCTTAGAAGAGATTTAATAATTGCTGCATATGAAGAGACAAAGGGTATGCAGCCAAAGAGTGCAGATGCATTAGGCAACTAATTAATATTGATAACACATTATTTTTTGAACGTTTCAATGTTTGCAATATTGCCAGTTTATATTTTAATTTGTTGGGATTTACTATCTGAAACAAAATAAATGTCTATGTTCATATATTTTCTGTTTGTAAATTTGTACATTTAAAAAATTTTTTTTGTCTCAAAAAGAGTCTCCTAAACAGTGCAAGCTTCTGCCCACACAAAACCTGAATCTACCCTGAAAACTAGGAAGTTTTTCATGACTATGTTTCTGTGTCTCTGTGTTGCATATGTATATATGTTGTGTGGAACTTCTGAGACATTTATTCCTAGTAAAAATCGTTTTAAGATTTTTCTTCTTTCTCTCTTGTAACAGAACTATCCTTCTTCCTATAGTTTCTGAATGAATATGACACCCTGAAGCATCTCCTTCTTACTGAAGTAGATCTCTGATGCCTAGATTAGGTTTAGTAATTCAGAGATTTTCAAGGTAATACCTAGTCATGAGGCTCATTTTTAAAACCTGTAAATGAGAAAGGAAAAATTGGCTTGTCATGAGAGTTCAGGAAAAAGTAAGAGGTTCTTTTTTTTCCTACCAGAGATTTAGAGAAAGTCTCCATAATCCCAGTGGCATGAATTGCAAATGTAATCACCAATAAGAAAAAGGTTAAAAAGCTCTGAAGTATTGGGCCACGCTGCTTTGGCAAACAAAGACCTCATTTTTCAGACTAGAATGTGGCTTCTGGGTTTCTGTATAAGGGTGGTGAACAGAGAAGCACTATTAAACCCTGGGTCAGCCTAGCGTCAGCTCTGTGACAGCCAATAAAATACAAAATATGATAGATATTGCTGTCAAAGAAGAGAAAAGAGTAAAATCTCTCTTCACATTGCTACTTCACATCTTACCTTTCTTGATTCTGGCAGCCACTTCCAGTAAGGCTCACAGAGGTTTAATTGATGTCTAGGGTGTGGATAGAACATAAGGTCTCTCTTAGTAAAATACATTGTTTATTGTGCTCAAGAGAAACACCTTCATAATACATTAGGCACTTCTGGAAATGGAAGCCATTAAGTTAGTCACAAAAGATGACATGTAATCAAATAAGTTTGTTTTCATAATGCTTTTTTCTCTTCCAAGATTGGGGACTGAAATTTCTAGAATGTCTGAGAAGAACATAAATATGTAACAGACCAAGGGTGTATATGTATGTATATATGTGTGTGTATGTATGTATGTGTATGTGTGTGTGTGTGTGTGTGTGTGTGTATATATATATATATATATATATATATATATATAATTAGGTTAAAAAATAAATACTGCCATTTTCAGTTTAATTCTGATTTCACTCTGATTTGGAAATGATTGGTGGTGCTTGAAAAACAAAATCCAATTTCCCCAAGCTGGTGAATTACATGGATTGAACCTTAGCTATAATGAGCCTTAGAGTAAATGCTCCATCACTGCATCCTTAATTATCTACTTATAAGGCCCACATAAGTTTCTCCAGAGCATGGTAAGTATTTCAAATTTTCACTCTTACTGCAGTTCCCAGGAGAGCATTGGGCATATCTTCCCTAGATTTAACGTTTTACTTTCACTTAGAGTCTGCTGATAGTTTTCTTATATAAGAGCCAAAAGGAGAAGACATTTGGAAAGTAAAGATTCAGACTATAAATAGTAAAAAGTCAGTTAATTATGTGTATTAACTGACATCTCAAAGGTTCCTATGGCTATTACCCACCTCCCAGGGATGATGAGATAGATAAGGACTGGGCTAAGAGACAGTGACTCACGGAGCTCAACAGCAACACAGGGGACCTGCGAGCCAGAGGTTACAATCCAGGAACAGGTCCATCACTCACTCACTTGAGGACTGCTACCCCATCTGTAAACTGAGGTCAGTATAGCTGAAAACTGGGAGGTAAATCGATTCAACTGATTGTCAGGCTTCTTGGAAACAAAAGGTAATACGTAAATGCTGAGAGGCACAGGCGCCACACTGATGAGTACATATAATTTCTGAATAGAAGAGGGAGAATATATTTCAACCAAAACAGGTGACTGAATGGACTGAGCTCAAGGCAATAAAGCCTCAGCCACTAAATAGAGCTTGACACAGAAGAGAACCAGGAGTGACAAGGAGAGAGAGAGAGAGAAGAAGGAGGTGAGGAGAGGGAGAGTTGCAGGGGATATTCAGGGATTACAAAACATGTTGAATATATTAATGAGTCTAACTGCTGTATCTTTACTTTACTTTCTTACTGTATTTATTTTTGCTACCCAGACAGAAACTCATAATTTTTTTCACCTCCAAAAGATTTTCTTCTAGATAGACTTCTATTAATTCACCCCACTGTGATCCATCCATTTAAAAATCTCTTATATGATAACTTATATCAATTTTAGTGATGTTTCTTTGATGTTATACTTAAGTTGAAAGGTCTGTATTATGTTTTGTGTAAGAAGTAACAGGATATAAGAATGTGGGTGTGGGGAATTCCCCAGGGGTCCAGTGATTAGGACTCCATGTTTTCACTGCCGAGGGCGTGGGTTCAATCCCTGCTCGGGGAACTAAGATCCCACAAGACGTGTAGCACGGCCGAAAAGAAAAAAAAAAAAAAATGTGGGTGTGTGTTTGCCTAATTTGTCTAGAAAAGCAGGATAAACTAGAATCTCCTTAAATGCTGATTTATAAGGTATTAGTGGGAACTAGATGAAGGGGATAGGAATAGGAACAAGGCTTTTCTGAGAATAACTTTTAATATAATTTGGTCTTTTGAACAATATCATCAACTAATAAATGAATTAAAATTTATGAGAAAGCAAAGCTAACATTCAATACAGATGGAAACAAATGAATTGCTCATCAGACTGAAAAATAATCATCCAATGATAAGAATTAATTCAAGTAACTTTTGAATTCAGTATTCTTACTCTATACCCTTAAGAGTCATAAGCACAAAATCATATATACACGCATGCAGAGAAATCTTACCCTTATTTATTATAGTTTTTTGTTGTGGTTAGTAATGACGTGGGTGTCAATTTTTTGTGTGTATTGTTGGAGAGGTATAGAAGTACTGATGCTGAAGCACACCAGAGTTTTCACGGTGGGAGAAGGGGGATGTATAGAATGAGGAAGGTGGAAAAGAGCTCTGTGTTATCTATTTTGAGTTGGAAGTATCAGTATGGAATCATTACATATCTCTATCTGTCTATATTTAGCTAGCGAGCTAGCTTTTTATAGCTGCTAATAAAGAGTATCAGAAGCAATGGTACTTAGTAGTAATGAGTATACCTATCATGCAAACACGTTTTTCTCAGTGGTAATCTCTGACGAAAGGAACTTGGGCATCTTAAGAAATGGCTGATCCAAATTCTGAGTCCTGAAAAGTTCAGGATAAGCCTGGAACATGTTATTTCATAAAATAAGAAGTGCTCAAAAAAAAATGAAATTGTCAAAGTGATACCAGCACTGGTTTAAAGGGCTTACACTGGCCAAATTTAGGACAATATGAGTATTAAAAAAAATAATAAAAAAAAAAGGTTTTGGACACACTGAACTTTATATGTGTAAGTATGTATATGTATCAATATTTTAGGGGAATAAGTCTGTAAGGGACAGTTATGTACAAGACTTCCAGTTTTCTGTCTATCCTCTCTTTCTTCTGTCTGTTCCATCTTTCCGTGCCCTTCTTGGTCTTAAGGATGGTATACCTCTGGTCCTTTACCCAAAATAATGTCTCCTAAAATGTTAATGACATTATCATCCCTCTCAGAATTATTTTTAAAAAGACCTGGGGAGGATATAACACTTTAACTAAAAGAAAATCTTTAATGGTGAACAATCTAAAATTATGTTCCTTGGTCTTTAACTGTACCTTTAAAGTGATACTAATATGGTAAAACCCAGGTCTGCTCAGCTGACAGACATGACCACTTTATGTAAACTAAGTTTTAAATTTAGCCATGTGCTGACATTTCCTGAAAAAAAAATTTTAAATCTTCCAATTTCTGCTTAGGTCATAAGCAGGTTAAGTCCATGGAATATATATGTGATCGTAGATTTAGTCTGACTTTCTAATTGCTTTTTCATAGATTTGCCCAAAGACTAGAGTTCCTTAAAACCAAACTTATACCTTTCTATATTTTGAACAAACTTGATTTTTTAAATATGTGCTACAGCTTGGCTAATACCCTTACATTCTCAGAAATTGCCTTTCTACCCAGTTTGGAAGTGAGAAGACCTTTGTCTCCAGGGCACTCAGAAAGGGATCTGTTTTAGACTGTAGATGAGCAAGGTTCAAACTGGGTTGAAAGATCAGCAGTAGCAATAGTTTAAGACCATGTCACTGCTGAAAGGATTTGTTTTTCACAACGGTTTCTCACAAAAACTGCCCAAGGAAAGAAGGGAAAGTTGTCTGGCTTAAGCAGGTAATAGCGAATAGCAAGTGTCTTTGACTCATGGTCTGTAGTGTTTGTAAGACAAAATACACTGACATGAGGCCATAGGAAAGTTTAGGTACTTAGCACATAGTACTGATATATTTATATCATGTACAGACAATAATTTTTAGTGACTGTCAAGCTAAAATGGCATTCATCCCGTAAATGGCCTTGTTGCAAGCAAAAAGGTCATTTGAAGCAAAAAGCCTGTTGTACTTTGTTTTTTAACCTTGGCAACCTTAAATGAAATATTAATGGGTGAATTCCCTTTGTTTATTTTGACTATGTTAATACATTTCAAATGCTTAGCATAGCCTGGATGTATGTATTTATGTACATAAATATGTACATACATATATACGTTTATACAGCACATTTATTGTTGAATATCTGTCTCACGTTTGTTTCTTCCATTGTAATTTTCATTAGAGTGGATTTCTCCCCATGATTTTATCCTTAACGCTTAGTATGGTGCCTAGAACACCACAAGGATTCAATAAAATATTTTTTGGTTAATCAGTAACAAAAATAAAAAAACAAAAAACCCAGAATTCATACTCACTAAATGCCTGTTTTATAGAAATGCTGTAAAGCAGTTCTTGATTTTTTGAGGCTTAGAGTTTAAAACATAATTTAGATCACATTGCCTATAGTATTAGGAATAATAACTATGACAACACCATTTATCTAACACTGACTTTTATGCCCGGTACTATGCTATGGTTTAGTTGCATTATCTCATTCAATACTAAACTTAGCCACTTAATGCAAATATTAAAGCAGATTTTCCCTGATATCCAAAAATAGGTTTCAATGAAACCTTTCATAAGCTGAAATGGTGTAAAGTGGAAAAGCAGTTACCTTAGGACACATCTTCCTAATGAATGCACAAAATAAATTGAGATAAAGAACGGATGCTCACAGACACATTTCAAAGCTATGTTGGCTTGATGCTGAGATGCTGAGTGTAGTAGTTCCTGGGGAAGGAGCTTGGTGGTGCCACTCTCAATGCTGGGGTGTGCGCTGCCTCTACGAGGGCTCGCTGCAAAATAAACCTGAATGCTAGTTTCTCTTTTCAGCTTTGTTCATAGAAGCGAAAATCCTCTTTGGATTTTTTTCAATTAGCACAAACAGCTGCTAACATAGGTCTTTCATGAAAGGAAAGTGACATAAAGGGAACTTTCAAAAAGCAGGGGAGATCTGTATTCCCATTTTACAGATGAGAAAACTGAGGTTTTGAGAAGTTAGGTAAGTGGAAGAGTCCTGTCATGATTTCTGAACCTCAAACTAAATATATCTCCTACCCCTATTATCAGAAGTGTCTGTGAGGGATTTTACAATCATCCAAAAAAAAAAAAAAAAGAAAAGAAAAGAAAATTCTAGTTCCCAAACTGATGAGTGTACCTATAGCTTTAAAAAGCTTCTTACAGGAAACAACTGCATTATGAAAATAGAGCTTTCCTGTGTGAACACCTTGGAAAGGGGTGTGGAGACGTTATTTGAAAGGGCAAAATCTTCAGAAATAGGGCTACTGTGTTTGACAAGCTGTTTCCATTGGTTAAATAAGAAATGGAATATATAACAGATAAATGCCACATAGGCAAAATGCTCTAGAGATACTCTAATCACTGATTTCTAGGGGATTTGTGATGCAGCCTTAGAATATGTGGTCACTGAATTATGTGCCAAAACGGATATAGAAAACTAATTATGTCTAGATGAAATGGAAAAGCAAACTAGATACCTGAAAAAATTTCAGGATTAAACAAAATTGAGCATGACAACAGAGAAACAGACACAAAGACTCTGATATTACTTTGGAGTTTTAAATGTCATTTCTTCCCACTTCAGTGGAGGCAAGGCATCAGCAAATCACACACATCAACATATGACTCTTTACAATTTGACAATGGGCTTGAGAACTGGTGTATAGCACCTGCATCTACTTTCCAGGTATTCTATAAATCTCATGTCCTCTGTCAGTGATGGAAAGTAGCTTAGCGAGTGTAAATCACAGTATACGCCAATCAGATAATAAATAAATTATATCTCTATTGTAATCAAGCTAGGATATTGGAATTTTGTTCTAGGCCTGTTGTTCATACTGCCTATGTTTTTTTTACCAAAAAAATATTTCAGATGATCTGTTTCATTAATAAAGTTTGTTTTGGAGAGTGAGTTGCAAAGAAAACCGCAAAGACAACTGGTAGACCAACTTTTATAACATAATATACATTTTCTGGAACATGTGTATATAAGACATATGAAATATTTCATATGATTTTGAAGTTTTTATTATATTTATCAGTCTTCAGTGTGATTTTGTATATTTTGCCCTCATTCAATAATTCTTGCATAGAATTTGCAAAAATATCCCATGTCCATAGAGTTGCTTTTTCTTAGAAAGCAGATAGGAAAAAGTTTATATGACTAGGAGAACTCACTACCACAGTGAGTGAGTAAATTATCTCAGATATAATGAGATAATTGTCAGGAGAAAAAAAAATGATGGCGTTCAATGGTCAGATGACTAGGAGAATACTGGGAATTTTATTATATGAAGAGGAATTTTACTCTTCAGAATCTTTAAAAGGCCAAAATATGCAGTTATACCATTTGATTTGGCTGAAGGCGACTTCATTCTACAGGAGAGCAAAATCTGCCAACCCAAAATGTATCTCAAACACTTTCCTGAAACAAGGATTTGATCTAGATAGAAACTCATATATTACACTTGATTTCTTTCAGTTATTGAAGGTCTAATATACATACTGAACTATGGGAAATATACAAAATACTATGTATGCATAGTTGCTAAATTCAAGGTAATTAACCTATAACTCAGATGCAAGCAAATTAATAAAATAACTATAAGGTTCTGTGTCTGAAGTGTTTGCAGTGTTTAGGAAAAAGAATGATGTAACTGGACCAGTTAGGAAAGACTATATAAGGAAGAATGCATTAGGTGAGAATTTAAAGATACATAGAACTGATGAGGAGAGAACATTCCAGACAGATGAAATTGTATATGCAAGATAAGGAGGTGGGACATTGCAAAGTGTTTTCAGAGGACAAGACATTGAAAAAACAAGCTGAACAAATTGGGTGTAACTGGAAAGGCAGGACTTCAAATTTTAGATGATAAAATTTTTTAAACCAGCCCTTTCCAAAGTGCCATGTTAAATATCGTTACTCCTTCGAGATACCGTAGGTACTTTAAAATTTCCGGGGAGGAAGACATTTCCCCCTACTTTTCTAGGTTCTTCTGGCTGGTCTAGAAATTAAATTGAATGTAATATATTAACAGGAGGAAATCAAATAAAAGTTTAGTAATATGTATATATGGGAGAGACCGAGAAAAACTGAGTAACTTGCCAAAATGGCCCTCACATTAAATACCATCTTCAGCTAAAGACAAAAGAGGATATTGGAGGTAGTGGTTTGGGACTTCAAAGGAGAGGAAGGTAATTCACATGGAGATGGAAAAGCAAATGTTTGATAAATAAGTTTGCTGGGCCAGGCAGAGATAATGGGACAGAGACTGAACTCTGATTTCTAGACCCTGCCCGATTTCCCCACCACACCTAGCTGTTACTCTTTGCAGAGATCTCCAGTGATAGCTCTGTTCAGGAAATAGGTCCTTTATCTAGATTCTTAGAGCAGCTAAGAGAGAGGTAAAAAGAAAGACTTCTGGAGTATTCTTGTTCTTAAAAATAATCAGCCTACATTAATCCTCATGCCAAAGAGATACATTTTGGGGTGGCAGATTTTGCTCCCCTGTAGAATGAATTCCTCTTCAGCCAAATCTAATGTTATAACTGCATATTTTGGCCTTTTTCTGAAGAGTAAAATTCCTCTTCATATAGTAAAATACCCAGTATTCTCCTAGTCATCCGACTATTGAATGCCATCATTTTTTTTCCTCTCATCACCCAGTGTCTTGCACAAAAATAGCTGTTGGCAGTGAGAAGCCATAAGCCATTGGTTTTACAGCAGTCAAATGACTTGATAAAATCAGTGAATTAAGAGGAATTACTTAATGACTGCTATGTGGAAAGAATAGGAGAAAAGCTGGAGATGGAGAGACCAGAGTCAGAGAGAAGAAATGGAAAATTAACAAGCTTATCAATGCCTTAGACCTAGTGTGATGGCAGTGAGAATGGATAAGAACATTAAGAATACAGAAGAAAATCTCTGATAGTAAATTAAATGTAAAAGTACACAGGCAAAGTTAAAGATAATTCAGTGAAGCGAATATCAAAAATCATTCCCCACATATTATGTATGTTAAAAGGCCTCCAGAACAGGAGTTCTACATCCATCCTGGAACTCTACTTCAGTATTTTAATAGCTTTCCTGCCAGAGAATTGTCACTGAGTGTTCATCTTAATCATTCCAGTGATACTCTACCCTTTTTGTGATAGAATTTCAGATTTTTTTCAAGTAGATTTGAGCCCTTCAGAATTTCTTGTTAACCTAATTTCTCCTGACTTGTAAAACACAAGATAATTTAAGCCTTGTTGAAAATGATTGGGACAAAAACCTTAATTAATTATTAAGGGAGTGGTTTGCCTACATTTTGCACACGTGGCTTTTAAGTGATTCTATACTACTAAATTAGGAGCAAAGAGAATATATTGAGAGTCATATGTATTCGATTTACCTTAAATACTTCCAACAGCTTTGAAAACCTTTATTTGATATCAGTAAGTTACTATAACCCAGAGATGTGGTACCATATTCTATGTTAATGCTACAATATGATATAAAGGATGTGGATTTAGGAGTCATCTGACTACCTGATTTAAATCCTGCCTATGACACTTATTAGCCACGTGTCTTTAGACAAGTTATTTCAAGAATCTTTACCTTTTTTTTTTTTCTAAAACACTGTATTGTAGAGGTGATTGTATTCACCTCAATGACTATGGCTTGTGTTTATTTACGTATGTGAAGTGGCTAGCATAGTCTCAGGCATTCAGTCAGTCATCAATATACTTGAATCTCCTGTCTCCTCGCTTAAACTTTGAACCTTTGTGCTAAATGAGTTTTTAAACTGCCTCTAAAGTCTTGGCCGTTAATTTTTACTTAAATCATTTTGCCACCTTTCATCTTTGTCCATTTTATGATAGTGATTCTTTCTCTGTAGCACTTTTTAAATTTTTCTGTACATAAAGACCAGGGTTAATAGATTTATCATTCCTCTTCTCTTTATCACTGTCACCATTGCCAAGGTAAAGAAGCACGGTTATTTCCAAAAGAGCTGATTCAGTCTATGAGAAAACTTAGGGCCAGACCTTTCTAAAAAAGGCTATCTGAAGCGGAATGTGTGTTTAGGGATGTAAATTTAGCTCCACAGTCCTACAGACAAGATAAACATGTTCGTTCTGTAATAGATACTTTCCTGAGAACATCAGTCTAAATGTACAGCTAGGGGACCAGATAACAATAGCTTTTCATTACTAGTGTCTTTACTAGAACTTACAGCCCCCATGCAAAAATCCTTTCTTTCAACACAAAAAAGAGTGGAGACAGACAGCTGGAATTCCTGATATATCCCATAGGCTACTGCTATATTTTATATTATATATACTATATGGTTATACTATAGTGTAGTAGAGCCATATACTATATACTATAGCCATATAATATATATAGTATGCTATATATACTATGGCTTCCAAGTTCATTGGAACAGCAATAGCTAACAGCTCTCAGTGTACCTGAGGATCCAGCAGTACCAGATACAAATACTGCCCTGCTAGACAGACCACCAGTGACTTTTGCTTGTGTTTCTCTTGTACAAAGAGCATGAGTAAAGATCCCCAACATTGATTCATTAGTAAAGCTCCCCATCTCTTACCTTTCCTACTGTAGCAGGGCACTGGTCTTGGTCTTTTTTTTACCTTCTACTCATACCATATAAGGAATAGCTCTCAAAATAATAAACTTCTTAGCCCTGGCCTGCCACATTCAGAGTCTACCACATCTTGCAGTAGGTTTGGGCTACTTTGAAAGTTATTGAGCACCTACTATGCACTGGTTAGGTTACAAGGGTAGAATGCAACAGACTGAGACACAGCCAACATCCCTGCTTCCACAGAGCTTCTGTTACGTTGGGATAATAAAAAAGCAGAAACAAGTATGGAAGCTTCATGAGGGTAGACATTATTTTTTTGTTCTCCCATTTTATCCCAGGGCCCAGAACAGAGCCAAACATTAATGATGCCTCAATAAATATTTGTTATGTCAATTAAAAAAATGATGTAATATGGAGAGTAGTAAGTACAGCGAAGCAGAGTTAAGAATGGAATGCAAAAGATTACACAAATTACTGTTTGGACTCTTTTCCAATTCTCATGAATGTTCTGCTCAAGTCAGTGGTTCATTCTGTTTCTTTCTGCACCTGACCTGTACAACAGTCTCCAATGCCCCATATTCCATCCTTCTGGCATAACTCTCTTTATCTTGGTTTCTCCCCTACCCAGAAACTAGTCTTTGTCTGCATTTAGGCCAACTATCTCCTTCCAGAATTAAGAGTAAAGATTTGTCTTAAGGTTTTGTTTCCTTTTGACATATTTGCTGCATTTTTAATTTAACTATAAACATGCTTTCTGAGATAAAAGATCAGATTAATTCATTCTTTACCAGCTTCCAAAGAAGAGTAGATTGCAAAAGCCTGCCAAAAAAAGTTTGCACTGTCCACATGAAATGAAACACATGACAGCAATATAGTAAGTTTCTTTAAAGCTAAATTTACTGTTTTTAATAGCCTCTGTTTGGAACTATGATACCACCTTTGTTTTTGGATTCAGAATGCCCTTTATTATAACATGATATTCATCTCCAAAAGTAATATTGTTTTTCTGGTTGTATATTTAACAAAAATAAAAGTCAGTAATCCTACATCAGTGGCTAAATTTGGGGGAGGATGGGGATTTTATTCGTCTATAAGATCAACATCATAAAATTATTGTCACTGACAATCCACTGTAAAAAAGAGGAATAATTACTTACACACACACACACACACACACACACACACACACACACACAACTTATACTTTCCTTTGGGGTAGAGATGGACTATATATGTTACATCTGAATTCCAAGTACTCAATACTTGAATATAATACATGCTCCTTTACATGTTTGTTTACTGAATAAACAAGTCTAGGCTACCATTCACAGTAAATATAAAGAAGGAATATGGAATAAAGTAACATGTATGGGGTCTAAAAAATTACTGGACTCTGATGGGGGTGCTAACCAGATCATTTGGGAGAGAAAATAAAAAGAAATTCAGATAATGGACCTCCGAGGATAATAGAACATAAGGAAGAAGAAAGAGGGTTTTTCTGTTTAGTTAATCCCTATCCTCCCCATCCATACCCAGACCAGTTACAGGGATAACTTTAGCATTGCTAAATTCCAATTTATACCTCATACATACTTTGCCACATGGAAATGACAAACGAGGGAGCTATATAATTCAAAGCCTTCTATAGGTTCAAACTGCAGCATGGAAAATGACTCAGCTATACTAGATCCACCCTTGGTTTGATCACTCACTCACGATTTTAGAGGATATGTTGTGTTTGCTTTTTGGCTCTGCATTCTGTAAGTCTTCCCCTTAATATCTTAGGTTCTTACGGTCGTACATTGTCCAAATCATTCTTTTCACAATTAAAGCCCTAATGTTGAATCTGAAGAAATACAGGGATGTGAGTGACTCTACACTGCTTTATTTTTACACTTTTAGGGAGAGATAGAGATAGAGGTAGGTAAAGGGAGAGAGAGAAAGCAGGAGAGAGAGAGAGAGAAGAAGTAATTGGGATATCAACTCCTATCTGCTTCTCAAGACAGTAAATTTTTGAAATTACTGTCTTTGAGGTTACTCCTATCCAACAGCCAGCTACACTGTTCATCAGCCACTTCAGCACAATAAAGTTGAAAAATAGGATAAAGAATCTGAAGACAGAAATAAAGCTTAACAGCCACATAGGCACTAGTGTGTGCAAAATTAAGGCGGGGGAAAAAAATCACCCTAACCTAAAAGCATCCCAAATGGTTCAGAATGCAACTAAGATAATGATATGCTATTTCATATAAATATCTAACAGCTCCAACACGAGAAGCTAACTATAATGAACAGTTTTATTAAAATATAAAAATCACTGAGGGAGCATGCAGAAGCAATCTAATCTTGCAGTACCACTTTATGGGCAGCTCACGGTTTGAAGATCTGTGAAGGTGCCAGTGGTTCTTAATTTATGTTAAAGCCTGATAATTTGCAGTTCTCGGTAACTTTTCCCCCTAACAAGGCAGAACTCATATATTGAAATGAAATCAAAGTAGCACAATATTATTTTAAGGAGTTTGTACTGAAATTTAATTAAAACATCAAATCTAATATAACACTAATGACTAGTTATAACTAAAGCTTCCAGGCACACATAAATTAAATTTAAATAGTAGATAGTAGTTGAGACTTCATATTTTGGCTTGTGGCAGTGTTTGTTTGTTTAAAGGTAACTGAAGGAAAATATATAATATTTACACTTTCCATAATTCATATTGATATCACTGAGCATACCTTAGAATAATAATAATAATAACTAAAGTGTTCAGGCCAGCATTGATAGATTTAGCAAATAAAAATATAGGATGCCCAGTAAAATTGAATTTCAGAAAACAATGATTTTTTTTTTTTCATATAAGTCTGGCCCATGAAATTTGGGGGAATTTTTACTAGAATTTGTTGTTCATCTGAAATTCAAATTTAACTGGACATCCTGTATTTTATCTGGCAAATCTAAGTTCAGATCAGTGCCAGTGAAGACTGCATGCATAGTTGCTTTAATGACTAAATTAAAGAAAAACAGCCTATGTATATATTATTTTATCCTTAGGTAACAATGATTTGAGGTAGATAATAATTGAGAAAGATTTAAGGGAGCAAAATTTGCCACCCCAAAATGTCTCTTTGGCATGTGGAGTATTTAAAGCTGAAAAAAATAAGGCCCAAAATACTCAGGAAGAAACTTTGATCTTCTCTCTAACTTCCTGAAAGAATTTAGTTAGATAGAGGGCTTGTTCCCAGAATAGAGCTGTCATCACAGCTATTTATCCCATCCTGGAACCGAGCAAAGAATATGCGTTAGATATGATGGGGAAGACTTGGCAAGGCCTAGAGATCAGAGTCCATACTATGTCCCGTAGTCTCTGCCTAGCCCAGCAAACATTTGCTTTTCCATCTCTATGTGAATTGCCTTTCTCCTCTTTGAAGTCCCAAACCACTACCCCCAACATCCTCTTTTGTCTTTAGCTGAAGACAGTATTTAAGGTGAGGGTTTCAGATATTTTGGCAAGTTACTCAGTTTTCCTGTGTCTCTCCCATGTATATATTAAACTTTTGTTGGATGATTTTCTACTGTTAATCTGTCTCAGGTCAATTTAGTTCCTAGACCAGCCAGAAAAACCAAAAAGTGTAGAGGAAACTCTCTTCCTCCCCAACAGAGACAATTCTACAATTCAGCAATATTTGTGTTTTATTTCCTCTTCCAGGAAACAACAATGGACATCACTGTGCAACCCCCTTGAATCCTTGAAATTAGAGAAAGCCACGTGTCTGAGTTCTAGACAAGTGATTTTGGGCAGAAATGATGTTCACCTCTTCTAGTCCTCTCTCTCTTTCTTTTCCCTTGTCTGCCAGTTGGAGGCAAAGCCTCTAGAGGATAATACTAAGGCTTTGGTGATGCCAGATCCACCATATGGAAGGGCCTGGGTCCCTGATTGACCACATGGAGCAGAAGACTGACCCCTCTATCTCTCTTACCACCAATGTTCATCAGACGGTGATATGAGTGAGAAAGAAACAATCTTCTGAGATTTTGAGGTTGGTCATTTCAACTTAACCAATCTTATATGGATATTACATCTAATAGAGTGAGTTTACCTATCTAATACAGAATCTAATGCAGTAGATTGCTTTTACAAATGAAACTTTGAATATGTGATTAACTGGCTTAGCAGGCTAGATGTGAGTGGTGAGGGAAGAGATACAACAAGTTGGACAGCTGTATAACTGTGTCAGTCAGTGTCAAACATTTAATAAGACAATAGAAGGGAAACCATGTGTCTACTGGGCTGTTGCTAAAAGAATAGCATTGCTGTTTGTTGGATATGGTTATTGACTATGCTGGGCACTGTACTACCCCAAAAATATAAATATAAATATAAATTTAGGAACCAATAAGCCAAATGACATCATTAAATGAAAAGAAATAGAAAAAATCCAGAAATTTGGATTTTTTAAAGTTGGAAAGTCTACTCATCTCAAAAAAAAAAAGACATTTAAAAACCTTTTCAGCTACAAAGACCCAATAAGATTGCTTAATAAAGCCACATAACTCAGTTCTAGACCAGGTTTAGATCATAGGTATGGCTATCACTTCTCTTGCTTTTAGGTACTCACCAGGTCACTGTCGTTAAGTAGAGAAGGAGGAACTTGCGAGTGAGAAAGCAAAGAAATAAATATGTCTAAGAAAGAATTTTGAATACAATTACTGTTGAGTCACATGGGGACTAAACAGATTAGGAGTCTACTAATACTCTAGGAAATTTTATTGCCTTTCATTGTTCAATTGTAGCACCACCTCTGGAACTCTAAGCTTGCTTCTATAAGAAGCAGGCTGCAAAAATCAAGCAAGATAATATCCACACTAAAGACATGAACAAGGAGTTAAAGACACAAGGAAGAATGCTTCAGGACAAGGAAAACAATGGACAGTATATTATATTGCCTGGGGATCTTGGACTTTGATATATTACGTAGATGTGACTTTGTATTGACTCCCTTGGAGAAGGGTTTTGAGTATTTCGTGGATAGGAAGAAGAGGATAAGTGATGAGAAAGACAGAAATCCATGCTTTTTCTCTTCTTTTTTTTTTAAAGAACAGTGCCTCTGCAGCAAAGTGAGATCATGTGACTGAGTTCTGACCAGTAGAAAATAGGCAGAAGAGTCTATGACACTTCTGGAAATGGCAGCTTGTAACACTTATCCATCATCCTCTACATATTCTCTGTCTTTTTATCTCACAGCTGAAAGCAGAGGAGCCAGAGTAGGACAGCAAGCCCCTGATATATGGAGAAGGATGGGATGGAAAGAATCAGGTCCGAATGTCAGCATGGCGCCACACAGCACTCCTCTGCCACACTACCCCATGTCCTCAAAATCCCCATAAATAAAGCTATATTTTGGAATAAGCCAGTAAGACTTTAGATTAGCAATTGCTCTATGCTGATGAACACAATAATGCAACAAACACAATCACTGTATGGTGATGTTCATATAAAATTTAAAAATCAATTTCAATACATTTGAGAGAGAAATCTCAGATTTGGTGCTTTAGGACACACCAGCCAACATAGTCTCTCATTTTTAAGAGAGAGCACACAAACTTTAAGTTTTACTCTTGATTTTGGGCTATACCTTTTATTAACACTTTCCATATATTCCAATTGGACAATTTTTATTCATCTTTTATGGGTAATAATTTTGAAATGCAATTTCTGAAAACTAGGTCATCTTAAAGTCTTCCCTCCTTCAACGTGATGAATTAATCTGCTTGATTATTTTTAAATTCTTCTCCAAATTTTTTAACTTGTTAAACCTAGGATCATATTTACTATATCCTTAAAGAGAAGTTTATGTAACAAGACAAATCACAACAGAATGAGCGAGTTCAACGTGCTTTTACTAACTGATTTTATATATAAAAGGAAAAGTATTTGGAGGAGAATCTGGATGGAGTTTTGCATAGCCAGTATGCAACAGCCGTTAGGAACTGTTTGTAAACCTAAAAATTGACAAAATTCAGTGGCTTATCAAGAACTCAAAGTTAAAGTGAACTTTAAATCCATCCCATCATCAGTCACTCAGCTTATACTTTCATACTAAAAAATGTGTATGAAATACAAATTATTATATCCAAGTACAAGTTATGTTATCATTAAATGTTTGGTAATGTGATTATTTTCCTGATGCCAGGCTAAATGCCTTTTAACTCAGTGGTTTCCATACTTTATTCCATGTTTAATCCACCTGAGGATCTTTAAAAAATACCAATGCCTCATGCCTACCTCCAGACATTCTGATGTAATTGGTATTGAGTTCAAACTGGGTAATGAGAATCGTAAAAGTTCCTCAGGTGATTCTAATACTCAACATAGGAAATCACTGTTTTAACCATATTTCCTCTCTTGACTCACCAGATTTAATTTGGAAGAAATAATTTTATGAATCTTTTTAAAAATGTTTTCCACAAAGATGCTTGAGAAAGGCATGCTTGAGGAAGAAATACAACTTTAGTCTATCTTTGATATTCTAGGCAAGGTAAAATTCCTGAATTGCGCTGATAATTATAGTGAATTTGAAGAGCAGTTCTAACTCCTTTAGTTAACGTAATACAATCAGAAAAAAGGAGGTCAATTGTGATCAGTAAACAAATAATTTCAATCTGGTGTTGATCATCTCCTATGCATTTTTACATGGACAAGCTTTCCTTTAAAAGACTGTCTAAACCATTGACTACAATTTTTTTTTAATGGTGGAGGAGAATAATTAACCATAGTAGAATCGATAAACATGACTGTTACTAAAAGTGGCTAAAAAGCCAGCTTAAAATCTTTACTGAAGGAAAAGTTCCTTAAAATAGAACTTCTATATTATGATGGCCAAAATGATTTGGTTCCCTACGAGCAATGTATATATACACATATATAATGTATAATATACAACTTTCTTTTTGATCTTCAATTTTCAAAATATTGAAAAATTTTCCTTATATAAATCTAAACATCCTAACACCATTATATTTTAACAAATAACTTTGGCAACAAAATTAAATTTAAACATGGTTATAAACTTGCTAAGTATCAGTCTGTTCTGGCAACTGTCTAATTTTTGGATGAAACTTGAAATGTTAATTTTTTTTCTTTCGCTGTATTTTTCTCTTTTTCTAACAACTTCGTCCTTATTTCTCATTCTGATCTTTGTTCACAAGAAGCATTACAGGATATCAATCATATTTTCTTGCTGTGCTTGAGTGAAGATCATGTTGTTTCATTTCAGGAATGATTTCTTGATGCTGTATTTAAGTAGCACATTTTATGTCAATAGAAAAAGCAGTGTGAAAGAATGGGAAGAGGCTTGATTTAAGAGGAAACAAAAATGATCTGGTTTATGATTTTCAGACATATTATCTTGTGACTGTCCACCTGGAAAAGGTGCATGTGCTTCCTTATGTTTATTTTGTTCACAGCATTTATGTTTATTTTGAATATTTTTTTCATGATGATATCTAAAAATATTAATGATATTAAGTCATTTAAAGACCTCTACTTATACATATTATTGATATGATAGACAAGGTTACTTATATCTTCGCCACAAAGACTACATCACAAGTGAACTGTTGACTTGAGAAATGACAGAAGCACTGAATATATTAGAAGTAGAAAACCGACCTTGATAGTTTGTATCAACAATATTTACTGCACAAATTTGCAACTGAGACTTTTCTTGCTCTCTGTGCTTTACTTCTATTAATAGAAAAACAACTATGGCAGTTAAGATCCATTTACTAGTTCATATTATTTTATGTCAGAAAATGCAACTATTATTTTTATTTATAATGTGTACTAATTTTGGGGGGGAAAAGGGAAACAGAAGGGGAAAAAACCTTCTCTAGCAGAGTATTCATACATTTTCTGGTTAATTTTGGCCAAATTATTCATTTTGAAATGGCAATTTATTAGGCTAATGACTTTCATTTCCAAAAAATGATACGTATGTGATTGTCAAAAATTTAGAGTTTATGTTTAAAGCCTATAAATTAGCTGGAAGACTACTGATTCACACTCAGATAAGAAATTTACTGTCTGCTCTTGATAGAAACAACACAGTTAAGTTACAGAAAGTTATGAATATTCAGAGTTGATGAACGTAGACAATGTTCTCTAGCTTGACTACTCTTTAGACTAATGTTCTCTAGCTGACTCTACATCCCTAACCTCCCTTTTCTTAGATTATTTACTTTAGAATACTTGAGATTAAAAATTATTTCTCTGCTCCTTTGAGAGGTAAATCCTCTCCAGCCTCTTGCCAATTTTACAACCTAGAAATGTCCTTCTCAAAGACCTGGGCACCAGGAAAGATGAGGTCCCTACCTCTCCCCTCCCCAAAGTCTTCCCATACTTTTCCACAAGTTCACTTCAGCTCTTAAAACTCTCTCATCTTTTGTTTCAAGGGGGATGAGTTCAATCTCTCTCCCCTACTTCAATAGTCTTGAATGAAGTCTTCCTTACTTTTATTACTCAATTTAAGCATTTTTTCTTTGACAGAGTCAATGTGTCTCTCTGCTAGTTTCACAGGGCACGTGCATTAGTTCTGTTTTATTATGGCTAAATAATCTTTATTAATTTTTTTAATTATAAATTTTTAAAGGACTTTACCCACATTACATAGAAGTTGTGTGGCCCTGAGGACTGACTGAAAGTACAGATAAGTAAAATGCAAATGAAAGAATGGGCTTTTTGATTAAGCAAACATAGATACTAATTTAAATGACTAAAATTAACAAATACAAGTTTGCATTTATAAATTTAAAATGAAATTTAGAATTTACATCAATGTGTATCTATATTGAAAAGCGTTCTAAATATCTGAATATTTCAAAGAAAGTTTCATAACAGGGGCCCTAAATTATTCAGATACTTGCTTCATTTCTCCATTCTACTTTTCATTAGATACAACCATAGTACCTTTCCACAAGATGATTTTTAATCCTTTTAGACTGGTAATGGAAAGTATAGTGCACTAATTTATGTAAAATGCTCTAATTGCTGAGATAACTGACTCCTTTTAACATTTTGTCATTAATTATAATAGATTTTTAATTACCATTGGAAGGTTTTGTAATTAGTAACATCTAGCTATATAATCAGTGACCCTAAGCTTTCTAATTGCCATAACACCTAAAAATTACTCAAAGCATGCTGTAATGTTGCTTCATGTCAAGAAATTAAATCTGAATTACACTTGTTTTGGAGAAGATGGACTTGTGAAATCCATCAAGGATGTGCTGTGGCTCAGTGCTTTCTGGCACACCTACAATTGTCCTTTAAGAGGCTAGAAAAGGAAATTCACAAAGAAGAGTTTGGAGAAAATAGATTTATGCATCCTATGGACCCATTATTAGCTAGGATGGACCAAAAATTTTTGTTTATCAAGCTGTCTTCACACAGCATTTTAAGCCATCAAATTATAACAGTATGCTTTTCAATGGTACAAATAGTAGACTTGAAGGAAGACTGATTTCAATGATTTAAATTTTAAGGGCAATTTGTTAGCAAGATTGACTTTTTTTCCCATTCCTTATAGACTTCAAAACAATTAATGACAAATCATATTCTAAGAGACAGTAATTAGTGAAAATCTAGAAAAATGTTGATGAACAGTTGCCATATGCAATGATGATTTATATCCCATATACTTTTAAACTTTAGTACAGTTAGAGTTATGTCTGAACTCAAAGATAATGTATTTTAAGTATATCAAAGAAAGGAGCTACTTTAATATACTCAATCTTCAGGTGATTATTTCTCACAATACGTCACATTGAATTCATTTAATGAAATGATTTTATACATTAGGCAGCACATAGTTTTACATTTTACAAGGCAATTTCTAGGATAATGTTTAAATATCACTAATGGGTGGTTTTAACAAAACGTAATTTTCTCCGAAACAGAAGGTTTTTACAAGAATCTTTTACCAAAGGTGTAGCAATATACTCAGAATATGTTCCTAACTGTATACCACTGATTTGGTATTTAAAACATTGCCTTTTTCAAAGTATATAAAATTCAACTGAGTAAATTTTGCCTTTGAAGGGAAAGATAAATGACATTGTTCCAAAATTTTCTCATCATCAAGATAACTTTTTAGAAGAACATTGTTAAATATTTTGCAAAAATTATTTATATGTTGACTTTTGTATATAGTTTCATAAATGATAAACTGCAAATTTCTAGTCCTGGCAAGTAAAATTTGTGAAAATAATTTCTTTAATTAGTATTCTAATTTATTTTTAAAATATGCTTTTATAATTTTTTTATCACCTTATTAACACTCTTCCTGCTCCTGCTTTGGGTTGCTTAATAAGAGCATGGCTTTTAAATATTGAAAATTGAAAATCTCATTCTATGAAAATTTCAGTGCAGTACAAGCATTGCTGAACAAAATCTAAACATAATCATGAACAAATTCTCACATGAAGTGTGCTATGTGCTCTTTCTACAGTAATATCAAAAAAGTACACAGATGCTTTTGAAAATCAGTATATTTTATGTTCTGTGTAAAAATAGTGATTATTCAGTAACATTGTTATATGATCATTTCATTGAGACAGGGAAGATCACTGATTGTTTCTCTCATAGAACTGAATTATTCTTAAAGTTAAAACACTTCTAACTATTAATTCTCCTCTTCCCACTACACTGTAGTATAATTAAAAGTATTTAATTTTTTGGATATGAACAGAGACAATGCACAAATATTTTCCTTAAAGTTTATAAGTGGTTTACTGGCTGACAGTCTGTTTGAACTCTGTCCATTGGGATTCCTCCCCACTGAAATTTTAATGATCAGAGTTCATAAAACCTAAATGTGTTTCAGATATTAAAGAAATAGCTAATGAGTCAATATTTTTTTAGTTCAAAACATATTGAATTGCAATTACTTAAAAATTAATTTGTTCTATCTAATATTTGATACCAGTATTAAAATTATTTTTAAAACTTCTTCCTAAGATCATACAAAAAGTGGTTTTTATATTAGTAAGACAGCTTAAAAATACCTGATGCTGGTGACCATATAGATGTCATTTATGTAGGAATATATTAGCCCCATAATGGATTACTTACTTATGTATTTATTTATCTCTATAGACATAGGTTAATGTAGACCTATGAAAAAACTAAATTCATTGCAGAAATTAGTAAATATGCTCTTATTAATATAGATAATTTTTTAAAGTCATGCAAGTACATAGCACTAAACATTTCAATCCCATTTAAACCCAAACTATTAAATTGAGACATTTCTACAAAAGAATATCTATCTTTTGTACCCCAACTCCTTAATCTATCTTCACTTATCTCCCTGGGGGAAATTTCAAATAAAATAAAGCTTAATGCACATGCCCCAAACCAATGTGTTTAAGGTACCAGACTCATGGTAATTTCTACCCTTAGCTTTAGTTCGCTTTAAACAATTAATTTTGAGTGTCCCAGTGTATATCAAACGGTGTCAAACAATTCAATGTCCAAAGATTATTTCTCTATCTGGGTCCATTTAGGTCCCATTTGTTTGACTTGCTCTTTTCAATTTTGTGTAGCCAAATTTTACAAATACTTTCCAGCACTAATTTCTTGGCTAAACTTTTTTAACCTAGTTAGGTGCAGAAGAGACTATCTTCCATATACCAAATATATATTTTCATAGCAACTATTCCAAGATCAGACTAAAAGCAAGTGATGATAAGAGTACCTTTCAATAATATATCCATATCTGAAACATAGAATAGATCACTTGTAAATCTGACAAAATGTCAGGACATAGATATTTGCTAATTAGCTAGTATAGTCAAACATGTAGGATTACTACTACTTAACATGACTTTTCATTGTACAATGTTGGAAGGAAAGGGATAATCACTTCATTCTGTAATGACAGTTCTTGTTTTGGAGTTATCTGTTTAGGGAGTTTCAAAATGACATTCAATGCTAAAATACTTTATATTTAGTGTCATCTTTTATTTCATTTTGAAAACTCCTCAGGGTATGAAATAAAAAATGACAGTGATGCTAAATTGGTTAATAATGGGCATCTGTAGGCTGAGTGCTTTTGTGCTGCTAGGTGGAAGTTCTTAAAATAAATATTTATCATAAATTACACTAATTTATCATTATTATAAAGAGTTTTTTATTTTTGATATTTTTATTCCAGACCCTTTGTTAATGAATCACTTAATCATTATCAGTATCACATTTGCAACACTGTAATAAAATTAAGCCTTAGAATATTTTAAATGTTTAAAATGTATTCAAAGTTAGAAAGATAATTACTTATCTCTCTCTTTTTAATGGAAGAAGATGTCTTTCAGAGGCAAAACTGAAGATAAACTCCTTTTTTCTTCTAAGACATCTTCTAGAATTTAGAGTTGACTCATCTGTGATCATGTTCTTGAATTAACAATTGATGCTATGGCTGTTTCTCAAGAGGCCTGAGCCAAATAGGCACCAAGCCACCCTTTTCTGCCCCATTTTGTGTAGAAGGATTGAGGATTCTTAGTGAGTTGATTATATAATTAAGAAAATAATTAAATAGAGAAAAAAGTAGAGTTGTAAGAAAAGGTGATGGATTTTCATAGAACCATTCTAAGTTAGTCTTATGTGGTTTCGTCTACAGAGAAATAAATGTAAAGAGTGTTGCTACTAAAAGTACAAAGCACTAAGATATTTCAGAACAGTTAAATGTTACTGCTTTTTCTTGGCTAATTTCCTAAACCTCTCGTGAAATGGAAACAGTAGTAGTTTCCTCTTGTATACAAAAATAGTACTTTTGAAAATTAACACCATGTTTTGGTGTTATCAAAATATGTGGAGGTAGCATTGGGGAAAGAAGAAGAAAAAAATCACATAATTGCATCAGTTCCATTAGCAAGACAAGCATAAAAATGAATCTGACTTCCTCACTTTAAAATTGTGGTGTTAGACTCAGGTGGTAAAAGTTGTGAAGAATAATTATAACACATTTTAATGCTCATCTAGGGAATGTTTACCACTTACCAGGTTCTAGGCTATGTTTTCAAAAGCACTTTTTCTAATTTTTTCCTACCATTTCTATGATATAGATTATAAAATAACTAGAGAAGTCTGAATCCAGGTCACACAGCAGACAGCGGCAGAGTCCAAATTCAAACCCCTGCTGAGTTCCTACTCTCAGCTTTGCTGGCCCCATTAGTGTTAGCACTTTAAAAGGAATAAGTGGACTGGCCCAGCAATACATGCTAGACAACAATTTTTAAAGGATTCAGAAGTGAAAGTACCCATTTCTTAAAGGTCCTATCTGCCTAAGTATAGGTTTCTGGCAGGGAACCAATCTTGTCTCCCAATTCCATCCCTCCCTGACTTCTCTTTTGGAGTAAAGGCTAGAATTTCTGCTCTTTCTTTTCAATTTTTATTTTCATTTTGAGAAATTTTATTTTAAAATCCTAAAAGTTCAAAAACTAATAAAATAATCACTACTGTAGCCACCTCAGAAATAAAAACTGTTAACATTGTTACATTTCCTTCATGTTATATTATAAAAGCAAAGAATTACCACACACACACAAAAAAATTGAAGTACCTTTGTACCTGAATTCAAGCTTTATAATTTACCACCAGCCACATACAGGGGCAGCTACTACGAGGAATATAGTTCTCCCACCTTGGTTACCCTTATTTCAATAAACTTCCTTCTCCTTTTTCCTTTCTTTTACATGCCCAGGGACTCAAGCATATGTTTAAATTATGGAGGGGGGGGCACCTTTGGCATAAACTTACTTTGATAGGGTTTGGCAATTTTGGATAGGATAAAGGCAACATCTCACATCAATGGAGTAAAGATGGGCTTTTGAATAAATGAGAATAGAACATGGGTGGAAATATGGAAAAAGAAAAATTGGATTCATTTGGTATTTTTCTGAATTTACTGTTTTCCTTGCCATTGTAATGATTAATATAAGAGACAATATGGTACTAAAATATGGCAGTTTAGAAGAGTGTGTGACTTATGTTAACCCCATACAGAAGTGAAATATGTATTTAATAAGACTTTCATCAAGCAAATAGGAACATTTAAGTTAGTCATGTTTCCAACAGACTTACAGATAACATAGTGGATACTGTGTTAATATTTGGCTAAATTTATATGAAAACTTTATTTGTATAACTAACATCTTTTCATTAGTTTGTGACTTTCTATTTATAAACAATCTTCTTTAAATGATTAATACATTTTGCTTTGAGAGAAAACACACTAAATATGCATGTGCATACCTGAAAAGCCTTATGATTGTTAAAATTAATGCATGTATAAGAATTACTTAACCAGTGGTTTTAATGTAAAAGGTGAAGGGTGATCTAGGTTTGAAAATTCTATTTTTAAGGCACATGAGGAGAACTGTAAAAAATTGGCTTCCAGGTGGGAGAACTGCAATTTAAGTGTTTACCAACCTCAGCTTTCTAACCTCTGAAATTTAAAGGACAGTTGTGTTATTTAATGCATTTTTATTTTCCTCAGTGGGAAAGTGCATTTTCCTATGACCAAGCCCAAGATTTCCTGCAAAATTCCTCTTTTTGCCTACCACAAACCTGATATGCGTACACATTTCATAAAAGAATATGTGAAGCAATAGACCAACCTTTGTATATAAAGAATTGCATCTTGTCCAGAGAAAAGTTGTTTGAAAAATGTACCCACAGTGCTACGCTGAATTCTTTCCATATCATAGAAGTTTGCCCTCCCGTTCCTTAATACGGAAGACAGGCATTGATAACCATCGAGCACCAATGATACGTCAGGAACTGTCCCAGGCATTTTATACATGTTGTTTCATTTAATCTTCAGAAGAGCACTCAAGTATTTGTTGCTATCTTCATATTTAGATGAAGAGAGGGAGGCATAGCCAAACTTCCTTCTGAATCTCTTTGGCTCTAAAATGACCTTTCTACCATAGCAATGTTTACGTGCATATGGGTATTGACACGGATACTAGGTTAGCCAACTTTGTATCAGAATCCATTTCTCATATTTAATAATGAAGAGGACAAAACTGGTTACTATTTGCTTATAAAGAAATTTTAAATCAAAAATTGCAGTTTGGGCTTCCCTGGTGGCGCAGTGGTTGAGAATCTGCCTGCCAATGCAGGGGACACGGGTTCGAGCCCTGGTCTGGGAGGATCCCACATGCCGCGGAGCAGCTGGGCCCGTGAGCCACAACTACTGAGCCTGAGCATCTGGAGCCTCTGCTCCGCAACAAGAGAGGCCACGATAGTGAGAGGCCCGCGCACCGCGATGAAGAGTGGCCCCCACTCGCCGCAACTGGAGAAAGCCCTCACACAGAAACGAAGACCCAACACAGCCAAAAATAAACATAATAAATAATAATAAAAATTAAAAAAAAAAAATTGCAGTTAGGTTTAGAATGAGGGTTCCCACAAGAAAAGCCAGAGTCGATGAACAAAAAGAGAGAGGTTGGACCACTTCATTAGTACAAAAACATTTACATTCTGACACAAAATCATTCAGCCCCAGAAGAAGGAAGATAATACGAAAGACACTGCACGAAGTGTAACAAACACCAGAAAAGAATAAAGCTGTAAGAGAAAGTGGTGCTGCTGCAAGATTTTTCTGGGAGGATTTGATGGAAATGCATCCATCAGAATTTGAATTTGCTGTACTGACTGGCTAGAAGGGTAGATTCTTTACTGATGAGCACAACTTTAGTTGCTCAACTTGTTCAAGGTCACATCATTAGTAAGTGCTGGGGGATCAGAGGCTACAATCTTGTTTCCTGCTTTCCTCTCCTCTGTCCTCTTGCCTACTTCTTCTCTTTTTAGTCCTTCCGTCAGCTTTTTCTCCCCCATATTCTCTCCTCTATCAACTTTCTATTTTTGAATATTTTTGAGGGTAAGGAGACTAACAGACTTTTTGGAGGTCTTGTTATTTTTCCAAAATATTCTGACTCCTCAGACAGTTTCTCCCACAAATACATTTTTTCTCCCTTTGAAAGTTCTCTTTAATGAATTGGCATCAACACCATTTCTCTAGTTTGCTCAATGTCCTACTTTTTAAATGTTTTACCAAATAGAAGGACTGAAGATGATTATCAAACTAATAAAGAGGGAGGACGTTTTTAAAAATAAATCGAGCAGTTTAACTGCACATAGTATCATAAACCTTAGGACTAAAAGAAATTGTCTGCAACTATTAATTTAGAAGAATAAAAAAGCAGAAGATAGAGTGATATAGATAAAATTAAAATGTACTAATGTTAGCAAAATTTCTTTGGTCAGAAGTGAAAATAAATTTTATTAAGAAATTTATCAAATTTTATTAAACAAAACTATAGTCTAATGAAGGTAGGGTAATTTATACTGATATTTTCATATTTTTGGTGAATTTAAAATCTAACTGACTGGAATAACCATAATCTTGATTAAGACATCAAAAATTACTTTGATGAAACAAGTTAAATTGTTTTCTTGGTATTATGAGTTAATTTTTCGTGTTGATTTAGCCATAAATCAATTAGTACATTTATGTGTAGGAAAGAAGCAAATATGCTAAGCATTTATCTTCCTTTTTTCAGTTTCTTTTGTCCAAGAAGGGACATAATAAAGAGGATACAGTTTAATAAATTATAAATTCTATATGAAAAACGTAACAGCCGAGCACATGAGAGTGTTTGAAAATAAACAAAGGTCACTAGAGATCAGACAGAGTACAATATGTTATGTTGGAACTACTAAATGAAAAGGAAGCCATTATTTTCTTTCTTATATGAGATAGTTCATAAAATAATGCAAAGACGGAAATATTATATGCTAATAATGACATATATTTTAATTAAAATATTTTCTTGATAATTTATTAATACAGACAGTTCTAGAAGGCAATTGGTTATGAATTTGTTTTCTTTAAACCAGCTCTCTATTCCACAAAACATATGAAGTTCATTTTTGGCAAAATATGAAGAGAATATACTTCATATCCTTATCTGTGAACCACTCCTGTTTCTATCTATTTGCTACCACTATTTCCAGAATTTATAGTTTCACATTTATCACCACCTGCACAGTGTAACTGCTGCTTTTGTAAAGACCTATATATTGCCATAGCTATAACTGAACAAGTTTCCATTGTTGCTTCTAGTTGTTGTCTCCCTTGCCTAAAGACTCTGGCTATTTATCTCAGTGTTCACACACAGAAACTGAAATGTATTAAAGTGGAAGTTATTAGAGACCACACAGGATACCTGCTCTACTTAAATGAAGACCTTTCCAGAACCCCAGTCCAGCTGCAATAACGCCGAATTCATACAGTGGTGAAGCCAGGATTACTACATAAGAGAAGAAGGGCTTAGGAGCTGTGTTCTGGTGGGGTGGGAAATGGTGAGTCTCATCCCCAGAGATCTGGTTAGATAACAAATTCTTATTTGCATGTCTGGAGTGGGACCTGAGATTCTGCATTTCTAAAAAGCTACAAAGAGCTAAAAATGCTCAAGGAACAAATGTGGAGGGGTGTGGGTCTAGTAAAATGGTATTTTCTTAGTTCTTGGTTTATTTGGAGTGGCTGTGAGAGTCAGTGAAGAATATGAGGCTAAATTACATTATCCTGAACCCCCTGCCTTTCCAGCTCTCTCTTATTCTTGCAACCGAATTCATAAACTCAGAAATTAAGCTCAGCTTTGACTGAATCAGAAGCTATTTAGACTAAATTATCACAGTGCTGTAAGGATGAAAAGGCTCCTTTTTGACACACACCAGAAAAGGTAATAGGAATCACAAATGATAGGTAATTCAAGAAGCAACTACAGATACAAAACAAAGTACAGCTTTACATAACAGTTTGTTGAAAAGATTTGGAGCCATAAATTATTTTATATTTCTATTACTCTACAGTAAATCTTTTCAAAGTTTAAACATATGGTCACTGGTAATGAATTTCAACTTTTTTATTGTTGTTGTTAAAGCAAGACTTTGGACAAACACAGGAATGGGCAGGAGAAAGAGCACAGGTATAACAGCATGGTTAATCAAGGAAGGCACTTTTTTTGAGCTTGGAAAGAATTACTTTTTTTCTCTGGGCTTGGAGGATGTGCAGAAGTTCATAACCCTTCAAATTAAATAAGGAAGCTGTGCTATGAATTTGCACAATTTGATTCTGTTTCATATCCTGCCACTTTCTTCATCCATGCAATAGACATCAATACTCACTGAAACATTACAAAGTACCTGCATAATCAAAATTGACTAAACTTTCTGCTGAACTATTGTCTTTCTTAAATTCATGTAGAAACATAAGTGGCAATTCATGCTTTTAAAATAAATAAATTTAACCTTTGTCACCTCTAAGGCTTTCTGGTCTATAGACTGCAACTTAAAAACAATAGAAAAGTTAGTGATATCTATGAAGAATTTAAGGAATCAGAGGAATGTTAGTGCCAGGAAAAAAAAAAAAAGTCCAAGGAAGTCTTTGCATCATAGAAAATCAGGAAATATCTCTAAAGAAAAAATGGTTAAGACCATAAGGACTGGTATCAAAATGCGTTGTTTGAAGTTCCTACCCATCAGTCCCTCTTTTGCTACATATGCCACCTTGGACAAGCAACTTAACCACTCCAAGCCTCAGTCTCCTTACCAATAAAGGTGATAATAATACCAATCTCATGGAATTGGTCTTGGAGTTAAAGGAAAGAATCCATGTGAAAATGTTAGTAAAACGCCTCCTCTATAGAAATGACTCAATGTGTTTTGGGAGAAGTCTCTCTGCTATGACACTTCAGTTTGTTAAAAAATCAAGAGTAGGTAAAAGTCAGGGATGCTGCTTAACATCCTACAATGTACAGAACAACCCTCACCCACCCAAGCCACAACAAAAAATTTTCTGGTCTAAAATGTCAGTAGTGCCATTTCGAGAAATTCTGGTTTAATCTCAGGTTGTTATTCTATACATTTTAGCAAAATATAACTTTGTTCAGGAAAATGTTTATAATTTCATTATTCAATTTGGAAACTACCAATAGGAATACATTCTTCTTTGACTGTTTTTGTTGAGAACATTTTGAAAAATTCATTAATAACTGCTGTAGATTGAATGTTTGTGTTCCTCCAAAATTCATGTGTTGAAATCTAATCCCCAATGTGATGGTTTTTGGGCATGGGGACTTTAGGAAATGATAGGATTGTGAGGGTGGTGCTCTCATGAGTGACATTAGTGCCCTTATAAAAGAGACTCCAGAGAGCTCCCTCACCCCTTCTGTCATGTGAGGACACAGCAAGAAGACAGTCATCTATGAGCCAGGAATGGGCTCTCAATGATAGTGAATCTTCTGGCACCTTGATCTTGGGCTTTCCAGTCTCCATAACTGTTAGAAACAAATTCTTGTTGTTTATAATCCACCCAGTCTATGGTATTCTGCTAAAGCAGCCCAAACAGACTAAGACAATAATAGCTAAAGGAATAAAAGGCAATGAAGTTTGCATCTGTGCTCAATTCTTGAGTGACCAACAAACCCCTCGAAAGTAAACAAAACTGTTTATTAGTCTCTTAAATAAACCATAAGGCTCTAATGTAATAGATGTATAAGTGGCACATTTCTTATCTTACTTCTTAATTGCTTAGATTGTTATTAACATCAAAAGAAAGTCTGACTTTGCTACAATGGTACTTATATCAGCAGGTAAAACATATCACACAATCATAAAACTAATTCATGGAAACAAACACAATCCCAACAGTAACAGAACTACCCAAAAGAATGGTCAACAGAATCTTCCAGGTCTGCATATCAAAATGTTTGACCTCTTTTGTTCTTCCTTTCCTGTGATAGCCTTACTAATAAACATTGTACAAAACATAATAATTATTTAGCTAAGTGTTTCTCAATCCCAAGTGCACACTGAGATCATTTGGGGAGATACTAAAAAAATATATCATCAGATCCCATCCATTGACAAGTGAAATCTGAATTTATTTGGACAAGGTCCAATCATCAGAATTGTTTCAAGTGTCCCAGATGATTCTCACACACACTATGGTTGAAAACCTATGGTACAAGTAGCTCCTGCTATCTACTTTACACAAAGGGTAAATTAATGGGTAAGGAAACAATTGTTCTGTTGGTAAACATCTATTTTTACTGTTATCTAAGCAAAAATTGCACCTGACACAGTTAAGCAGGTCAAGAAAAGTTCATTCAAAGCTGTTGCAATAGAAAAGAAAGACAAGAAGGTAGTCTAAACTCACCCCCACTGAAACAAAGGGCAGGACAGTTATTAAGATCTGGGGGTGTTGCTAATTGACCTTAACTAAAAGTACACTTTCTCTTATCTTTAATGACAGGAGGTAGTTTTACAACTTGAAGTAAGGCATGCACCAAAGTTAGAGTCCTACTCTCCCACAAAGACTGGGATAAAGGGGTGCTATACCTTAATGTTTACATTTCAAGGATTCAAAGGGAAGGCTCCTAGGTCCTTAAGAAAGACACTCCTGGGCTGTGAAACTGCCAACACTCAAGGGGCAGAGAAAGAATCTATACGTTTTTTAAAGCAAATGCTTTAAGGAAAGAGCGGTCAGAGCCTAGAGTCAGGAAGATGTCTAAAGCTTAATCAAGCCTAAGGGAACATTATGATCATCTTGGACACAGGCAATGAAATTTTTTCCCCCTAGAACCATGTTTCTCAAACTAGACTGCACACTGTATTCTCCTGAGAGTTTTATAAAAATCCTGATGCCTGGGTCAACCCCCAAAGATAACTGATTTAAATATTGACTTATGCATTCCGATTATAATACATTTTTAACGATTACAATGTATAGCCAAAATTGAAAACTGCTGTCCCACAGAAACTGAATTTCTCTGAGAGGTTATAAGGTATGAAATAAATTCATCTCAGAAATTCATCTCTAGAATAGCATTGCTTATTTATATACCAAATATCAAACATAAAAATAGTAAATAAAAGAAAGAAAGAGAGAGAGAGAGGGAGAAAGAAAGAAAGGAGGAAGGAAGGAAGGAAGGAAGGGAAGAAAGAAAGGAAGGAAGAAAGAGAGAAGGAGGGAGGGAGGAAAAAAGAGGGAGTGAAGGGAAGGAGGGAGGAAGGAAGCAAGCGAAGAAGGAAGGAAGGAAAAGTATTTTTACTTTATCTCAAATGAAAAGAAAGAAAAGAAAAAAAAGATTGATTTTGCCATGTCAAGGACTGAAAGTTAGAACACCAGTATTAATGAGTCATCAATACAAATTTTAAATGATTGTTTTTTGATAAGCCAACTATGGCAAATTTTTAAAATAAATTTAATTTTTCTATGAACTATTTTCTTCCAATTTGTACCTGGTCCATGCTTGGGTGTTTTTGCCTTATTCCTGATCTCATAGACTTTTACTTCTTAACCCTCTTTTTATCATTCAGACTATAGTTGTCCTCTATTTGCCACATATTTTCTTATTTTGGGGTCAGAAATGTTAATTATCTCAGCTGGGAACCTCATCTATGATACTGTGTTAATGGAATCAGTATAGAGCCTTTTCTGTAGGTAATGTTCATGCAACTTTACTTTGGTTTTCCTAAAAGCAGCCCCCCAGTCTTTTTGTCCAAATCAGTGGGTAAGTCTACTGGTTGTACTGTCAGCACAGGGAAAAAGGAAAACAGTATCATGTCAGGTTGATGGGTAACATTTAATTTAGTACACGTGTGTGTGTGTGTGTGTGTGTGTGTGTGGCCATTTATTCTATTAATTCCATTACTGCACTATACAAACTCCTGTACTGGTCCCTAACTTCTGAAGGTCACAGTCTCCTAAGAAATGGGAGAATATCTCAGATAAGTGCAAAAATACCCATATCTACAAAACTTTGCACATAATTTAACAATATTCACACATTCATTGAAATCCATTCACATACTCTAGGGCTATAGTACCTCATTAATTATCTTTTATAAAATGAAAGGGAAGTCTATATCAAGATCACTTAATGACATCAATTTTAAACAAAGAAGATTCTCTGAAGTGAATGATCCAAATAGTAACTTTAAAATAATTATCCAAATGACTATTTTATTTTTACTTATCTCACATAGGAACAGATTAAATTCTTGCTGTACCAATGTATTTTTTTAACTTGTGAAATATAAGAAATAAAATAACCTCAAAACTCTATCATTTTCAATCACCGATGAAGCTTAGAAGTAACTGTAAATAAAATGAAGAAAAAAAGAACATCTTTACTGATACTTATGCATTTGTTTCTGCAACCCTCAATTCATATTGGTATTCCCATTCCCATAAGGGCATATTACTTTTTTTTGTTGGTTTTTTTTGTTTGTTTTTTTCAGTTTTCCTCTTCCTTTTGATATTTAGCTTTAGCAACTGTGTTTGAGAGGTTAGAAGTCTCAGCGACCACATTGTCTGACACTCTGGCTCATGAGAAAGCAGCCGCAGTGTAGTGTATCATGACAGACTGAAATGAAATTCCAGCCATGTGAAGGTAAATTTTCCAGCAGCACCAGCACAGATTGAAATAACTCACTCTTGACTGCTGTCGCAGAAAGTGTCAGTCTATATCTCAGACTGTAGCTATCAACCACTTTGTACTGCTGTCTGCAGCAGACACACAGATTCCAAAGTAACAAGGGGAAGCTAATGCATTTCCCTAAAGTAACTTAGAGTACTTAAAATAGTTTCTGAGTCTCCACTTTTTCCACTAAAAGTTCTTGACTCAAGGCCAGGGATATTTCTATTTGTTAGATTGGGTAGCATATGCCTATTGGGATGTACTAGCTTATTATTTTTTCTTACTATTAAAATTAGATATGTATTTATGAATTTATTTTAATATGGAAATAGGGAAACAACATGGACAAAATAGGAATGCTTGTCAAATTCAGGATGCAAATTTAAACAGTTAAAATTTTGTATGTGTGTTTTCATTTGTTTCAAAGAAACTGCAGTGTAACTTTCACTGATTACTTTCAAATAAGCAAAAATTAGTCTTCTCTAAAAATGAAAATTTCTATTCTTTATAATTGGCTTCTAAGAAAAATTAAAGCATTAAACAGCGGTGTGTTGGAGCCAGCTCTTACTGAAGCCAGCTCTTACTGGCCCTTGAGAGCCAACTATACACATAACCTCCTAACTCTCTGATCAGTGGTGTCACTTTAGCAGCTTGAAATGGGCCCTGATAGGAGTACTTAAGGCATAGACATTGTCAAGACTCCAAATTCCTTTCCCCCTCCCAAGTCAGGAATTAATCATTTACCAGCATACTATAGGCTATCATACTATACCCTTCTACAACATTGCAGTCAGATGATATGTTACAATGAAAGCAAGTGTTAGACCATACTCAGGCAATTGCTTATGCGATAATAAGGAAAATACAGTGATACAACCAGTTCTTCGGCTCAGTAAAGACCTCACCCGTATCTACAGACACTCTGGCAAGAACCTTCTATGAAAGACTTGCTCCTAGGGGAGCACATCAAGATAGCAGATGTCTTCAAACTTCTATTAAGTCAGGTGAGTTTACAAAGTCCTCCTCAATAAAGTGGTGAAAACACATAATAAAACATTATTCACTTAAGAGTCCTGCTCTGAAAAATGTTAATTTCTTTCGAGCCAATCATAATTTAAACATTATTCATTTCACCAAAGAAAAATTATTCTAAGACCTCTTATGCTCATTAACAATTCCATAATTTAGATTTTAATAATGATTTTTGAAATACTTATGTAGCTTCCTCTGGAACATGGATTCCTGATTAGGGTGGTATATACATATATCAATTTTTTCACAATAAAATGGTATTAATTACTAGGTGGACAACATGGTATGATGCCAAAAAATCTAGATTAAAAAAAAAAATACCGGGACTTCCCTGGTGGCGCAGTGGGTAAGGCTCCGCGCTCCCAATGCAGGGGGCCAGGGTTTGATCCCTGGTCAGAGAACTAAATCCCACATACATGCCGCAACTAAGAGGTTGCATGCCACAACTAAGGAGCCCAGGACCTGCAACTAAGGAGCCCACGAGCCACAACTAAGGAATCCTCCTGCCGCAACTAAGGAGCCCACCTGCCGCAACTAGGACCCGGCGCGACCAAATAAATAAATAAATAAATAAATATTTTAAAAAAATACCAATTCTGCAAGTTAGGGGATTATTCTCCATGGTGTTCATTCATGCCATATCAGCTTTTGCTCTAGAATATCTTTTCAAAGATGTTTGTACCATAAATAGCCTTGGATGACAAAAATAGTATCACCCTCCAGGGCAGAGGGCAGATTTGTTTCCTGACTAGTGAAGATAATGTTTCCTTTAGGGGCAAAGGTTGGACAGGTTTTTCAGGAGTCTCCTTAAAAAACTGGTGATTTCCTAAACTCAAAGTTCTTCAGCCATAATACAAACCCACTTTATGTGAAATATCTGACAACCTGATTCCACATCATTCCTCATGGGACTTGAACAGCAAGAAAACTGATGAGAACATGAAGCTCATGCTTGCTATACTATGAGTGATAAATTCTTTTTTTTTTCTGGCCCTACAGGCTTGTGTCTTCTGCTACCACCAATAAATCGGTATTAAGCAAACTTAACTTGCACGGAGTAGGAAATCTCAGATCCTTCACAGGTTTTGACATTGTAGACAGATAAGTACAGAACCTATGATTTTATGAGAAGCCATGAAAACCAATCCAAGGTTGAAAACATCACATTTATAAACTAGTTATAAATTATTCACTATATTTGTCTTGTGATATTAATATTATAAGAACTATATAGTACAGTATAACTATAATACTAGTTACACATTAACTCATTATATTTGTCTATAATCTTAAGGATCTTATATAATAATGTTAATTAATCATTTCTCTCTGTTTTAAACATTGGAATATAAGGAAATTTTAGAAAAATGTACTTACATATAATACTTATACTTTATTATTAAATTTTGCATTGGCAAGCTTAAAATCATTATAAAAATGCAACCACATGTTTTGTTTGACACTGAAATATAAATTTGAAAATATTCAGATATTTAAGGTAATATTTGCCTTATTGGATATGTTTAATAATTTTTTCATTAATAATTGTTAGAACTGGGACTTCCCTGGAGGACCAGTGGTGGAACACCACGCTTCCGCTGCAGGGGGCATGGGTTCAATCCCTGGTCAGGGAACTAGGATCCCGCATGCCACGTGGCACAGCCAAAAAGAAAAAAATAATAATTAGAACTGACCAAGATGGCCTTAACATTCCCCTCAGCTTGACTAAACTTTAAACAGACTTCTTCCTGACTATAAGCCCCTAATCTCCCTTTTCTTAGAGTCTTTTCTTTAGAAAACTTGCAATAGTAAATTATTTCTCCACCTCTTTTTTGAGATGTGAACCCTTTTCCAGACTCTCTTTAGTTTTATAACCCAGGAATATCTTTTTCGAGAACTTGGGTGCCATCTCTTTGAAATGTAATCATTATGAAAAATAAGACCCTTCCATGAAAAGGTGCTCAACATCACTGATCATCAGGGAAAGGGAAATTCAAAACCTCAACGGGATATCACTTCACACCTGTGATTGGTGCAACCACTATAATAAATAGTATGGAGGTTCCTCAAAAAATTAAAAATAGAACTACCATATGATCCAGCAGTTCCACTTCTGGGTATTTATCTGAAGAAATCGAAAGCACTAACTTGTAAAAAATATATGCACCCCCATGTTCATGGCAGCATTGTTTACAGTAGCCAAGATATGGAAACAACTTAAGCGTTCATCAATGGATGAATGGATAAAAAAAAATGTGATATATCGTATAATATTATTCAGCCATAAAAATAATGAACTCTTGTCATTTGCAACACTATGGATGGACCTTGAGGGAATTATGCTAAATGAAATAATCAGACAGAGAAAGACAAATACCTTATGATGTCACTTATATATGGAATCTAAAAAACAAATAAACAAAACCAAGCTCATAGACACAGAAAATATACTGATGTTTGCCAGAGGCCGGGGATAGGAAGTGAGCAAAATGGCTGAAGGGGGTCAAAGGTACAAACTTCCAATTATTAAATAAATGTCATGGGATGTAATGCATAGCATGGTGACTATAGTTAATAATACTGTATCACATATTTGAAACTTCTGAGAGTAATTCTTAAAAGTTCTCATCAGAAGAAAAAAAAATTAACTATGTACCATGATAGATGTTAACTAGACTTATTGTGGTGATCATTTTGCAATACATACAAATACGGAATCATTATGTTGTATGCCTGAAATTAATATGTTATATGTCAGTTATACTTTTAAAAAGTTAAATATGGAAAAAAAAAGTTAGGGCCCTTATCTCCACTCTCTGTGGGAGGGCAGAAGCCTAACTTCTGTAAGTGCCAATTAGCAAACAAAAATAGCCTAATCACACTGACCAACTTCCCCCACAAAAGTCCTCCAGTACTTTTCCACTAGCTCATTCTAGCACTTAAAGACTCTTGCACCATTCGTTTCAAGAGAGTTGAGTTCAACCTCTCTCCCCCATCGTGGTAGTCTTAAATAAAATCTCCCTTCTCTGTTTAACTTGTCTAGTGTAATTCTTCTTTATCAGAACCCAGCAAAACTTAATATAGCTCATAATAAAATCATAAGAAATTATATATGTATAATTATGATAGGTCATCTTATAAAAAGAACATTAAAATATTTTTAAATGATTGAAAAGTAATGTTAATAAATAAGTGAAGTTGCAGGCCCATAATCTACTTTAAGTCCCTAAAATGGTAACATTAGTTAGTTTTTTGACAAGATCATCATAAAAAGAACAAACAGCATGAAAGACAGATTACATATAGAGGAAAAACAGGTTTAATTTGTTTAACCTTGCAAAGTTTAATTTTGGTTAAGTTTTTATGCTGTTCCATTAATAAAACCAAAGAAATCATAGGGAGAAAAGTTAAAGTCTGATTAAAAGATAGGGAACAAAGAAAAAGAATAATTAGGCAATTCTCAAGGCACAAAGAATTTGCCAATGGGGTGCCCCAGTGATCAGCACTACACACTACAATTCAATATATCTCTACAACGTCTGTAACTAGAAGGGAAATTTATGCTTTGGTTAGTTGGGACTTCGTGAGGTCTCTGGAAAGACTTTAAAAACCTAAATAATTGGTTTTGGGGAGGCAAATGAAATTCAACCCAAGAGTAAAATATGTCATATTAAAATGATCAGCTTAAGCTATTTATACTCACCTGTAAGTTCTAAATTAGTTGTAATCTCTCAGAAAATTGACCTGAGTCATCTCAAGAATTCTCAATCAAGACATTTCAAAGTGAAATAGAGCTCATTTATATTAACAGTCCAAGTACAAGAGAGTTCATCTTTCACCATGACAGCCATGGCCGAACAACGAGGGACAGACTGAGTCTGACAGATTAATCCTAGGGCTGTTGGCAGCTTCTATTCTACAGCTAACCTATGTTCTAAATTTGGGAAGCGACTCTGACACTTTTAAAACTCTGAGAACTAGACCTGACCAACAAAACATTTCCTAATTAGTAAAATAATAATACAGCTAGTGATTGAGAATTACAATCCCCAAGACAATTTTTTAATATTAATTAAAACTGAGTACTTCAGCCTTAACAGACACAAAGCACTCAGCCTCTGATCTTGCCTCCTGTCTTGTCATTTGGTTATGCTGATCAGAACAAATTAATTTGTACTCCAATTCAAATGAAATGATATAAAAGAGATGAAAATATTTAAAATTCCAAGGAGGGAAGAAGGGAAAGATTCTGATAAAAATGAAAAATCACCTTGTTATTTTGGGGTAAGAAAAAGTGCTAGAATGTTGTTTGCACCTATTTGAAAGCAAACTAGAAAGCTTCCATACTCTGGTATTAAATAATTGAACAGAGCAAATGTTACTTTAAATTTGAATTAAAGTCTTCTTATTGGAGAAAGTGGTATGACATATGTTGTAGGACTTTAATTTTTGGTCAAAAAGGAACAGGTCCTTTTGTATGAGAAATGGGATGTTGCCTTTCAAATATCTGACACATACATGAGAAAATTATTTCCATGTTCTTACTACAGAGAGACTTAAGAAAAGGGAATAATTCCAAGCTACGCTAATAGCAAAATAACCCTAGTACTATAGGCTTGGGAGTCCTCCCCTCCCAACCCCAAATGGAATAGTACCTTCGGCAATAGGGCCAGTAAGATCATCAAAAGTAGCCACCTGGGTGGCAAAGGTAGCATCATTTGGTCTAATAATAATAGCTGCTGATCAAGGACACAGTATAGAAGCACAGAATAATAAGCACAATAGCACAGAAAATAATAACAAAAGAAGAAGTGATGTGTGTCATCCAGAGCCTTGCCAGAAAAAGGGAACTGACTTGAAGTTCCAAAGGTAGTGCAGGGTGGGATTTCAAACTAAATACAAAAGGTTCTTTGTGAACTTTGTCCTTAAATTCTAAACAGATGATGGTACTATATAACTGTTTCAGGTTGGAAAAAGATCCGTCACAAATAATTAATTTGTCTCTAAAATATGCTATTCATCACAGAAAAACCTAGTCACTAGGTATGTTTTTGATCAAAATCTTTGTGTTGGATTTTCTACTCTGCATATTAAGTTTTCAATGATTCAAATTCTGGTTGTCTGGTACTCAGTTTATAATAACAGTAACAGAAACAAATGCTTTTTCAAAGAGTTTGATTTGGTGATGACAAGGAGGAAGAAATTTTTCTCTACCGTTCTAGGTTCTTCTGGCTGTACTAAGAATTAAATTGACATGAGACAGATTAATGGGAAAAATCAAATAAAAGTTTAAAAACATGTATACATGGGAGAGACCCAGGAAAACTGAGTACCTCAGCAAAATGGCCAAAATTCTCACTTCAAATACCATTGTCAGCTAAAGACAAATGAGAATGTTGGGGGTAGTGGCTGGAAATTTCAAAGGGAAGGAAGGCAACTCACATGGAGATGGAAAAGCAAATATCTGGTAAATAAATTTTTGCTGGGCCAGGTAGAGACAATGAGAAACAGAGTAGACTCTGATTTCTAGACCCTGCTGAGTTTCCCCCACCAAACCTAGCCCTTATTCTTTGCAAATATCTCTGTGGATAGTTCTATTCCAGGAACAGGCCCTCTATCTAAATTCTTTTAGGCAGTTAAGAGGAAGGTCAAAGTTTCTTCCTGAGTCTTTTGGGCCTTGATGGTTTTCAATGTGAAATACTCCTCATACCAAAGAGACATTTTGAGGGTGGCAAATTTTGCTCCCTTACAGTGGCCTGATGCTATTATAGTAATTACCCACTCTGTGTCTTCAGACATCCTGATGAGCTAGCAAAAAAAAATTAAGTTCTTATCCTGTTTCTCCCATCCCACGTCCATGTTTTCTCTAGCTCCTAAAGAAAAATATCTGGTGCCACCAGAAAACTACTAGAGCTAATCAATGAATTTGGTAAAGGAGCAAGATACAAAATTAATGCACATACATCTCTTGCATTCCTATACACTAACAATGAAAAATCAGAAAGAGAAATTAAGGAAACACTCCCATTTACCACTGCAACAAAAAGAATAAAATACCTAGGAATAAACCTACCTAAGGAGGCAAAAGACCTGTATGCAGAAAAGTATAAGACACCGATGAAAGAAATCAAAGATAATACAAACAGATGAAGAGATGGTACCGTGTTCTTGGATTGGAAGAATCAACACTGTGAAAATGACTATACTGTCCAAAGCAATATACAGATTCAATGCAATCCCTATCAAATTACCAATGGCATTTTTCACAGAACTAGAACAAAAAATCTCACAATTTGTATGGAAACACAAAAGACTCCGAATAGCCAAAGCAATCTTGAGAAAGAAAAACGGAGCTGGAGGAATCAATCTTCCTGACTTCAGACTATACTACATAGCTACAGTAATCAAGACAGTATGGTATGGGCACAAAAACAGAAATATAGATCAATGGAACAGGATAAAAAACCCAGAGATAAACCCATGCACCTATGGTCACCTAATCTATGACAAAGGAGACAAGGATATACAATGGAGAAAAGACAGCCTCTTCAATAAGTGGTGCTGGGAAAACTGGACAGCTACATGTAAAAGAATGAAATTTGAACACTCCCTAACACCATGCACAAAATTAAACTCAAAATGGATTAAAGACCTAAATGTAAGGTCAGACACTATCAAACTCTTAGAGGAAAACATAGGCAGAACACTCTATGACATAAATCACAGCAAAATCCTTTTTGACCCACCTCCTAGAGTAAGGGAAATAGAAACAAATGGGGCCTAATGAAACTTAAAAGCTTTTGCATAGCAAAGGGAACTATAAGCAAGGCAACCCTCAGAATGGGATAAAATATTTGCCATTGAAGCAACTGACAAAAGATTAATCTCCAAAATATACAAGCAGCTCATGCAGGTCAATATCAAAAAAACAAACAATGCAATCCAAAAATGGGCAGAAGACCTAAATAGACATTTCTCCAAAGACATACAGATTGCCAACAAACACATGAAAAGATGCTCAGCATCACTAATCATTAGAGAAATACAAATCAAAACCACAATAAGGTATCACCTCACACCAGTCAGAACGGCCATCATCAAAAAATCTAGAAACAATAAATGCTGGAGAGGGTGTGGAGAAAAGGGAACCCTCCTGCACTGTTGGTGGAAATGTAAATTGATACAGCCACTATGGAGAAGAGTATGGAGGATTCTTAAAAAATTAAAAATAGAATGACCATATGATACAGCAATCCCACTGCTGGGCACATACCCTGAGAAAAGCATAATTCAAAAAGATACATGTACCACAGTGTTCACTGCAGCACTATTTGCAGTAGCCAGGACATGGAAGCCCCCTAAATGTCCATCAACAGATGAATGGATAAAGAAAATGTGACACATATATATAATGGAATATTGCTCAGCCATAAAAAGGAACAAAATTGAATTATTTGTAGTGAGGTGGATGGACCTTGAGTCTGTCATACACAGTGAATTAAGTCAGAAAGAGAAAAATAAATACCATATGCTAACGCATATATATGGAATCTAAAAGAATGGTATTGATGAACCTAGTGGTAGGGCACAAATAAAAATGCAGATGTAAAGCACGTACTTGAGGACACAGGGTGGGGGAAGGGTAAGCTGGGATGAAGTGAGCCAGTGGCATTGACATATATACACTACCAAATGTAAAATAGATAGCTAGTGGGAAGCTGCTGCACAGCACAGGGAGATCAGCTCGATGCTCTGTGATGACCTAGAAGGGTGGGATAGGGAGGGTGGGAGGGAGGCTCAAGAGGGAGGGGATATGGAGATATATATATACGTATATAGCTGATTCACTTTGTTATACAGCAGAAACTAACACAACACTGTAAAGCAATTATACTCCAATAAAGATGTAAAAAGTATCTATATATACAGGCTTTAAAAACAATAAAACAGCTAATAAAATTAAAAATATATATATATGGCATTAAATAGAATTCTACACCTGGAAAAACCTGCCACTGAGAAAAATGAGAGGATATAGTATATTTTGCTACTGAAGTGTGAATAAGAAACCACCGTGAACTGATTCATTTTTATTTTCTGTCTATAAAAGGAAAGAGCCAATGCTGGGATAATTAGCCTCATAATTTGGATAAAAAATATTGTTTCCTAAAATTTTCACAAACTTGAAGTTTATTTTCTTAAAAATGTTGGGCAATTTTGTTTGTACAAAGTATATATTGTATAAATGAAAGTGTCACATCTGAGATAATTAGGCCAATCTTTTTTTTTTTTTTTTAGAAATTTCTATGTTCGATTTCTTTTTTTATAAAAATTAATTAATTAATTTATTTATTTTTGGCTCTGTTGGATCTTCGTTACTGTGCGAGGGCTTTCTCTAGTTGTGGCAAGCGGGGGCCACTCTTCATCGCGGTGCACGGGCCTCTCACTATCGCGGCCTCTCTTGTTGCGGAGCACAGGCTCCAGACGTGCAGGCTCAGTAGTTGTGGCTCACGGGCCTAGTTGCTCCGCGGCATGTGGGATCCTCCCAGACCAGGGCTCGAACCCGTGCCCCCTGCATTGGCAGGCAGATTCTCAACCACTGCGCCACCAGGGAAGCCCCAATTAGGCCAATCTTAACAAAAATATTTTCTCCTGGAATGGTTACTAAATTGAGGTTTATTTCAATTTGCTTGAAATATTTAGGCAATTTGTTACCTATGCAGTTTACTTTGTTAGTGTAAATTAGACATGGTATAAATGAGAACTACATCAAGCTAATTGATTTCATTGGAACTTAGCTTTCAAAGGTTAAAAAGAAATGAAAAACATCTCTTCTAATGAATTCATCTAACATGTCCTTTGCTCCGTACTCCATAACATGGACTTTTGTTGACATTTTCAGAAGAGGGAGTATTTCAAGTATTCCAGTTTTAGTTAGCTAAGTTTCTTCTTTCAAATAGCCAAGTATTTTGACAGAAATATGTCTATCACTGCCAACCAGAGCACAGTGAAGAAAGTGGGTTGAGGATAAGCAAAACTGGCACCTGGATGCAAGGAAAGAAGGAAAAAGTGTAATAAAATTGAGAAAGATCCGAGTTCTTGAATCCATGTTGCCCTGCTTTCTTAAGTAATGTGGATTTGATGTAATTTAATCTGTGCACAATTACTGAGAGTCAACACTGGAAAACCATAAGAACTGAAATGTAGTGCAGTTATACATCAGAAGTATTGCAGTTATATAAAATACTAGATAATTCTATACAGTCCTTTTTAATTTTTTTCTTTTTTCAGTTTTGCAGTCTGTTTTTATGGGTTTCTATCTCCTCCCTCATCAGCAAGTTATCAGGAGTCAGTTCTTTCTGCTCACAACGTCCCTGCCTGCAACATTCCTACAACCTTCTAATGTTCTGTTTCAAATGTACTCTGAGCTCAAACATTAGATAATAAATTTTCATGACATTGGCTTATGTATTTCCTTGTAATATACAAAATTTCACGCATATTCTATATTCTATTATTTTAGTCTGATAGCGTTGAGTTAGTGTCAGCTTGCTGATTATTGAATACACAGCAATCATTAGGACACACTTAAAATCATGTCTAAAATAATATTAAAGTAGAGGATGAAGATGCTCTGAGTTGCCTATATGGATTTTAGTGCATGAGCTTTGTGTCATCTTTTTAGCTAATCTATGGCATTTTTTTTCTGCTAATTATCAAGTTCCCAGCCATATTTGGTAGTTAAGGCTATTTCACTATTTATTAATGGTGCTAAAGGATTTAAAGGATGTACAGAGTAAAAGGACTTGGAAGATTTGAGTTCTATTTAAATAATCATAGAAGTTAATAGGTAAATGGGAGAGGATTAAAATCCAGCGGAACTTGTTTTGAAATGTTCTATTTTACGATATCAAAAATTTTGAATTCCCAAAGAACTGCACTGGAAATCGTATTTCTTAGAAGCAAAGGTTTTGGAGGGCAATACGGTTTTCAGCCAGCTAAAAAAGCAAATACATATCAGAGAGTGGCTTTGGAGAAGACAAAGGAGAGCGAATCCTCAGGGGGCACAGCACCAGGCGGGAAGCACTTACCAAGTGGCACTTCCCTCACACTATCTCAGGATTTTATTTTCTTGGAGTTTTGAAGTAAATGCGCACATTTCCCTGTCTACTTCATCTTTCTGTCATCCTTGTGATGCCTTCAGATACCTAAGTTTGTTAGCTGACACAACTTGGCTCTAATGAAGCCAATGAAAATTAGAGTGACACGTGGTTATCCTACTTTTCTAAAGGATACTTTTTGTAATTTGTTTCTTTTTATTTCTTTTCCCAAACCATATTCTAAAATGAGCTATCAGCCAGCACTCCCACAGTCGGGATTAGATTCCCATTTCAAATTTTCATCTACTTTTCCAGACACAAGGAACTCCGTCAGTGGAACATTACTGGGCCTGATTCTCATGGGTCCTGTACAATACATAAAACTACATATATCATGTAACTACATGAACTACACACATGTAACTTCAATATATTGTAGGGGCAGAACATTTTTTTCTTTCTTCCCTTCCCGGTTCTTTGGCTGAGCTAATAGTTAAATTGACATAAAACACAGTAACAGGAGAAAACCAAATTTAATTATATATATATGGAATTATTTAATTATATATATGGAATTATATATATATATATATATATATATATATATATATATATATATATATAGGAGCCCAATAAAAATATAAGACTCAAAGAAGTGACCCAGAACAGGAAGGTTTTATACCTGCTAGACAAACAAACAATAAATATGTGGAGAAATGACAAGGCAGAAGGATTTGGGCTAGGGATAGTAAGCGGTGAAGAATTAACAAGGTTTGTTTATGCAGCTTTCTCAGCCCTAAATTTCCTGTCTCTGGCAGTAGAGATGACTTCTACCCTCCAGGGACAAGGTACCTTTCACATGGGAGAGTTATCTCCTGCTTTCAGGTAGACAAAGGAGAGTCAGTGCCCTTGCACAGGTTCTTTCTTAAGTACCTTTAATTCAAAATAATCAATATGCCAACGTGGCATATTTTGGGGTGACATATTCTGAGTCTCTACAATATCAAAAAATGAACTTAACATTTTCCAACCAAAAGTGCTGCCTCTCAAATTTCTTTAGAAGAGGGATTTAGGGTTAGAAGCAGCAACATGTTTGAACTGCGGATCTAGGAACTTATCTCGCAAATACGTTTGCCTAACAAGCATGTATTGTTACTGTATACACTTACATATGTGTGTGTGGGGAATGGGAGGTGGGGGGAATGGGGCCTCAAGGAATACTGCAGCCGCGTTTCTATGTTGTGTTAGGAGAGGTGATGGGGATGCAGAATTAAGCTCACTTATTTTAAGCCTGTCCTTGGCCCTTTATTGACTCTAACTTTGTTGAAATCACAACTCTTTACTCTTGTTAATGGTGCCATTGATTTTACACCTCTAAAGCTAGAAGCAAAACATTTTAAATTCCTTCTTTATTCCCTTTATCTAAACAGCTGCTTTTTCAGTCTTGTTTAATCCTGTCACTTGACCCTGAGATCACAGTAGCCTCTTAGCTGGCTTCGAATGCTCAGTTCCTCAGCTCATATGACCCTCAACCGTCCATTGTGCATCATCTTCAGGAAAGAAAGAGAGAGAGAGAGAAAGAGACAGAGGGAGAGAGAGAGACAGGGAAACCAAAACAAGGATTCTTTATTTCCGAATTGATCTTAATTTCTCAAATCTTCTTGTTGGAATGTAAACAATATGAGCTTTGGTATTAACTAGAATTGAATTTAACTTCTGATTTTAACATTCAAATAGATAAGTGAACTAGAAAATACCTTACCTATAGAATCATGTACTTTGAAAATTAAATTTAAATCACATCTTTTCAAAGAGTACTTTCCCAAATTGTGCCAAGCAGAATTTGCCTCAATTTTTTTCAGTGTTCAGCTGAGAATATTTGCATTTATTACAGTATTTATTACATCACATTTTGATAGTTATTATGGCAACTTTTGTAGCTTTCTGTCTATTCCAAGAGTTTATAAGTTTATTTTGGCAGTGGTTTTGTCTTGTTAATTTTATTTGTTACCCCTGCTCCATGGAAAGGATGTAAAACAATGACCTAATCACATGCACATTTCTCTTTCTGGAGTGTAAACATAAGGCATTACAAAACAAATCAAATCTAGGGGTTGATAGATAGGGATTATGCATTCATTTTATAAATAACTTACTCTGGACTATTGTATAAAACATTTAACCTTTCTTCACAGTACTTACTTAATCTATAAAATAAAAAATAATGCCACTACTCTTTAATTTCTTCTTAGAGATATAATGTGTGCGTGTGTGTGTGTGTGTGTGTGTGTGTGTGTTTGGTGGCGGTTGGGGGTGGTTATTTAGAAACAATGAGAGGAAAAATGCCAAATGAATATGTTAATATTTTCTCAAAATATCCCCATCATTGTCACTTATTCACAGGACGTTTTATTTCATTGCATTTTTTAAATGTTATATGTTACATCTTCTTTCATTATTTCTCTCCAAGTAAAGTTTCAAAAATGATTTAAGGTGATTTTTTTTCATTTTCTATAACAAATGGTTGTGTTAGACTGTTTCTCAGCTATCAAGTAAATAATGTATAGTTAAAAGTTTAGATTCCTTCACTTAATTGAAACATTAAGAAATATTTTCAGGAGTTGATTTCTATGCTAGAAATAAAAAATGGAAAGCTCAACATTCTTTACAACTGTTCACACATCAAATAGATTTTTGACCCTTTCTGTAGCCTTTTCCATTTGTTGTTCATTTATCTTGGATGTCAGGAGCTTGTATTTCTAGGTGATGCTGTTAAATGTAGAATCACACCTAGTGCTCCCTATTTTAAGGCATTTTTTAAAGACTAAGATTAGTTTGAACTTCAAAACTTCATTTTTTAAAACTAAGATTAGTTTCAACTTCAAGTAATCTTTAGAAATAGAGAAGAAAAAATAAGCTTGAAACTCATCTATGGGACATTTTCTTTTGAATTGCATTTTTCTTCCTCCAAAGTAAAAGGAAATTAGTGTAATAACAATTATAGGTGACAAAAAAGCATCATGTTTAATTTGTTTGCATCATCTTCTACTTTGATGCATACAAACTTTCTTTTTTTTAAATAAATTTATTTATTTTTGGCTGCATTGGGTCTTTGTTGCTGCATGTGGCCTTATCGCGGTAGCTTCTCTTGTTGCGGAGCACGGGCTCTAGGCGCGCTGGCTTCAGTAGTTGCGGCACACGGGCTCAGTAGTTGTAGCTTGTGGGCTCTAGAGTGCAGGCTCAGTAGTTGTGGCGCCTGGGCTCTGTTGCTCAAACCCATATCCCCTGAATTGGCAGGTGGATTCTTAACCACTGCACCACAAGGGAAGTCCACATACAAACTCTCTAATAAAACACGCATACAAGTTTTATGTACATAAAATTTCTTGTACCATGTTTACTTAAAAGTGAAAACTTCCCCACTTCTATTTCATGGATCTTAAAAAACTATGCTTTCCATCAACAACTGTTGAGATTCTTAGTTGTAGAGAGTTTCAGTATTTATTGAACAACTACTTTTTGAACAGGTTTTTGTTTTTTTTTGTTTTTTTGTTTTTTTACTATCCACATTAAAAGTATTCATCACAGATAATTTGAATAATATAATAAAATGTAACTAAAAATGTGTTACTGCTTCTACTAAAAATAGCATTTTAATTTTTAAAATTACATTAATAGTAATGGTATCATTTGCTTCTCAAAAAATCTAAATAACATTAAGATAAGTAAATGCTACAGGAACTAATAAGAGCAAATCTGTGTTGAGCACTTATTGTGCAGGCACAGTTTTAAAGCTTCCCTTTTTCATCCTCAAAACAACCTTATGACTTAGGATTTCATGAATGAAGATCTCAAGCCACAAGAATTTAAGTCCTCTGCCCAAATTTAAGTAAACTTTTAAATCCATCTTTTTAAAATTCATCTTGTTTACCTGCCAGAGTCAAGAACCTTAACTCTAACTAGCTTAGCAAGACAAATTAGTGTCGACTGGCCTATATGTAGAGGACACGGATGTGATTTCTCTTTGTGACTTGAAACTGAGCCTCTCATCTCAATGGCAAGCCATGTTTGTCACTTCCGTGATGCTGTGGCATGGTGTGCCTGTGGGAATTGGCTTAGCACTAGCGTATATGCACGTGGAAGTATGTGTTACTTCCAACCCCCTTGATTCCTTAGCTCTCTAGCTTTACATTCTCAAATAAATCATCTACATGTAAGTCCTTATATCAAGCTCTGCTTCCAAGGAGAACCAAGGTTACAACACCCATATAGGACATAAAGAGAAAATAAAAGTATTGAAATTTGGAAGCATTTTTACTAAAATTCTACATTCACAAAGTAAATGTTATTTTGAGTTCAGACACAATTGAACTAAATGAAGCAAATACATACCTTTAGTAAATGTCAATATGCTTAATGAAATGCATAATTCAAATAAAATATAATATTAAGCATATCAGGAGAGTTGCTAATAACTACTTTGAAAATTTAGGAAATGAATAATAATTTTGTATTGATTTAAAAAATACATATGTGTTGGTGTATGTGTGTACTTTAATCTACTTCAAAACGCAATTTTAGAGGACTAGCAATATTTAAAAGAGGTAAATATTTTAAATTAAAACTAAGACTTATTCAATTTTAAAAGAGGAGGAGGAGCAAAACATGAATAGACTGTTCATGCAAGAAGTTACACTAATTATCAATCAGCATATGAAAACTGCATAATTTCAAACAAATGAATGTAAATTAAAGGAATGAAAATTTTTATCTATAAAACTGACAAAAAATTAGAAGCATCCTAGATAATACTCAGTGCTGGTTAGGATATAATAAAACTGACCTCTATTACTGTTTATGAAACAATATTTATACAATTTGACTCACTTATTTCTAAATTATGTCAATAAAATAATATAAAATGCAGGAGAAAAGTTACCTTACCTCGCAAAATCATTTTCTCCAACAGTGTATTTAATAGTGGAAAAGGGGCAAACAATCTAAGCATTCACCAGTAGGGTGATCTATTAGTTTCCTTTCTGCTGTATCAAATTATCAAAAATGCAATGGTTTAAAACAAGAAAAGTTTATTTAGATAGGAGACATGTTTTAGAAAGGGAGCTATTACCACAGATTACTGCAGTATAATATGAACTAGGTGTGGTAGACAGGGAAAAACCTTGCAAAGTCTGTTTCTTAAAATTCCTTTCTGTATCCCATTTTTTTTTATGGCCCATAAAACATGTTTACCAAACATTGCTCTTTTGATCTTCCTGTGAATTGTCTTCCTTCTCTTTGAAGGCGTCCAAGACCCCTACCTTCTTCTCTATAGTCATATATACTTCATTTTGCCTGACTGTCTTTGAAATCTCTCATGTTCAGAGTCCTCATATGTACATAATTAATTTTGTTTTTCTCCTGTTAATATTTCTTATGTCATTTTAATTATTCAGCCAGCCCAAATAACCAAGATGGGAAGGAGGAAATTTTCCCCTCCCCAACACAATCTAAATCTCAGCAAGTTATTTCATGGATATTGGCAAACTGACTCTAAAGTTTGTATCAAGAGACAAAACGCCCAGAATAGCCAACACAATATTGAAGAAAAAGAACAAAGTTGAAGGGCTGACATTACCTGACTGACATTACTTCAAGGCTTACTGTGAAGCTATGGTAATCAAGAGTAAGATGTTGGTGGGGCTTCCCTGGTGGCACAGTGGTTGAGAATCTGCCTGCTAATGCAGGGGACACAGGTTCGAGCCCTGGTCTGGGAAGATCCCACATGCTGCAGAGCAACTGGGCCCATGAGCTACAACTGCTGAGCCTGCGTGTCTGGAGCCTGTGCCCCGCAACGGGAGGGGCTGCGATAGTGAGAGGCCCGCGCACCACGATGAAGAGTGGCCCCCGCACCACAATGAAGAGTGGCCCCCGCTTGCCGCAACTAAGAGAAAGCCCTCACACGAAACGAAGACCCAACACAGCTATAAATAAATAAATAAATAAATAAATAAAGTAGCTATTAATTAAAAAAAAAAAGAGTATGATGTTGGTGAAAAAACAAATAGATCAATGGAACAGAATAGAGAGCTGAAAAATAGACCCTTGTAAATATAATCAACAGATCTTTGACAAAGGAGCAAAGGCAATGCAATGGAGCAAATATAGTGTCCTCAACAAATTGTGTTGGAACAACCGAACATCCATCCTCATGCAAAAATATGGATCCAGACAGAGATTTTACACTCTTCACAAAAATTAACTCAAAATGGATCATACCTACATATAAAATGCAAAACTGTCAAACTCCTAGAAGATAACATAGGAAAAAAATCTAGATGACCTTGGATTCTGCAATGACTTTTTAGATATAACACCAAGGATATGATTCATGAAAGAAATAATGGATAAGCTGAGCTTCATTTAAAATTAACAAATTCTGCTTATGAGGGACAATGCCAAGAGAACGAGAAGATAAGCTACAGATTGGGAGAAAAGATTTTCAAATACATACTTGATAAAAGACTGTTATCCAAAATATACAAAGAGCTCTTAAAATCCAACAGTAAGAGAACAAACAGATTAAAAAATGAACCAAAGACCTTAACAGATACTCCACCAAAATTAACTCAAAATTGGTTAATTATAAAATCTAAAATTATAAATTCTAAAATCATAAAACTCCTAGAAGAAAACATAAGGAAAAAACCCCTTGACTTTGGTCTAGGCAATGATTTTTTTTTTTTTTTTTTTTTTTTTTGCTTATAACCTGAAAAGCACAAATAACAAAAACAAAATCAATAAATAGGACTAACTCAAAATATAAGGTATGTAAAAGAATCAATCAACAAAATAAAAATGCAAGTTAAGGAATGGTAGAAGATATCTGCAAGCCACATATCTGATAACTAGTGTAATTTCTTTGTTAAATGTTTGGTAGAATTCACCAGTGAATTTATTTGGACCTGGTGCTTTCTTTTTTGTAACATTATTAGTTACTGATTCAACATATTTAATATATATAAGCTATTCAGGATTTCTATTTTTCCTTGTGTGGGTTTTAGTAATTTATGTCTTTCAGGGAATTGGTCCATTTCATCTAAATTATCAGAATGTTGGACATAAAAGAAATACTATGAATACTTCAATTATCATTCACTGCTCTTGTGTTTCATTTCTGATATTGTTAATTTGTGACTTCTCTTTGGTTTTTCTTGCTTAGTCTGGCTAGAAATTTATCAATTATATTGATTTTTTTAATGAATTATCTTTTGGTTTCATTGATATGTCTTTCTTGTTTTCCTGTGTCCAAATTTCATTGATTCCTGCTCTAATTTTTACTATTTCTCTTTTGTTTGATTTTTTTTTCTCCTAAGAAGAACTTCATTTTAAAGAAAGAAGACATTGAGATAAACATATCAGTTTTTTAATACAATAGTATGCAACAAAGACAATTTAACAAAAAAAGAAAAAAGACCACACAGAAACACACAAGCAATATCTTCAGAGAGGTTAGGAGTCAAAAAAATCCTCAAGCTTTTCACCTTTCATCCATTTATATTAATTATACTATTAAGGTTGCCAATAATAAACCCTCCTTAAATTCCTGTCATAAACTCTAATTACTCACTTGAAATTATTCTTTTAATGAATTTCTTGATTGCATTTGCCAATCAAGGAGTTCATTAAAAGAATGATAGTCTTTGTTAAGTTTTGTTTTCAAAGTTATATCACATTTATGTGGAGGATTAGAAAATATTTGTTCTGTTTCAATGTTCAGGAAAAGTTTATGTATCATTGAAATTATCCATTTCTTAAAACTAGTAGAAATGACCAGTGAGTCAGCCCAAGGCTGATAGTATTTTAAAGTGTAGACATTTGAAAATGTTCTCTATTTATCCTAAGATATTGGTCTGTTTGTATTTTCAATCCTTTCTCACGTTGGTATTGGTAAATTGTCATTTGAAATACATGCCTACAAGGACAGTGAAGTTGGCTGGTTATTACTAAGTTGTATGTACTGTATAACCTTTAGAGGGATCATGGGAAAATGAAGCTTAAACATTTGAAGATTAAGTGTTTTACCAGAGGGACTGTTTGGTAGTTTACAAAGCGATTCCTATCTCCTGCAGTGAGAGAGGGGGACACAATTTAGGAGCAGGCTCAAGGTTTGCCAGTTTGAATTGCGGAGCTCCAGAGGTTTTAACACATGATGAATACTTAGGCTATGATGATGATAATGACACAAAAATGTCTCATACAGTTATTAGACACACAAAGACATGCACATACTCAACAGATAGGTTTATTAACTATGACAAGAGGATTATTTTATTAATTAAATGGGAGTGGATCATCATAAAAGTCTTCATCCTTGTCATCTCCACGTTGAGTAGGATGAGGAGGTGGAGGAAGAGGAAGGGTTGATCTTTCTGTCTCAGGGACGGCAGAGAAGGAAGAGGTAGAAGGGGGAACGAGAATCAGGCACACACTCGGCATAACTTTATGGAAATACACTGTAATTTCTGTCTGACTTTCTTGCCTTTTCATTTCTCTAAAAATGTTTCTTTACAGTACCAATTTTCCCACCATTTGTTCTAGTTTCAGTGCCATATCATAGAAGGGTCTGCGTCATAAAAAAAGTCAAAAGCAATCTTGAATAATGGAACCCTTCTGCCAGATTGTCTAATGTTAATTTGTTAGCAGGCACATCTTCTAAGATGTCTTCCTCATCAGTTGGTGCTTGTTCAGAAGCACTCATCTCCATCAAGTTGTCTTCTGTTGATTTCTCTGGTGTAGCGTCTACTAGCTCTTCAATTTCTCCAAGATCCATATCTTGAAACCCTTCACCCTCACCTTTTTTTTTTTTTTTTTTTCCATATCCACAGTCTCTTTTATGATTTTCTTGATTGGCTCTGTTGTAAATCCTGTGAAGTCATGAAATCTGGGCACAGTTTTACCCAGCAGGAACTTACAGTTTCAGGCAAGATAACTTTCACTGCCTTTTCTATAATAACAATGGCATCTTCAATAGTGTAATCCTTCCAGACTTTGATGATGTTGTCTCTGTCGGAGTTCTCTTCCATACCGTTGATAATTCTTTCCATAGAGTACCATGTGTAATGAGCCTTAAAGGTCCTTATGATCACCTGATCTACAGGCTGAATTAGAGACATTGTGTGTGGGGCAAGTAGACCACTTTGACACCTTTGGTGTTGAAATCATGGGGTTCTGTGTGGCCAGGGACATTATCCAATATTAAAAGAACTTTAAAAGTCAGCTCCTTACCGTCACAGTACTTCCTGACTTTTAAGGACAAAGCATTGATGGGACCAATTCAGAAAAAGCGTTCTCATTGTCCAGGCCTTCTCGTTGTACAAGCAAAAGACTGGCAGCTGGTGTTTATCTTTTTCCTTCGAAGCTCAGGGGTTAGCAGCCTTATAGGTAAGGGCAGTCCTGATCATAAACCCGACTGCATTTACACACAACAACAGAGTTAGCCTACCCATTCCTGCCTTAAATCCTTGTGCTTGGTTTTCTTCCTTACTAATAAATGTCCTTTGCGGAATTTTTTTTCCCCCAGAATAGGGCATTTTGTCTGTATCAAAAACCTGTTCAGGCAGATATCCTTTTTCCCCTGTGATTTTCTTAAAGGCACCTGGGAACTCATCTGCTGCTTCTTGGTCTGCAGAAGCTGCTTCTTCTGTTATTTTGACTTTTTTTTTTTTTTTTTTTTTAGCCAAACCCCTTTCTAAATTTATCAAACTATCCTTTGCTGGCATTAAATTCTCTAGCTTTAGATCTTTCATCTTCCTTTTGCTTTACATTATCACATGATGACTTTGCTTTTTCTCATATCATATTAGAGCCTATAGGTATGCTTCCCTTATAACAATCCTGCACCTACATAAAAGCTTCATTTTCAATATGAGATAAAAAATATTTCACAAAAAGTGCAAAGTTTTCACCCCTGCTGACGTAGCTGCAGCAACAGCTTAACAATTTTTTTTTTTTTTTTTTTTTACAGTGGTCATTTATCTTGGAATAGTGGGCAGCAACAGCTGTAGACCTCAATCTATGGTACATAACAAGCAATTCAACTTTTTCTTGTAATGTCATAACTTTTCTCTACTTCTTGGCAGCACTTCCAATATCATTAGTGGCACTTCCTATGGGTCCCACAGTGTTATTCAAGGTTTACAGTACTGCACTAAATACAATGAAAAATACACGAGAAACATGAGAGATCACTTTTTACTGTAATACACAATTTACTGGGGAAACAAACTGCTCACGAGAAGATTAGTGTTGTCACAGGCATCATAAGCAGATACTCGCAACCCTTGGGCTCACCACGGTAGCAACAGGAGGTGGCTACAAAATTACTGCAGTAGTACAGTATGTACTGCAGTTAATTTTATGCAGTTATGATCTAATACTGCATCTTTATGTTTATTTACATTTCTCTTGACTGTGAATGGAACATGTATGGCCTCGTAAGTGTTCGCATGCTCAAGTTTTGATAAGTTTTAACTTTTTATAATAGATTTGTGTATATTTTATGGTAGCAAGTGATAAAAATAGACTAGAATCCACATGTATTTTATCCATTCATGACATACCTAAATTTTCTTAATTATTTTGATATTTCTAGTCTACGTGGTTCATCTGCAGGTTTTTTCAAATTGTCACAAACTTCCAAAAATTTTTCCAATATATTTATTGAAACAAATCCACGTATAAGTGGACCCACACAGTTCAAACCCATGTTGTTCAAGGGTCAATTATACTTAAAAAACACGTGGACATGAGATCTGAATTGATACTGATATGTAGTGAGCCAAAGCATTGTCATGCTCTCCTATCCTTCCATAGATAGAATGGAGGCTTACAGAGGCCAGGTGATGAATGGAATCCTGGATAAAGTCTAGTTTATAGTGGATCTAGTAGGTCTGCTGACCGATCAGGAGGTCATTTCCTTGGTTCCTGAGTCTCTAATTTGGATCAACAACCTGGCAGTTGGTATAAACTTGGCATGTGTGGTAAAAGCTATCATAGCAAGGAAAAACTTATAGAAGCCTCTGCAGTTACACCCCTCACTCCTCAATCCCACTTTGGAAAGATAGTGAATCAAGAACAAAATCATATCTGAGAGAAAATGACAGAGATTAGTGCCACATTTGAAAATCTAAAGGATGCACACATGGCGGTCACATCATATCTCCTTTTAACTTGCCAGTGTAGCCCCTGCAAGAACGAGACAGAAGCTGGAGAATGACTGTAGACGACAGCAAGCTTAACCAAGTAGCAGTGCTGACTTTAACCACATTGTCAGATGTTATTTTGCTAGAACAGGTTAATAAGGTCTGTGATATATGATATGCTGCTACTGATCTGGTGAATGAGTTCTGTTCTGATCAGAAAAGAGGATCAGAAATAGTTTACATTGATATGAAAAAGGCAATATTTATTTACAGCTTTACCCATGGCTTTGTTAGCTTGTTACTCTTATAATCCAAAGATATCTGGACCATCTGGACATCCCACAGACACACACTGATCCATTACATTGATGACATCATGCTCTTTGAACAGTATGAGCAAAAATTGGCTAGTATATTAGACTTCTCAATAAGATATATATGCTCCAGAGGATTAGAGATATTTCCTACAAAGATTTAGGAACTTGACACTTTACTGAACTTAAAGAGTCCAGGGATCAGGGGTGTGATGGGATATCTGCCCCAAAGTAAAACACAAATTGCTGCATTTGGCATTCCCTGCCACAAAGAAAGCAGCACAGTGCTTGGTAGCCCTTTTATGGGTTCTGGAGGCAACACAGTCCACACCTATAAAATAGCTCTCCCCATATATTAAGTGATATGTCAGACTGCCAGTGTCATACCCACCAGAAAGCATCCTCCATGCAATGGGCACTAACTGTTGTTACTGCTGAATGTTCACCTTGCCAGCAACAGAAACCAGTACTAAGGCAATAAAATGGTAATAATCTTGGAGGAGACAAAAACCAGACAGTGAGATGTAAGTCAAATACCTTGGACCCCTTTCTGATCTATAAGGGCAATCATTTGGTCCCATTCTCCAGGGCCTTACAGAATTGCCTGGTTCACAGGCATGGAATCCCACAAAATGTAGCGTCTAAGAAGGGGACTCACTTTACAGCGAAGGAGTTGTGGGAATGAGCCCATGACCATGAAACCAACTGGTCATATCAACTGCTACACTTTCCGGAAACTGCCAGCTTCTTAGAGCACTACAACAGCCTACTGATAGCTCAGCAGAAGTTCCCCTCTGAAGGCAAGTCATTGCAAGGATCAGGAGCCATGCTTCAGGATGCAGTATATGTATTAAATCAGAAATTCTATGTCCCCAGTAATAATACATGGTACTGGGAAAAGGTGGAAGTAGGAGTGACTCAATTTACCATTTTCCCAATAATCTATTGAGGAAATTGGTATTTTCCACCCTTGCAAATCTGGGCTCTGCAGATTTGGAGGTCCTATGATCTGACAGGGTTAATGAGTTGAGTAACCTTTTACATAATCATAATTACATAATAGATAAATCTGAAACTCAAGTGATCTGCCTGAGTGACTCTTGGTATTTCCTGGACCAACTGTAACTTTGAATGGACACGTGCAGCAATTTGGCCTGAAAAGTTATAATTACCACGTATTCAGATTCCTGAGGAATGAAAATTTGGGTTACACCACGAGGTAAGCCTCCATCACCTTCCAAAATGATAGCAGAGGTTAAGGAGAAAGTAGAGTAGATGGAAGAACTGCACTGTTCGTCCAAGACTTTTCATACCTAATCCTTCCTTTTTTTCATTTCTTTCACAAGTTCCATACCTACAGCATGTTATAAAGGCACTCCCTGCCTCCGCTTATTCCTTCCCCCTTTAACTTTCACAGGTGTTCCCCCAATCTATCTCTTGCGTACCTAATATTGCCTTGGTGTCTGCTTCATTCAGGGCCTGAATTGATAGAACTACAAAATATTCTTATGCACAAAATACATAAAAGCACACAAAGTAAAAGAAAAGGTGGTGTTTTTAAGAGCTCAAATATAGAGCAAAATAAAATAAAATAAAATGAAACTACTTTATAGATAGCATATCGCTTGCTATTCTTTTCCCAGAAAAGTGACTGGTCATTCTTAGAGAATATAAGGATGAGTGTGAGATCAGGCAGAACATTATTTATAAGTTCTATTGTACAATTGTATACAATACAGCTATTATATAACCACAATAAACTCTTCAAATTAAATATAAATGGAGGACTTCCCTGACGGTGCAGTGGTTAAGAATCCACCTGCCAATGCAGGGGACACAGCTCAATCCCTGGTCCACAAAGATCCCACATGCAGTGGAGCAACATAGCCCATGCACCACAACTACTGAGCCTGTGCTCTAGAGCCTGTGAGCCACAACTACTGAGCCCGTGTGCCACAACTGCTGAGGCCCGCATGCCTAGAGTCCAAGCTCCACAACAAGAGAAGCCACCACAATGAGAAACCCGCACACTGTAACAAAGGGTAGCCCCCGCTGGCCGCAACTAGAGAAAGCCCACGCACAGCAAAGAAGACCCAACACAGCCAAAAAAAAAGGACACATGCTAAATATATGCAAGTTAAATACAAACACTAAGGGAATGTAATTGAAAAATGTACCACTGATCACAAATTTTTAAAATGGTGAAATCCTGCAATGATACGTAAATATTAAAGAAATGTAAAATTTACATTGCCTCTATGAAGAAAAAAATAATGTCTACACTGATGTATGGGGTTAAATAGTGTTCCCCCCAAATGCATGTCTACCTTAAACCCCAGAATGTGACCTTATTTTGGAATCAGGGACTTTGCCAAGGTAGTTAGTTAAGGTGAGGTCATAGTGAATTAGGATGGGCCCTAAATTCAGTGACTGGTGTCCTTATAAGAAGCCATAGGAGAATAAACAGAGGAGAAAAAGGTCCTGTGATAGCAGAGGTAGAGATTGGAATAATATGGCTATAAGACAAGGAATGCCAATGTCAACCTGGAGCCAACAGAATTTGAAAGCAGTAAGGAAGGATTCTTCTCTAGAGCCTTTAGAGGGAACAAAACCCTACTGACACATTAATTTTGGATTTCAAGCATCCAGAAGTGTGAAAGAATAAATTTCCATTGCTTTAACCCCCCAGTTTGTAACTATTTGTTCTGGCAGCCTTGGAAACTAATACAATTGAAAATATAGAAAACATTTTACAATATCCAACAGTTCACCTTACTTGAAATAGATATGGATATGTCAGTATTACATGAATAAGTAGACTTCTTAGGACATATGAACCTTGATTATGAAATGTTTGGGAAAAGGACATCCAAGTCTAGAGTTTAAAACAGTTACTGTCAATGTATTCTTTTCATACCATGTCATTAATACTTGGCTTTGAATATACTTCATTAGTCATGGTCATAGAACAAGTGCTCACTGGCTGACAGATGTTGGTTCTGAGTCCCCCCCCTATACTATAGCCTCTATAATATCACAAAGTATTTTGACTGATAGGATTACTTTAACCCTGAAAGCTTTAGAAAAAAAAGAAGAGGAAGAAGAACTTCTCCTAGGGGAGCAATCGCTATTTGAAGACTTTAAGTTTTGTTTGTTTTTTTTTATTAACTCAATCAGTGTAATGTCAAACCATTACCAAAAACTGAAAGTTGAGTCCTATTCATGGACTGTCATAGCCAAAAGTGAAGCTTACTGAGCTGAAAGGGGAGTCCATGATATGTTTCTTAATCATGCTTATATTCGCAACCTCAAGGTATAAGCATTGTGTCTCTTCAGTAGGATTCTAGCTTTTTAGCTGCTTTCAATAAAAGACCTATGCATGATACTGGTTAAATACAAATCAGTGAAAAAAAATTTGCTTATTTACATTCCAAATGTAGCAGACCTTCAACTTTAGAATTTACCCACACATGTAACTCTTTCCTCAGCTCTGAGCATATACACAGCTTTTTTTTGTTTTGTTTTGCTTTTTTTTTTTAAATTTACCTGGAATGTTGTAATCATTTCACAACACACATGTACATTTTTTTAACATCTTTATTGGAATATAATTGCTTTACAATGTTGTGTTAGTTGCTGCTGTATAACAAAATGTATCAGCTATATGTGTACATATATCCTCATATCCCCTCCCTCTTGCATCTCCCTCCCACCCTCCCTATCCCACCCCTCTAAGTGGTCACAAAGCACCGAGCTGATCTCCCTGTGCTATGCAGCTGCTTCCCACTAGCTATTTATTTTACATTTGGTAGTGTATATATTACACAGCTGTTTTTGATAGCCAAAAATATTAAGACTGAGCTTTGCTCTTGACTCATATTATTGCTAAATGGATTAAAGCAAGTAAATACATATTTGTATGGTGTTTCATGCTAAATAATTTGATCCTTTCTTAACAGTTTGTTTGTAATTCTGTTCTCATTCCTCTTGTCACCATTGCTGTTGTCATCATTATCATCATCATCATCACCATCACCCTTATTCAGCATCTCTTACTTGATATAATTGAGCTAGGCAATAAAGATATAATAGTGAGCCCAGATCTTACATTTGTTAGGGCAAAGCAAAATGGATGGTTGCAATATGATATATAATAGATATTACATGGCATTACAATGTGCTAAAAGAGTACAGAACAATGGCACTTAACCTGTATTTGGAGGGTCATCATTTCATCAGGAAAATTCTTAGTCATTCTTCTTATCTCAGTTTAGTTACTCTTCTGCTAAGAAGTCATACTAGAACTAAGGTAAGGGAGAGCATGGTGTTTTGAAGAACTAAACAAAGTTGAATATAAATGCATGAAAGAAAAGAATAAAATCTGGTGTAGCTCAAGTACAGAGTTCAAGCCCGGATGTTGTGATAAATGAGGCAGGAAATGCATTATGGTGCTGCATCATGCATGGTTTTGTAAACTTTATTATGATATATAGATTTCTTTCCCAAAGCAAAGGTGAGCTTCTCCAGGTTTCTTAGATTTCCTATGGTAGTTCCTACCTCCAGGCTGTAAACATGCTTGTTTCTCAGGCTACAATAAACCTACTCCCATTCTTTGCCTGCATAACTCTAACATCTCTTAGGTCTCAGGTTTCATATCACTTCCCCAGGGACACTTTGCTGTGATTTGCAGAATCCAAAGATGACCCACAATGACCCACACTCTAAATACCGTTCATTGATTGTGGGTAAAAACTATAAATATGATGAGATATAATTAATACAAAGGGATTTTATCCTGGGTAGGCTTGACTTAGCCAGGTACCCCTTAAAAGAAGGTGAAGTGTCAGAGAAGTTCTTCTGTTTAGCCGGAAAGAAGCCATCATATTGTGAATTGCCTTTGCAAGGAGCCACAGGAGACCTCAGTCCTACAACCACAAGGAACTGAATTCTGCCAGCAATTTGATTGAGCTTGGAAAAGGACTCTGAATTTTAAAAGAGACTGCAGAGACAGCTGACATATTGATTTCAGTCTTATAAGATCCTGAGCAGAGAATCCAATTAACCTGTGTCTGAACTTCTGATCAATGGAAATTGAGATAATAAATTTATGTTGCTTTCAGCTGCTAAATTTGTGGTAATTTTTATGAAGCAATAGGAAAGTAATAGACTTCTCAAATTGTTACACTAGGAATTTTCCCTGATATACTACCACAGAACTCAGTTCTTTCTGTTTTGTTCACTCTTGCACCAGTACTGTACCTGGCATGTAGTGTGCACTCAAAAAAAATATTTATTAACCCAATGAGACATGGGGAACGATTGAAAGGTTTTAAGCATTGGAATGAAATGGTAAATACCCTGAATATTAACCATAATTACAAACAATTTTGTACATGACCTGTTCCCAACTAATTTGTTAACTACATTTTCCACCATTGGCAGGCTCCCTCACCAGCACCACATCCTCTAGACATTTGCCTGACAGTTGTGTTTCTCTCTACATGCTATTTCTCTGATGATACATTATTTTCTCTCTGTTCTATTCTTACTTGCCTGCTTTCCCCATTTTCTTGTGTTAACCTGAAGAGCAGTCACTCCTGAATCCTGCCCACCCTTCATTGCCCCAACATGGCATATGATCAGTGAAGCCTTCCTCATTAGCTGTGCTTCCCGTGAAAGTCACCTTTGGTATTCAGACGACATACATGTGAGATATGTACTTAGTGTTCAAGAAGTTAGGAATGATTCACATCAATACCAAGCTCTGCACTTTGGCAGAATGAACTCTCACTGGCTTGTGGCTTTCAGGTTTAGAACTGTCCACTCAATAACTACAAGCATCAATCTTGGAAGCCATTTGGCAACTAATAGCTAAAGAGAAAAAAGTAAATATTTGCAATTTGTCCATCAGATTAGATTCTGAGACACTGCTACTTTCTTATGTGATTTTCATAGACTAAATACATATTTCTGTTCTTTTCATATGAATGCATTTTTTTTAACATCACCAGTGTACATTTAAACTTTGAATACTTGTATATTAGCATGGATAAATTCCAAGAATTGGTTCCCCCCTCCAACTGTCTTTTTAAACTGTCATTTCTTACCCTCTCAATGTTTGATGTAGAATGGAAAACATAATTTACTCCATTTTGTTGTACCTCATTCCATTTTACTCCCTTTTTCATTAGTCATTTCCCATTTTCCTCCTTTTGTGATGTCCCAAATATGGCTGCAAAAATCATTGCATTGCAAGTAACCCCTTGGATGAGAGCTATTACTGGTCTATAATATCCTAAGAAGTGGCGGGTCATGAGGCCTTTTAAGCATGCTGCTTGAACATACACACAAATGAGCATGTGTTATTAGTGAATAGATCTCTCAGAAAGCCACTGAAGTGACTAAACTTATATTTATTTCTCTGTGATTCCAGAGCAGTTATTGGATCTAGGAATCTCCAAATGAAAAATCTTTCTACTTTCAAATACATGTGTTTCACTCTTTCTCTCTCTCTGTGTCTCACTCATCACTACAGATGTAAACATAGACGCTGAAAGGTATTAGGAACAAATATGGAGCTGCTTATGAATCTATGGGCACTGAAATTTCTGTTGCTTGTCCTTTCTAAGAAGGAAGGAAGTGTGGGACAGAAGGAATTGAGACAATATGCTGACTCTGGGGGAAAAAGTACCCTCCATTGTAGGGGTCATACTTGAGAAAGCTCAGGTTAAGTATGCAAATAGTCAAACAGTTTAGAATTATACACAGAGTAACTGTTACATTACAAGAACACAATTTGACAAGAAGTATAATAAAACATACTCTTCTATGTCCTATCATAATAAATTCTTCAAGGATCTTTGTTCCTGCTAAAATAATCTTTGTCATAGAAAATAATTTACTTAGCAAAACTTTGCATTAATCTTAATACACATACTTGTAGAACACTTACATGTATAAATAAAAAAATAGAAAATGATATATCACAACAATCAGTAAGAATATGAAGTATCGCACTTTACTCAAACCTAATTTTTTTCTATTTAAAATACTGGATAGCTAAAACTGAATATGATTGCAGAAATAAACAAGGTGTGCAAATACAAATGAGATTAATTAAAGGAATGATTTCAGGCTTTCAGAAAGAAAGAGCTAATCTCTCCAGGATTGAAAACATTTTCTAGTTCACAGCAATTACAGTCAAAGCTAATAAAAACAATTTCTATTTGCACTAAAGATCAGCTACCTAATTTATAAACACAGCGGAGTTCTACATCTGCATTTTGCATCAGCCACAAGAAGCCAGGATCAAAATGTGCTGGGTAAATGCCACAAAGGTCTTCTGTGTTACGTGACCAAGGGGGACCTAGTGAACAAGACGGGTGTTGTGTTCCTTGTGTAACTTTAACACATGTCACTAATTACTGTGCAGTTAAAACTTTGTAATGTTTTCCTTTGAAAATAAATTTGCATCCTTTAATTTTTAATGAAGAATAGGCAAACTGGCCAGAATTCATAAAGTCCATTTTGTCCAGAGAATGCTGGCTCAAGTCTGGTGACTACATTTTCATTTTCTTTCATATCTTTACCAGTTGAAGCAAAGCTGAAATACCTTTGAAGTTAATGGGTTTAAATAGGCTCAATAGGTGGTTCTGAGCAAACAAAGTAAAAGAAAATTCCTGGTATTCAACAACACAGTCTAAAGAAAAAACAAAACCAAAACAAAACAAAACAAAAACCCTAATTTTTCAGAAACTTTACTTCTCTCTAAATTAAACATGCCATGTGGTCCATGAAGATGATATTTTCAATTTCAATTTCTAAGAAAAGTTAGCATGTTGTTGTTGACTTTTTCAGAATATTTTGAGACTCACAGAATATGATTTTCTACTTCCTAACCTATAGCTGTAATATTTCAAAAGAAACTGTGTTTAAAAAATTGGAAGAAAATCATGAGTATTTATTGAACCTAGGACATGCAACAAGAACTTATTAAAAGCCTACTCATTATGGGCTAAGAATATATCTGTGCTTTGAAAATACAAGGTAAATAGGACAAAGTGCAGCTCTCAAAAAGTCTTCAGTGTGGTGTGACAAATGACACAGAGATTTTTGAAATATTATATGGTGACATAAAAAAGCTATGCATGAAGTACTGAGAAGTGTAAGGTAATATTGTTTTAAAGGATGCACACAAATAAATGAAGAGTAGATAGTCCATGCAAAGCAAAAACAATGCTATAGAAGTGAGAAATGTAATGCTATGTACAAAAAATGTTGTCCAGTTTGTCCAGAATATGGAATATATTTGGGCATATAAATTGGAAATTGTTGCCAGCTAAGTATTCAAGAGTTAGATCATGAAAGACTTTGTAAGCTGTGCTAATAAGTTGCTTATTTCCTGAGTTCATTAGTGATATTTTCACATTTTGCTTTATACCTAAGATCATATTAATGACAGATATGAGGTAATCAAGATTCATAGCTGTTGTCACTATTTGCGGATGACATGATACTATACATAGAGAATCCTAAAGATGCTACCAGAAAACTCCTAGAGCTAATCAATGAATTTGGTAAAGTAGCAGGATACAAAATTAATGCACAGAAATCTCTTGCATTTCTATACACTAATGACAAAAAATCTGAAAGTGAAATTAAGAAAACACTCCCATTTACCATTGCAACAAAAAGAATAAAATATCTAGGAATAAACCTACCTAAGGAGACAAAAGACCTGTCTGCAGAAAATTATAAGACACTGATGAAAGAAATTAAAGATGATACAAATAGATGGAGAGATATACCATGTTCTTGGATTGGAAGAATCAACATTGTGAAAATGACTCTACTACCCAAAGCAATCTACAGATTCAATGCAATCCCTATCAAACTACCACTGGCATTTTTCACAGAACTAGAACAAAAAATTTCACAATTTGTATGGAGACACAAAAGACCCCGAATAGCCAAAGCAATCTTGAGAACGAAAAATGGAGATGGGGGAATCAGGCTCCCTGACTTCAGACTATATTACAAAGCTACAGTAATCAAGACAGTTTGGTACTGGCACAAAAACAGAAATATAGATCAATGGAACAGGATAGAAAGCCCAGAGATAAACCCACACACATATGGTCACCTTATCTTTGATAAAGGAGGCAAGCATATACAGTGGAGAAAAGACAGCCTCTTCAATAAGTGGTGCTGGGAAAATTGGACAGGTACATGTAAAAGTATGAAATTAGAACACTCCCTGACACCATGCACAAAAATAAACTCAAAATGGATTAAAGACCTAAGTGTAAGGCCAGACACTATCAAACTCTTAGAGGAAAACATAGGCAGAACACTCTATGACATACATCACAGCAAGATTTTTTTTGACCCAGCTCCCAGAGAAATGGAAATAAGAACACAAATAAACAAATGGGACCTAATGAAACTTAAAAGCTTTTGCACAGCAAAGGAAACCATAAACAAGACCAAAAGACAACCCTCAGAATGGGAGAAAATATTTGCAAATGAAGCAACTGACAAAGGATTAATCTCCAAGATTTACAAGCAGCTCATGCAGCTCAATAACAAAAAACGAACAACCCAATCCAAAAATGGGCAGAAGACCTAAATAGACATTTCTCCAAAGAAGATATACAGATGGCCTACAGACACATGAAAGAATGCTCAACATCATTAATCATTAGAGAAATGCAAATCAAAACTACAATGAGATATCATCTCACACCGGTCAGAATGGCCATCATCAAAAAATCTAGAAACAATAAATGCTGGAGAGGGTGTGGAGGAAAGGGAACCCTCTTGCACTGTTGGTGGGAATGTAAATTGATACAGCCACTATGGAGAACAGTATGGAGGTTCCTTAAAAAACTACAAATAGAACTACCATACGACCCAGCAATCCCACTACTGGGCATATACCCTGAGAAAACCATAGTTCAAAAAGAGTCATGTACCAAAATGTTCATTGCAGCTCTATTTACAATAGCCAGGACATGGAAGCAACCTAAATGTCCATCGACAGATGAATGGATAAAGAAGATGTGGCACATATATACAATGGAATATTACTCAGCCATAAAAAGAAATGAAATGGAGGTATTTGTAATGAGGTGGATGGAGTTAGAGTCTGTCATACAGAGTGAAGTAAGTCAGAAAGAGAAAAACAAATACAGTATGCTAACACATATATACGGAATCTAAGGAAAAAAAAAAAAAGGCCATGAAGAACCTAGTGGCAAGACGGGAATAAAGACACAGACCTACTAGAGAATGGACTTGAGGATATGGGGAGGGGGTGGGGTGAGATGTGACAGGGTAAGAGAGTGTCATGGACATATATACACTACCAAATGTAAAATAGATAACTAGTGGGAAGCAGCCGCATAGCACAGGGAGATCAGCTCGGTGCTTTGTGACCACCTAGAGGGGTGGGATGGGGAGGGTGGGAGGGAGGGAGATGCAAGAGGGAAGAGAAATGGGAACATATTGTATATGTATAACTGATTCACTTTGTTATAAAGCAGAAGCTAACACACCATTGTAAGGCAATTATACTTCAATAAAGATGTTTAAAAAAAAAAAAAAGATTCATAGCTGTTAAAAGGCTACCGTCATAGTCAATGCACAATATTGTAAATATTTAAATCAAATGATAGTGGGAGTAGAGAAGAGAAGAGCAACATCTACTTAGGAAATAAAATTAATCACCAATCAAAATCTTAACAACGAATTGCACCCATGATAATCAGCAAGAGACTACCAAAATATAATGGATATGTAACTATTCACATAGAAGAGATTTAACAATAAAACTGGACAATTAAGAAACAATAGTTTAAGAGGATATTATGAAAAATCAGTCAACTATACACACCAACTATCTGTCTCACCTATGATATTGGAATTACAAATGTGCACTTAAGTGAAAGAACAATATTTTAAAACTGAAATTTAGACACGGTGTAAAGAAAAAGAAAACCTCTGCATATCACAATATTAAATACCAAATAAATGTAAGTTTAGAAGAAATATCTCTCAGATTATCCACTAACACAGAACAGTTTCCAATTAGGATGTTACCATGCTGAAAGCATAGGAAAAAAAATATTCATTTCCATTTTCCTGATTATTAATATTAATGAGCTATTAGTTTGGCTGTATTTATTACCATAAACGTTAAAGATGGCTAAAATGAACAGACAGGGCAAGCAGAATGCAACACAGTCAAGCATACTAAAGTCTGAAAGAATGTAATTGGATTTATTCCAAGTCGTAGTCCTAGAAAAAAATGATTATCCATTCATTCCTCAATGTGATAAAGTCTGTCTACAAAGTCCCACAATTACATCATACTTAATGGTGAAAGGCTCAATGCTTTCCTCTATTTTAGGAACAAGGCAAGGATGTCCAGTCTCACCATTTCTATTTAGCATCATGCTGGAGGCCCTAGCCAGTGCAAAAAGGCAAGAAAAATAAATAAAAGGCATACAGAGTGGAGAAAAAAATAAAACTATAGATAACATGATTTTTTGCATAGAAAATCTCAAATAATATACAAAAAAGATTTTAAAATTGATAAATGAGCTTAATAAGATTTCAGGATATAAGGTCTATGTATATAAGGTAAACTTATGTTTCTACAGTAAAAAAAATATTTGGTACTTTAAGTAAAAAAATGACTTTACATACAATAAAATCCTTAAATATATTTTTTTACAAAATATGTGTCGCATTTACATGCCGACACTACAAAACACTGATGATAGTAAAATAAACCTTAATAAATATATCTATAAATATACATTGTTCCTGGATTGGAAAATTCAATATTGTTAAGATACCAGTTCTCCCCTAAACTGATTTATAGATTTAACATAATATCTACCAAAATATCAGCAGGATTTTTTATAAAAATCTACAGACTTATTCTAAAATATATACAGGAAGGCCAAGGAACAAGAATAACCAAAACAGTTATGGGAAAAAAAAAGGCAGGAGGACTTACACCACCTAATTTCAAGATTTACTATAAAGCTACAGATATCACAACAAAGTGGTATCAGTGAAAAAATAGACAGATAAAAGGAGCAGAATAGAATAATAAAAGGAATGGAAAAAATAAATGGAACACAAGTCAACCCACACATGGTCAATTTATGTTCAGTAAGAGATATGAAAGCAATTCAATAGAGAATAGATAATTTTTTTGACAAATGGTACTGGGACAACTAGATATACATATGAAAAAAGTAAACCTCAACCCATACATCACAATTTGTATAAAAACTAAGTCAAAATGGATCACAGACCTGTAAGTAAAATAAAATACTACTAGAAGAAAACATGAAATCTTTGTGACCTTGAATTAGACCAAGATTTCTTAGGTATGACACTAAAAGCATAACTTGTAAAATAAAAAAATGATAAACTGGATTTCATCAAAATTAAGAACCACATTTTAAAAGACACTGTCAAAAAACAGAAGGAAAAGCCAGATACTGGGAGAAAATATTTACAAGTTATATATCTGATAAAGAACTCACATTCAAAATACAAAAATAACTCACAAAATTCAACAAAAAGAAGATAACCAAAAAACTGGCAAAAATTTTAACAAATACTCCACAAAGGAAGATATAGGGATGGCAGACAAACACATGAGAAGATATTACTCACTAGGGAAATGCAAATTAAAATCACAATGAGAGTCCAGTACACATTTACTACATTGCTTTAGAAAAGAGAAACAAATGAAAAGAAAAGGCTTGACTAAGTTTTCATATAGTGCTATTAGGAATGCAAAATAGTGCTGTTGCTTTGGAAAACGGTTTGGCAGTTTCGTATAAAGGCTAACATACACTTAGCATATGACTTAGGAATCACAGTCCAAGTTATTTGAAATGAAATTGAAATGAAAACTTATGTTCACACAAACACCTGTAGTTGAATTCTTATAACAGTTTTATTCATAATTGCCCATTTCTGGAAATAACAAGAACGTCCTTCAACTTGGAAATGTATAAACAAACTCAAGTACTCCCATACAAGAGAATACTACTCATCAATAAAACTGGAATGACCTATTGACACATGCAACAAGTAGAATAGATTTCAAATGCATTTTACTATATGAAAGAAACTAGGCTCAAAAGTGCATTATTGGGGGCTTCCCTGGTGGCGCAGTGGTTGAGAACCTGCCTGCCAATGCAGGGGACACGGGTTCGAGCCCTGGTCTGGGAAGATTCCACATGCCGCGGAGCAACTGGGCCCATGAGCCACAACTACTGAGCCTGCGCGTCTGGAGCCTGTGCTCCACAACAAGAGAGGCCGCGATAGTGAGAGGCCCGTGCACAACGATGAAGAGTGGCCCCCGCTCGCCGCAACTAGAGAAAACCTTCACACAGAAACGAAGACCCAACACAGCCAAAAATAAAAATAAATAAATAAATTTTTTTTTTTTTTAAAGTGCGTTATTTCATTTATATAACACTCTTGTAAGGAAAAAAAACTACAGGGATAAAAAACAAAACAAAAAAAGACCAGTGATTGCCAGGGGTAGAAATGGAGGAAGGTACTGACTTATAAAGACACAGGGGAATTTTTTGCTGATGAAGGAACTGTTATATAACTGACTGTAGTAGTGAATACACAATTTATTAGTCTTGGCTCACCAGACTACACAATAAACAAGTTATACTTTACTGTATGAAAATTACATTTTAATAAAAGGATAGGGGAAACAAATTTCAAGGTGAAAAAGATTGATAATAAAAAGAAAACTACTAAAACATTAATCAATAAAACTGCTGAATTGACTTTAAATCTAGATTAAAGAAAAATAAAATAAAATCCCAATTCAAGAATAATTTTGTGAAAGGAGAAAACTCAGAGCTGAGACCAGTCAGTGCAGGTTCAAGGAGCAATGTGGTCAGCATATGAGGCAGTTTAACAGGTGGCTTGTAGGGATAGTTCAGACCCTTACACCATGATCAGGCAGTATATTTGGGTGTGTATCAGCTCCAAGGAAGGGCCTCTATTTTTTAATTTGCCAATTCAGAGGAGTAATATCTTTTTCTAATTTATTCCTTGGAGGGAAGGCTAGCAATCAGTTTGTAGAGGCCCCTTCTGATTTCAACCACAGAAACTTTAGAAGGGCTAAAAATGAAAGTTTTTACTTATGTTGTGGAACCCTAATTGAGGCCATGTCTCAGGTCCCTGATATGTCCTAACTACAAGTAACTCAAAAGTAGTTATTCCAATCCTGGGTAATGTGAGCTGCTAGACTGGGAATACTTGGTATCTTTGTATATGATTTCCTTCACCTTTTAATGCACCAACATTCAAATTATAGGGGTCCCAGAAGAAGAGAAAAAGAAAAGGTTTGAAGATATTATAGTCAAAAACGTCCCTAACATGGGAAAGGATATAGTCAATCAAGTCCAGGAAGCACGGAGTCCCATACAGGATAAACCCAAAGAGAAACACGACGAGACGCATATAAATGAAACTATCCAAAATTAAATACAAAGAAAAAGGGCTTCCCTGGTGGCTCAGCGGTTGAGAGTCTGCCTGCTAATGCAGGGGATGTGGGTTCTGGCCCTGGTCTGGGAAGATCCCACATGCCACAGAGCAACTGGGCCTGTGAGCCACAACTGCTGAGCCTGCGCGTCTGGGGCTTGTGCTCCGCAACAATAGAGGCTGCGACAGTGAGAGGCCCACACACCGCGATGAAGAGTGGCCCCCGCTCATCGCAACTAGAGAAAGCCCTCGCACAGAAACGAAGACCCAACAGAGCCAAAAATAAATAAATAAATTAATTAATTAAAAAAAAAATCATGCCTCAGGGTAGCATCAGGGACTGTAGTTTGTCCAACCAACCTCCCTGTTGTACATCTTTGGAAAAAAAAAAAAAAAAAGATCATCATGGAATGGAGACCCAACGAAGACCCAACATAGCAAGCAAGCAATCAATCAATAAATAAATCTTTAAAAAAAAATACAAAGAAAAAATATTAAATGCAGCAAAGGAAAAGCAACAAATAACATACAAGGGAATCCCCATAAGGTTAACAGCTGATCTTTCAGCAGAAACTCTGCAAGCCAGAAGGGAGTGGCAGGACATATTTAAACTGATGAAAGGGAAAAACCTACAACCAAGATTACTCTACCCAGCAAGGATCTCATTCAGATTTGACAGAGAAATCAAAAGCTTTACAGACAAGCAAAAGCTATGAGAATTCAGCACCACCAAACCAGCTTTACCACAAATGCTAAAGGAACTTCTCTAGAAGGAAACACAAGAGAAGAAAAAGACCCACAAAAACAAACCCAAATCAATTAAGAAAATGGTAATAGGAACATACATATCGATAATCACCTTGAATGTAAATGGATTAAGTGCTCCAAACAAAAGACACAGACTGGCTGAATGGATACAAAAACAAGACCCTTATATATGCTGTCTACAAGAAACCCACTTCAGACCTAGGGACACATACAGACTGAAAGTGAGGGGCTGGAAAAAGATACTCTATGCAAATGGAAATCACAAGAAAGCTGGAGTACCCATACTCACATCAGATAAGACTTTAAAATAAAGACTGTTACAAGGTATAAGGAAGGACACTACATAATGATCAAGGGATCAATCCAAGAAGAAAACATAACAATTATAAATATTTATTCACCCAACATAGGAGCACCTCAATACATAAGGCAAATGCATAACGGCCATAAAAGGAGAAATCGACAGTAACACAATAATAGTGGGGGCCTTTAACACCCCACTTTCACCAACAGATCATCCAGACAGAAAATAAATAAGGAAACACAAGCTTTAAATGACACAATAGATCAGATAGACTTAATTGATATTTTTAGGAGATTCCATCCAAAAGTGGAAAAATACACTTTCTTCTCAAGAGCATGGAATGTTCTCCAGGATAGATCACATCTTGGGTCACAAATCAAACTTTGGAAAATTTAAGAAAATTGAAATCATATCAAGCATCTTTTCTGACCACAACACTATGAGATTAGAAATCAATTACAGAAAAAAAAAATGTAAAAAACACAAATACATGGAGGCTAAAGTGTGCTGCTAAATAACCAAGAGATCACTGAAGAAATCAAAGAAGAAATTTTAAAAAAAACACAGAAACAAATGACAATGAAAACACAACGATCCAAAACCTATGGGATGCAGCAAAAGTAGTTCTAAGAGGGAAGTTCATAGTAATTCAAGCTCACCTCAAGAAACAAGAAAAATCTCAAAAAAATCTAACCTTACATCTAAAGCAACTAGAAAAAGAAGAACAAAGAAAACCTAAAGTTAGTAGAAGGAAAGAAATCATAAAGATCACAGCAGAAATAAATGAAATAGAAATGAAGAAAACAATAGCAAAGATCAATAAAATTAAAGTTGGTTCTTTGAGAAGATAAACAAAATTTATAAACCTTTAGCGAGACTCAAAAAGCAAAATGAGGGAGAGGACTCAAATCAATAAAATTAGAAATGAAAAAGGAGAGATTACAACTGACACCGCAGAAATACAGAAGATCATAAGAGACTACTACAAGCAACTCTATGCCAATAAAATGGACAACCTGAAAGAAATGGACAACTTCTTGGAAAGGTACTACTTTCCAAGATTAAACCAGGAAAAATCAGAAAATATAAACAGACCAATCACAGGTAATGAAATTGAAACTGTAATTAAAAAGATTCCAACAAACAATAGTCCAGGACCAGATGGCTTCACAGGGGAATTCTAGGAAACATTTAGAGAATACCTAACACCTATACTTCTCAAACTATTCCAAAAAATTGTGGAGGGAGGAACAACCCAAACTCATTCTACAAGGCCACCATCACCCTGACACCAAAACCAGACAAAGATATCACAAAAAAAAGAAAACTATAGACCAATATCATTGATGAACATAGATGCAAAAATCCTCAACAAAATACTAGCAAACAGAATCCAACAACACATTAAAAAGATCATACACCATGATCAAGTGGGATTTATCCCAGGGATGCAAAGATTCTTCAATATACACAAAACAGTCAATGTGATACACCATATTAACAAATTGAAGAATAAAAACCATATGATCATCTCAATAGATGCAGAAAGAGCTTTTGACAAAATTCAACACCCATTTATGATAAAAACTCTCCAGAAAGTGGACGTGGAGGGAACCTACCTCAACATAATAAAAGCCATGTACAACAAACCCACAGCAAATATCATTCTCAATGGTGAAAAACTGAAAGCATTTCCTCTAAGATCAGGAACAAGACAAGGATGTCCACTCTTGCCACTATTATTCAGCATAGTATTGGAAGTCCTAGAAACAGCAGTCAGAGAAGAAAAAGAAATAAAAGGAATCCAAATTGGAGAAGAAGTAAAACTGTCACTGTTTGCCAATGACATGATACTATACATAAGAAATCCTAAAGATGCCACCAGAAAACTACTAGAACTAACCATTGAATTTGGTAAGGTTGCAGGATACAAAATTAATGTACAGAAACCTCTTGCATTCCTATACACTTACAATGAAAGATCAGAAAGAGAAATTAAGGAAACAATCCCATTTACCATCACAACAAAAAGAATAAAATTCCTAGGAATAAACCTACCTAAGGAGGCAAAAGACCTATACTCAGAAAACTATAAAACACTGATGAAAGAAATCAAAGGTAACATAAACAGATGGAGAGCTATACCATGCTCCTGGATTGGAAGAATCAATATTGTGAAAATGACTATACTACCCAAAGCTATCTACAGATTCAATGCAATCCCTATCAAACTACCAATAGAATTTTTCACAGAACTAGAAGAAGAAATGTTACAATTTGTATGGAAACACAAAAGACCCCAAATAGCCAAAGCAATCTTGAGGGAAAAAAAACGGAGCTGGAGGAATCAGCCTCCCTGACTTCAGACTATACTACAAAGCTACAGTACTCAAGACAGTATGGTACTGGCACAAAAACAGAACTATAGATCAAAGGAACAGGATAGAAAGCCCAGAGATAAACCCACACACATATGGTCACCTTATCTTTGATAAAGGAGTCAAGAATACAGAATGGAGAAAAGACCGTTTCTTCAATAAGTGGTGCTGGGAAAACTGGACATCTACATGTAAAAGAATGAAATTAGAACACTTCCTAACTCCATACACAAAAATAAACTCAAAATGGTTTAAAGACCTAAATGTAAGGCCAGACACTATAAAACCCTTAGAGGAAAACATAGGCAGAACACTCTATGACATAAATCACAGCAAGATCCTTTTTGACCCACTTCCTAGAGAAAGGGAAATAAAAACAAAAATAAACAAATGGGACCTAATGAAACTTAAAAACTTTTGCACAGCAAAGGAAACCATAAACAAGACGAAAAGACAACCCTCAGAATGGGAGAAAATATTTTCAAACGAAGCAACTGACAAAGGATTAATCTCCAAAATATACAAGTAGCTCATACAGCTCAATATCACAAAAACAAAAAACCCAATGCAAAAATGGGTGGAAGACCTAAACAGGCATTTCTCCAAAGACATACAGATGGCCAACGAATACATGAAAAGATGCTCAACATCACTAATCATTAAAGAAATGCAAATCAAAACCACAATGAGGTATCACCTCACACTGTCAGAATGGCCATCATCAGAAAATCTACAAACAATAAATGCTGGAGAGGGAGTGGAGAAAAGGGAACCCTCTTGCACTGTTGGTGGGAATGTAAATTGATACAGCCACTATGAAGAACAGTATGGAAGTTCCTTAAAAAACTAAAAATAGAACTGCCATATGACCCAGCAATCTCACTACTGGGCATATACCCTGAGAAAACCATAATTCAAAAAGAGACATGCACCCCAATGTTCACTGCAGCACTATTTACAATAGCCAGGACGTGGAAGCAACCTAAATGTCCATCGACAAATGAATGGATAAAGAAGATGTGGCACATATATATAATGGAATATTACTCAGCCACAAAAAGGAACAAAATTGAGTTATCTGTAGTGAGGTGGATGGACCTAGAATCTGTCACACAGAGTGAAGTAAGTCAGAAAGAGAAAAAAAAAATACTGCATGCTAACACATACATATGGAATTTGAAAAAGCGGTACCTATATATGGAATTTTAAAAAGCAGGGCAGGAATAAAGACACAGATTTAGAGAAGGGACTTGAGGGCACGGGGGGGAAGGGGAAGCTGGGATGAAGTGAGAGAGTAGCACTGACATATGTACACTATCAAATGTAAAATGGATGGCTAGTGGGAAGCTGCTGTGCACAGCACAAGGAGAACAATTTGATGCTTTGTGACGACCTAGAGGGGTGGGATATGGAGCATGGGAGGGAGGCTCAAGAGGGAGGGGATATGGGGATATATGTATACATATAGCTGATTCAGATTGTTGTACAGCAGAAACTAACACAACATTGTAAAGCATTTATACTCCAATAAAGATGTGAAAAAAAATAAATTGCCATTATTAATTCACTATAAAATATAAAGTTGCAATTTAAACCTGTTGGCAGCATCAGTATGGTTCATTTAATTAGTACCTATGTGGTAGGCATATTAGCATGTGGCTCTAATAAAATTATATCAAATGATATTCATAGCCTCATGTAATGTCAATGATGGAAGAAACCTCACTCTAAACCACTTATTTTGTAAATGAGGCAATGTGCATCCAAGAAGGCTCCAAGAGGTAAAGTGGGTTTTCTAAGGCCAAACAGCTAATTAGAAATAGAACTGAGTCTAAAACCAAAGTCTCCTAAGCATTAAAAGTGATTTTTTTCACTATTTGTATTAAAATCTCTCAGTTTTTTGTTTCTTTTTAAACATTCACTTTTTTATATTCAGCAGAACAATATATTAGATTGTGCCAGTTATCAATAGGGAGAAATACTACTCATTATAAAATCAATAGTCCACCATAACCACTATTAATATCTTGGCATACTCCTTTCTATTTGTGTGCAATTTTATATGATAACACATACACTTTTGTATTCTGCTTGTTTTCACTTAACATGTAGTCAACATGCCAGATACATTTTTCCAGGCAGCTCTGCCTACTTGGGCATTATTACTCCAAATGGCTGTGTAGAATTTCTTCCAGTGGGTGCATTATAATTTATTGAGCTCTTTTCCTATTGTCGGAAATTTAGGATATTTAGCACTGCAGTTGAAAATTATCACCGTACTATATTCAAAATCCAACAACATCTGATTGAATCACCCTGCTTCCTTTTTCAAAGAAAAAATAGATGACTAAAAAAATTTAAACATAGACGTCAGGTGAGATAATTTAAGGTCTAAGTAATAAAAATAATGAATCACAGAAAACAATTCAAAGTGATTGAAGGATGACTCAAGAAAGTTACGGACTCAAGAAAGACCTTCTTATTTCTTTGCACTTTAAAAACTGATCCCTAGCTCATTATTCTGTATTTGTTTCTCTTTGCCTTCTACATAACTAACTGAAATCCAAATTTTAGCAACAAATATTGTCTTTGTATTGTAATTTACATCTCAAGCTAGTATACTTTTTTCCCCCAATCATTAATCTAATAACATTTTCTCATAGATATTTGTATACTTTCAGGGTGAAAAAAAATTATATGTCACCTGGTTCATCCAGGAGATCAATAATGGTTTGACTCACTTGAAGTTACACATCTAGTTACAGCAGTGCCAGGTCTCATGGTCCTCCCTCCAGAGTTCATTTCCCTGCATTAGGCTACATAGTAGCAGTAGTAGTAGTGGTAGTAGCAGTAGTAGTAGTGGTAGTAGCCGTAGTAGTAGTAGCAACAACAGCAGTGGCAGTACTGGTGGTAGTAATGGTAGTGGTAAAGCAGTTAATTTTTGTTGAACTCATTTTAGGTTACATGCACAGTTTTAAGATCTTAGCATACTTTACTTCATTCAATCCTTACATAACACCCACAAGGTAAGAATCTACTTCTAACTCCAGATGACAAAAGTGAGAATCAGAAGTCACATAGCTAATAAGTAGTGAATCTGGGACTCTAACTCTAATTCAGAACTTAAACACTTTGCTATGACAGTAATAATAAAACACTGAATAATAAAGAATTAGTGAAATATTTAACTTAATATTTATACATACTATTTAATATTAATGTTTGATATTTAATAAAAATGAGTCATCCATAAAATGATTTTTCATAAAAAGAATGTCTTCAATTTACCTGACTATTATTTTAAACATAGTTTGACATGCAACAATATATATGTGGAAGTGATCAATTTTCATATACAATGTAGACATCTGGTAAAATAATTATTTTATCTCATAAAATTCAGATTTCAGAATTTTTAAGATTAGGTTTCCTATATACCAAGAATGAACACGTGGAATTTGATGTTAAAAACATGTTACAATTTACATTAGCTCCCTCCAAAATGAAATAAGTATTAATTTAACAAAATATGTACAAAATCTGTATGAGGAACATTATAAAACTCTGATGAAAGATATCACGAGAGAGCTAAATAAATGGATAGATAATTCCTGTTCATGGATAGAAAGATTCACTATTGTCAAGGTGTTAATTCTTCCCAAAATTGATGTGTAGATGCAACACAATCCCAATCAAAATCTCAGTGAGTTATTTTATGAATATTGATAAACTGATTTGAAGGTTTATATGGAGAAGCACAAAACCCAGAATAGCCAACTTAATACTGAAGAAGAACAAAGTCTGAGCACTGACATTACCTGCCTTTAAGTCTTACTATAAAGCTAGAGTAATCAAGATAGTGTGGTACTTGCAAAAGAATGGACAAGTAGACCAACAGAAGTATAAATATTTTAATATTTCACATAAATATAGTCAACTGATCATTGACAAAGGAGCAAAGACAATACACCTGAGCAAAGATTGTCTTTTCAACAAATGGTCTTGGTACAACTGGATATCCACATGCAAAGAAGAAAAAGAATTCACATAGAGACTTTATACCCTTCACAAAAATTAACTCTAAATGAATCACAGACCTAAATGTAAAACACAAAATCATAAAACTCCTAGAAGATAACACAGGAGAGAACCTAGATGACCTTGGGTATGATGATGACTTTTTAGATACAACGCCAAAGGCACCATCCATAAAAGAAAGAATTGACAAAACTGGAATTCATTAAAATGAATATTTTCTTTTCTGCAAGAGACATTGTCAAGAGAATGAAAAGACAAGCCACAGACTGGGAGAAATATTTGTAAAAGACACATCTGATAAAAGAGTATTACCTAAAATATACAAAGAACTCTTAATACTTAACAATAAGAAAATAAACAATCCAATGAAAAAATGAGCAAAGACCTGAAAAGCCACCTCACAAAAGAAGATATATAGATGGCAAGTAAGCATATAAAAAGATGCTCCCTAGCATATATCATTAGGGAACTGGAAATTTTAAAAAAATGAGATGGCACTACTCATGTTTCAGAATGGTCAAAATTAAAAACACTGACAACATAAAATGCTGATGAGGATGTACAATGAACGAGAGCAACAGGAACTCCTCTTTTCTGGTGGGATTGCAGCCACATTGGAAGACAGTTCAGCAGTTGTACAACACCAAGAGTAAGCCCGGATGTAAACTATAGACTTTGGGTGATAATGATGTATCAATATAAGTTCACTTATTGTAAAAAACGTATCACTGTGGTGTAGGAGGTTGATAGCGAGGGAGGTTGTGCATTCATTGGGATGGAGGTATATGGGAACTCTGTGCTTTCTACTCAATTTTGCTGAACCTAAAACTGCTTTAAAAATAAAGCCTACTAATTAAAATAATTAAGATTAGAAAGTAATATTTGTATAGATCATTTCCATAGAAAAGATGTTTCCTTAAACTTCATAGGAAAATATTGCAACTACAGTAGTGTAACCAGTGACCACAATACATATAAATGCATAAAGACTGGCTATTAAATCACTGCCAAGAATTTTTGCACTTCCAGAAATATTGAAGAGGCAACTGTGTGATTGTTCAAGAGCAAGTGCCAAGACGTGCACATTAAATTCCTCATTGGCTCTTTTCCTATAGCTTAACTATCAGTATTTGATTTCACATGAAGCAGGAACCTAAAAATACCACATTCATTTTTACTTCTCATCCTGCAGTCTTCTCTGCCCCCTCAAATATTAGCTCTTGCCCACTTTGCAGAGCTTTCTGTGACTCTCAGAAGAGGTTCTTAATTCTTGGCTAATCTTGCCTCTATGTCTCACAGGTGCTGTAGCCTCATTTATCTTCTTTCTCTCTGGAGTTGTACAACCAAGAACTGTCACGCCCACAAATACAGCTAAGCGTGATTGTGTTAAGAGCTGGAACTCAGCTTCAGCTTCCCGCAAACTCCATTTTATTCTCACTGTCCCTTGGGGGTAAGTTGGAGAGGAATGTAGTCAGGAATTTACAGAACCAAAAGCACGTCAATTCTCCCTCCAAAGCCATAAAATGTGAAATGCAGTTCCCAAACCCCTTATTCCTGTGATTAGAAATTAGAGATTCATAAAGATTGACATTGAAATTTTGCAAAGAATCTGTAATTATACCCGAACAAATATACAGGGGGAAAAATGAAAAAGGAGACAATTGACTATGACGCCACTCAGAACTTTCTTAAAATTACACAGAAATGCTTCCCATTTTATTTTCCAAAGCTAAAAAAAAAAAAAAAAAAAAAGTGCTCTGCTGGAAAGAAATTGAATGACAGTCAATAAGAAGGTTTCCCATCTACTATTTACGTTGTGACACCCACACACACTCCACTCAGACCATGTTTTTATATTTTTGATTGGAACGAGCTGTTATTAAATGTGAAAAGGCTGAAATGCATTAGTAATAGCTATTAATTATAACAATTTATTAAATGAATAAAGGCAGCTGGGACCTCAGTTTGTCCCTGACACTGTACAGATGAAGCTATAAAGAGAACACACAAAAAGGTTATTTCTAGTTGTTCTACAGTGCTTCGCTTAAATCTCAAGCTTTTGTTTATAGTCATATTGTGATTGCTTTTGTCAGAGCTGTCCATCCCCAGGAATCTTACTACTGTCACATATACAACCAAATAAACAAAGCTCAACCAATCTCCCATTGCCACTCTTCCCTTGTAGAATACCCTATTCAGGAGGACTTCTACGTTCAGTATTACAGTATGAGGAAAATTGGACAGGGAGACAAAAAGCTATGCAAATGCCTCATCATCTTGACTTTTTAAAAAGGTAGGAATGAGTAAATGCTTGAGGGATCAAATTATGAAAGACGGTGGCTGAAATATTTCAGGGACGAAAAGTGTTCCACTCTCGTACGTTTTTACTTTTGCAGCAATGCTCTATAATAACTTCATAGGTAAACCAATACCTTACTGCTATTTTTCTTTAGCTACTAGTCCTGCCTGTAAGTAAAAATAAGTATTCTGACTCTAATTTCTATTGTAATCTATCTCATAGAATGAATGAGTGAAAAACACTTCGAGGTACATAAAGATATTACTTCTTTGTAGATGGACCTATCTGGATTGTCTGATTTAAAGTTGGAGTGGGCTTTTCTGAGAATCCGTTGGAGTGGGCTTTTCTGAGAATCCTCCTACCACCATCTGTGTAGATGTTGACTGAAATTAAGTAACTTTTCACCTCTGGTTTCCTTGACACCACTCAGTAATTTGCCTACCAGCCTATCAATTCTCAAGTCACTCTATGGAAACTGCTTTCCTCGTCTTTTCTCTTAAATTTTGTGTTACCTAAGCTACTATCTCAGCATTTTCCCCCTTATCACCTTTATTCTCATTCATTTCCTTCTCTCTTTCCTCTTTTTACTAAATATATAATAGAAAGTTCAGAAAAATGGAGGCAGTTGTGAAGGAAAACTGAATTCAGTTCTAGGCATTTGAATTTGTGTATCTGTTATCTAACTTGGGTGAGGGGCAGTCTTACGTGGCAACAGTTTGAGAGTGAACACTGTATAACTGACAGCTAAAATTTCAGGGTGATTGTGACCTTCGAGAGGAAGAATACACAAATTTCCCCAACTAATGTGAATAAAGAAAGAAGATGAACCAAAATAAGGACCAGAACTAGGAGCATTCTTTCTGTGACTTCACAGATTTTATTCTCATTTGCTGGGCTGTGTCACTATGACCAACAGTGAAGGATTAAGTTTTGTCAGAGGTCAAAGTTTAACTTAGTCATAATTATTGTAGGTATCGAACAAGAGAGTTGGGGGATAGCTAGAGGCTACGAACCTCAGCAAAAAAGCTGCTAGTGAAAATGAGGGGGATCAGCTACAAATAGCCCCATAATGGTAGCTGACATTAAATCAAGTGAAAATACTATTTCAAATGCCAAATATGAAGCAGAATTTGATGGTCCCTGAACTTGAGACTCAGGAGGAAAACCAGAAAAGGGAAGCTAAAGGAGATGGGTATGAGAGAGCGAATCAGAATGTGGAAGTTTCTACTGAGAACTAGAATCTGAGTCAGTACAAAGTAAAATGAAGTCTGAATTCAGATTGGCTACGTCTATAGAATCACTGGCTCAGGATGCCCAGCTCCCCTCTGCTAGCTTGAAGGAGATTCTGCCCATCTGGATTGGAGGAGAAAGTAAGAATAACAGCCATTTAATGAGCAGAAAAACTGTTAGACATAATACCTTTACTTGCCCCAGATGTCCGGATGGAACAGAAGACGATTCAAACTAAATGTTACTGATAGATCCAGCACATGTTATTTTCCTCCAAGTTGGTTGTGAAAGGTAAACTGAGTTTGATTCACTTTACACGTTTTTCTTACAGTGAGCAAGCAATAAATGTATTGATTCAATCAATATGTCCAATCAATGAATGAATTTTATATAATAATTTCATCACTTAGTATTTTAATAAGGAGTACTAAAATGAGAAGTAAAGCAGTTCCAGTAAGTGAAAAGTCCAATTGGCAAATTGGCCTTCATAGGTATTTGGTAACTGTTCTTTGATGGGCTGTGAAACGCTATCCTTATCGTAAGACATCCACAATCCCTGAGTGCTGCTTGCATCCACATTTTAAAATGGTGTATATGGGGGTAACGTAGTAGAAGAGTGAGGAAATAAAATAGCATCTAACTTGAAGGAAATAGTTATATACATTCTGATGGAGACTCAGTGATATTTTAGGGACTGTTCCACCGTGAGTTAAAAGTATTCAACACAATTTTAGGATTTCTGAAATTGATGCCTCAGAAATCTTAGTCATATAAGCATTCATTATTTATCCTGCAAATATTTTAAAAACTACTTGATAATAACCAAGAGTTTTTTTCTACTCTAAAGCCTAAAAGACAATAAAGAAAAAATTAGGAAAAAGTTTCTGCAATCATTTTTTTTTCTTTTCTCACCTTGAGAACATTTAAAAATTACAATAATTAAATCCAATGTACCTGTCTGATCTGGCTTAAATAATGTTAAGAATGTGATGAACCAGAAACTATCAGCACAGCATCCAGCAATTACTACTTGACTCAGTGGTAAACAGGTGCTCAGTGCAGCTGTAGATTAACCCAGACTCCACACAAGGGAAGAAAAGTGGATGAACGCTCCATAGCTTCAGAGAGGAGAATCTGGTATGTTTCCCCTGTATTTATTTTTTATTAACCACATATTACTTTTGCCTGATTATAAATCAGTTAGGCACAATTTCTCTGTGTTAATTTAGGAATTAACATGGATCATTTAAAAAATAATTACTTACATGTCAATAATGCCTTAGCACATATACTTTTATACATTTGTTTTCAATCCTGTTAGATTTTTTTTAAAAACTCTGGTGTTAGTGAGAATGACTAAAGAGGCAGAAAGTGGTACCTTCACATATTGGGAAAACATACCATCAAGAGATACATATTTGATGAAACATTTTTTGAGAGCAATGTATATGCTAAGTTCTGCACTCACAGGTAGGTACTGTTAATTCCTTCCTAATACATTTATTCACAACTCATCTGTCTATAGATGGATTCATTCACTGAATTAAATTTCTCAAGCATATAGGGGAAGTCAGAAAGAATTTAAGAGATTCTGACTTTGATCAGAAAGCTAGAGTACGTTTTGGATTTAGAACAAGCCAAAGTGAGTTCTAAAATAAGTAGGATTTGTTTTCAGCTGATCCATATCAAGCCGATTTTACAATTATTGAAATGGTTTTGAGATTTAAAATAGGCTGCTTTGGGGACTTCCCTGGTGGCACAGTGGTTAAGACTTCACGCTCCTAATGCAGGGGCCCTGGGTTCGATCCCTGGTCAGGGAACTAGATTCCCACATGCATGCCGCAACTAAGACCCAGAGCAACCAAATAAATAAATATTAAAAAACAAACAAACAAAAAAACAGGCTGCTTTTCTGCGCCAATCCACCGACCCTCACTTTGGGTACCATTTTCACCTTAGACATCCCAGATTTCCCCACAACTAAAGGAGTGGTTCCTAACAAGTGTGGGATGGCCTTCAGACTCTATTCAATGCTGGGAACAGTGTCCATTGATGGTGATGCCCATGCCCTAGTGGTTGTTAGTTATTTTCAATATCTGCTCTGATTGTTGACTAATTACTAAACAAGGCAACTTGTGTTTGGCTAAGTGATACCAAAAGTGTGGTGTCAAATTTTTAAAAAAAGCAGTTTTACTGAGTTTTTTATTTTCATCACTTTGTGATGGTCTTTCAGCCAGCAAATCCAAACAAGAGAATTTGAAAGGTGTGCATCACTGTTATGGCTGACATGGTAAAAAATGCTTGAAATTATTGTTATTCCTATTGCGCTAAAAATAAAACATCTTTAAACAAAAGTGAACCCATGTCAGTATCGTTATGAAAACTGTCAGTTCTACTTTTCAAGAGTAGAAGTGAATCAGGGTGTGCATTGACTCCTGGAAAAAAACAGCATCTGTCACCAATCAACCTGGGGCCCCAAGGATGGGGAGACTTTTGAGTACAGTGTCACATAGTTCCTGAGACTCAGGGGCAGAACTCAGAGGCAGATAGTGGTTGAGCCACAATCCCAACATCCAGATCAGTATTCCACACAAAGACAATATAACTACAAGAACATCTCCCCATGCAGCAGGTACAGATTATTCTATTTGTGCTGATATTTTATCACTAAGGTGCGAAAAGTTACAATCTTAATTTTATTAATCATGTATAAACTTGAAACATATGCAAATATGATTGAAGGCATTGATAATAAAGGAATGTAACAAATCTATGAGATTTTTTTTGATTAAGCAGATTGTTGGAGATCAAAAAAGGTTCATAATGTACTATGTGGTTGAAGATGCAAGGCATTCTTATATATGTTTATAAATTGATGTAACATTAAAACATTAAATAGATTAATACTCTTACATTGACCCTTTAATTTCATTTCTGGAATTTATTCCACTGGCACATCCACATATGAAAGCAATTATATATGTAAAAGTCAAATCATTACAGTTTTTTTTTTTTTTGGTAATAAAAAAACGTTTAGAAGAAACAAAAATGTCTATTAATAGGAAACATTCTATGAAACATTAACATAAAGGAATACAAGGCATAAAGAAATGTCACTCTATATGTACTGCTATAGAAAAATTTCCAAATAATATTTTAAGTGAATGAAGCAAGTTGCTGAAGAGCATGTAGATGTAGACTAGTTTGATGAAATAAAGAAAACCTATACATTCTGACAGATATATGTGTTTGTGTGTATATATGTGTGTTCATATATACATATATATGTTATGTATACACATAATGAAGACATAAGAAACCATTAATAGTAGTTGCCTTTTGGTGTAGGAAACTAAATGGTCAGGAAATAGGAGAAGGAGAAATACTTAATTTTATCCTTTTAAAATTTTGTACAATGTACTAGGGCTACTTATTAAAAATAATTTTTAAAATAAAAATAAAACTAAATCACCCATTAATTGCCATTGGTATAGAGCCCTGAGCTAGGAATGTAAAATACCATTTCATATACTATACTCTCTGGCTTCTTCCTTGCCTTAACTATTACTATGCCCCAAATCAACAAAAAGTGGGGACTTCTATCAAACATTTCATATGTGCAAGGATCTCTTGGGCTCTTCAATGTAAAAAAATTACTTTCAATTTGATTTAGGGCCTCAAAATGTTAGATTTAACAATGAATTCTGTACTTTCCTTAAACAGTTCTTGGAAACACTACACTAAAATCTAAGGTGAAGCTTGGATAATCAATGCTTCTGGGGATTCTATGTCCTACTCTCACTTTTCTGAAGAAGTTGCCAGCAGCTTGCAAACAGAGTGTTTGCTGTTTTAATATTGTGCTGGCATTTGTTTTCACATTATGTATGTGTGTGTATATGTATATATACATATATTTGTGTGTGTATATATATATATATAGACACACTTAAATGACATTGCAGAATTTGGCAGCAAAGTGGTTTACTTTTGTATAAAAACATATTTATATTTTATTGAAACCCTTTTTGCTACTGCAAGTATTTTAAAAAAAAACACACACAAACAAGCTTTAAGCAACTCATGCTTGACACAGAAGCAGCAAAATGAATTTAAACAAGTATAGTGAGGAAAATAAGGTGGCAATGTTAAAGAAGAAATTATTTATGACGCTTGAAAACCAGAAAGCAGACTTTATTCGAGGAGAGTCATGGCAATGGGTGTAGGGATCACTGCAATGGGATCCTGCAGTGGGGAAGAGAGACTGGATTCAACTCAGAATACAGGATCGGCAAGTGGAAATGTACAGCCAAGGAGCAGGGTGGGTGTCAGTAGATGGAAACTTACTAAGAGGAAACATCAGGGGTAAGGGGAGAGTCTGGCTAAAACGACCTAATAAGTTTCTTGCTGCAGACAGGCCAGGGAGATCAGATATCACCTGGAGGACAGTGGAGGATGAGGAACCTGATCAGATATCAAGATATCAAGCGTGATCAGATATTAAGCAGGGTGGCAGAGGTGGGGGGTTCCTGCTAAAACTGGATTTTACAAGGAAGTATACAGATGGGCCTAGAAGAAGGTTCAGGAGTCTGACTAAAGCTTAGTCAAATAAAAAATCTTTATCAGCAATTTCTTTTTGCCAGGTAGTAAAATACTCTGGTCTCTTTGACATTAAGTTAATGAATCCCTGCATATAAACATCTCTCTGAAATCAGAGATATATTACTTAAGATATTGGAGTAACTGGTACAATTGTTTTGGAGAGCAAGGTAAGGAACGGCATCTTTCATTTATTTATTAAATATAATTTAAAGAGTTTATGAAACTTCTCAAGGTCTTTTAAAATTTATTAATAAATTTTTGTATATTAATGTTTTATGAGTCTTACCATTAGAGATCATCTAGAATTTACTTTTAAGTACATTGAGTTTAATTTACCTTAGACCAATATTTCTTGCAGTACTATTCATTGCTTTCTTCTTTGAATTACAAAGCTTTTTAAAATAAATGTAACTGGAAGAATGAAATTTTACCTATCTCCCTTGCCCCCCTATGAGAAGGGACTAGGTAAAAGAATGATGCCTTACCTAAAAGCTTAATGAAGTCAATGAATTTAAAATTTATTACAGTTTTTAGCATGTTTCTTCTGTTTGGTTGCTTTTATTTTTAGTTAAAGGAGGAGGTATTAAGGTACATATGGCCCAGCCGGTTTCCATTAGGGTATTGTCTTTCAGAATTAATTTTCCTAAGTAGGTACACATGTGCTCATGTGCGTGTGTGCACGTGATACAGCAGTTTTTGGGCACCAAGCGTTTTTTTCTCAATTGAATGAATCCTACCTGACAAATGTACCGCTTCGTGAAAAGAGACAGATTTTGAATCAAAATTAGCTTTTGTGGGTAAGGATGTAATTGATGAAGACTCTTCTCACAGTGAAGGTGTGAAGAAGGTAAACCTACAGGCAGGGGAGTGAGTGAAAGGACTCACTTTGTAGGAGATCATTTGCAAATAAGCTGTAAAAAGTAATATTAGCAGCAAATCCTGAATATGTTTTATAAATATGGTGATTTTCTTTATCTTTCCTCAACCATTCAGTATATTCAGATGTAACCATGACAATAAACGTGGACCTCAGGTTACAAAAAAGTCTTCATACTTTAATATTAGATATAGATTCAGCATTTCATTATTCATTTTTCTTGAATAGAAGACTTACAAGAAGGAGAAAGCCAGCACAAGAGAGAGAGATTGGAGAAGTACTGCATAAAATGGATAAATTCATATAATTTAATTTAACTAAACACTCTTCGTGACTGAACTACCTAGATATTTGGGGCAAAATAATATTTACTTTCTTTTATTAGGGAATTCACATCCCTTAGTTCTTCAACCACCTTATTTTGGAACACTTCTTTCTAACAGTTTATACCTATTGCACATTACTGCTAAATGGATGCCTAAATTTCCCTTTAAATACTTCTTAATTATAATAGATCAAGTAACCAATAGATCAAGAGCTTTTACAAAGGAACAAATTTGCATACTTGGTAGGTTGAACCTATCACTAGTGACAAAGGTATGATTATTTTGGCTGCTTTGTTGATTATATCTATTCACACAAAAAGAAGTGGAGAATTAAAGAAACCATGTAGACATATACTACACCAAAATGACACTTTCATCCCAGATCACTAGTTTTCTAAGATAAAAATCTTTTCATTTGATTCAGTTGGAGTCATCAAAATAATTGATTAAACTATTTAGCTTGATCTGGGGAGACAAAGATTACAACGATTAGAAGCACCCTAATACAGTGCAACACGGACTATGCAGTAGATGTTCGATAATTGATATATAATGCCATGAAAATAACATGACAATAGTGATCTACAGTAATAAAGAAAACTCACCACAGCAAAACATAATAACCAGGTTTTGACAGCATATACTAATTTTTAAACTTTGCAAATGTTTACAGTGTTTAACATTAGCAAACAAACAAACAAAAAACAGACAGCTATCTTCAATAGCTTAGGGAACCAGCCACTCATTATTACTAATTATTTTGTATTCAGTACAGATACTTAGGACATCAATTTTGTTCTGAAGAGTTTGTTTTGTTGACTCTATGGCTCAACACTGAGATTGTGGCTAATGGATTTTCCTTATGGAATTATACATGACTGTATCTGTCCTCTGGTCAAATGCAACTTTCACTAACATCTGTGGGAATAAAAGAGTTAAAGTATTTCCTAATGGAACTACATTGCCTGTAATTGCAAAGTCAGTGGCCCCGATTCATGGAGATAAAGGTGGGGGCGGGGCGGGGCTATTTTAAAGGTAAACGGAGAGAAAATCTATTTGTGTATTCTAGGATAGTACCCCTTCAAGTGCCACTCTTGGAAAGGTTTTCCTGCTAAAGACCACTAAAGACACAGGGTTACTTGCAAGCTTTAGATTTATACTTCCTCACAGCATTCAGAGAAAGTAATTTCTGGTCAGAGGCTGCAAAGAACATGACAGTGACCCCTGAACATAGTAATCAGGCAGCCAGAATGGTTATAAGTACTCTTAGACAATAAAGATCCTAATGCCATAGGGGCTATTTGCATTAAGAAGCAGCCTGAAAACACCAAGGGGTGTTTTTAATAGAGCTGACTTCATAAAGATTCGTTAATTGGAAAAATGGAGGCAGGCAGGCAGGAAGGAAGGTAGGAACCATGAAAAAAAGGAAGGGGGGAAAGAGAGATGAAAGAAGGAATTCAAATCTAGCAAAAGCACACAAATGTGTAGAAGAATGCAATATAATTATGACATGTGATAGCAACACAGTCTCAATGATAACTTCATACTAAAAAAACCCAGAATTGTGCAAAGGTCTGCAATCAATCACTGAGGACTCCCGAGGCATATGGATCAGGAGAGAAGCAGGTCATAAGCAAAGAGGCTCAACCCATGATTAGAAAAGCACCAGTCTGACGAAAGTGTCATATGTGCATTATAATTACTTAATTAGATTTCAAAGCCTAACTGAATTGAAAATAAATTGAAATATACTCTTCTAACAGCACAGCTGTGGTGGTTGCTACATACAAAGTTCTGGGTCAAAGAACATGTTTAGCCAGAGAATACATGTTGGTATTTAAACCAGAAACACCTGAAACAGAAAAACTGAAACTTCCTTGTAAAACTCACTGAGGGGTGCTAACACTTGTACTGCGACATATCTGACCCCCCCTTATATGGGTAGCTGAAGAAATAGCTCCAATTCAAGAATGAGTTTCACCTTGAATATGATAACCAAGTATTGCCCATTTGTTCCAGAGGTTTCTTCTGTGATATCTTATTTATTCAATGAACTGCAACATTTTTTTCAAAACTTCTATGTTAATATATGTTAAATTTGTTATTTTCCTCATTGTATTAACTATGTTTTTAAGACATGAATTTAAAACTTTAAAAGCTTTAAAAAACTTTTAAACCTTTAAAACTGCCTTATTTGTGCATTTTTATACTGTTTATTTTCCAAAAGGCAACCGTTTTTTTCCCCAGAGCATCTTGGCATCTCTTTTCAATGGAAAAACTCTAGTTTTAAAATACCAGTCTGGCTGAAATCATTGTTATATCTGGCTAGTGATTAAAAGCTTACTGCTGGTCACCCAAGCATTTACACTGTTTACTACAGACTACTCAAGTTAATAATTTAATGGTTTATCGTTAATAAAATACAGTTGCTTTTAAGAAGCAAATTATTGCCAGAACAAAGTAATTTATCTTTCCAACATCAGACATAAAAAGAGAGTTGTAATATAAGGCACAATGAAAAGCTATTCACCTTTCTTTCAAGGCGTTCTATTTCCCTAAGACATTGTAAACTATTGTTTTAACTGCTACTGAGTCTTGCTTCAACAGTACAACATACATATTCCTAGAAGAACCGACATATCAGTATATAAATATAAATGTTAAATATTTAATTCATACTAATTGTATTCTCCCTTAATAAAGTTATTTTCTTAAAGTATTGGTTTGTTTACAAATGAGAAGCTGTAGATTCGGTTAAATTTCCCCCAAAGAACATTAACCATAACCATGTTAAAACTATTGATACTTTAAACATTTATATAGCACACCCATTTTATATACAGTTTTTTTACGTTATTCTCCTGTGCTGCAAATGAAGTCATGTCTCTTCACATGTAATTTCACTATGTCTTTTTTTTTCTTTTCAGCAAGAGAGACATCTATGGTTTAATGGGTGGGGAACTTACACGTCTGAAGCAAGGTCCTGGAGCGACACCCCATCCTGTGCTGCCGAGGGCGGGCAGGATATGGCGGCATTCTTAACCCTCCCGGGAGGAAGGGGAGGTTACCAGTTATAGGCGAATTGATGTCAGGTGGGCTCATTAGTTACCAGAGAAACCAGTAGAGGGACGCGCCCCTCACCGCCCCTTTGATGAGAACAATCACCAGCTGGGGCCTGGGGCGAGTTCATAGGAAGGTCGGTCACGTGAGCAGGGTGCAGGTGAAGCAGCCCCATGTGTTAGTGGACGGCCAGCACGGGTTTACAACTTACAGGCGCCACATGCTGGTGGAAGGCTCCCACAGCTTTCCGTTCCTCGTCCTGTATTTCCCGACGTCTCGCGCTCACCGGAGTTTCCTCAGTCTCCTGGCTGGCTCCGCCAACTGTTAGACTGACAAGGCCTGTGCTTTCCCAGCTTCAAGGCTGAGGAAGGAGCCCGAGTCAGCAACAGAGACATCAATGGTTTAATGCATGGGGGAGCTTACACGTCTGAAGCAAGGTTCTGGAGTGACACCCCACCACGTATGGCAGACGGCAGGCAGGACATGGTAGCAGTCTCTGCTCTTCACTATGTCTTGGTAGTCTTTTTAGTTTCCTCCAGGCCCTAATTTACTTTACATTATTCTAGCAGATGACACATGAGTTATGTAAGTGTTATTTATTATTATCTTAGTGATATTAGTAGGACGTTAGGAATCTAAGCTCCTACTAGCTATTATCAGTGGTAACTTCATGTTATGATTTTATATACAGTAATACACAACTTTCACAATAGTCATATTGTAATCTGCAATAACAACTGGATGCATATGTCCAATACGAGGGGGAAAATAAACTATCAAGGGCGGAATTTGCTGAAGTAGCAGGAATCATACATTGAAGAGTCCTCTCTTTGTGGTGGCATGGCCGGTTAGGTGTCCTGACTGATCCCATACTATTCATCTGACTATAAACAACTAAAAAATTAGTTAAACCATACCTGTTTAAAAGTATTAGCAAGATAGGAAGTGAATAATACTTAAAGCTCCAAAATGAACAAAAGGCAGGAAACTAGAAGTAAAAAGATCACTAAAGCTGGCCTTTTCATTCAGATGAAATTTGATTTTGATTTCAGTGCTTCACAGGGCCTAAAGAATAGGAGAAAAAGTCCAGGGCTGCCCAAGTTAGAAAATCTGCAGGAGACACTCCCTACGAAGTCAACCTCTTCCTGCTAAAAGCTGGAATTCCAAAGAAATGCACACATGATATATGGGTAGAACTAGAGAGAAATCCAATTTGTTAAACCACTGCAAGGGAAATTTCCTGGCTTACACTTGGTGCTGAGTAGGGGACATATATGGGACTCAAGATTTCTAACCACATGATGGTTTAGCAAATTTGCTATGGGAATTCATCTAGGTGGTACTAAACAAACAGATGAAAACAAAACAAAATATTAAAAAAATTTAAAAAGTCAAAACAAGAATTTAAAGTGATCAAGGGCTAAAGTGATCAATATGGCTAAGCAAGATACTACCAGACCCATCTCTCCTGCAGATAACTATTAAGTAGAAAAATTATGAAAAAACAATGAAATGACAGCACTGGAGAGTAAAACATAAGGCAAGTCAATTCTTGAGAGGAGTTAATATTCAGAGAAAGAGAACAATATGGGTGTATTATCCATTTTTATGGCTTTTAGCCTTAAGCATTCCAAAGATGACACTATATAGAGCAGCTAAAATTCTGATAGAAAGCTCACAGTCTTTCCAGCTTAAAGAACCAGAGGACAGATTTCAGGGCAACCAGAGCCAATGGAAAGTGAGGGAAGAGTAGCCCCAAATGATTAGTATTGCTCATATCTCTGGCTGACCCCTGAATCATGCACATGTGAGACTCCAGCTAAGGAAAAAATAACTGACCCGAGATTTGGGTTGCTGCCCAAGAAATGGAATTGGTAGTCTGAATCTGACCAAAGTAATTGCTAAGATAAAAGATTCAATGTTCTTTAGAAGAAGATAGTCTAAAATCTCCACAATATAACATTTGCAATGCCCAGAATTCAATCCAAAATTACTCAACATATGAAGAACCAGAAAAATATGACCTCTTCACAAAAGAAAGACAATTAATGGAGACCAACCACAAGATGACTCATATTTTGGACTTGGTGGACCAGGATTTTACGGAAGTTATTATGTTCAATGACATAAAGGAAAATGCTCACTATAAATGAAAAGCTGGGAAATAGCAGAAAATAGGTACTCCAAAAACTTAGTGAATATAAATTTATTTTAATGGAAAGAACAATATCTGAATTAAAAACAAAAGTAAAAATACAGGTTTCAGTAGTAACAAATACACCTAGCACCCAGACTTCAATTTTTAAAACCATTCTCCAATAAAAGGAACCAGAGCTCCTTGCAGTAATGGCTGTTCTAGGACTTGAAGCATCTTGTAGTATTAGAAAGACAATGTTCAAGAAAATAAATAAAAAAGTGTTTAGTAATTGGGGATGTCAAGGGACATAAAAGCCAACTAAAAAAGTTCCCAATGGCTAATGCAGGATCAATTTGAGCAACAAAATAAAGAAGTATTGGATTATAACCCAAAGCATGAAATAAATATCCATAGGTTCATACTGATATAAATGATTGAACAAGTAGATAAATGGGGCAAAGAGAGAAATTTCTGATGCAGAAGAATTCCAAATAATTTTTATAGGTACTCCACCCTCAAGGAAGTTGAGTATAACTCCCCACTCCTTAGAGTGGGTTGCATATAGTGTCTTCATTCCAAAGAATACAATATGTAAAAAGGGAAAAAGAACTTTACAATGAGAAACCTAACAAACACTACCACAGCCAGGTGATCAAGGTTGACATTAAGTCAGGTTGATTGTATATACCCTTCATATGGTGTGATGAGAATGGCACTTAACTTCTGTGATATTTCTCCTAAAACCCATTACTCCAGTCTAATCATGAAAAAAAAATCAGATAAATCTCAATATAGGGCTATTATACAAAATACCTGACCAGTATCTCTCTCTGTGTCAAAGTCAAACATAAATAAAAAGTCATAGCCATAAAACATAAAAAAATGAAAAAAAGCATAAAAACAGAAATTGTCACAGCCAAGAAGAGCCTAATACATGACCACTTAATATAATTTCCAGGATGGGATCCTAGAACAGATAAAGAGTTTTAAGAAAAACTAACAGAATCTGAATAATGTAGGCACTTTAGTTAACAATAATGTATCAATATTAGTTCATTAATTATAACAAATGAATCACACTAATGTAAGATTTTAATAATAAGGGAAACTAGGTGTAGTGTGTGAGAACTCTCTTTACGGTCTTTGCAATTTTTCTGTAAATCTAAATCTAAAATTAAAAGTATAAGATTAAAACTTTAAAAAACAAATGAATTGATTACACTTTCCCTGACATTAATCCCTAGCTACGACTTCCACTACATTAACATTATTCAACATCAAACAATTTTTTCAGCATTTATAATGCAGAAGGCCCTGTGTTTTTCAACAAGAAAACAAAAATGAACAAGAAATAACTAAAAATTGAAATTATAAAAGTATGTCCCTGTACAAAAATTGTATGGTGAAAGAAGAAATAAGACCTTCCCAAATCAGACCAACTGAAAAAGAAGGGAGACACAGGGGCGACATTTTAAAGTACTAAATATAAGCTTTTTTTCTTTTTTGGCCACACAGCATGTGGGATTTTAGTTCCCTAACCAGGGATCAAACCCGTGCCCCCTGCAGTGGAAGCACGAAGTCTTAACCACTGGACCACCAGGGAAGTCCCAAGCTTATTTATTTTAGGTATATTTCTTCTCATTTCCTCTCTCAAGATCACCAAATGTAAATGTTTTCACAGTAATATCTTTAGTATTTCCTCTTCTTTTCACCATTACTGCCAACACATCATCTCATGAACCTGATGACAGTAACAATGATATATTATTAACTACTTAATATATATGTGAAATTATGCCATACATTTCACATGCAATGTCACTATAACTTCTTAAGGTACCTTTGTAAATACATTTTACAAAGATTTGTATTTGTATTTTGTATTATCTTTGTATTGCAAATCTTTGTATTACAAAGATTTGAATTACATAATAATTCAAACACCTAAATAATACATATGTGTTAAGCATAGTTTTAGATACTTTAAATATATTCTCGTTTAAGCCTCATAACAATACTATAAAATAGGGAGTTTTTTCTTGCCATTTTACAAGCAAAGAAATGGGTACATTGATGTAAAAAAACTGAACCAAGGTCACACAGTGGGTAAGAACTAACCAGTTTGGCTCTAGAATGGTGTTCCTAACTACTCTTGTCTTTACCATTGAAAGACTATCAATAGAATGCTCCCTAGTAGATATTTAAACAACAAAAACAAACATAAAACACAGTTTTAGGCTTGCTTCATCAGGCCTGTTATCAGGCCTGATGAAACTGGGTGCAGGATAGTCCTAGAGAAGACCTCTCTTCAACTCATGTTTTCTTTAAAAATGTCAATTGAAATTGACATTTCAATGATGGGAGAAAATGCAATTGTTTTTAATAGAATAAATTCATGCTATGGAAATAGCATTTTTAAAATACTGGAACTATTTCCATTGATATATGATTCCGTTGGACAAAGGAAGTCTTATTTCTGAAAACAATTGTGTCTGCATAGATAAACTTGAAAAGCAGATTTTCTAACTTCTTTTCCAGTCTTCCAAATTAAGTGCTGAGGTTTTGGATCCATTTGTTTTTTAAAGGCTAATTTTCAAGAAAAGGTCAAGATATGATTCTTACACACATATAAAAATAAATCCCTGTTTAAGATTTTAACACATTAATGAGGAAACTGGTGAGAAGTTACAACCAGTTCAAAGAAGAATACAAAAAGCAAACACATTAATAGATCAGGAACACTGAAATGAATGTGCAAATAGAGGCAAAACTGTTTTGTCCATGGCAAGAGGGGAAATGGGAAGGCTGTCCCAACACAAGACAGAATACATTGCATGTCTAGAGACAAGAACTATTTTGCATTGCTACCAGTTATCTACAACTTAAGATACTGCAAAATAACTCCCATAAATCAGAATCAAATAACTTGAAAGAGTATGCAATGGACAATGCACAGTTTTCCAATGAAGGAGAAAATTTCCCTTACATTTTAAAGAGACAATTAAGAAACAACTTTTGAAATAGTTTGCAATTGGACATCAGGGTAGATGGAAATACATCACACACATTTTATCAATAACCTTTGAATGGATGATGATGGCATTAGAAAGTGTGTATCATGATTTAGTAGGCTCAATTGATATTGAAGTTCTTTCATTGTATGTACATTTCTTAGCAAGAAAATATTTGTGATGACAGCTGTTAAAGCAATGCAATGAACTAAACTTAGTAGCTAAACTTCAAATCTCTGCATCACAAAATCTCAAACCAAATTAAAACTACTCAATCACATACATTTTTGTAAGAACAAAATGTTTGTACTGTTAAATAACGTATAATACATTATTTATTTCCTCTTTACTTTCATTATAAAATGTAAAAAAAAAAATTAATAAAACTTTAGCTAAACTGATCCAATCACTCCAAACTTAAAAGAAAAAAATAATTCGGTAGAGTTCCCTGCTCTCTGCCACTTTCCTGCCTCCATCGTAGCCCCTCCTCTCTTCTTTGTCTCCCACCTCTCTTTCTGAAGTAAAGAAAGTTTGTCTTCTCTCTGAAATCTTCCACGACTGTCCCAAGGTCTCTGAGGACCACTCCTCTCTCTATAAACAAGAGCCTCTCTTTGTTCAGCAATAAGCATAGGCCATGTTGCATCATCCATACATCAACCACTTGTACCTCCCCTCAATTAAATTGTTGTTTGCTAGAAAGCCAGGCGTGCATTATGTAACTCTTTGTATTACTGATATTCAGCATAATTCCTTGATTAAGGCAAGGGTTTTAAATGCTGGTGATGATGTTTCAAGCAATGTCTAGTTTTTTGTTTGTTTGTTGTTTTTTTAATTAAGAAAACATGTAGCCCTATTATCAGGCCTGATGAAACTGGCTACAAGATAGTCCTAGAGAAGACCTCTCTTCAACTCATATTTTCTTTAAAAACGTCAGGCAATATTTTTCAGACAGGAGCTAATGTTCTATATTATCTTGTTAGTGTTCACCACTAATTCATAGTCTGTTTCCTCAAACTGATAGATTCAAAACTCAATTACTAGCTTTCAGAAAGTAGATTAATCTCTGTAAATAAACTGACAAGTCAATACTGAACTGTGTTAAATAAAAATAACAATGATAGTTAATAATTTACACATGAAAATGATTACTGGCTTCAGGGCTAAGATATGGGAGAATCTATAAGAAAATACACAACATGAAAGAAACAAAAAGTTCCTAGACAAATAGTTTGATTACCATAAGATAGGTGATATTTATTCATCTTTCTTTATGCCCTGATAAATCATCTTTCTGTCATTTCTGTGTATATTCAAGTCCACTTCTGTGCATAAAACTGAGGCTAGTGATTTAAAATAAGATCACTTTCTCTGCTGAACAATACTTCCAAAACTAATATATTTGCAAGACCCATCTATATTAATTCTATTTCCATTCCACTCTTTGCATTTTCCTACAACACTAGACAAAATATATGTCATTCCTTGGTAGTTAAATATGAATCTCCACTCTTCTAAGTGTTTATAAGAGCAAGATTACTCCTTCCTGCTTTACTTATTAATGGATTCGCATTTCCAAAAACAAAATTTCTGAACCCCCTTACTTGACTTGATCACAAGCCAAGTCTTATAAATCAAAGAAACATTTGCTTCCAAAAGATAGGATCTCATTTTAAAAATTATGGCAAAAGGAGAAAGGCTCTCAGAATTTCAGAGATCCGCAAACGTCACCTGTGGACAAAAGATCGGTATCTCCAGAGTTGGGGATTCCTCTAGGCCTCTACCACCAGGTTCTAACAAAGAGAAAGAAGTAGTGGAGACAATGCTAGAAAACTAAAACATAATTGGAGAAAATCTAGAAAATCTATAGTTATTTGGGAAATAGAGTGAAATTCATGATAAGTTAAGCCTTATAAATCACTTAATTTATAATTTTAATTTCAGGATCATAATAGACAATCTAATTCATAGTAAACAAAGGCCTGATCCAGAGAGCTAAGAATCTGGGCTTCATAAATGAGGTTTGGATATTTTTTCAGTGGATTATAACCTGTCTTTCACTAGTTTGTTGAGGATAAATGAGTTAAGCTTCAGTTTGTTTAACATGAAATTAATGTCCTTCCCCATAATTTGCAGGGCATGATGAAGTAGAGTTAAAAATTTATATTCCTTAAAAATATACAAAGTCCCACAAAATAGTTTTTAAAATGAAAGAATGAATTTGGCAAGACAGAAACATATGTAACCTCTTGAAGTTAAAGTGTTAAGGAAGTTTTTAAAAATGTCTAACTTCATCACAGTAGCTTAGGCTCTGAAATTATCTGGCTCATTAAAAAATTAAGCCTTTTTAATGAAAGCCCAAGACTAGATACTCTTTTTGTGTGCCTTTATTCATTCATCTGACATAAAATTAAGAACAAAAAGAACTTCTTTGATTAATGACCTCTGCTAATCATTTCAGTAGAACACATGAAGACATTTTTAAAATTTTATTTCACTAACAAATTAAGTCTGTGTTAATCATAAGTGTCGCTCAGAGGCAAATTATGCATAAATGTTCAGGGTGATCTATATTTTATCAGTTGTAACAGAAAACTTGCCAGTCAGTGTGGGTTTAAACAAGCAATTAGTGCATAAGTTACTAACATTTTAAACAAATGGGCTGCATCAAACCCAAATTAGGACAGTTAAAAGAAATTTCACAGCATCTTGCTGCACAGGTGCCTGAACTATCAAGAATTTCTGCATTCATAAAATATAAAATTTGTTAGTTTTACATATGTTATAATCTTCTTTTGAACCCTAGCCTCTTCCTAATCATTTTTGAAAACTATTATGGTAACTTAAGTCTTTGCTGTCATCCCTTTTCTGATGTTATAACTTCTGGGGAATTCAGGTAAATAAGGAAAGTCCAAGGGGGATCAACTTCTGAACTAGAATGTATAAAGCAGGATTCTTCAGACCTTCCAATTAAACCAGGGTTATTTCTCTCAGCTGAACCTGTAGGACTCAAGGGAGACCACGGTTTGTTGAATGGTAGCACTGTATCAGAATCTCACAATCTGAGGTTTTATTTCTCTACAGTGTCTTAAAAAAAAAAAAAAAAGCTTAATTCAAGGCACAAGCTTCTTGCAATTCCTTGATAACTCTTATTTTTAAGAAATTACTCATATCCTAAGAAAGTACAGTCAAGGATGATGACTCAGACTGAGAAACAGCTAATTGTGGCAATTCCTCTAATAACTAGAGTGATCTTATAATTCATTATTCCAAAATGGGACAGTTTTGAGAAATTACAAACAAAAATGCAAGAACTCACTGCAGTGTGCATATTAGCATTAATAGTAGGATGAAATCAAGACAACAAGAATCAAACAAAAATTCAAAATAAAAAACAAGAATGACAGGAGGAAAGAGAATCTAGGAGTAGGACCAAGAAGCTGAAATATTGACTTACTGCTTTAATAATATCATGTTGAAAAAGAACTAACAAAAAACAAAATAAGTTGAAGCCATGGCCATATATTGTGTGCAACTTGCTCCACTGCATTAATAATCACTATCGTTTATCATGCATATACTTTCAGTTCATAGTTTTCTGACTTCATCTTCAAAACCACACTATAGGGTAGGTATTAATATCCCTATTTCAGAGCCTACAGAGTTAAGTAAATTTCCCAGTACACAGGCATCCCTTGGAGATATTGAGGGTTCAGTTCCAGACCACCATAGAAGAGCAAACATTGCAATAAAGCAAGTCACAGAAAATTTTTGGTTTCTCAGTGCATATAAAAGTTGTGTTTACACTTTACTATAGTCTATTATGTGTGCAATAGCATTGTCTTTAAAAACAGTGTATATACCTTAATTTAAAATATTTTATTGTTAAAAAAAGAGAGAGGGAGGCAGGGAAAGGGAGTGGGAGAGGGAGAGAGATCCAATTGCTATAAAGGCTAGCTACATTTCCTTTATTTGGATTCCTTTAAGACTCTCCTATATTTACATAATACCCCCTTTCCCCTTTTTACTGAGTTTCTCTCAGTGGGTTTCAGCTCTTTGCAACTAAATTATCCTTGACTAAGGCAGGTTAGGGCCTTAAAATTAAATAAAACTACTTAGACTAGCCATAAGGTTCCAGCTGCTACTCTTCTTATTCTTTACTAACAGTTGAGCAATTTCATTACCTCTGCTAGATAAATGGTTTGTAAGGATGCCCAAGCCTTGATATATAGGGTAAGGAACAGAGTTATGGAGTCAGCAGTGAATAGAATCATTTCAACTTGGAAAAGAAAAGGGCTAGTAAATGAGAAATCCATCCTAAGCCTCTATGTATGGAACCCAAATGTCTGAGCGGTCTTTAATTACAAAGGAGGACACCAATGACCACATTTTAAATTCTGACTCACAAGATTTAAATCGCAGGAGGGTGGAGGTATCTGATTATCCAGACACAGGACCAATGTGAGAACCTCGTGTTTAAGCTGTAACTTAGAAAATCAAAGTTTGTCTTGTTTGTTTTGGTTTTAGATGAGTGGAAATAGCACACAACATGATCACTAATGATTTCAGTATGTACTGCAGTAGAAGAGAAAGATACTACGTATATAACCATATTGATTTTTGCCAAGTCCTACAGTAGCTGAAAGCTTATGTGAGAAAAAGCCCAGATATCAGTTTACTTCCAGCTGTTGTCACTATACTTTGAATTACCACAATAGATTCACTGATATTTTGTACCCCTATGCTATTTTGTAATTCTATTGTACTATTTTTTACTTGCACACCCTATGAAACTATTTCTTCTCTCAAAGACCCAGCTTTGATTATCTCAGAAACTTTTGTCAAATTCAGCAGGTGCTATTATTGTTTAAAAAATTACATTTCATGGACAAGATTATTTTAGGTGCCATGCAAACTAAATCATGGTATACATCAGACTACGCAATTTAGACAGTTCAGAACAAAATGATTACATTTTCTGAATCTAGTGACTCCATGACTACTGTCCTTTATGACCCTTTTACAGAGAGTTTTCACCACCACGGCCAGGAAAGGATAGCCCTAGATGACCTGACTCTGCTCCCAGTCATGACTAATAGGATAGTTTCCTGGTCTAAGCTGTGTCCATTATATTTTCCCTCTTGAAATTTGGATTTGTAAAGTAGATGCCAATTTATCAGTATTGAGCTGGAGGTCCACAGAGAAGGACAGCTTTTAGAAAAAAAGAGAATAAAAATTTGAACCAGTTCTGGGGGGGAAAAGGCAGTAAGTCCTAAAGTTCTAGAAAATAAGACACAGTAGCATTTATTTTCGTTTATCAAGTTTCTGATCCCAGTCTCTACCAGGGACAAGTGGTACTTCCTAAATTTCTAAATTTTGTGAGACTCCTCATAGAGTTTCTTATTTAAAGATAAAGTAAATAGGATTCTATTTTTTTCCATCCAAATGGTTCCCAATTAAGGTACCCAGGAATTGTAAATCTGATGCTTTTGTTTTTTTCAGTTATGTAGGTCGGGATCCTCAACAGGAACTAAATTATAGTAATAACTATATACATATTAATTAATTGATGTTTGCCTTTCCAATGTGTATCTTTTCAAAATTTGATTTAAAGCCACTTTCCTGAAAAAAAAAAAAAAAAAAAAAGACCATACTATCAAACAAGTTAGAATTACTCTTCTCCTTTGTCCATAGTTTTTTGTACCTTCATTAAGGCCCTGATATCAACAATTGCACTGACTTTTACATTCCTCAAAGGCAAAGCAGAGTGCCTTGTGCAGGCTCTCTCATAGAGAAGATACTGTGTGAATATTTGTTTAATTTAAAGACCAGAGGAGAAAAGCAATGGGATCTATTTAGGATAATACAACAACAACAACAACAAAAATACCTTAACTCTCATGAAGTATATTAAAAGCTTGTGCCACCTTTTAGTGCAATGCCAAATCATTCTCAACCCAATTCTACATTAAATGTAAGAATAACAACAGATATACCAATCATAAAAGAGAATTAATTTACTTCTCAAAATAGACAGGAGCTAGTTTTGTCTCTTTAAGAAATATAGTTTTTGTTAGCACTTAAATTATTTACATTAGAGATTTAAAATATCTCTGGAATTAAGTAAAAAAAAAAAAAGTAAGAAGAATAGAACTAATTCTCTATCAGCAAAAATGGCACGTATTTTGAGACCAATACTATCCCACACTAGCTGTATGAGCTATGGTGTGTAGCTTAATTTTTCTTAATACATACAACACCTACCACATACAATCTTTCTGAGGGGTTATTTAGCATAGTACCTGCCTAACAGAAATCATAACTATAAAAATAAATACCTCTCTTCTAATTTCTTCTTATAAAATTATTATCCTTAAATAATTTTAAAGAGTATGTTTTGTTAATATCCTTCACCCCCAATAAAAAACAGTAACGTGTAATTTGTTCTTAGTATTTTCTTCAGTTTAATATATCACTCAGAGGATAGAATTCTAAGGTCATTTGATGATTTACTGCTCACATACCTACTCATAACTATGACGTGACCAATAAAAAGTACCTACTACATACCTACTACATCACTTCTCTTCCCCTCTCTTTCTCTCTCACCACATTCTCAGAAAATTTCAGTAAGAATGAGTCAGTGAAGTGTCTGGCTTCATGCAAAGTATTGGTTGTAGGGAAGGCTCTATGTATGTTTTAAGAAAGATGCAGTCAATAATGCTAAGTGCATCAATTTGGAAGTTTCTACTGTCTATTCGTGGTCACTCTAAGGGGGAAATTGGGCATAACATTTTCTTCAAGGTCAACATGATAGTGTTTGCTCAAATGAATACTATTTTTGAATAACTGTATAAGTGAATTTTTGGATAAGGGGCTAACTTACTGAATAAATGAATGACTACATATAGGAAGAAATGAAATACCCACTTTATGCTAAAATCTACATTCATCAAGAGCACTTGTATCAGTGCATATAGCTCATGTTTAGTAATGTATATGAGTGGTCGTTAGCAAGAAGAGTCTAGTGAGAGCAAATTTAGTCCTTTGGTTTGTGCAAAATAAGTGAAACATTACAAAAAGAAATGTGTGAGAAAGTAAATATCTTAATGGGAAAATCAAAATTATAGTATACTAAATGAGAATTTAGACTTCACAAAATGGATTCTGTGGGCGAGTTTATCTTGGTGGCTCTCAAGCAAATGCAGTTTACTGAATTTGTTTTCCCTATATTAAATATGTAGCATTTTCATATTCTCAGACATTTAAGAATATTGGCAGGCTTATTTCAAGTTATTAAGTGTCAGAAAAGTGTCCATGACCAACATAAGAAAACAGGCTCTTCATGCTTTTCAACACTCAAAACATATTCAAATGTAAAATTCCAATAATTTAATTGCAATAACAAACTCAGTGATGTGTGTTTATCTTGCTTTTACACACAGGGATTTACTAGAAATCACCTTATGGAAAAGTAGTTCTATGTGCTAAAGTCCAAATTCAATGGAGCACTACATGTAAAAGTTATTAAAATCAAATGGTTCTTTTAAACTTTAAATTTAAACCCAGAGAGCTAGATAATCCAAAAGGCAATTAAAGGAAATGTCCTTCTGGGAAAGAGTCAAACTATTGCATTTGGGGAAAAAAACACGGAGTGATAGGACACCTCTGCCAAACAAAAGGAAATCCCACATTTCAGTGGGAGAAATTGTATTTATTCATGTGCATTGGAACTGCACAAATAAACTTATTTTTTTAATATTAATTTAAAAGACATATAATGTTTTTAACTAAAAGGAACAGTTTAGTTCCCTTGTATTCTATATTTGTATCATTACTAATGTCAACTTTTAGCAGAAAACAATTCTCAATACTAACTCTTAAATGTGACTCCAGTTTCTTAAATAATAAATAGGAATATTATAAAATGTCCCTTTCACACTGAACAAGTTCTCAAGAAGTTTGTAGTCTTTAATTTAGAGGTTCCGTGATTTATTTTCTATAAGCTTATCACTTTAGCAATTAACAATGAATAAAGCACAAAAATATAACTTAACATGTTATTCCTCCATATATTAAAATTGTATTTTTGCATATCTATCTATGTATGTCATACATACACATATATATAGAGCATTCAACATTTGAAGTAGTCTTGGAATATTTTTTAAAATATGGTAATATACTTTGCCACTAGGAAAACCACCACCAATTGTTTAAAAAGTAGTCATTCCCAGACCACAAAGTATTAGTATTAGAAATTAAAAAGAGAAGTAAACAAACAATCACACTGGCTGAGTGTTAAAAGAAATTCTCAAGTAACTACCATGTCAAAGAGAAAGTCATGCACTCCAAAAATACATTAAAACCCTTGGATATGTACTAAACTCAGAGCATCAAAAGTTATAACATTCATCCAAATTTCACTCAAAGGTCAGTCCTTGGTCTTTATTCAACTTAATAAATTAGATATTGAGTATTAAAATTGAGAAAAAGTGTTTAATTTCTATATATAACATGTAAATAGTATTTAATTTATAAGTGAAATATTTATCTTAATAAAGACTAAGGACACAATTTAGTAAATTAGAAATAATTATATATTTTACATATTTACATTGCATATACATTATATATAATCTATTCATTTATAAACTATGACTAAAATATTAAATATAAAAATAAAGAAGCAAATGCAGTAATTCATAGTAATTAGACTTTATAAATGGAAGCATAAACTAACTCTTTTGAAAAATTCAAGACCTCAGCCAAAGCCTTCATAAATATAATTAACTTAAAAGGAAGACAATATATTTTAGAATTTTGAAATAAAATAGAGAAAAAGTGTGCATGAATAATTTTTAAAAGCACCATATAAAATTTACCGAGATAAACTTAAAAATCAGTAAAAGGGTCATTTTTCTGCATACAATATAAATTGTCAGAAATACCTAAGTAAAATGAACATTCCAAATATGTAGAAGTGCTTCAAAACTTTATCAGGGAATTATCTTCTCTTGCCCTGAGTGATCAGGATTCATGAGGTTTTAAGAAACTATTTTTCTTAAGTAGACAATTAATTTTCATGCTTATGTATGCTATATAAACTTTTTTATACATATAAAATTAAAATTTAAATTCATATTATGATGTTAATCTAGCCTTCTTAAAACACTTAATGAGCAAACAAGAATGGTAAAGAAAACGTGAAAAATAAAGCTTTTTTTTAGAGAGAAGACAGGAGGACAAATATTACCAGGTATCTAAACTTACGTATATAGGGGAATTTTGAAAATATGACACTACAGTATTACATACCTACCATAGAGGAAACAAATGCTGAAATAGATCTCACTGTTTTCAATAATTTAGAAAAGTATATATGACCTTACAAACTGTTCAGGAAGCAAATAACTTTTTGCCTAGCTCTCGTAAAAAAGTATCATTTGATATCTCCACCTTTTATCTAAAGGAATTCTAGATGGCTTAAAATGTCAGATTTTTTAAAAACCTGTAAAGCCTTCAAATAAAACATAATTAAATATTTGTCATATCGTAGCATAGGTGAAGACTTTCTATTTGTCAGATTGATGGAAGAAATCACAAAGGAAATAATAAACTGTTTTGAACCCAGGTCTTTTAAATCTCTCTGCATCAAAAACACCTACTTAAAAAAAAAAAGGAACAGAATCACAAGACGAACAAAAACAGGGAAGAAATATTTACAAAGTTATTGTTAAGAAATAAAAATTCTTAAAAAATTATAGCTCATATGAGTTGATAACTATAACAATAAAACTCCAAACACAGGTTGAATAGGGCTTACATATTTTACTTAAAATATAAACAAATATATGAAAATCTAAATAAAGTATGTGATACATGTACATAAATAAAATATAAATATAATAAATATATCTCATTAATAATTTTAAAATTCAAATCTAATATCCATTTTCATTCTAATGTATGACTGCAGTAAAGTCTGTGGAAATGCACCATCCAGCACTGGTTGAACATAGCTCTTTTTGGCTACAATATGGGCTCTCCTCTTGCCATAAACTGGATGTGTCTCCCCAAAATTCATATGCTGAAACCTAATCTGCAATGTGATGGTATTTGGAGGTGGGATCTTTGGGAGATGATTAGGGTGGGGCCCTCATGGATGGGAATAGTGCCCTACAAAAGCGACATCAGAGAGCTCCCTTACCCCTTGCGCCATGTGAGGACACAGAGAGAAGATGGCCATCTATGAACCAGGAAGCAGACATTAACCAGACATGAAACTGCTAGTTCTTTAATTTTGGACTTCCCAGCCTCTAAAATATTGAGAGAGAAATTTCTGTTCAGTCTACAGTGTTCTGTTATAGCAACCTGAACAGACTAAGACAACTGTTAAGAGCATATCTGTGAACGATGTTCTCCATGGCAGCATGGCTGGTGAGAGTGAAAATGACTCACCAAGGGAATCGGCTGTCTTTGCTACTCTGATGATTATCCTGAACCATCCAGGCTAAATTAGTGGTGGCTATACAACTGTGCCGAATTGTCATAATGCCCACATTGCTGGCAAGTTGCTGAGCTAAAGGAGATTACTCTGGAAAGGGGCCCCAAACTACTGAAATCTGATGATACTTCCATCATTCATATGGTTCCTGGATTCTCTGGTTCATTTTACTGTTTGTGGTATGAGACAGATGGTTGCTGTGGATATCATCAAGGTAGTGGACAAGAAGGCCGCTGGAACTGGCAAGGTCACCAGGTTGGCCCAGAAAGCTCGTGAAAGTGAAATGAACAACACCCGTCTCCCTCTCCCCACCAGTTTTAATCAACTACTGGAAGATTGGTTCCACATTAGTTTCAATTGGCCATTTAAGTTTCCTAGGGATAAAAATGCAGAGTAAAAGCATCAGAAGGAAAGCGGTGTTTTGTGGGCCATTTGTTTTGTCTTTCTCCGTGTGTGTATGTGTGAGTTTTAAATTATTAGTTTTTAAAATCCACACTTTTAAATCAACTCAACTTGACCAAAAATCTGTCACAGTACCTTAAGTCTTATTAAAACAAAGTTTAATGAGAAAAAAATGTGGGGAAAATGATAATTATCAATGCTGGTTAGAATGTGTTGACCACATTTATAAAATGATTTATTAACATATTTCAAAATGTCTAAAATTATACATAGAATCTCACCAAGAAATCACATCTCAAGACAATAATGTGTTATATAAAGAATATATGATAGATGTACTTTTTATAAAATATTTTATTTTGACATAATTGTAGCTTTTCATGTAATTGTAAGAAATAACACAGAGCAAGAGATTCTGTGTACTCTTTACAGAAAGAGTACACAGTCTCCTCCAAAGAAATTGCAAACTATGGTACATTATACCATCAAGGATATTGGCAAAGTCTCCCCCAAAGAAACTGCAAACTATAGTACATTATACCAACAAGGATATTTGCAAAATCTCCCACAAAGAAATTGCAAACTGTAGTACATTACTCCAACAAGGATATTGGTATTGATAGAGTCAAAACATAGACCATCTAGCACCAGAAGGATCCCTTAATGTTGCCCCTTTATAGCCACATCTACTTCTCTCCCATCTTAACTCCATCCTTAACCCCTAGCAACCACTAATCTGTTCTCCATTTCTATAATTTTTAAAAAATTTCAATAATGTTATATAACTGGAGTCATACAGTATGTACCCTTTCAAGATTGGATTGCTGTTCTTTGTTTTTCATCTTTGTTTTTATTCAACATAATTCTCTGGAGTTTCATCCAGGGTGTTGCATGGACTGGTCTTTTGTTATTGTCCCTTAGGTCTCTGAGGCTCTGTTCATTTTGTACATTTTTTAAGTCCATTCTCTCTCTGTTGCTCACATTAAATAATTTTTATCATTCTGTCTTCCAGTTCACTGTTTCTTTCATCTGTCCTCTTCTTCTCATATTGAGTCTATCCACTGAGTTTTTAAATTTTTGTTACTGTGTTTTTCAGTTCTAAATTTATTTGGTTCTTCTTTATCTTTTATTTCTTTGTTGAGACTTTTATTTTTTTCATTTGCTTCAAGCATTCCATTCTGTTTGAGTTCTTCCCGTTTCTTTATATAACAAGTGATTTTCCACCAAAACAGATTTTTTTAGAATATTATGTTATGATACTCTGGATCTTATTAAATATTCTGTTTTAGTTGCCTTCCTCGGACACCTCTCTGGCAGGAAGGGGGAGGGGTGCTGCCTTGTTACTGTAGTTGGGGATCAAAGTCCTGTTTCCCACTTAGACTCCGTTCACATCCAAGGGAGAGGGCTCCTTATTACTGCTGGGCAGAGGTCAAGTTCTTACTCCCCACTATCCTCCTATGATACCTCCACGGCTGGAAGTAGTTGGAGTGCTTCATTACTTCTCCCCAGTTGGCCTCTACCAACACCATACAGGGGTGGCCTCAATACATCTGGGCAGTGGTGATAGTCCTGACCCTCCACTAAGTCTCCTCTGATACCACCCTAGTGGTGAAGGAGAATAGTGCCCTGTTACTGCTGGGTGGAGGTGTTATTCTAGTCAGCCTATGTGGTCTCCACTGGCTCCACAGGGTGAGGGGCTCATTATCACCCAGAAGGAATAAAATGGAATGAAAGTCCTGGCTCCCTACTTGGCCTTCTCTTACACCACACCAAGAGGATAGGGGTGACTCACTATAGCCTAGCAGAGACAGAGTTTAGATCCCCTAATCTGAAACAGAGTGACTATTGTCTAAAAGTTTCTGTCTTGCTAGGCTGCTTCGTTCCTGGTACATTTCACACATTAGATTAAAGTAAGTTTAAACCACTGATAATACCACAGGCTGTCCAGGCTGTAGGGAAATAGGATCTCGTACGTTGCTGGTGGAAGAATTTATCAGTACAACCACTTTTGGAAAACCATTTGTCAATAACTAGCCAAGTTAATGTGCTATTTTCTAAAATCCAGCAACTCCACATACGAGTATGTATCACAGAAGAAGGGAGATATAAAAAGATGTTGACTGTGATAATCAATGTTTTAAAATGTTGAAAAACTGAAAAAAAAATGAATCATTCATATATAGTAGAATGGTTTATTCTCCCCATAGAATATAATAGACTAGTTAAAATGAATAAAAGAGGCTCATATATTAACGACATGGAGATATTGCAAAAACTTAATATTGAGTGAAAATAACCAATTATAAAAGATACATATAATATTTTTAAACTTTTAAGATACACAAAATACTACATGATCATGCGTGTGTAAAATATAAGTATATACACATAAGAGTGATATACACCAACTTTATGATAGTCATTACATCTGGAAAAGAAATGAGGGGCAAAGTATGAGGGGGAAATAGGGGCTTAGCAATAGCTGTAACATTTTTTTCCTTAAAAATAGACATCTGAAGAAAACATCAACATGTGAATTACAGTCATAAGCCTCTTTGTCCAGTGCTAAAGCAATATCAGGCAATTGATGAAAGAAAAATTCATTATGGCGGCACAGTGGATGCAGCCCTGCAATGCCTCTCTGTGGCCCACAGCATCCAAGAGATATCTGCCCTTTTTTTGCACTCAGCATGCTTTTCAAAATATGTAAACATGATACTGATGAATTTGAAATGTAGCAAGATTTGTCCCAAACACCATTTTGTTAAAAACATTGTGTTTTGGAGATACAAATTTTAGAATTTCCTCTATAAATACTAACTGAAAAACATTACAGTGTAAGAAAAGTATATTAGTATACGAAATTTTGATATTGAAAACCAGGAAACATTCTACTGAGGAAACATTAGCTGGAAAGATGTTTTGTGGGGTATACTTCTGGTCCCCTAATGTTGAACACAGATTATTTCTATTATTTCATTACTGTCAGTAATATATTAGGATATATTTGAGGGTAGCTTTTCCTGTATTTTGGATTATTTTTTTAGTATTCTTCAAAGACAAATTATTGTGCTTGTGTTTAAAAAGCTTTCTCAGGCTTAAAAAAAAAAATGACTAAATTTCTTTCCTGAAGCTTGTATAATGAGACATCCTGTGGAGCCTGGCAGGAAAAACTGCCAACTTCAAAGTCATAAGCATTTTCTACCATCTAAAAAGAAGACTGGAATTTACCTTTTCAAGCTAACAGCTTTTTTATATGTGGAGAATCACTTCATCAGGTCATTTAATCAAGCCGATATAAGTAAATACCCTCTATTGTCCTTGGAAAGGACTTGAGTGGTTTGAAAGTAAACCAAATGAAGAATTTGTAAATGAGTATTTTAAAAGTTCTGCTTAGTAATGAAAATAGGTGAACATTTATCACACAATTAAGATTCTTCAGAATTATCTTAATAAAACAAATTTGCAGTGTTATTGTTGACAATCTGGATTTGAGCCGTCCTATACCTCAACATTTTTACTTATTCTTAAGGGATGAGATATGTGCTGACAGAAGATTGTGATGGGGACTTTCACAGGTGGGATAGGTCAGGCTGATCTCCTCCCCTTACACAGAAGAAATTACAGCCAAGGGCATGGGACCATGATTGTGTGTGAACACAAGATACGGTTTCACATTGCATACTCATACTCTTGAAAACTGTATTCTCTGGCTGCTGTTAATTGTCGACGACAGATCAATAGGTAAGACCTTTCTTTTTGAGTAGAAGGCAAGATTTAGCCTGAAAAAAATGGATATGCTTTCTGCCCACCAGCTTAGGGCAGAAATTGGATGGGTCTTGGATTGGGCAGGGTGGGAGTGGGGTATGTTGGGGATAAAAATTAAAATTTTCTTTCTTTGGGATCAGAGGGCCAGTTTCTTTTCTGAAATCCAAGGCACTGGAATGCTTTAGAACAATGATTAAAGAACCTAAATGTATATAAGAATCATCAGAGAGGAAAAATCTGCAAAACATAAATTTATTTTTACATTGTAGAGTAAGGCTTTCAGATAAGGTTATGGTTGTATCACTTTACATTAATATTAAAAGTATGTTAGGGTGCTTATTTCACTTGTCAGATTGCTTCTTTTTATTTAAAACAAAAAACAAAACTGTCTATTCAATTTTAGAATCCAGGCCTATTACCCATTAATTAGTATGAGAAAAATCATATACTATTTCTCACAAATAAAAAATCAATAGTGTAGTATAATACTTGATTATAATTAAATATTAGAGGATTGATAAACTATGAATTTCAAATTATATAGGACTCAAATTTAATCCACAGATCCCTGAGAACTTATTTTGAAATTATACCATTTAAAAAATCTACAGTTTGCGCAGGAGTCACACGGCTCTAGGTTAATAGTGATTGTAGATGTGTCTCCAGAGTCACATCATTCTAGTGTTGCTATTTTAGAATATGCAAAATGATGATGAATATTGATGGTGAAAATTATCTCTGTATTGCACAGTCTTACATATTATCACTAAAAAATGTAGAATATTAATATTCTACATTTGCAGATATAAAATTCCAAAATATCATGTTAATGAATTTCTTGATGAAAAGAATAATTTTCCCATGAAAACATGATATATTTCTTGTGAGTGTCTGCTTTTTGGCTTTTTAGCCAAAAGATACTGGATGTTTTTTTAAACGAAGCCCTCTCCAAAGTGAGCACTCAGTGCAGTGACTAGGAGTGTTCTTGGAATCCACTCTACACAGCGCCATCTTTGGAGTAATAAATCATGTAAGCACCTTTTTCTGCTGATAAATTACTCAAATGCATCATCAGCCGGATCAGTGTTTCTAATGATTTATAAGTCTACTAAATCATTAGAGTGAGGCACAGCAATGATATAGTATTCAAAGATAGTTCCAGATGGACAAGGATTCAGGAGCAAATTTTAGCAATCTGCAATGCAAAATCAGACAAAACAGGAAAAGAACAGTATGTGGAATATCAGTTCCTTTATTTTTAAGGAAACATATTATTTTAATTGTTTAGTCAGTAGTAATAACTGACTAATGTATCCTTTGGTTCCATCAATATTTTGTCTGAGTCAGTAAATATAATACTTTAAAGCCTGATAATTTGAAATGATTAACAACAAATCTGAATGATTATGTTACTTAAAAACTGTAATAAAAAGTAAGAGAAACAGAGCCCACAATTTCCAATGCTTCTAGACTTAGAGAATGTCCATTACAAGCAATCTTAGATTTTAGAAATTATACAGTTTTAGTACAGCATTTCTTATACATTGGAGAGAAAACCAGTTTTATGAGTTTTTAAGATTGTTAACTTTTGAAAATATAATTTTTCTAACTTTAAAACTTATATAATAAATGTATGTTAATAGTAAAACAAAATTCATAGAATATAAGAAATATACAAGTAAAACTTCCCTTTCAACTCTTAATCTCATTTACTTGCTTAAAGTAGTACTAATAAATAGTTTTGTGTGTATCTTCACAGATCAATGCATATTATGTATATTTTTATATACACATAGCTTTATGCTATACATATTTTACATGATATGTTTTAAACATGAAATATTTCTTTGTGGGAGCAGCTGATACAACTATAATATGTAAGATACCATGGATTAACTATATGAAATCAAATATACTACATATTTTTATAACTTGTTATTCTGATAAATAATGGAAAAATATTTCATGTGCAATAGATCATACTTTTTAAATCCCCAAGAAATTAGGTTGAAATAAGTTCTTTTTCTTTCATTCTTCCATTCTTTTTCCTTTCCTTCCTTTAATAAAAATCTTAGGGCCTCAACTATAAATAATATGTTTAGGAGAGCTAGGAAATTTCTCTCATCGAATTTACAACAAATATTAAAGTTAGTTCTGCAGGCAGAAAGAGTATGATACCAGACAGAAATTGGAATCTATACAAATACATGAGCAGTACTGGAAATTCAATAAAGTTAAATTAAGTCATTTATTTTTATTTTTTCTTATTTTTAATTGCTCTAAAAGTAAAGTGACTGACTAAAGTAAAATTAGTACCACATATTATGTGATTACAGCTGAAGTAAAAGCAGGATATATGAAAAAATAGAGCAATGAATAAGAGGAAGGAATTGGGAATATAGTATCATAAGACACTTTCACCACAACTGAAATGGAAAATATTATTCAAAAGACACTGATTGATTAAAAATATATATTGTAAACCCTAGGGCATAGTCCCTCAAAACTGGAAACAACCCACGTGTCTTTCAAGACGTGAATGGATAAACTGTGACTTATATACATATACGAGGGAGTACTATCAGCAATAAAAAAGAATAAATTATTGATTCATATAACATGAGTGAATTTTAAATGCTTTTACTAATTGAAAGAAGCTAGACCTGAAAAGTTATATATTGATGATTTAATTTACATTACATTCTGGAAAAGTCAAAAAGGAAAATGAATCCATGGTTCCTAGTGATTGGAGGTAGGAGGTGGGATTAATTACAAATGAATTAATTAATAAGGAAATGCTGGGTTTATGGAACTCTTATGTATCATGTCTGTATTGAAGGATACATGATCCTATACATTTATCAAAACACATAGAATGGTACACAATACATAGTGAATTTTACTGCATGTAAATTTAATAAAATGTCAACCAAGACTGGGGGGTGGAGGCCAAAATAAATAATATATAAATTATAGTAAGTAAGCCTAATTGAATAACAATATGTAAACTAATAATGTAATCAACTGAAGTGGTAAGAAAATAATTAACCTAATTTACTTGGGAAAACAGTATCTTGACTGGAGGTTAAAAGACTAAATACAAAATGCACTATACATTAATGCTGTACTCTGGGTAATGAATGTGCTCTTTATAGAGGTGTGGGTTAGAAATTCTGAAACTATTTTATGTCTATACTAGAGTTGAACATATGAGTAAATACATTATAGAGAATGATAGCTAGGTGCCTCACTGCTGGAGAAGGAAATTACAAATAAGGAAAGGGGAAATGCAAGAATGAATCCTGTGTCATAGGATCAGAACTGGAGGAATCAGCACGAACTCATTTAATCATTAAGAATCTAGATGTGTGTGTCTATCCATGCATCATTACGCATGCATATACTTCCAAGCTGTGGCTGCTCAGAGGTCCTTGAGGCAGTGACGCCTCAATAACAATGACACATCTTCAGCCCAGATCTTAGTTTCTAAATACTGTTACTCACTAAAAGGAACTAGGATTCTGAAAATATAAGATAAGCCTAGAGCACTATGTGATGCCAGAAAATAATAAAGGGATCCAAAAAATGGGGACATGCTGAAAGGGTGCAGAAGCCAACATGAAAGAACTTCCAGTGGCCAAAGGTGGAACAAACTGGGCAATAAAATAAATAAGTTTGGATTGCAACCCATAGAGTAACATACATACTTATGTGTCTATACCAAATGGTGTTTCCAGATAAAATACAGGACATACAATTAAATTTGAATTTAAGATAAACAATGAAAAATTTTTATGTATATATATTTCAGATATGCATGGGTCTTATACTAAAAATTATCCATTACTTCATTTAAATTAAAATTTAACCACGTGTCCTGTCTTTTACTTTGTAAAATTTGGCAGTCACAACAAAGATAGATGATAAATAGATTATAGATAGATAGATTCATAATAGAGTTTCTCTTACAGAAGGATTCTAATTAATGAGTGTAGAAAGAATGAGAGAAATAGAAAATCGCCATTAGAACACCATAGTAATATTTGTGTAAGGAAAAATCAACTGATGGCTGATAATATTAGTGGGTGAAAGTTTGTAAAGAAACAAGATAGGTAAATAGTCTCAAAATAACTCCCTCAACATACTTATTAATTACAAATGAGAAAATAACAATGGACTTAGATTTGTTCCCTCTTAAAATATGCCCAAGTCTTAACTTCAGGAACCTTTGAATTTGACTGTATTTCAAAATATGGTTTTACATATTTAATTAAATCTTTTGAGATGAGATTATCCTCGAAATCTAGGTTGGACCCTCCTTAAAATGAGAGGGAGATAAGAGTCATGCACCGAGTAAGGCCATATGAGGATGGACATGAAGATTGTAGTGATGCATCTACAAGCCAAGGAACACCTAGGATTGCTGGCCATCACCAGAAGCCAGGAAAGGCATGGAACAGATTCTCTCTCAGAGCTTCCAGAAAGAACGAACATTGCTAATGCCTTAATTTTGGCCTCCAAAACTGTGAGAGAATATATTTCTATTATTTTAAGCCACCAAGTGTGTGGTAATTTGTTACAACAGCCCAACAAAACCTAATATACCAAATGATCAAGGTTGACATGACCAGTAATGAGACATATTGATATCATGTACTCCATTAGGATATAGTGAAAGGCAAGTATCACTTCCATGGTATTTTTGCCATCGTGCATTACTTCAATCCAGTAATGAGGGAACAACAGATAAACTCAATCTAAGGGACGTTTCACAAAGTTAACTCATCTGAAATATTAAAAATTGTTAAGGACAGGAAGGATAAAGAATGACTGACGCAGAGTCACAGGCTGGACAAGACTAAGAAGACATGATGACTAAATGCAGTGTGGTATCCTGGTTTACATCTTGGAACAGAAAAGGACATTAGTGAAAAAGCTTTTGATATCTGAATAGAGTTTATAAATTAGTTAATAGTATCGTGACTGTGTTAGTGTCTTTGTTTTGATAATTATGCTATAGATATGTAAGATGTCAACCTTAGGGGAAGCTGGGTGAGAGGTGTAAGAGAAGTCTCTGTATTATTTTTGCAGCTCTCCTATAAGTGTAAAATTATTTTAGAATAAAAAGTATTAAAACAAATCTTCATTGATGAGGCCCAAACTGAGCAGTTTCATTTGGGTGTTACAGGTAAAAGCAAGACTACTGCTTGCTTTTAACTGAGATGTAGAGAAGAGGAGTCAAGTTGTATGAACTGAATTGTGTCTCCCCAGATTTATATGTTGAAGCCCCAATCCCCAGCACCTCAAAATGTAACTGTATTTGGAGATAGGGCCTTTAAAGAGGTAATTAAGTTAACTTGAGTTCATTAGGGTGGGCCCCAATCCAGTCTGACTCTTGACACCTTGATCATGGGTTTCCAGCCTCCAGAACTATGAGACAATAAACTTCTGTTGTTCAACCCCCAGTCTGTGGTATTTTGTTATGGCAGCCTTTGTAAACTAAAACACAGAGAGGACAAACTATTGCTCCTGGTGGCTGTAGTGAAAACTCCACAAGCTTTGGTAAGTTAACATTTCCAAATTTTAGGTTCTTTATCTAACTATGAATAATAATACTTATCCTTCAGGCTGCTATGATTATTCAAAATCATACAGCTAACAGCATTGGATTTCTTCGTAAAGAGAGAAGCAGATTCTTTGCTGAGCATGAAGGAAGAGTTGGATTTCAGGGCTTCAAGGGGAGGGGTGAACAGGAAGAGATGTTACGGGAAACGGAGAATCAAAGTGTAGAAATGAAATAAAGGATAATCCCAATGAACTTCGTGACTAAATAACATCCCTAAGTAGTTAATTTGCTTGCATCAAAACCTAATTATAAATGCCATTTCTGCCATTTGTAGTTTGAGTTTCTTTTTGTCCTTTTATGAAACTGAAATCAAATATGCAATATAGTATTTATGATAGCTTGGCCTCTGAAAGTAAGAAAATAAAAATCTTCAGATATTTGACACTTGGTTATCTAATTAACATCAGCAAAACTTAAAATATACACAACTCACAGTAAATAGTATCTGTTAAGAGATGATTTTCAGAAAAAAGTAAAAGTATAGCCCTCATGTATATAAAAGAACACATGTTAAAGATTGTATTTAACTCACGAGGGAACCAGGCAGATGTTATAACTAGTTTGAGAGAGAATCCAAAAAACAGAAATGTTTATAGATCAGGAACATTGAAACAGAGGGAAAACTAGTTTTTCCATAGTGTGTAAGGAAGACAATTGAACCTCAGCCAGACAGGATGGAATCTGCATGTTTGTCAATTACATACATAGAGAGTATTAAAATCTTTCAAAGACAATGAAAGACTAGAATCAGATAACCTGAATCCACGTTCTCCAGACAGTCTATACACATTGTTTGAAACACAAGCTTTTTTTCTACATATATGAATAGATGTCCTAATAAGCTTCTTCTTCAATGAAATATTGGTACTTTCGGGCTAGGATATTTTAATGTAGCCATAGGCCAATAAAGTTGAAAATCGTTCCAATGTTGCTGATTCCCATAACTTCCAAAGAACCCTCACAAGTGGATTCTAACACTCTTACAGTCAATGTCTTTTTTCTTCCTACAAAATGCATGATAACACTTAGGATATTGGTGGTGCAACTTCTATAGAGCCCTGTTATCTGCTGTTAATCTTATTGATACCTATAAAATAGGCCTAATTTGAAACAGCTAATCATAAAACTGTATATCCAAAACTTAATTATTTAACTAGAAAATCAACATATATTATTGTTTTATGAGTAACATTCTAAAGTGAGTAAAAAAGATGCCTTGGAGAATAGATTTTAATGGGAAGATTAAAATAATTAGACTTTTTTTAGGGTGGGTAAAAGAGTAGACCTAAAATAAATCTATGAAAGATATCAAAAGGAGCATTGTAATACATTTTTTTCCTATAGCTATTAAGAGCAGAAAGAAAATCAGTTCACTTTCCTTATGAAAAATGCACATTAGAACATATAGATGTGCCAATGTTAATTTTTAAAATATTTACTGAAGGGAGTTACTGATATCCTTTCCCTGCTTTAGCATCTAAAAGACAGTAGGTTCCCATTTATCCCAGGTAAACAGTAAATGGGCTAGAAAATTAGAATCACTTGGGAAATTGTGTAAATATTGCAAAGACTCAACAGATCAGTAGTGAAGCCTAGGAATCTGAATTTTTTCATTTTCAGACGTTTTTAATGTACCTCTGTGTGTGGAAATCTATTTCACAAGATATCCTCAATGCTTTTTTTTTCTGACGTATTCTATTAACTGTTAAGTGTCATTTGATTTCAATAATTGTCAACAATATAAGTTCATCAGAACAGTGAAGTGAAAAAGGCAGAAATTTGTTAGTAATTCCTGGATTTTCAAGTTTCAGAAACCCATTACAACCGAAATGCAATATTTATATTCCTGAGATAGAAAATGAGGGCGTCTTTAGTCACGTGCCTTCTCCTGCTCTGAGTACGTGTTACCAAAAAGTCCAGGTACAGCCCCTGACACCTGGCAATTGCCTTGGAATATTTGCAATCTGGTTCTGTCTTGCTATATTCTATTTTTACAATGTTCCTATTTTATTCATTAGCTTTAGCAGGTCGCAATAATTTGTTTTGCTATTCGTAGTCCCTCAGAATTCATCCACCTACTTTGCTGATAATGAAGTGGTTTGTTTCTGTTTTACCAATAGCTATCAGCCTCCTGCATTTGAATTGTCTGTCAATTTTCCCCTTTAAGTACTGCTCTGAAAGCGATACTTTTGTTTTTTTTAAAAGGATACATGTCTACTGTTACAGTTGCCATTTGATGAAGAAGTCATTGTGACAGATAAGAATATTTTATCTCTGGTTTTACTCAAATAATATCTTATTTTAAAATATAACAAGTGGATTGCTGACCTGAGAGACTGAATCTAACTGTAGATTTTTCCTTTTTATATGTATTTAGGACAACAACATTATTGAAGGAAACTTTTTTTTTTAATGTAGCGAATTTGGAATGTATTTTCTGCCCCATTGCTTGTCAGGCTCACTTAAAAGATGGAAAATAAAATACGGCCAGAAAGACAGAAAAATTGAAAGGGAATGAGCAGTTCTGGCAAAAATAATAGATAAGTGTTCTGTGAAAATAGTTTATAGGTTTATTATTAATATTAAAGCTGCAATTCTAAATAAATGGGCACAATTTACAATCATCATTTACCACAATTACATATACATTGAAAATTTTACCTTCTCCAATAATCTCAGACTGGAGGGCATTAAAGTTAACATAAAAATGAGAAGAAACTTCAACATTTCACAACTGTCATTGTGAAAAACCTGGACTCAAATGAAGTTCAATTGAGTGGTTGTTATTGCTTCCAGGGAAGTGGCTTCAACTCAAATCCTCCCAGGAAATGTAAGAATTCTTTGGTAAAAACTGAAATCTTAGCAAAGAAGTAGAGAACCATATGTTCAGAAAGGCTTTCCTGGCTCTGAATTAAGTATCCTTCTGGGCTTGGAAGCCAAACAGATTCCAAAGAAGCTAAAGACAGACTTGAGTTGACTCTGAAAGTAGGTGAGTACTTAATCTACCTAAACCTCAGATCCCTCATATAGAAAATAGTATTATTAATACCTACCTCAAAGTATATTAGAAGGAAGAAATTAGCTAATTCATGAAAAGTGCTCAGCCCAGCGCCTGGATTCCAATAAGCAATCATTTTATGGTAGCTATCATTAATATTTGTTAATACTCTCCTCCTTCTACTTTGCTGGAAATTTCCCAGAGTAAACAAACAACTAAAACAAACGAAAAACACGTCCAAAGGTTTACGACACTATTCCACGGCACTGCTGCCTCAGCGTCCATTTTGCTTACCTTAAATTGACAACAGCCCTCATGCAAGTGCATGCCCTAGATAACAGCCCACAGAGTCACAAGCATGACACAGAAATGTAAATTCCTGATATGACTCCAGAGCAGCCCTTGTGGTGCACAGTCTCCCCCAACTCCTACAGCCTTCCACTTGTTCGTTCCTCAGATAAGACCCGGTGGAGCTCACCAAAACCCCATTCTTTTTGGTTTGAATAACCAATCCAGCCTTAGCCCTAGAACCCCAGAGCACTCCACCCCCCTGACGCTAATAAAGGCATGTGTCCCAGGCCCTGTCCCTATCTCTGCATGCATTTTCCCCATGTGACCCCTCAAGACAGGCTTGCCATGTACTCTTCCTGGAGGAAGAGTTGAACTTTAGTTGAACTGTGCTGGCTCACCAACTGCCACCTTGGGACTTAACAAATTTAACATTTAACAAAATGTTAATTTAACAAAATCATAACACTAACATACAAGCAAACAAAGCTATACTTTGCTGGATGAATTGTCTGGGAAGCCCTACCGTCAGGATTGATTGTCCATGGGCCCACCTTGCATCTCCAGAGAAGTTCAAACCATTCATATTTAGGTTTATGTATTTTATATTTAAAAATTAGTACCTCCCAAGAATGTAAGCAGGTTTTGGTTGAAAAAAAATAATTTTAAATGTATGGAAAAACATGTCAACAATGATTAGAAAGAATTACATATGCAAAAAGAAAATACTTCTATTAGAGAGTGAACGAATAGATGATTAAATCTTATTTTTGTTAAATTCCCTGGTGTATTTGTTTTCTAAGCTGCCTTATCATAACTCAACAAACGAAGTGGCTTAAAACAATAAATTTCTATTTTACAATTCTGATGGTCAAACATTTGGTAGATATGGGTTTTCTACCCATATCTGGACTGGACTAAAATCAAGGCATTTACAGTGCTGTGTGCCTTTTAGAAGCTCTAGGGGAGACTCCCTTTACTATTTTTTAATTTTTTAATTTTTTTTTGGTTGTTGGCAGAATTCAGTTCCTTACAGCCATAGGACTAAGGTTACTGTTTTCCTGCTGACTGTAAACTGAAGGCTGTTCTTAGCTCCTAGAGGCTGTTCACATTCTTTGATTTGTGGACCCCTTCTTCCATCTTCAAAGCCAGCAAGGGAAGAGAGAAGGAATCGAGTCCTTCTCACATTGCCTTTCTTCAACTCATTCTTCTGCCTTCTTCTACTTTTAAGGATTTATGTGATTACACTGGGCCCATCTGGATAATCTAGGATAAGGATAATCTGCCTATTTTAAGGTCAACTGATAAGCAGCCTTAATTTTATCTACCAGTTCAAATCCCTTTGTCATGTAACTTAACATATTCACAGAATCTGGGGGATCAGGAAGCAGACATCTCTAGGGATCATTGCACTACTCACTACAACAAGCTTTCAGAGAAAGAAAACCCAAATTTGGCATGTCCCATACTAATCTCAGTTTTACTCATTCATGTCTCTTCCGTATCTCTAAATAAATACCAAAATCTCAACCTATAGGTCACTTTTAATTTCTTACACATTAACCAATAACTTTAGTTCTGCAATGAGTCTTATAAATATTATTTATTTATTATCCTTTGAACTCATTCCCTACTCTAAATTTCACAGTCATTGCTTCATTGCAAACTCATGTTCTTAACATTCTTACTACATATTTCCAAACAATAGCTAGTATACTCAATCTAAAATGCCATTGTCATAGTATCGTTTCCCTGGTTAAAACCTTTCATTGATTTACCATTCCCATAGGAGAATGCCATGATTTTATCCCTGCTTAGGCTTCCACTTTTCCTCCCATTCTTCACTTGGTCCCTATTCAACATTTAAGACTTGGTTCATCTATCATTTCTATGAGTAGAAGTCTCATTTCTCCACTCTGGATGGGGTGTTTCTCCTTATCTTTCCATATTGACCTCTCTTACACTATTTATCACACTTTTTGTTAATTTTCTTGCCTTTTTCTCCCAATAGAGTGTAAACTCTGGGAATACAAGGATTATGCCTTTTATCTTGAGCCTTCAAGTTCAGTTTACAGCATGGCACCTAGTGTGTTTTCAATAAATATGTGCTGAATGAACGATTAGTAGAGATGAAAATCTCTCTTCTGTCTAGTGCCACAGATTTCTTAAGGTTTCAAAGAAGCAGGGCATGAAGAAGTTATTTGTAAAACATGTCCTAAACATATTTATAGTTTTATAAATTTACAAAATAAAATATTTATATGTGTATCAGATATTAGCAATCAACATGATTGCCTTCCTTTTTGGCACATCTATACTTCACTGAAAATTAAAGATTTTAGAAGCTATATTTAGAAACTTCATACTGACCAATCTATGTACACTATATAACAGTATTAAATTTTAAAAAAGGCAGGGAGGTCTGCCATGGTTAACATACTTTCACGTCTACTTGGAATCACAAGTCTCCTCCAATATGAAAGCATAGACCGTGTAGTGGAAATCCTGACACGTTGACAACTCATCCCGATTAATTTAATAGTTGAATGAACAACAGTTTAGAAATCAATCGATACTTCCTCTCCTGTATTTTAAACAACTGCTCCTCTGTAAGTGTTGGACATGGGGTTAAAACAGAATCTGAGTAGCAATACAAATAGTATAAGGGTCATGTCTTCTTATTTAAGCCTTGGTCACAGCTGAGCAGGAAGTTTAGGAGCCTATAATCTTACAGTATCTGAGTACTCAGTAGGCAGCAGAAAATTACTATTTGAACTTATGCCTGGATTTCATGAGTGTTTCAATAGGGTCCTATTCAGATTAAAGGAAAGGTGCTCTTGAGGACACTCTTCCCAAATGTAACACAATTGTTTACAAAATAAATATATCAAAAAATATCCTTCCGGTATACTAATAACTATTAGAAACAATAATGAAAACAAATTCTTATCTTCATTAGCAATGAAAATGTATGTTTCCTAAAGATAAACTTGAGAAAATTACAATACTTTTTTAAAAAATCATTTAATAATTTCTATAAATGGAAAGATATAGCATGGTGATAGATGAGAATTTTCAAATTCTTTGGATTCCAATTATCCCTAAATGGGTTTACTATTTTCATCACTAATTTTATGTCTAAATCCACTTACAATATTCATCAAAATATCAAAGTAACTTATTAACATTAGAAAATAATGTTAAATTTAACTTGGAAGGATAAATAGGTAACAGTAGACAATAAAATATTTTTAAAAATAATAACAATGAGAATGTAGCTGTACTATAAGATATTAAACTAGAATTAAGTTTTCCAAAAATTAAGATAATGATGGTATCAGAAAAGGAATATCAATTAATAGAATTAAATATAAAATTTAAAAGCGATGTGATCATGAAAAAATTTGGTATATTATTAAGATACAATTTCAAAACGTTGGGGAGAAAAGAATGATTCAATAAATGGAGCTTGAAAATTTCAGGGGAAGGGTAAGCTTATATCCTTATCTCGCAGCATATAAATAAAGCCTAGATGGAATAAAGAGTTAAGGGAAGAATGGAAAGAAGGAAAGTAAATATCTAAAAGCAAGCGCGGGGCTTCCCTGGTGGCACAGTGGTTGAGAGTCTGCCTGCCAATGCGGGGAACACGGGTTCGAGCCCTGGTCTGGGAGGATCCCACATGCCGTGGAGCAACTGGGCCCGTGAGCCACAATTACTGAGCCTGCGCATCTGGAGCCTGTGCTCCGCAACAAGAGAGGCCCGCGCACCGCGATGAAGAGTGGCCCCCACTTGCCACAGCTGGAGAGAGCCCTCGCACAGAAATGAAGACCCAACACAGCCATAAATAAATAAAATAGTGTTTAAATAAAAATAAAAAAATAAAAAAAGCCAGCTTGTATATCACCTGCTCTTTAAAAGCAAGCGCACATGAGTATGTATATGATATAAAAGAGAAGGGAAGTTAAAATTTTTAGTGAATGAAGAGAAGATGAATTCATATTTCTCTGAACAGTCAAGCTGCTATGATACCCAGATCTCATCATGTAATTTCAGGAAGTTTATTCTTCTACAATTTTTAGCAACTGTATTGATTTTTTCACAAACATACACGTTGCTTACTTAGTCTAAGGAGTCAGTAGAGTTAGAGGTGTGGAGCTCAAAATATAAGAGATGAGCCTGAAATATCTTGACATACCAAAAAGTCACAGAGCTCTCAGAGACTACCAGTATCAAGGATTGTGCCTAAAGAATGCAGGAGCCAACTTGAAGCGATTGCTGATGGTGAGATTAATTGAGCACGCACATCAATAAGAATTATAATGGTAATAAATTGCAATGTATTATATATAGTTCACTCCATGATATCATTATACTAAAGGAAATGAAATATAAGTGGTCTTTGTGTTTTTAGTTTTGGTCACTAATAAGGAATGCCAGGGAAGAAACTCACTATTTTGAAAATGGCTATATATAATAAGTAGAATTCATTTCACTTTTTTAATACAAATTCTACCTCAGGGTAATCAAATAGCTGCTCAGGAGATGTTTCTCTATATTGAAGTATTTCCACAAATAAAGAAGAAATGACTGAATTTGAATATTACCATTTTGTGATGCATACTAAATAAATCATAGCAACTATTACCAAAGGTTGTTAATATTCCCCAAAATGATGTGCTTTCTGCTGAAAGTACATACCACCAGCTATGAAGTATTCTTCCCCAATATTCTTGCAAGTATTCATAACATAAGAACTTGGAAGCTATAGAAGGAGGATGCAGTGAGCAAAATCCTGATTATGTGGGACTCTGTACAATAAATTACCTGGTTTTTTAAAAGAAGTAAATAAATAAATTGCAACAGAAAATCAAAGAGATGGAGAGGGAATTTGTAGGCTAAAAGAGTCTTAATTGTAATGAATGGAGTTTCCTTCGAGCCTTAATTGAAGAAATAATATAAAACATATAAGACGACTCGGGGAGTTTTGGATACTGATCATTTGTTTGATAATGGGTATGTAGAGGTTTGTTATCCTATTTTCTCTATTTTTATATGTTTGAGGTTTTCCATAATAAAAGTTAAAAGAAGAAAATTCTGTTTTAAAATAAATATTATTATAAAACAACAAAAAGATAAAGTAAAAGAAGTTCTGTGATTATTTAAATTACATATTAGTTATTTTAGTTACTCAATTTTAAATTTTGAAACAAGTAATAAACCACTAATTCTCTAACAGAAGTATCATCCACTAAAAAACACTCACAGTAAATCCATAAATAAGCAAGTTCCCATTGGACTGACAGACACAAAAATGGAAACTTTTTTGCTTTTGATTTAAGAATATAAAAGACAGGCTTATCCATATTAGAGCTGCTTTTTAAATGTATTTTTATTAGATTACAGTTACAGTGAATTGACATATATCAGACTGAAGGTCACAATTGTCATTATATTTGCCCTGGTATTTTAAGAGGCAAACAAAAATTGTTTGAAGATGCATTATGCTGACTGATACAGATAACAGAAAGCACTTCCTTATATCATAGCTGCAATTCATTGTGAACATATTTGAAAGATGCAGTATGTAAAGTATGTACAGTGTGGTAGAATACACACTTCTTACTAAGACATTTTATTTAAGATATTATTATGTAACTCCACTATCAGTTCTTTAAAAATAAGAGGAAATATTTGAGAAGTATATTATTAAAGACTTTATGTAAGTCTAAAATAGTGAGAATTTTTGAGAGAATACATTTTAAGTTCAAATAGATGGCACTAGCCTTAAGTTCACATCAGAGCCACAATGTAATAGGAACACTAGAAATTATATCAGCCTTTTTTTGATATAGAAACAATAATGGAAACACCCTTTCATTTTAATGTGATGGCTGTATTTTATGTTTGAGATAACAGATGCTTATGAAATAATATTCTTCAACAAGATGGGAGACTAGGATACCTTTTTGTTGGTTTTCAAGGTTTTGTTTATTTGAGTAGTTTGTTGCTCTCATCATGTTCAATCCTGAGAGGCTAGCAAGGGAGAGAAAATTCTTGGACCCATTTTAGAGTCTGAGACATTGAGGCTGAAAGAAGACTTATTCTTAAACATTTTATTTTATAGAGTTCCCACATTATAGTTGTCTTGATATCAACAAGGAGTATAATTAAGTAAATCTTATGCCTTTAAATCTTAATTTGGTCCCCAAAATTAATTTTGAAGTTGGGTGGTTAATTTTTAATCCCTGGCCCATATTATAGTGAATCATTTAGTGTGTATCTGAGAAAGAAATCTAATCAGATGATGTAGACTCTAAACAAAATGATATAGATATCTAAACAAAAATTCATCTTTATCAAGTAATATTTGTATAAAAGAGAAAAAGAAGATAAAAGAAGTGAATTTTAAAGACATTCTAATTAAATCAGCATGTAGCTACACATCCCCAACTGCAGATAAGTGACTAATTAGACGCTTAAGATTAATGAAAATTTTCTCTTGTGTGAGATTAATTATAAAGGATGAGTGACCATTGAAGATATTTTAAGCTATTCTGATTTTTAATTTCTCTAAATCCAGTTAAAACCAATGGAAAATTATTCATACCATCCATAAAGTATTTTACATTCAAATTTTTATGTTTCTGAAGATGTTCCTCAAAGTAAGAATTAACTATTTTACCCAAAGTCTGGAATGCAATGGATAAGCTAAAACGAGACGTGAATGTAGCTTCTAGTGAGAAAAAATAATTTTTAACGATTATCAATGACAATATTCACATAGAACTGAAAGCTAAGATAAAATTCAAATATCCAACATGGACATAGAATTCAACCCATGAAATAATTCAATCAAATAATTGTTTCGGTTACCAGGCTAAAGTAACTATCTCTTAGAGATTCATTCAGAGGCTAGCAACAGAAACCAGGAATAACAGTGGCTCAAAAAGATAGAAGCCTAAATCTCTCTCAATAAAATGAGTTCTGAGAAAGGCACTCCATGGTAGGTCTGACAACTCCATTGTGTGATCAGAACCCAAGATCCTTTTATTTTTCTGCTTTACTCTCCTTAGCACATGTTTTCTACCTTCAAGTTAGCCTCAAGTTACACAATGTCTGGAGTTCCAGGCATCACACCTGGGCTCAAGCAAAGAAGCAGGAGGATGAAAAGTAACGGTCGAAGAGGGCTTATGCTAAGTGTGTATCCCAGTCTGAAGGAGCATGCCTGGAAGTTCCTGTCTGTGCCTTTTGCTTGTATCTATCTCAATAGTTTGCATAGTATTTGCACAAGGAATCTTACTGTTTTGTTTTTGCTTTTGTTTTTAATTAAGGAAGAAGAAGGTAATGGCTATCTAATAGGCAACTCGCTATATGTTTCTTTACTCTGAAAAGCACATAATTATTAGATGTACCTACCAAACATCCAGTAGCTCAAAGAGTTCAAGTACCCATTAAACTTATCTCTAAAATTTTAACTTTGGCCATTACTACTTGGTACAAGATGTCCAATATGTTGTGCTCAAGTACTTAGGAAAAGCTGTTAACATGATAGAAATGGCACTGGGAAGACTAATTTTTTTACTCTTTTTACCTTTGAGAGGAAGGTGCACAACACAATAAATTGTATTAAGGTACATGGCTCTACCTTTATATCTCTGCTTCACTCAGTCACTGGATCCAGGGTTCCCAGAAAGGTTTGACCTCAGGAAGGCAGCTCTCTGAAGCTCAGGCAGACCCTGAAAAAGCTGAGAAATGGAAGTTGCCTTCAGACTACACAATCCACAGCTAGGCAGAAAATCCTTTTGAAAGGATCAGGGCAGTGTATCTCCATGTCTACCAAAATCCATCCCTACCAAAGCAGATCCTCCAGGATTCTGGTGAGCTTCTTTTCCTAAGAAGAAACTCAGAAAAAAAGCTAGTGGGACAAACTATAACCATTGCCACTGTAGTTGGTAGCAGGCTGCAATTGATACCATCTCTCTCTTCAACTACCCATTCTATATCCCTCTCACTCTCAACTACCACCTTTGCTGGACTCAGTGGCTTGACCTAATGATGTGACAGAGCCTCATCTATGGAGGAACCTGAACTCATGCCCTTCTCAGGCCAGTTTTACTTTTCCTGTACTTTCACAGTCACAATAGGGCAAGCAAGTACAAAGAGGCACTAAACTGGCTCGACTGGGTCTCTCACGTATTCCTCTCTTCCTCCCTACTTTAGTACAGTCATCTGGACTGAGATGCACCATCATATTTCAGCTTTTCCAGTGAGAATAGTTATGATCATCCTGGCCCAGATCCATTAAGGAAAGGATATTCCATGACCCTTAAGAGAAGATTTCAATTTAAAGAGTGAAAAAAGGTTGAGGGAGAAACAGAAAGAGGAAGATATTTATCTTTCAGATTCAAACATCATCAGAGTAGGGATACAAAATAAAATAATGCTTAAGAATAGGGCAGGGCTTCCCTGGTGGCGCAGTGGTTGAGAATCTGCCTGCCAATGCAGGGGGCACGGGTTCGAGCCCTGGTCTGGGAAGATCCCACATGCCGCAGAGCAGCTGGGCCCGTGAGCCACAACTACTGAGCCTGCGCATCTGGAGCCTGTGCTCCTCAACAAGAGAGGCCGCGATAGTGAGAGGCCTGCGCACCGCGATGAAGAGTGGCCCCCGCTTGCCGCAATTAGAGAAAGCCCTGGCACAGAAACGAAGACCCAACACAGCCAAAAATTAAAAAAAAAAAAAAGAATAGGGCAGATATGACTATTTAGGATATTAAATGATTATATTTCAGAGGCAGGGCAGAGGTACCAATCAAAATGGGTTTACATAAAATAGGAAGTTGATGCTGGGAAGAAACCTGCAATTAGGTTGAGAGGACTTTAAGGTTCATTCACCTTGAATCTTATGGAAAAATCCGTGCACAGATCACTTGTTTTAGATGACAGTTTGCATTATCTTAACTTCAGTTTCTGGATTATAGCCCATATAACATCTGGTCTAGCATGTTGCTTGTTAATATCTGTTTCTTGAATTGAATAGGAATGAACAGGAGGCATTCTTGAGTGAATTCCCTCACTCAAATTTTATTTACTTAGAATTGTCCTGTAGTAAAGAATATATTTCCACTTACAGATATTAGCAAATGAATATTCATGGGCAGAGATTGCCAGAGTAGAACAAGCTAAACCAGACCCCAAATGGTAGCTGATGGCGTTGGGCAGTCTCGCCGCTCTCCCAATGACACTGAGACTCCACTGGAAGTGCATTCTATTTTGGTAGCTTATTAGGCAAAATCCAGATGGGTGAAAATTCATGCTCTAAGAAACTTGGACACTATTCTGTATCTCAGAAAAGTTACTTGGACTCCTTATTTCCAATAGGCACAACCTGAAAAATAATTCATCTTGCCCTGAACTATTGCTGTACCTATATACCTGGGCCAAATCCACCGCTGCTCCTTTCTCTTAACTACCTCTCCCTATGTTTATCTTTAGCTACAATCCTCTCAGTCTCTGCCTTGGCCAGGGCAGTCAGCCTAATCATTTCCCCTTGGATTAGGCACTACTGAGCCATGTCCACTCAAGAGACTGCTGGTAATTCTCAGCTTGCTTCTCTCAGCATCACTGAGCAAAGCTGTTCTTACAGGTTGGACAAACTTATCCACCTGAAAGTATGAGGCCCTGGGTGGCAGGATAATCACATTTCTTCCTCTTTCGAGCTTATCACCTGATCTTTGGCAGGCCTCACTTTCATTCCAATTTCAGATTTAAAACCTGAACTGTTACTGTGCCGTTAACTACTGTGTATATCCTACCATGGTAAATCTATCCCTGTTCTTAAATCTCAAATTAGGTATTAAACTTCTTTAAAGGAAATTTTGTGTAAGGCGAAAATTTGGTAAGCATAAATTGCATAATGATAAAGACTGAGAGGTTAATCTAATAATTTTTAACTCATATATTTATAAGGATAAATCTCTAAAGTCCAGCCTTTTATTTTCCCTGTTAGTCTTCAAACTAACCTGAATTGTTTCTGGAAAGCGAATTTAAAGAGCCATCTATATCATGGTATAAGACCATATTGATTTCCTTCACATGAGTGCTAACACACAGCAGAGGATTTCCACCAAGAAAGAAACGGGGTAATCATTATAATTTGTCCAGTAACAATTTACATGTTGATGGAAAGAATATTTAGAAAACTAGGAGACCTGAATTCAAGTCCTAAATCTGACTCTAACTAGATGTGGCACATTCTTTAATATTTCTGGACTCCTGATTTCTCATCTAATAAATGAGGGGATTTAACAAAATTATTTCAAAAGTCTTTTCTGAATCTAAAATTGTAGATTCTGTTCTATGGAACATTCTTGTATCAGATCATTAATACTTTATGATAATTTTCATTGGGCAATGATTTCTGCTAAGTAACTATTTGCATATCACAGGAGGATGTCCAGGATTTTGTAGAATCAAAACTAATTTTTTTCCCCACAATGCAAAGTCAATTGCTTTTATAATTAGATGGCTTTTACATTATTGCAAATAAAAGCATTAAAAACTCTAATTTTGAACTGTACTACATTCTTGTTATGTGGTAAATAAATTAAATATTAAGCTTTTAAAATTTATCCTCAGATTTCTTCCCAACTTTCTTAAATCTACGCTATGCTCAGACAGTACGACTGATAAACATATCTAGTTGGGGAAACAATATACACAGAAGAATATTAACATATGATAACTACCCTTGAGGCAAATCCAAAATGATAAGGTAGATTTGAACAATACCTCACTGCCAACCAAAAAATGTAAAAAGTCTGTGTTCCTCCCTTCTATATAGATCTGATTTTTAAAAATGCTCAACCTCAGAAATATTCATGGGTATCTTTGTACTTGATAACTTAAACTGATAAAATATTATGCAAAGAAAGTACACTCATTTAATCATCTTGGGACATAAGAAACTTTTAAAATGATCATCTAAAACTGCTACCTTAGGATAGTGAGTTTTCCAGGGGAGCAGTGGAAGTTCTGATGTAAGTCTAGAAATTACAATCTTTTTATTATTTCCTAACAACTTTTCCATATTGATTCTTACTATATGCCTGGCACTGTGCTTGTTGTTATGAGAGCATGAAATCTTATTAAAGATTATATTTTCATGACCCTTTTTACAATTTAAAAGATTACAGTATCTTTATATTATACATTTTAATATTGTGTTTTGATAAACTACACTTTTCAGACTCCATTTATATTTTCACATTGTATTATCTATTTATATTTGATAATATCAAGGCAAAACAACGTGTACTTATACTTTTATAGATTCCTTGATTATGCACTATTGACTATGCAATATTGCAAAATAAGGATCTAGATGATTCTTTCTCCTTTTAAACCTATTCAATAGGAAAAGTTTTACTTAAAGTTAGAGTTAAGGACTTTAGTGAACTGCATCCATTTTAGCCTGCTGAGTTTATCACATCTTAGAAGATGACATTTTATAATTGCTGATGAAACCAGGCATGATATGTTATACTGAGAGTGCATAAAGCATATGATCACTAAAAAGAAACGGTTTACTGAAAATGTATGTAAGGAAACCCTTCTTAAGATTAATATTGCTTTTTTTCACTTTAAACAAGCCATCCATGTTTATAACTATGCTAGCAAGAAAAACCCAACGACTGATAAACTATAAGGTATTTTTTAACCTTAGCCCGACATGCTCAATGCTCATAAACAGCTTTATTAAAACACAAACACGGGGGATTCCCTGGTGGCGCAGTGGTTGAGAATCTGCCTGCCAATGCAGGGGACACGGGTTCGAGCCCTGGTCTGGGAGGATCCCACATGCCGCGGAGCAACTGGGCCCGTGAGCCACAACTACTGAGCCTGCGCGTCTGGAGCCTGTGCTCCACAACAAGAGAGGCCGCGATAGTGAGAGGCCCGCGCACCGCGATGAAGAGTGGCCCCCGTTTGCCACAACTAGAGAAAGCCCTCGCACAGAAATGAAGACCCAACACAGCCAAAAGTAAATTAAAAAAAAAAAAAAAAATGGGGCCAGCTTTAAAAAAAAAAAAAAACACAAACACGTGTGCACACACACACTGAATTTTTTGATGTTTCTATTTATGCACTTTTGATTAAATCAAAATAAGGTTTTCTCAGATCTACTGTAATATAAAGAATATTTTTCAAATCTTGCCAACAAAACAGTTCATAGAGAAATTAATATTAGACAGGAAAAATGAAACTATAGCTTAACTTGGTTATTGATATAAGATTTTATGGGTCTTAAGGATTTATAAATAATTTTTAGCTGTTATTACACAGAATACTTCTATGAGACCACAGGTCAATATTATCACCTTCTAAAGAAAACACTACTAGCTGAGCTATTAAGGCCCTCCAAGTGAATGTGCTGAAAGTGGACATGTGATATAAACCTCACTTTGTACACAGAAATTGATTCTTTTAAAAATAGGAATAGTGAATTATATATGTAGGTTCAGCCTTAATTCTTGTAAAGCTTGAAGTGCCATAGTTTCTTAAGATTAACAGTACAAAGTGTTTAACTTGGCTCTCCTGAGTACATAGGGAATGACATCTTAGCTGTTAAAAGCTGTCAACAGCTTTTACACTTAGCAGCTACTCTGTCAATTTTCAACAACTACAACTTGTTGTCAGGATTTTTATTTTATTATTATTATTTTTAATAAATTTATCTATTTATTTATTTGTGGCTGTGTTGGGTCTTCGTTGCTGCTTGCGGGCTTTCTCTAGTTGCAGCGAGCGGGGGGCTACTCTTCGTTGCAGTTAGCGGGCTTCTCATTGCGGTGGCTTCTCTTATTGTGCAGCATGGGCTTTAGGTGCGCGGGCTTCAGTAGCTGTGATTCGCGGGCTCTAGAGCACAGGCTCAGTAGTTGTGGAGCACGGGCTTAGTTGCTCCACGGCATGGGGGATCTCCCCGGACCAGGGCTCGAACCCGTGTCCCCTACATTGACAGGTGGATTTTTAACCATTGCGCCACCAGGGAAGTCCATTATCAGGGTTTTAGACTGAAATATTAGGAGATGAATTTGTGTGCCTAACAAATTTTCATATTTAAAAAAATGTATTAATTTGTATTAATTCATATTTAAAACTTAGCAACAGGCTGGTTAAACAAATAGCTGTTGCATAGGGCTGCATTTTTCTATGTGTGCATGAATTTCAATTTAAAAAGTCAATTGGCTAATTTAAATCTCCTAATTTCTGCTATGTAAGAAGCACTGTTATAAATCAACTATAGTTCAATAAAAAACAAAAACAAACAAACAAAACCACTGTACCAGGTACTGAGGTACTGGGGCAAGGAGAATGGAAAAGAGAGAAGAAATGCTAAACAAAAAATAGAAAACGTAATTCCTTACCATAGCCTTTAAAGTACATATTTATTTGAGTAAATGTTTGAGTATTTAAGTATTTAATGAGACATTCATGTGAAACAAAGAGACAATTTCACAGTAATATTCTAACAAATAGAATTAAATGTTATTTAAACATAGTTTATTCTTGGTACTGAAGGAATATCAATAAAGGGATAAACTGAGCTAAATTGCTTAACAATAACGTGCTTCCTAGATGAGTTGAGTTCTATTTCTTTCTGAACTTAATATGAATGAGAAAAACATTCTAAAATTCTGTGCTTTGTGTGATCCACTGCTACATTTTTATCACCTATTGGAGGAGAAAACATTGCACATTACTGTGCCAACATACACTCAATTTAGTTCAATATACCTGCCCCTTTAGATCACAAAAGAATGTTGTTTTTTGTGCGGGGTCCTATCCAAGCCATCTTGTTTCACTTTCAGATGCAGGTCATTATTTCCCTTCATCTGTGGATCATCTGATTGTTTTTACTTTTCTGTCATTTTCAAACACCAATACCATTTTATATCTTAACCAATCCTAGATTTGATCTCCTTCTTTTCTCCAAGTCTTATTTGTTCTGCAATTATTGGATGCAAGTCTGCAAATTAAATCATTGCTATATTTTTTTTTCACAACTGTGCATTTAGACATATTTTCATGCTACAATTAACCATATTTCCCAGGTGACTTTACTTAAGCAGGGAAATGAGAAGAATTATACAAGCATCTGGGATTCTGCCACACCTAACGAATTTTATTAATGATTAAGAGTCTCATCTCAGTTTATTAAAGAGTAATCACTTACCTGCAGGTACACAGCAATCACTGGCGAAGCTAACAGGATTTCAGCATCCATAACACATCTTCATTCTTTCCACTTAAAAGAGAAAAATATTTTTATTTATTTATTTTTATTTTTGGCTGCTTTGAGTCTTCGTTGCTGCACGGGGGCTTTCTCTAGTTGCAGCAAGCAGGGGTTACTCTCCATTGTTGTGGAGCACGGGCTCTAGGTGCTCGGGCTTCAGTAGTTGCGGCACACGGGCTCAGTAGTTGTGGCTCGCGGCTCTAGAGCGCAGGCTCAGTAGTTGTGGCACATGGGCTTAGCTGCTCCGTGGCATGTGGGATCTTCCCGGACCAGGGCTCGAACCCGTGTCCCCTGTGTTGGCAGGCGGATTCTTAACCACTGAGCCACCATGGAAGCCCTGGGAAAAATATTTTAAGTGAGAATTATGACTGCTTTTAATACCCAAGAAAAGAGAGATTAGTAAGCAATTGAAAATTGTACATTTCAGAAATCCGCTTTTGATTGGAATTAAGGATTTCTTTAAAAGATTTTCTTGTATGAATTAGAAATTTGTTTGTTTGTTTGTTTGTTTTGCAAGAACCTACCAATTGAAGACTGACAACTTTCCATAAGCTTGGAAGGAGTCTATAAACACAACTCAGAAAATAAGATGGCAAAAGATAAGAGAATATTGATTTGCTCTTTTTCTCCTTGCTTTTATAGATAGATAATTAATCTAATATAAATATTTATCTATTAATGGAAAACATATCGAGTAACTGTGTGAACTTATGCCGCCCACCTTCACTCCCCTGAGCCCACTACCAAGCTTTATTTTATTCTCTTCCTTACAGAAATTTCTGCTAGGATAAGGATTGCACCTTCAAAATAAGTAAATAAATAAATAAAAGCAAGGAGTTTATCAGTTAAGATAAAATAAAATTTGAGTTAAACAAATCCTCGACTGAAAGTGTCTTACGCAATACAGCCATTTTCCCACATTGCAAGAATCCCAAAGTTAGACAATTCCAGAGTAGTAATTCAGTGATGTTAACATGAGCCCAGCCCTTTCTCTTTCATCATCTCTCTGATCTGTATTCTTCAATGCATCAACAGTGCATCCTGCCAAAGTCACAGCATGTCTGTCTCAATGCTGGAAATCACATTCTCACATACCAGGAAGGAAGAAGAGAGAGAGAAGAAATTGTCTCTCCTACTTCATTTTTTAGCAGCAAGGGAAATCTTCCTCAGTAGTCACCCAGAAGACTTCCTTTTATTCTCATTGGTGAAAACTGGGTCATAGGCCCACCCTGAAATGAGCCACTGGTAAAGGTGAATAGGTCAACTCTAATTGCTTAGCCCAAAGTTTACCCCCATCACTGGGGGAGGGGCATGCCTTTACTGAGCATATTGCTGCCAACTTAAAATCAGAATGAACATACATAAGAAAAAGAAGAATGACTGTTGGATGAACTGCATACCACTTCTGTCACCAGAGCTAAGCAGTTTAAATTCTCAGGGACAAATTTGTTTGGGAAAGGTAAAAAAGCAAGGATGGAGAGTTGATAAAGATGGCATGCGAGGTGAATGGAATATGAATTTTCCAAATACATATTATGATAATGCTGAAATCATTCTCAGAAAAAAAAGTTTCAGCATAATTGGTCTTTCAAAGTTTATCCCACATAGGAGAATGACACGCATGCACGGGTAAGGAGGAAATATAAAACTATCTTTGAGAGCAGCGATCACACCATTGACTGCCTGTAGGTAAATGGAATCTCAATACTTTATCAGCATTTACTTCCATTCTACTTTGTTTAGCCTTTTCATTTGTCAGAGCTTGAAAACAGGCTACTCTCCGTAGCCTGACATCATTAATCTGGTTCTGACCATCTTTCACTTTTCTAAATTGTACTAAAATATACATAACATAAATTTTGTGATTTTAACCATTTTTAGGTATAATGTTCAGTGGCATTAAGTACATTCATATTGTGCAACTATCACCACCATTCATCCCCATAACTCTTTTCAACTTGCATAACTGAAACTCTATATCCATTAAAAAATAACTCTCAATTCCCCCTTCCCTCATCCCCTATCAACCACTATACTATTTTCTATCTCCAAAAATTGGCCTACTCTAGGTACCTCATAAAAGCAAATTCATACAAAATTTGTCATTTTCTGTCTGGCTTATTCCACTTAGCATAATGTCTTTGAGGTTCATCTATGTTGTAGCATGTGTAAGAATTTCCTTCTTCTTTAAGGCTGAATAATATTCCATATATATGTATATATATCCTTTTTGAATACTTGCCTGGAGGTGTAATTTAATAGAAATTTGGTTGCTGTTTTAGTCTGTTGATACTGGCAATATTTATATCCTTGTAGCTGAACTGGGTCAGAGATTTGATTGTAAAGAACAACTTGTCACTGAGGTGTTCCTATGATAATGAGTACCGTAAAATATTGTATACTTGTACACTGAATCCTGAACCAAGGGAGGAGTTACAATATCACATCTTTGATAGCCATACTGCACGACTGTGTGCACTCCTCCTGGCAACTTAATCAAGTGGCAAGTACTCTCAATAGCAGCTTCAAGAAAGGACAAGGAGGTATTTTTAAGAAACAATCAGCACTTCCTTGCACCAGGGCCAAAAGTATCTTGCAACTATTGAAGGTTTGTAGAGAAGAAATTAAATTACTGCAAAGAAGTCTAAGGCCCTGTTCCAAACCTAATGTGTTGGTCCCTGTAAAGTATATAAGAACAGAGGTTTAAACTCAAAAATCAAGAAATAATATTAGATTTCCATTATCCCCACCCCCTAAAAATAAAGACAAATCCTGAGTTACATAAATCACTTCCATTTAGCATTATACTAACGAAGACTTCATGATTAACTTACTGTGATACTGGATAACAGTAGTAATTGGAGAAGAACTGATGAAGAATCTACTTTTCTCCAACTTGACTTGGTTAGCAAATGACAACATAGATGTATAGGAGATCAGTTCTGAAGATGTGTGGTGCAAAATCAGACATTGAAATAGCAAATGCCACTTAGCTTAAGTGCACTAATATAGTTCAACAGCAAAACACATCAAAATGTATTAAGTATATGAATGGCAATTTCTTCAATTTTTTGTTTCGTCTGAAGCCCAAAGACATCATCTACTTCCATATTCCAAAATGGTATGCCAGACCCTCTAGGGTAGACTTTCAAAGGAGTTGATTGAAAACTAATGTTGTAATCCTAAGATGACTATCCAATTTCAACCTATAAATGACATTGGTGGAGAGACCAAGAAAAGGATAGGCGATATAATTCTTTTGAAAAACTGTGAAAATTATTTTGAATTTATTTAAAAGGCAAGAGTCTGGCTAAAGCAACACATACCAGCAGACTAGAGGGGCAGTTAAAGGCCACACAAAAAGAAACAGTGCAGAATTGTTTTATATTCTTTCAAAGAAAGCCATCTGCAAGAGAAAGAATAACTCTATAGACAGATGCTGTGAGGTCTACTCACTACTGATTGTCCAGAGGATATTGGAGGCTGGTCTGCCAAAAAGGGGATGGTATGTGTGAAAACTACAAAGCCCCTTTCCCCCCAAGAAAGAAAGAGTGACTTTAGGCACACACCCAGCAATAAAGTGCCAAATCCAGTCTACAACTGAAAGGTTAAATGAGAACTCCCTGGCTCATTGCCTCTTATTCCTCTCCCCACGTTTGATGCTGGATATGTCGGAACTACAATTAGCAAGCTAGGAAGAAGTGTATGAGTAGATTTGAAGAGAAAGAGTAATCTGATCACTTCCCTCTTTCCTGAGGCAGTCTTGCTGCATGAAGCTGGTTCAAACTAGGAAGGGGATTAAAATTAAAATAAAGGTTAGAGTATTGATAATTATACTGAACCATACATTATTATTGAACAGATTGATATTTGATTTAAAGTTAGAGAACTTTTTATTATCTGAGAGTGATGGGTAAGTTATGCTCCATATTAAGACCATATCCAGAGCCAGAGAGTGAATTAGTCATACAGAGTGAGTCCTACTGGCCAACGAATATATGGGGCACTAGAGGTGCTCATTGCTACTGAAATGACATCGCTTCAAAGCCCTTTTACTGAGTAAAGCCAATAAATAAATAAATACTGATACTTCCAATTCCATGTTCCAGTTCATACTAGTATTTCCATGTTCCAAAATTAAGGACAGGATTTTTTTTTTGTCTTCTGATTTAGAATGATGTAAAATTGTGTTTATAATTAGTTGAAAATTTTAAACATGTTTTGGTCTACTGGGTTATTTTAATGTTTACTTCCACAGAGGACAATTGACAACACTTGTTCCCATTCATGACACAGGTACTAGGTCTTCTTAAAATAAGTGTATGTAGATAAAAATGTATCAATGTAAAGATAAGCATTTAGTAAATTATAGTACAGATGATGAAATTTGACAAAAATTGTGAATATTATGTTCAAGTGACTGAAGTGTGAAAAATATTGGTTGACTGAATATATACTCTTACCTGGACCACATTTTCAACAGATGTGTAATGAAGTCACTCTTCATCCCCAAGTCTGTTCTTGTTGCTCTATTTCTTAGCTTGATATATTGACATTACCATTTATCCAGTCTAACGGTGATTCTTCTCTGCTCCTTTCCATTACTGTTGCATTGTGCTAATAATTCATAATTTGGTCTCTTTCTATGTCTATGATACTATATTTGATCTGTATTTATGGTATTCTAACTATAATATCACTAGAACATGCACATAGTTTACATATTCATTTCCATTTCTATATCCTCAGCTAATCCCCATTATTTTATTTAAACTAATTATTAAAAACCTTCTGTCTCATTTCTGTGTAACTCACGTCGTGCATCTAAGCTACTCTCACACTGTCCCCAGAGTTGTCATTCTAAAACACAATTCTTATCATATAACTTTCTAGATTAAAAAGTCTTTATCAATTTTTCATTATCTATAAAATAGAACTCTAACTCTTAGTATGGTAAATGGTGTCTCATATTCTATCCCTGAACTAAATGTCCAACACCATCAATTTCTTCACACAAATCCTAATTTAGCACTCAGGCACACAAGGTTTTGTAATAATAATTTGCCTTTGAAAAATTTCTACCTCTGACAGAATTGCCTTTCTTCTCTACTTTAGTTGTTAAATTCCTGCTTCCCCTTTATGATGTAACTCTCTTACCATCCCTTCTATAAAACCTTTCCAAATTCCTAAAAGCATATTTCAGTATTTATTCCTCTACAATACCAGTTAGTCTTTATTATAGAACACCCTGCATTGTATTATGCGATACACATATATTTTCCTTTTTATTACTGTAGACTCAGTCTTACTCATGAGAGGCAACTCAATACATCATTTCAGATCTAATGTTCTGTGGTCAAGCAGACCTGGGTTAAAGTTCTAGAGTATGTGGATTTCTGGTAAATGTCAGAGGAATGAATGAATAAATTAATTAAATGAGCTGAGAACCATCCCATACATCAATCTATTCTTTACCCAAAGAAATCCCTCTCCTTTCAAAGGACTAGTGTATTCCATGAAGGACTTATTCCCTTTTATTCTTATTCATTAATTTAATTTAATTTAATTTAATTTAATTTAATTTAATTTAATTTAATTTAATTTAATTTTGGTATTCTTTTCCTTCTTTTAACGTCTTTATCAGAGTATAATTGCTTTACAATGTTGTGTTAGTTTCTGCTGTATAACAAAGTGAAGTAGCTATATGTATACATATATTCCCATATCCCCTCCCTCTTGCCTCTCCTTCCCGCACTCCCTATCCCACCCCTCGAGGTGGACACAAAGCACACAGCTGATCTCCCTGTGTGATGCAGCTGCCTCCCACTAGCTATCTATTTTACATTTGGTAGTGTATATATGTCAATGCTACTGTCTCACTTTTTCCCAGCTTACACTTCCACCTCCCCGTGTCCTCAAGTCCATTCTCTAAGTCTGCGACTTTATTCCTGTCCTGCCCCTAGATTCGTCAGAACCATTATTTTTTAAGATTCCATATATAAACCAAATATACCATGGTATATTCCATGCTATACCGTGTTAGCATATGGTATTCATTTTCTCTTTCTGACTTACTTCACTCTGTATGACAGACTCTAGGTCCATCCACCTCACTACAAATAACTCAATTTCGTTTCCCTTTATGGCTGAGTAATATTCCATTGTATATATGTGCCTCATCTTCTTTATCCATTCATCTGTCGATGGACATTTAGGTTGCGTCCATGTCCTGGCTATTGTAAATAGTGCTGCAATGAATATTGTGGTACATGACTGTTTTTGAATTATGGTTTTCTCAGGGTATATGCCCAGTAGTGGGATTGCTGGGTCATATGATAGTTCTATTTTTAGTTTTTTAAGGAACCTCCATAGTGTTCTCCATAGTGGCTGCATCAATTTACATCCCAAAAGTGCAAGAGGGTTCCCTTTTCTCCACACCCTCTACCACATTTATTATTTGTGGATTTTTTGATGATGGACATCCTGACTGGTGTGAGGTGATACCTCATTGCAGTTTTGATTTGCATTTCTCTAATGATTAGTGATGTTGAGCATCTTTTCATGTGTTTGCTGGCAATCTGTATATCTTCTTTGGAGAAATGTCTGTTTAGGTCTTCTGCCCATTTTTGGATTGGGTTGTTTGTTTTTTTGATATTGAGCTGCATGAGCTGCTTGTAAATTTTGGAGATTAATCCTTTGTCAGTTGCTTAGTTTGCAAATATTTTCTCCCATTGTGAGGGTTGTATTTTCGTCTCGTTTATGGTTTCCTTTGCTGTGCAAAAGCTTTTAAGTTTCATTAGGTCCTGTTTGTTTATTTTTGCTCTTATTTCCATTTCTCTAGAAGGTGGGTCAAGAAGGATGTTGCTGTGATTTATGTCATAGTGTGTTCTGCCTAAGTTTTCCTCTAAGAGTTTTAGAATGTCTGGCCTTACATTTGGATCTTTAATCCATTTTGAGATTATTTTTGATACGGTGTTAGCGAGTGTTCTAAGTTCATTCTTTTACATGTAGCTGACCAGTTTTCCCAGTACCACTTATTGAAGAGGCTATCTTTTCTCAGTTGTATATTCTTTTCTCCTTTATCAAGGAGAAGGTGACCATATGTGCGTGGGTTTATCTCTGGGCTTTCTATCCTGTTCCATTGATCTATACCTCTATTTTTGTGCCAGTACCATAGTGTCTTGATTACTGTAGCTATGTAGTATAGCCTGAAGTCAGGGAGCCTGAATCCTCCATCTCCATTTTTCTTTCTCAAGATTGCTTTGGCTATTTGGGGTCTTTTGTGTTTCCATACAAATTGTGCAATTTTTTCTTCTGGTTCTCTGAAAAATGACATTGGTAGTTTGGTAGGGATTCAACTGAATCTGTAGATTGCTTAGGGCAGTACAGTCATTTTCACAGTGTTGATCCTTCCAATCCAAGAACATGGTATATCTCTCCATCTGTTTGTATCATTTTTAATTTCTTTCATCAGTGTCTTATAGTTTTCTGCATACAGGTCTTTTGTCTCAGGTAGGTTTATTCCTAGGTATTTTATTCTTTTTTGTTGCAATGGTAAATGGGAGTGTTTCCTTAATCTCTCTTTCAGATATTTCATCATTAGTGTATAGGAATGCAAGAGAGTTCTGTGCGTTAATTTTGTATCCTGTGACTTTACCAAATTCAGTGATTAGTCCTAGTAGTTTTCTGGTCGCATCTTTAGGATTCTCTATGTATAGTATCATGTCATCTGCAAACAATGAAAGTTTTACTTCTTCTTTTCCGATTTGGATTCCTTTTATTTCTTTTTCTTCTCTGATTGCTGTGGCTAACACTTCCAAAACTATGTTGAGTAATAGCTGTGAGAGTGGGCAACCTTGTCTTTTTCCTGATCTTAGAGGAAACGGTTTCAGTTTTTCACCATTGAGAACGATGTTGGCTGTGGGTTTGTCATATATGGCCTTTATTATGTTGAGGTAGGTTCCCTCTATGCCTACTTTCTAGAGACTTTTTATCATAAATGGGTGTTGAATTGTAGAAAGCTTTTTCTGCATCTATTGAGATGATCATATGGTTTTTATCCTTCAATATTTTAATATAGTGTATCACATTAATTGATTTGCATATATTGAAGAATCCTTGCTTTCCTGGGATAAACTCCACTTGATCATGGTGTATGATCCTTTTAATGTGCTGTTGGATTCTGTTTGCTAGTATTTTGTTGAGGATTTTTGCATCTATGTTCATCAGTGATATTGGTCTGTAGTTTTCTACAGATGTAGAAATGTCTGTAGATGTCTTATGACATCGTTGTCTGGTTTTGGTATCAGGGTGATGGTGGCCTCATAGAATGAGTTTAGGAGTGTTCCTCCTTCTGCTATATTTTGGAAGAGTTTGAGATGGATAGGTGTTAGCTCTTCTCTAAATGTTTGATAGAATTCACCTGTGAAGCCATTGGTCCTGGGCTTTTCTTTGCTGGCAGATTTTTAATCAGTTTCAAATTCAGTGCTTGTGATTGGTCTGTTTATATTTTCTATTTCTTCCTGGTTCATTCTTGGAAGGTCGTGCTTTTCTAACAATTTGTCCATTTCTTCCAGGTTGTCCATTTTATTGGCATATAGTTGCTTGTAGTAATCTCTCATGATCCTTTGTATTTCTGCAGTGTCTGTTGTTGCTGCTCCTTTTTCATTTCTAATTCTGTTGATTTGAGTCTTCTCCCTTTTTTTTCTTGATGAGTCTGGCTAAGGGTTTATCAATTCTGTTTATCTTCTCAAAGAACCAGCTTTTAGTTTTATTGATCTTTGCTACTGTTTTCTTCATTTCTTTTTCATTTATTTCTGATCTGATCCTTATGATTTATTTCCTTCTGCTAACTTTGGGGTTTTCTTTGTTCTTCTTTCTCTAATTGCTTTAGTTGTAAGGTTAGGTTGTTTATTTGAGATGTTTCTTGAGGTAGGATTGTATTGCTATAAACTTCCCTCTTAGAACTGCTTTTGCTCCATCCCACAGGTTTTGGGTCATTGTGTTTTCATTGTCACTTGTTTCTAGGTTGTTTTGGATTTCCTCTTTGATTTCTTCAGTGATCTCTTGGTTACTTAGTAGCATATTGTTTAGACTCCATGTGTTTGTATTTTTTACAGTTTTTTCCTGTAATTGATATCTGGTCTCATAGTGCTGTGGTCGGAAAAGATACTTGATACGATTTCAATTTTCTTAAATTTACCAAGGCTTGATTTGTGACCCAAGGTATGATCTATCCTGGAGAATGTTCCATGAGCACTTGAGATGAAAGTGTATTTTGTTGTTTTTGCATGGAGTGTCCTATAAATATCAATTAAGTCCATCCTGTCTAATGTGTCATTTAAAGCTTGTGTTTCCTTATTTATTTTCATTTTGGATGATCTGTCCATTGGTGAAAGTGGGGTGTTAAAGTCGCCTACTATTATTGTTTTATCGATTTCCCCTTTTATGGCTGTTAGCATTTGCCTTATGTATTGAGGCATTCCCCTGTTGGGTGCATAAATATTTACAATTGTTATATCTTCTTCTTGGATTGATCCCTTGATCATTATGTAGTGTCCTTCTTTGTCTCTTGTAATAGTTTTTATTTTAAAGTCTATTTTGTCTGATATGAGAATTGCTACTCCAGCTTTCTTTTAATTTCCATTTGCATGGAGTATCTTTTTCCATCTCCTCACTTTCAGTCTGTATGTGCCCCTAGGTTTGAAGTGAGTCTCCTGTAGACACCATATATACGGGTCTAGTTTTTGTATCCATTCCACCAGTCTATGTCTTTTGGTTGGAGCATTTAATCCATATACATTTAAGGTAATTATCGATATATATGTTCCTATGACCATTTTCTTAATTGTTTTGGGTTTGTTTTTGTAGGTCTTTTCCTTCTCTTGTGTTTCCTGCCTAGAGAAGTTCCTTTAGTATTTGTTGTAAAGCTGGTTTGGTGGTGCTGAATTCTCTTATCTTTTGCTTGTCTATAAGGGTTTTAATTTCTCCATCAAATCTGAATGAGATCCTTGCTAGGTGGAATAATCTTGGTTGTAGGTTTTTCCTTTTCATCACTTTACATATGTCCTGCCCCTCCCTTCTAGCTTGCAGAGTTTCTGCTGAAAGTTCAGCTGTTAACCTTATGGGGATTCCCTTGCATGTTATTTGTTGCTTTTTCCCTACTGCTTTTAATATTTTTTCTTTGTTTTTAATTTTTGATAGTTTGATTAATATGTGTCTTGGCAAGTTTTCCTTGGATTTATCCTGTATGGGACTCTCTGCACTTCCTGGACTTGAGTGACTATTTCCTTTCCCATGTTAGGGAAGTTTTCAGCTATAAGCTCTTCAAATATTTTCTCAGACCCTTTCTTTTTCTCTTCTTCTGGGACCCCTATAATTTGAATGTTGGTGTGTTTAATGTTGTCCCAGAGGTCTCTGAGACACTCCTCAATTATTTTCATTCTTTTTTTTTTTTATTCTGCTCTGCAGTAGTTATTTCCATTATTTTATCTTCCAGGTCACTTACCCGTTCTTCAGCCTCAGTTATTCTGCTATTGATTCCTTCTAGAGAATTTTTAATGTCATTTATTGTGTTGTTCATTATTGTTTGTTTGCTCTTTTGTTCTTCCAGGTCCTTGTTAAACTTTTCTTGTATTTTCTCCATTCTATTTCCAAGATTTTGGATCATCTTTAGTATAATTACTTTGAATTCTTTTTCAGGTAGACTGCTTATTTTCTCTTCATTTGTTTGGTCTGGTGGGTTTTTACCTTGCTCCTTCATCTGCTGCATATTTCTCCAACTTCTCATTTTGTTTAACTTACTCTGTTTGGGGTCTCCTTTTCTCAGGCTGCAGGTTCATAGTTCCCGTTGTTTTTGGTGTCTGCCCCGAATGGGTGAGGTTGGTTCAGTGGGTTGTGAGGCTTCCTGGTGGAGGGTACTGGTGCCTGTGTTCTGGTGTGGGGTTGGATCTTGTCTTTCTGGTGGGTTGGGCCATGTCCAGTGGTGTGTTTTGGGGTATGTCCAGTGGTGTGTTTTGGGGTGTCTGTGAACTTAGTATGATTTTAGGCAGCCTCTCTTCTAATGGGTGGGGTAGTGCTCCTGTCTTGCTACTTGTTTGGCATGGGGTTTCCAGCACTGGAGCTTGCTGGCTGTTGGGTGGAGCTGAGTCTTAGCATTGTGACGAGATCTCTGGGAGAGCTCTCATTGATTGATATTACATGGGGCCAGGAGGTCTCTGGTGGTCCAATGTCCTGAACTTGGCTCTCCCACCTCAGAGGCTCAGGCCTGACACCAGGCCAGAGCACCAAGATCCTGTCAGCAACATGGCTCAGAAGAAAAGGGAGGAAAAAAGAAAGAAAAACATAATAAATAAAAAAAAATTAAAATAAAAAAAATAATAGTAAAAAGAAGAGAGCAACCAAACCAGTAAACAAATCCACCAATGATAACATGCGTGCTAAAAACTAAACTAAGATAAACATAAAAATCAGAAACAAATCAGTCATAGACAGCAAACCCCAAGTCTACAGTTGCTCCCAAAGTCTACCGCCACAATTTTGGAATGATTCCTTGTCTACTCAGGTATTCCACAGATGCAGCGTAGATCAAGTTTATTGTGGGGATTTTATCTGCTGCTCCTGAGGCTGAAAGGAGAAATTTCCCTTTCTCTTCTTTGTTTGCACAGCTCCTGGGGTTCAGCTTTGGTTTTGGCCCCACCTCTGTGTGTAGGCTGCCCTCAGGCATCTGTTCCCACCCAGACAGGATGGGGTTAAAGCAGCGGCCGATTATGGGGCTCTTGCTCATTCAGATCAGGGGGAGGGAGGGGTACGGTAGTTATAATTGGAATGTAGAGCGAGCCTGCAGCAGCAGAGGCCAGTGTGATGTTGTAACAGACTGAGGTGCACAGTGTGTTCTCCCAGGGAAGTTGTCCTTGGATCACAGGACCTTGGCAGTGGCAGGCTGCACAGGCTCCCAGGGGGCGGGGGGAATGTGGTGGATAGTGACCTGTGCTTGCACACAGGCTTCCTGGTGGCTGCAGCAGTAGCATTAGCATTTCATGCCCATCTCTGGTGTCTGAGCTGATAGCCACGGCTCATGCCCATCTCTGGAGTTTGTTTAGGTGGTGCTCTGCCTTCTGTGGGCAGACAGGTAAGGAATCCCCTCTCCTTGTGCACCCTGAAACAATGGTCTCTTGCCTCTTTGGCAGGTCCAGACTTTTTCCTGTACTCCCTCCCGGCTAGCTGTGGTGCACTAGCTCCCTTCAGGCTCTGTTCATGCAGCCAACTACAGTCCTCTCCCTGGGGTCTGACCTTCGAAGCCCCAGCCTCAGCTCCCAGCCCCCACCCATCCCGGCGGGTGAGCAGACAAGCCTTTTGGGCTGGTAAGTGCTGGTTGGCACCAATCCTCTGTGTGGGAATCTCCACTTTGCCCTCTGCACCCCTGTTGCTGTGCTCTCCTCAGTGGCTCCAAAGCTTTCCCCCCACACACCCCGTCTCTGCCAGTGAAGGGTCTTCCTAGTGTGTGGAAACTTTTCCTCCTTCACAGCTCCCTCCCAGAGGTGCATGTCCTGTCTCTATTCTTTTGTCTCTGTTTTTTCTTTTTTCTTTTGCCCTACCCAGGTACGTGGGGAGTTTCTTGCTTTTTGGGAAGTCTGAGGTCTTCTGCCAGTGTTCAGTAGGTGTTCTGCAGGAGCTGTTCCACATGTAGATGTATTTTTGATGTATTTGTGGGGAGGAAGGTGATCTCCACGTCTTACTCCTCTGCCATCTTGATGGTCCCTGCCTTTTTTTTTTTTTTTTTTTTTAATGAATCTCACTTAGTGTATAGAGATGAAAAATGAATTTAGGAAGATGCTACCAAATGCCCATTTTGCACTTTTTGGTAAAATACTACTTGTTAAATGAGTGGATTGCACTAGGCAATATATGGTCCCTCCCACTTCCCACTGTCTTTGACCTCAAGAGGCATATCCCTGCTGTGTGGTAGGCTTATGTTTAGATGTGCCTTATAAAGATTTTATGACATCATTAAAACTATAATTGTGCATCATCTAATTATGTCATTAGCACATACAAATTATGTGATTAGAGCCATTTACATTAAACATGCAATTAGATCAAATTATGCTAATAGGGAAATGCAGGATAATTAACTAAAATTAATTTTAAAAGCAGAGAAATTAACTCAGATAAACTACATTCACATATCATTACGTATTTAGAAATAAGCAAGTAAATGCTCCCGTTTTTCTGTACTAGTTCAGGCCCTAATCAACATGTCTTCCTGCTTCCTCCTTCCCTCTCCAATTCCAACTCCATATATAACACAGTTACAGGTCCAAAACACAGATCCAGCACATTTCTTCTGTGTTAAGACTCTTCAGTAGACCTTTTCCTTGTTAGATACCATCCATACTTCTAATCTTTAAGAGTAGGATTGACCTTAACTTTCAGTGAGTGTTCCTAGCGAATTATCAGACCTGAGGGTGGTTTGGGGAAACTTCTGAAATCGTAGTTGGTTACAGAGGTTAGGGGACTCCTGTGTGGATTCTTCCCTCTAACTTTGCCGTTAGATTTTAACTCCTAGCTCTTGGAGTCAAAATTCTTGGGCAGTCTTGGCAGTATAGAGGATTGTGTCCTTAACCTTGAGTTTGACTAACTCTGGGTAGTAGCTACTGTTCAATTATTTGCAATCATTTCAATGAATGAAAGTTATTCCTCAGAATACTTCTTAGGTTTCTTCCTATAGGCTTTAATATGTAAAACTACCATTGCAATTCTATTGAAAGCAGTTTGTAATTTCCCCAAGATTATCCTATTAAGGGTTTCCTTGGCTTCTTGAATTTGTACGTTTGTGTCTTTTGCCAAACTTAGGACGTTTTCAGCAACTATTTTAATATTTTTCTAGCTTTTCACTCTTTCCTCTCTCCTTCTGGAACTCTCATGAGACAAATCTTAGAACTTTTGTTATGGAAAAGGTCCTGAAGCTCTGTTCATTTTAAAATATGTTTTCTTGTAATATTCAGAGTGGATCATTTTTACCGATCTATCTTCAAGCTCACTGAATCTCTCCTTTGTCCTCACCATTCTATTCTTGAGTCCATCTGTAAGTTTTTATCTGAGTTTTCTAGCTTTAAATTTTTCATTTTATTCTTCCTTATGTATTTTATAGCTTTGCTGATAATTTCTATTTTAATTTATTGAATGTTTGTGATTGCTCATTTGACATTTTTAGAATTACTGCTTTAAAAATTACTGCTGTCTTTGGATAATTCCAACATCTATGTCATCTTATTTGGGGGAAGTGTTGTTTTTCTTTTTCACTGAAAGTTGAGATTTTCATGATTTTTTTCATCCCAAGTAATTTTGGATTTTATCCTGGCCATTCTGAACATTACATTATGAGCCTCAGGTTCTGTATAAGTCTTATGGATAATGTTGATAATTTTTTGTTTTGATGGGCAATCAACATGTAGGTCAGGATGGTTTGACAAGCAACAAACTACAAGTTCTAACCCCCTTCTGTGCAGTGGTTCCAATGTTGGTTTAGTTTTCATAGATTTTGCGAGACTGTTCAGATTTCTCCCATGTATGTACCACTCAGTCGTTCATCAGACATCTGCATAAAATCTGTGTATTAGCTCAGTCTTAATGTCTTTAATATATAAATTAGGTTCAAGTCTAAGAATGTGTAAACTGGAGTGAACCCAGAAGTCCATTAACAACTTTATGGGTCATTCACTTTCTGAAATCATGCTATCATTCTGACAATTTCTGTTTCCCTGCTTTTTTGTTTTTTGTTTTTTTTCCCTGAAATTCCTCTGGCTAGAAACCATTCATTTCCACAACTGTGTCATGCCCAGGGCCAAATGGCAGGAGAACAGAGAGTAACAAACAAAAAGCAATGAGGTTCTGCCCTTCCCTTTTGGAAGTACAGCTTCATCATACAGAGGGAGGGTCCACACCCTCAGAGTTTGGGGTCCTGCAGGAACACAGTGGCACCGCTCTTACTGCTGTCACAGCTGTCACCATAAAATTGCTTTGGGGTTGGGATGTAAGACAATAGAGGAAAAAGAATGAGAATAAAACAAAACAGAGGATTTTCCTCTACTTTTTCTGAGCTTAAGAGTTCCATTTACCATTCCTTGAGCCAGAATTAAAAGGTTTCTCCTGAGGCTCTAACTCTACCACAGTTCTCATGCCCATATATCTGAGAACATTAATGGTAAACTCAATGCTGGTTTGGTGGCACATGAAATTTTGGTGTCCTTCCTCAATTTACATGCTTCTGATTATTTTTCAGAGTTCTCAAATAGCAATCAATCAATCAATAAACTAGTAAAATTTTAAATGGCATCTAAATATGGAAACTGTAGTGATTGACAAACCCCAATAGAATTGTGAATAATAACATGTAGATAAATTATTTCCATGACAAATTTTATGGAAAATAAAATTCCAAAATTGACTGAATAATAAATATAAAACACACAATTATCTATAACTTCTTTGTAATTTTAATCAATAGGTTTAAAAAATCCTCCCCCCCAAAGCACAAGAATTTGAAGATTTATAGGTAAATTTTACCAAAACTTCAACAAATTGTCCAAAATCTAGGCAGAATCTGAGGACTTTTAAACTTTGTATATTAAGCTTATCTTACTTTAATATCAAAATAGGTCATGGCAAGAATACAAAATGAAAAATGTAGCCCAAATTCACTTGTGTCATAGTTGCAGAAGTCCCACCTAAATATTAGCAAATCAAATCCAAGATGTACACTTAAAAGATATTATGGTCAAGTAAGATTTAATCCTTGAACTGTGAAGATTATTTAAACTTAGAAAATTTAATAATGTAATTCATGCTTTCAACAGAATAAAGGAGAAAATCCATTTAATTATTTTAAAGGATGCAGAAAATCACCAATCACTAATAATAAAATCTCTTAGGAAAAAATGAGAATATAAAGGAACTTTAGTTTGATAATTGGCATCTACCCAAAACCTAGAGTAAACATCATATTTAAAGTCAAGAAGAAATGTATGTTAGCCATATTGTGCTACATATATCCTATTGATTTATTACTAGTTTACATAATGAAATACTATGTGCACATAAGAAACTTTTTTTGATCTACTTTAATATTAATGGTTTTCTATCCTGTTTTCAGTTTTTGGACAAATTCCCTAGTTTCTACACAGAAGTTTCTCTTTGCTGGATCTAAGGAATAAAACTGTATAACACTGTCCATGCTGTTTTTATAATACTGCATGGGGCTCTATGTTATTTAATGAGGCATTTCTCTTCATCAATCTGAGAAGCTCTGAAATGTGTTCATGCTGTGCACAAAGATGAAAATTTATAGAATATGCTTGACTAAAAATTTTCTCTATTTTTATCTCTATATAAATCAATAGATTTGAGAAGTTGATGATCTACTTAGCATTTAGCTCACATCTTGCTCATAAGGATTTAGATAGGTTATTGAGAAAAGTATTCACATACTATTAAATTTGAAAAATTATTCTAATTATATAGATTTCCTTTCTCCTTTTCCATGCCAAAAAGAGAAGAACAAATAAATCGACTATTGTGAATTCAGAGTTTGAATTCTTCACAGATTTTTGTGGTTTAATTTCAATTATCTTCCTAATGGATATTATCTACATGATGGAAAACATGTTAGCAGAAAAATATAGCACAGTGTAGTTACAGATCCCACTGTCTCAGACTGCAAAAAAGAAAAAGACACCCAGATCTGACAGATATAGTTTTAGACTGTACACAATACAACTAAATCAGCTGTATAGTAATGATAAACATACTGAGCTAAATTCCTTTTAATGTCATTCATCTGTCCACAAATGGAAAGAGTACTAATGCAGAAAAAATACTGCCTTCATTTCATTTTTACTTGCTGATGAAGCTTTATTTCATCGTATCTTTAACTTATCTATCTAGTTCCTTACAGACTGTGCTCCTGTATTACACGGCTAAGACAGACAAAACACCATCATTTCAAATGTTGGCCCTTATATATCTGATTCAAATGACTTCATGAAGCATCTCTGTTCAGAGCTGGGTAAGGGTGCAGTTGGGGGCTGGATCACCATATATTTTCTATGGTGGGAGAAGTCAAATAAACTTTTTATGCATAACTTAGGTCTCTTCCTTATGAAACAAAACACAAAGGCAAATTATATTTTGGATGTACAAAAATAGCAAGCAGACAGTGGATTTTTTAATAGCATCCTTTTTGTTAAATTTCTACACTGTCTTAAGCTGAGGCAACGAGGTTACAAGCCTTAATAGCCAGTTAAGCCAAGAATGCTAGTTGTGGTCAAATGAGTCACTCATCATCATTAGAGTACATATGCAGGGAATTTGGTCATTGTGCTCCCAGCTGGCAGCTTTTACTAACATCTGGGTTATTAACATCAGAATCAGCAATCTAGAGAATTGTTCCTTCTAACACATCCAGCTAATCCTGGGCCCAAATTAGTTCTCTTCCAAACCCACCTGCAGTAAAATCTAGCAGTCAAGAGGATTACCCTTGCACAGAATTGTTCGAATTAAATGTAAGTGTATATTAGGATTAAATATTCCAGAAGAATCCAGGCCTGGTTTTCTATCTGCAGATGACTTTCAGTATCATGTTCTTGGAAAGTGAAAAATCAAGATGCAAAAATTCACTTATCAGTGAGAAAATTCAATGAATATTCAGAGATTCTAACTGCTATTTAACCAAAGCTATTTGAAAGAAGGGACATTTTCCTCATAGTTGAGATAAGCAATCACAACTTGAGAAGTATCTTATCATAAATATTTGGACAGTTTTGTAACTGTTTGCTTGTATGGAATACACTCATAACAGGTTTAAATGGCAGCTTTGATATACTGTTTTAGCTACTTGACTTGAAGATGGTTACTGCTTTGTTCTTTAATCCAGATTGAGAAAATGTTTACAATGTAGTGAAAGGGATCTAAACCCTCTTCTGATTTTATAACTTAACTTACTGTATTTACAAACCATTAAGATAGTTTAATGTCAGAACATTTGAAAATTTGATTTCCCAAATGGGTTCTTAAGATTTAGTTGATTCTTCCTGCTAAACTCCCTGAGGGAAGGGATTACTATGTGACACATACATTTGCACATAATTTGAGATTCTGGGTGATCCTACCATAAACCAGTGTGGGTTTTGTTTCTAGTCTTGCAACATGGTTTGCATCATTGCCATTTTCTCTGATCGTGTATTCCTTACAAAGAAATGTGTGTTCTTTCCCACTGAACATTGATTTTGGTTCAAGCACACATTTCACCAAACTCAACACCATGCTATTTCTATTAGATTTCTATTCATGAATATTGTGTCCTGATCGAAAGTTTCTCACATTGTCCCATAGTAGTTAAACAAATTACAGTACATTTGTATGATGGGATTCTAGTCATTCATTAGAAAATCATTTCAAGTGAATCTTTGTTTATGTGGAAATATAACCAAGAAAAACTGTTAAGCAAGAATGCAAAGTATTAAACACTAAACAGAGCATAATTGGGTCTGTTCCCATCATTGTGTTATGTGAAATATTTATATGTATACATGAATGCACACATATATATGTTACATATGTGTGTGTGTGTATACACACATGTTTTTCACTGACAAGAAGGATATTCACCAACATGTTGGCAATAATTACTCTTGAGTGGTGGAATCATGGATGTTTAACTCAATCTTTCACCTTAATTTAATTTTCAAAAATTTCTCTAATGGAATTGTTAATATGAAAATTGATAAAGTCATTTAATTTTTCTTAAAGCTACTCCATCCTGCAAGTCTTTCGTGGTTCTTTCAGATAGAGTTAAATGCTCTTTCTTTCATCCTCTAAAGGAACTTTATTCACTTATCATATCAGTATAAATATATGTTTCCTTGACTGATTCTACTAAGAGATTTTGAGCCTCTGAGGAGTAGGGGTTGTGATAAAATTGTCTCTGTATTCCCTAGTATTAGCACAGTGCTTGACTCACATGGCACTAATCATAATTTGGGGAGTGAATGAATGAATAAATCATCAAGCAAAGTTTGACCAAATGCATAAAAAGAGAACTGAAATTGTTCAGATTAAGTCTAATTATCAAAAACTACTTCAAGTTAAGCTAAATGCCACAGGTATGTAATGCATTTCTACCTTTTAAATTAAAATAGTTCATCCAGAACCATATACATTATGAGACCTCAGTTGGTATTGATTGAGATAATTCTCTGAGAAGCATGAGTTGGGCCAGTAAATGACACAGAGAATCTTAATTCAGATTGTGTTTCTAAGTGATAACTAAAGCTTCAAGTGAATCTGTTAGGTGGCAATTCTATTTAGAGAAGAAAATTGGGGCTAGGCTTCTAAGTTACTTATTATTTATATACCAGTCTAAATTAAGAAAATCTGCAGTATATTATAATTTGAAATACCCTTAAGTTTCATTCTAGTATCATAACACAAAACCATAGATTTGTACATGCTTAAAATAATAATTGTAATAATAATATATACTATATTAGATCTCCTAATTATATTTATTTATACATATTGGAAGTTTAAAATAGAATAAATATTTCTTTTTTCACTGTTTATAAAGCTTAATCCTGGCAACTATAATATTAATTATACTTCATCAATTTGTTTCACTAGTCCTTGCTAACTAATTTACATGTCTTTTTGATCATCTTAACAACTGCATGAGTAGTTACTATATCATGCACATTTTACAGATGAGAAAACTGTGATACAAGAAGTACAATTTCTCCAGGATCACAAAGACTGGTCTTTAGTACTGAGGCTGCCTGATGTCAGTATCTGTGCTTTTAAATTCAATGTTAAAGTGAGAAAAATTATTATGACCAGAAAAATAAAATTCTCCACCTGATGGAAAATATTCAATCTTGAGTGTTACATGTCAACTAGTAAATTTTTTACATAGTTAGAAATTAATTCTCTATATTTTAAAATTATTTATGTCAAAATGATCTGGATCAAGACTTCTAGACCACATTAAGGATTAATTAAATGATGTCTGAGAGGTACTATTGATTCCTTGTGAAAAAACAACATGTAAAATGTGAAAGGTATTATATTAAAATACTTATGTCAAGAAGGGAACCATAGGTAAATGTTTAAGAGTATATTTTTTCCTCGATAACAAAGATAATGCATACCCTAAAAAAATAAGAATTATTTATTAAGTATTATAGAATTTTTTCAAATCCCCATATTATCATACTCAGAGAATTTTGGTCCACCAGAGATAGTCTCTGAAAAAGAAAGAAAATAACTATCACTAGATGTTTGTAAAATGAGATAAAATGCATCTTGGGAGTGGAGCCTACAATACAAAGCCAAGATCAAAGGCACTATTATTACTTTACTAAAAAAGCAAAACAATCTGCAACAAGGAAACTTTCATATCTTAAAAGAAAGGTGAAAAAAGATCTCAGGAACTAGAAATGGAGCTGTGTTTATCAGGCTCCAATGATAGACCCTTAATGTTGTTCAGACTCAGCATCAAAGAATGAAAAATCCCAGCTGCTCTCTTCATTAATTATGAGAAATATAATAGTAGTCCTTGCCTAAAATCCTGAAAAGAAAGCCATGTATTTGTTAGTAATATTTTTAAATACTCCCAAATATTATGGATTTCTAGGTGAATCTCAAAGCGTTGATAAATATCTTGCTTGCCTGAGTGAGTGTTAGTCCACACACCAGATGGGGAAAGGGGGTTATGATAGGCAGTGGCATCTCTTAGAATTTACCTCTGGCAGGGCTGTAAGCCAAGTCAAATTTGACTTCATGTACTGCCATATATGACACCACCTGTAATCTGGCAAACACCTCCAGAAACCTGAAAACATCTGAAAAGATTTCATATGTTTTATGAAATTTGTATGAAAATTGTTGTTTGTACCCTAAGTATTTTTTACTACAGTTAAATACACTCAGTAGGGCCTTATTAAAATAATAAATGTGAGAAATGAGGTAAAGATATCTAATGTAGATGAATTATTGAATTAAATATGATCTATCCATATGCTAAAAAATTATGCAGCCTATACAAATCTGTCTAAAATCATTTTAATGACACAGGAAAATACTCATATATTCCAAATAAAATACTATGTATCAATAATTTCTTAGATGTTTCCAATTTCACCATCAGCCCTGGCAGTTAGCTTCACCACTATGGTACCCTGTTATCTTTCACGACTAACGTATAAAATTCCTCAGGAGATAAATTATATCACCACAGAGTACAACAAAGAGGAACTGAGAAGGAAACTTCAGATATTTAGTCAGTTCACTTTCAAAATTGCGAAATCTTGCACACCTGCCTTCAAATGGGCACTATTCAAATGCATGCCTCAGCTAAATTATAAATTTTCACCAGTCATGGACTTTCAAGTTTGCTAATAAATGCATGAAAGTGAAAATTTTATATTTATGAATGCCTGAACTATTAAATACATGAAAAATATCCCTCAAAACCTTCTCTAAGTCTACAGGAAAATTTCCTTTCTTTAATTTTTTTTCTATTTCCACAATTTCTGATGGGAAAAAAAATGTGTATTAATATACACCAATGCTATCCTGGAAGAGGCTAACTACTAGCAGCAGGTAAATTCAGCACTTTCAAAAGTCTTGCTCTTAGTTGAGCAATCCTGACCTTTGATTTTGCTAGTGTTTTGGAGGGGATGCTGACTCATGTTCACAAAGTTACTAAGAAACCAATGTTTAAGACCACTGTCAATAAATTCATTATAAGAGAAATAAAGGTGCCAGATGGATTGAACATTTTTGTTAGTCTAACTAGTAAATTCTCTCTTTGAAGACAAGTTAAGTAGGAATCTTACTTATTATGAGATGGCTTGAAACAACCCTCAGAACAGAGTAGTTTTCTGATTCAAATATGTAATGACTCCAGAGAACCTGGTATCTCCCACTCACTAAGAGGGATGCAGCTGAGAAGACTTCCAGAATTCAAGTCTTTGATGGAACATCTTCTTCCCATGCCATTGCTTAGAAGAATGGACATAACCAAAATGATTTTTCTGGCTTTCATTTTCCTCCTTATTTTCCCTTACTAATGAATCATCTCTCAACAAACACTCATATACACATTTATTTGAACTCTTTCTTGAGATGTGTTAATATCATCAGTCCACTCTTTGTATATTTCTGTTTAGAGCCATTAAGTATTGTATTTTAGAAAGAAAGAAAATATTTACAAAGAAAATCTAACCTAATTAAAAATTAACAACAATAACATACAGTTTCTGCTGTTGAATAAGCTACTTTCTGTAAGTTTTCACCAATTCTAACATTTGAGGTTATCCCTCCATTGTTGTAAATATTATACTTTCTTCAATACAGACCAAGTTTTTATTTTGTTTTTGTTTCTATAAGTCCTGCTCTTTTGCTCATTTTCATTAATAAGATCATTTAGTCTTCCAGTCTCCACATTTTTCTTAATTCTTTCAGATTAATCTACCACAGCACTCAACTCTGCTTATTATTTCCAGTTTTCCTTTCAAACCTGAATTCTGTGTCAATACAATTGGATTTATAGCTGAGGACTGAACCACAGCTGGGCACTGATGCAATTGCATTATGTTCAAAACAACTTAACTGTTGAAGCCATTTGAGCCCCATTCATCCTGAAGCCTGATTCTCAATTCTGGCACAACAATGGTGCCTCCTTTGCTTACTGACAGAGCCTGTTGTCTGCCAGTATTTTAGATAGAGATTACAGCTCAGACAAAGGGAGAGCTGTGTAACAATAATATTACAATTGGACCATGGAGATATCTAATTACCCTTTTCATCTGAGAATTTCAAAGAAATCTACTAACTATAGTTAATGAAACCTCAGGGTTCCCCAGGAAGACTTGAACTTGGGTCGTATGCCTCTGAATGCTATTGATGGTCTGAATGAGGATTCACTTCTTCTCTTTCACCTTAGCCTAACATTGCATCAGGTGTTGATAAGTCAGTCCTGTAGTAACATTTAAGAAAGTAAATCATGAAACCCTTGTCTGTATGCAACCACGGAGACCTGGTCCAAATACTTGGGATGAAGTACAGAACTACTAAAATACTAGGTATCAGGTTGAATTTGATACTTCTCCCTTCAACAAGAAACTCTCTTCCTATGTGTTCACTGCCACTTTGAGAAGATGAGTAATAATATCAAGTACCAACAAAAGACCATTTGCTTTTTTCCTGTCTAACTCAATTATTAAATGATCCGTTACAAGATCGCCTTTTATTCTCTCATAGCAGGTGTTTCAGACTCAGATAATGAGCCTTATGGTGCAAGAATTGCATCTTTAATTCCAGTTAAAAGCTGGACTCCCAACCAGCTGGGCAGAAGGGCGACTATGGTAATTGACTAGTGACTCAAATCGGAGGAGGAGCTTGGTGAGTCATCCATGACTTAATGCTAAGCTTCTTATAACCAGTAGAATATTTTAGCAATTTTAAGGGAATAGTCTACGAAAGCATACTCCTGCTGGTGCTGATATGACAGTTGAAGTAGTGAAAGAAAGATTTTGAGTCTTTGTGAACAACACTGAAATATCTTAATGAAAAGGGAAATATTCAGCCGTTCTTGACTTTTGGTCTTCTATGAGGAAAGCATCAAGTGAACAAAATTTGTTTCACTCTTCATCTGAGTGTTGAGGCAACATAGGAAAATTCTTTTCTAAACAAGAGAGTACTTGTGATCTTATTGGGCTGGGATGTTGAATTTTAATAAGAAAAATGTATTAAAATATATAAATACTAGATTTTTTAAACTGTTAGTTAAAAGAAAGTGATTCTAGTGATTTAAAAATTCCTATAGTATGATGGCCAGAAAACTCACCTGGGCTACTTCAATATTTCTTTTGGATAATATATGCTATATTACAGAATAAAAGAAGAAAAATGAAAAAAATAAAGAAAATTTCCTTAAGAGAGAGATTAATAAATAACCAGATATCCTCTGAGACAAAGTGGGAAAGAAATTTACCTACAATCAAACATTTTACAACTAAAAGGATGGCCGCTGAGAGGGAAAGAAGAAGGCAGGACAGAGGTGGGAAGAGAAAAGGGTGAAGAGTGATATTTTTTATTTCTTCAGAGAAAATTATCATTTTTTCATCATTAAACCCACAAAATATTTTCAAAGTGTTTTTATGTTACTTCTTTCTTTTCTTCAGAGCAGAAAATACAAGCTTAAAAAGGAAACTGGCAAATAACTCCTCCTTTTCAAGGAATTTAGAAATTCTTAACGACAGATTTGTATCTCTGGAAAGAAAGTAGATTGACATACATGAAATCACTAAGACAATACAACATTTATAAGGCTTATGGACTGAAAAACATCAAAAGTTTTAAAATGTAGATATCAGATCACTCTGAGAATAGGGGAGAGGCTTGGCTTAATGTAAATGAAGGATATCACTACAATGAAAATTCTGAAGTGAATTTCAAGTTTCTGTTAATACAAACATGTTCTTATGCTTTGGAAAATCTGAGGATCAAGTTGAATAAATACATACTCCTGGACTTCCTAATTTTGCTCAATTACCTTTCTTTTTTCTCCATAATGCTTCAAAGAAATGCTGAATTATAATCATAAAACACTATATTCTAAAAAAAAAAATAAAAAAAAACAAAAAAAACACAAAAAAACACTATATTCTATGGGAACTTTAGTATGAAACCACTGTGACTTACAGTTTATGTTGTTTTAAATAATAGTTTTATTATCAGAAAAATAAATATTTATTGAGGGCTAGATTTCAGAGTAAAACCAATATGACTCAAGTGATGCTTATTTTAATATAGATAACGTGGTTCACTTTACTACTTTTATACAAGTGATGCATATTTTAAACTTTGATTGCTCCAGAAAAATCCAAAAAAATCTTTATGAAAGAAATTTTAAATAATCTTTACCTTGTACCAGGGCCACAAGAATAATAGTTAAATGGTTCAATAGTTAACCATTTAGTTACTAATGGTTTTACAATAGTTAAAGGTTATGTTGTATAACCTTGTGGCACACTACAATTTCCAATTTTAAATAAAATAACAATGAGGAGGAGGAGAAGGAGGAAGAGGAGGCAGTAGAAGAGAAAGATGGTAACAGCTAGTATTTGTTAAGTCCTTACTTGTCTATGGGCTCTGGAATCAGAATGTTTGGGTCTAGTTTTGACCCTGGCAGTTACTGGGAAAGTGACCATGGGAAAATTTGGCCTGTAGTGACAACCAGCTCTATACTTCATCATTGACTTGGCCTTGCTCCTTCCCCACTTTGCTCCACTCCACCTCCCTCTCCAGTAATGAGGTCACACACCCGCCTTTGCTTCAGGTTCTGTTTTCTAGGGAACCCAAGCTACAGCGGTGGCTTTGTCAGTACAATCTGCTACCATGGCACACTGAAGACCACCAGAATTCCAGCAGCCAATAAAAATCCCTTAACTGTAACAGTGTTCCTGTTTTTTATAAGTTCCATTAACAAAGACTTGTAGTTCTTTAAATTTTCTTCCTTTCATTGCAATGAAATCCATAATCTTGTTTTGTTGTGTATAAGATTCATCTGACTTACAAAAATCGGTTACACTGGGTTATCTACACATGTAGATCTTATTTTTATTGTCTTTAGATGCAATCAATACAAGCACATTAAAAAAAGATTAGTCTGAACCTAAGTTAGCATGGATGAGGATTGTACACTGGCCTGGTTTTCCCATTATAAATTATTTTTCTTTAAAGGTCTTTATTAATGAACGTAGGAAACAGAGGATAGAGAGAAAGAAAGAAGAAGGAACAATCCTTAGAAGTTAATGTTAAAGATTGAGAATAGGCATCATTTTAAAAAGTAGCTTACCCTTACGTGAATCATATAGCATAGTGTTTATGTAACATATATGTACAATTTAAAGCATGAGAAAAAAGCAAACACATTAACCCACAACTCAGCTTAAGAAATAGAACAAACACCACAAATTCTTGAGAAGACTCTTGCACAGATGACACATTTAAGCAGGAAGGCAAAGCCCATGGAATCTCCTGGTACCCCAGTTCTAAATGTACAACTTTAAGGGGAAGCAATTCTCTTTGAAGAGTTTTGTTTTCTTTGGGGGGAGAGGGAGTGGTACAGATAACAGTCCCAGACATGTCAACTTTATAGTTTTTTTCTTTTTTTCAGTTTTAGAAGAGATTATATTTGTGAAAAGAACTGTTAACATTTTTCTCCTTTCACTATTTCCTTGAATACTCAAACAAATTAATTGCATTCTAAAGATATTTTAAAACTGTCCTGAATTGAAAAAGATTGTGAAAGGTGCTTTCTGACTATGTGTCTTTTGGCAGCAATAGCAAATTTGGTGATATTCTTATTATCCCAGATATAAAAATCAAGCATTTTCAGGATCCTAGGAAATTTAAAGCATTCAATTATACTGTCCAGTTGTTCAAAATTGTCTCTGAAGTATGTGAAAGTGAAATAAAAGGGAATGTCTAAAAATAATACAAAATTTAAAATTGTACATTCACATTGAATATCCATAATTCAGAAAATCTACCTCTATCTTTAAAAAGGTGAACTATTTTTTTAAAAAGTCCTTCTCAATATTATAAACATATCTGGTGTCTAAAGTTAAAAAAAAAAAAAACTAAAATTTTATTTTCAGTCTCTTTTGTTTTAATATGGCTTTTGCATCTCCAGATCTTGATTCATTCTCAACTTGTGCCACTTCACGGGCAATTTGCCTGAATATTGCCTGCTCACTTCCCCTCACAGTAACTGAGGGGGTGACTTGGATTTGGACACTCAGAACTTATCTCTCAGTGGGGTGCAAGTTCCTTATGTCACTCTTCCCGCCTCCTGCTACCACATTACTTGTGGTTAGTTTCATGCTGAGCACATTTTCTTTCACATTAATACTTAGTTATTTTTCAAATGGCTTTGCAGAACAGATGTTCTTATGTGAGTTCCCATCTTTCTTCTTTCTCCTGATATTTTTCACAAAAGACTTCCCTGCTATTCCTCGTTTATTCCCGGGATGGGAGTGGGGAGGAAGGAGAAAGATTCATCCTAAGTATCCTAAAAAAACTGTTCCTTAGATATCTTCCTGTGTAATTTGTCCCCATCTATTCCTCCTGATATATACCTTTGTGGAAAAGAAATTTGCTTCCTGATTTTTTATCTACTCCTATGTAAAATTTTCTCCTGAAAATTAGTATATTTTCATTTAAATATTTTATGATTAGAGAGATTTTTACACAGCACTGTCAATGTAATCTGTATATATATTGCTTTTATTCCAATTTTCATCTAGACCTAAGCCAGTGGTCATGACTTAAAGAGAATTAACTTCCTATAACCCTTTACAATCTCCTTCTGTTGGTTCCGTTTCAAAGTTTAAATGTCATATGCCCCCGTCCTTACTTTCCATCACTTGGCAGAGATGACTTCTATCTGCAAGATTAATCAATTAAAAAGTTCTTAAATTTTTCTGTTTCTGAAATTCATTTACTGGGGAGAGACACTGTAATCTTTGAAAGAAAATGAAAAGTTTTTCTCTTACTTCTTCAAGAGTAAGAGAAAAAGATAGTTTTGGATCCAGAGATCCAGAAACAGTTGGATCTCTGGCCTTCCCTCCCTGTTGCTAATCTCTGCAAAGTTGTGCATTGTTAAGATGAAGTGTATCCACATTGCTCCTTCAGTTTTCAAGACTAACTTGACTTTAAATTCAAATTAAAAAAAAATTGTTGAGAATTCATTTATTTCAAATAAATTATCATTAGTTCATCCCATAGGTGCAAATCCTCATTTTGATAAGATTTATTTGAATCTAACTTGTTCCATATGCCCCTGAAGTAAACTCTTGACAAAAAACTTACAGGTTGCCACCTAGGTATGGGAGAAGCTTGAGTATTGAATCAGAGACCATTACATTGATCAATATGGTCCAATACACAGATCAGTTTCTCTCTCTTTCTCTCTCAGCACAGAGGATTAGTAAAAGGAGAGTAAAAGGTTTCCAAATAGTTCTTCATTAGTAGATTGTAAACTTCAATTACTTCTCAAAAACTTTTTTTAAGAGAAAGGGAAGTGGAAATCTTTCCCAGATAGATTATAATTCAAAATCCCTATTGCAAAGGTATTTAAACATTTTTCATTAATAATAGTAATCTGGCATCCTAGAGTTCCCTGTCATTTTAAAATGCCAATTTGTTAAAAAAAAAAAGAAAGAAAGAAAGAAAAAGAAATCCCCAACTTCCTATAGCCCAGCATTAATCCAAAGTCACTACATATGTGAAACATGCCATCAGCCACCTCTTTCTGAGAAGGCGGCATGCTGTTAATGCACGGCTGTCACTCACACACGTGGCTGTTAGGCAATGGAGGTGAAGAAGGGAACCATCAGTCTGTAATTCTTAAAATTTACATCCTCTGTAATTTTCAGTGAATGCTTTGCTTTTTTGGCATGTAAATTAGAACCACAACTGCTGCCACCAGTTCATGGCATTTTCCTAGAGTGAAGGTAGACAGCCCAGTTAGCTGTTTCAAGACCCAAAAAAAAGAGGTGATTTTGTTTTCCATCTTGACTTTCCTGTAATGGTCAAATAACAGAAATTTGTTTATCCCATCTGCATTCTTTAATGATCATGAACAGTGCCAGATTCCAGAGAGAAGGTACGACACTCTCTGCTCTCTGGAGCTCAGTGTTATTCTCTGTCAGGAAAAATTTACAAGTTGGCTTTCGTGTTTGTAAAATTCAATTCCCAGAATAGTAGGTTATAAATGGTAATTACCATAAAATACCCCACATTCAGATCTTGTTCTAAGAAGAAAGACCTAATATTTTGGGATTGATTTTTTTCCCGTCTTATTTCTAGAAATGCACAAATGTGATGTATTTGCTCCTCACTCTATTCTTTATTGCACGGAGTTCATAACCGTGCATGCTATTTCCCTTAAGAAATGGAAGAAAACAAAGCATTGGCTGAATTATAATATAGCAGTTATGAGACCAAACAGCTTCTCAGGAACTAATCCTCCCTTCATCCTGACATTTAAAAACACATCCCTAAAGGCCTGGAGAAATGAACTGTGAGTCAGGTAATCTGAGTTCTAAATTCTAGCCTTGACCAGGGGACCTGTGATAAGTTGCACGAATCCCCTGAACCTAAATTTCCTCATGTTTAAAATGAGAACGTTGGACCTAATAATCTCTAAGTATAAATTCTAATAGCCTTTGAAACATTTGAAGTCAACGAGAAAGACACTAGAAATGGCAGAACTCCAGTTTTTACTTTGACATTCTTCTTCTAAATCCTCTGCTCTATTCTGAATAGTTCAGAACCACTACAAGCTCCTTGGGTTCATGAAGCCTTGGTCTCCTCATCTGTTGAACACAGGGGGTACCTCTGTCCTTATGCCCATGTTGGCGTGGGCACCCATGCAGAAGGGTGCGGCAGTCTGCCAAGCACCCGGTAAGTCCTCGATGGATGATAACTACTGTTATTATTTCCGAAAGTCAGTAATAGTGCTTAAAACCATTTGATTTGCTTTCTTGACTCTAACAATTGTTTTCTAGGAGAAGAGATTTTCCCTCATTCTGGTGTAATAGCTTAAAGTACGACTGGTTACTGTACAGCTGTACCTATGTGACAAATGCACAGCAAACTCAGAAACATTCATTATTGACAAAACAAGGGTCTCCTATGTTCATCATAATAATAAAAGAAAAAGAGATGTAGAGTCAGTTCTGCTATAATGCAGCATGTGTTCCTGAAACTGTGCTATGCAAAATAGCACGATAAAAAAAATACTATAGGGCTTCTGGGAAAATTAGGTTAGGAGGACAGCACTCAAAAAACTTCATCAGTGACACATGAAAAGACAAGTAGTGATCTAATAAAAACAGTAGCACAGTTAAATGATTAAGAAGTACATTAATACTACAATAAATATGACACTTTACCTTGAAAATGACATGACGTTGCATTTGGAAGGGTTGCAGCCTGGAGTTAGTGTGGAGTCCAGGGAGCAGTGTGTCCCGGAATCGGAAGGAGAGTTGTACACTAGAAGGCGTGTCTGGGTGTGGCTCATAGCATGTGTGATGGACTGAGGCGGCTGGTAGACAGTTGAGGTGTGTGCACGCGTGAGTCTGGTAAATTCCTGGGGGGTCTTCATTCAGCTGAGAGCAGCCTTCTGCCTTCACTTAGCATTTCTTGCTGACAAAAATCAGATATAAGCAAACATGAAATCTGCATTATGCTCAAATTGTTCCCTAATATATCAATCGCTTTGGAACAAATTTGCATTTTCAAAACAAGTGTTATAGCAGAAATGACTATATATAGCTTCCAGGTAGTATTTCTCCTCAAATCCATTCTTTATTGAGATGATGCATGTACCTGTGTGTGCATGTATGTACATACAACACTGAAGAACAGAGAATGAGCAGAATTTTCTTGTACACGTCTATAGTAAAATTATTCAGGGTTGAGTGTTTTGCATAGTGCTGCATTTTTCCACCATACTAAAGAGCAATATTTGTTTTAAAAGAAAATCCAAATACCAGGAAAAAATAGGTCTTACAAAATCCTTATAAGCACTCTTTTGCTTTGAACCTTTTTCTCAAGTTCCATGTGTGTCTCAATTTCCAGCTTCAGTGAAAACAAGAGAGAAGGTGGCAGGGAAGGAGAGATACAGAGAAGAGAACAGAGTAATGGAAATTCAGTTTAAAATGCAGACAAATCTGCCGTTTCTGCTTGATAGCCTGTAACATTTCCATGTAGTGCACTTTGCATGGCAGAATAGCTGCTAGTAATAGAATTCTCTCACAGTGGAGGTTAATTACTTTTCAGCTACAGCAAAATAAATTTCCTGTCAAGCCCATGGACAGGAATATGCCAGTGTCCCCATTTTTACCTGCGGTTTTAATTCAACATTAATATCTAACACTTGCTTGCATTTAGTGGGCTGTTCTTCTGAACAGTAGGAGCCCCAAAGGAATATTGAGGGATTGTCAGTTACGTAGTATCAAATGTGTGTTAAAAAAGTGCTCGGCCTCTCCCAGAGTACACTATAAGGAAGATTAACTGAGCTGCCTCTCACTTCAGAAAACAGGGCTGGCCCTCCTGGTGATGCGGAAAAGTGCAACTTAACACAAGACAGGAACCGGGGAAGTGCAACTTCCTCAGTCCACAGTGGAGCGCACCCTGGCTTTCAGTTACATCTCAAACTGACTGTTGGGAGGCTCTAAAAATCATTCATTTCAGCCTATTCTCCATTTTAATAAGGACAAGTCTTCTGCACAATGCACTGAACTTTATAGGATAATGTATCAACAGCTTCTTTTAATTATCCTGTTTGGGAGCTCAATTTTTTTCCCCCCAAATGTAACCTCTTATCTATGACCTTAGTCATGTCCTATCACTGAAACAGGCACTGTCACAGTCAGTTAATCAACGCCAACTTAGGCAATCCTGAAGGACTGTGGGAATAGAGAAATGAGTCTACATCGCTTCGCACTGCGTAGACAGCTACACAGAATGAAAAAGCAGTGCCACTCCATCAAAAAGACTAGAGTTCACAGCTAAAAAATCTGTGATTGCCAATTAGAAAAGAATTAATATGGTAAGATATTTTCACGTGTTCTTCTTTCTATAATACAGCTCTTCATTTTCAAAATTCCCACCCTTCATTCTCTTCCCATGAAAATCTTTAATTCTATATATCTGAGTACCCCACCCATAAAACCCTTCCTGATTCAGCTAATCCTATGTGGTCTCACTTTTCTTTGAAATGCTATAGAAGTCTGTTTTATTCTTTCCTGTGGCACTTATTATACTGTCTCATATAATAACTTTAATGCAATTTTTAACCACACTCTATTCCAATTAGATTGCAAGTACCTTATGACAATGTTTATTTTGCTTTTAATTTACTGCATCCCCTAGCATGATGCCTTGTTTCTAACGAATCCTCAATGAATATTTGTTGAATTGACTTTTCTTAAAGTTTAATCCTCTTCTGAGACAGAGGAAATTGGAGGAGGAGATCCTCAGTGCATTAGGAAGTCTTAACTTTTCTATCTGTGACACTTTGTAATGAATTTATTTGCCATTCAGAATTCCTATAGAAAATGATATTTGAGTGTGGATATCTGAATGTTAAAATATTATAAGATGTTAAGTCAAATATTCACTTATGTTCTGCTGGAGGTTGGGAAACTAATAACCAATACTCTTCTTTTCCCTTCTCAAGGTTGAATCAAACAGAAAATAAAATACCTCGGAGAGACTGATGGAGGTATCAGTTTTACTAAGCTTAAATGTGATGGGAGAATGTGGCTGAGATGCCATTGTTAAATCAAGTTTCCTAATATTTCATCCCGAGACAATTCTATGTATTCTTTAGAAGAACAAAAGTTAACACCTGTCTGCTCACCTGAAGCAGGATAAAGGAGAAATAAACAACTTTTGAATAGTAAGTTTCAAGTACCCTTGGGGTAAAACAGCTTGTTACAAAATAAATCAGGGTCACAAACTTTTTCTGTAAAGTGCCGGATAGTAATTATTTTAGGCTTTGTGGGTCATACAGTTTCTGTCCCAACTACTTAACTCTGCTGTTAGTGATGGTGTGAAAACAACCATAGACATATGTACATGAATGAGCATGTCTGTGTACCAATAAAACTTTATTTATGGGCACTGATATTTGAACATCCCATACTTTTTATATGCCACAAAATACTATTCTTCTTATGAGTTTTTAAAAACAATTTCAGCTCCCAGGTCATACACTGGCCAGATTTGGTCTGTGGGCCACAGTTTGCCAACCCTCAAAATAAACATTAGAGTTCACTGAAATTTTAACTCAATATTATCAGTCCCCTACCCTGACTAAACCTAGAAAAAAGGACTGATAGTTAGCATTTGTCTGCTTTATAATTTCTGTAGCTTAATTTCTGAATTTAAGTTCCTCCTGAGCTACCATCAAAGATTTGCAAAAACTAATATCTATGAGGTTTTTTTAAATCTACAAAAGGAAAGAAGATGGTGATCAAGCATTGTGATTATTGGCAAACCAACATTTCACTTTACCTTCAAGCAGACCTTAACGCTAACGTATTTACAAGAGGAGCAGAAAAGGTCAGAGACACAGGCCTGCTCAACTGCAGGACTTTAAGGATCAGCCTAATTTAGGGGCACAGAACAGGTACTTCGAAGCGCTATGAGGGGTACCCAATTACCCAAGAAAATGTTAAGCAAAGGCAAACTGGTGACATTTACTTTCCTGCTTATTTTGTGAAAGGGCAAAGAAGTACAGCTTCACTTGACTTCAGTTCAGCTTCAGTGTTTTCTGTGGGAAATAAAACTGGAAGTTTCTAGGGGCCAAACACTAGCTCAAGTTAAATTTATCCCACAGCTCCCCACGGTTACCACCTGAGTGGTATTGGCAGGACAGGCACCTGCCTTTCATTCAACGGAAGCACGACCCACCCATTTCCGGCTCTCTTCCCACTTGGCAAAGCTGCGTTAACCGCCCCACCTTGATTCTCTTCCCTCCTCCTTTTCTCCGTTTACCCCATTTTTGTTCTTTAATCATTTTCACTAGAAGCAAACAGAAAATTTTTAAATAAGGAGTTACATTTTATCTTCCTCTTTTCCTTCCATTCTTCTTCCCAAGGAATAAAAGCTGCTGGCAGTTTGTTGTGTGTGCTGATATTCATTTTAAATATGAACATATACATATGTGAGAATTTTAAGTCCTAACACTTAGAGTTATTTTCATTTTAAATTTTGCATTTTAAATGATCGCATTCTGCTATTTTTTTCCTGTAACTTACAGCAGTTGTCATTTATGAATATGTTATGGACAGCTCTCTAACTCAGTACAAATTTCTTTTTTTCTTTTTCTCCTGCATAGTTTGATGGCAGGGATAAAGCATTATGTATATAGTGTGCCTCTAGTGGGTGATCTGTGAAAAGATTTCCACTTTTTCTTTCTCTTTTCCTTTAAAATAAAAACATATAATGAGAAATTTGGACGACATAGTCTATACAGTTCTTTTCAATTCTAAATTTATGTGATTTTATGAGTGCATTTCTACTGTATTCTGTCAGGTGCTCTACCAAGTGTAGAGAGAGGTCTTGCATTTTTATCAGTTGTTTTTAAAAAAGTGTATATAAGGAAGAAAAAAGAAGAATATGCCTATAAAATGTGATGTCAGTAATAATAAAAGAATTATCTATAAAAATGTTTAATAATACAATTACTTATTTTTTAATGTTCTGGTTATTAGAAAACCTAAATAATTAATAAATATTAAAAAAGTAACTAAACATGTAGGTTACACAGGAATATAAATTTTACGTTATTCAAACATATGTGGCTTTATTAAAGGAAAACCACTATTTAAAAAATTCACAAGAAACTTTCAGTCTGTTTCTAATTCTTCCTCTCAAAAGTAAATTGCAAGAGAGGGAGAAGGAAAGGTAGCAAAATTTCATATATGTACATAACTTCTAAACTCAATTTCTCACCAATACATGAGGGCTAAAATTTCAAGTGCACATATGAGCCTCTTAATGGCCCAGATTCCCTTTCTGGGCAGAAGGCCCCCTAGGATAAAACCAAAGCAGTTGCTGCTGAAGAAGAATATTGTGGTTTATGCATTGTTACTCTGCTCATAATTTATCCAGAGTCTGTAATTTACAGAAGGTCTGTTGTTCACCTCATTCATCACAGAGAGACAGTAAGGAGAGGAAAGCTCTACACATAAAAATTAAAAATCTATTTGCTGCCCTTGGCAAGCTTTCATTTCTTGTTCAACTCAGTTTGTTTTGTTTAACTCTTATTGGTTTATTCTGAGTCTGCAAAAGAAAAATGAGCCTGGTGTGTTGATCTCCTATAGAAAACTGCCTCCCAGAAAATCTCCAGACTTCCTTGTCATTTTGTTTCCTTACTGATGATACTAAAAAGTAGGATTGCTGTGGGCCAAAAAAAAAAAAAAAAAACTACAATTTTTCCACCATATTTCCTATTTTGCATTTGTATTTAAAGTGATCAACGCTGTTTTATAAATTATTTGAAATAAATATAGCAGCCGAATTTTCTCTTTTCCTCTTTGCAATAAATTTCTACAGAGAGGCAGTATGATGTAGAGTTTAAAAGCTTACAACTCCTTTCATCTGAGTGACCTTAAGCAAGTAACTTGGACTCCCCAGACTTCACATTCCTTACTTATAAAGGGTAGTAATAATATTACTCCAAGTTTCTAGGGGAATCAAAGGATTAGGGGAATTATTACTTATAAAGCACTTAGGAGAGTCCTTAGCATACATCACAAAAGTGATAGCAATTATTACAAATCTTCCAGAGATCTTTGGTTACTCTGTCTGCTATAGACTGAATGTTTGTGTCCCCTCAAAATTCACATGTTGAAGTCCTACTCCCCAGGGTAGCTATATTTGGAAATAAGGCCTCAAAGGAAGTAATTAAGATTAAAAGAGGTCCAAAGGATGGGGTTCTGATCCCATGGGGTTAGCATCCTTCTAAAAAGAGACACCAGAGAGCTTGCTTTCACCCTCCATGCACTACCAAGGAAAGACCATGTGAGCACACAGTGAGATGGCAGCCATCTGCAACCCAACGGGTGAGCTCTCACAAGATGTCAACCCTGCTGGCACCTTGATCTTGAACTTCCAGTCTCCAAAACTGTGAGAAAATAAATTCCTGTAGTCTAAGCAGGTCTATGGTATTTTGTATGGTAGACTGAGCAGAGTAAGACACCATCTATTTTCTAACACCATTTATAAAATTAGCTGGACAAATTTTGTTTTATTCATTGAGATTTTTATTTCAGGTTTTTATCATGTTTTTGGGGGGATTTCTTGTAGACATAGAAAAGCTTATCCTAAATTTTATATGGGAAGGCACAGGCTCTAGAATAGCTAAAACAATCTTGAAAAAGGAGAATAAAGTGGGAGGAATCACAGTCTATCCTTTATTAAGGCTTACCTGTAGATACAGGTAATACTGTAATATTGGTAGAGTGGTAGACACATAGATTAATAGAATAGAGAAACCAGAAATAAACCCACATAAATATACTCTACTGATTTTTGACTAAGTTACAAAAGCAAGTCAACAGAAGAAATATAATCCCTTTCAATAAATGGTGCTGGAACAATTGGACATCCATAGCTACAAAAGTAAACTTTGACCTAAACCTCACAGCTAATAAAAAAGTTAATTCAACAGTCTCATAGACTTAAGTGTAAAACCATGAAACTTTTAGGGAAAAAAAGAGAAAATATTATCTTGGGCTAGGCAGATAATTTTTAGACTTGACAACCAAAAGTATAATCCATAAATTGATACATTGGATCTCATCAAAATTAAAGAATTTTGCTCTGTGAAATGGAACGGAAACATTTACTCTGTTCAGAGAATGAAAAGATAAGCTACAGATTGGGATAAAATATTTGCAAACCGGGCTTCTCTGGTGGCGCAGTGGTTGAGAATCTGCCTGCCAATGCAGGGGACACGGGTTCGAGCCCTGGTCTGGGAAGATCCCACATGCCGCGGAGCAACTGGGCCCGTGAGCCACAATTACTGAGCCTGCGCGTCTGGAGCCTGTGCTCCGCAACAAGAGAGGCCGCGATAGTGAGAGGCCCGCGCACCGCGATGAAGAGTGGCCCCCGTTTGCCACAACTAGAGAAAGCCCTCCCACAGAAATGAAGACCCAACACAGCCATAAAAAAACAAAAACAAACAAACAAAAAAACCGGAAACATTTAAAAAAAAAGAAATGTTTGCAAACCATATATCTGATAAAGGACTAGTTTCTACAACTAGTATCTACAGCTCTAAAATTTAACAATGGAAAAAAAATAGATAATCCAATTAGAAAATGGAGAAAAAAAAAAGACAGGAACTTACATGTCACAGAAGAATATGTACAGGTGGCAAATAAGCTCATGAATAGATGTTTGACATCATTAGCTATTAGGCAAATGCAAATGTAAGCTTCAAAGAGATATCACTGCATACCTATTGAAATGACTAAAATTAATTTGTTAATTTGTTGAGACGTGGATGGATCTAGAGAGTGTCATACAGAGTGAAGTAAGTCAGAAAGAGAAAAACAAATATCATATATTAATGCATGTATGTGGAACCTAGAAAAATGGTACAGATGAGCCAGTTTGCAGGGCAGAAGTTGAGACACAGATGTAGAGAATGGACATATGGACATCAAGGGGGGAAAACTGCGGTGAGGTTGGGATGGGGGTGTGCTGAATTGGGCGATTGGGATTGACATGTATACACTGATGTGTATAAAATTGATGCCTAATAAGAACCTGCAGTATAAAAAAACAAACAAAACAACTAATACTAAACTTTCATTGGGTTATTTGTATGGAAATATGTTAATATAAATGTTTCAGACATTACATGAAATTTCTAAAAATCTTATATTTGTATTTGTATGGAAATATGTATGGAAATATGTTAATATAAATGTTTCAGACATTACATGAAATTTCTAAAAATCTTATATGTTCTGGTATAATGTTATAAGTAATAATCCTAGTTATTACTTTAAAATGTATATCTCAGAAATAACTAATTTTCTTGTCAACTGCATTATTATGAACTTTCATCAAATCTTTAACCGTGGTCATTTTTAAGTCTTTTGTCATTTACAGACAGTTCTGGGTGTACTCTGATGATTTTGCAAATATGTTCCTATAAAAGGGTTTCATCTTCAAGAAATTCATGGAAAAGACTCTGACAAGTACAGGTTTCTGGTAACTGACTGTACTGCTGAACTGAATGAATAAGCATTTTCAGAACTCTAATGAAAAACTGATGAACTCATAAAAGTGCTAACAAAAGATCAAGATGAAAAAAAAAATGAATTACATGGGACTGAGTGAACTGATGAGGATGAGTATAATTTTTGTGACTTTCTGTCTGAATTTAAAAAAAAAAAAATCCCACAAGGACTCAGAGGCAAAGAATATACAAATCAATTTTCACTGCAAAGTAAAGGAGCTGTTACAGTGGAGGATTACTGGACTGAATGTCAATATTATGACATAGTATGAGTGTGTTTCATGTTTGGTAACTGCAATCATTGTTGCTTTTGTTGTGGTCATCCATGTACAATGCTTGGTGTCAGTCTATTTATCTCTTGTAAAAATAAAATACAGTGTGTGTGTGTGTGAAAAAAAAAAAAAGGAAAAAAAAAAAAAATAACATAATGAAAAAATGATAATCCTCAAGTGATCTATTTACAAACTGCTACCAAACATGACATGTACAAACACAGATAAAAATTCTTTATTCAGTGATTCAAAAAAAAAAAAAAAAAAAAAAAGACTGCTTTTGTTTTCCCAACTCATTTAATGATTCATATTTAAAAATAAAAACCTAAAGAACCTTAAAAAAAAAAATGACAACAGCAAATGCTGGAGAATATGTGGAGAAACTGGATCATAAAAAAAAAAAAAAAATGACAACAGCAAATGCTGGAGAATATGTGGAGAAACTGGATCATTCATACATTGCTAATAGGACCTTTAAAATGATACAACCACTCTGGGAAAGAGTTTGGCAAATTCTTATAAAACTAAATGTGCAATTCCCATATGACCCAGCAATTGCATTCTTGGGCATTTATCCCAGACAAATGAAACTTATATTCACACAGCAACCTGTATGTGAATGTTCACAGAAGCTTTACTTGTAATAGCCTAGAACTAGAAACAACCCAAATGTCCTTCAATGGGTAAACTGTTAAACAAACTGGTTCATCCATACCATGGAATATTACTCAGCAATAAAAAGGAACAAGCCATTGCTACTTGCAACAACTTGGATGTATCTTCAGAAAATTATGCAGACTGAGAAAAGCCAATCCCCAAGGACTATATATTATATGATTCCATTTATATAACATTTCTGAAATGCCAAAATTATACAGATGAAGAACAGATTAGTGGTTGCCAGGGGTTAGGAACAAGGGTAGTTGAAGGAGATAGATGTAGTTATAAAGGGGCAGCACAAAAGATGCTTGCGACAATGAAACTGCTTTTTGTCATGACTGTGGTGGTGATTACATGCATGAAACTAGTGATATCTGAATAATATCAAAGGATTGTGTCAATGTCAATATCCTGTACTTATAGTTATGTGAGATTTTACCATTGGGGAGAACAAGGTGAACAGTACAGGATTCCTCTGTATTTCTTAACTTCATGTGAATCTACAATGATCTCAAATGAAAATTTAATTTAAAAAGTAAACGGGGTCAAAATAAAAAATAAAACAAGAGAGGTCATATAATCAATTTGTTAACTTTGTAATCATCAGGCAATCCAGACATTATGGGTACCTGATTCAGGATTCTGTACAGCATGGTGTCTAGAATGTATATAGTTCATACGTTTAGTTATTTTCCTAATCTGTTCTCTTAATGTTAGATCTTTCTCGTCCTTGAAAACTTCAATTTATAATTGGACTTGATAGAATAATTAAGACTACAGGAATTACCATGCAGGGCATTAGTCTCAAGTCCTCCAGTTAAAGAAAAGTTGAACTTTTGACATGGATACAAAGCAGGCCCAGAAGGCTGCTGTTCAGCATAGTTTGATTCTTGGATTCAATTTCTGAACACTTTGAAGTCATTTTATGCCACTTGACATGAATCATTCATCTCAGCAAAAATTTGTTAGTTAAATGTCAGCTCCTTGGTGTTACTCTATAGACTTCACAGAGGGAACCCAGGCTGTCTAACAATGTTTTAAAAGACACTTCTAGCTCAGGCAGCATGCCTAAACCACAGAGGACACCTTCTCCTGAAGAAGATCCTGGCTGTAGGACAGCTTTGCTATCAGTAAATATACCAAAAATAAACAAATAACACATTTAAAGCACTAAATTAATTGTAACATAATTCCTGCTGAGAAGAAAATCTTCCCGGTTTTAAAAATATACATTCTTTCTTTCCCATTTCTACTAATATGGTAATTCAGAAGTATCTATTACTGTAATTTGTAAAGGACATAATGGGGATTTGTTGCTTCGAGTAGCTCTCTGCCCGTGCTGCAGACTGCCCACTTTGAAGATACCATCTTCTCTTTGGTTCCAAAGACAGCCTCTGTGATAAATGAGTCAGCAGAATCAAGCTGAACAACATCTAGGCAGTATTAATTACAAGTAAGTCTAAAGAATTAAAATAGTTGTTTTCAGACTTAGTTTCAGTTATCAAACAAAGACAATAGCAGATCATAGTCACAGATTAGTAAGAGGATGTTGGTAGCATTTTAAACAATCATTATTTTACATGCTCTTTTAACTCCCAAAAGACCCTAAAACCTCTTTCCTTTAGAAAGTATAACAAGTGAATTTGTATTCAGTCTTGTCATGAGATCATGTGTAATCGCCACCTAGACATCAACATAACCTGTGATGAAATAAGAAATTTTTACCATACTATCACTTAAGGCAGGACAATTAACATGTGTTGTTATTTTAATTTTACTGTCCCCAAATTTTAACTATTACAATAAATGCACATGGTTTCAATATGCAAATTCTAAAAAAAGTAGTAAATCCTTTTTTTTTTTTTTTAATTTTTATTTATTTATTTATTTTTAATTTATGGCTATATTGGGTCTTCGTTTCTGTGCGAGGGCTTTCTCTAGTTGTGGCAAATGGGGGCCACTCTTCATCGTGGTGCGCGGGCCTTTCACTATCGCGGCCTCTCTTGTTGCGGAGCACAGGCTCCAGACACGCAGGCTCAGTAACTGTGGCTCACGGGCCTAGCTGCTCCGTGGCACGTGGGATCTTCCCAGACCAGGGCTCGAACCCGTGTCCCCTGCATTAGCAGGCAGATTCTCAACCACTGCGCCACCAGGGAAGCCCAGTAGTAAATCCTTTGATGGAGCATGCAACTGAAAATACAGGTATGTGGCAGCTTACTTTGGGGGGACTGGAAATAAGGGAGAGATTAACTTTTATATTTTGGGACAACATTGAAGCCAAGGTTTAAAAAATTAAGTGCAGCTTGAACAGTTTCTTTCAAAACTAATTGTAGCTGTTTTGTCATTCCCTGCATGCTCAGATTTCTTCCATATAATGTACAATTATTAACAAGAACTCTATCTTCTAATCTTGGCTGCCTTAAAAACATTAGCAGAGGCCATTTATCATCATATTTCTTATTAAAGCTTGGAAGAAACACCACACAGCAGAGGATCTTGGAAGCTGGAACTGTGAAGAAAAATCACTCTGTTATTTTCTCACTGATTGTGGCTACCGTCAAAAATAATTACTATTACAAGATTTGCCTGTATTTTAAATGACAATTTTCACAGATCCAGTGATTTAAAATTCCATTCCATGTCTTCTAGAATTATTCGTAGTTGCCCCTTTCCCCCCTTTTATTTAGATGTTTTACAATTACTCAGGGTAGTGTTTCGAGTTTCCCAACTCAGCTGTCGAGACAAAATCAGTTCCCTATAAAGATGCGTGGAACAGCCATTGGGCACTGCACCAGTGTGTGTAAAACAAAAACAAAACCTAAGTTTGGTTTGCTTGGGTGGACAACACAGTCAAAAATCTGATGTGTTCCTTCAGTTATTATTTATTCCTCTTTACTTTTTTTGTTCTACTTGTTAATAATTTCTTAGAAATATTTTTCTCTTCCATATTTTGCTCTTAAGGGATACTTTTCAGCAAATAATTGATCATTGCTCTCATTCATAAAGAGCTTACATTGGTTTTCATTTCTAAACATTTGATGAAACTGAAATCAAATATCCTGCTTTCAGTTATCTAAATCTTTCCAGAGCTTCCCTATGTCATAAAAACGTAAATAATACAAAAATATATGCTTCTTTCCTTTTATCCCGCATCCAGGTTAGCATATTATAAACCACTGAGAAGCATTTTACTTTTTTTTGCTTAGTAATACATCTTGGAGATAATTCTTTAATGAAACATAGAAAGCATCTCCATTCATTTACAGCCACGTATGTATGCATCACAATTTAACTGGTTCTTATTGATGAACGTTACGGCTGTTCACTTTTTTCCTATTCCATACCATGCTTTACTGAATAACTCTGTGCGTTTATTCTTTTATTGCATTTGTCTGTAACTGGAGGATAAATTTCTGGATATGAAGGCTATGCTATGTAATATTTAAGCAATATTATATAATTGCAATCTAGGGCAAGGTTTTTCAACATCCACTCTAATGACCTTTTGGGCTAGATCATTCTTTGTTGTGGAAGACTGTCCTGTACCTTGTAAGATGAGCAGCATCCCTGGCCACACTCTGTGTCATTAGCACCCCACCCCCTCCCCTCTGCTCTGCTCTGCTCCATTTGTCATACCAAAAATGTCTCCAGATATTGCCAAATGTTCCCTGGGAGAGCAAAATCACCACAGTTGAGAACCACTTCTCTAGGCAGTTGTATCATTTACAGCACTACCAGCTAAGTGAGGCTGTCTTCCTTACCGACAGTGTGTGATATCAAGCTTCAGAATTTTTAACACTTTGATGAGGAAGGGAATGGAATCTCAGTATCATTTCAATTTGTATTTCTCATAATATGAGAGGAGGAGCATCTTGTCAAATATTTTTGCCTTTTCTCTGAATTGTCTGTTTATATTCTTTACAATTTGATAGTCGATTTTCACTTTATATTTGTTTATCATTTCTTATACATTTCTAGATGACTTTTATATATTAGAGAGATTATTTCTTTGCAATATGAATTGAAATGTTTTTAAAAGAGTTTGTTGTTTTCTGAATTTGATTAGGTGCTTTGATGATGCAGATTTTTATTGTGTTATGTAGTTGTATTTATCAATCTTTATTTTTATGACCTCTGAATTTTGAGTCATAATTAGAAAGGATCCCCATTCCATGATTTTCAAGGAGATCACCTGTATTTTTGTCTAGTACATTTATAGCTTTATCTTCTATGTCTTTTGTCATACTTGAAATTTATCTAATGTTCAGTGTATGAACCTTGTTTCTGCAGATTTCTTTAGAGTAATTTTTAAATTACAACATTCTTTTATAGATCCTTTCCTTTTAACTAGTGGAAACATATGATTAATCAAAAGACCATGGATTGAGCAGCCACTGGCAGGTATAGTCTAAAACTACCTTGTATTTCTTACATGTATCTTTAATTCTATCAAAAGGGTCTGTTTAGTAGAATCAGTCTTCTAATTTTAAATGCAAAGTTTTGTAATGTTTTCTGTTTTTAATAGTAAAATTATATTTTTCCATAGTTTTGTTGATTTTGTTTTTGATTCTGTTTTGCAACAGGCCAACATTTGAAAGCTCAAATGGAGATTTCTTTTAAGAAAAACTTTACTACTATAATATTTGAAACATATGAGATGACATATGGGAACTCTCTTTGGGAGCTTATTGGCTTTTAATATAAGAAGTACAAACCATATCATGTGAAGATGCGCCTATGCCTTCAAAAGAAATTCTTTTATAATAAAAATCATTGCAAATAGACAAAAACTTCCCTCTGAGCCAGGTTTATTTTTAGGTAAAACCACAGAATCTAATCAGGTTTCTTGTTATAATGTAAAGTGGAAATATAAAGATGCCTGATTATTTTGTGTTAGGACCAACCGTTTCATTCTATCATCTGTCTTTTTCTATCACCTCCAGTGTGATATCCTGGAATGGGGCTCCTGACACATAATGGAAAGCTTCAGAGGAAACATTAATATGTTCCTTAGTTCAAGTAGGCCGTGTTATCACAGAAGCAAATGAAAAGTCTCCCGACCTTTTCATTTACTTTTACGACAACATGCTCTGAGAGGAAAGATTTTTGCCAGCTGTTTTAGTTTTAAATTACAGTGCAGTGATTGGTTTCATTTCTAGGTCACCCATAGCAACCATTATATGCAAGTACAAGATAAGCAATGGATGCATGGGAAATTCTCAAGAATTTAAGTTCAAATGCTGTAATTTATTACCAAGAAGGTTTTTTTAGTTTGGATCTGGCGGGATAGGGGAAATTCACATTCTTTGTTCATTAGTTTCTTTTTTTGGGCGGTGGGGTGTCTTTTAAAAATTCATATCCTTTAAAAACTACTAATTCTTTATGAATAACCCTTCTAGCAGTACCAACAGGATTCAGATAGTTTTGAGGTGTGTCCCACTGGCCTCCTAACAGGCTTCCTGGTGGAAGTAAGAAAGTTTTGAAAAGAGAGTGAAAATCAAGATTTTACACCTGCTTCTACCTCCACTCTTTAGAACCTCATATTAGAAGTGACAGGTCTTAATTCATGCTGGTATTGCTATTTTTTACCTGACTCTTTTTTTGCTTACTTGTTATTTGCTTATTATTGTTTTTCTACATCTAATTTATTTCTTCTCAGTTCTTCTCAGGAGCCTAGAAGCCCAAATGAATAGAAAACCTTGGCTTCCGACAGCTTGGCACTCCCCAGATGTTTCTACACATCTGGCTTCACACTGATGCTTGAGAGTGTCTTGGAAGAGGGAGTTCACCTCAATAGGTAAATTTTTAATCCCTGAGGTTCCTTATTTTCCTACTATTCAATGATACTATAAAATATTTTTGATAAGTACTTAAGCCAGAGGTTTGCCGATTTATTAATAAAGTGTCAGATAGCAAATATATTAGTCTTTGTGAGTTATATGGTCTCTGTTACAACTACTCAAGGCTGCCATTGTAATGTGAAAGCAGCCATAGACAATACATAAGCAAATTGAATATGACTGTGTTCTAATAAAACTTTATTTGTACACGCTGAAACTTTAATTGCGAGAGTCATAAAATATTATTCTTCTTTTGATTTATTTCAATCATTAAAATAATGTAAAAACCATTCTTAGCTTGAAGCACACAAAAAAAGAGCAGAAGGGTCATATTTAGCCCACAGGCCACAGTTCACATATTCTAAACAGCGATTCTTCAACTTGAGTGTGCATTAGAATCACCTAAAAACTAGTTGTACTGATAGGCCCTACCCTCAATACTTCTGATTCAGTAGTTTTGGCTGGGGCCCAAGATTTTCTATCTCTAAGAAGTTTCCAGGTGATGCTACCTTTGCTGGTCTGGGAGCACATTTTGAGAACCACAGCTCTATATCAAGGGTTGGCAAACTTTTTTGTAATGGGGCAGATAATAAATATTTTCAGCTTGGCAAACTATACAGTATCTGTTGCAACTACTAAACTCTGCCATAGTAGCACAAAAGTAGCAGTAGATGATACATAAATGAATGGAGGTAAGGTATTCTAATAAAACTTTATTTACAAAAACAGGCAGTGGCTGGATTTGGTTTATGAATGTGGTTTGCTTACCCAGGATCCAGAAGACTTCCTCTTAATCAAGAGTAAGAAAGGAACCTATTAATATTTTTTTGATGAATAAGCTTTAAAAGTCCTTGCATAACTTTCTGAGCATACAATGATAAAAATACTTTTTAATTGTATTTTTTTATAAATAGTTTATCAACATTCAAGTAAATATATCTGTGTCAGATTTCACTGCTGATACTGAGAAATAATCAACAATAGAAAAAAATCTGAGCTAACGGAGAAAATGTGCATGAAAAAAACATTGCTTTTGTTCCTCCTTTATTGCTCTGCTGGCTGCTAAGAAGTAGGTTTGGTTCCATTCATATTTTAAAATGAGAGGATAGGAATATTATAGAGAGCTACAGGTTTGTGGCTGGACGGCTCCACATTAGGATGAGTAGACGCTGGGAGTCCTCTAAACAGCAGAATTCAAGGGCTTTACCCTGAAGTGCAACACTAATTATCCTATTTCTTCCAAGGACCCCTCCCCCTTCAATTCTTCCTAAGAGAATTCTCTGGTATTTTGCCTTGTGTAAATGCCTGGTGTATATAAAGTTGCCACTCATAGCATTTCGATTAACACCCTTGTTTTCAGATTCTCTCCTCTCCTCTGTCCCTGACATACTAGCTGTCTTTGAGTCTGAATACCTTAGAACTGATAATATTACTTCTATACATACACAATGTCCTCAGATTTGGTTTGCAGGGAACTTAGTGACAATGACAATACATTCTGGGGGGGAAAAAGCATCCTAAAACTCCAAAGAATTGACTGAAGTTTGTATCAAAGAAACAAAAATTAGCTTATCAGCAAACACTGCTGTGTCTAATAGATGAACTTTACAACAGAGTGACTAAGTTAGCAAGTTGTGTATTGCTAATATTTTTGGCAGATGCAAACTTTTTTGACTTCTAGAAATCCAGGCTACTTTTTATCAGTCCAGTCTGGGTCATCAGGCTCTATTCTTTCTTCTCTTCCCCCAGGGGAGCCATGCTATTCCCTCCAGACCTCTTACACCCATGTTTGTTATTTTCTCATCATGTTGCAAGGACAGTAGAACACCTTTCAGTAGAAACTTTACCTAACTGCCATATTTCAGACAGATTCTTGAATTTCCTTAATATCTATTGGTAAGTTTTCCATCCAGATTCCAAGTGGATTACAAATGCTGCAAAATGCTCTTGGTTTGATAGAGTGTGACGGCTCATGTCAAAGTCAATTGCCATCAAATCTAATTTATTACTTTATTGAAAAGTTGGACATGTTGAAGTTCAGCTTAATTGAGATTGCTCATTACACGCTATCTTCCCTGAGTGGAAATATAAAGTGAATGCCACTTTAAGTATAGGAGGTGAAGTTTCTGCAATAATGTAAAAATAGCATATGATGAGATAAGAATCCTATGTAAGGCACACTATTATCAGCAACCACAACTGCTCCCACTGTAGCAGTTCTGTACAACACAAGCTCTGCAAAGGAAGCCAAAGCAATCATAAGCATTTTTATAGCAAGGCTGTTCATGCTTATATAGTATTCAATGCGTCAGCACTTTAATTATAAATTCTCTTTTGTATAAGTTTACAGCAAAGCTGTAAACGCCCCAAAATTATTTTTAAAAAACTCATTTGTGTTTAAAATAAAATAACTTGAGAATATTTTTAAAGGCTAATCAGAGTTTGTTATTAAATAGCAAACGCATCAATTAGTTTGTGCAATAGAAAGGCCCGTGGCAAAAGTAGATCGCCAATAAAAGAAAAATTGAGCAATTCAGAAATGTTTAGAAATATAAAGTACTCACAGGCAGCTGGAAAATTATTAGACAATATAAAATATTTTGCTTTAAAATTTTTAAACAATAGATTAGAGCCCCCATTATAGACACCACAGTATCCTATACTTTTATTTCATAGCATTTACAAAAATTGCAATTAGCTAAATACTATTTGAGTGCTTTTCAAAAAAATGTTTCTCACAAGACTGCAAGTCCAGGGAGACAAAAATCACACCTCTCTCAGTTTTATTCCCAGTCATGTACGTTGACTTTTGCCCATAGTATGTGTTCAAGCTGAATGACACAACTTACATTATAAAAAGCACTTGTATATTTTAACAAATAAATCACTGATCAACAATGCACATCAATATCATCACTTTAATCACTTATTTTATTCTGTCATTTCAGTTTCTGAGATATATTTTCTTTTACATATGAATAAAATCATATTTATAGAAAATTAATTTCACTTGAGTACATACGGATATCTTTACCCTCTCTAAAAAATTTTCTTGTGTTTATTCTGAATCATTTTTTCTTGTAAGTCTAAAACAATCAAATCTAATTTGAAGAGGAATAACTTACTGCATTCAGATATGGATCCAGTTATTGAGTAAAACATTCAGCCCAGCTTTTGAAAACTTTACTTTTTTCAGCTTTAATGAAGTATAATTGACAAAAAAAATTCTAAGATATTTAAAGTGAATAATGTGATGATTTAATTTATATACATTGTGAGAGGATTCCATCTAGTTAATTAACACAACTATCACCTCACATATTTATCTTTTTTTTTGTGAGAACATTTAAGTTCTACTCTCTTAGTAAATTCAATTATTTCAACTATGCAATACAGTGCTACCAACTGTAGTCACCATGTTATACATTAGATACTCAGACCTTACTCATCTTGTAACTGAAAGTTTGTAACCTTTTACCAACCATTCCTTGTTTCCCATCACCCTCACTCAGCCTGTGGCAACTATTTTTACACTCTCTGTTTTTAATGACTTCTACTTTTGTTTTTTACATTCCACATGTCAGTGATAACATACAATACTGTCTTTCTCTGTCTGACTTATTTCACTCAGCATAATGTCCTACAAGTTCATCTGTGTTGTCACAAATGACAGGATTTCCTTCTTTTCTAAGGCTGAATAATATTCCATTGTATTATATATATATATACCATATATATATATATATATATATATATATATATATATATATATATATATATATATATATATATATATATCCATTCATCTGTTGACAGATACTTAGGTTGTTTCCATACTTTGATTATTTTGAATAATACTGCTGTGAACATGGGAGTACAGATATGTATTCAAAAATAATGATTTTATTTCCTTTGGATATATTCCCAGAAGTTCTAGTGCTAATTTTTTGAGAAAACTCCATACTGTTTTGCATAATGACTACAACAGTTTACATTCCCATCAACAGTGTATAAAGGATCCCTTTTAAAATAGATTCAAATGGTGAAGTTTCCATACAACAACATCCTAATCTTCACCATCATACCTAAATTATCATGTGAAGTGTTCTACATAACCACAGAATCAGTAATACCACATAAGGTTGCCTATCATTATTACATAGGGGGCAATAATGCTGCAGGAGGGTGGCGGGACAGGTTGGAAAGAATGCTTTCATTGTTATTAATGCTACTATTACACAAAATTATATTATAATTAATAAATTTTAGTTTAATTCTCTACTAAAGTTAATATCCTTAAAAGTTAATTGAGTAATACAATACTGAAAATGTTAAAAGCATTTTAACTTCAAGAAACAGAATTTGTAAATGTATATTTTGCTCTTTATATGGAGTCATGATGAAATAATGCTAATATAAGAAAGGAAATAATCTTTTAAAATATCCAGGATATCTAGACCCTGTTTGTACAGTGATAAAACCTGATCAAATCATAGAAGCTCACATTACAGCTGACATAGTTTCTATCACTTGTACAACATTGTTTTTAGTCTACTCATCATATCATGAATTGAGAATAATGCTTGCTTCAATTTCAGAGCAAATGGCTGTTGTTAGATTATATCACAACATTAAAACTATTTAACTATGAAGTGCTTTCTATAGGAACTTTTCTAAAACATTACACACAAAGACATATCTGTAGTTTGCCTGACAGGGTATCTTAAAGATGAATTGTTGCTCAGAATGGTTAAAGAAAGGAAAAGAAGTTTACGCAAAAGAGCCATTCAAAGACTGTAAAGTTGGTGAATCTCAAATACCACAGTCTACTGAATCATTATAATGATGGACTGGCTTTACTATCTTCAGCTAACACACACATCTTCTTGTCTAGAATAGTGAAACTTGCTGTATTATAATTTGGTGGTATGGAAGAATACTAATCATGTTAGCTTCAGTAAAAAAATGCATACACATTTTGACATGAAGAAATATCAAACATGGCGTAAGGTTAATTATACAACATTTTAATTGGATATATTGACTAGATATTGTATGCTAGATTGCATTATACAGTATGCGTTCACTTGAGTCCTATTCCTAAGGCTGCTACAACTTTTTTTAGGACTTTTCTTCAGAAAGCTTCTATTTAGCCATCAATCATTGTTTAAACATTGCTTTCTCCATCTATGTCAAGGTGTCGTTACTGATGATAATTATTTTCTGTATGTGGAAATGTGTATAAACTTTACAAGTTCGCATAAACATCACATTTTACTTTACAGTCATTATTTAAAGGAACTAGGGCAGAATTAGATGGGCTAAATGTTATTTCTGACTTTTCTCCCCAGAATTTTAAAGACAACGTGTGGGCAGTAAAGTTGCAACTTCTTGGAAAACAATACAAAACACATTGTATTGTATTGTTTATAATTGTGCTACAGTTATCTTAAATCATACACATTTCTCTTTCTTGCTCTTATTTCTCTGTTTAAATGTGTCACCTGTGTTTGGTATGTGTGCCATTATGGTAGACAAGATCCCAACAATATTTCAGGAGTCCACCATATTAATGTTGAATATTGAATTATTCTCTTGGAAGTATAGCATAAATGCATATATTATTTGCTTTCATTTTAGATTCAGATATTTGGTGTATTTTCTCTTTGTTCTTCCCATCAGGCACATAGATGATCTTTGACAATTGCTATAGTGAGGTCATGTTTCATAGTTATCATAGACACTATATAGACATCCAATCAGTCAAAGACAATTTGAAGTCATAGGTCATATTGTGCTTAAAATATTATTTTCTTGAAAAAAAAGCAAGCTGCAGGGGTAATGCAGATTAATGAATAATTTAATTAATCTAGTTATCTCTTCTTAGAAACAGAGCTGTATCTTTCTCTGAGTGAGGACATTTTTATCCATCTCCTGCTTAAATAACATCAAGCAGGTTGAAAACCGATTGACTGGAACATGTTAAATTCAACTCAAGAACACAAGCATCTTATCTTCTTACAACATGGTCATTCAAGACACTAATCAAGACTATAGAGAAGATATAGGTCACTTACACTTCAAGGTTTATAAAGGCAACTGAAGACTGCTTACAGATCTATTCCAAGGAATTGATTTGGATATATACAAAACTGTCTTACTCTTCAGCCTCTGTTATTAATTGCACTTGTAGACTTCAGAGACTTAGTTTCCCTATAATCTTATTCATGACATAGAATCTTGGAAACATAGAATCTTGGAATTACAAGGGAAAGTAAGAAGTGGGCTTCCAAATGTAGTTTGAATGATTTGAAAGATAGTGATTTTACTATCTCAGAAGTTGTCTTCTATTTATGGGCACCTCTGGGATGTTCCCTGAGGATTGTTAGGTGAATGTTCTGGATATTCGCAGAGGTCTAAAGTAGTATATAGGCAGATAAAGGCAATGAGAAATCAGGTTTGTCAATCTGATTTGATTCTTATTATAGGCTGGTGAAGACTGAGGACATTCAGGTCCACAGACAGCCATCTGGTACTGGACTTGCTTTTCTGCAGGTCACCCCAAGCCATCTCCTAACTTCTTTCTTCCAGTTTTCTCTGTACTACAAGTACTGGTGTGCCCCAACTATATACCCAAACTCATTGCTTATAACAGTAAATCATAGTTAAGATCAGGCCATAATGTTTAAAACAAGTTTAGTATTATCTTGGATATTTTTATAAACTAATATTACAAAGCATTTAAAATTAATTTACTGAAATAAACCAATAGACACAAACCCTAAAACTCGATATGAATATCTCTGGGACAATAAGCCATTATCCTCTACAAGTCAGTGGCATATTCTTCAGCAGTAGCAACTTGTCCAAAAAAAAAATACACTTTCCTTCTCTCCTCATCTCAGTAATCACCATAAAGTGCAGTATGCTTACCAAAATATTTCTCACACCTTATCCTATCTTCTCCATCCCAATACTACAATTTGTGTTGAAAAATTCATTTACCAACTTAAGCTTCTTCCCATTATTTAAAAATTTTCATAATGGGAGACAGTCTATCATAGCTGTTAAATATACGGGTTCTGGAGTTAGACAGTGCTAGGTTCAAATTTACATTTGACTGGTGAGGTAATCTTTGTCAAGTTACTTAATTTCTCTAAGATGTATCTACTTGCTAAAAAAAGTGGGATAATTATAACTCTACAATAATATTTGTAGGTTAAGTAAATCATATCTATATGTGTATATATGTAACATTTAAAAAATACTATCTAGCATAAATAGGCATTAAATAAGTTTCTTTTTCTTTTTATTATTCTTATCTCCAAGATTCAGCTCAAATATCTCTTACTCAGTTAAGATTTCAGTATCTCTAGAAAAAGTCAATCCTTACATCTACTCTTGTCTTATGATGTCATCTTGCATCACTATTATTTACTTATCTGTCTCCCTGGAGAAAATGTCCTTGAGGGAGAAGTCTGTGACATTAATCACTTACCCTCGGCTACCAGCATCATGCCTCATACAAAGAACACATTTAGTATCAATGGCCACAAATCCTAGCTACCAAAATGTTGCTACCATCTTCTAGTGACAATTAATGTATTTATGGGGTCAAAATAATTCAATAAGCACATGCTTAGTTTCAGGTAAAACAATAAAAGAGCAAAATCTTCCATTACTCCTTATGAAATAAAATCCCTTATGTTTCTTTTATATCCACACTTGTTACTTTAAAGGGAAATTTAATCAACATACAGAAAATCACAGTAGATATACAGGATTCTTTCATTCAAAAATGAAACAGATATAGAAAATTTCTCCTAACATCCAAGGTAAATTTTAGCAATATTTATTTTAAGGTATAGTTAACTTTAAAAAAAAATCTGGAAATAAATTCTAAGAGTAATCTTCAAGTGGTAAGATAACATAACTGCTATCAGCATATGCTATTGGTGTTGATAAGATTAAAATGATGAAATTTTAAGTAACTATCAGAAGAACAATTTATGCAACTTGGAGACTGCCCAAATAAAAACCATATATGATAGTTAATCAATGATGCTGACATCTGCTTTCCCTAAAGATCCATAAGTGAATATTGGTGAAGGTTATTAAAGTAATTAGATGAGCAACTACTTTAAACGTATCTTTAAATGATAGAAAATGGTATTTAAATTTCCCTGGGAAATAGATTCTGAGATAGATAATAGTAAAAAGATTTAAAAATTCTAAACCTATCTATCTTTTAAAGTGATTTCATAAGTCAAATTAGTAATAAGGCTTAACTTTAGGAGGAAAAACAAGAAAAGTATACAGAAAATCTCCATAATATTATGATATACGACATATATATGATGTATATTATGATAAACGAGTGCTACTGTCTACCAGATGCAGCTAAAATGAACTAAAATAGTAAGAATATATATAAGTAAAATATCTAAAACAGGCTTATTCAAATGTTTTTTAATGAAATTTTACTAATCATTATTTCTTATCTCATCTTTTATTATAAACTCTATAAATTATTTTTTTTAATTCACCACATGGAAGTTTTACATTAAAAGGCTTTGGGAGAGTAGGGGCAAGATGGCGGAAGAGTAAGACGCAGAGATCACCTTCCTTCCCACAGATACAGTAGAAATACATCTACACGTGGAACTGCTCCTACAGAACACCCACTGAACGCTGGCAGAAGACGTCAGACCTCCCAAAAGGCAAGAAAATCCCCACGTACTTGGGTAGGGTAAAAGAAAAAAGAAATAACAGAGACAAAAGAATAGGGACGGGACCTGCGCCAGTGGGAGGGAGCCGTGAAGGAGGAAAGGTTTCCAGGCACTAGGAAGCCCCTTTGCGGGCAGAGACTGCGGGTGGCAGAGGGGGGAAGCTTCGGAGCTGCGGAGGAGAGCGCAGCCACAGGGGTGCGGAGGGCAAAGCGGAGAGACTCCTGCACAGAGGCTCGGCGCCAACCAGCACTCACCAGCCCGAGAGGCTTGTCTGCTCACTCGCCGGGGCGGGCAGGGGCTGGGAGCTGAGGCTCGGGCTTTGGTGCTAGCCGGGAGGGAGTCCGGGAAAAAGTCTGCAGCTGCCGAAGAGGCAAGAGACTTTTTCTTGCCTTTTTGTTTCGCGGCGTGCAAGGAGAGGGGATTCAGAGCGCTGCCTAAACGAAATTCAGAGACGGGTGCGAGCCACGTGGCTATCAGCGCGGATCCCACAGCAACAGGGGCACAGAGGGAAAAACGGAGAGATTCCCGCACAGAGGCTCAGCGCCGAGCAGCGCTCACCAGCCCGAGAGGCTTGTCTGCTCACCCGCTGGGGCAGGCGGGGCTGGGAGCTGAGGCACGGGCTTAGGTCGGATCGCAGGGAGAGGACTGGGGTTGGCGGCGTGAACACAGCCTGAAGGGGTTGGCGTGCCGCGGCGAGCCGGGAGGGAGCCGGAGAGGAGGTCTGCAGCCGCCGAAGAGGCAAGAGACTCTTTCTTGCCTCTTTGTTTCGCAGCGCGCAAGGAGAGGGGATTCAGAGCGCCGCCTAGACGAATTCCAGAGACTGGCGCGAGCAACGGCCATCAGCGCGGACCCCAGAGACTGGTAGGAAACGCTAAGGCTGCTGCTGCCGCCACCAAGAAGCCTGTGTGCGAGCACAGGTCACTCTCCACACTGCCCCTCCCGGGAGCCGGTGCAGCTCACCACTGCCAGGCTCCCGTGATCCGGGGACAACTTCCCCCGGAGAACACATGGCGCGCCTCAGGCTGCTGCAACGTCACGACGCCTCTGACGCCGCAGGCTCGCCCCGCCTCCTCCGTACCGCTCCCTCCCCCGGCCTGAGTGAGCCAGAGCCCCCAAAGCAGCTGCTCCTTTAACCCCGTTCTGTCTGGGCGGGGAATGGACGCCCTCAGGCGACGTAAATGCAGAGGCGGGTCCAAATCCAAAGCTGAACGCTGGGAGCTGTACAAACAAAGAAGAGAGAGGGAAATCTCCCCCAGCAGCCTCAGAAGCAGCGGATTAAAGCTCCACAAACAACTTGATGTGCCTGCATCTGTTGAATACCTGAATAGACAACGAATCATCCCAAATTCAAAAGGTGGACTTTAGGAGCAGGATATATTAATTTCCCCTTTTCCTTTTTTTGTGAGTGTATATGTGTATGCTTCTGGGTGAGATTTTGTCTGTATAGCTTTGCTTTCACCATCAGTCCTAGGGTTAGGTCTGTCCTTTTTTTTTTTTTTTTTTACTTAAAAAAAATTTTTTTTCCTAATATATGCTTTCTTAATAATTTTTTCTGTATTTTCTATTTTTAGAAATTAAAAATTTTTTAATAAATTTTTCATATTTTTTATTTTAAAAAATTAAAATTTTTTTTCTTAATAAATTTTTTTCTTAAAAATTTTTTTCTTATTTTTTACTATAAAAAATTAATAAATCTATTTTAAAAAATTAAAAAAAAATTTTTTCTGAATACATTTATTCTTAATAATTTTTTTCTTATTTTTTATTATAATAGCTTTATTTTATTTTATTTTATCCTCTTTTTATCTTTCTATTTTTTTCTCCCTTATATTCTGAGCTGTGTGGATGAAAGGCTCTTGGTGCTCCAGCCAGGCATCAGGGCTGTGCCTCTGAGGTGGGAGAGCCAACTTCAGGACACTGGTCCACAAGAGACCTCCCAGCTCCACGTAATACCAAACGGCGAAAATCTCTCAGAGATCTCCATCTCAACATCAAGACCCAGCTTCACTCAACGACCAGCAAGCTACAGGGCTGGACACCCTATGCCAAACAACTAGCAAGACAGGAACCCAGCCCCATCCATTAGCAGGGAGGCTGCCTAAAATCATAAGGCCACAGACACCCCAAAACACACCACCAGACGTGGACGTGCCCACCAGAAAGACAAGATTCAACCTCATCCACCAGAACACAGGCAATAGTCCCCTCCACCAGGAAGCCTACACAACCCACTGAACCAACCTTACCCACTGGGGACAGATACCAAAAACAACGGGAACTACGAACCTGCAGCCTGTGAAAAGGAGACCCCAAACACAGTAAGATAAGCAAAATGAGACAACAGAAAAACACACAGCAGATGAAGGAGCAGGGTCAAAACACACCAGACCTAACAAATGAAGAGGAAATAGGTAGTCTACCTGAAAAAGAATTCAGAATAATGATAGTAAGGATGATCCAAAATCTTGGAAATAGAATAGACAAAATGCAAGAAACATTTAACAAGGACGTAGAAGAACTAAAGAGGAACCAAGCAACGATGAAAAACACAATAAATGAAATTAAAAATACTCTAGATGGGATCAATAGCAGAATAACTGAGGCAGAAGAAAGGATAAGTGACCTGGAAGATAAAATGGTGGAAATAACTACTGCAGAGCAGGATAAAGAAAAAAGAATGAAAAGAACTGAGGACAGTCTCAGAGACCTCTGGGACAACATTAAACGCACCAACATTCGAATTATAGGGGTCCCAGAAGAAGAAGAGAAAAAGAAAGGGACTGAGAAAATATTTGAAGAGATTATAGTTGAAAACTTCCCTAATATGGGAAAGGAAATAGTTAATCAATTCCAGGAAGCACAGAGAGTCCCATACAGGATAAACCCAAGGAGAAACACGCCAAGACACATATTAATCAAAATGTCAAAAATTAAATATAAAGAAAACATATTAAAAGCAGCAAGGGAAAAACAACAAATAACACACAAGGGAATCCCCATAAGGTTAACATCTGATCTTTCAGCAGAAACTCTGCAAGCCAGAAGGGAGTGGCAGGATATATTTAAAGTGATGAAGGAGAAAAACCTACAACCAAGGTTACTCTACCCAGCAAGGATCTCATTCAGATGTGATGGAGAAATTAAAACCTTTACAGACAAGCAAAAGCTGAGAGAGTTCAGCACCACCAAACCAGCTTTACAACAAATGCTAAAGGAACTTCTCTAGGCAAGAAACACAAGAGAAGGAAAACACCTACAATAACAAACCCAAAACATTTCAGAAAATGGGAATGGGAACATACATATCGATAATTACCTTGAATGTAAATGGATTAAATGCTCCCACCAAAAGACACAGACTGGCTGAATGGATACAAAAACAAGACCCATATATATGCTGTCTACAAGAGACCCACTTCAGACCTAGAGACACATACAGACTGAAAGTGAGGGGATGGAAAAAGATATTCCATGCAAATGGAAATCAAAAGAAAGCTGGAGTAGCAATTCTCATATCAGACAAAATAGACTTTAAAATAAAGAATATTATAAGAGACAAAGAAGGACACTATATAATGATCAAGGGATCGATCCAAGAGGAAGGTATAACAATTGTAAATATTTATGCACACAACATAGGAGCACCTCAATACATAAGGCAAATACTAACAGCCATAAAAGGGGAAATTGACAGCAACACAATCATAGTAGGGGACTTTAACACCCCACTTTCACCAATGGACAGATCATCCAAAATGAAAATAAATAAGGAAACACAACCTTTAAATGATACATTAAACAAGATGGACTTAATTGATATTTATAGGACATTCCACCCAAAAACAACAGAATACACATTTTTCTCAAGTGCTCATGGAACATTCTCCAGGATAGATCATATCTTGGGTCACAAATCAAGCCTTGGTAAATTTAAGAAAATTGAAATCGTATCAAGTATCTTTTCCGACCACAACGCTATGAGACTAGATATCAATTAACGGAAAAGATCTGTAAAAAATACAAACACATGGAGGCTACACAATACACTACTTAATAACGAAGTGATCACTGAAGAAATCAAAGGGGAAATCAAAAAATACCTAGAAACAAATGACAATGGAGATACGACGACCCAAAACCTATGGGACGCAGCAAAAGCAGTGCTAAAAGGGAAGTTTATAGCAATACAAGCCTACCTCAAGAAACAGGAAACATCTCGAATAAACAACCTAACCTTGCACCTAAAGCAATTAGAGAAAGAAGAACAAAAAAACCCCAAAGCTAGCAGAAGGAAAGAAATCATAAAGATCAGGTCAGAAATAAATGAAAAAGAAATGAAGGAAACAATAGCAAAAATCAATAAAACTAAAAGCTGGTTCTTTGAGAAGATAAACAAAATTGATAAACCATTAGCCAGACTCATCAAGAGAAAAAGGGAGAAGACTCAAATCAATAGAATTAGAAATGAAAAAGGAGAAGTAACCACTGACACTGCAGAAATACAAAAGATCATGAGAGATTACTACAAGCAACTCTACGCCAATAAAATGGACAACCTGGAAGAAATGGACAGATTCTTAGAAATGCACAAACTGCCGAGACTGAACCAGGAAGAAATAGAAAATATGAACAGACCAATCACAAGCACTGAAATTGAAACTGTGATTAAAAACCTTCCAACAAACAAAAGCCCAGGACCAGATGGCCTCACAGTTGAATTCTATCAAACATTTAGAGAAGAGCTAACACCTATCCTTCTCAAACTCTTCCAAAATATTGCAGAGGGAGGAACACTCCCAAACTCATTCTACGAGGCCACCATCACCCTGATACCAAAACCAGACAAACATGTCACAAAGAAAGAAAACTACAGGCCAATATCACTGATGAACATAGATGCAAAAATCCTCAACAAAATACTCGCAAACAGAATCCAACAGCACATTAAAAGGATCATACACCATGATCAAGTGGGGTTTATCCCAGGAATGCAAGGATTCTTCAATATATGTAAATCAATCAATGTGATACACCATATTAACAAATTGAAGGAGAAAAACCATATGATCATCTCAATAGATGTAGAGAAAGCTTTTGACAAAATTCAACACCCATTTATGATAAAAACCCTGCAGAAAGCAGGCATAGAGGGAACTTTCCTCAACATAATAAAGGTCATATATGACAAACCCACAGCCAGCATTGTCCTCAAAGGTGAAAAACTGAAACCATTTCCACTAAGATCAGGAACAAGACAAGGTTGCCCACTCTCACCACTATTATTCAACATAGTTTTGGAAGTGTTAGCCACAGCAATCAGAGAAGACAAAGAAATAAAAGGAATCCAAATCGGAAAAGAAGAAGTAAAGCTGTCACTATTTGCAGATGACATGATACTATACATAGAGAATCCTAAAGATGCTACCAGAAAACTCCTAGAGCTAATCAATGAATTTGGTAAAGTAGCAGGATACAAAATTAATGCACAGAAATCGCTTGCATTTCTATACACTAATGACGAAAAATCTGAAAGTGAAATTAAGAAAACACTCCCGTTTACCATTGCAAGAAAAAGAATAAAATATCTAGGAATAAACCTACCTAAGGAGACAAAAGACCTGTATGCAGAAAATTATAAGACACTGATGAAAGAAATTAAAGATGATACAAATAGATGGAGAGATATACCATGTTCCTGGATTGGAAGAATCAACATTGTGAAAATGACTCTACTACCCAAAGCAATCTACAGATTCAATGCAATCCCTATCAAACTACCACTGGCATTTTTCACAGAACTAGAACAAAAAATTTCACAATTTGTATGGAAACACAAAAGACCCCGAATAGCCAAAGCAATCTTGAGAACAAAAAATGGAGCTGGGGGAATCAGGCTCCCTGACTTCAGACTATATTACAAAGCTACAGTAATCAAGACAGTCTGGTACTGGCACAAAAACAGAAATATTGATCAATGGAACAGGATAGAAAGCCCAGAGATAAAGCCACGCACATATGGTCACCTTATCTTTGATAAAGGAGGCAAGCATATACAGTGGAGAAAAGACAGCCTCTTCAATAAGTGGTGCTGGGAAAATTGGACAGATACATGTAAAAGTATGAAATTAGAACACTCCCTGACACCATGCACAAAAATAAACTCAAAATGGATTAAAGACCTAAGTGTAAGACCAGACACTATCAAACTCTTAGAGGAAAACATAGGCAGAACACTCTATGACATACATCACAGCAAGATTCTTTTTGACCCAGCTCCCAGAGAAATGGAAATAAGAACACAAATAAACAAATGGGACCTAATGAAACTTAAAAGCTTTTGCACAGCAAAGGAAACCATAAACAAGACCAAAAGACAACCATCAGAATGGGAGAAAATATTTGCAAATGAAGCAACTGACAAAGGATTAATCTCCAAGATTTACAAGCAGCTCATGCAGCTCAATAACAAAAAAACGAACAACCCAATCCAAAAATGGGCAGAAGACCTAAATAGACATTTCTCCAAAGAAGATATACAGATGGCCTACAGACACATGAAAGAATGCTCAACATCATTAATCATTAGAGAAATGCAAATCAAAACTACAATGAGATATCATCTCACACCGGTCAGAATGGCCATCATCAAAAAATCTAGAAACAATAAATGCTGGAGAGGGTGTGGAGGAAAGGGAACTCTCTTGCACTGTTGGTGGGAATGTAAATTGATACAGCCACTATGGAGAACAGTATGGAGGTTCCTTAAAAAACTACAAATAGAACTACCATACGACCCAGCAATCCCACTACTGGGCATATACCCTGAGAAAACCATAGTTCAAAAAGAGTCATGTACCAAAATGTTCATTGCAGCTCTATTTACAATAGCCAGGACATGGAAGCAACCTAAATGTCCATCGACAGATGAATGGATAAAGAAGATGTGGCACATATATACAATGGAATATTACTCAGCCATAAAAAGAAATGAAATGGAGGTATTTGTAATGAGGTGGATGGAGTTAGAGTGTGTCATACAGAGTGAAGTAAGTCAGAAAGAGAAAAACAAATACAGTATGCTAACACATATATACGGAATCTAAGGGAAAAAAAAGCCATGAAGAACCTAGTGGCAAGACGGGAATAAAGACACAGACCTACTAGAGAATGGACTTGAGGATATGGGGAGGGGGTGGGGTGAGATGTGACAGGGTGAGAGAGTGTCATGGACATATATACACTACCAAATGTAAAATAGATAGCTAGTGGGAAGCAGCCGCATAGCACAGGGAGATCAGCTCGGTGCTTTGTGACCACCTAGAGGGGTGGGATGGGGAGGGTGGGAGGGAGGGAGATGCAAGAGGGAAGAGATATGGGAACATATTGTATATGTATAACTGATTAACTTTGTTATAAAGCAGAAGCTAACACACCATTGTAAGGCAATTATACTTCAATAAAGATGTTTAAAAAAAAAAAAGGCTTTGGTAATAGAATTGTAAGTACAATTGAAACATAAGTCATAATGGACATGAACATTCGAAAAACAGAATGCATTAAATCACTAATTTAGCTGATGATCAAGAAAGGGAAGCAGCAGAGTACTGACAATCTTTGTATATTTAGAGTGACAGATAGACCATTTTGGAAACTTATATTGTGGAATGAAATAAAAATAGTGTTATTGTTAAAGCATCCATAGCTTAATAAATCTGGGCCCCAGACTAGTTGGTGCCTCAAAATATTCTCAAAATGTTAAGGCAATTTAGAAACTACATTATTTCATTTTTAATGTAAATACTTCATTTTCTAACTGAAAACAATAAAGATTTATGATTTTAGTAATTGCAGACTAGATAAGTTAGACCTTCCTTCTGAAAAAAAAATAGAAAACTGGAGGGAAAATTCTGCTTGAAGGCACAAGACAGCTAAGAAATAAATAATTACCCGGCCAAGATCCAGGAGAAGATAGAAATTCAGATATAAGGTCTCAATATTTGGAACTTTAAAAATCTTTGGGTGTTTGCTAATTCTAAAAGATTTTGAGTATGTCAATTAACAGCCTCCTTATGCTAAAGGAGCAAAGGTCAGAGAGCATGGCCACCTAAGTGTGGGAGGGCCTGGAAAACTCCTTGAATTTGCTTGGGACCCAACAGGGCTATACACTTTGAAAAACAAAACAAAACTAAACAAAAACTAAACTAAACTAAACTAGAAGTAAACTGGCCTTCCCAAGGACCCAACTCCAAATTACCTTAATGCCTGAAATTGGATTAAGATGTGCTCAGATTGTTAGTGCTCCAGACACATGAGAGAAGTAAATATAAAACTTTGGGTATGAAGATGACATAAAGGCATAAATTATTTCAAATTTTAAAAATATAATGTGTATCACAAAATTATAAATAAGAAGTGACACAGAGAGACAAAAATCACGTAGATGAGAGTAATAATAAACAGAAGAAAGAGATCCACAGGTTCTCCATATGTTAAACTAATTAGGCATAGACTAACAATATAAAATAACTAAGTTTAAATTTTTAGGGTAAAAAAATTTCTTTGGAAATTTTGGATGAAACATAGGATATTTGGAGAAGAACGAAATAGAAAATCTAGAATCAAGAGTAAAAGTAACTAAAATTAATAACTCAATGGGTAATCTGACACACAGCTCAAAAAAATAAAATATTCAGACTGAAATGTGGAGAGAAAAAAGAATGGAAAATAAAGAAAAGAAAGTATTTGACATAAGGCATAAGGTGAAAATGTATAATGTACATATTAGATTCCCCAAAGGAATCCCCAAAGGAGAGGAGAGAGAGGATGGGGCAGGCTCATTATTGAAGAGATGGTGGCTAAGAATTTCCAGCAGTAGTGACTAACATCAGCCACAAATTCAAGTGCTAAATGCCAAGTTTTAAAAAGAAAAGAGAAATATGGTTCAAATCACATTAAAGTAATACCTCTGAAAACCAAAAACTAAAGTAGAATATCTTACAGGAAGCTACAGAATAAAAAACTGATTGCCTTCAAAGAGAAAACAATAACACAGAGAGCTTATTAACCAATTCAATAGAGAGTAGGAGATAATGAAATGATATCTTTAAAGTGCTGAAGGAAAACAACTGTTAAATTAGAATTCTATGTCCAGTACAAATATTCATTAAGTATAAAAGTGAAATAAATAAACCTTCAGAGAAGAAAAACTGAGAAAATACATCTCCGGAAAATTTGCCATAAAGGAAAATCTAAAGGGAATTCTACAGGGAGAAGAAATAAAATGAACGTGAATAGCATCTTGCTAGAAAAGATAAAGAGCAAGAATGGGGAAAATATACTATCAATTGGTAGCATTTACATACATTAACAAACATGACTGTAGCATATAACTAAAGAGGCAATAAATTGGAATCAAAAGTCCTTAAAAGAAGGAAAGGGTCCAATTATCATTAGACTTTGACAGATCAAGATTCATGTCATAATCTCCAGGTTAAACACACAATAATGTTTTTAAAAAGTAGAAAATGTGTGAACAAAAGAAACTACAACAAGAATAAAAAATAGAAAGGCCTCAGTAAAATAAATTTAAATTCAATTACATTGGTGTTACATTAAAGATAAATGGATAAAACTAATTAAATGCAAAGGTTGCTCTACTTGATTTAAAAGATCACAGTTCTGTTTATTGTTTACAAAACCGTAAGATGCAGAAAAGACAAAATTAAAGAATGCAGTAAGTTATGACATGTAAAGACAAATTACAATAAAACTAATATAACTATTAATATGAAACATTAGGACAAAAAGCATTTCTAGAGAAAGAGGGGGTATTTCACAGTGATAAAAGAATCAATTTAATAGAAATGTATAACGATTCCAATTTTGTTTGCAACATAAAAACGTAGGCTTACCATATATGAAGTAAAACTTTATAGAACTAAAAACGGAAACAGACAAACCTGTAATTCCATTAAAAAGCTTTAGTAGAATTCTCTCTTTAACTGTTTAACTACAGAACAGAAGACACAAAATCAGTTATAAGTGATTAGAAGACCTAAACAACATGTTTAGGAAACTTGACTTAATGTTAATTTTATAGTGTGTGTGTGTGTGTGTGCACGTGTGTGTGTGTGTTCACTAAGTGCTATGGCATTGCAAACAAGACTGCAGAATGCCTTTTTAAATTTGCAACCACATAAGGAATTTCAGAATTTGAATTGCTATATACTACATACTCTGACCACAATGCAATTGAGTTAGAAACAATATTAAAAAGTTAGCTCTCTCTCTCTCTCTCTCTCTCTCTCTATATATATATATATAATAGCACATATACATGATGTAGCAGGGAGGATTTGTATTTGCCAGACCCTGAGAAGATGGAGGTTCTTGGCATTATGCCTAATTTCCCTTCCCTGGCACTGGCTGACCAACTAGTCATCTGGGTTAGGGAACATGGAGCAGGTTATCTCTCTGAAGAAAAGGATTTGTACAAAGTTGCCAGTGATGAGGATTTCATTAACATTGGCCTCCAGCAATTTGGCCAAAAGGTTTACAAGTTGAAGGAGCCCTCAGAATCAAAGAACAAAGAGGAGTTGATGAAGAATCCATATGTAAAGAAGATCATGGAGGACACCAGGAATATTGTTAACAGTATAGCTGATGAAATGAGAGGTCTTTTGACTCTTACATTCCTAATGGTAGCCTCTATTAGGATTTCATCAACCGGTTTGGTTTTGCAATACTGGGTAAGGGAAGTGTTCCTGGCCATACATAATATAATATATATAATGGAATATAATTCAGCCATGAAAAGAAGGAAACCCTGCCATTTGTGACAATATAGATGTACCTGGATGACATTATGTTAAATGAAATAAGCCAGAGTCTACATCCCTAATTAAGCAATGCCCCAGCTTGAACTTCTTATGGCCTCCCTATTCTATACACAAACCTGTATCACCCACAATCTTCCTCATCTCAATTGATTGTAATCCCAACCTTCCAGTTGCTCAGTTAAAAATTTTTGAGACGTTCTTAATGCATTTTTTTTCTTTCATGCTCTGCATTCAGTCTATTAGGAAATCTTATTGGTTCTATCTTTAAAATATATCCATAATATGACCACATCCATTGCTACTCTTCTGGTAGAAGCCACTATTATCTCTCACTCAGATTATACTAGCCCCTAAATACTCTTCCTGTTTTCACTCTTGTCCCTCTAAAATGTATTCTCAGCAGAACACAGAATGATCCTTTAAAATTACAGTTCAGATCAAATTACTTCTTTTCACAAATTCCTGCTACAGTTTCCCATTTCATTCATAATTAAAGCCAAACTCCTAAGGATGGCCTGTACATCCTGACTTAATTTCTCCTGCCCTTCTGACCCTTCTGTCCTCATTGTTGCTATCATCAACCACTATCTCTTTTCTAACCTCATCTCCTATTTCTCTCCCTTTCTCTCATTCTATCTCAGCTATACTGGCCTTCCATTTTCCTTAAAGAGCAAGCATCCTGTTTAAAAATCATAGGGCCTTTGCATTAATTCTGTCCTTTGCTTGGGAGCTTCTTCTGGCAAATATTTGCTCATCTCACTTGTTCACATGCTTCAGGTCTTTGTTAAAATTTCATTTTCGCTGAATATCCTATTTATAAATATATCTAGACACTGACACCTACATCTGTAGACTTTGATCCCTGTGCTCTGCTCCATTTTGTATTTTTCTGAAGCACATATCAATTCTGTCAACTGTTCATTGTTTCATTGTTTTTTAACACTCAAGGTTCCCAAGCACCTATGACTTGGCCTTATACATATTTCATGAACAATAAATATTTGTTGGGACTTCCCTGGCGGGCCAGTGTTTAAGACTTTGCCTTCCAATGCAGGGGAGTGCGGGTTTGATCCCTGGTCGGGGAGCTAAGATCCCACATGCCGTGTGGCCAAAAAACCAAAATATAAAAAAGAAGTAATATTGTCACAAATTCAATAAAGACTTTAAAAATGGTCCACATCAAAACATCTTTAAAAAAATAAATATTTGTTGAATAAATTAAATATATTAAAGGAAAAACTAGATCAAATATCAGTTTCAGAAAATAAAATTAGAGAATATTTGTCCAAATTAGGACAGAGAGACATCAAAAAAGGATCAGAAGCATAAAAATCACAAAGAAAAATATAGATATTACTAAAAACCTTAAATTTTTTAAATTTTATTTAGAAAAAAAATATAAACAAGTGAAAAATATCTATTCTGGATGCTAAATATATATAATATCTGCATATTGATAAGAAAAACAATCCAGTAGAAAAACAGGTGAAATGTATAAACGGCATTTTATAATCAAGAAATTCTAAAAAGCAATGAAATATTTGAATTTTTTTCAACCTTAAATTGAAGCAATAATGAGACACCATTTCTCCCAAAACATTGACAAAATAGTAAATGATGATTGTTTCCAATAACAGTAAGAATGCAGAACTAGAACATTGCTAATGGAGGTGTGATAGATTTAGCCCTTTTGGAAAGTAATTTGAAGATACCAACCAAAAATTAAAATATAGTCATTGATAAAGCAATTACACTTTTGGAAATTTATTATCTAGAAATATATGAGTAGATAAAGATACAAATAGAAATGTATGTCTAGATATATACACTGAAGCATTGCTTAGAGTGACAAAACTAAAAAGAACAAAAATACCCGTAAAGAAAAGAATGGACTAAAAATTTGTGATGTACATCCTTACAGAGGAAAATTGTACAGCTCTTAACGAAGATAGATCTGTCTAACAGAGATGGATCGGCCTGTGTCTACTGAGCTAGAAGGAGGTTTAGAATGTGCTTTGGTTTAACATGAGGAAAGTAAGTTGCAGAGTAATATCTAAATATGGTATTATTTAGGTAAAAATTTTACAAAGAGCAATAACTATGAAAATATTGAAATATTAATAGTTAACATAAATATAGGGAAAGGTAAAAGGGATAAAAATGAACTGTTGGGGTGAGAATGGTGGTGGCAAATTTTTAACTTTATCTTTTTATTTATTTAGAGTTTTCTTTTTAACTTGCTACATTGAGTAAGTATAAAATCTGCTCTTTAAAACTAAAAGAGGGCTTCCCTGGTGGCACAGTGGTTGAGAATCTGCCTGCTAATGCAGGGGACACGGGTTCGAGCCCTGGTCTGGGAAGATCCCACATGCCGCGGAGCAACTAGGCCCGTGAGCCATAACTACTGAGCCTGCGCGTCTGGAGCCTGTGCTCCGCAACAGTGAGAGGCTCGCACACTGCGATGAAGAGTGGCCCCCGCTTGCCACAACTAGAGAAAGCCCTCGCACAGAAACGAAGACCCAACACAGCCAAAAATAAATAAATAAATTTAAAACTAAAAGAAAATGTAAAACAGTGGAATAGTACACATTTTGATGTCAGACAAAATCAGATACAAATTTGATGCTCATTGCTAAATTCCTATGTGACCCTAAGTAAGCTAATTAATCACTCACTAACCTCATCAGCCCAATAGATGTTAATCAAAGGGATTATACAAATCAGTTATCAGATATATAAGGTCACGATATCATCTGATGAATAATGGATATTCGTCTTATTATATGGATCTTTGAATTTTATACAATAATAAAGTCAAAGTATTGTAATTGAGTAGTGAGATAATAAAATTAGGGGAGAAGGAGGAGGAGGAGGAGAGTAGATAAAGCAAAAGAAAAGGTGGAAAAGGAAGTTAACAGTTATTATGAACTTGCTATAAGTCAGACAATAGCACCAGGACTGGCATTGACTAAATTTTTACAATATAGGACTGCATGTATAAAGTACTGACAACTAGTAATGAGTTAGGTACCATTTTACCTGCAGTTTTACAGAGTAGGAAACTGTAAGTTATAATTTGACTCACTATAATAAAAAAAAATATAAGAATTATCTTGAAAAGTTAGTGGCCATTGTGTTTCAAAAATGGTGTATCATGCAAGGCTAAGATATGGCCAATAATCTTAATTCTTTGGATCCTTTGGAAAACATTTTATTCCCAAGAGAAAGCACATTACTAATTAAATGCTTTTTATCCTCATTCTGGAGGATACTCCTTGCTAGAGTGGCAGTAACTACCATGACTAGCTAAACTAATAAAATATTTTCATAAATGGGAATTTTTAAGTGAATAAATATATGAAATCACAAAATATATTATTTCAATCTAATCATTTACAAAGGAAATTCCTTGGGATTGAAAGGGGAGGAAATAAAAAGTTTACTTTTTCAGTAGAAGATACAGAAATCTTTTTTGATAGCAAGGAAAATTTTATGAATGCATTAATATTTTTGAACTTTTACTTCTTTTTCTTAATAGAGGTGAAAAATGCCAAGAGATATTTAATATTAACACAATTTGCAACAGCATGAAACTCTGCACTTTAACAGCTTGCACCTAGCAAAAACTGTACTGCAAATACATATTTATGAGCTTGTTATTTTAGTTAATTATATACTCGATTAGAAACCATGATAGAGCTGGCAGTTATTATGACTACAAATAAATGTTTATTTTTTGTGGTTCTATATTTTATAAGATAATGACTAAACAGGAGCTAAGGAAATTTAACCATTAGCCTTTGTGAGTCAGCTAATGCTATATCGTTTAATAGCATTCTTTGTCTGGCGGGTTTAATAAATATGTGGTTGATGCAGTTGAAAATTCACTATAAGAACTGGATACTTAGATTTTTTTTAAAAAAGTAATTTTGTAGGGTTCTCATTTACATATGGCAAAATCAGTAAGTCTTAGTCCCGTAAAAATAGAATTCCCTTATAAAAATAAAAATGGTATAGAAAAATTAATTTTTAGAACTATCAACAATTTGAAAGAATGGGAAAGATATTTCCCTCTATTCTTAGCTGAAACACAAAAGAACTACAAACTGAATATTTATTACAGAATAAATTATGAGGTAACAATAAAAAACACTAGAAAAAAGAATACATATAATGAAAGCGTAAAAGTCAATAGAATTATATTTCTTAAATGTCCAGCATACCTCCTGCATATAGAATGTAACCATTTTTTTTTTACTTTCCATGCTTCATATTCCTTATTTTGAATTTTTATTATTCAGTGAAAGAGAAAGGGGACATGGAATGATCTTTAACAAACAAAACACAGTATTATTTATAACAGAACTTAGCAAAGTCATTCTCTTTCCTGGTTCCAATATAAAAAGAGAATGGTTTAATTCTGCCCTTCTCCCAGGGCACAATTATCAAAAAGTGGCCCTTGTGAATTCTTATCCCAAAGAATATAAGGATACCACTTATTCAGAAATTATTCTGGGAACATAGGCTGAGAAAATTTTTGCAATTATCAGAATTATACTAGGAGATATTTTAAAAGAAGTTCTTCAGGCTTGAGAGAAATACCTGATAGAAACTTGGATCTATGTAAAAATAAAGATCACTGGAAATAGTTAATATGTGATTTTTAATAATCTGTTTTCTTTCACATTAATTTCATTAAAGGACAACTGAGTACTTAAGTAATAATAATAATGATGTATTCTGGAGATTATAATATATGTAGAGTCAAATATATAACAAAAATAGCGTAAAGAGGGGCTTCCCTGGTGGCGCAGTGGTTGAGAGTCAGCCTGCCAATGCAGGGGACACTGGTTCGAGCCCTGGTCTGGGAGGATCCCACATGCCGCTGAGCGGCTGGGCCCGTGAGCCACAATTACTGAGCCTGCGCGTCTGGAGCCTGTGCTCCGCAACAAGGGAGGCCACGATAGTGAGAGGCCCGCGCACCGCGATGAAGAGTGGCCCCCGCTTGCCGCAACTGGAGAAGGCCCTCGCACAGAAACGAAGACCCAACACACCCAAAAAGAAATAATAAAGAAAAAAAAAATAGCGTAAAGAATGGAAAGTAAAATAGAACTAAACTTTCGTAAGATTATTACAATACATATTGGTTTGACTTTATTTCAAAGTAGATAGTGATGTTACAGATATATTGTAATCCTCAACTAAAATAGTAAAATAAAAATGAATTAATTAACACACATAACTAAAAAGCTGTTAGAGGAGATAAAGTAAAACACCAAAAATACTCAATTAATCCAAAAATCAGGAAAGGAGAAAAATGGAACAAAGAGCAAATAAAGAACAAATAGCAAGATAGTAGACCTAAACATATTAATAATTACATTAAATGTAAATAAACCAAATACTTCAATTAAAAGACAATTTTTTTCATTAGATTTAAAAAGTAGAAGTCAAAAAATATTGTTTAAAAGAGACAGATTTTAAAGAGAAATATTTCAAGAGAAGTAGTATCACTAAGGATATTTCATAATGATAAATGGGTCAACCCAATAGGAATCTATTACAATCCTAAATGTATATGTAACTAAAAATAGAGTAAACAAACTAACAAAACTATATAAAAATTCTACAATAATTATGGAAAATTTTAATGACTCTTCCTCTCAAATTGATGAAACAAGAGACAAAAATAATTTGTCAAGGTGTATTTTACTTAAATATTTTCAACTTTACTTAATTAACGTGTAAAGAACACTATAGCCAAGTACTACAAAATACAAATTATTTCATGTGCACAAAACAAGTCTCAATAAATTTCAAAGATTTTATATTATGCGGTGTAGGTGCTGTGACAACAATAAATACAATTAAATTGGAAATGAATTAAAAAATTTGTGGGAAAATCCCCAAATATTTGGAAATTAGCCAATATTTTACTAAATAAGCCTTAGGTCAAAGACCTTACACAGGAAATTAGATATCAATTCAAATTCAATGAAAATAAAAACACATAGTCAAAATTTGTGGGATGCATGTAAAACAGTGCTTAGAGAAGAATCATAGCTTTAACTGTTCATGAAAATAATTAAATCAATGATCTAAGCTTTCAATTTAAGAAATTACAAAAGCAGACCAAATCAATTGGAAAGTATGCAGGAAGAAGGAAATAAAGAGTGGAAATAAATGAAATAGAAACATACCAATATTAGAGAAAAATTAACAAAACTAAACATTCTTTTCAAAGAATCAATGTAGCTGATCAACTACTGACTAGACTGAACAGAAAAAGCATTGTCAAAAACAGATGCGAAATGAAAGTATCCTTATGGTTTCTAGACACGTAAGCTATTTTTTGTCAATAACTTCAACAACCTTAGATGAAATGGACTTATTTATAGGTAAAAGAACATTACCAAAACTGACACAAGAAGATAAAAATTAAAAACCCATACCTAAGAAATTAAATTCATAGTTAAAAATCTTTAAAAATATTTCCACAACAAAACCTTTAGGCACAGATGGCTTCTCTGGTAAATTCTCTCAAATATTTAAGGAATAAACAATATTAATATTAGACAAACTCTTTCAGAAAGTAGAAGAGGAAGAAACACTTCCCAAATCATTTTATGAAGGCAACAAAATCTCAAATTTAAAAACAGACAAGACCATTGCAACAGAAGACAATTCCACATAAAGGAAAGCAAAAATCTTTAACAAAATATTAACAAAGCAAATCCAGAAATGCAAGATTGAACTTTGAAACATCAATGTAAGTAAAATTAACAAAATAAAGAGCAATGATACAATCATTTCAATGGATGTAGATTTTTAAATTAAAATCTTTAATAAAAATTTTGAAAATGTTTATAAAATTCAACATCCAGGGCTTCCCTGGTGGCGCAGCGGTTGAGAATTTGCCTGCCAATGCAGGGGACACGGGTTCGAGCCCTGGTCTGGGAAGATCCCACATGCCGCGGAGCAACTAGGCCCGTGAGCCACAACTACTGAGCCTGCGCGTCTGGAGCCTGTGCTCCGCAACAAGGGAGGCCGCGATAATGAGAGGCCCGCGCACCGCGATGAAGAGTGGCCCCCGCATGCCACAACTAGAGAAAGCCCTCACACAGAAACGAAGACCCAACACAGCCAAAAATAAATAAATAAATAAAAAATAAAAATAAAGGAATTCCTTTAAAAAAAAAAAAAAGTAAAATAAATATCCTTTAAAAAAAAAAAAATTCAACATCCATTCAAAATAAAATTTTAAAACTTTCAGAAAACCAGGACGAGAAAATATCTTTATGACCATGGATAGATAAATATTTCTTAGAACACAGAAAGGTATATAATTATGGGTCAAAACTGATGAAATGTACTTCATTAAAATAAAAAATTTATGCAAACTAGAAACACTGCTAATAGAATCAACACCTAACTCAAAGCTTGGGAGAATATATTTGCAATACCTATATCTGACAGAGAACTTGCATCCAGAGTATATAAAGAATCAATTAAAAGACAAACTTCCAGTTGAAACTGGACAAAAGACTAGAAAAAACAATTTGCAAAAGAAGACTTAAAAGTGGCCAGTAGACATTTGAGAAATTATTAAGGATTACTAGCTTCATATGCAAATTAAAACAACAATAAAATATCACTACAGGTCCACTAGAATGACTAGAATTTTAAAATATTAACACTAAATGTTGGCAGGCATGTGGAGAAACTTATCGGTTTAGTCCTGTGGGAGTGTGAAACAGTACAACCATGTTGGAAAACTTTTTTGGCAGTTTCTTACATATAAATTTAAGCCTATACCTATCCTGATACACAGAATTTTTCTCTTAGATATTTGCTGGAGAGAAATAAAAGACGTATGTTTTTATTATCATTCTTTTCCTACTTTTTATCTTCCCTCTTTTGCTTGTGTTTCCAACAAATTTTACATTATATTTTACCTACTGAAACATTATGTAGGCTATTGACCTGTTATTTGTATAAACAACAATAATAAATGGAAACTAGAACTCAGCTTTAGGGAATTGGTTAAATATATTGTGGTGCAGATAAATGATGAGACATTATTATAAACATTAAGAATTTTGTTTTAAAAACATGTTTGAGATAGGAAAATATAACTTGACTTTTCAGCATTACTATTTGCCACAGCTGCAGTCTCATCTTGAAAACTTTCTTCACTTGGTCTCTGGAACACCATACCCCTTTGGTTCTTCGACATTACAATGTGCTCCTTCTTAGTGTTCTGTGTTGGGTTCTTTCCCTCCAAATGTTGAAGAGCATCAGGACTTACTCTTCATACCTCTTCATTTCTCTATCAGAACTCACTCTCTAGTGACCTCATTTTTTTTTAATAACTTTAAATATATCTATGCATGGAAGACCACTAAAATTATATCTCCAGCCTGAATGTGTCCCTTGCACTCTGTTTATCCAACTAAAAATGCCATCTTTACTTAGATATTTATTAGGCATCTCAAACTTGTCATGCCCAAAGCAAAGTCAGTTTATCTCCTCCCTAGCTTTCTGCACCTCAGTAAATGGCTTCCACCCATTCATTTGCTCAGGGTCATAATTCTCATCCCCCTTCTTTTTTTATACCCCACATCCATTCCATTATCAAATCCTCCTGGCTCTAGCTTCAAAATATATCTCCCATTTAACCATTTCTCTCCAGTTTTGCTGCTACTATCCTAGGTCAAGCCATATATTCTCCCTCCTGTTCTGTTTAATAACCTCCTAACTGATCTCCCTACTTGTACTCTTGCCCTTTCATTCTACTCTGCATACAGCAACCAGCGTGAACTTACTTAACATGTCAGGTTATGTCACTGCCCTGATCTAATATGCTCCACTGGAAGAACTCCAAAATGTTAACAGAGTCTTCTTGATAGATTACAGTTAATCCGGCCTTAATGTTTATTTCTAGAGTTGTAATTTTCTACGATTATCATATAATCATTTATTGCTTCTAAAAAGAAAGAATATATATAAATTGGTTTGGCAAATCAAGATGGTAAAAACACTCAACAGCATAAAAAGAAAAGAACATTGAAAGGAGATAAAAGAAATGAGAAACAGTTTGTTCCACTGCAATACATGAATATTTTATTTCATTTCTGAAAGGGTGAAATTAATAAGACTGTACAGAAATAAAGTGTCAGGTGAATACCTATTATCTTTTATTGTATATGAATGTAATTGCTATTACATGCTTTACTTCATAATATCCAAGTGCATATTAAATTCTTTGTATGTATGTTCATAACATTAGAAAGACAGAAGACATACATGGAAATATCACTATTGGGACTGACTACATTGAAAAGCTACACTGAAAATAAAAGTTAAATTACCACGTCACTAAACTAATCTTGTATCAGTTAAAATTAATGCAGATATTTAGTATTCTTGCTTTTCAATTTTTTTTTTTTTTAAGAGTTCATGTAGAAATGACATTGCATTAGAACATCGGTAGACAAGGATTTAAACTTCTGATCTATTATTTATCAGCAGGGTACACTTTTGTTTGTTTTTTTTTTGTTTTTGTTTTTTCATGGATTTAATTAATTAATTAATTAATTTTTGGCTGTGTTGGGTCTTCGTTTCTGTGCGAGGGCTTTCTCTAGTTGTGGCAAGCGGGGGCCACTCTTCATCATGATGCGCGGGCCTCTCACTGTTGCGGCCTCTCTTGTTGCGGAGCACAGGCTCCAGACGCACAGGCTCAGTAGTTGTGGCTCACGGGCCTAGTTGCTCCGCGGCATGTGGGATCTTCCCAGACCAGGGCTCGAACCCGTGTCCCCTGCATTAGCAGGCAGATTCTCAACCACTGCGCCACCAGGGAAACCCCTTTTCAAGTTATTTTAAGTAAAGAGAAATTACGGATAAAATTTTGAGATGATATGGTTTGTATGACCTCATAAATTTACCATACACTCATAGATATTACAGATTTAAAGAAATTTAGAGCCCATCTGGAACAATTCCTTCCATGTCACATAAGAAAACTGAGACCCAACAAGCAGAAGCAACTTTTCTCTAGTTGCATAGCCAGAAATTAATAAAACAAATGTTTGAAGTTAATATCTAAAAATTAATCTGTTCTTTATCCCTGAATAATCCATGATGCTAAATTTCCTTATATTGTCATTGTCATCCACACTTTGACTACATTTTTCTTACATAAACAGGAATTCTGAACTAGCATTCTAACCCAAAGAATCCACAAGCTGTGAACACAAGAAGATGGACAACAGCCACTGGTGCACAGATGAGAATATAGAATCAGTCATCATTTTCTTGCATTCTGCTTACTTCCCATTCAACTCCCATATTGGTAGTTGCCAAAAACAGTGCATTGTCTCAAAGTCTCAGTGTTGTAAGAAGTTATGAAAGGCGATGAAAAAGAAAGGGAAAATGGAGTGAGGACAGGACGGCTCATCCATTCATTTTCCAGTGAGAGCTGCCATGTTATTGCAGAATCTCAAAGTAGGTAGTGATCTTAAAGACCATTTAATGCAATTTCACCAGATACATGTGACTTTCCACTGCATTCTGGATAAGTGCTTTTCTAGGTTATGATTGAACGCATTTTTGTGAAAATAAAATAATTATATCTTAAGATACCTCATTATATCTTTGAATAAATCTGTTATACATTTTAAATTTTAAAATGACTTTAAATGTGTCTTCCAATGAATTTTTCCCAATGGTCCTAATTTTTAATTTCTTGGTCCTAATTTTTAATTTCTTTGTTCTCTCAATACACACACACACACACACATATATATATAAAGGTGTGTGTGTGTGTGTGTGTGTGTGTGTGAGATCACAGTTAAGTCCTCCAATTGAAATCTGAATAGGACAGAGTCCCTAATGATTATCCCCTTCATAATAACAATATTAATTTTATTATATCTAGGAGTTAAGCCAATTTACTTTGTTCCAGACTGTGTAAAAAATTTTACACACATTGTTTCATTATACTCTAAAACAAATGTATGATGTAATATTATTACCCCTGTTTCTGAAATTTAGAGAGGTTAAATAACTTGCCAAAGGTCATACAGAAAGTAATAGTAGTGCAATTTGATTCTGGAATCTTTGTACTTCTACCACTTCCCAATATTAATACAACACCCTATTAATGCAAACTGAGACTGAATTTGCTTTTTTGTTAGGCATCTCATACCACATACTTGTACTTATATTAAGCTTACTGTGTTTATAAAACAAAACAAACAAAAACAAAAGAACAAGAGAAAATAAAAATATCTAACGCCTGGAACACAGAAGATTCTCACAAAAATGCCACCTCTATGCCTTTGAATATTTCTGTTTAAAAACATATAGACTAACTTAAGATGTGCATCATTCTTTACTTCTGTAGACCTTCTCTGTCATTGTTATTGTTGTAACAGAGATATTCTCAGTCTTACAAGTCAGGATTGTCATAATAAGAACTTCTTAAATAAAAATACTGACAAATGGACTTAAGCTAATTTTTGTTCTTGCCTAAAACATTAAATTGTTTCTTCATTCATGCAATGATGACATATTATTTGCATATTCATTTTGTAAAAGCAAGATTAACCATTCCCCAAAGTAAAATTAGATGGTCTCTTAATTTTCAGCCATTACCTCATTTTTTTCCCCTGAAATCACAGCAAAACGCCACCTACAGGAGTTCATATTCTACCTAGTTATGAGTTTTGAATTCAGTGCCATATAATTAGTTTCTTTTAAAAGTTTTGTAATCCTGTCAAGACAATTCCTTTGGTATCTTGGCGATTTTAAGTTGCTATGTTTCAGAACATGTGCATTTTCTTTGAGAATGACGACTATTCCCAAATTAGACCATTGTTTTAAAAAATAAAAAAAGGCTTGTTCTAAGCGGTGTTCATATATATGATATTTGCAAGTTAAGAAGATCTATTTTTAATTGCATGCTATCTTTATATATAATTCCAACAAAGACATGCAAAATAATATGCTCTTTCAATCATTTCAATGTTTAAAGGGTGCATGCAAAAGACACAGTAGAAGAAGAAAATGATTTTTCATATGAATCTTGAAAAATACAAAATTTGGGATTATTTTGTACATGTAATTTTTATTCAGCCTAATTATTTTCTTAACAAAGATACTGTGATGGATCCCCTAATACTGAAGGAAGGAAAATCTGGCATCTATGTTTCATGCAGACACCACGGAGGTCTCCCCTCCCAATCAAACATTCTAGTCTAACACTACCTTGCAACAGAACTTAACTGTCCATCACAAATTACTCAAATATAAGTCACCCCAATATCTATGTTTCTATTCTAGAACAAATGGAATCCTCACAAAGTTTTTTTAAATTCCGATAAAAATAATGTGGTTTTTTATCCACTCAGCTATGCTGACAACTCTATTCTAATTGAAAAAAATAATGCCATCATTTAACAAATCTTACAACTATGTTTGAATTATCTCACATCAATCAATTACCATTACAAGAATAAGGAGTGCAGAAATTAGCTTTAAAACATTTTCAGTTACTTGAAATTTGTAATTATACTACTTTTTGTATTGTATGATATTATACTTAAATGTCTCCAGACATAAGTACCTCAACAAAAAGATAAATAATTTTAATTTCTTACATATGCAAAATAACAATCTGAATTTTTCCCTAGAATTATAGGAAAAAACACTCTAATATATGTTTCCACTATTTTCTGTAGCCTCCAGATAATTACTTATGCTCATAAGCTTCCTTCTCTATTCCACATACCATCTACTCCATTTGATTACACATATTATCTACTCCATTATTCTATTCATGCCCTGAAGCTTTAATCTTATATATTGTGATTAAAACCCAACTATTATTTTTCATAAATAATAACGAGCTCATTTGAGTTACTGAGTATAGCAGAGATTTATTTATTTTTTCCCCTGAGGATATGTGATACTTACATATTTAACTTAGGTAACAACAAAACTTAGCTGGAAAAGCAGAGAAGAGATGGAAATTTACATAGCTAAACCAGAATCTTTTTGAAAAAAGAACAGAATGATGGAAGAACAGTTCTAATGTTTTCTGAGATTTATTTTTGTTTTGGTGATATTGTTTACTTTTCCCAACCCAATTAAAGATAAAAGTTTCTATATTTTCTAAACTCTAATTTACTCTTCGTGAAATTCTCTTGCTCCAACCCCCCCACCCTTTGAGAACCTATAATACATTACATATTCTACTCAGGTTACTGGGTTTCCTTGTTCTTATGAGTGAGATACGAAGGCTAAGAATTTTAACAAATATTTCCTTGAATATGTTAGAAGATGGATTTGCAGATTCACATTTTCACATTTCTCTGGTTTTCTTTTAATTTTGGAAATAGAATCGTGGGAGTTGAGGGAACACTTGTTATGTTGGCTAATGTGGCTCTTCCCTTTGGCAGAGCCAACTAAATACCAAGTGAGGGCTCTGATTGAATAATTTTTCATCAGTGAATTACTATCTGTTGCCCACCCAGCTCTGAAGTTGAAACTGAGTATAGATTTTCATGTATTTACTACTGAGTTGGGTGAATAAAAGTAGGAGAGCTGGAAGACAATTTTCAAAAAAATAAATGCAAAGATTTAGCAATTTAAATATTGAAGAAATAAAGTCAAAGCTCAAGGAAGTTATTCTAAAATGAAGAATATTGCCTATGGAAAACTTAGACAATCGTGTGGTGTAAAACCAATGTTTATTCTTAAAATTGTTCCTAGAAAAGCTGGAGAAAAAATAGCAAGTCCTTATCAGTATACTTTTCCAGTAAAAAATGCCATAAGAAGATAATCTCAACTAAACTAATGAAAGATCCATCTTAAGTCTTTTTAACACTTATTTTTTATACTAATTAAAAAATATATATACTTGTTTTTTTAAATGTCATTTGTGAATTAAAGCCATTTAAAAATAGCCTAAAGGAAAATACATAAGGCAGTTCTACCAGCCTCGTTGCTAATTCCTTGTGCACCCAGGTACCCTGATACTTTCAGGTTTTGCACTAGGAAACTTCCCACAGATTTTCACTTGGTTCAGTTTCTCACCTATTTCTTCAAAAAGACCATTCCTAAAGTAACAGAACTCTGTTACTCTCAGTCTATCTTACTCAGTTTGATTTTTTTCATAGCACTCATTATATTTCAGTGAATCTATAATACAACATGCATAAGAAGCATCATTATTTTACCACATTGTGGCTTTAGAAGATGTATTGTACACAAATTCTCTGACACTCCTCCTTTCAAAAGATGAGCCTAATTCTCATCCTCTTGAATGGGAGCCAGATGAAATGATTATTAATGAAAAGAATGTGCCAGAAGAGGCAACGAGTCTAAGTCTCTTAGTTGCCTGTTGTGAGGGAAGTAAGCAACCATGGATATAATGAAGCCTGTGAAGATGCCCACATAGGAAGGAGTGAGGCTTTCTTCTAACCATCAGCACCACCGACTTGCCATCTCTGGGAGTGTGCCACCTTGGAAGTGAATTGTTTGGATCCAGTCAAACTTTCAGATGACTGCAGTCTCAGGTGACATTTTGACTACAATCTCATGAGAGAAGACAAGCCAAAACTGCCCAGCAAAGCAACTCTATAATTCCTGACTTATAGAGACTATGAGGATAAAACATGTTTGCTGTTATATTAAGGCATTTAAATTTGAGAGTACGTTATTAAAAAACAATATATAGCTAGCTAGTACAATCACTACTGAAAAAGTACTGCCAATGGCACTAACAAAATCTTCTTTTATCACTTACAACTGCCGTTTTGTATATAATGAAAGAAATCTTTGAAACTAATTTAGGTCTATATTTTAATCATATGTCACTCTCTTGCATACACATAAATGAAAATGCAAGTGGGAGAAATTGGAGAAGATATACCTAAAACTTCATTTTAGTATCCAATTTCTCTGACTATACTTTCAACTCAGGATTATCAACATCTGTGTTTTTCAACACAATATAATCTGCAGCGCCATTAGGAGTACTGATGAGGGGGATTTCTTGAAGGAATCCTACACTATTGTCTCTAAGAATTTCTAGAATCTGGTATATTTGTAAATTTACATAAATAGGTGCTTAAACAGGATATTATCTCATTTTAAAATTGTCCAAGATTTAGGTGTATGATGTAGAGGAAGCTTCTCCTTTAAAGTATACTTCATTTTGCTTTCGTCAGTACCAACTCACGTATGACTATTTTCTTCTCTGTATAAGCCAAATACATGTCTCATGTCTGTATCCTAAACACCACATCAAGAAAAAGAAACCCTCCCTCTTGCACATACTTTCCAGGAACTGTGCCCATTTTTCTGAGAAATTATGTTTTCATCACCTCAAGTATGAGTGACTATGTAGTCAGAAAACAGAGGCCACTTCCCCAAAAATGATACCTACCAAAGGGCTTTCCTGTGTAGAGTGACCACAATTAATAATAATTTTCCAGTTCCATGAAGCTCAAGGTAGATATGACTAAAATGAACAGGCTTCCTTGGAAAAGCCAAGCAAGAGGTAGATATATTGGTTGAGTGGAACATTAATATATTAATGAAATTGATGACATTAGTGATTTATTTCATTGACAGAATTTAGAATGAGATTCATTTATCATTATCCCCTAGTCATCCATCAGCAGTATATGGCCCCAAGCATTTAGCCTCTTATTAGCAATTTAAGTTTTTTTGGTAGTAATTATACTGGAGAAACAATGCACTATGTTTGTGGTTCATTTGATTACAAGTAAAATATAAACAAAATTAATATTTTATGGAAAACAATCTTTTATATTCTTCAAATGATTGTTCTACTACTTTTTTTTTTACATATTTTATACAGTTCAATCTTCTGTTGTCCCCAAATTACCTGGTTTGAAAAGACAACTATTATTAATTCTATAGTAATACTCTTTTCTTCAAAAGGAAGTATGATAATAAAGTCCCTGGTAAAAAGGGATGAATTTTAGGTAATGTCCACTTGATGTGTAAGATGTCCAAGACTTAATCAGATAACATCAATAATGTGCACACACACACACTCCTTAGAGATATTAGATAAGTAAAACCACAGATTAGCCTGAAAACTTGCTCTGCTTTTTCAAAGTTAAAGCCCCTAAAAGAACCATTTTGGAGTTGGAGAGATTCAGTGAGACAGTCTCACGGCAGACAGATTAGAAAGCAGTAACAATCACAAGAAAGCAGCCTCTGGAAAATTGACCAGAATTTATAACATTTAGAGCAAGTTCTGAAAACATGGCACCTGAAGAGTCTACACTGCAGATTAAGTTTAGTCCTCTCTTATTTTCCTGTTGTCTAATTTGTTCAAGCTAAGAATAAAGGTGACCGTTTTCTCTTTACCACTCAAGGAAGTTTTTCCTAAGAAAATTCCTGAGCTGTCTCTCAATGACTTGGCTTGCTCTATCACTTTTCCAGCTGCTAGTAAGTAACAAATAGTAAGTACAGGATAATGTATTGTGCTAGACATTTTAAAGTGAGTTCTTTCTTAAGCTTAGCCATAACAAGATATTAAACTATGTTGAAATGAATGTAATTGAATTATTTTAAAAATGGAAGGGAGCTAAAATATAAGTATATATAATACACTGTGGTATCCCACCAGAAAAAGTTAAAATGGTAGGAGGGACAGGTGTATGGGGTTTGGGACAGATAGAAAATCCAGAAGTTGTCAGGAAACCTTCAAAGAAGAGCTGGCATGTGCCATACGAGTTTAGATTATTTTTAATGTGTAGGAGTGCATTATACAGGAGGATTGAGTTGAGGATATTCTAGGCATATGGAATAAAACATGCAAAGTTCTGCGATAACGTCAGAAATAGTGAAAAGTTCAATGGGGAGACAATATAGGATGCATGATGGAGACTACATGGATAAACAGGAGTGTAATATAAGGTACATAGACAATGGGTACATGAATGGCTGAGTAAGGAATATAGAGTAGGGTGCATGATGGAGGAGGGTATCAAGATGAATGGGAAGAGAATGTAGGGTTCATAGAAGTGAACTTGTCAAAGGAAGCCAGGGCAAAAACAAGAAAACCATGTGGATGTTACCACAGAGTTCTGATTTTATCCTTCAGGCAACGGAAGAGCCACCAGCCTTATGCTGGGAAAGAAATGATAAAATGTGAAAAGTATGAAAAGCTCACCCTGATAGCTATAAAAAGAATGGCCAGGAAACCAGAAATGGCTAGGCCACCAAAATAGTCCAAGTAAAACTTGTAGACTTCTCACAAGCATCAAACTCAAAGAGATAAATCCTTAATTATAGAATTTTAGGCATTATGACTTGGAAAGACATTGTGTGCATAAGGTTTTAGATCACCACTAATAAACTTATTGCCAGATAGCATGTTAACAGAAAAAGACAATGGTAAGGTCAAAACACACCTGCTAACCAAAACCATGTTAGCTTCTCCCCTCATGAGTTTGACACCAGAATTGTGAACATATATTTCAACATATTTTAAAAATATGCATTAAAAAATTGTTTTTGTTGGAGTATAGTTGATTTAAAATGTTATGCTAATTTCTGCTGTACAGAAAAGTGAATCAGTTATACATATACATATATCTACTCTTTTAAAAATTCTTTTCCCATAAAGGTCATTATAGAGTATTGAGAAGAGTTCCCTGTGCTAAAATACGCATTTTTTTTTTTTTTTTTTTTTTTGGCTGCGCTGTGCGGCATGCAGGATCTTAGTCTCCTGACCAGGGATTGAACCCATGCCTCCTGTGGGGGAAGTGTGGAGTCTTAACCACTGGACCGCCAGGGAAGTCCCTAAAATACGCATTTTTGAATGATACTACGTTTAAGGCGTTATGTTAGATGCTAGGGCATTAGGTTAGGTATTATGTTGCATGCTACGGCATGAAGTTAGGCGCAGGGGCAGGGGTGGAAATGGAATAAGGATCATGAAGTAAAGATGGAAAAAATATAAGGCTGCTGGTAGACATGAATTAATCTTTGTGGTACCGTTTTCTCAATAGTTTAAATGCTTTTTATACCATTTTAAAATACACTAATATGGTTTGGAAAGAGAAATAGTTTTAGAATCCAAGCACCAATAATCTTAGTGACAAAGGGCCTCCATAAGATGAGAATGAAAGGAATCAGAAAACATTTTTGTGCTGATCTACTTGACAGGAATGCTTTATGCCTTACTGACTGATTAAATCAGTTCTTAGTGCTATTGGAGTCTAAAATAATGGCTGAGGAAATTAGAATGAGTCTTAAATTTACTGATAATTTAGGCAAATGTTGAAATCTGGTCCATGTGCAGCTTAGCCCATTATGCTTCAGTGGTTTTTAATGTACAATGTACTTTTAAGATATTTTTCCCCAGATAGAAACTGTCTGCCTTACCTTCAGCGAAATTGTATCCTCAATGAAAGATCAGACTAAATGGAATAAGTGCAATGCTTATAAATTTGGATTAAGAGAACACAGCTGAAAGGGTGCTTCAAATGTATCTTTAAACCTAAGTGCAAAATTTCCATATGCACCTTGAAATATGTATTGGGGTATTAAATGTGCTCAGTAAGCTAAGCAATGTGTTAGATAATTAATAAACATTTAACAGCATTGATTTTTACAGCCAGCCTTATTGAACTTCTTATCAGTATTGAGCAGATGGGTCATAACTATGAAAAATTATATTTTAATCATGATTACTATATGTGGATTATATTTGAAAAATACTGTTCAGTGAAGCATTTACGAATGTAATTTAATGCACAGAGGAATACCCCAAAGTTAAAGTATTTTTCCTGCATTAAATGTAAAGGTACTTAACTGATGTACAAAGAACATTATGGAGTTGTTTAAGCATAATTTTAAATGAAAAAATAATCCCCTATATGAAAGAACAAAGTAGTATGTACAACGTCAGTTAGGAGTAAACAATTCGATTGATTTTTTTTTTTTTTTTACGTAGTACATAATAAATCCATTCTCATTACTCTTTAAAATCATCCTTAATATTTATTAAGAATTATGTTTGAAATTTTATATAACTACTTTAGAAATGTGTATACCTAAGGTAATAATCTTTCTTAATGATAGCCACTGTGTAATGTCTTAAATTGCAGTGAAAACATACACAAACACACACGTGCATCAAACATTAATTGAACCCTGTCACAGGACTGAGAAAATGTGGAAAGGTCTGATAACTTGTGTTTTTCCCCAAATGAATATATTTGTTAAAAATATTTACATATTTTGGCCATTGGTTCATTATGACACAAGTATATTTAAGATAAAGTAATAAAGTATCAGTAGCGCATATGTTAAAACCAAAACAAGTTGAAATTGAATCTATCACAATTTCCAAGAAAGGTAAAGAGGCCTCTAGGATGGTCCCCAATGATCTGTACCTCCTGGTATTCAAACCTTTGTGTTGTTCCAACCCACAGTGCACCCGAGGTGTTCAATGCGACAGTAGCATATGGCAGACATGATAGTATGTCACTTGAGATTTGATTATAGAAAGACTGTGTTTTGCATCTTAGATTCTTTTTTTCTCTCATCATTCACTCTAAGAGAAGCCAGATTCCATGCCAAGCAACCCCAGAAGAGATCATTGTAGCAAGGAATTGAAGTCTTTGGCTAACAGCCAGCCAAAAACTTGAGGTCTGTCAATAACCATGAGAGAGTTTGGAAGTGGATCAAGCCTTAGAATAAAATTGTGGTCACATCCTTGAGACCGTGAATCAAAACCACTTAGCTCAGCCTCTCCCAGATTTTTGATTCACAGAAAATGTAAAATAGTGTTTATTATTTTAAGCTGCTGACTTTTGAGTTAATTTGTTAGGTAACAACTAATAAATACACCAAATGGCATATCTAGCCACTAGTACCTGACAGGCACAGTGTTTGACAGTACGGAGTGTACATAAAAGAATGCTAGAGCATGAGAGTGGTTATTGCATTTACAACTTAGTTTATATACATGAATAATGTGAGCTAATATGGAAAAAATGTACAACTGTGTACTAAAATAATGCTACTAAGGAAATGACATTGAAACATAGGTAAGAGGGTCACTTTTGTTGCGAGCTTACATAAAGGTTCACAGAAAAGCTACAAGTATACTGATGTGTGAATGATGACATGAATAGGACAGGTTAGTGCATTCCAGGCTGAAGACAAAGTTCGTACAAAAGCATAAAACTGAAAAAGGGCAGAAAGAAGGAACCTAGTTGGGCTAAATACTTAGTATTTACCTACATATGTATGTAACTACATTGCATATGCAATGAATTAAAGAAATACTACTTTTCTTTGAGAAAGAGAATGGGTTCAGATCTAGCATAAGTTATAAGATTTAAGGCCTCAAAATATCTCTAAGCTTTGGTTTATGCTTCTGTAAAATGAAAATAATATTACCACAAACCTACTTTTTCTAACTTCAAGTATAATGCTCTTTGAACCAAAACAAATCCACCTTCTCGGTCTGACTTTAGACTTTATAGTGGATTAGCAACAGGACATATTTTTCTTCACTCCCATATCATCCAGTTCTCATCCAGATCTACTACTCATTGTGAGTCGATTTGTTTTTATAGAAGATTTTGATGTGCTAAGTTAATAGCAAGAAAAGAATTCTAACATTGCCAGCTGAATAGAACATTTCTGTGTAAAAATGGGATAGTCAAGGATCTGAAAATGTATGCTTTTTGAAGGATGACTTAATTATAAAATAAGCTTTCTTCATATTTTCAGTACTGTCTTATAGTGTTAGTCACTGTGATATACATGTGGTTTTGCAAAAACAGCTGTATTGTCAGTTGGGATGACCATGCAATGCTACATCACTGAAGATCTAGTAACAACAATCAATTGAATACATGCAAAAAAAGAAGAAAAAAAACCTGTGTCTGAGAAACAAAGATAAGACCGATACAATCTATGATATCAGTGAGTTTATATTTTAGCCCAGTCATGGATATCAAGTTATGTCTAGCATTACAACTCTGATAACATGGTAGTAACCACCTGGATATCTGTGTTGAAGAGGAGCTTAAGGTTATGCCTGGGTTTGAAGGGAAATGGTGCTGTGATCATTTGGAATGTCTCCCATTAGAACAAGAGAGGAAAGAGGTGGTAATCTAGTCATCATATCTATATCTGTAGAAGAGGTCAAACACAGAAACAAAGAGAACCATAGGTGATAATGTTAGCCCAAACTGTGATACACTTAAAAACTGTTATTGGAAATTTTTTAAAACTTAAGAATATTAATATTTGATTATTAGGGGAAGGCTTTAGAGGAAGAAAGCTCAAATTTAGCCTTAAAGAACAAGTTGTATATTGTTAGATAAATCTTAAAAAATGAGATCTACCCTTCCAATATAAAATGCAATGCTACATCATTCAACATTTATTCTCATTCAACTTGGTTTTACCATATTATTTTTTTGGATTGTCTCAGGATCCTAAGAGGATCATGGATTAACTTATTTTTAAGTGCTATCTTTGGTCAATGTTATTTTGATCTCAGTAGTAATACATTCAGTACTATCCAAATACATGACAAACTAATGCATTTCTCTCTAAGTAATAGATACCTGAATAATAGTGAGTTGAACAAAGTTGGTTTCTTTTTTTTCACAAATGAGAAAATTCAGAGAGAAACAGTTTCTGACATTCCTTTGGCTGTTCAGTGATAACACAGTAGCTCCATCTACTTCTACCTCCCTGATCTACCAAAAGAATGTGAGCACCTCACCTCACATTTATTAAGTTATTGCAATGACTTCTGTACCTCAAGACACCAAGTTCAAGCTCAAGGTAGAAGAATAGTGGAAGAGTAATGGAGAATCTAGACATATCTAACTTCTTTTAATAGGGCATCAGATTTCACTATAGGTTTCATTGTCCAGAACTTCATCCTTTCTGGCTGTAAGGGAGCCATCATCCAACATTTACGTCTAAACACATTGCTATTCCAAACAAAATCAGCACATAGTAAAGAAAAAGGGACAAATGGATAATATAGCAAAAAAAAATGTCTCTTTCACTGAGTGCAATGTTACATAAAATGGTTGCAGCATGCCTCCAGAAATTATTTCCAAGAAGCATTTAGTCAATGATATTATACAACATCATTGTAAAGAGAATTATTATTCATTCAACAATCATTTATAGATTACCTACTATGTGACAAGCACTTTGTCAAGTTCTTGGGATACAGAAATTCTGAGGCTTATTTTAGAAACACGTTAGTTTTCAAAAACCAAATATATTACACTTGACATTTTAATAAAATCTTTGAAAACAAAAGCTCTGAGTCCCTCACAGTTAGAGTAATAATTTAAATGTCAATATATAAAACCAATTGTATTTTTATACCCTAAAATAAAGAAATACCATTTACAATAGGATCAAAAAAATCAAATCCCTAAGAATGAATCTAACAAAAGATGCCCAAGATCTCCATAAACAGCAAAACATTCATGAGAGAAATTAAACAAGATATATGAAGAGTAATTCCATGTTCATGAATTGAAAAATTCAGTATTTTAAAGATTCCACTTATACTCAATTTGATAAATATGTCTAATTCAATTCAGTGAAAAGCTCAACATATCCTTTTTGGGTATTTATCAACTGGTATTAAAATTTATATGAAAATGCAAAATCTCTAGGATAGTCAAGAAAATTATGGATAAGAAAAGTTCAGGATTTACCCTACCTGATCTTAAGACTAACTATAAAGATACAAAAAATAACAAAGCATGCAATTGACACAAAATAAACAAACAGATTAAAGGAGCAGAAGAGAGGGCTCAGAAATAGACACCCCTTTGGTGATCATTTAATATGTGACTAAAATATGATTGAAGCAGACACAAAGAATACACATTGTATGACTCCATTTGTATAAAGTTCAAAATCAAGCAAAACTAATCTATAGGTTAGGAGTTAACATAGTAGTATTTGGGTAAGAGGACAGTAACTGGGAGAAGAAAGAAGAGAACTTTGGAGGCTCTTGAAATGACCTATTTCTTGATTTAGGTGCTGGGGTGTTCACTTTGTGGAAATTCATTACACTTACAATTTGGGCATTTTATTTATGTTTGTTATACTTCAACAAAAAGATTACATAAAAATCAATAATTATTGTATCAGCGATAACCAATACACATTTTATTTTAAAAAATAGAACTGATTCAATTTATGAAAAAAAAACCAACTGTAAGATATCTAAGAATAAATTTAAGATGTGCAGAATCATTAGGAATTACCAAATGTTATAATAGAGAAGACTTGAATAAATGAAATATATACTCTGCTCATAAATGAGAAGGCACAGTATCATAAATGTTGATTAAACCTCAAGTTAAAATACAAATTCAATAGGAAAAAATATCAACATCACTTCTCATGGAATTTCCCAAAATGACTACTTTACACAATAAATTTCAAAATAGCCAAGATTAATCTAAAAAATAAGATAAGAAAGAGTATTTGTCCTAACAGGTATTAATTAAATTTAAAAATCTTAAGTCAGAGACAGACAAACAGATCAAAAGAACAGCAGAGTTCATGTAAACATACATATATGGAAACTTAGTGTACAGGAAACCAGCAAAAAATGGGTAAACTACTCAGTATCTGATGTGGTAATAACTGACTTTTGGTATGGTGATGATTTCCTACCTTGCAAAATATTCAAAAACTAAATTCCAGATCTAGTTCTATTAAAAACTCCAAATAAAAAATTAAACTTTATAACTGTTAGAAGAAAACATAAAATGGTATCTTTATGATCTCTGTGAAGGGGAAGTATTTCTTAGAAAAGTTGCTCAAAACAGAAGACACTAAAAGTAATAAATTTGAACATATCAAAATCTAAATATTCATCTAACAAAAAAAATACCCATAAAGAGGGGGACTTTCAAGACGGCGGAGGAGTAAGACACGGAGATCACCTTCCTCCCCACAAATACATCAAAAATACATCTAAATGTGGAACAATTCCTACAGAACACCTACTAAACGCTGGAAGAAGACCTCAGACTTCCCAAAAGGCTAGAAACTCCCAACGTACCTGGGTAGGGCAAAAGAAAAAAGAAAAAACAGAGACAAAAGAATAGGGATGGGACCTCTGGGAAGGAACTGTGAAGGAGGAAAAGTTTCCACACACTAGGAAGCCCCATCACTGGCAGAGACAGGGGGTGGGGTGGGAAGCTTCAGAGCCAGGGAGGAGAGCGCAGCAACAGGGGTGCAGAGGGCAAAGCAAAGAGATTCCTGCACAGAGGATCAGTGCCGACAAGCACTCACCAGCCTGAGACACTTGTCTGCTCACCCGCCGGGGTGGCTGGGGGCTGGGAGCTGAGGCTCGGGCTTCAGAGGTCAGATCCCAGGGAGAGGACTGGGGTTGGCTGCGTGAACACGGCCTGAAGGGGGATAGTGTGCCACAGCTAGCTGGGAGGGAGTCCAGGAAAAAGTCTGGACCTGCCTAAGAGGAAAGAGACCATTGTTTCGGGGTGCACGAGGAGAGGGGATTCCTTCTTTGTCTGCGCACAGAAGGCAGAGCACCGCCTAAGCGAGCTCCAGAGACAGGTGCAAGCCACAGCTATCAGCTCAGATCCCAGAGACGGTCATGAAATGCTAACACTGCTGCTGCTGCCACCAAGAATCCTGTGTGCAAGCACAGGTCACTATCCACACCTCCCCTCCTGGGAGCCTGTGCAGCACGCCACTGCCAGAGCCCCGAGATCCAGGGACAATTTCCCCAGGAGAACACACGGCACACCTCAGGTTGCTGCAACATCATGCCAGCCTCTGCCAGCACAGGCTTGCCCTGCATTACAATTATGACTACCTTACCCCTCCCTCCGCCCATCCTGAGTGAACAAGAGCACCCAAATCAGCCGCTGCTTTAACCCCCTCCTGTCTAGGCAGGGAACAGACACCTGAGGGTGACCTACACACAGAGGTGGGGCCAAAATCAAAGCTGAAACCCAGGAGCTGTGAGAAAAAAGAAGAGAAACAGAAATTTCTCTGTGCAGCCTCAGGAGCAGCAGATTAAATACCCAAAATGAACTTGATGTACCCTGCATCTGTGGAATACCTGAACAGACAATGAATCATCCCATACTTGAGACAGTGGACTTTGGGAGCAACAGCAGGCTTGGTGTTTGCTGTCTGTGACTGATTTGTTTCTGATTTTTATGTTTATCTTAGTTTATTTTTCACTGCTTGTTATCATTGGTGGATGTGTTTATTGCTTTGGTTGCTCTCTTTTTTTAAAAAATATTTTTAAAAATTTATTTATTCATTCATTCATTCATTCATTCATTCATTCATTTATTTATTTATTTATTTATTTTTCTTTCTTTTTTTCTCCGTTTTCTTCTGAGCCATGTGGCTGACAGGGTCTTAGTGCTCCTGCCTGGTGTCAGGCCTGAGCCTCCAAGGTGGGAGAGACGAGTTCAGGACATTGGACCACCAGAGACCTACCAGCCCCACGTAATATCAGTTGGCAAGAGCTCTCCCAGACATCTCCATCTCAACACTAAGACCCAGCTGCACGCAATGGCCAGCAAGCTCCAGTGCTGGACGCCCCATACCAAACAACTAACAAGACAGGAACATTACCCCACCCATTAGCAGAGAGGCTGCCTAAAATCATACTAAGTTCACAGACATCCCAAAATACACAAACGGACGTGGCCCTGCCCACCAGAAAGACAAGATCCAGACCCACCCACCAGAACACAGGCACCAGTCCCTTCCCCCAGGAAGCACACACAACCCACTGAACCAACCACACCCACTGGGGACAGACGCCAAAAACAACAGGGACTACAACCCTGCAGCCTGTGAAATGGAGACCACAAACATAGTAAGTTAAACAAAATGAGAAGACAGAGAAATATGCAGCAGATGAAGGAGCAAGGTAAAAACCCACCAGACCAAACAAATGAAGAGGAAATAAGCAGTCTACCTGAAAAAGAATTCAGAGTAATGATAACAAAGATGATCCAAAGTATTGGAAATAGAATGGAGGAGATACAAGAAACGTTTAGCACGGACCTACAAGAACGAAAGAGCAAACAAACAATGATGAAGAGCACAATATATGAAATTAAAAATTCTCTAGAAGGAATCAATAGCAGAATAGCTGAGGCAGAAGAATAAATAAGTAACCTGGAAGAGAAAATAGTGGACATAACTACCGCAGAGCAGAATAAAGAAAAAAGAATGAAAAGAATTGAGGAGGCCTCTGGGACAACATTAAATGCACCAACATTCGAATCATGGGGGTCCCAGAAGAAGAAGAGAAAAAAAAAGTGTCTGAGAAAATATTTGAAGAGATTATAGATGAAAACTTCCCTAACATGGGAAAGGAAGTATTCAAACAAGTCCAGGAAGCATAAATGGTCCCACACAGGATAAATCCAAGGAGAAACAAACCAAAACACATATTAATCAAACTATCAAAAATTAAATACAAAGAAAAACTATTAAAAGCAGCAAGAGGAAAACAACAAATAACATACAAGGGAATACCCATAAGGTAAAGAGCTGATCTTGCAGCAGAAACTCTGCAAGCCAGAAGGGAGTGGCAGGACATACTTAAACTGATGAAAGGGAAAAACCTACAACCAAGATTACTCTACCCAGAAAGGATCTCATTCACATTTGATGGAGAAATTAAAACCTTTACAGACAACAAAAGTTAAGAGAATTCAGCACCACCAAGCCAGCTTTACAACAAATGCTAAAGAAACTTCTCTAGGCAGGAAACACAAGAGAAGGAAAAGACCTACAAAAACAAACCCAAAACATTTAAGAAAATGGTAATAGGAACATACATATTGATAATTACCTTAAATGTAAATGGATTAGATGCTTCCAACCAAAAGAAACAGACTGGCAGAATGGACACAAAAACAAGACTCATATACATGCTGTCTACAAGAGACCCACTTCAGAGACTGAACCAGGAAGAAATAGAAAATATAAACAGACCAATCACAAGCATTGAAATTGAAACTGTGATTAAAAATCCTCCAACAAACAAAGGCCCAGGACTAGATGGCTTCACAGGCAAATTCTATCAAACATTTAGAGAAGAGCTTACAGCTAACCTTCTCAAACTCTTCCAAAATACAGCAGAGGAGGAACACTACCAAACTCATTCTATTAGGTCAGCATCACCCTGATACAAAAACCAGACAAAGATGTCACCAAAAAAAACTACAGGACACTATCACTGATGAACATAGCTGTAAAAATCCTCAACAAAATACTAGCAAACAGAATCCAACAGCACTTTAAAAGGAAAATACACCATGATCAAGTGGGGTTTATCCCAGGAATGCAAGGATTCTTCAATATACGAAAATCAATCAATGTGATACACATATTAACAAATTGAAGGATAAAAACCATATGATCATCTCAATAGATGCAGGAAAAGCTTTCGACAAAATTCAATACCCATTTATGCTAAAAACCCTCCCAAAAGTAGGCAGAGAGGGAACTTACTTCAACATAATACAGGCCATATATGACAAACCCACAGCCAACATCATTCTCAATGGTGAAAAACTGAAAGCATTTCCACTAAGATCAGGAACAAGACAAGGTTGCCCACTCTCGCCACTATTATTCAACATAGTTTTGGAAGTTTTAGCCACAGTAATGAGAGAAGAAAAAGAAATAAAAGCAATCCAAATCGGAAAAGAAGAAGTAAAAGTTTCACTGTTTGTGGATGACATGATATTAAACATAGAGAATCCTAAAGATGCAACCAGAAAACTACTAGAGCTAAACAATGAATTTGGTAAAGTAGCAGGATACAAAATTAATGCACAGAAATCTCTTGTATTCCTATACACCAGTGATGAAAAATCTGGAAGAGAAATTAAGGAAACACTCCCATTCAACAATGCAACAAAAAGAATAAAATACCTAGGAATAAACATAAGGAGACATAAGACCTGTATGCAGAAAACTATAAGACACGTATGAAAGAAATTAAAGATGATACAAACAGATGGAGAGATATACCATATTCTTGAATTGGAAGAATCAACATTGTGAAAATGACTATACTACCCAAAGCAGTCTACAGATTCAGTGCAATACCTGTCAAATTACCAATGGCATTGTTCACAGAAGTAGAACAAAAAATTTCACAATTTTTATGGAAGCACAAAAGACCCCAAATAGCCAAAGCAATCTTGAGAAAGAAAAATGGAGCTGGAGAAATCAGGCTCCCTGACTTCAGACTATACTACAAAGCTACAGTAATCAAGACAGTATGGTACTGCCACAAAAACAGAAATATAGATCAATGGAACGGGATAGAAAGCCCAAAGGTAAACCCACGCACATATGGTCACCTTATCTTTGACAAAGGAGGCAAGAATATACAATGGAGAAGACAGCCTCTTCAATAAGTGGTGCTGGGAAAAATGGGCAGCTACATGTAAAAAATGAAATTAAAACACTTCCTAAGAGCTTCAAGATGGTGGAAGAGTAAGACGTTGGATATCATCTTCCTCCCCACCAATACATCAGAAATACATCTACATGTGGAACAACTCCTACAGAACACCCACTGAACGCTGGCAGAAGACCTCAGACCTCCCAAAAGGCAAGAAACTCCCACGTACCTGGGTAGGGCAAAAGAAAAAAGAAAAAACAGAGACAAAAGAACAGGGATGGGACTTGCACATTGGGGAGGGAGTTGTGAAGGAGGAAAGGTTTCCACACACTAGGAGGCCCCTTCACAGGCGCAGACTACAGGTAGAAGAGGGGGGAAGCTTCGGAGCCATGGAGGAGAGCACAGCAACAGGGGAGCAGAGGGCAAGGCAGAGAGATTCCCGCACAAAGGATCGGTGCCGACCAGCACTCACCAGCCCTAGAGGCTTGTCTGCTCACCCGCCGTGGAGGGCGGGGGCTGGGAGCTGAGGCTCGGGCTTCGGAGGTCGGATCGCAGGGAGAGGACTGGGGTTGGCTGCATGAACACAGCCTGAAGGAGGCTAGGGTGCCACAGTTAGCCCCAAGGGAGTCCGGGAAAAAGTCTGGAGCTGCCGAAGAGGCAAGAGACTTTTTCTTGCCTCTTTGTTTCCTGGTGCGCGAAGAGAGCAGATTAAGAGCACCACTTAAAGGAGCTCCAGAGACGGGCGCGAGCCGCGGCTATCAGCGTGGACCCCAGAAACGGGCATGAGACACTAAGGCTGCCGCTGCAGCCACCAAGAAGCCTGTGTGCAAGCACAGGTCACTATCCACACCTCCCCTCCCGGGAGCCTGTTCAACCCGCCACTGCCAGGGTCCCATGATCCAGGGACAACTTCCCCCAGAGAATGCATGGCACGCCTCAGGCTGGTGCAACGTCATGCCGGCCTCTGCCACCACAGGCTCGCCCGGCATCCGTACCCCTCCCTCCCCCAAGCCTGAGTGAGCCAGAGCCCCCAAATCAGCTGCTCCTTTAACCCCGTCCTGTCTGAGCGGGAACAGATGCCCACAGGCGACCTACATGCAGAGGGGGGTCCAAATCCAAAGCTGAACCCCGGGACCTGTACAAAGAAGACAAAGGGAAATCTCTCACAGCAGCCTCAGGAGCAGTGGATTAAATCTCCACAATCAGCTAGATGTACCCTGCATCTGTGGAATACCTGAATAGACAACAAATCATCCCAAATTGAAGAGGTGGACTTTGGGAGCAATGATATATATATATTTTTTCCCCTTTTTCTCTTTTTGTGAGTGTGTACGTGTATGGTTCTGTGTTTGATTTTGTCTGTATAGCTTTGCTTTCACCATTTATCCTAGGGTTCTGTCTGTCCCTTTTTTATTTTATTACTTAAAAATTTTTTTTTCTTAATAATCATTTTTTATATTTTATTTTAATAACTTCATTTTATTTTATTTTACTTTATTTTATTTTATCTTCTTCTTTCTTTCTTTTTTTCCTCCCTTTTATTCTGACCGTGTGGAGGACAGGCTCTTGGTGCTCCAGCCAGGCATCAAGGCTGTGCCACTGAGGTGGGAGAGCGAAGTTCAGGACACTGGTCCACAAGAGACCTCCCAGCTCCACGTAATATCAAACGGTGAAAATCTCCCAGAGATCTCCATCTCAACGCCTAGAACCAGCTCCACTCAAAAACCAGCAAGCTACAGTGCTGGACACCCTATGCCAAACAACTAGTAAGACAGGAACACAACCCCATCCATTAGAACAGAGGCTGCCTAAAATCATAATAAGGCCACAGACACCCCAATACACACCACCAGACATGGACCAGCCAAACAGAAAGACAGGCTCCAGCCTCATCCACCAGAACACAGGCACGAGTCCCCTCCACCAGGAAGTCTACACAGCCCACTGAACCAACCTTAGCCACTGGGGACAGACAACAAAACAACGGGAACTGTGAACCTGCAGCCTGCGAAAAGGAGACCCCAAACACAGTAAGTTAAGCAAAATGAGAAGACAGAGAAACTCACAGCAGATGAAGAGGCAACGCAAAAACCCAGCAGACCTAACAAATGAAGAGGAAATAGGCAGTCTACCTGAAACAGAATTCAGAATACTGATAGTAAAGATGATCCAAAATCTTGGAAATAGAATGGAGAAAATAAAAGAAACGTTTAACAAGGACCTAGAAGAACTAAAGAGCAAATAAACAGTGAAGAAGAACACAATAAATGAAATTAAAAATTCTCTAGAAGGGATCAATAGCAGAATAACTGAGGCAGAAGAAGGGCTAAATGACCTAGAAGATAAAATAGTGGAAATAACTACTGCAGAGCAGAATAAAGAAAAAAGAATGAAAAGAATTGAGGACAGTCTCAGAGACCCCTGGGACAACATTAAATGCACCAACATTCGAATTATAGGGGTTCCAGAAGAAGAAGAGAAAAAGAAAGGGACTGAGAAAATATTTGAAGAGATTATAGTTGAAAACTTCCCTAATATGGAACAGGAAAGAGTGAATCAACTCCAGGAGGCACAGAGAGTACCATACAGAATAAATCTAAGGAGACACACGCCAAGACACATATTAATCAAACTAACAAAAATTAAATACAAAGAAAAAATATTAAAAGCAGCAAGGGAAAAACAACAAATAACATACAAGGGAATCCTCATAAGGTTAACAGCTGATCTTTCAGCAGAAACTCTGCAAGCCAGAAGGGAGCGGCAGGACAAATTTAAAGTGATGAAGTATACAACCTAGATTACCCAGCAAGGATTTCATTCATATTGACGGAGAAATTAAAATCTTTACAGACAACTGAAAGCTAAGAGAATTCAGCACCACCAAACAAGCTTTACAACAAATGCTAAAGGAACTTCTCTAGGCAGGAAACACAAGAGAAGGAAAAGACCTACAATAACAAACCCAAAACAATTAAGAAAATGGTAATAGGAACATATATATCGATAATTACTTTAAGTGTAAATGGATTAAATGCTCCTACCAAAAGACATAGATTGGCTGAATGGATACAAAAACAAGACCCGTATATATGCTGTCTCCAGAGACCCACTTCAGACCTAGGGACACATACAGATTGAAAGTGAGGGGATGGAAAAAGATATTCCATGCAAATGGAAATTGAAAGAAAGCTGGAGCAGCAATTCTCATATCAGACAAAATAGACTTTAAAATAAAGACTATTACAAGAGACAAAGAAGAACACTACATAATAATCAAAGGATCAATCCAAGAAGAAATAAGAATTGTAAATATTTATGCACCCAACAGAGGAGCACCTCAATACATAAGGCAAATGCTAACAGCCATTAAAGGGGAAGTCGACAGTAACACAATCATACTAGGGAACTTTAACACCCCGCTTTAACCAATGGACAGATCATCCAAAATGAAAATAAATAAGGAAACACAAGCTTTAAATGATACATTAAACAATGTATGGACTTAATTGATATTTAAAGGATTCTCCATACAAATACAACAGAATACAACTTCTCAAGTCCTCAGGGAACATTCTCCAGGATAGATCATATCTTGGGTCACAAATCAAGCCTTGGTAAATTTAAGAAAATTGAAATCATATGAAGTATCTTTTCCAACTACAATGCTATGAGACTAGATATCAATTACAGGAAAAAATCTGAAAGAAATACAAACATCTGCAGGCTAAACAACACACTACTTAATAACCAAGAGATCACTGAAGAAATCAAAGAGGAAATCAAAAAATACGTAGAAACAGGGCTTCCCTGGTGGCGCAGTGGTTGAGAATCCGCCTGCCAACGCAGGGGACACGGTTCGAGCCCTGGTCTGGGAGGATCCCACATGCCGCAGAGCAACTAGGCCCGTGAGCCACAACTACTGAGCCTGCACGTCTGGAACCTGTGCTCCACAACAAGAGAGGCCGCGATAGTGAGAGGCCTGCGCAACGCGATGAAGAGTGGCCCCCGCTTGCCGCAACTAGAGAAAGCCCTCGCACAGAAACGAAGACCCAACACAGCCAAAAAAAAAAAAAAAAACGTAGAAACAAATGACAATGAAAACATGATAACTCAAAACCTATGGGATGCAGCAAAAGCAGTTCTAAGAGGGAAGTTTATAGCAATACAATCCTACCTTAAGAAACAAGAAACATCTCAAATAAACAACCTAACCTTACACCTAAAGCAATTAGAGAAAGAAGAACAAAAAACACTGCAAGTTAGAAGAAGGAAAGAAATCATAATGATCAGATCAGAAATAAATGAAAAAGAAATTAAGGAAACGATAGCAAAGATCAATAAAACTAAAAGCTGGTTCTTTGAGAAGATAAACAAAATGGATAAACCATTAGCCAGACTCATCAAGAAAAAAAGGGAGAAGACTCAAATCAATAGAATTAGAAATAAAAAAGAAGTAACAACTGACACTGCAGAAATACAAAGGATCATGAGAGATTACTACAAGCAACTCTATGGCAATAAAATGGACAACCTGGAAGAAATGAACAAATTCTTAGAAATGCACAACCTTCCAAGACTGAACCTGGAAGAAACAGAAAATATGAACAGACCCATCACAAGCACTGAAATTGAAACTGTGATTTAAAAACTTCCTACACAGAAAAGCCCAGGACCAGATGGCTTCACAGGCGAATTCTATCAAACATTTAGAGAAGAGCTAACACCTATCCTTCTCAAACTCTTCCAAAATATAGCAGAGGGAGGAACACTCCCCAACTCATTCTACGAGGCCACCATCACCCTGATACCAAAACCAGAAAAACATGTCACAAAGAAAGAAAACTACAGGCCAATGCCACTGATGAACATAGTTGCAAAAATCCTCAACAAAATACTAGCAAACAGAATCCAACAGCACATTAAAAAGATCATACACCATGGTCAAGTGGGGTTTATCCCAGGAATGCAAGGATTCTTTAATAAAGGCAATTCAATCAACGTGATACACCATATTAACAAATTGAAGGAGAAAAACCATATGATCATCTCAATAGATGCAGAGAAAGTTTTTGAGAAAATTCAACACCCATTTATGATAAAAACCCTCCAGAAAGTAGGCATAGAGGGAACTTTCCTCAACATAATAAAGGCCATATAAGACAAACCCACAGCCAACATTGTCCTCAATGGTGAAAAACTGAAACCACTTCCACTAAGATCAGGAGGAAGACAAGGTTGCCCACTCTCACCACTATTATTCCACATAGTTTTGGAAGTTTTACCCACAGCAATCAGAGAAGAAAAAGAAATAAAAGGAATCCAAATTGGAAAAGAAGAAGTAAAGCTGTCATTGTTTGCACATGACATGATACTATACATAGAGAATCCTAAAGATGCTACCAGAAAACTACTAGAGCTAATCAATGAATTTGGTAAACTAGCAGGATACAAAATTAATTCACAGAAATCTCTTGCATTCCTATACACTAATGATGAAAAATCTGGAAGTGAAATTAAGAAAACACTCCAATTTACGACTGCAACAAAAAGAATAAAATATCTTGGAATAAACCTACCTAAGGAGACAAAAGACCTGTATGCAGAAAATTATAAGACACTGATGAAAGAAATTAAAGATGATACAAATAGATGGAGAGATATACCATGTTCTTCGATTGGAAGAATCAGCATTGTAAAAATGACTCTACTACCCAAAGCAATCTACAGATTCAATGCAATCCCTATCAAACTACCACTGGCATTTTTCACAGAACTAGAACAAAAAATTTCATAATTTGTATGGAAACACAAAAGACCCCGAATAGCCAAAGCAATCTTGAGAAAGAAAAATGGAGCTGGAGGAATCAGGCTCCCTGACTTCAGACTATACTACAAAGCTACAGTAATCAAGACAGTATGGTACTGACACAAAAACAGAAATATAGATCAATGGAACAGGATAGACTGCCCAGAGATAAACCCACGCACATATGGTCACCTTATCTTTGATAAAGAAGGCAAGAATATACAGTGGAGAGAAGACAGCCTCTTCAATAAGTGGTGCTGGGAAAACTGGACAGCTACATGTAAAAGAATGAAATTAGAACATTCCCTGACACCATGCACAAAAATAAACTCAAAATGGATTAAAGACCTAAATGTAAGGCCAGACACCATCAAACTCTTAGAGGAAAACATAGGCAGAACACTCTATGACATAAATCACAGCAAGATCCTTTTTGACCCATCTCCTAGAGAAATGGAAATAAGAACACAAATAAACAAATGGGACCTAATGAAACTTAAAAGCTTTTGCACACCAAAGGAAACCATAAACAAGACCAAAAGACAACCCTCAGAATGAGAGAAAATATTTGCAAATGAAGCAACTGACAAAGGATTAATCTCCAAAATTTATAAGCCACTCATGCAGCTCAACATTAAAAAAACAAACAACCCAATCCAAAAATGGGCAGAAGACCTAAATAGACATTTCTCCAAAGAAGATATACAGATTGCCAACAGACACATGAAAGAATGCTCAACATCATTAATCATTAGAGAAATGCAAATCAAAACTACAATGAGATATCATCTCACACCGGTCAGAATGGCCGTCCTCAAAAAATCTACAAACAATAAATGGTGGAGAGGGCGTGGAGAAGAGGGAACCCTCTTGCACTGTTCATGGGAGTGTAAATTGATACAGCCACTATGGAGAACAGTATGGAGGTTCCTTAGAAAACTAAAAATAGAACTACCATACGACCCAGCAATCCCATTACTGGGCATATACCCTGAGAAAACCATAATTCATAAATAGTCATGTACCACAATGTTCATTGCAGTACTATTTACAATGGCCAGGACATGGAAGCAACTTAAGTGTCCATCGACAGATGAATGGATAAAGAAGATGTGGCACATATATACGATGGAATATTACTCAGCCATAAAAGGAAATGTAATTGAGTTATCTGTAGTGAGGTGGATGGACCTAGAGTCTGTCATACAGTTTGAAGTTAGTCAGAAAGAGAAAAACAAATACCCTATGCTAACACATATATATTGCATCTAACAACAACAAAAAAATGGTCTGAAGAACCTAGGGGCAGGACAGGAATAAAGATGCAGACGTAGAGAATGGACTTAAGGACATGGGGAGGGCAAAGGGTAAGCTGGTATGAAGTGATCCAGTGGCACTGACATATATACACTACCAAATGTAAAACAGATAGCTAGTGGGAAGCAGCCGCATAGTACAGGGAGATCAGCTCGGGGCTTTGTGACCACCTAGAAGGATGAGATAGGGAGGGGGGGCGGGAGACCCAAGACGGAGGGGATATAGGGATATATGTATACATATAGCTGATTCACTTTGTTATATAGCAGAAAGTAACACAACAATTGTAAAGCAATTATACTCCAATAAAGATGTTAAAGAAAAAAAAAATCCATGATTGTTCCTTGAGGACATTTTAAGGATTGCATTAAGGCAAAAATAATACTGTTGTAAATTTAATGCTTAATATGTCTTCCATTGTTACTACCTTCATAAAATCATGAATTCCGTTTCCAGTTTTTAATTGCTTAAAGGACACATTATTTCACTAATATCAATCTCCCCCATAGTACCAAGTAGAATAACAAAGTATAAATTTGTTGTAAGAGACATGTTTTAACAAATTAAAATAAGAAACAACTCTGCTCTTCTTTAGCTATAAAAAAAAAAGTCACTCCTGTTTTCTTTTCAACAAAATCGCAAAAGGAGAGGGAAATATAGCGGCTATTCACAGATACCTCAAAAACTTTAGCCATTTTTTTACATATATATATCTATATGTATCTATATGTTTACACACATATAGATATGTATACATATATAGTGAGCACACTGTATGTATGCTGAGCACAAGAAGCAGAGTGTAATTTGATTCCTGCTGCCTAAACCTCTAAGTACCCTTGCTTATTTTCTCAAACCTGTTCTCTTAACCTCTTCTCAATTCTTTGAGCATCTTCCACAGACTTTTTTCTAAGTAATTCTTTTTTTTTAACTAAACATAGAGTTATTTTCTGTTACTTGCAACTCAAAACCTTACTGATATGCTAATAATCAAGGTAAAAGTATATAATTCAATTGAAAACCTTAGTAAAACTGGCACATAGTACATAATTTAGTGATGGTAGTTGTTTTATTATATTTATTACTTTTTTTGTGATTTTTTTTCACAAAGGACTTATAAATGCTAGAAGTATTTAAACATCATCTTTACATTTTCCTCAGGAAGAACATCCCTATGAGCAAAACACATTGCTACGAACCTAGAATAATACGTGCGTGTCTCGTTTAGCATTTTATCTCAAGTTCTTAGCAGTGTGCTTTGTACATTGGGGAGCTCAATGAATATTTGTATAACGGATGAATTAATAAAAGCCTGGCTGAAAGAATGAATAAATTAATGAATGTGTAAGGATGTTCGTATTTTTCATGTACTCTGCTCTAGGCTTCCTGAGGATCATGTGTGGAATATTGTACTAAATGCAAACAAAAACTGCATGAGTTAGATGCTATTCAAGTTCATTTTCAGTTAAGAAAATTGAGGCACAGAGAGATTAAGCAAGTTTCTCCAAATCACAGAGTTAATAAATGACAGTTTTTGTTAGAACCCAGGCAGTCTTATTCCAATACATTCTCTTACTACGTACTGTTTGTGCTTTCTTTGGAGTTACTTAATTGGAGAAAGGAACACGAAGAAGGAAGAGAGGGAAAAGGTGGAAAGAATGCAAGGAGGAAGAAATAACTAATTGCTAACAAACCTCCTTTAAAAAACCCTATTATTTTAACCCACTTTAAAAAAAAAATCTTACTTGGCTCACACAGAAAATATTATGTTGAAATAATTATAAATTTAAGCATACGTACTGCAAATTAGCATTGTTCTGCCATGTCTTGGTAATAAACCATATCAAATCCATGCTCATCTAAAACTAAAAATACATTTCTACTTTTATCACTATTATGTTTGTTGTATTTTAAACCAAATACAATGTAATAGTTTCTCTCACAAAAGCTTTTGACTTAATAGGAAAATGTTGCCTGATAAAGTTTCACTCACTCTCAAAGGCCAGAAACATCACTTGAAATGCTAAAAAATATTATCATTTATGAAAATATCATTTAATCTTTTCCAGGTAGGATCTATGGTAATCCTAGAAAACAGAAAGTAGCAAGACAAAGTGATTGATGATAAAGTCCATGGGACCAGCTGATGAACACTGAAACTATGATCACCATTACACTTTTCACTAACAGGACTCCAGCAGTCTGACAAGGCTATCTTTTGGTTGTGAGTTAAAACAGGGCAGGCACAGCTGGAAGAGCTGGAAAAATTGCTTTGAGGCCCCGTTTACTCATGCAGAACAAATGCTGTAGGAGAAAAAATGAGTCCCAAGTTTAAGTAATTTTGGGTAATGAAGCAAAACACACTCCCCCATTGAAGATCCACATGGTACATTAGTATATTGAAGATTACGATAAGTCATACAGTAAAGGAAGTGATTCAGTTTTGTTTATTCCATGATTTTCAATTTTTATTTGACCACAAACTTCACCATTTTTATATAAAACATTTAAACTTTCAACAGCACTAGTGTTCCTTGGAACACACAATGAGAAATAATGCTTTGAGAAATAATGCTTTAAGGAATGCCTGAAGCACCCTGATAAACTATGTGCCATAAGACACCAAGAGAAAGATGGTAGTGGTAGCAACTTAGTTTTTTAATTTCTTCAAATTCCCCCATTAAACATACAAAATAACTAAGCAAAACAAAACAAAATGACAAGATTTAAAAAACATATGGTAAAACGTTATCGCCAGGAACCACAAGAGATAAATAGATGTGTTCCAACTATTAATAGCTTTAAGACATGACTGGTGTAGCATATTAACAAATAAATATTAATAAATAATTGAGATATTTGGAAAAATATCTCAAAGTATGAGGCCATTTTTCAACCACTTCACAAGCAAAAGAAGAGGGATTTCTAGAGCAACAAAGCCGAAAAGGAAATGTTGATCCATGCTTACTTCTAAAAATATAAGAGAACATTTTTACCTAAATATAAACACTAGAAAATGATTACAGTCAAATCCTACACAATATTATTATAAAAAAAGAAAAAAGTAAGAAATTACATCTCCACACAAAAGGAAAGAGCACCAGAAAAAAATGTTCAGAAAACTAATGAAAATTTAACAATGCATATTTCAAAACAGACCAAAAGAAACTGAGAAAATGGAAAAACCTATGAAAGAATCATGGATAGTGCCATAAGAAAAGTGAGGCAAATATATAAAATATTTCAAAAGAGAAGTTATAGAACTGAGAAAAACAGTTTAAAATTAAAGAAAAATTCATTTCAAATATGAAGTGTAAAATAAAATAAAAGTAGAACAAATATTTAAATTTAATGGGGAATTCCTTAGGAACAGCAGAAGATGGGAAGGATGAAATTTTCCAAACTTTAAAAGCAAAGAAGAAAGAGATTAAAAAAAAAAAAAAAAGAGGAATTTCTGAGAAAGTAGTAGAGAACATAAAGAAGATCCAATAAACCTGTAAGTTTCTTAAGAAGGACACATTAATGGAACAGAACAAGTATAAAAAGTGTGACTAAAGAAAATTTTACCAAAGAAAAAGAAATGTTAAACTATATATTGAAAGAATAAACTGCATACTTGAAAAAAAAAATCAAAGCAAGATGACCAAAACTGAGAAAATTTTAATAAAATTATTGAACTGAAAAAAGAAAAAAAAAATCCTTTAAACTTCTAACCAAGAAGACCAAGTTAAGAGGAATGAAAGAAAAACATATTATTATTAGAGGTTTTTGTTGTTGATGTTGTTTTGATATGTTTTGTTTTATTTAACAGCAACACTTTATTCCAAAGACATTGGAATAATGTGTTTAAGTTACTCAAGGAAAGAAACAATAAGCAAAGTTTTTATATGCAGTTAAGGTGACCTTTCAGTAAAAAATGAAAAGCATGCTGCCGTCAATGTGGAAGAACACAAGAATGTTTTATTAATCTGTTTTTGAGGATTCTCCTAGAGAATGAGTTTCATACAGCCAACGCTAGAGAGCTATTGACTTATGGACTGGTGGTGATTCATTATATATATTTATATATATTATTTACTGTAGAACTAAGATAAACGATGAATTAAAGGAAGCCAGTATAGAATATAATGGCTCTATGCTCTGATTACTTGATTTGATAAATGGGACAAAAATGTGAGAGTAGAAAAACTAAGATAAATTCACTGATTAAACTATAATTAAAAGCATATTATTTAAAATGAGATGATGAGAAAATAGAGAGCAGAGGGGAAGACATGGTTACTAGCTAATTTCAATATTATTCATAGAAGTGAACCTTTTCTTGCTTATAAAAGGAGTAGGACTAAGGCTATTATATAACCATTAGAACAATACCAAATAATGTGGAGGTAGGAGGAATCATTATTATGTGCATGTAAGTTGAACAGATGAAGTCAAGCAGAAAGGACAGGAATAGAAGCTAGACTTATTAGAATATATTTTGTTTTGCAAATTTGACTTTGGTTAACTGCATTTTACATAATTTAAAATTCAAGACCCTAAAACTGTAAAGGAAATAAAACAACTAAACTCATCATGTGTTGAATTGGTGGTGTAAGTACACAAAGACCATTTACTTCAAATTACTTTAATACAATATACTGTAATTTGATTGTACAATTTTAATGAGATATATCCTAGGGACGACAAAATTTTAAAATCTTACTTTGTAAGCTATTTTCAGTAATAATCCTGTTGGTACCTTTTTACTTAGTTTTATTCTGAAACTATTTTGTGAGTATATGGGATAAAGCAAATGAATATTTAAGCTGATCTTCTTCACAACTGGGATTTTCAGCTTGGAAGAAAAAAGAGATCTGAGATCTGTGACACTGGGATAATACTCCATATTATTGAATTTGATTTTGAAATGTCAGTATGAACTCAATGTATTTTATCTTTTAAATAAATATATGTATATACACACACTCACCCACACTCACTTGATAACTCTGTTCCCAGGGAAAGCCTAAAAACAATGTACCAATGTAGCTTAGACATTTTTACCATTTTTTTTTTTTTTTTTTGGCCGTGCCGCGCAGCTTAGTATATCTGGGTGGCAGTCCACAGACAATATCTCTTTTATCTACATGGATAAACCAACTTTTTAAAGTAAAGTTACAGGTCAAATATGAAAGTAGGAATTAGCATTACTGATAGAATGAGGAACTAGGTTCCTATTTTTTAGAGACACTAATGAAAAGGCCTGCTTCCATGCATTTCTGGACTGATGTGAAATACTTACACATCTAAAGCTTATAATTTCTATAACAAAAGCATCACTGAGAAACAGTTAATAGTGCACACATGCATATATATTATTTTGAAAAAAGTACTTCATAATGATTTTTTAAATGTCTCCTGTGTGTTCCAACTTGTTTCCTATGAGCATTCTGAGTAGGAATTAACACACTCACTAGTTAGCATTTCAAATAACTATACCTGTGATGAGCTGAACAGAAAAATTCATAGACTTTGGAGTCAGATAAACAAGTTAAATATCGTCTCTGCCACATAATAGCTGTGCAAAGTTGGAAAAGTTATTTAATTTCTTTTAACCTAAATGTCCTCCTCATATAAAATGGAAAAAATAATATTACATATATTATATATATAACACCCAGCACATAGTAAGTACTAAGTAGTTATTACTAGTGTCATTATATTGGAATTCATATATTTCTGAAATAATTCTTCAACTGCCTGTAGAAAGATCTAAAAATGAATTTTTCACTATTAAAATTTTTTCTATTTATAGTCACTTGAGTTCATATTATCTCAAAACCATTTATGGAGAAAATGAATTAATTCACTCAATATATGAATACAAGTGGGCTTACACATTCATTTTTCACCTCTGGAAACTTCCGTTCAAATCTTTGCTTCAGTCTTGAGTGAAAATGAATTTAATGGTCTGCCTCATCAATAGCCCCATTATCACAAAGCTGCCATGCAAGTCAGTATAATTTAGTACAGTTGCCATTCTGTCATTCTCTGCTCAAAATTAAGCCAGGATCAAAAATAGCAAATTGTTTTACAATTCTTCACAGCACATTGACAGAACAGTATCCATAAGTCCTGCTGCCCATATTATTTTAGCTCTAAGCAATGTCATAAAGAAATTTTATTCATGGCTTAGAGGCTCCAGAGATATGGTTTTCAAGCTGGTCTCAACATTATAATCAACTGTAACTTTTTAAGAAATATTTATGCCCAGACTCAAATCCAGAAATTCTGATTTGTTGGTCTTGGATTGGAGTCAGGCAAATAAAAATTAAAATTATTAAAAAGCAAATAAGTAAATGCTCAGGGGATTTTCTTTGGTGAGAAAGATTAGTCTCTTGCAACTCAAAGTTGGTCTGTGGACCAGAAGCTTTGGCATCATCTGGAAACTTGCTAGAAATACAGAATTACAGGTCCTACCACAGCACTGCTGAACAGAACCTGCATTTGACAAGATCCCCAAGTGAATCATACGCACGTTATAGTTTGCCGAGTACTGTCCAAGTTTGCCTAGAATTCACTGAATTTCCTTCCACTTAGGCTATAAACTGGGGCTCTACACAAGGTTCACTAATTAATCTTTTTGGTTACATTAGTAGAGAAAGTAGAAAAAATGAGGTGAAGGTAGTATTCACACAGTTATAAATTATTTCAAGCCTGATAAAAGAATATTTGGGTGCTTTAGAAAAGGAAACTCAGAGCATGTTTAAGCATCACCATCATCATCATAAATGGGTATTCAAATTTTCCACTGGAGTACAAGAAATGTCATCTGAATCACACATTAGAATTATAACTGAGCATTTAGATGAAGAGCAAGTAAAATTTTGGAAGTTTTTAAACAGATTGAATCAAGTAGTTTATATTCAGTTCCTAAAAGAATATGCGTATCAATATCTATAGATAAATATATATGGTATTCATTTTATGTTCATAGAGGCTGTATAGAAATTATCACAAGTCCACACACTTCCGAATCACGATTCTCTTCCTTGAGAATAACCAACATAGGTTTTAAAAAAACCTGAGTGAATTTATATGACATGAGAATTTAGTTGAAAGTTTTTACTTTCATTCCTTCCATTCTTAGCTATACAGCAGAGTAATATTTTAAAACATAAACCTGATCATTAAACTTCCCTGTATAAAATTCTCCAAAAGCATTCCATTCCATTAAAAACAAAACAAAACAAATAAACAAACAAACAAACAACCCATCTTAGTCTGGCATAAAAAGCCCAGGCTAGCTCTCTCCTTCACTTACTCACACACAGAGATCCACCTTTTTTCCCTTGGTCACACCAAGCTCACTTCCTACGTGGAGCCTGGGGACAGTTCCCTCTGCTATAAGGCTCAGCCCTCTGGCTTTCCCATGCTTGGCTCCTTCTTGTCATTTAAATCAGAGACCTGCTCTAAATACCCAACCTACAATAGCTACCTAGCCACCCTCTATCGGACATTTCAATCTATTTTCTTGTTTATTAAGTTATTCATTTTTTATTTTCCATTTTACCAGTTAAGGATATAAGGCTCATGAAAGAAGGGGCACTGCCTCTATTGCCCACTACTGTAACAAGAAGTTTTAAAGAAGCATTGTACAATTATAAACCCCATAGAAAAAAAGTAGAGGCCAATCAGAATCAGTTAGATGGGTATGTGTGAAATTTTAATATTAAACATTAAAATACCTCATTTATTAAGCATCTACTATACCAGGCTCTGTACTGGGGCGTGATACACACCATCTCTAGTTCTCACAGCAGCACTCAAATAGAGACAAAGTCGGCACCCTTTTACAACAGATGAATTTGTGACTCATAAAGATAGTAGGATTTATCAATATCCCCATGACTACTAATATTGAAACAAGGATTTAAACCCAGAATACCGGGTACCCAAAATACCCAACCCCATGCTTCCTCCCATTAAAGAGGTTGATGGTCCATATAAAACAATCTAACAATTTTAGGGCACCTCTTAAGAGTCAGGAACTTTTAAATATAATATTGCTCATAGCTTGATTCTATTAAGATTAGTTCTATGCTATCATAATTCTATGCTCTACATCAGAAGATAATATGAGATGTACTTACATGTATAAAGCTTGTGATATAAAAATTTATTTACTCATTTAGGTTAAAGCATAGATATGATACATTAGTCAGGAATTAATTAGACCTTTCCATCATTAATTCCCTCCCTGAAAATTCTACAAATGATTTTTAAGTACTCAAATTTCTCTCTCTCTTTTTAAAAACAGTTCTCATTTCAGCACAGTTATAGATTTTTAGAAAAATTGTGAAGAGGATATGGAGCGTTCACATATACCTCACACCCAGTTTCCACAGTAATGTCTCATGATAGTATGGTACATTTGTTATAATTAATAAACAAATATCAATACATTATTATTAACTCAAGTCAATACATTATTCAAATATCCTTGCAGTTTTCCTAATGATCTTTTTCTGGTCCAGGATCCTATTCATGATATAATGTTATATTTGTCATCATGTCTCCTTAGATTTCTTTTGTTGATAATAGTTTCTCAGAGTTTCACTGCTTTTCATGACCTTGACAATTTTGAGGAGTAAGGAAACTAAACAGATATTTCACAGAATATCCCTAAATTTGGAATGTCTGGTACTTCTCTCATGATTACACTTGGGTAACGTGTTTTTAGGAGGAAGACCACAGAGTAAAGTACCATTTTCATTACATCTTATCAAGGGACTATTTATTATCAACATTTAACATTGGATATCACTATTGATCACCTGACTGAGATAACGTTCATCAGGTTCTCCACTGAATAGTTAATCTTTTTTCTCTCTTTCCATATTTTGTTCTATGGAAGGAAGTCACTATGTACAGCCCACACTTAAGGAATGGGGAAATATGGCCTCCCTCTTTGAGGGAGGACTATCTACATAAACTATTTGGAATTCTTTTGATTAGGAGATAAGTCTACCCCCCCATATGTAATCATTTATTTATATAAATATGGAACCATAGTTTATTTTATGCTTTGGGTTATACAGATGGCCAGTGACTTACAATTGCTCAACTTACAATTTTTCAACTTTACAATGGTGTGAGAGCGATACATATTCAGTAGAAATCATACTTCCAATTTTGAATTTTATCTTTTCCTGGGCTAGCAATATGAGGTATCATACTGTCTCATGATGCTGGGCAGTGGCAGTGAGTCATAGCTCCCAGTCAATTATCATGAGGGTAAACAACCCATACACTTACAATCATTCTGTACCCATACAACTATCCAGTTTTTCACTTTCAGTACAGTAGCCAATAAATTACATGAGATACTCAGCAAGATACTCAACATTTTATTATAAAATAGGCTTTGTGTTAGAGGATTTTTCCCACCTATAGGCTAATGTGTTTTAAGCACGTCTAAGGCAGGCTAGGCTAAGCTATGATATTCGGTAGGTTAGGTTATTAAATGCATTTTCGACATGATATTTTCAACTCACGATGGGTTTATAGGGATGTAACCCCATCATCAGCTGAGGAAGATTTATAATCCAATATAGCTTTTTTTGGTGGTGGTGTTAAAATTATTCCAACTTTGGCCATTGGGAGCTCTTTCAGTAAGCTCTTACGGCCCTTTGGCATATCTCCATAATTGTGTGTTGCTGTGTTTTGTTGCTGCTGTTTTTGAGTACTTCCTTACTCTCTGGCTCTACAGGATACTCCAGGCTCATTTTGTACAGTTTTTGCCAAAGTCTTAAATTCAGCCATTTTCCCGAGGATCCCTGATTTATTTTATTGGAGAACAGTATGAGAAGCCAAGAACTGGGCTCTAGATGTGCTCATTGCTACTAGAGTGCTATTGCTTTTAGGCCCTCTCAGCCAATGAAGAAAGGATATACATGTGTTTATACTTACCTATGTATATAAACGTACCTATGAATATTCTAAATGTAACCATCTGTATCTACATTAAGCTAAACTTGAGTTCATCCTTATGTTTCCAACTCTAATGCATGACCACATGGATCATTCTAGGCTCATATTCTGTAACTTCTCATTTCCATAGTGAAAAACCTGGATCACAACTTCCATTTACTCAATTGTTCAATTTTGGAATACATGTATAGTGGTATCAGCATTACTAACCTGTACCCCCCATGGGAAAAGACTTTATCAACTAGGGTGCATTGTTTATGTAGAGTTTATTTTGCCTTCAGTCTTACACAATCCACTCATTTCCGAAGTTACTTAGGCATGTACATTTTCCCACATACCCTTAAATAATATTGTTTTGTACATTTGCAATAGTTAGATGGCTTTGTCATATTTTGTACTCCATCCTGGGAACTCACAATCTCCTAAATGTTTTTCTCATTCTGCATATGATAAGTTCACTTTTTGCTCTGTAAAGTTCTATGGGTTTGACAAATGCATAGCGTCATATATCCAACATTAGAGAATGAATAGTTTCACCACTCCCTACTTAGGAAAATAGTGAATCAAAAGCAAAACAAAAGTTTAAATAATACAAAAAAGCAATACTGCATACCTGAATATTTTGCAGAGATTAGTGCCACATTCAAGTCTTGAAGGTTACAGGGGTGGTGCTCGGCCAGATCCAGCAGATCTAGTGGTGCAAACAGGGATGCTCTTTGGATCTTTTGGCAGGCTCCTACAGGGGAATCACATTGCAGACTCAGGATTTTTGAGCAAAGCCCTACCATCTTCTGTGGGTAACTGTTCCTCTTTTGGAAAACAGCTTTTGGCTTGTTGTTGGGCCTTAGTTGAAACTGAATGCTTAATCATAGGCCATCAAATTCCATGTGACCTGAACTGCTCATTATAAACTTAGTGCTGTCTGATCCACTAAGCCACAAAGTCGGGCAGGCACAGTAGCAATCCATCATCAAATGGAAGTAATATATATGGGATCAGACTCAGGTAGGCCCTAACGGGACAAATAAGTTACATGACGAAGTGGCACAAATGCCCACGGTCCCCACTTCTGCTACATTATCTTCTGTCTCCCAGTCTACATATATGGCCTCACGGAGAGTTCCTTACAACCACCTGACGGAAGAAGAGAAAACTTAGGTCTGGTTTACTGTTGGTTCTAGGCACATAGAACCAACCACCTAGAAGTGGACAAATTCAGCACTACAGTCCTTCTCCCTGAAGGACAGCGATGAAAGGAAACACTCTCAGGGAGGAGAACCTTGAGCAGCGCACCTGGTTGTTCATTTAGTAATTTTTAGTGTTTAAGGGGCATTATTGAGACCCCTGAATCCATAAAATATATGTTTCTGAAAAGAAAAAGATTAATAATTCTTCAAAAAGTCCTTAAATTTTACTTAATTATTAGATATGAGAATATTTTGCACTACATTATTAGGCTGAGTTTTTGGAAAAGAAAATCAAACTTAAAAAGTCAAAATGTAATTGTTCTCAAAAACGTTCAACCAGAGATTTGCCGTGAGCATAGTCAAGGTAATACCAATATAGAATGTATTTTTATATCTCTTTTCCTAATAGCCTGTTATGTAATCCTTGGGGGGCAAGCAATTTTTCATAATGATAGTAATTTCAACAGAGTTTAAAGTGGCTGAAAGCCAAGGCCATGTCAAACTTTTATGTCAAAGAAATGGAATGCTAAAGAGGGGTGGCAGAAGAAAAGGAAAATAATGGAAAAAAAGAGAAAATGTGTGTGTGTTCTATCATTGTAGACATGCAATGAAAGTGAAGTATACCAAGTTTAAGACTATTACCATGAAATTTGCTTCTAGCATTTTTTTTAGTGTGAAGAATGCTATATACTCTGGTGTGTGGTGACAGAAAGTAGAGAATATTCCATTGCTAATTATCCCTTCTAACAAACACATTTGACAGCAGTATGATGAGGGAATTCAGTGATCTACACCTATTTTTGAACTTTGCAAATGGTTGGCATAATGTTTTAATCAACTATAAAGCAAACCTTGCACAGCCACAGGGAGAAAAGTAATTGCCTCCTTGCCATAGATCCCAACAAAGTAATATCCTTTCCAATATCAGAAAGTGGGCCTGGTGTAGAATACAATATAATAGCAACTGTATGTTACTCTATAGTTTATAAAGATTTTCCACATAAAACATCTCATTTACTACTTGCAGCAACTCTTTAAAAGAGGAATCATTAATATGTTAAATAATTTGCCCAATTCACAGTTCATATGTAATGGGACCTTACTGACTAGCTGAAGAAAAATCTTCTTACCATTGCATAATCAAGAAATCCCAGAAGTAAAGAAAATTGTAGCTGAATATTAAAGACCCAAGTAGACGCTTTCTGTCCTTTTATGTAGCAGAGATGGTTGACCTAAGATGACCAGCAGCCTCTCCCAGAGAGAAAAGTCACTCTTTTCCATATTTTCTGATGTTCACTGACCTCCTTCCTTGCTGAGGATAGACATATTTTAAAATATTATGTTCTAACAGAGGATATACCTAGGAGTCTTTTTTAGAAAAAGTTACCTTGCTAAGTTTGGGGATACCCAAATGTTGTTTTGATAAAATTATATTTATGTTGAGTCCTTGAAAGAAACTATAGGCCATACGAAGAATAGCAAGATATCATTTTTGATTACTAAAAAAATTTTGAGGATAGGTGAGCAAAAAACTTCAGCTGTATACAAGGATTACTCTCACATCCTTAGAGATATGGACTCTGCTTCATTCATCTAGGTAGCTCTTGTATGAGGAATTAACTCAATTCATGGTAGTGTACAAGTGTACTACTATGAAAATCACTGTGGAACACTACTGTCATGGAACAGAATGGCTCATAGAATTAAAGTAGTCAAATCATACAGACTATTAAATCAATTTAAGAAACAAGAGTAAAGCTTGGGTAAGTTAATACACTTAGGATAAAGTACAAGTGGATGGAAGAACCACACTACCTGAATCCTGAGTACCTAACATTTATTTATATCCCATCTATGGCCCACATGAGCCATTCCCAGTAATAGCATAATGTTTTAATTACATGTATTATATGTTATCTGTATTACATGTGTTTGTCTTAATTACATGTACTATATATAACTATATGTTTTTAGTTATAAGGACCAGGGTTGTGGTTAAACAAAAAAGATCACAGACAGAAGGTTCCCTGGGCCCATGATGTAACCTTGCTTTATTAGAGAGACACAGAGACAAGGTTGCCTGACTAAAGTTGTAGCTTGCTGAATAGCATGGGTTTTATTTGCATTTGTGGGTAGAGGACATATGGGGTTAGATCAGGTATCACAGTGGGTGGTCAGATTAAGGCATTGTGGATATTTAAATACTTACAATAACATACAGACATGGATACAGATATAGATACAGATATAGATATGTAGTAGATGTATACAGTATGGTATACATATTTATTACTTCATGAATATTAAATACCTCTGCTTCCTTTCATCCCTTTCTATGCATTTTTAAGATACCATATTGTGTATTTATACCTAACACATCTTATGAGTTTCATCCATCCCATTAGCTTTCTTCTTTTCTAAAGCAGAATTGAATATTCAGAAACAATAAAGAAATTCACATTGCAATAGCCCCAGACTTATCACTTTGGATAAGCCCAGTAATGCATTTTCTTATGCAACCATTCTCCTTTTTGTTTTTGAAAGGTCTCCACCACAATGGCAACAAATTATCCTTACTCAATAAAAAAAGGATTTTCCCATACCCTATATAAAGATCGTCATAACATTTGGAAAATTTATAATATAAAACATAATTAGAATATGAAAGATAACTTGTATATGAGAAAGGAAATCATAAGACTAGTTGCAAAAGAGTGTGTATTTTAATATTGTAAAAGCAAATATTTTGTTTTGTTACCAAAATCATGTTAATCCATTACAGTAAAAACCCTAAATTTTGAATAACACCATCATGTTGTAAAAGATTTTACAGTTCACTTATGAATTTGCCTACCAAGTCAACCTTATGTTAACACTGGTATCTGAGTACATGCGTATCAGAGATGTTCTATTTTATGTTACTGAGCTATTCATTACTCTTCTTAAAGTATAATGCTACAAGGCATTCTTAGTAGAATTTTGTGTTTCCATTTTGAGAGAATTTATGCAATTATATGCTAAAGAAAATGGTCCATCTAAAGAGAGAGAAAAGTAAACTGCAATCATAGTAACATAGAGTTTATACAATTTTTAGAAGAATACATGCATTCTACAGTATTCTTAGGTTGTCATGATAGATCAAGAAATTATATCAGTGAGGTATTTGAGAAAGAAAACTGACATAAATTTTAGTGATTATTCAGAGGCTAAGTGACATTAGGTATTAGATATTACGTATTAACTCCTTAAACTGGTTAGAATATAGTAACAGTGTGCTGAAGCATTAAATAAATGGACTTCTCTAACTTAACTTGCTATTAGTAAATCATTAGACAATAGGAGCAATTGGCACCAGGATATATTAATATGCTTGCAGTGCTGGATGAGTGGATGATATCATATGAAAAATATCATATATAAATAAAATAGATATAATATGTAATATATATATAAAATAAACATGCATACAGATGTTTACATTTAGTAAAAGGCGCTCTTTTTTAGTGCTTTGTATATAGTATTTTCCCTGTACAGCACAAGTCTTTCTGTTATTTGGTTCACTCTCACTAGCAAGCCAACAACCTTTTAAAATCTGTGTTGTCATCAACTATGAGCACCGTCAGCTGTACCATCTTGCCTGCACTAGGAGTTCTTTAAGCCTAAAAATACGCACTGCCAGAGTACTCATTTAAAGCTTTATTTGGAATATGCAAAATTAATTTGGAGAAAAGAGGAGAAATTATATTTGTTCTATCTAAGCTATAATCACATACGTATTTTATGGCTCAACTTTTGTTTGGGGATTTTTTATTTGTTTGTATGAATGTATGTCTCTCAAGAGGACCATACACCAATTTATTTTTATTTCTTTAAGGTTTTTTACAAGACACATATAAAACAGGATTTCTCCTCTGCATATTCCCAGGTCACCATGTCAGACAGCATTCATCACATCTAATTTTCATCATTTAATTCCCTCATCTTCAGTTTCAAAGGAACTTTTTGTTCTTTCCAGATTATTATGATCAAAAAATTACAGCTGATTGAATTATCTTAAATATCTACTGGTATGTAATCTAGTCTGTTAGAAACCATCACCTTATAACCAAATTTTACTCTTCAATCTAAGTAGTATTCATCATCCTATCTTGGTTATTTTTTCTCCAAGCTCAATCTCTTTCACTAAATACAGAGGGCAGATTAATCTCAACAGAAAGCTTTCAACTGTAAACTTTAATAGCACTTTAAAGAGCTTCAAAATGTAATTTCTTCTTTAATTAAGAAGATGTTACTTTGTACATCATAATTGAAATACATCAAAAAGTTCCTTGCTAAAGCTCAAGATATATTTCGAAGCCATTCTACAGCATGGCTTCAGGGCTCTGCTAATTGGAAGAATGACAGATCAAATTCCCGAGAAAGTAATGTCAGTTGGAATGCTAGAGAAGGAGCAGTTTACTTAAAGTACATACTCAAAACAATTAGGAAAACATGTCAAACTACATTGTTTTATTTTGTCAAAATGCAACACAAACTAAAATCAAACATCAACAATGCGCCGTCTGTCTTTATGAGTATGTGTATATGAGGACATGCATATATGGAGAGAAATTTAATATTTCAAATGTAATATCACAAGTTTATGTATCTTGAAACTCACCAGTCTGGAAATTCTCTTGGAAGAAAGAATAAACTTTTAGAATCAAATCAAATTTTATCACTGAAATTTGACATGAAGGACTTATTGTAAATAACCAATGTGTTTTAGAAAATACCGTTTTCATTAAAGTTCCAAATTATCAGCTGTCTGATTTTTGGAGATTTCTCAATTACGAGCTGCCTTTATTTGTTGATTAAAAAGTGTTTTCCAAAACCAAAATATTTATTTCTACCTATATTTAGTAAAAGTTGTTTGTGCATATTACACACTGTCCAGGGCAAAGCTAACATATTTCTCTATTCAACTCTCTCTACCATATTCTGAAGCTACTATTTTCAATCTTCTTTTCAAATGTTTCACTGAAGACGTACCACTAGCCCCAGGTGCTCTTGGAGAACTACCTTACAGAGACCTTACCTAACTTCTCCTAAACCTTCCACGTCCTTGTGTCCTCCACCTCCTCCAAAATAGAAGAAACAAAGGCATGCTCCTCCTCCAAAGACAACTCCCTCTGTGGACCTTCTCCTAAATCTGCCTCTATTAATCATCACTTCCTGTTTTCAGCCATCTTTACTGTATTCAACTGCTCCCTCTCAACTGCATCTGTCTAATGGCATCTTAAACATGCTCAGTATTTTGTCCATTTAAAAAAAAAAAGGGCAGAGAAGAAAAAAAAATGTCTCCTTCTATCCAATGTTCCCGTCCTATCCATTACTACCCTATTTATTTTTCTACTTCTTTATAGCCATACTTCTAAAAAGAGTTGCCTTTTTAGACAACTATTCACTATCTTCATTTGCTTGTGTATCACTCACTCTCCAACTCACTCCAGTTTGGCTACTGCTCCCACCACACCAAGTCCAGTTGACACACATCAATCCTCGCCTTATGCTCTTGCCCTCTCAGTGGTATTTGTTACTGTTCATTTACCAACTCAATCACTCACTGTTAGTTATTAATTCCTGGAGGGCATACTATATGCCAGGCCTTAAACTAGGTATAGGGGATACTAGAGTGAATGAAAGGTACACCCACCAGAGCCCATAGAGGAGAAGAGATCCATAACAAAAAAACTAAATAAGTAATACATTAGATGAAAATAAAATAAAGCAAAGGAGAGAAATAAAGAGTAGTCTGGGGTGAGTCTGGGTGGAAAATGCAAATTTAAACAAAGTGGTAAGAAAAGATTTAATGTTAATGTGACAGGGAAGTGATGGAGTGAAGCTGGGGGTGAACGGGAGAGGGGCTTTCCATGACAGAGAGCAGCAATTTTAATGCCTAAAGTCAGAACATGTTGAACATTCTCTCCTGCTGTCCCCCTGGCTGCACATTTCTGGTTCTTTTTCTAACTCTCATTATTTGTCTTTTTGCTTGCAGGCTTCTTCTCCTCTACCCAGCCTTTAAATGTTGGAATGCCTTAAAAATATGTTTGGCATTCTTCTCTTTTCTTTTTTAAATTCCCCTTTTGATATTTCATACAAAATGATGATGTCAGTAGTCATCAACATGGATATCTCTAGCTAAAACCTATCCTTTGAGATTATAACTTTCACATCAAACTGCCAACTTGGCCTTGTGCTTTGGAGGTCTCCAAGGTAACTTACAATCGATTTTCTGCAAGAAATATGGTCTTCCTTCCACTGTTCTCTAGCTTAGTGAATGACACTATCTTCCTTTAAGTTTCTCAAGCCAAAAACTTGACAGTCATCATCAATAACTCATTCTTTTATCATACCACAACCCCATCATTCACCAAGTTCTTTCATTTTAACACACTTAACATGTCTCTATTCAATTAAATTCTCTCCATCTACATTTTCTCCTTTCTAGTCCAAGAAACCATCATCTTTTACCTGGAATACTGAAACATTCTTCAGATAATTCCCATCTTTAAAATGATCTTCATATTGCTGCAAGGTTAATCAAGTATTTCATCCTATTGCTTAAAACTTTCAGTAGTTCCCCATGCTCTTATGACAAAATCCAAAGTACTTAATATGGGATACAAAGCAACACAATCTGATCCCAATAACCTCTCTGACCTCATCAGTCACAATTTCCTTCTCCTTGTTCTGAATTCTTGACAAACTGACCTACTTTTACTTCATCAAATAGGATGTGTTCCTACACTAGGATCTTTGTACATGTGCTGCTGTTCCTCATATTGGAATTTTATTCTCAACCCCTTTGCCAACCTAATCCATTTTTATCCTTCCCACTCCATTTCAAAGCTGAATTCTTCACATTACTCATGACCCACCCATCAGAATACCTTGGAGTCTATGTTATATACTTCTGCAGACCATGTACTATTCTTATCAAATGTCAGCACACGTTATTTTTCATGTATGTGTGCTATTGTTTGCTGAATGTCTATCTGCTTAATGTAACTGTAAATTCACTAAGGACTGGGACTGTTTTGATCTTGTTTTACTGCTGTGTACCTAAAACCTAACACATTGTCTATCACTGAGTACACATCCATATATTTGTTGGATAAATAAATGGATAAAAGAGTAAATGAGTAAACACATGTAAAATGTCATTTACCTTTGCCATGAGACTTTTTTAGCAGTGGTTGGTGGTAGCTTTTGTTTTGCCACTGTTCCTTTAGGCAAGTTATAATAACCTCATTAAATCTTCTGTCATCTATAATTTGAGGAGAATTATAGTACCTACTTCACAGGTTAAAATTAAAGTAAGTTTACCCTTGTAAAGGACATAGAGTAGCACCCTGCACATAGTAAGTGCTCAATAAATAATTGCTTTTGTTATTTTTTATCTTGTCTAAATCGCTTAAAGCAAATCCGTAACTCCAAAATTCCACTTTGATTCTTAATTAATTCAGTAGTTCATTTTTTTAATGAAAAGCATAATTCCCCAGAGATTAGGATAATTTTTGAACTGCAATCATTATATTGAACTGCCATAAGGTATAAGTTTTCATTATAAGGTTTTAATTACTTCATATGCATGTGGAGTGGAGAGGTCGCTCTAGTTCTTACAGTTTATCGTCTCCAACAGGTTTTTTTTGTTTTTTTTTTTTGCTGTCGGAGAAGAGATCAATTAATTAATGACTCTCCAGCAATGCAATTAGCCCTCAGTAAATCCCTGATTGAAAAATAAATGAGAGAGAGAAAGATAGGGAATATGGCACCAGTAAAGTTAATGCTGTCCCCTTGACCAGTCAAAAATCACCCTAGAATAGCAAAGGAAATAAAACAGAAATGAAAACTCTACCTTCTACGGAACTAAAATACACATGTAGTCCCAAATAACAATAGAAGAGTAAAGGATGCTAAATAAAATATAAGTGATGTTGCATGCCAACAGATGTTCAGAAAGAAAACTGGTGGAACACTGTTCTTCAAATGTAGGTGTCATATTCAGGAGCAGAAGCCAAATATTTATTTTGGAATGATCAGAAGAGAGTACTTGGAATATTGGCAGGACCTTTCCTGGATCAAGTTTGTCACAACGAATAAGCAAAGACGAAGGCACAAAAAAATCACAAGAAGCTAAATACTTCTGTATGGTTTCCAAGAAGTAGCCTCTTAGTAAGAAGAGAGAAGGATAAATATTCTGCACTATGAATAAGATAGCTGACAATTTCTGTTGGCAGAGGCAACTAAATGTTAGATAGTACACCCAGAGAAATTTATGTTATAAAGAACTTTATTGTAAACCAGGAAGAATTGCCACCAGCATGGAAATCATCTGTGTCCATAACTTTACAATAATCTTCAAAGAGCTTGTCTAGTAAGAACTTACCTTATTTCACTTAAGGGTTAAGTAGACAAGAGTTAGCATGGACTTAATACAAAAGTACTGTAAGGAAAAAGAGGAGGAGGAAAGGAAGAAATTGGGCAAAAAATAGTGGCAGATTAAAAATATTCACTAGAAAAATTTGCCATGAATCAGATAAAATTGTGAAAAAATTATTCAAATGAGATCATAGACCTAAATGTAGGATACAAAATTATAAAACTCTTAGAGGATAACTTAGGAGAAAATCTAGGTGACCTTGGGTTTGGCAGCAATTTTTTAGGTATAACATCAAAAACACAATCCATGAAAGAAAAAACTGGGAAGTTAGAGTTCACTAAATTTTTTCCAGGTTTATTAAGGTGTAATTGCAAAAACTGTAAATGTTTAAGGTATACAATGTGATGATTTGATATGGGCATACATTGTGAAATAATTGCCATAATCAAGCTAATTAACATACCCATCACCTCACATAGCTACTTCTGTGTGTATGTGGTGAGAATACTTAAGGTTGAGTCTCTTGGCAAATTTCAAGTATACAATATAGTATTAGTAACTATAGTCATCATGCTACACATTAGATCCCCAGAGTTATTCATCTTTTTACTGAAAATTTACCTTTTGACCAACAAATATCTCCTCTTTTCTCCCCCACCTGCCAGTCCCTCCCTGGAAACCACCATTTTACTCTCCGCTTCAGTGAGTTTGACTTTTTTAGAGTCCACATATAAGTGAGAGCATACAGTATTTATCTTTCTGTGTCTGGCTTATTTCACTTAGCATAATGCCAAGAAGGTCCATCCATGTTGTCAAAAATGGCAGTATTGCCTTCTTTTTTATGGCTGAATAATATTCCATTGTATATACATACACATACATACTATATATCTCACATTTCCTTTATCCACTTATTCATTGACAACCACAGTGTTAATTAATGTGTAAGATTTTAACCAAATTACTCTTTCCCCATGAGGACAGAGATTGCCTCCTCTTCCTCAATAATGAATTGTGCAACAAAAATTAATTATAATTAAGTATAAAAAGTAGAAATTATAGGGATCATATAGTTTGATAATATACAATATTATAAATAATTTTTAAAGCCTACACCTAACCAAAATTGTATTTTCCTTGATCATTAAGACAAAACAGAATCAAATCTGAGTAGTCATAAATTATTTAAAATGAAAACTCTTACCCATGAAATTTTATGTGGTAGTGGCACTGGAGAAGGAGAGACAGAGAAAGACAGTAAGAAAGACAGAGACACGGAGGAGAAACAGAGAGAGAGACAGAGAAAAACACGAAGAGGGAAAATAATAAACCAGGTAAATGAGCTCACAACGTTAGCAAGCAATGAGCTCAAAATGTTAGCAACTGAAGAAACTAGCAATCAGAACAAGCAAATAAACAATAAGCAAAACCAGATGATGAAATAATAAAGGTAAAGAGAAAATTCACATTTAAATTTATTAATATTAAAAAATACTTTTAAAATATACTAAAGGTCAACAAATATAATTGATAAATGATTAAAGAATTCAGTGAAACATCTAAAATAAGAAAATTAGAATGGATTTTAAAAAGTAATGAGAATTTTTTAAATTATAGGACAATATAGCCCATCCTGCTAATAACTATTATATTCTTAAAAAAAAAATCAAGCAATAAAAAAACTGCATATTACAGAAAGAATAAAGTGACCCACTAGACAGTTTCAAATCAATTTTCCTGAAGTAATTTCATTAATAAAAAACGATTTATAGTTTTAAGTGTGTTCTCTTATTGCAAGCAAAAACGATAAGCTGGTTCACCAAAAGTGAGAAAACATAAGTAGCACTGCCCTTTAATGTAAAACAAAGCAAGTCTCAACAAATAGCATAAAACCATTACCATTTATGCAGATTAATTCTATGTCTAAAATGAAATTATATTTGGATCCATCAATAAAAATTAATAAAGAAATCTTCACGATTATTTATAATTGTAAGGCACACATCTAAATAATTATGGGCAAAGGAGAAATGCATTTTTCAAAACTAGAACAAAACATTTTAAAATTTGTATGGAAACACAAAATACCCTGAATAGCCAAAGCAATATTGAGAAAGAAAAACGGAGCTGGAGGAATGAGGCTCCCTGACTTCAGACTATGCTACAAAGCTACAGTCATCAAAACAGCATGGTGCTGGCACAAAAACAGAAATATAGATCAATGGAACAGGACAGAAAGCCCAGGAATAAACCCATGCACCTACGGTCTATTAACCTATGACAAAGGAGGCAAAAATACAGAATGGAGAGAAGACAGTCTCTCCAATGAATGGTGCTGGGAAAACTGGGTAGCTACATGTAAAAAAATGAAATTAGAACATTCTCTAACATCATGCATGAAAATAAACTCAAAATGGATTAAAGATTTAAATGTAAGACCAGATACTAAAAAACTCCTAGAGGAAAACAAAGGTAGGACACTCTTTGACATAAATTGCAGCAATATCTTTTTGGATCCATCTCCTAGAGTAATGGCAATAAGAACAAAAATAAACAAATGGGACTTAATTAAACTGAAAAGCTTTTGCACAGCAAAGGAAACCATCAACAAAATGAAAAGAAACCTACAGAACGGGAGAGAATATTTGCAAATGATGCAACTGACAAGAGCTTAATCTCCAAAATATACAAACAGCTCATATAGCTCAATATCAAAAAAATGAACAGCCCAATTAAAAAATGGACAGAACATGTAAAATGACACTTCTCCAAAGAAGACATACAGATGGCCAAAAGGCACATGAAAAGATGTTCAACATCGCTAATTATTATAGAAATGCAAACCAAAACTAAAATGAGATGTCACCTCACACCAGTCAGAATGGTCATCATCAAAAAATCTGAAAACAATAAATGCTGGAGAGGGTGTGGAGAAAAGGGAACCCTCTTACACTGTTGGTGGGAATGTAAATTGGCACAGCCACTATGGAGAACAGTACAGAGGTTCCTTAAAAAACTAAAAATAGATTTACCATATGATCCAGCAATCCCACTCCTAGTCATATATCCAGAGAAAACTCTGAAAAAATACTTGCACCCCAATGTTCATAGCAGCACTATTTACAATAGCCAAGACATGAAAGCAACTTAAGTGTCCATTGACAGATGAATGGATAAAGAAGATATATAAGAAATATTACTCAGCCATAAAAAAGAAGGAAATTATGCCATCTGTAGCAACATGGATGGACCTAGAGTTTATCATACTAAGTGAAATAAGCTAGACAGAGAAAGACAAATATCATATGATACCGCTTATATGTGGAATCTAAAAAAATAATTCAAATGAACGTATTTACATAACAGAAAGAGACTGAAAGAGATAGCAAAGAAACATAATTACCAAAGGGAAAGGGGGTGGAGGGAGGAATAAATTAGGAGGTTGGGATTAACACATACACACTACTATATATAAAATAGGTAACCAACAGGGACCTACAGTATAGCACAGGGAACTCTACTCAATATTTTGTAATAACCTGTAAGGGAAGAGAACCTGAAAAGGAATATATATATATATATATATATATATAATCACTGAATATATCACCAAATATATATGTATCACTGAATATATATATAACTGAATGACTGTGCTATACACCTGAAGCTAATATGATACTATAAATCAACCTATTCTTCAATTAAAATTTTTTTAATTAAAAAATAAATTTAAAAAATTAAAAAATATTTTAAAGTTAAAAAAATATATATATGCTTTAAAAATAAAAAAGAAAACTACTTTAGTATTGAAACATAAATAAACACTACATATCAAAATTTGCCAACGTAGCAGTAAGAGTTAAATTTTGAGCCTTAAAATGTGCTTACTGAAAAAAGAGGAAAAAACCTTGAAAAGTAAGTTTCTTATTCAACAGATTAGAAAAGCAAAAGCAGAACAAGAACATACCTGAAGAATATGAAACAAAGGGGTATTAGTTGATTAATGTTGAAGAATGTAATGAAGAAAAAAGAGCCAATATAAATAACCAACAAACTAAGGGTTGAATTCTGAATGTACTGAAAAATCAATAAGAAATGAAAGACCCAAATATCACTTTCATCAACTTGAAATTAATTGACATTTATATACCACTTCTCCCAACAATATCATATTACAGAGAGAGCTGCCTAAAGGCTGGTTGGGGTGGTGAGGCATGAGGTAGCTGTGTGGCTGACAGGGTCTTGGTGCTCTGGCCGGGTGTCAGGCGTATGCCTCTGCGGTGGGAGAGCTGAGTTCAGGATATTGGTCCACCAGACACCTCCCAGCTCCACGTAATATCAAACGGAGAAAGCTCTCCCAGAGATCTCCATCTCAACGTTAAGACCCAGCTCCACTCAACGACCAGCAAGCTACAGGGCTGGAGACCCCATGTCAAAAAACAAGCAAGACAGGAACACAACCCCACCCATTAGCAGAGAGGCTGTCTAAAATCATAATAAGGTCAAAGACACCCCAAAAGACACCATGGGACGCGGTACTGCCCACCAGAAAGACAAGATCCAACCTCATCCACCAGAACACAGGCACTAGTCCCCTCCACCTGGAAGCCTACACAACTCGCTGAATCAACCATATCCACTGGGGGCAGACACCAAAAACAACAGGAACTATGAACCTGCAGCGTGTGAAAACGAGAACCCAAACACAGTAAGTTAAGCAAAATTAGAAGACAGAGAAACACACGGCAGATGAAGGAGCAAGGTAAAAACCCACCAGACCAAACAAATAGAGAGGAAATAGGCAGTCTACCTGGAAAAGAATTCAGACTAATGATAGTAAAGACAATCCAAAATCTTGGAAATAGAATGGAGAAAATACAAGAAACCTTTAACAAGGACCTAGAAGAACTAAAGAGCAAACAAACAATGATGAACAACACAATAAATGAAATTTAAAATTCCCTACAAGGAATCAATACCAGAATAACAGAGGCAAAAGAACGGCTAAGTGACCTGGAAGATAAAGTAGTGGAAATAACTACTGCAGACCAGATAAAGAAAAAAGAATGAAAAGAATTAAGGACAGTCTCAGAGACCTCTGGGACAACATTAAACGCACCAACATTCGAATGATAGGGGTCCCGGAAGAAGAAGAGAAAAAGAAAGGGAATGAGAAAATATTTGAAGAGATTATAGTTGAAAACTTCCCTAATATGGGAAACGAAATAGTTAACCGAGTCCAGGAAGCACAGAGAGTCCCATACAGGATGAATCCAAGGAGAAACACACCAAGACACATATTAGTCAAACTATCAAAAATTAAATACAAAGAAAAAATATTAAAAGCAGCAAGGGAAAAGCAACAAATAACACAGAAGGGAATCCTCATAAGGTTAACAGCTGATCTTTCAGCAGAAACTCTGCAAGCCAGAAGGGAGTGGCAGGACATATTTAAAGTGATGAAAGGGAAAAACCTAAAACCAAGATTACTCTACCCAGCAAGGATCTCATTCAGATGCAATGGAGAAATTAAAACCTTTACAGACAAGCAAAACCTAAGAGAATTCAGCACCACCAAACCAGCTTTACAACAAATGCTAAAGGAACTTCTCTAGGCAAGAAACACAAGAGAAGAAAAACACCTACAATAACAAACCCAAAACAATTAAGAAAATGGTAATAGGAACATACATATTGATAATTACCTTAAATGTAAATGGATTAAACGCTCCAACCAAAAGACATAGACTGGCTGAATGGATACGAAAACAAGACCCATATATATGCTGTATACAAGAGACCCACGTCAGACCTAGGGACACATACAGACCGAAAGTGAGAGGATTGAAAAAGATATTCCATGCTAATGGAAATCAAAAGAAAGCTGGAGTAGCAATTCTCATATCAGACAAAATAGACTAAAGTGAAGCCAATTAAAAAGACAAAAAGGACACTACATAATGATCAAGGCATCAATCCAAGAGGAAGATATAACAATTATAAATATTTATGCACCCAACATAGGAGCAGCTCAATACATAAGGCAAATGCTAACAGCCATAAAAGGGGAAATCGACAGTAACACAATCATCGTAGGGGACTTCAGCACCCCACTTTCACCAATGAACAGATCATCCAAAATGAAAATAAATAAGGAAACACAACCTTTAAAGGATACATTAAACAAGACGGACTTAATTGATATTTATAGGACATTCCATCCAAAAACAACAGAAAACACTTTCTTCTCAAGTGATCATGGAACATTCTCCAGGATAGATCATATATCTTGGGTCACAAATCAAGCCTTGGTAAATTTAAGAAAACTGAAATCATATCAAGTATCTTTTCTGACCACAATACTAGATATCAATTACAGGAAAACAATCTGTAAAAATACAAACACATGGAGGCAAAACAATACACTACTTAATAACCAAGAGATCACTGAAGAAATCAAAGAGGAAATCAAAAAATACCTAGAAACAAATGACAATAACCACGACGACCCAAAACCTATGGGATGCAGCAAAAGCAGTTCTAAGAGGGAAGTTTATAGCATTACAATCCTACCTTAAGAGAAAAGAAACATCTCAAATAAACAACTTAACCTTACACCTAAAGCAATTACAGAAAGAAAAACAAAAAACCCCCAAAGTTAGCAGAAGGAAAGAAATCGTAAAGTTCAGATCAGAAATAAATGAAAAAGAAATGAAGGAAACAATAGCAAAGATCAATAAAACTAAAAGCTGGTTCTTTGAGAAGATAAACAAAATTGATAAACTATTAGCCAGACTCATCAAGAAAAAAAGGGAGAAGACTCAAATCAATAGAATTAAAAACGAAAAAGGAGAAGTAACAACTGACACTGCAGAAGTACAAAGGATCATGAGAGATTAATACAAGAAACTATATGCCAATAAAATGGACAACCTGGAAGAAATGGACAAATTCTTAGAAAAGCACAACCTTCTGAGACTGAACCAGGAAGAAACAGAAAATATAAACAGAACAATCACAAGCACTGAAATTGAGACTGTGATTAAAAATCTTCCAACAAACAAAAGCCCAGGACCAGATAGCTTCACAGGCAAATTCTATCAAACATTTAGAGAAGAGCTAACACCAATCCTTCTCAAACTCTTCCAAAATATAGCAGAGGGAGGAACACCCTCAAACTCATTCTAGGAGGCCACCATCACCCTGATACCAAAACCAGACAAAGATGTCACAAAGAAAGAAAACTACAGGCCAATATCACTGATGAACACAGATGCAAAATTCCTCAACAAAATACTAGCAAACAGAATCCAACAGCACATAAAAAGGATCATACACCATGATCAAGTGGGGTATAACCCAGGAATGCAAGAATTCTTTAGTATATGCAAATCAATCAATGTGATACATCATATTAACAAATTGAAGGATAAAAACCATGTGATCATCTCAAAAGATGCAGAATAAGCTTTCAACAAAATTCAACACCCATTTATGATAAAAACCCTTCAGAAAGTGGGCATAGAGGGAAGTTATCTCAACATAATAAAGGCCATATATGACAAACCCACAGCCAACATCATTCTCAATGGTGAAAAGCTGAAACCATTTCCACTAAGATCAGGAACAAGACAAGGTTGCCCACTCTCACCATTATTATTCAACATAATTTTGGAAGTTTTAGCCTCAGCAATCAGAGAAGAAAAAGAAACAAAAGGAATCCAAATTGGAAAAGAAGTAAAGCTGTCACTGTTGCAGATGACATGATACTATACATAGAGAATCCTAAAGATGCTACCAGAAAACTACTAGAGCTAATCAATGAATTTGGTAAAGTAGGAGGATAAAAATTAATGCACAGAAATCTCTTGCATTCCTATACACTAATGAATGAAAATCTGAAAGAGAAATTAAGGAAACACTCCCATTTACCACTGCAACGAAAAGAATAAAATACCTAGGAATAACCCTACCTAAGGAGACAAAAGACCTGTATGCAGAAAACTATAAGGCATGGATGAAAGAAATTAGAGATGATGCAAACAGATGGAGAGATATGCCATGTTCTAGGACTGGAAGAATCAACATTGTGAAAATCACCATATGGTCCCAAGCAATCTACAGATTAAGTGCAATACCTATCAAACTACCACTGGCATTTTCCCCAGAACTAGAACAAAAATTTTCACAATTTGTATGGAAACACAAAAGACCCCGAATAGCCAAAGCAATGTTGAGAAAGAAAAACAGAGCTGGAGGAATCAGCCTCCCTGACTTTAGACTATACAACAAAGCTACAGTAATCAAGACAGTATGGTACTGGCACAAAAAAAGAAATATAGATCAATGGAACAGGATAGAAAGCCCAGAGATAAACCCAAGCATACATAGTCACCTTATTTTAGATAAAGGAGGCAAGAATATACAATGGAGAAAAGACAGCCTCTTCAATAAGTGGTGCTCGGAAAACTGGACAGCTACATGTAAAAGAATGAAATTAGAACATGCCCTAAAAAAAAAAAAAAAAAAAAAAGAACACGCCCTAACACCATACACAAAAATAAACTCAAAATATTTTAAAGACCTAAATGTAAGGCCAGACATTATAAAACTCTTAGAGGAAACATAGGCAGAACACTCTATAACATAAATCACAGCAAGATCCTTTTTGACCCACCTACTAGAGAAATGGAAATAAAAACAAAAATAAACAAATGGCACCTAATCAAACTTAAAAGCTTCTGCACAGCAAAGGAAACCATAAACAAGACGAAAAGACAACCCTCAGAATGGGAGAATATCTGCACATGAAGCAACTGACAAAGGATTAATCTCCAAAATTTACAAGCAGCTCATGCATCTCAATATCAAAAAAACAAACAACCCAATCCAAAAATGGGCAGAGCACCTAAATAGATATTTCTCCAAAGAAGATACACAGATTGCTAACAAACACATGAAAGGAAGCTCAACATCACTAATGATTAGAGAAATGCAAATCAAAACTACAATGAGGTATCATCTCACACCAGTCAGAATGGCCATCATCAAAAAATCTACAAACAATAAATGCTGGAGAGGGTGTTGAGAAAAAGGAACCCTCTTGCACTGTTGGTGGGAATGCAAATTGATACAGCCACTATGGAGAACAGTATGGAGGTTCCTTACAAAACTAAAATTAGAACTACCATATGACCCAGCAATCCCACTACTGGGCATATACCCTGAGAAAACCATAATTCAAAAAGTCATGTACCACAAAGTTCATTGTAGCTCCATTTACAATAGCCAGGACATGGAAGCAACCTAAGTGTCCATCGACAGATGAATGGATAAAGAAGATATGGCACACATATACAATGGGATATTACTCAGCCATAAAAAGAAATGAAATTGAGTTATTTGTAGTGAGGTGGATGGACCTAGAGTCTGTCATACAGAGTGAAATAAGTCAGAAAGAGAAAAACAAATACCGTATGCTAACAAATATATATATGGAATCTAAAAAAAAAAAAATGTTCTGAAGAACCTAGGGGCAGGACAGGAATAAAGACGCAGATGTAGAGAATGGACTTGAGGACACGTGGAGTGGGAAGTGTAAGCTGGGATGAATTGGGAGAGTGGCATGCACATACATACACTACCAAATGTAAAATCGATAGCCAGTGGGAAGCAGCCACATTGCACAGGGAGTACAGCTCGGTGCTTTTTGTCCACCTAGAGGGGTGGGATATGGAGGGTGGGAGGGAGACACAAGAGGGAGGAGATATCGGAATAAAGGTATACATATAGCTGATTCACTTTGTTATACAGCAGCAACTAACACACCACTTTAAAGTTATTATACTCCAATAAAGATGTTAAAAATTGTTTTAAAAAAATCATATTACAATTTTTTCCAAGTATATGTAGAGTTTTCATAAATTAAACCATATGCTTAGCTATAGTGAAAGCTTAAAAAGATAAACTAATTGAAATTATATAAAGTATATGCTAAAATCATAATTTAATCAAACTACCAATCAATAATAATCCCCATTCAGGAAAATTCCCAAGTACTTTTAAGTTTAATATATTTTGAAATAAGTCATCCGTCAAATAAGAAATCCCAACGAAACTGGAATATAGTTTGAATTGAATGAGAATGAAAAGACAACATCAATGTTTGTGGAATGCAACTAAGGAAATTTGGAAAGAAATTTATTACATAAGTGCATATATTATAAAGAAGACAGATCCTAAATGAATAATTCAACTTCCTGATTAATAAACTAGAAAAAAATGGGAAAATAAACCCAAAGAGCAGAAGATAAAATAATAAATATAATAGTAGAAATCAATGAAATTAGCAACACTAACAATAGAAAAAATAATTAAAAGCAAATACTCGTTCTTTGAAAGTATCTCTAAAATGGATAAAACACTAGCCAGAATTACCAAGACAAAATTGCAAATATCAAAAGTGAAAAGAAGATATCACTAAGGATTCCATAGATTTTGAAAGGCTAATAAGTGAAGTAAGAAATCTGTGCCCATAAATATAACTTAAAAGAATGCAAAATTCCTTGCAAGACACAACAGATTAAAACTAACTGAAAAAAAGTTTTATACCCTAATATTCCTAAATCTATAGAAATCTTTGAATTAAAGGTTATAACCTTCCCAGAAAGAAAATTTCTGACCCAGATGGCTTCCTTAGTAAACTTTACCAAAATTTAAGAAATTCTATATAGAGTCAACCAGAATATATAAGAGGAGGAAACATTTCACATTTTTTTAAAAAAATTACTTTTTAAATTTACTTTATTTATAGACTATGAATTACAACATGTTATAGATCTGTGTTACTACCACTACAATCAGGATACATAAGAGTTCCATCACCCCCTCCCAAACCATTTTGTGCTGTCCCTTTGTAATCACACTCTTCCCCAACCCTGACCTCTCTGAAACAATTGCTCTGTTCATCGTTATAGTTCTGCCTTTCAGAGAATGTTTTATAAATGGAATCATAATCTATGTAACCTTTGAGAGAGACTATTTCACTCAACGTAATGGTTTTGCGATTCGTCCATGCCATGTGCTTCAATAGTTTGTTCATTTTTATTGCTGAATAATATTCGTTTGTATGGATTTAGTAGTATTTCTTTACATGGATTTGCTATAGTTTTTTTTAATCCATTAATCCACTGAAGACACTCTGGAATTTGGGATGATTATTAAAAAAAGCTGATATAAACCTTTTTTTACAGGTTTTCCTGTGAACATAAATTGTCAATTCTCAAAGGCAGGATTTCTCAAGCTTGGTGCTACTGACATTTTGGCCACATAATTCTTTGTTGGGGTTGTCCTGTGCATTGTGAGATATTTAGGAACTTCCTTGTCTTTACCCACTAGATGGCTGTAGTGACCTCCTCCTTCCACACTGGAGCAGCCAAAAATGGCTCCAGACATTAAGATGTGTTCCCTAGGTTCTGATGCTTTTTCAACACAAGAAATTCTAAGATAAATACCCAAGAGTGAGATTGCTAGGTCATATGGTAAGTGTATTATTAACTTTATGAGAAACTGACAACTGTTTTTCATAACGACTGCCCAATTTTATATTCCCATCAGCAATGTACGAGTGATCCAGCTTCTGTGCACCCTTGCCAGCACTTGTGTTTTCACTATTTTTTATTACAGCAATTTTTAATAGTATTCAGTGGCATTTCATTGTGATTTTAATTTGCTTTTCCCCAAAGCCTAATGATATTGAGCATCTTATAATGTGCTTATTTTCCATCTGTATGTCCTCTTTGGTAAAATTTCTATTCACAGTTCTTGTTCATTTTTAAGAGGTCTTCTTTACTTTCTTGCTGTTGAATTTTGCAGTTTCTTATATTCTGCATACAAATCATCAGATAGGTGATATATGATTTTCAGGAATTTTCTTCCATTCTGTAACTTGTCTTTTCATTTTCTGGACAGTGTCTTTTACAGAGCAAAACACTTTTTTGTCTGTGGATATATAGTCTCAAAAATTGAGAAAAAGCAATTATCTGAGCAAGTGAACAAGCAATTATGACATAGTCATTTAATTGACATCATACAAATATTAAAGTTTTTAAAGAAATGGAAATGCCCTAGAAAAATCATGATATAATAGTAAATTTAAAGAGCTCAAGGTTCAAAACTGTTTGTATGTTTATATTAAACTATATTCAAGAAATTGAACATAATATAATAATAATTATTGTCTATTTTATTTGGGTGATTTACTCTTTTTTTTTTGCAATAACATCCCTTCTTCCTTTCTTTCTTTCTTTCAACATCTTTATTGGAGTATAATTGCTTTACAATGGTGTGTTTGTTTCTGCTTCATAACAAAGTGAATCAGCTATACATATACATATATCCCCATATGTCCTCCCTCTTGCGTCTCCCTCCCACCCTCCCTATTCCACCCCTCTATGTGGTCACAAAGCACCAAGCTGATCTCCCTGTGCTATGCAGCTGCTTCCCACTAGCTATCTATTTTACATTTGGTAGTATATATAAGTCCATGCCACTCTCTCACTTCGTCCCAGCTTATAATATGTTTATTTTTAAAATTTTATATTGTGTCTGACTTTTATAGTCAGCCCAAACTTTAAACAAAAAAATTCCATGAGAATTCCACAAATTTAATTGCTATAGAGAAACTCAAGTTCACTGAATACAGGAATTCAGTCAGACTCATATTTTATTTTATTTTTAATTAATTAATTTATTTATTTTCTTGAAGTATAGTTGAATTACAATGCTGTATTAGTTTCTGTTGCACAGCAAAGAGATTCAGTTATATGAATACAGCTTTTTCATATTCTTTTCCACTATAGGTTATTATAAGATATTGAATATAGTTCTGTGCTATACAGTAAGACCTGTTGTTTATCTATTTTTATGTATAGTAGTTTGTATCTGCTAATCCCACACTCCTAATTTGTTCCTCCCCCACTTTTCCCCTTTGGTAACCATAAGTTTGTTTTCAATGTCTCTGAGTCTATTTCTGTTTGGTAAATAAGTTCATTTGTATCATATTTTAGATTCTGCATTAAGTCATATCATATGATATTTGTCTTTCTCTGACCTACTTCACTTAGTATAATAATTTCTAGGTCCATCCATGTTGCTGCAAATGACATTATTTCATTCTTTTTTATGGCTAAGTAATATTCCACTGTATATATATATATTTACCATATCTTCTTTATCCATTCATCTGTTGATGGACATTTCAGTTGCTTCCATGTCTTGGCTGTTGTAAATAGTGCTGCAATGAACATTGGGGTGCATGTTTCTTTCCGATTTAGAGTTTCCTCTGGATATATGTCCAGGAGTGGGATTGCTAGATCATATGGTAATTCTATTTTTAGTTTTTTAAGGACCCTCATACTGTTCTCCATAGTGGCTAAACCAATTTACATTCCCACCAACAGTTTAGAAGAAACATTTTCTCTCACTGGATGTAGCTCATCTCCTACTACATAAAAAGACTACTTTATAACCTGTGGAACATAGAATAAACCTTTGGAATCACCTATTCTAATGACCGTGTGACTGTACAGTCTAAAGACTCTTTGCCTCCTTTGACGGAAAACTCTCTCACTGTCCTCTCAAAGTCAGAACAAATTAAAAGAAAAGATAAGAAGATTGGAGGGAATAATTGGTGAATATGCAATGTTGCTATTGCCCTCTATAACAAAAGGGAAGCTACTTAACTCAAATTTGTCATAGTGCTGTTAAACTATGGTGCATGCATTATTCTTCAAAACAACATAAGCCCCTTGTAATCAGGATAGAGTTGAGAGAATATGGATAAATTCTAAACATGAGAATTTTTTTTAATGTGGTAGACTTGGCAAGGTTTACCATGCATTCCATCACTAGATATTGTCATGCATATCAAAAAAGTTTTTTCTTTTTTTTAGGTATCTGTTTACTCTTTTCTAATTAATTCATACTTAGAGCATCTGATTGATTACAGGAGACAAATTTCTAATTAATTCAGCCTACTCATAGAGACAAGTATTTTCAATTTCTAAAAAAGAAAAGAAATATTATTGATAGTTTTCTCAGCAATCAAGGTGGACCCAGTGTCATCATTTTACCACTACATGAAGTTGCCCTCTTCAGGATCATTGATGACCTCAGTGTTGCTAAATCCAATGTAAGTTTCATCAGCCACAATCTTATTTGACTTTTCAATGGTGTTTTATACCATATCTTCCTTTTTGAATATTCTTTCTCCTTGGTTTTAATGGACACTATCTTGCTATATTTTCCTCTCACCTTGCTGCATGTTCCTTCCCTGGATATTTTAGAGCTCCTTTTTTTTTTTTTTTTTTTTTTTAAATCACAAGTGGACTTCCTCATGTGTCAGCAGTTACTGGCCAGTCATATGGTATCTGGCTGGTCTCAGATGACCTCAAGTGAAGTAGGTCAAGTTGATTCTACTTGTCTCTTACATCCTTCCACCAGGCTAGTTCAGACTTATTGTAGTAGTGGCAGCAAGAATCCAAGAGAGGAAGTACAAACATGTTTTTAAGCATCTGCTTTTGTCAGGTCTTCCATTACTCCAAAGCCAAGTCACTTTGCCAAACTCAATGTGGGAGGGTACTCTATAAGTCATTAACTAGACTCTAATGCAATCTATTGACCCAATTCAACATGTCAAACTCACAGTTTATTGTCTACTGCCTACCTTCCCCTCCAATCTTAGCCTCCTCTATTATTCTCCACTTGGCTCACTTTCACCTAGTTGGTCATGCCATTCCTGACTTTTCTGTCTGTCCCAACTACCTGCATTCAATATATCACACATTTCTATTGATTCTACCTTATAATCATCTATTGAATTTGTCAAGTTTCTTCCATCTACACTGCCACTAATGTAAGTGAAATCTCTACCGTATTTTACTTCAATTACTTTAACAGTTTTCTAACTGGCCACTTTATCCTCAGACTAACCCCTGAAATCCAGAAACCATTAGAAACCACACAGATCTTTCTGAAATGTAAATATGATCAGGAGACAAAACAGCTGTAAATAAGCAGTTTCTCATTGCCCTTAGCATAAACTTAACTTCTTAATTTGACCTATGAGAACTTTCATGATCTGGTGCTTACATTTCCAGCTTTGTTTCTAGCCACTCTTATTCTCAAGTTCTTTGATCCAGTTATAATGAATTACTTTTAGTTGCCTGGATATAACACACACTTATTTGCACATATTAAGCATTTTGGCTAAAATGCACTTTTACATGACTGTTGGAAAAAAAAGAACTTTAGTTGTATTCTGCATGTAGAGCCAAGAAGTTACCTAGGATTTGAAATTTTCTCAACACACACAAGAAAGAAAATAATTTTACATACAGATAATTAATGATGTTCCAGTATTAATTGCCACACAAAACTTAACCCAAAATTAGTGGCATAATGGGGGGAGGGACTGATTGGGAGTTTGGGATTGACATGTACACACTGCTATATTTAAAACAGATAACCAACAAGGACCTACTGTATAGCACAGGGGACTCTGCTCAATACTCTGTAATAACCTAAATGGGAAAAGAATATGAAAAAGAATAGATACATGTATATGTATAACTGAATCTCTTTGCTGTACACCTGAAACTAACACAACATTGTTAATCAACTCTACTCCAATATGCTTAAAATAAAATTTAAAAAAGACAAAAAAATTAGTGGCATAAAATAATTATAATTTACTATGCTAAAAAATTCCTTGGGTGGGGTATTTGGATAGGGTACAGGAGAGATGGCTTAATTCTGCTCTGATACTTCAGATAAGAAGATTCAAATGCATGGGGTCATGCAAATGGCTGGAAACTAGAACAACTTAGAGGTTTCTTCATGTATATCATCTGGGACTTGAGCTCAAATGGCATGAAGGCTGGATTTAGCTGGTTCTGTTGATAAGGGCACTTCTTTATGGATTCTCAAAATGGTGTAGGCTTCTCACCCCATGGTAACTGAGTTTTAAGAGGGAGCATCCTAAAGAGAGTTTCCAGAGAGCAAGTTTCCAAAACAACCCAGCAGAAGCACATGGCCTTTTCTGACCAAACCTCAGAAGTGCTGAAGTATCATTTCCACTGTATTACATTGTTCTAAGAAATCACAAGCCCACACAGATTCAAAGGGAGGAGTGTAGACTCCAAGCCTTATTGAGAGAGAGGTCTAAAAATGTGTCATAGTTAAACAAACTGCAACAGTTTATTAAAGTTCATAAAATAAAAACTGGATTTCTTGCCATACACCACCAAAAAATAAAAGAAAGGAAAAAAAGAAAAAGAAAAATGCCCATTAAAATTTTATTTATTTGCTGAGTTCTTGCTTACTATAGGCCAAGGACCATATATGCCAGTTATTCCTCCTCTGTCAAAGTCTCAGCTTTGTATTGCTTTTTAGGAAGCCAACCATCATCATCACCCTCTAAGTCTAGGGAAGGTATCCTGTCTCTTGTGTTCCCTTTAACATCCTGTTCTGTCCTCATTATTTAAAATTAATAGTACTTCCCTGTTCCTCTCTAGGCCCTAAGTTCTGCAGTGACAGTTCAATTCCTTTAACTAGTAGTTATACAGATCCCTCTATTTGTAGAAGAACCAGGATTAAAAATCAGGTCTTGGTGGTGTTTCTGCCTTAATTTATGGCTTTCTATAGCGAAAGATCAATAAACATGTTGAGTTTTGACTTTATAGTCTCTTAAATCACTTATAAAAATATTTGTTTTGCAAACAAGTATACAAAATGTAATATAGTGTTTTGTTTTGTTCAATTGTGCTGTCTTAACTCAGTTTTGAAGTCCTGGCTAGAGACCGTTCAGTCTCTTTTCTTGACATGGAATATTATTCAGCCTTAAAAAGGAAAGAAATTCTGCCATTTACAAGTACATGGATGAATTTGTGGGACATTATGCTAAGTGAAATAAGCCAGACACAGAAAGACAAATCCTGTAGGATCTCAAATATATGTGAAATCTAAAAAAGGCAGACTCACAGAATCAGAGAGTAGAAGTGGTGGTAGCCAGAGTTTGGGGGGTAGGAAAAATAGAGGAGAAGTTGGTCAAAGGGTACAAACTCAGTTACACAATGAATAAGTTTTCAGGGTCTAGTGTATAGCATGGTGATTATAGTTAGTAATACTATATTGTATATTTGAAATTTGCTAAGAGAATAGGTCTTAAGTGTTCTTACCATACACACCCATACAAACTAACTAAAAAAAGTATCTGTTTTTACTTGGGAGCTAACAGATAGATACATATAAGCAGAAAAACATATTACTGTTCCAAAATAAAACATTTACTGGGTACCATTTATGTAACAGGTATAATCAGAGGTACTGGAGAGCACGGCCCTGACACCTACAGTTTACAGATGACCTGAAATCCCTGCTTAAATATATTTGATCCAAGCTTTGGTCACCTTATAAGTACTCTCCTCATGCACAAGCAAAGAAATTATCATGAGAACCATAAACATGTTACTACCACTGGATGACCAAGAGAAACTGTTAGGAAAAGAAAGGTGAAACTCCAGTGACCAAAACAACATGTTCATGATGCAGGACATCTACAATTCCATTTTCTAATCTCCAGTATATTAAACTGTACTTACTTCTCCAGCTTGAAAATATTGTTTGTTCTCACTTGTACTTTAAAAAAATGGTCCATTTAAATCTATTCCTTTTTTCTAAAGCAGTGAAATATTAAATCTGGAGAGGTGATTTTAAAAAGGCTGAAAACCATTGTTTTAGAAAATTAGCAGGGAGTGTCTGTTCCTCTCAAACATATGTAGGATCCAGAGTGAGCCTCCCCCAAATGTGCCACTTTTGCCTGAGAATTGTTTTGAACTAAAGGCAATTGAGACCTTGCAAATTCAAGAGAAACTACTGCTCCTCCCTTAAATATCAAAAAGAATTTAAATTGGAGATTTTTCCCATAAAAGAGTTATTGCCGGAGATAAATTTTATCTAAGAGGCTCCATCTATACTGCAGGGCAAACACCTAATTACTAAACATCTCTTCTTCCTATTGTCCTGTGAATGACCCTCCTGTCCTCAGAAGTCCCAGGGCCCCATTCCATGCCTTAGCTCAGGATGGCATATATACCTCATTTTGCCTTTTTATCTCTGAATAAAAAGGCAAAATGCATGTGGGTTTCCCATACACATGAAATTAAATTTGATTTTCTCCTGTTACTCTGTCTCAAGTCAATTTAATTCTTAGACCATCCAGAAGAACCTAGAAGGATAGAGGAAAGCTTTCTTCCTCACTGACACATACATGTTAAATATAATTTGTATTTTAAAAATGACTTTTGCTCCATCATTATGTATTATCAATTTTTCTATGATTAGCATTTGATTCACTCAATCTAGTATGAATTTATATTATTTTCTCATAAATGATATATAAATCAATATATAACAAGGTATTCACAAAACAAAAGGAAGAAAGAGAAAGAAAGAAAGAAAGAAAGGAAGGAAGAAAGGAAGGAAGGAAGGAAGGAAGGAAGGAAGGAAGGAAGGAAGGAAGGAAGGAAGGAAGGAAGAAAGGAAGGAAGAAAGAAAGAAGAAAGAAAGAAAGAAGAAAGAAAGAAAGAAAGAAAAGGAAAAGAATATGGGAGCGCTCATCTTTCCTGTTGATAAACAAAATATTTAAAATACTCCAGATGGTATTCAGTCGCAGAGTCATCCATTATGTCATAGCACATTACATTAAAAGATTATGACAATTTTTTTTAAGTAAGCAGAGAAACATACATACAAATGAAGAACTCGGAGAAAAAAATGGATTTAAATCTTTTGGGGGGGAAGTCATACAGAAAGGAGAAAAAAGCACACTGCTTTCACCATTGATTTTAAGCAGCTGCTGCCTGAGTGATTAGAGCATAGCCATTCCTTGAGCTGCAGATGAAAATTTCCATATGCAAACTGAGTGGTTGCAAATTCTTTCATTACTTTTACGGTTATTTTGTAACCTCAAGCTCATATTTTCTGATTGTCTGCACTATGGCTTTAGCCAAATGTCTGGGTTTACTGGAGGTAAAGTTCAGAAACAAAGAGGTCAAGGATTTACTGAGTGACTTAATAAAAACAAGGAGAGCTCCAGAGCACCCCTCCTTACACAGGGCTCAAGACTACTTCAAAGAAACAGGAAGGTGGGGGAAGGTCTGCACCCACATGCCAATTAGGTCTCACTTAAAATAACTCTATCTATTAATATCTTGAAAATGTCCCAAATTGTGATGCTAATTCCTAATTTGGTTTAATAATGTCCTCAGAAATACAAAGATGCTTTATTTGAGAGACAGAGTCCTATAAACTTGATGAAAGAATGGAAATCAACTCAAGAAGACATAAGAAAAATTGAGTCTTTCTCTACACTCACTTTCATCCACTATTTCTTGCATTCATTCATTCATTCATTTATTCAGCAAACATTATTTGGGGGGAAACTTGAAGCATGGTGGGCACTCATTATTAGTTATTGAACCGATAAATTAGTGAAAAGTAAATGCTTCAATGATATATTTACCTCTAGGGTGTTATTTCCTAGGTTTCATGGAAGCCATTTCTTAAACAAAAATTATCCTGTTAAATAAATCTACACAAAAATCCAAGTTTTGATAAGGATAAATTAATGATGACTATTTGCCTTAGGAAAAAAATTAATTGTACAAAATGATTCACTATAGGAATCATTTAAATGGTGGGCTGCTATTCTATGCAAAATAATAATTCATATAAAATGAAAAATAATTTTTCTTTGTGGCAGAATTTCCCTAGCCTTTTCCTCAGAAGGCCTATTCTGTTAATATTTAACTTCAGGTGAGCAAGAAATTTTACTCACTTAAGACAACCTGTTTGAATAACTGATCTTAAAAGGGTCCATCTTCTGAGGTCTTTGCTTTGCATCATGAGATGTATATAATTGCAGGCGGAGCAGGATTACTTAAAACAACAGAAGAGATTAAAGAGGCTTTGGGAGATAATATAGAGGATGAAGACAGTAAAGTGGGGAGAAAACAATGAAAGAGAACTAAATGCCTACAATGGGGATTTAATGCAATGAATTATGAGGCAAGTCGTTACTTCTCAGTCTTGTTTGTGAGAGGTTGGAAATTCTGGGAGATACAACTAAGATTTTAGTCTGCCCTCAGAGTGGATACAGGTGAGAGCAGATTGCTCCCAAAAGAACTCAATGTAAAATGCACACATAAACCATAGTTTATGCTCTGATCAGTTCATCAAATGTTATTAAACACCTACTAATGGCAGACATAGGGAGGTTCTACAAATATACAAATAGAAGAATCTCTGCCTTTGTAGAAATGACAAGCATAACAAAATCATGAACTAACCAAGTTTTGACAGTACGCAAATGTATCATACAAAGTTCTAGAAAAGTGTCTTTTTTAGAAGCAACTCAGACTTTCTGAGGAGATAAGAAAAAATCATAGAAGAGGTAACATTAAGTTCAGCCTCAGAAAAAGAATTGTAGAACTGACAAATTAAGGAAACAAAAAATAGAGAAATGGATAAGGTTCATGTAGGAAGGTTCTAAGAAGTGAAAGAGACAAACAGGAAAGAATGAGGGGATGAAAGGCTCCACAGAGTTGGAGAATGACAAGTGGGTATGCAAGCTTGAAGCACAGGATGCAAGCATCCAAATGTGAGGAGATGAGATCAAGTCAAACAGAAATAGAGTAATGAAGGTTTTATGTAGTGTGTGCTACAAAATCTTAACTTCAATTCTTCATGAAGAAGCATGATCATAGAATAAAATGAGTTCTGGGTAATGGGCTAAAACCTATGACCACATGAAGGGGAGAGTCTTGACAAATGTTCCCGCTCCAATGAATGAGGGAAAAAAGGAGTGTCGATTCTCCCACATTCACAACTCAGAGATTCCTATTAAAATTTAGCTGCTTTCTTGTAATTAGAAGAGTTGCTTCCTATTCATCAAACATTTACATGCTCAGAACTTCGCATATATATATCGTCATACACATCCATAGCACGATAGCCTGTAAAGGAACAAAGTACGGCAGTTCACAGTATAGAGGACTGTGTACTGCTGGATAGGAAGTGACTCTAAGGTACCTGAATGCAGCTTTGGAAAATTATTTAGTTTGCTTATTTTTATCTTCAAGGACCTAATTTAGGATGTTTATTTTTAGATTCTTTTTACTGTCATCTTAATGATCAGGCACTGTAGAAAGAAAAAATTATTCTGACACTTGTTAAAACAGTAATGACAACATTACTCAAGACTACCGCAATAGAGGAGAGAGATCAGGCTCAACTTTGAATACAAAGATATGTGGAAATTTATAGCCAAGGAGCAGAGTAAAATTACTAAGAGTAGACATCAAAGGTGGGGGATTCTTGCTAAGTGACCTGTCAGAATTCTTGCTAAAGAGAGGCCAGGACTTCTATATCACAGGTGGGGCATGAGGAATTTAATTAAATATTAGAGTGATCAGACATCAGTGGTGGGGGAATTCTCTATAAACTGACCTAGCCAGATTCTTGTTAAAATGGGGCCATACATGTCTAACAAAGACAGGATGACACAGAAAGTCAAGGTCAAGGCCTATTCAAAAAGAGGCCTCAGAAGAGCCTAACTAAAGTTTGGTCAAGGTCGAGCTGGATTGGGGTGAGCTATAGCAAGCTTTGCTCTGTCTGTTATGCAGATCTGGATAAGACACTCCAGATAAAATGAGATGAAATTCAAAAATCTGCTAAATTGCACACGGCCACTAGGGAGTGAAAAGCTTCTGTACATAACACATCTTTGATCTCATGTGTGTACTATTTGCGATCAAGCGAAGAAGACATCAGACACTTCAACATTTATGCCAAAACTATATAAATATTTTTTATCCTTTTCTTCTATATAAGGTTTTTTTCCTGCTTCTTTTTGTTTCTAAAGCTCATTTTCTAGTTAATATTAAACAATGCTTTATACAAAAAGATAAAAACAATTCTTTTTAAGTAGCTGTATTGCCTGTTAAGTTTCTGGAGGAAAGCTCACCTTTAGTTATCCACTCAAATTCAACTTATTAATACTTTCATGCTACACTGAATATACTTTCTTGCTTGGGTCCATAGACCACTTTTAAAGAAAAAAGTTAATAAATTCTAAAAGTAGAAATTTATCAGACTGTATTCTTCATAACACAGTTTTAAACAAAACCCACCAAAAAAGCACAGAGCAGTGACAAAGTCCATATGCATGTTTTTAGATATGCTTTGTACATTCCTCCATTCTCTGCAAAAATTTTAATTTTTTAAGTTTATCTGGGTATCTTCTTCCAAATTAGCACTTAGATGTCTTTAAAAGCAATCCCACCAAGGGGAGGAAAGTTGGGGGGGGGATGAACTGGGAGATTGGGATTGACATATATACACTAATATGTATAAGATGGATAACTAATAAGAACCTGCTTATTAAAAATAAAATAAAATAAAAATTTTTTTAAAAAGCAATCCCAAATAATTAACAGAAAACACAATCAGAGGCATAGGGACTTTGTGGTCACTCTCACAAACATAAAAACAGTCTTTTAAGTAAATACTATTTAAGTATTTTTTAGTATTTAAGTAAATACTAAGTTGCAAAAAAAATTTTTAATGCAATGAAAGATGATTTTAATATACTGGAACAAAAATCTTAAATAATCAATAAACATCAAACATGGCCAAATTGTTTTATATTTTGCATGCTAGAGTTAAGGGAAAATGAATAATAAACTAAGCACCCAGCTAAATAATTTAAATAACTATAATAATCCAAAGGAAGCCATGAGGAAGTATATAATGAACATAAAAGCACACAGACTTGTCAAACTTCCCTGCAATGTCTTCAAATTACATCAAACAGAAGGTGTCACCTTCTTGGCATTATATTTCAAAGTAACCAAATTCTGGACAAAATCCTGACAAAGTGATTATAACATTCATTGAAAAGACCAAACACCTGTTTTTTGAAATACATTCTCTTTCCTTAGCTCCAATGATATAATGTTCTCCTCATTTTTCTCCACATCTTATCATATTTTCTTTGGTTTTAAACATTGGAGTTCCTCATGTACATGTACTAGGTCATTTCCAGACTCACTATTCAGTTCATAGAAAATATCCTTTAAGTCATGCTTTAATATATTTCTAAAATCCTATGAATTGCTAATGCATTCTTCACTGAGACCTCTTGTATGTGCCAACACTATATTCCAGTCTGCTCAATGACTCCACAAGCACATCATAAAAGCTTGTTAAACCAATGAGTCCAAAATTGAATTCATCTATTTCCCAATAGCTGCTTGAATATGGTTCCTTATCTCAATTAGCGGACATTTGTTACTATTCAAAATATTCATTGGACCAAATGTCCTGCAAGGCCTTATCTCTGTAGAGTTTACCATAATGCCATCCAGTTTCACAAAGGATCCCACATCACTCTGGCCACCTTCCTCTCATTCAACCTCATTGGAAAATTCAACATCAAAGCATTTGGTTTCACCTCCTGATTATATTTTAAATTTATCCAATTCTCTTCATTTCTTCCACCAATTTAGGCCAAGTCACTATTATCTTTCACCTGAACTCTTCCATACCCTTCTGACTGACCTGTCTCTTTCAGTTTTCTTCTTCTTCCAAATAATTCTTCATGCCACATACCAAAGTGAGATCAGCCTCCTCTAAGACTCTCACATTACTTTAAGGGAAATAGCAAAATTCTTAACTTGGCCTGTATGGCTCTGTGTGGTCCATCTACCACCACTCTCTACTATTTTGTCTTAAACTGTGTGTCCATACTATCTGTTGTAGCTACACTAGCCTTTAATCAGTGCTTAAACAACCCACATACGCTTCCATTGCATGGCCATTGCCTCAGTTAGGTTTTCTCCAAATTCTTGTCTAGGAGTTTTATAGTTTTGGGTTTACATTTAGGTCTATGATCCATTTTGAGTTAGTTTTTGTAAAATGCTAATTTTATCAAAGGAATAGAGAAAAAGAACTTCCCAATAGATGATGTGGCAAAAAAATGAACTGAATATTAATAAAGAGAAAATAGACCTATTAAACATACAGAAAGATATTCAATATAATAAATAAAAACTTTAAGGAACAAAGCATATAACATTTTTTACCCATGAAATTATTATAATGTCAGAAAAATCAGAAAACCCCATGTTGATGGATGTATGGTGAAAGGAGCACTCTGTTACTACTATTTGGAAAGTCAGTTTTTAGTACAATGGAGAAAAGACAGCCTCTTCCATAAGTGGTGCTGGGAAAACTGGACAGCTACATGTAAAAAAAGGAAATTAGAACACTCCCTAACACCATACACAAAAATAAACTCAAAGTGGATTACCTAAATGTAAGGCCAGACACTATAAAACTCTTAGAGGAAAACATAGGCAGAACACTCTATGACATACATCACAGCAAGATCCTTTTTGACCCTCCTCCTAGAGAAATGGAAATAAAAACAAAAATAAACAAATAGGACCTAATGAAACTTAAAAGCTTTTGCACAGCAAAGGAAACCATAAACAAGACGAAAAGACAACCCTCAGAATGGGACAAAAAATTTGCACATGAGGCAACTGACAAAGGATTAATCTCCAAAATTGACAAGCAGCTCATGCAGCTCAATATCAAAAATACAAACAACCCAATCCAAAAATGGGCAGAACACCTAAATAGACATTTCTCCAAAGAAGATATACAGATTGCTAACAAACACATGAAAGGATGCTCAACATCACTAATCATTAGAGAAATGCAAATCAAAACTACAATGAGATATCACCTCACACCAGTCAGAATGGCCATCATCAAAAAATCTACAAACAATAAATACTGGAGAGGGTGTGGAGAAAAGGGAACCCTCTTGCACTGTTGGTGGGAATGTAAATTGATACAGCCACTATGGAGAACAGTATGGAGGTTTCTTAAAAAACTAAACATAGAACTACCATATGACCCAGCAATCCCACTACTGGGCATATACCCTGAGAAAACCATAATTCAAAATAGTCATGTACCACAATGTTCATTGCAGCACTATTTACAATAGCCAGGACATGGAAGCAACCTAAATATCCATCGACAGATGAATAGATAAAGAAAATGTGGCACATATATACAATGGAATATTACTCAGCCATAAAAAGAAATGAAATTGAGTTATTTGTAGTGAGGTGGATGGACCTAGAGTCTGTCATACAGAGTGAAGTAAGTCAGAAAGAGAAAAACAAATACTGTATGCTAACACATATATATGGAATCTAAAAAAAAAAAAAAAAGGTTCTGAAGAACCTAGGGACAGGACAGGAATAAAGATGCAGACATAGAGAATGGACTTGAGGACACGGGGAGGGGGAAGGGTAAGCTGGGACGAAGTGAGAGAGTGGAATGGACATATATAGCCTACCAAATGTAAAATAGATATCTAATGGGAAGCAGCCGCATGGCACAGGGAGATCAGCTCAGTGCTTTGTGTCCACCTAGAGGGGTGGGATAGGGAGGGTGGGAGGGAGGCTCAAGAGGGAGGAGTTATGGGGATATATGTATATTTATAGCTAATTCACTTTGTTATAAAGCAGAAACTAACACACCATTGTAAAGCAATTATACTCCAATAAAGATGTTAAAAAAAAAGTCTTAAAATATACACTCCCATTCATTCAACAATTCCAGTCCTGGAAATCCCTCCTGAATGATCCTATATACTGAAATAGATAAATGCTTGAATTTATTTTTCAAAGTGGTATTTAAAATACAGAATTTGGAAACAACTTAGATACTCAATAATAGGGAACTGACTTTTTAAATTATCACATATTCTAACAGGGAAGTGACTTAAGTTATGACATAGTCATATAATAAATACATATTTTAAAATAAATAAAAATTTAGTCTTTATTTTCAAGTAATAAATAGGAGAAATTCCTACATTTAATCTAAATGCAAAAGCAGAATGAAAAATTATTTAAATCATATGATTGCCTCTAAGCCATCATCACTAAATCCATCACCCACATGAACATCTTTATGCCATACATTCTTTAAGTACAACAAAACTGCTAGTGTTTGCATTGGATTCAAAAATTAGATATGGTTTTATTTTTATTTATACAAATTCCAGAAAATTGAGAGGCATTTCCTCTCTTTCTCATGGAAAACAGTATATTCTGGATCATCATGTACTTGAATTTAGTATGTGGCAAGTATTTCTAAGATTCTATCCAAAAAAGTCTTTCAGTTACTAAAAATATAAAAGGACATCACTTTAGTTTGTATCAGTTAGAAAGTGGTCTCACATGAGAAAATAATGTTAATTTCAACTTAGTAATGAAAGATCTAGGGACATTTATCATAATTTATAGATGATAATATTAACAGCTAAAATGTGTTGAGACAATTGTGTTACGTTCCTTACATGCATTTCTTCATTGAATCTGCACACAACCACAAGAGATAAAATACTATTATAATCCCTCTATTATTAGTGAGGTCACTGAGTCACAGAGAAATTAGGTAATGTATACAGGGTCACAAAAATGGCTATTGAAATAAATACCCATGACACATTGAAAGCATTCAGTTTTCAGAACAAATATATCTATAAACTTTTTAGTTTATATTTCTTCATAAATGATGTACTAACAATCATCAACATCCCTTTTGAACAGATGAATATTCTTGGATGTATTTCTGCATTGAGTGCCAAAACTGGGACTGCAAACAGATTTCCTGACTCCTGGTCCTGTAGTTTACTCACTAGGCTCTGATGAGCTGGATAAGCTCTCCTGCAAACTAAGATGAATCCTGCTACGTTGCACAGCTGGTACTCAAAAATGTCACTGTTGATTAGATATTTTTAGTCATTTAATTTTTGCTCTATAAGCTAGATTTCACTTCTCCTTCATGACTGACACATATTGTTTCTGTCTTTTTCTTCTGTCTATATTTTTCTTTAGGAGATTCATTATAAGAAACATGATATGTTATTTTTAATAATACATCATCTGCAGAAGGAAAGCAGTGAGAATAAAGGTAGAGTCTTACCCACTAAAAATATTGCTTTAGTTAACTTATCCCAATTTGAGTTAATTTTGTAAAATGTTTGCTCCAAGCTTAAAAAAAAGAAAAACCCTAAATCTGAAGTCTAAGTAGCAATGTAGAATAAAAGCATTATAACTTAATAGATTCATATAGGAAAATGTGAAGAAAACTCCAAAACCTTACAAGGGAATATTCTGTTTTTTCAACAAATATCTGGACACTTATTATGTGCCAAAAGTCATAGCTGAGAGTCTCACTTGTGGGAATATATGATGCTTTGGGTAAGAAGAGGGCACAATTTGGATTCATATATCAATTTTATTAAAAAGGAAGAAAATACTCATTTCAATACCATAATACTAAACTCAATATGCATCATACTATGAAACAGGATACGTTTTATAAGTAAATATGACTAAAGAAGTTGAAATAAATTGAATAAAATTTATATTCTCTTGATTTGATTCTCACTTTTTCATACAATGTACATTTTCAATGTACATTTCAATATACACTGTTTGGTATGAAATAATTAATAATAACCAGTAAATTTTCAGAAAATATTTATAACTGTCAGAAACACTACTCTCAGCTAATCATTTTCATTTTTATATATAACCTTAGTCACTTTTACGATTTAAAAGAATGCTCATTGTAAACAAGTCAAATAATATATAAACCTTTAATATGAAAACCATATCTTGATACCAGAGTAAAATCACTTTATATACTATCACATGCATATGTACGTTTATTTCCATGAATAACACATATATATATATGCACATAAACATTTATAGTATATGACAGACACTGAACTAAGGATTTACATTTATTATCTAATTTAATCTTCACAATATTACAAAAACCCTGTGAGCTAGGAAACTGTGACAATATCCACAGAGTTCTCCACAATCTTTAAAAATTTAACAGAAATAAGGGATAACTGAGGCAATGTAACCTCATAATTTTATAATTTATTTAACAAAGTAGTCTATTCAATTTATATATATATGTATATATATACATATGAAGGTTTTGATAACTAAAATCTCCATTTAAAAAGGCTAGGGAATCTATAGATGAGGGTCATCCCTCATCACCCTTTAGTTCAGCTCACAAATTACATGAAACACTTCAATGAACTTTATTATACTGCTGTACTGAGCAGGTAAAAATGGAAAAATGCTTATTATGCTTTATGAAATAAAAAGAAACTTCTGTTGCATTTTCCTACCTCTTTCAATATGATTTGTAATCCTTGATATTCATCTGATATTTCTGTCCTCATGATAATCATAAGCAAAAAGTAAATGACTGCTTGTTTTAGCTGCTGAAATTTCAGTGTGAAGCAGCAGAATGATGTGGAACTAGATATTCTAACATTCCTCAATGAAACGCCTGAATTTGTGTTTCTATTTACATCAAGGAAGTATCTTTTCACGGAAAGCATTGGCTCTTCCAGCTCCACCCCTACCAAAAGTCACCTACACCAAATTAAATATGTGCGAAGTCTTCCCTTTTAAATCGAAATGAAACCAAGCTAGATCCCATGGCTATTACTCTTTAACTCAAGTAATTATATACTTTCATTGGCCTCTGACTAGTGTTGGACTCAGGGCAGTTCAGAGTGGAAATGAGTCTCATTAATTCCCATTTCTACGGTTTGCTCCAAAAACTGTGGGATGGCAACATTTTTTTCCCCCGCTATTAACTAAAGCAAATCATACAGAGACTCCAATCTATTTTGCCATTTAAATGATCTACTATTGCCAGAATAAATGTATTAGAGAAACATTAGTCAGTTATATTCAGCATCACCACCTAATCTTGCTACACACCCCAGACAAATGGATTCTTATTCCCTCTGGCTGGGTAGCAGAACAATCTTCAACAATTGGGACCATTGCTACTCAGTCCTTCTTTTAGTCTCATTTCACTTTGCATTGAACATTTAGTACTTAAGAATAAGGTCCTCTGAGCTACTGTTGCCAGAGAAATGTTTCATGATGTTACATAGGAAGTGTTAAGTTTGATTCATTTTATCTCACTGCATGTTATATATCGCATTGACCAGTAGAAGTATATGAACTACGTATGTAATTTTCCATTTCCTAGTAGCCGCATTAAAGAAAGTAAAAGGGAAGAGGTGAAATTAATTTTAATAATAATTTTTATTTAACCCAATGTATCCAAAATATTAACATTTCAACATGTAATCAATATAAAAACTGTTAATGAGATATTTATATTCATTTTTATACTAAGTCTTTGAAATCTGATACTTATTTTTCACTTACAGCACATCTCAATTAAGACCAGTCACATTTCAAATATTCAAAAGCCACATACGGCTAGTGGCTGCCATGTTAGACAATGTGTCTGTCTGTCTATCTATCTATCTACCTATCATCTATATCACCTTAAGCCCTCTCTAGAACAGGATAAAACAACTATTTAAAGTATAAAAAAAAAAAAAAGAAACAATAGCTAATATTTGTGTGGCAGGTAACAGTTTGCTAAATATTCTAATATATACAAATATATTTGATTTGCAAATTAGCACCATTGTTTTTTGGGTATATCATAGCAATTCCTAAGGTAGAAAGTGTGATATATGTATACAGGAGAAAATTAAAGTTTATTTAGACCTAAAATTGACAGTAGCTATTTCTCCATTGAAAGATGAATTACATTATACATAATTTATATAATTAGAAGGTAAATAAGTCTTTATACCAGCTTCACCCCTTAGAAAGACATAAAAATATAATTCCAAAAAACTACTAGAGCTCTACAATGAATTTGGTGAAGTTGCAGGACACAAAATTAATATACAGAAATTTGTTGCATTCTATACATGAATAACAAACTATCAGAGAAACGAAGGAAACAATCCCATTTACAATCACATCAAAAAGGATAAAATATCTCGGAATAAACCTACCGAAGAACGTAAAAGACCTGTACTCAGAAAACTATAAGACGCTGATGAAAGAAATCAAAGATGACACAAACAGATGGAAAGATATACTATGTTCTTGGATTGGAAGAATCAATATTGTCAAAAGGACTATACTATCCAAGGCAAGCTACAGAGTCAATGCAATCTCTATCAAAATACCAAGCGGATTTTTCACAGAACTAGAACAAATAATTTAAAAATTTGTATGGAAACACAAAATACCCCGAATAGCCAAAACAATCTTGAGAAAGAAGAACGGAACTGGAGAAATCATGCTGCCTAACTTCAGACTATACTACAAAGCTACAGTCATCAAAGCAGTATGGTACTGGCATAAAAAGAGACACATAGATCAATGGAACAGAATAGAGAGCACAGAAAACAACACATGCACTTATGGTCAATTAATCTACAACAAAGGATGCAAATGTATAAAATGGGGGAAAGACAGTCTCTTCAATAAGTGGTGCTGGGAAAACTGAACAGCTACATGTAAAAAAATGGAATTAGAACATTCTCTAACAACATATACAAAAATAAACTCAAAATTGATTAAAGAATTAAATGTAAGACCAGTAATCATAAACCTAACCATAAAACTCCTAGAAGAAAACATAGAGAGTTATCCTAGAAGAACACTCTCTGACATAAATTGTAGCAGTATTTTTTTGTATCTCTCTCTTAAGCAAAGGAAATAAAGCAAAGATAAACAAATGGGACCTAATTAAACTTAAAAGCTTTTGCACAGCAAAGGAAACCATCAACAAACAAAAAGACAACTTGCTGAATAGGAGAAAATATTTGCAAATGATATGACCGATAAGGGGTTAATATCCAAAACATACAAACAGTTCATACAACGCAACATCAAAAAAAAAAAAAATTTAAAAATGGCAGAAGACCTGAATAGACATTTTTCCAAGGAAGACATACAGATGGCCAACTGGCACATGAGAAGATGCTGAACATCATTAATCATCAAAGAAATGCAAATTAAAACCACAATGAGATATATCACCTCACACCTGTCAGAATGGCTATCATCAGAAAGACCACAAACAAATATTGGTGAGGACGCGGAGAAAAGGGAACACTCATGAACTGTTGCTGGGAATGTAAATTGGTGCAGCCACTGTGGAAAACAGTATGGAGGTTTCTCAAAAAACTAAAAATAGAACTATCATATAACCCAGCAATTTCACTCCTGGGTATATATCTGAGAAAATATGATAACACTAAATTGAGAAGACACACAAACCCTGACGTTCCTAGCAGCATTATTTACAATTGCCAAGATATGGAAGCAACTAAGTGTCCATCAACAGATGAATGGAGAAAAAGATGGTATGTATATGTTTGTGTGTGTGTGTACAAAATAGAATACTACTCAGCCATAAAAAAGAATGAAATTTTGCCATTTTCAAAACATGAATGGAATGGACTTGGAGGGTATTATGCTAAGTGAAATAAGTTAGAGAAAGACAAATACTGTATGATATCACTTATATGTGGAACCTAAAAAGTAAAACAAACTAATGAAATATAACAAAAAAGAAACAAGACTCACAGATATAGAAAACAAACTAGTGGTTACCAGTAGGGGGAGGGGCAATATAGGGGTAGGGGAGTAAGAGGTACAAAATACTATGTATAAAATAAATAAGCTGCAAGGATATAATGTAAAACACAGGGAATATAGCCAATATTTTATAATAACTATATATGGAATATAACCTTTAAAAATTGTGCATTACTATGTTGTACACCTGAAATTTATACAATATTGTACATCAACTAAATCTCAATAAAAAATAATAATAATTACAAAAAATTACAATTCCAAGTTGATGCCTCTTTGTTCACCAAGGCATAGAAAGAAGTTCTGGATCATGCCCATAAACCCAGTTAAGTCTGGAGACTGGAGTTGGAGAGGGATGGCTTGTTCTACATCAGAATGTGTGTTGTGGTTAGTTTGGTTGATTGATGGTGGGTGTTATTGCTCAATAGAAGGGGCAGGTGCCATAGGCATGACCAGAGGGCAAAGCTCATTTTGGCAAAAATATCCAAGGGGATTCTCAGAACCAGACCTCTTAGTCTTCTGTTCCTTGCCTTATTAATAAAAATAGGGGCTTCCCTGGTGGCACAGTGGTTAAGAATCAGCCTGCCAATGCAGGGGACACAGCTTCGAGCCCTGGCCTAGGAAGATCCCACATGCCACGGAACAACTAAGTCCGTGCACCACAACTACTAAGCCTGCGCCCTAGAGCCGGAGCTCCGCAACAAGGGAGGCCATGGCAATGAGAAGCCAGTGCACCGCAGCAAAGAGTAGTCCCTGCTTGCCTCAACTAGAGAAAAGCCCAGGTGCAGCAACAGAGACCCAGTGCAGCCAAAAATAAATAAATTAAAAAAAAAAAAAAGCAGAGCCTTAAAATAATAATAATAATAAAATAAATAAATAAAAATAACCTCTCACTACTTTCACAAGAACTAACAAGTCCATATTGTTTCATTTTTTAAAATTCTCAATTCTTATTAGACTATCTCTGTATATTACTTGCCACATATCTTTCTGCCTTTTTCCTCACCCATTTTTCTGGCCTTATTTTTGAATTGTTTTCTTTAGTCAAAGAGAATTCTGGTGTTAATAGGCTTCACTAACGATTGCCCACTACTACATTGTTTAAAATTATAATCTATTACATGAACTGCTGTAAGTTTTATTTGGTTTGGTTGTTGTTTTAAGTATCCAACCTTGGAGCAATTCTTCATCTAAACAAAAATAGAGTATTTTCATAAAAAAACAGCAATAATTGTATAGTTGCTCAACTCCTAGGAAATAGAATATTTTCATTAAAAAACAGCAATAAATGTATAGTTGCTCAACTCCTAGGCTACCAGTCTCATAAAAGTCTCACTAATATGCTTACTTCATCCTTTCCTTTTATTTATTTTTAATTCTAGCTCTCTGTTATCACTGCCTTGAGCTCTGCTTTCAATATGGGAACTATAGAGATGCAATGATCCAAAACAAAACAAAAAAAGTTGCCATTTGCTATTTCTTTAGCCTGGGTTCCTCATTCTCATTTCCCTGTGGTTATTTAGCAACCATAAGACAGGTTTTTGAGAGCAGGCAAGGGTGGCAAGCTCTATAAAGGAACAGGTAGATTTCAGAATGATCTTGCTGGGTTTTATACCACATTAGAGCTGACCAGGATTGGAGTCTTTTCCCTGGTACCTTATTTTTGAAGGTATGGTGGCATGTAGGATTCCACTTGGTTATTGATCAACCTCTTGAGAAACCATGCTAATTGTAGCAAAAACACAGCTGTTGGCAAAGAAACACATACTGGCTCTGTGGGATTAGGACATAATTTTAGATTAGAACCTAAAGTGGAGGCCACACTTTCCAGGGATGAAACAAAGCAATCTCTTGGGGGAAATACAAAGAATATTAAAATTTAAGATTTAAAAAAATCTAAAATTAAAACAAGACTGATGTATTTAATATAAAAGATGACATATTGTATATATTTAATTTATAAACAAATATAAATATATTAAGGACGCCAGTTCAAAAATGTTCAAATGATGGGTTTGTGACTTATCAAAAATCTTGGAAACCACTGGTTTTAAAGCTTATCCTTCTAACTGGATACTGTTAGTTAATACCAACCATAAAAACTGCTGAATTTTTAGTAGTTGGGAAAATTCAAGGCCAGTCCAATGGAATAGACAAAATGCACCCAAATTTTCAAAGAGGTGAACAAGTGAATGGAAATACTCTTTAGGACTGTCTCTAGTTTGGGATAAATGCTTCATTTAGCTATTTATTACTTTCCTATAAACATATGACTGAGCTGTCTAAAGCATTAGCAATTCTTTGGCTTCACAAAATTAAGTCAAAATAAAACTTGGAGTAATATTTAAAGAAATACAAAGAGCCAGAGCTGTTACATAATCCAGTCTCAATTAAATCAACTACTAATCTTTGACTCATTATACTTTGCTTTTTTTCCCTGTACTTTGGAAATCTTTTCTTTCTCTCACTGCTAAGCTTTTGAAACGCTCTAGACTTTTACTTTCCACAGTTTCCTAAAAGGCATTTTGTTTCTGATTAAAGAAGGTTCTTATAATTCCTTCTACTTCCATTATTAGATAAAAGTCATTGATGTCATAATTAAGGTGAACTGGTGTCTTCATCAATAAGCAGATCTTCTCCTACTGTGGTGATGTTTTGCTAATCTCTTGGGTGGCAATACGCTAACTACCTTTGTAAGAAATAGATCCCTTGATCTTTCTTATTCGAGATCCAGGAACTAGAAAAGATAATTGGCTCATATCACCCTATGTCATGAAAAACTAATATAATTTGTGATAAAATTCTAGTCCTGAAGAAGAATATTAAGCCACCAAAACACTTCTTTATTTTTATTAAAGAAAATCACATATGTGACAATGCAATAGTATACAAAGACTTATAATGAAACATTGGTTTGATGGTTTTTAAGTTTTATAATGTTAATGACATCATACTATGTGTACGATGTTTTCAACTAACCATTAGGTTTCTAAGATTCATCCTGGTTGATGTGTGAAGCTGTTGTTCATTATTTCACTGATGAATAGTATTTCATTGTGTTAGAATACAACAATTTATTTGGCTACTCTTCCTGTCAATGGGTATTTTAGTGGTTTACAGGTTGTTTGTTTTGTTATTAATAGCAATGTATCATGAACATTTCTTCCTGTGTTTTTCATTCACACATGGAACCGTTTCCCTAGGCAGTGTAGTAACTTTCAAACCTTTTAGACCACAATCCACAATAAAGTACAGTTTACATTTTAACACAGATTGTATATATGGGCACGCATACAAATAAAACTGAAGCAAGTTTCTACAAATAAGCTTACTACTTAAAAGGCATTCTAATATCTTCTATTATATTTCCATATTATATACATATAATTCTATACATTATTTTATAGTCTATTTTTGTTCTATTTAATTTAAAAATGCTTGTAAGATCAGTGAAATCGAGACCCACAGTTTAAAAATATAGCACCAGGTTATATACCTGGTAGTAAAAATGCTCAGTTTTAAAATAAGCACCTCTCCAATCTTATAAGATGACAACAATTATTTTCAAAATGTGATTGAATCAAATCCAAATTCACCACTACCATGAAACAGTTCATACTGTTCCACATCCTGGAGACACTTGATACTATAAGACTTTTTTTTTAAACCAGTATAGATGACATAAAATAGTATCTCATTGATATTTTTATTTTCATTCTCCTGATTAATGAGAAGTTGAACATCATTTCATCTTTTCATCTTCTTTGAAATGCTATTTGAATTTTTAATGTGATTTCTAGTAGCTTTGCTTTATATAGTGACTTGTGAGAAGGTCTGAGACATACTTGGTACTAATTCTATCCTAACTATATACATGTTCCATGTCTTATCTCAGTTTGGGTCCATGCTTGTTCAAAATCCCCTACCTCTTCTCTGTCAAGTCGAATCCAACCTTTCTTAATATGATGCCACAGTTCTATTTCAGTTTAGAATATTAAAGAGAAAAAAAAAAAAAAAAAGACTACCTGGACCCTCTCAAATTGAAAGCATTTCTCTAAAACTGTATATCAAAACACTCCAAACTTTCTATATTTCACTTTTTTAGTTGCACCTCCTTTAAAATGCTTGAACTATAAAATATCTCTATGACTATTAAATTTGATGACGTGATAACAAAATACAATTTAAATACTGATTTCACCATACTATAGCACATAAAAATATGAATGAGTGCTGGTCCCCTCTAAACAAGATTTTATGATGATACAATGAAAGTATCTGTGGTCCTTTAATCACTTCATACTATATTTTAGGACATTTTTGCTGATCTCTGAAACTCACTTCCTTTCCAGGTGCAGAATAATGAACTAAAGAAGTTACACTACTGCTATTTAAACTTTCACTGAACTGGACATAATAGAATATAATTTTCTTTCAAATCTCAATTATAAATCCCCCAGAATATCCCCAATAATCAGCTCAGGCTAAGATAAGGAAATGCTAAGAACATTTACCTCATAAATTTGAGCTTCAAAGGGTTATCTTGAACTCTTTCACTGTCACAGAAGTATCCAAGCAAAGGTCAGGCTCTCATTAAAGCTTATCTGAAGCCAGAGTTATATGTTATGGTTTATTGCCTCAAGTACCAATTAATACAGGATTAAAGAAATGAAAAACCAGTGATTCATACCTTTGCAGGCGAACCCTCATACTTCAGCATAAAGCTGAAATATTAATTGTCATTTTAGTCATGTAGTATTTTATTAGGCACTTAACTCTGTAAGCTTTATCAAAAGATATATAACATTTATTTTTAACAAAATGCAGAGGAGATTTGGGCAACATTTACTCAAAATCTAATAAAGAAAAATCTTAGAGGTATTTTCTAACCAGCAGCTTAAACGTGGACATCAATTATTAATGAGGTTGAAATGCTTAATAATAGGGGACTAGAAAGAGGCTATAAAGTATTGCTGAAATATCACCATGATATCAAGGGTGATTATCTTCTTAGGAGGCATACAGAAAACAATAAAAAGCATAATTGCACACTACAGCATTAACGAATTTTGCCTGCAAGGCTGTTGATGGTGGGGAGAAGTGAAAGAGAGAATGATTAAAGACCAGGGGAGCGTGTAGAGAGGTGTTCTTCCCCCATTTCATTACTGTTATTTTATGTAACCTGGACACTTTCTCACCCTTCTTGTAGATAAATGGTAAACCATTATTACTAATAATCTCCTTCAAACACTCTCAGGTGCCTTTTATGTGTATACTGGTTCCATGATCAGCATTTGCTCCATATTACCAAGGACCCTGAACAAGTGCCCTCCAGCAGGCTAAACTCCTTATGCCTTTGCTCCTGGAGATCCCTAACCTCTGCATCCTGCTCTCATCATTATCTGTCACACTTGGAACTAAAAGCATACACACCATGTCTGCTTCTAGAAAATGAACTGTCCCTCCAAATATTTAACATCATTAAAGCAACTGAGTCTGCACATGAACTCGGAGGTAAAATTAAAAGAAAAATTCCCTGTGAACAGCAAGCAAACAAGGTTTTAGGAAGAAAATTATCCTTGATAAATTGAGTCCCCTTGGGATGTGCATAGATAAAGATGGGTTCTCACGTTATTACGGTCATTGAAGAGGCAGCTAAACTCATAAGCCTCTGAGGCCTTTTTGTGACTGAGATACTATTGCCCATTTTTGGAAATCCAATTTTGTAAAGACCTTTGCATTGGTACTAGCTTAAAATCTAGTGTACTTTGTCTGTTTTAATAAGGAATATATAGTTGAAAGTTGACGTCTTCTCTCTATTGCTTTACACAACAGAAACATTTGCCACAATAATTTGTCCATGTGTGATTGTACTGCTCAGCTGCTTCTCACTCTCAGTCTTTCCTTTTCCATCACCCTTTGCAGGCAAGCACAATGAACCCATCCTGGGCTAAAATGAGATAAATAAGGTAACGCAAAAAGTATCTAATATCTTTTCTGTAGGGATTAACAAACTCATTTCCTCAGTGTTCAGACCACATAATTTGTCTGAACACATAGGGACACACCCTAACTGTTAAGGATTTCATGGACCTGGTAAAAATCAAACATTTTATATATATTATCAATTTACCTCTAAATTCTCTGAGAATATTAAGTCTCTCTGCTCTGAAATAGAAAGGCTGATTTTTGCTGACATTTTCAAGTTGGAGATGAGTGAAACAGCACCATAGCTTAAATAGATAGCCATGGTGTAAATATAAATAATGTAAAGAACACTAAGCTTTTATCCAGTAAAGTCTGGAATTCAAGTTTTGCCTTTAATACTTACCAATTCTAGGTCCAATAACCTTACTTTCTTTTTCCTCATCTGTAAGGTAGGAATAACAGTGTCTGCCAACGTAACAGAAATGTTATTAGAACTATGTGAAGACATTTAAAAAGATTAAGAATGGTGCTCACAGTGATGATGATGATGATGATGATTTTTTCCACTGAATCACTGCCTGGACAGAGTACTGTGTGTTGCCATTGTTGTGGCCATTGTTCTTTTTTTTTTCCACACTAATTTCATGATGGAAAAGAAAAAATAGTTTTCAGGGCAAAGATTGGGTTTGATTGGATTAATCTGAAAACTAAAAATGCTGCCACCAATGTCTCCTCCCACTTTGGGGTTACACTGATTTCCAGCATTCTATCCTCATTTCCTCTCCAACTTCAAATTTCGAAAATTCCTGCTTTCTAACCACAACTTTCTCTACTTCATCCTCACTCTCACAAAACCTATTGTTGGGCCTCTTTAAAATCTATCAATCCTTGGGTTTCTAAAATTGTTATTCCATAGTATCACTCTCTGGATTCACTTGCATCCGCATCTATTGAAAACACTACCTTACTCCCTTGACCTGCCACTACTCCGTCAGCTAGTCACATTTTCTTGTCAAACCAACTTCTGTTTTGTGTTTGATTGTTTGGTTTTGGTTTTCTTATTATGGTTACTGCTAGAGAAATTGCTCAGAGGTGCTGACTGACTGTTACCAATTTAGGTTTTCTAGACTTCTTTGTGTCTTTAAAGTCGTCTGATAGTAATCCTTTGACGTTTGGGTCATTTCTATCAGCCATCACATACATTCAGTACAGAGTGATTCCAAACTTTTACCATTCTCTTAAGGTTTCTTTGATCAACTCCAACCCATTGCCTTGAGCAAATGATCTACCTTCTTATTACATCATGAACATGGAGGAACCAAATAGAAATATTCTCTAATGTCTTTCCTTCCCACTCTCAATGAAGGGTCTCAGTTCTTTTCTCCTGCCTTAGAAGTAAAGAAACCAACCTCTTTGAAGTGTGGGCTTTTCAGCCACGCTCATTATGACAATCCTTTCTTCACTCTCTAGCTCTGTGGTCTGTCAAGTTTTCCTGTTCCTGTGTCTCTAACTTCTTTCTTTTTACTGGTTCCCTCTTCTCAGCCAAAAATTTTGTTTAAATAAATGTTAGCGCAACCTTGCCTCCCATCAAGCTACTAACTGCTTACTTTTTTTTCTTCATTAACATCCTGAGAGAGAATGTGTTATAACTGGAAATTTGGGAGTGTCTGTAGAGACTGTTTCACTTTTAATGTTGCTTCATTACCCACCCTAGTCTCGTCTTCTCTCAGGGCTCACTTATTCTTTCCCATAGTCTCAAATACAAAATATACATACGAATAGTTTTAATCTCTTGACACTGTTAATGTCTATTATAATTTTCTTCAATTTTACCTGTTTTGCTGTAAGCATCTCAAATTCAGAATGTCCCAGAGTAAAATTTTGGATGTTCTTTCTTGACTCTACCTCTTCAATACAATTTTGTTAGCCACTGCTCTTAAATTAAGCTTCCTTCTTTTTCATCTGAACCCTCTAATTGCTGAACTCCTAAAGGTGCTTCAAGATACAACTCTAACGGCACTTCTTCATTAATCAATTCGTTCATCCCATTATTACATTCAGTTACTCAATTACTCAATTTTTATACCGAACTCCTGACATGGAATATGAACTGTTACTGAACACTGGAAACACTAGCGTGAAGCAAATAGATACATTCCCCCGCCCTAATGGAGCTTTGCTGAAATCTACCTTGACCTTTCTTTCATGAATAAATACTTCCCACTTTAGCATCTTCATGGTGTTGCACAGTCCCATATTATAACTTATCACATTTTAAAACTTTGCATGGTTATTTTTATGGCTTCCATATATCAGCTGGGCTCCTTGAGGACAAGAACTTGTTTTGTATAAGTGTGTCTGAATAGATGTGTGGTATTGTTGCTTTTATTTTTTTTCTAGTACATGAATCTTATGGTTACTTCTTTAATGTTTGTTGTTGCCTAAGTAAAGTAAATGTGGAGTCTGAGGTGCCAACATCCAGTTACGGACTAAAATGTTTAAGAGTACTTGCTCGGAAGAACTGTGTTTCCAGACATTGGTTCCCTTGTGAAAAGTTACCCTTTCTGGAATTTGATAAACCTGTTTAATAATTCTGCTTAATATATAAGGGTTGGTAAAGAGGAAAATAAACCAGTCAAAAATTTTTCTTTAACTTAAGGGTTACTAAATTACAAGTTTTTGGTCAATATATTGTGGTCATCAAATTATACATCATTTGATGAACCCAATATCTTGAAAATTTCTTAACATTTTTTACTTTACTTTTGGGCATAACCTGAGGGAAAAAAATGAAACTGCATTTGATTTAACTGTAGAGTACAATTCAAAAACTTAGCTTTGGGCTGTGGAGACACAACAAAAACCAAGAAATTGCATCAGAACTTAATGTTAAAAAGAAAGCTCTTATTGGGGGTATAGGCGACATTGTGATTTGGAAAGAAGAGGCAGAGACAAAGACAATAAAAGACCTTATCAGTGACAGTTATTGAATAAAATATACCTGTTTACTGAAAAATGTTAAGCCCATTGTAACTCAAATTTTCCGTCTTTAATATGGTGGATGCAGCTCACCCAATTACCAACAGCATCTTAATATAGTGGTCAGTGATAGTAAATAACAAAATATTCATTAACTATTTTAATGATTTTAATCATTCTTCTTTGTTTTCTACTTTTTCTATGAGAAGTAAATAAAAATAAGACTGTATTATAGAATATAAAATATAAATATTGTCTTCATAGAAACTTTTTTCCAATCGCTGATATCCAAATCATAATATTTTCCAATCAAAATGTAGTGAAATTCTAAATTATTAAAATATTAAATGTTTGAATTTAATCTACCACCTCTCAATTGAATAAATATTCATGTTTTGCAATCAAATGATTGAAATAGAAAACAAACATAGGTATAACTGTATAATCTGTTTATATGACCATGATGGCATATATTTAATAGTCTGTATTGGAGAAAAGTGAAAAACAGAGTGATTTTAAGATAGGATGACTTATCTCATTAAAAATAATGCATTAGACGTGTGCCCTTTACTTTGTAATATTTAATCCCTCAAATCACAGTAAGCAAGACAGAACTTGAATGGTAGTAAATGTATAACTCCAGGGCAGTAGCTACTTAGAGCTTACATAGACTGTATTATGTATAGTGAGTGGATTTGTCTTAGCTTTCCTTGTTGAATATCAAATTAGACTTTTTTTTTTTTTTTTACTGTCTACATTAAAAAAAAAAGGAGGAGGAGGAGGAAGATAAAAGAGGAAGAAGGAGAAAGAGTGAGAAAGGGAGGAGAGGAAGAAGGCCACTTGTCTCTTCCAAATAGTAGTTCTCCAAGAATTTACAGCCTCTTGAGTCTTATTTCTCTAATTTTCTTCACCTTTTCACACTCTATGTTGCTTCATAGTCTCTTAAACTTATTCCAACAGTCCATATTTTTCTTAAAGCATGATGCTTATAACTAAATGTAGGGGAGTGAAATTTGCCATCCCAAAATGTCTCTTTGGCATCCAAATTATTTCAAGCTGAAACAATAAAGGCCTAAAAGACTCAGAAAGAAACTTTGACCTTTCCTTTAACTGCCTGAAGAATGTAGATAGAGGATCTGTTCCAGGAAGAAACTTATAACCACAGATACTATAGTAGAACTAAGTGTGTAGACAGGGAGAAACCTAGCAAAGTCTGTTCATTAAAATTCCTCTCTGTGTCCCATTGTCTCTGTCTGGCCCAGCAAATACTTTACCAAATATTAGCTTTTCCATGTCCATGTAAATTGCTTTCCTCCTCTTTTAAGTCCTAAACCACTACTCCCAACACCCTCTTTTGTCTTTAGTTGAAGATGGCATTTAAGGTGAGAGTTTCAGCCATTTGAGTTACTCAGTTTTCCTGGTTCTCTCCCATGCATACGTGTTATTTGATTCTCTTCTGTTAATCTTTGTTATGTCAAATTAATTTTTACACCAGCCAGAAGAACCTAGAAGGGTAGAGGAAAATTTCTTCCTCCCCAACATAAAAGATTTGAGGAATCTCTTTAAACCTTTAAATGTTTACCATCTCTCTTTTTTTAATGTTGGGATTCCTCGAGGTTCTGCCCTTAGTTTCTTCTCTTCTCACAATACTTTCTTTTCCAGGGAAATTGCACCCATTTCCGTGATTACATTTGTGCTGATAACGCCAAAATTTATATCAGTTGTACTGATATCTCTCTTCTGCTCAAGACTTTGATTTCAGGTCCTCTGACAGCCCAAACACTGAAAGTAAACTAAACACATCGTATGTCCTTCAAACTATTTTCTCTTCCTTTGGTTCCAGTTTCTCATGATACAAAGATAGTCAACATCTTAAGCTCTTCTTACTTTGCATAGTCAAGCACAATGGTCAACAGTTTCCATCTCTGTGCTGGATCTGTCTTTCTTATTTACTCATCTGTAGTCTATTATTAGAGCCTCCTAACTGGATTCCATGCCTCCACCTCAAATTTCATACTGCTTGAATCAATCTTCTAAAACTGCTTTCACAACATCACAGCCTCCTTCAAAATATCACAGCGATAAATGAAAGGCATCTTTCTACCTAAGTGACACAATTGTGCTGACAAATATTATCATATAAGGAAACATTCTTTTTTTTCCACAAGGATTGACTAATTGTGGTTCATTATTTTATTATCCTGAGAAATAGCCTAAAATCTTCTCCTTTCAACGGGAAGGAAGAGGGCAATTTTAAAATGTAATAATGGAGTTCCTGCCACTTCTTTTCCTCCACAGGAAGAAAACCATGCCAAATCCTGCTCTCCTGAAAGTACTGCCATGAAGCGCTGGCAAATCAGAGCTCCCTCAGAAACAGAAACACAGCTGCAAGTACTGTGTTTGACCAAGCCCTTCTTTTTTTCTGTTGCTGTTTCCTACATTCAGTTTCCTTCTTCTTAATAGTGCTGGTAAATTAGCAAGGGGAGGCCACATCCTGGATTTGGGGCATGTGCCTTCAGGGCTTGGAACTATGGCCTTCAGGAGTCATGCTGTGTGGGTCATTAAACAAATGGCAAAGAAAGAAGAAAACAGTCCTCCTTAGCATAAATATCCAATGATCGATGATAGTCTTCTTTACTTATTTCTGCCCAGAGTGTTTGTAAGTCTACTCAAAAAGTCAAATACTGGCTATTATAATACAAATCCCCAGGAAAAGATTTCATATTTCACACAATAGTTAAGTCAGTTCTTTGAAGTGTATTTTCTTCTCTCTTGTGCATAAAGCAGTTGCTTCCCTGCTAACCCCAGCATTATCCTTTGCTTATTTTGACAGCTGCATTAATTTTAGTTATTAAGCCAAAATCTATCCTCTCACGCTTATTTTCTAAATAATTTAATAGATTGAATAAGTGACATGATCTAGTAATGTAAAGAAAGAGAGATATTTGTTCAGAATTCAGTGCCAGAATCTTATTGTTTTTTCCCTTTTTGGTAAATCATGGGGATTAATTTATGATGGATGGCAGCTCACTATGCATGGGACATCTTACTTCCTCCAAAAAAAGAACAAAAGCCTCTCCAGCAAGCAGTAGATTATAAGGTATGGAGGTCTGCCCGCCCCCACTGTAGTATCAGCAAAATTGTGTTCCTGTTCCCCTTCTTCTCTAATTCCCAGCACATTCAGTGGATTACATACTGTTTATGCATCATGCAGCCTCCCTGAGCCCTGTTTCTTTACAGTACTTACTCCTGCTGCTAAAAGGAAAATAGGCTCTGACAATCCTCTTTGGCTGCCAAAGCTGCTGCCTCTGAATGAACATATCCTGCTTCCAGGAGTCAAGCTGATCCCTGTGGTCCCTGAATCCAACAGGAGTTCAAAAGAAGTCTGTGCGCCTCAAAGGGCAAAAATTGCTATTCGTTTAGGATTTACAGACAAACCAGAGCTTCGCCACGGAAGAGCTGATGCTATCCTGCCTCCTGATTCTACCGCTGCTGCGGAACCAGCTCAAACTGCAGATGAACCGGAAGGCCCCAATCTGCCTCTGACTCTGGATCTCCTCCTGCGTGACACAGTTCAGTTCAGACACAATAATGAGGCCATTGAATTTCCCTCTGCAGCTGGGAGCTGACTGTAAATGCTAAAGTTAAGTCGCTGAAATGACTGTGTCAGGGGACTTGCAAATGAATGTATTGTCATTCCAACATAACCCAATTTACCCTGTGTTCATAGTGAATGGTTTCAGACACTTAGTTTAAAGCCCTACTAAGATGTTCTGCAAAACCATCTTTAGAACACTTTCCCAGAGGAAAACTGACAACTAAGATGACAGCCTAGAAAAGGATGGAAGAATCACAATGGTATAGTATATTTTATGACACTTTTCATAGGAGGATTTAAAGATGTTTAAAAGTGAATGATTTCACAATATCCACAAGAGATAGGTAGTAAATATCCTTCAAGTTAAAACATAATAATGAAATAATTATTGCCATGTTTTATTACTCTATAATTGTCTTATTAAATACAAAGGAAGAAAATGTCCCACTATGAGCAAATGATAAATAAAAATCAGTTTTTATAAAGTTTATGTCTGTTTATTTGAACAAATGGGCACCATTCTAGGGCTAGCGACCAAAATGAATACAGTGTATTTGCTGTATTCCACATAGAAATATCGTAAATAGATTTGAAGGCCCCATTAAAATTATTTAACATATATTCTGATACATTAAAAAATTGTTAGAAACATATATCTTGAGCATAGTATTTATAAAATAGTTTCAACAAAATTTTTATAAGTTTCTAGGCCAAATTCTTGGTCTTATATGTTTTAATCATAGTAGAAGTATATTTGTATAAGGGTTTCATGATAGATGATATAAATATAGGTAGTTGACTATATCTTCTTCAAGGTAATATATGAGATCTAGGCTTTCTCCTTCACTCTGTGTCAACGGGGCAGCTTGAAAGCTGGGGGCTAGAATTATCTGAACGCTTGTTCCCTCCCATTTATGGTGACTGATGCTGGCTATTCGCTAAGACCTTACTTAGCCTGTTCTCTACTTCCTTACAGCAGAGTGGCTGGGTTCTAAGGATGAGTGTCCTGAGTCTGTGAAGACCAAGTAGAAGACGTATCACCTTTCATGATCTAACTTTGGAAGTAAGTCATGCAGCATAAATTCCAGCAATTCTATATGTAAAGGTACTCACAAAGGCCCAAGTTCAAAGTGAAGGTGGATTCTACCTCTTAATGGAGAATTGCATAATTCTAGAAAAGCATGTGGTAACCAAAAAAAGTTGTTGTGGCCATTTTTGGAAAATGCCAGTATCCAATACTATACAAATATATACCTTAAGTATAGTGATATTAAATACTAAATAAATATACTAGATTACTGAATATTTATATTAGGTCTTTAGCTTATTTAATGATGAATTTACTCTTGCATTTTTGCATGCTATACTCTGATTTCTATTAGTGGTAACCAAAAAAAAAAAGGTCTCTTCAGTATGTGGTGCTGGGGAAACTGGAAAGCTATATGTGAAAGAATGAACTTAGAACCTTCTCTAACACCTTATATAAAAATAAACTCAAAATGGAGTAAAGACCTAAATGTAAGACCGGATAATATAAAACTCCTAGAGGAAAACATAGGAGAACACTCTTTGACATAAATTACAGCAATATTTTTTGTTTCCGTCTCTTAAAGTAATGGAAACAAAAGCAAAAATAAACAAACGGGACCTAATTAAACTTAAAAGCTTTTACACAGCAAAGGAAACAAAGCAAAACAAAAAGACAACCTACTGAATGAGAGAAAATATTTACAAATGATATAACTGATAAGGGGTTAATAGCCAACATATATAAACAGTTCATGCAACTCAACATCAAAAAAAAAGCAAACAGCCTGATTTAAAGAATGGACAGAAGAACTGAATAGACATTTTTCCAAAGAGGAAATGCAGATGGTCAATAGGCATATGAAAAGATGTTCAATATCACTAATCATCAGGGAAATGCAAATCAAAACCACAATGAGATATAACCTCACACCTTTCAAGGAACACAGATTAAAAATGTCAGCAAGGATGTGGAGAAAGGGAACTCTTGTACTCTGTTGGTGGGAATATAAGTTGGTTCAGCCACTATGGAAAACAGTATGGAGGTTTCTAAAAAAACTAAAAATATAACTACCACATGACCTAGCAATTCCACTCCTGGATATATATCTGAAAAAAACAACACTAATTTGAAAAGATACATTCACCCCAGTGTTCACTGAAGCATTATTTACAAGTACCAAGATATGGAAGCAACCTAAGTGTCCATCAACAGATGAATGGAGAAAGCTGTGTTGTACATATACAAGGGCATACTACTCAGCCACAAAAAAGCATGAAATTTTGCCATTTGCAAGCACCACAGATGGACCTGGAGGGCCTTATGCTAAGTGAAATAAGTCAGACAGAGAAAGACGAATACTGTGCAACATCACTTACATGTGGAGTCTAAAAAAAACAACAACAAAAAATCTAGTGAATATAACAAAACCAACCAGTGGTTACAAGTGTGGAGAGGGAAGGGGAGGGGCAATATAGGTGTAGCAGAGTAAGAGGTACAAATTATTAGGTATAAAATAAGCTACAGGGATATATTGTACAATACAGGGAATATAGTCAATATTTTATGATAACAATAAGTGGAATATAACCTTTAAAAATTGTGAATCACTATATTGTACACCTGTGACATATAATATTGTACAGCAAATATACTTCAATAATAAATAACTAAATAAATAAAATTAGAGGAAGGAAAGAAGGAAGAAAGAAAGTGGGAAAGAAGTCAAGCAAGCACTCACTGGACATTCTATAACCCAGGGTGCCTTCTAGCACTTGGAGTTTTTGGCATAATTTCTAGACTACTCAAACACTTTATTTCTCCTTTGTTTCTCTAAGGCTCGCTTTAGATTATTGCATTGCACTAACGAATGGGTAAAGAATGAGATAAAAATCATAACACAGATGTTAAACTGTATTTTGATGACTTGAGACATTTCTGATTCTGGTCATAAATAGTAATCCAGAATTTTCAATAGCAGACTTTTAATTCCTGGAGTTGGTGGTGGTGGTAGTGGATGGGGAGTGGGAAGGAATATTGATAATGTCTATTTTTTTAATTAAGAAATTTGATTTTTTTTCCTTTGAAACAGAACCAATTACAAATTTAGAATCCACGTAATGCATATCAAGTGATCAGAGCTGGCAGTTTTGAAGATCAGATGGGTCTGCAAGGACCTGTGTCCTCAGATGGCTTCTCACACAGATGGACCTGAGGAGCATTAGACAGTATAGGTATCTTCACTGTGACATCTATTTAAACATCTACTTAAAAGACTTCCAATTTTTAACTTGGTCAAATACTATTGTTTAACTTATGACACATAGGCTATTGTTTATAACATAAAGAACAGTGATGTTACAAAACAAGTTAAAGAGAAACATAAAATTGTAAGTTTTCTGCAAACTTATCTCAAGATAACCTCAATCAGGTCATAAATTGTGTTTTGTAGTCAAAATTCTATGGCACATCAAATTGTCTGTAATATCTCATAAACAACGATGGATAAAGGAGTTATGATTATATCCAATTTGTTATTTTTTTAATATATAAGGTTCAAGACCGTCCATATTTGCAATGTGTTATTTGAAAAGCACTTACAAAGAATTAAAACTTACATGTGAAAATCATTTCAGAATAAAATATTAGAATTCGAAAAATAAGATTTTGATATCAGTGTATCTTATTTTGTATAGGTATTTAAATTTCAACCTATATTTAATTCCCAAATTAAACCTGAAATAAAATGTAATTTTTATCATCTATGTTTACAAATCAGTTTTCCTTACAATCATTAAATAAATAAAGCAATTTTTATCAAAGCTGTCAAATGAGAGAAAAGTTAAAATTATCTTTATATATGTTCACTATTAAAGATGGAATTAAAATAAAATTTACATAAAATAACATGCTTACCTAAAACTAACTATGTTGCCTGCAATTATTTCTCTTAACTTCACTATGTATCATCCATGAAAATTGCAAAATATTTTATTCAATTTTCTAAAAATTAACAGAATTATCTGCAGTGTTAAAGGGCTTCCCCCCCAAAACAATATTTGGAAATTACTTGAGAACAAATAGTAAAAATCATGTGATATAAAAGGACTATTTCTGCAAATGCATTGATACGTTAATTTAGTAAATGTCTGCAAACTACATAAACAAGAAATTTTTCCTTCTCTGTCTGAAATACTTGGTCCCAGCCAACACTGCCTTGGAGGAATGAGAATCCAGTGTTGCCATCAGCTTTTTTTAAGTAATGCAAAACATCCAGATAAATAGGTAAAAGATCCTAAATGTGCATGACAAACAAACAACCACAAACTTGCTTATAAACTGTCCACACAGGTACTGGTTTGCAACCTCTGCTATAAGTTTTTAGTGGAAAGAAATAACATCTGGATATGAAATCCTGAAGCATGAGATTTGCCCACTAAATTTCTTTTCAGTCAACCATGTCTTTCACTTATAGTTAAAGCAAAATATTCATTGCACAGATATGAAAAGACAAGAATAATGCTGCAGTATCTACTATAATGTTATACAGATTATTTGACCTACACCACTGAAAAACCATGGCAAAACAAAGTATTTTGTAAGTTTTAATGTAGTGTGATCTTAAAACTCTTTTCAATTTGTGTCCATTCATTTTACCTCTTATAACAATAGTTTTGAGAATCAATTGACTCACATACAGACCGTACATAATGAACTGTCCCAAATAGTTTTTGTCTTAGCATTCAAAAAAGGTACTTTATATTGATTTCCTTTTTGTAATTTGAACGTGTGCATGTTATGTATTTGAAGTATCATTAAAATAGAAACAAACTTACAATGTACAGTGGCCTTAATGTAAGAAAAGAGGATATATATTTTCAACTCCTTTGTTCATTTTTTCCACTTTCCTTCTAGAAATTGTTTCTGTCAATTTTAATTTTCATTGAGTTGAGTGCGAAAGGGATGTAAGCAGACAGTTGCCTCTAATTGCAAATAGCAGTAGAAGATTAGTAAATGTTTTCAGCAGCTCCAAGTTTCATTGAGTCTGTCTTGAATGATATGGGGCCAAATAAAATATATGCATTTCTGTAAAAGCAGTAAGAAACATCATGGTGTTTTAAGTTTAGGAACTGAAAACGAACTCAAAAAAAGACCCCAAAAATTGCAGTATAAAGGAGGTACAAAGGAATTGCCATAAATAAGAAGAATCTAAGACTCTACAGAGCACAAAGGTGTGAGGCCAAGAGTACCTTTTATAAAAAAAGGAAAGCTAATATAATATACGTCCAATATCACAGTGCATTTTAATGGTTATCTTTGTAATGGCACACATTTGTGGTGCCATTATAGCAATTTCTCCAAGGTTCCTATATCTTCAGCAGTTTTGAGCAAATCATTAATATCTTCAAAGCTTCTGTTTTTGCTTTAGAGGTCATTCCATTTGGTAATTAAAAACAGAGCAAAATAGAACAATGAATTTACCAAAGAACCAAAGAATCACAAAAATGTAATTTCTTAAGTCAACTGTAGAAATGATATGGAATTAGGTAAGAAGAACCTCTTTGAATAAAGTAATAAAGTTATGTGCCCCAAATCCAATGGAATATATACATTTTTAAAGAGAAGTCAAAAGCAGTCTGTCAGCTTCTCTTAACTTCCTCCGACCTTAGCACATCTTGACTTCAAATCTGTTACAGAAACTCTGGTAGTTACACACATATTCTCTCTACAGGGACTGTCTGAACACTGTAGAAATGGATTTTGGTAATCCTATACCATAGCCCATTCATAGCAGATCTGAGGGTTTGCTGTGTTCAAGTGGCAGAACCAGACTGAGGACAAGTTAGCTAAGTATTTAGATGAAAATACATTGACCCCAATGCTAGAGATGCCTCCTGGCAGAGCTGAATGTATAATGGTCACCAATGACTTTTTTTCATCTCAGAAATAGATTAACCCACAGTTTAGTTGATTCTAGACTTTTAGTGTACACAAATGTGAAAATGTATTAGATGAAACATAGTATCTCCTCTCTGAAAAGAATATCAGACTAGATAAAATACTTCGGGATGCACTGGTGGGAAAATTAGTAAAAATGGTATTTCTGCTATACAAATGAAAATGAACCCCTGATGTTGTTTTTGATGGCCTGTAACATATATCTCTTGTAGGAAATGGTGTTTACCATTTTATGGAAAGCCACAGCAATAGAAAATATGAACTATATTGCTATATTCACAGGTGGGATGGCGCTTTTTAGAGAAAAACATTATTGCCATCAACAGAAAGAGTATTTTGTGCACTGACTATATGCTGGGTACTCTAATAGGACAGCAGTAAGTCCCCAAAGTAACAGAACAATGACAAAAATAGGTTGGTTGAGCAGAAATAGTTTTTACGAGAGGTCTGAGTATAGGATAACAAGCAGCCTTTTTAGTCACTCTTCTGATGTTGTTTTTAGAATGTGTGTGTATGTGTGAGTGTAAATGTATGTTTGTATGTATATATAGTGAATGTGTATATATATATATATATATACTCACTATATTGTGTATGTATGTGGTTATGTATAGTGAATATATATATACACACTCACAATATCTATATCTATATATATATGGAAAGTACAATCAATGACGTTTATGATTTTACTTTTTAAGAAAGTTGTCAATATATTAAATTCTAAATAGACATAAATTGATACCAAACATATAATTTTTAAAATCTTATTCTTGTTTCCACTATAAAAAGTGGGTAAATGTGATAAAAATGATGCTTCCCATAAATCCTGGTACTGGAAAGGCTCTTATTCAAACCAATAGCTTATGTCTAAAACAATATCAACACGGCCATGCACAATATGTACTCTTTTAAAATTTCCTTCCTCTTCTTTGAAAATAAGTGATATTCATATAGCAAAGGCTATAACTATTTCCTGAATATAAATGTTTGTCTATTACATGTAAAACTTCTAGAAGACTTAGCCCTTGATTGAAGCTAAATTTCAAACATTAATAGGAAAAAGCATAAAGCCAAATGTTTTCTTAGTTGCAAACAAAATTAAAATATTTTCATTTGGATTTACCATAAATTACACAAGATCTGTAAAACAAAGGTAGCTGAGGAAGCATTTTTTTTAAACTCCAGACATGTGGGAAAACATTTGAGATACTGAATAAACCCAAAATATGGCCAAGTTCATCCATCCCTAAAAGTTATTAAGATATAGTTTCAATCCCTTTATTTGAATTAATATCTTATTGAGCTTGAGCTATATTTCCTCTTTGCCAAAAACTTCATGAAAATCCTCATGATGGTAAATGAAACATATATAATTGTATTTTTTCTTCCTTATTTACCTCTCATCATTAGCAGGGGCAGCCTTGGATTCCAATTTTAAGGGCATCCAGTTGTCGGTCTAGTAAGCCTTACACTACTGTCAGTCCGTTCAGTCTAGCAGAACACTGACTTCTGAACAGGGAGCCTTGAAGAAAATAATCCAATATTCTATTAGACGATGAACACTGGCAGTCAAATAAGTAGGAAGGAGTCCTTCACTCCATTTTAATGTATTTTTGTGAAGAAGGAGCTTTTTTGTTCCTGTTAAAATGTTTGCCTGTGGATGTATTTAAGGGTGAATCATAGGGGAATCTTGTATTTATGGGGAAAAGGGGAGAGAGGTAGAAAAGAGAAATCAAGGGAGGATAAATGGCATAAAAGAAATGGTTAAGTGGCACTGGAGTTTTGTTGTTTTTAATTAAAATATTCTTGCTTGGCTCAGTAAGTCTGTCCTCAACAGTTCAGCTAGCCAACAAAGGCCAGAAAATTGAAGTTCATCACAACTCCATAAATGCTCTGACTCCTCAAATCAGACTAGCTCAAAGGAATAGGTTTGCCTACCATATCCCTGGGTGTGCCTTTTTAAAAAACTGACTCTTAAGGGAATAATGTTCAGCTATTCCCTGGAATCTTCACACTGTTTTCAACTCAGACCCAGGGAATGCAGAATGAAAGTAATCAGGTGAAAATTTATCAAGGAATAAAGTGATTTAGATTTAGAAGAGGAATGGGCCGAGTTTTTCAATCCAAAAGATATAGGCTATTTATGTTATTAAAAAACACAATTCAACTGAGTAAATTTTAAAGATCTTATTGGTTTTTCTCAGCTATTCATTAATTGGGCAACATCCCATCTAGCAGATAGAAAGGAACTCCAAGGACCTATACAAAATGAAAGACTTTTATAAGCAAAATGGAGCAGGAACAAGAAAGTTATACCAGACAAAAAAAGCAGGTTGCTTTTTGCAAAGTTAGTTTCCTTTAGGGGATGGCAGAGGTCTACCAGGCAACTTACCTAACTAGGGCGATCACGCAATTTCTGATTGACCAACTTAAGATTCCATTTCTGGGAATGGCAGAAATAATAAAGTCTTTGGTGATGTGGGGCTTAGCATAAGTGATTCCATTTTGGGTCTGTTACCTTGTTTTTAACAATGTAAATGTAGATTGCAAGCATGGATGATATAATAAGCAAGGAATGAACTAAAGCTATGCTATGATAGGCATCTATAAAGCCTAACTTAAAAAGCCATGATATTTAGTTACAAAAGAAACTATGTATGCAACATTTCCATGGAATCCAAATCTCTTTTTTCACTCTTGAAAAGCTCAGAGGGTGGGGAAGGATATATAAGAGGTCAGTCTCTGGCTGTCTTATTGGTCAGACTTCTAGACTCATCTGCTCTCATAGGAATGCCTTCATTATTGCTGGAAAAGTATGAAAAAGGTAAGTTTAATCGCCACACAGTCTTCTGATATATTCCATGTTTACCTATGGGGCTAAGTCTACCAAAGAACAAGATATTTCAACTATGTTAAAAAATTGGGGGAAGGAGCTTCAAGATGGCAGAAGAGTAGGATGTGGAGATCACCTTCCTCCCCACAGATACATCAAAAATACATCTACATGTGGAACAACTCCTACAGAACACCTACTGAACGCTGGCAGAAGACCTCAGACCTCCCAAAAGGCAAGAAACTCTCCACGTACCTGGGAAGGGCAAAAGAAAAAAGAAAAAACAGAGACAAAAGAATAGGGAAGGGCCCTGGTGGCGCAGTGGTTGGGAGTCTGCCTGCCGGTGCGGGGGACACAGGCTCAGGCCCTGGTCTGGGAGGATCCCACATGCCGCGGAGCGACTGGGCCCGTGGGCCACAATTGCTGAGCCTGCACGTCTGGGGTCTGTGCTCCGCAACAAGAGAGGCCGCGATAACAAGAGGCCCATGCACCGCGGTGAAGGGTGGCCCCCGCTTGCCGCAACTGGAGAGGGCCCTCGCACAGAGACGAGGATCCAACACAGCCATAAATAAATAAATAAATAAATAAAATTTAAAGAATAGGGAAGGGACCTGCACCAGTGGGAGGGAGCCGTGAAGGGGGAAAGGTTTCCACACACTAGGAAGCCCCTTCGCGGGTGGAGACTGCGGGTGGCAGAGGGGGGAAGCTTTGGAGCCACGGAGGAGAGCGCAGCAACAGGGGTGCAGAGGGCAAAGCAGAGACACTCCCGCACAGAGGATCGCTGTTGAGCAGCCCTCACCAGGCCCAGACGCTTGTCTGCTCACCTGCCGGGAGGGGTGGGGCCTGGGAGCTGAGGCTCGGGCTTCGGGCGGATCCCAGGGAGAGGAGTGGGGTTGGCGGCGTGAACACAGCCTGAAGGGGTTAGTGCACCACAGCTAGCTGGGAGGGAGTCCGGGAAAAGGTCTGGAGCTGCCGAACAGGCAAAAGACTTTTTCTTGCCTCTTTGTTTCCTGCTGCGCAAGGAGAGGGGATTAAGAGTGACGCTTAAAGGAGCTACAGAGACGGGCATGAGCCATGGCTATCAGCGTGGACCCCACAGATGGGCATGAAACGCTAAGGCTGCTGCTGCTGCCACCAAGAAGCCTGTGTGCAAGCACAGGCCACTATCCACATCTCCCCTCCAGGGCGTCTATGCCGCCCGCCACTGCCAGGGTCCCGTGACCCAGGGACAAATTCCCTGGGAGAACACACGGCGCGCCTCAGGCTGGTGCAATGTCACGCCGGCCTCTGACGCCGCAGGCTCCGCCCACATCCATACCCTTCCCTCCCCGCGGCCTGAGTGAGCCAGAGCCCCCGAAGCAGCTGCGCCTTTAACCCCATCCTGTCTGAGCAAAGAACAGACGCCCTCAGGTGACCTACAAGCAGAGGCGGGGCCAAATCCAAAGCTGAATCCCAGGAGCTGTGCAACCAAAGAAGACAAAGGGAAATCTCTCCCAGCAGCGTTGGGAGCAGTGGATTAAATCTCCACAATCAACTTGATGTACCTTGCATCTGTGGAATACCTGAATAGACAACGAATCATCCCAAATTGAGGAGGTGGACTTTGGGAGCAATGATATATATATATTTTTTCCCTTTTTCTCTTTTTCTGAGTGTATATGTGTAAGTTTCTGTGTGTGGTTTTGTCTGTATACCTTTGCTTTTACCATTTGTCCTAGCGTTCTGTCTGTTCGTTTTTCGTTTTTTTTATACTTAAAAAATTTTTTTTCTTCATAATTATTTTTTTTAATTTTAATACCTTTATTTTATTTTATTTTATTTTATCTTCTTTCTTTCTTTTTTTCCTTTTACTGTGAGGTGTGTGGATGACAGACTCTTGGTGCTGCAGCCAGGCACCATAGCTGTGCCTCTTAGGTGGGAGAGCCAACTTCAGGACACTAGTCCACAAGATACCTCCCAGCTCCACATAATATCAAATGGCGAAAGTCTCCCAGAGATCTCCATCTCAACGCCAAGACCCAGCTCCACTCAACGACCAGCAAGCTACACTGCTGAAAACCCTATGCCAAACAACTAGCAGGACAGGAACACAACCCCATCCATTAGCAGAGAGGTTGCCTAAAATCATAATAAGGCCACAGACACCCCAAAACACACCACCAGTCGTGGACCTGCCCATCAGAAAGATAAGATCCAGCCTCATCCACGAAAATACAGGCACTAGTCCCCTCCACCAGGAAGCCTACACAACCCACTGAACCAACTTTAGCCACTGGGGACAGACACGAAAAACAACGGGAACTACAAACCTGCAGCCTGCAAAAAGGAGAACCCAAACACAGTAAGTTAAGCAAAATGAGAAGACAGAGAAACACACAGCAGATGAAGAGGCAAGGCAAAAACCCAGCAGACCTAACAAATGAAGAGGAAATAGGCAGTCTACCTGAAAAAGAATTCAGAATTATGATAGTAAGGATGATCCAAAATCTTGGAAATAGAATAGACAAAATGCAAGAAACATTTAACAAGGACGTAGAAGAAATAAAGAGGAACCAAGCAACGATGAAAAACACAATAAATGAAATTAAAAATACTCTAGATGGGATCAATAGCAGAATAACTGAGGCAGAAGAACGGATAAGTGACCTGGAAGATAAAATGCTGGAAATAACTACTGCAGAGCAGAATAAAGAAAAAAGAATGAAAAGAACTGAGGACAGTCTCAGAGACCTCTGGGACAACATTAAACGCACCAACATTCGAATTATAGGGGTCCCAGAAGAAGAAGAGAAAAAGAAAGGGACTGAGAAAATATTTGAAGAGATTATAGTTGAAAACTTCCCTAATATGGGAAAGGAAATAGTTAATCAAGTCCTGGAAGCACAGAGAGTCCCATACAGGATAAACCCAAGGAGAAACACGCCAAGACACATATTAATCAAACTGTCAAAAATTAAATATAAGGAAGACATATTAAAGGCAGCAAGGGAAAAACAACAAATAACACACAAGGGAATCCCCATAAGGTTAACATCTGATCTTTCAGCAGAAACTCTGCAAGCCAGAAGGGAGTGGCAGGATATACTTAAAGTGATGAAGGAGAAAAACCTACAACCAAGATTACTCTACCCAGCAAGGATCTCATTCAGATTTGATGGAGAAATTAAAACCTTTACAGACAAGCAAAAACTGAGAGAGTTCAGCACCACCAAACCAGCTTTACAACAAATGCTAAGGGAACTTCTCTAGGCAAGAAACACAAGAGAAGGAAAACACCTACAATAACAAACCCAAAACATTTAAGAAAATGGGAATAGGAACATACATATCGATAATTACCTTGAATGTAAATGGATTAAATGCTCCCACCAAAAGACACAGGCTGGCTGAATGGATACAAAAACAAGACCCATATATATGCTGTCTACAAGAGACCCACTTCAGACCTAGAGACACATACAGACTGAAAGTGAGGGGATGGAAAAAGATATTCCATGCAAATGGAAATCAAAAGAAAGCTGGAGTAGCAATTCTCATATCAGACAAAATAGATTTTAAAATAAAGACTATTACAAGAGACAAAGAAGGACATTATATAATGATCAAGGGATCGATCCAAGAGGAAGGTATAACAATTGTAAATATTTATGCACCCAACATAGGAGCACCTCAATACATAAGGCAAATACTAACAGCCATTAAAGGGGAAATCGACAGCAACACAATCATAGTAGGCGACTTTAACACCCCACTTTCACCAATGGACAGAACATCCAAAATGAAAATAAATAAGGAAACAAAAGCTTTAAATGATACATTAAACAATATGGACTTAATTGATATTTATAGGACATTCCACCCAAAAACAACAGAATACACATTTTTCTCAAGTGCTCATGGAACATTCTCCAGGATAGATCATATCTTGGGTCACAAATCAAGCCTTGGTAAATTTAAGAAAATTGAAATCGTATCAAGTATCTTTTCCGACCACAACGCTATGAGACTAGATATCAATTACAGGAAAAGATCTGTAAAAAATACAAACACATGGAGGCTACACAATACATTACTTAACAACGAAGTGATTACTGAAGAAATCAAAGGGGAATTCAAAAAATACCTAGAAACAAATGACAATGGAGATATGACAACCCAAAACCTATGGGACTCAGCAAAAGCAGTGCTAAGAGGGAAGTTTATAGCAATACAAGCCTACCTCAAGAAACAGGAAACATCTCGAATAAACAACCTAACCTTGCACCTAAAGCAATTAGAGAAAGAAGAACAAAAAAACCCCAAAGCCAGCAGAAGGAAAGAAATTATAAAGATCAGGTCAGAAATAAATGAAAAAGAAATGAAGGAAACAATAGCAAAAATCAATGAAACTAAAAGCTGGTTCTTTGAGAAAATAAACAAAATTGATAAACCATTAGCCAGACACATCAAGAGAAAAACGGAGAAGACTCAAATCAATAGAATTAGAAATGAAAAAGGAGAAGTAACCACTGACACTGCAGAAATACAAAAGATCATGAGAGATTACTACAAGCAACTCTATGCCAATAAATTGGACAACCTGGAAGAAATGGACAGATTCTTAGAAATCCACAAACTGCCGAGACTGAACCAGGAAGAAATAGAAAATATGAACAGACCAATCACAAGCACTGAAATTGAAACTGTGATTAAAAATCTTCCAACAAACAAAAGCCCAGGACCAGATGGCTTCACAGGCGAATTCTATCAAACATTTAGAGAAGAGCTAACACCTATCCTTCTCAAACTCTTCCAAAATATTGCAGAGGGAGGAACACTCCCCAACTCATTCTACGAGGCCACCATCACCCTGATTCCAAAACTAGACAAAGATGTCACAAAGAAAGAAAACTATAGGCCAATATCACTGATGAACATAGATGCAAAAATCCTCAACAAAATACTAGCAAACAGAATCCAGCAGCACATTAAAAGGATCATACACCATGATCAAGTGGGGTTTATCCCAGGAATGCAAGGATTCTTCAATATACGCAAATCAATCAATGTGATACACCATATTAACAAATTGAAGGAGAAAAATCATATGATCATCTCAATAGATGCAGAGAAAGCTTTTGACAAAATTCAACACCCATTTATGATAAAAGCCCTGCAGAAAGTAGGCATAGAGGGAACTTTCCTCAACATAATAAAGGCCATATATGACAAACCCACAGCCAACATTGTCCTCAATGGTGAAAAACTGAAACCATTTCCACTAAGATCACGAACAAGACAAGGTTGCCCACTCTCACCACTATTATTCAACATAGTTTTGGAAGTGTTAGCCACAGCAATCAGAGAAGACAAAGAAATAAAAGGAATCCAAATCGGAAAAGAAGAAGTAAAGCTGTCACTATTTGCAGATGACATGATACTATACATAGAGAATCCTAAAGATGCTACCAGAAAACTCCTAGAGCTAATCAATGAATTTGGTAAAGTATCAGGATACAAAATTAATGCACAGAAATCTCTTGCATTTCTATACACTAATGACGAAAAATCTGAAAGTGAAATTAAGAAAACACTCCCGTTTACCATTGCAACAAAAAGAATAAAATATCTAGGAATAAACCTACCTAAGGAGACAAAAGACCTGTATGCAGAAAATTATAAGACACTGATGAAAGAAATTAAAGATGATACAAATAGATGGAGAGATATACCATGTTCCTGGATTGGAAGAATCAACATTGTGAAAATGACTCTACTACCCAAAGCAATCTACAGATTCAATGCAATCCCTATCAAACTACCACTGGCATTTTTCACAGAACTAGAACAAAAAATTTCACAATTTGTATGGAAACACAAAAGACCCCGAATAGCCAAAGCAATCTTGAGAATGAAAAATGGAGCTGGGGGAATCAGGCTCCCTGACTTCAGACTATATTACAAAGCTTCAGTAATCAAGACAGTTTGGTACTGGCACAAAAACAGAAATATAGATCAATGGAACAGGATAGAAAGCCCAGAGATAAACCCACACACATATGGTCACCTTATCTTTGATAAAGGAGGCAAGCATATACAGTGGAGAAAAGACAGCCTCTTCAGTAAGTGGTGCTGGGAAAATTGGACAGGTACATGTAAAAGTATGAAATTAGAACACTCCCTGACACCATGCACAAAAATAAGCTCAAAATGGATTAAAGACCTAAGTGTAAGGGCAGACACTATCAAACTCTTAGAGGAAAACATAGGCAGAACACTCTATGATATACATCACAGCAAGATTCTTTTTGACCCAGCTCCCAGAGAAATGGAAATAAGAACACAAATAAACAAATGGGACCTAATGAAACTTAAAAGCTTTTGCACACCAAAGAAAACCATAAACAAGACCAAAAGACAACCCTCAGAATGGGAGAAAATATTTGCAAATGAAGCAACTGACAAAGGATTAATCTCCAAGATTTACAAGCAGCTCATGCAGCTCAATAACAAAAAAACGAACAACCCAATCCAAAAATGGGCAGAAGACCTAAATAGACATTTCTCCAAAGAAGATATACAGATGGCCTACAGACACATGAAAGAATGCTCAACATCATTAATCATTAGAGAAATGCAAATCAAAACTACAATGAGATATCATCTCACACCAGTCAGAATGGCCATCATCAAAAAATCTAGAAACAATAAATGCTGGAGAGGGTGTGGAGGAAAGGGAACCCTCTTGCACTGTTGGTGGGAATGTAAATTGATACAGCCACTATGGAGAACAGTATGGAGGTTCCTTAAAAAACTACAAATAGAACTACCATACGACCCAGCAATCCCAATACTGGGCATATACCCTGAGAAAACCTTAATTCAAAAAGAGTCATGTACCAAAATGTTCATTGCAGCTCTATTTACAATAGCCAGGACATGGAAGCAACCTAAGTGTCCATCGACAGATGAATGGATAAGAAGATGTGGCACATATATACAATGGAATATTACTCAGCCATACAAAGAAATGAAATGGAGGTATTTGTAATGAGGTGGATGGAGTTAGAGTGTGTCATACAGAGTGAAGTAAGTCAGAAAGAGAAAAACAAATACAGTATGCTAACACATATATATGGAATCTAAGGAAAAAAAAAAAAAGTCATGAAGAACCTAGTGGCAAGACGGGAATAAAGACACAGACCTACTATAGAATGGACTTGAGGATATGGGGAGGGGGAGGGGTGAGATGTGACAGGGTGAGAGAGTGTCATGGACATATATACACTACCAAATGTTAAATAGATAGCTAGTGGGAAACAGCTGCATAGCATAGGGAGATCAGCTCGGTGCTTTGTGACCACCTAGAGGGGTGGGATAGGGAGGGTGGGAGGGAGGGAGATGCAAGAGGGAAGAGATATGGGAACATATGTATATGTATAACTGATTCACTTTGTTATAAAGCAGAAACTTACACACCATTGTAAAGCAATTATACTCCAATAAAGATGTTTAAAAAAAAAAAAAGAAAGAGATCAGAAACGTAAAAAAAACAAATAAAAAACGCCACTTGTTCCGTAATTATCCAGCAAAAAACGGTCTTGAAACTCTTTCAAATATCATGTTAAATCAATTTCTAAAATTGTATTTGCCATACTTTATTAATTGTTCAATGTAAAGAATACTAGAATATATTCAGAATTGAAGGTGCTAAAGAAAGCACAGAAATAATATTTTATTCCTTCTGACATATAAAATAGTGAGGAAATCAATATATCTATACTGCTACTGCTACCACAGATGATTGAGAACAAATATTTATGAAGAATTACCAAGATTATTCTAAGAGTTAATATTCAAAATACTTAACAACAGGCAGAGTAGAGGTACTAACCAACCACAAGTGATTTTGACCATTAACAACTCAAAGGACGGAAAAGGTGGTTGCCATGTGAATATAAGCCTTGGCGGTAGCTATCATTATTTTTTCAATTTTGTAGATGAGGAACTAAAATGTCAGAAGATTAAATAATTTCTCCAAGGATTGTGACCAGTATAAGATTAAAACCTTATCCATTGAACCTAAACTGAGCTAACTCTTGAACCTGTACTCTAACCACTACATAGACAATGGCAATCTCTGTATAGGGTTTGGCAAGTGTAAAACAAATATGTATTGGACATCTTGGTTTGGACTTACCTATAATATCAACATAGTCTAGAAAATCTAGGAGTGACTTTAGTGTTTGTAATCCAATACTGTAATGTTCAATATAGGAAGTCAAAGTCTAAAGAAATGAAGTGATGCTCCTTCTTACACTATGTTTCATTCCTTTGTCACCTAATCTAATTTTTGTATGTTAGATATTTGAAACACTTTTTCACTTACTAATGTTGAACTTATTGATAGAAACACTAGGTGATGAACAGTATATCTCGAGATGATTGTTTGCCTACAAGATATTTACTATTTCAAATACATAGATAAACCAATTTTTTTAACATCTTTATTGGAATATAATTGCTTTATAATAGTGTGTTAGTCTCTGCTTTATAACAAACTGAATCAGTTATACATATACATATGTCCCCATATCTCTTCCCTCTTGCGTCTCCCTCCCTCCCATCCTCCCTATCCCGCCCCTCTAGGTGGTCACAAAGCACCGAGCTGATCTCCCTGTGCTATGCGGCTGCTTCCCACTAGCTAGCTATTTTACGTTTGGTAATGTATATATGTCCATGCCACTCTCTCACTTTCTCACAGCTTACCCTTCCCCCTTTGCGTATCCTCAAGTCAATTCTCTAGTAGGTCTGTGTCTTTATTCCCGTCTTGCCCCTAGGTTCTTCATGAGCATTTATTTTTAGATTCCATATATATGTGTTAGCATATGGTATTTATTTTTCTCTTTCTGACTTACTTCACTCTCTATGACAGACTCTAGGTCCATCCACCTCACTACAAATAACTCAGTCTTGATTACTGTAGCTGTGTAGTATAGTCTGAAGTCAGGGAGCCTGATTCCTCCAGCTCTGTTTTTCTTTCTCAAGATTGCTTTGGCTATTCGGGGTCTTTTGTGTTTCCATACAAATTGTGAAATTTTTGTTCTAGTTCTGTGAAAAATGCCAGTGGTAGTTTGATAGGGATTGCACTGAATCTGTAGATTGCTTTGGGTAGTATAGTCATTTTCACAATGTTGATTTTTCCAATCCAAGAACATGGTATATCTCTCCATCTATTTGTATCATCTTTAATTTCTTTCATCAGTGTCTTATAATTTTCTGCATACAGGTCTTTTGTCTCCTTAGGTAGGTTTATTACTAGATATTTTATTCTTTTGGTTGCAGTCGTAAATTGGAGTGTTTTCTTAATTTCCCTTTCAGATTTTTCATCATTAGTGTATAGGAATGCAAGAGATTTCTGTGCATTAATTTTGTATCCTGATACTTTACCAAATTCATTGATTAGCTCTAGTAGTTTTCTGGTAGCATCTTTAGGATTCTCTATGTATAGTATCACGTCATCTGCAAATAGTGACAGTTTTACTTCTTCTTTTCTGATTTGGATTCCTTTATTTTCTTTTTCTTCTCTGATTGCTGTGGCTAGAACTTCCAAAACTATGTTGAATAATAGTGGTGAGAGTGGGCAACCTTGTCTTGTTCCTGATCTTAGTGGAAATGGTTTTAGTTTTTCACCATTGAGGACAATGTTGGCTGTGGGTTTGTCATATATGGCCTTTATTATGTTGAGGAAAGTTCTCTCTATGCCTACTTTCTGGAGGGTTTTTATCATAATTGGGTGTTGAATTTTGTCAAAAGCTTTCTCTGCATCTATTGAGATGATCATATGATTTTTCTCCTTCAATTTGTTAATATGGTGTATCACACTGACTGATTTTCGTATGTTGAGGAATCCTTGCATTCCTGGGATAAACCCCACTTGATCATGGTGTATGATCCTTTTAATGTGCTGTTGGATTCTGTTTGCTAGTATTTTGTTGAGGATTCTTGCATCTATGTTCATCAATGATATTGCGTTGTAGTTTTCTTTCTTCGTGACATCTTTGGTTTTGGTATCAGGGTGATGGTGGCCTCCTAGAATGAATTTGGGAGTGTTCCTCCCTCTGCTATATTTTGGAAGAGTTTGAGAAGGACAGGTGTTAGCACTTCTCTAAATGTTTGATAGAATTCGCCTGTGAAGCCATCTGGTCCTGGGCTTTTGTTTGTTGGAAGATTTTTAATCACAGTTTCAATTTCAGTGCTTGTGATTGGTCTGTTCCTATTTTCTACTTCTTCCTGGTTCAGTCTCGGCAGGTTGTGCATTTGTAAGAATCTGTCCATTTCTTCCAGGTTGTCCATTTTATTGGCATAAAGTTGCTTGTAGTAATCTCTCATGATCCTTTGTATTTCTGCAGTGTCAGTGGTTACTTCTCCTTTTTCATTTCTAATTCTATTGATTTGAGTCTTCTCCCTTTTTTTCTTCATGGGTCTGGCTAATGGTTTATCAATTTTGTTTATCTTCTCAAAGAACCAGCTTTTAGTTTTATTCATCTTTGCTATCGTTTCCTTCATTTCTTTTTCATTTATTTCTGATTGATCTTTATGATTTCGTTCCTTCTGTTAACTTTCGGGTTTTTTTGTTCTTCTTTCTCTAATTGCTTTAGGTGTAAGGTTAGGTTGTTTATTTGAGATGTTTCTTTTTCTTTTTTTCTTTTTTTGGCTGTGTTGGGTCTTCGTTTCTGTGCGAGGGATTCCTCTAGCTGCGGCAAGTGGGGGCCACTTTTCATCGCGGTGCGCGGGCCTCTTCACTATCGCGGCCTCTCTTGTTGCGGAGCACAGGCTCCAGACGCACAGGCTCAGTAGTTGTGGCTCACGGGCCTAGCTGCTCTGCGGCATGTGGGATCCTCCCAGACCAGGGCTCGAACCCGCATCCCCTGCATTAGCAGGCAGATTCTCAACCACTGCGCCAGCAGGGAAGCCCCTGAGATGTTTCTTGTTTCTTAAGGTAGGATTGTATTTCTATCAACGTCCCTCTTAGAACTGCTTTTGCTGCATCCCATAGGTTTTGGGTCATCCTGTTTTAATTGTCATTTGTTTCTAGGTATTTTTTGATTTCCTCTTTGATTTCTTCAGTGGTCTCTTAGTTATTAAGTAGTGTGTTGTTTAACCTCCATGTGTTTATATTTTTTACAGATTGTTTCTTGTAATTGATATCTAGTCTCATAGCATTGTGGTCAGAAGGATAGTTGATAAGATTTCAGTTTTCTTAAATTTACTAAGTCTTGATTTGTGACCCAAGATATGATCTATCCTGGAGAATGTTCCATGAGCACTTGAGAAGAATGTGTATTCTGTTGCTTTTGGATGGAATGTCCTACAAATATCAATTAAGTCTATCTTGTTTAATGTATCATTTAAAGCTTGTGTTTCCTTATTTATTTTCATTTTGGATGATCTGTCCTTTGGTGAAAGTGGGGTGTTAAAGTCCCCTACTATGATTGTGTTTCTGTTGATTTCCCCTTTTACGGATGTTAGTATTTGCCTTATGTATTGAGGTACTCCTATGTTGGGCGCATAAATATTTTCAATTGTTATGTCTTCTTCTTGGATTGATCCCTTGATCATTATGTAGTGTCCGTCTTTGTCTCTTGTAATAGTCTTTGTTTTAAAGTCTATTTTGTCTGATATGAGAATTGCTACTCCAGCTTTCTTTTGATTTCCATTTGCATGGAAAATCTTTTTCCATCCACTCACTTTCAGTCTGTATGTGTCCCTAGGTCTGAAGTGGGTCTCCTGTAGGCAGCATATATATGGGTCTTGTTTTTGTATTCATTCAGCCAATCTATGTCTTTTGGTTGGAGCATTTGATCCATTTACATTTAAGGTAATTATCAATATGTATGTTCCTATTACCATTTTCTTAAATGTTTGGGGTTTGTTATTGTAGGTGTTTTCCTTCTCTTGTGTTTCTTGCCTAGAGAAGTTCCTTTAGCATTTGTTGTAAAGCTGGTTTGGTGGTGCTGAACTCTCTCAGCTTTTGCTTGTCTGTAAAGGTTTTAATTTCTCCATCAAATCTGAATGAGGTCCTTGCTGGGTAGAGTAACGTTGGTTGTAGGTTTTTCTCCTTCATCACTTTAAGTATATCCTGCCACTCCCTTCTAACTTGCAGAGTTTCTGCTGAAAGGTCAGCTGTTAACCTTATGGGGATTCCCTTGTGTGTTATTTGTTGTTTTTCCCTTGCTGCTTTTAATATGTTTTCTTTATAGTTAATTTTTGATAGTTTGATTAATATGTGTCTTGGCGTGTTTCTCCTTGGATTCATCCTGTATGGGACTCTCTGTGCTTCCAGGACTTGATTAACTATTTCCTTTCCCATATTAGGGAAGTTTTCAACTATAATCTCTTCAAATATTTTCTCAGTCCCTTTCTTTTTCTCTTCTTCTTCTGGGACCCCTATAATTCGAATGTTGGTGCGTTTAATTTTGTCCCAGAGGTCTCTGAGACTGTCCTCAGTTCTTTTCATTCTTTTTTCTTTATTCTGCTCTGCAGTAGTTATTTCCACTATATTATCTTCCAGGTCACTTATCCGTTCTTCTGCCTCAGTTATTCTGCTATTGATCCCGTCTAGAGTATTTTTAATTTCATTTATTGTGTTTTTCATCGTTGCTTGGTTCCTCTTTAGTTCTTCTACGTCCTTTTTAAATGTTTCTTGCATTTTGTCTATTCTATTTCCAAGATTTTGGATAATCTTTACTATCATTATTCTGAATTCTTTTTCAGGTAGACTGCCTATTTCCTCTTCATTTGTTAGGTCTGTTGTGTTTTGACCCTGCTCCTTCATCTGCTGTGTGTTTTTCTGTCTTCTCATTTTGCTTATCTTACTGTGTTTGGGGTCTCCTTTTCACAGGCTGCAGGTTCGTAGTTCCCGTTGTTCTTGGTATCTGTCCCCAGTGGCTAAGGTTGGTTCAGTGGGTTGTGTAGGCTTCCTGGTGGAGGGGACTAGTGCCTGTGTTCTGGTGGATGAGGCTGGATCTTGTCTTTCTGGTGGGCACGTCCACATCTGGTGGTGTGTTTTGGGGTGTCTGTGGCCTTATTATGATTTTAGGCAGCCTCTCTGCTAATGGATGGGGCTGGGTTCCTGTCTTGCTAGTTGTTTGGCATAGGGTGTCCAGCACTGTAGCTTGCTGGTCGTTGAATGAAGCTGGGTCTTGATGTTGAGATGGAGATCTCTGAGAGATTTTCGCCGTTTGGTATTACGTGGAGGTGGGAGGTATCTTGTGGACCAGTGTTCTGAAGTTGGCTCTCCCACCTCAGAGGCACAGCCCTGAAGCCTGGCTGGAGCACCAAGAGCCCTTCATCCACACGGCTCTCATGCAGTGGCCTTGCTTAAGCTCAAAGCCGACAAAGTTGATGGAGAAGCTGCAGAGTAGAGATCCTCCCACCGAGGGCAGAGCAGGTAGTCTAGGAGAAGCTGCAGTTGGGTTTTCTTGAAGTCATGAGGTAACAGAGTTGTCGAGATCAGTGGTCCCCATGCTCGTCCGTTCATCAGAATCACCTTGACTCTGGGCGGTTTGTGGGAACCAACTCCTTTCTTGCCGCCGCTCTCTGGCTGGAGTTTCCCGGGGTCACGGACCTTACCCCCCGGGGCCCTCCACCCACGGCCGGCCTCCTGCAGGGGAGCGGCTGTTCCCCAGCTGACTTCGGGGGCCACAAGTGGCATTTTATTGTAGGAATCCTAACTCAAGATCTGGCTTAAAATATTATTTCCTACTCTGATAAAACTTGCTGAAGTATAGACACATCTTCCCTCTCCAAAGGAAAATTAGAATGGTGTTAAAAATCGTTAGCACATAAGTGAAAGCTCTTTACATATATATAACAGATTATATTAAAACTTAATTTTAATATTCTGTTTTGAACTAATACTTAAATACTTGTTGAATTATAAGAAACTCAAAACCTATTGCTAAGAAAAAGATAAATAGTAAAATAATTATTTATCTGTAGGAATCCTTGGAATATAGTCTCAGATCATATTGAGGGTTTCCTTCTCAACAACAGACTGTGACCAGACAGACATACGATATCCATAACAAACAATTCTGACAGTGAAGGTCTTGACTGGCATGGCAAAACTGGAGAGGTGGTATCATTAAACAAAAATAATGGGAACCCCTTAGGTTATACCAACTTTAACCCATGATTACAAATGTGCAACAATGGATTGATATCACTTCAATCTCCCTTCGCAATTTAATATATTCTTCTCATTCCAACTATCTTAGGATTTGCTGACTGGCTACTTCCAAACGCAGCTAGCCAACAGGTGCAGGTCCTTATCACAAAGTGAACTCATTTGCACTTGCTTAGGGCTCTGCACAGAGTATAGTAATTGTGTCAGTAGTGCTTCTGCTTATCAAATTTACATTTCAAAGTGGCTAAATTGTTTTGAAAGTGTATCCCAGTCTGGAATCTTTTGCAATCTCAGCTTGATGTTTAAAATGCCTGGTATCTACAGGAAAAAAAAAAAAGACCCATGTATTCTTGACATTCAACAAAACACAAAGAAAAAATAAAATTGCTCCCAAATAGTGCAAATTTACAAGTAGTTCTTTCTATAGATACAAGTGGCTTATATCACTATTAATATTTAGAATAAAATTTAGTTAAATGCTAGATGTTGAAGGAATTTAAATGCATCTACATCAGTGCATCTTTCTCATTTCACAAATGAAAATACTGCATTCCAGAGAGCTTATAACATTAGTAAAATAATATAGTTTGGAGTTGGATATGTCTCAGTTTGATCCCTGACTCTGTCACTTAAGCTGTGGGAATGCTAAGCCTCAGTTTCATGATCTGCTAAAGATTAAATAAACTAACTTAAACTATCAGTTATGAATAAACTAAGGAAGAAAATCCGGTGGGAAGGACCTGACAGACCACAGAGAAGATATGAAATGACACGATGGTTACAGGCCTCACAGAAGGAGGTGGGGACATACAACATGAAATATTTTAATATCTATTACCATATCTGTCTGTCAGCCTGGTCTTTTATAGGCCATGCAAATGGCGCTGGATGTTTTTGTTTGATCTCCAGTTCATTCCTCTCCTTTCTCCACTCTTTTCTATGTCCTAGGGTGCTGGCTGGCTGGCATCAACCACATCATCATGTCCCTGCATCTTCTAGTTTCCTGTTGGGTCCTGGTAAGGACTTTATACCTTTGTTATCTCAAGGCAGGGCTGGTAAACAGATAGGCTGTACTATCTGCTGTGGTTCCCCTACTCTCATACCTTTGTAAATAATCTCTTTGAGTAAATAAATCTTCCTTGAATTATCCAATTTCAAAAGTCTGTGCTTCTGGCCTGGATGCTGGCTGATACAGTATTTGATCACTTAGGCCCACGGCAATTTCCTGGAGGTACAAAGTAGCTCAAATGACATGACTCCAAATTGACCCTCTGGTTTTTATTCAGACAAATTGCTATAGGGTATACCCATTCTGTTTATACTATACTTTTGAATTAGGTTCTTGGGGCAGCTTTTTGAAAACGTGGACTAGCTGCAGGGTCATAGGGCCAGACATACTGGATTTCTGGAATGCAGGAACTTTGTCAATCTTGAGAGAGTCTGAAGTCTGAAAAAATTATTTGTAAGCATGAATGAAATAAATGGAATATTTATTTAGTGTTAACATGAGCTTCTTAAGAAGTTCTATTAAAAGACATAATATCCTCTAATACGATCTATTATTTTAGAAAAATACATCATCTTGAGTTCAGTAAAACTTTTATCAGTTTATAATTATATCTGTAAGGACAAGGTCAAAAAAGTGGATTGGATTCAATAGCTGATTCAATATGTATATCCCCAAAATGTCAATCAATAGATTGATCTCAACACGGGGAGACAGTCCTCCACACTGTCTCCACATACTCAACAGTCCTCCACACTGTTCGAAGACATAAAAATGACATGGAATGTATGACATATAAAGTTTTAGAAGACAATATTAAGAGGAATAGTTAGAATACATGAATTAAGATTAAGTTTCCCTAGAATACAGAAAGAGGGGCTAAAATTCAAAAGATATAATTTAGTGAAAATAAAGGCAAGCTCTTTAATTTCAGGTTCAAAAAAGAAATAAGTTTTGCAAATATAACATCACTTTAGGTTTAGTTTAGCAGAAGTTTATGTGAGACATATTACAGTAGTTTTAGTCAGCCACAAGTTTGAAATACACTTACACAATGATGGTTTGACTAAAAACACACTTATATTTTTGACTGCCCTGCTCAGATGTTACCTGGAATAGTGTCTTCATTTCTCAGTGGCACATTTTGAGAGGAAGCATTGAAAACCAGGGAACATCTAGGTGGTAAAGGAAATACACTGAGAAATGAAGACACTTTGTCATATTAAAACAAAGGCGAACTTCAAAAACTTATTAACTGTAGTGGGGATAGGGAGGGTGGGAGGGAGAGGGAAGAGGGAGGGGATATGGGGAAAAATGTATACATATAGCCGATTCACTCTGTTATATAGCAGAAATTAACACATTGTAAAGCAATTATACTCCAATAAATATGTTAAAAAAAACATTAACTATAGTCTTGATTTGAAGGGTAGTCTACTGAGAGAAAGGAAAGCTATTCTGTGTCATGCCAATAAATTAGGACCAATGGGTAAAATCATAAAGAGTGTGATTTCACCCTAGTGTAAAAATAGCAATTTTAGCTGCCCAACAACCTATTAGTTCAACTTTCAGAATAGTAACTGAATGGTCAAACAGCACAGAAGAAGGAATCCATGATCTGGAAGAGAACAGACTAAGTTCAGAAGTTCTGAGCCTTCCAGAGACTAAATGTATTAGACAAAAATGTCAGGTCTGCGCCCAGTTATAAACTCTATGCTTATACTCCAGGGTGACACTTGTGATATATATGTGTGTATATACATGCATTAGTGTTTCTCACCAGGGTAGGTAATATTTTGTATTTAACTTCACCACATGTCTAATATTTTTCCAGAGCTATTATATTCTAATCTCTGTCCTGTACAATTTATTCATTTTCATATCTTTAATCTGTAGAGTTCTTCATCTTTGCATGCAATTCATAAATTTTTCTATTTCACAATTACCAAATATAAAAACAATGCACTTTGGACAAGTTCATGTCTATTCAACTTAATTTGAAGAAAAAATTTAAGCCCCTAAACTAGGATTTTACTCTGTAATATTCTTGTAAATCATGATTTTTTTTTCCAGGAAAACAACTGACCAGGGGTGGTGGGGGTGGTGGTGTGATGAATTGGGAGACTGGGATTGACAGGTATACATTAATATGCATAAAATAGGTAACTAATAAGAACCTGCTGTTTTAAAAAAAATTAAATTAAATTAAATAAAAAGCAACTGATACATTGGTCAAGCTTTCTAAAGTTGTCAAAGATACATTTATATAAGATTATTATGAAAAGTCTATGCAATTAAGATCAACATAACCCTATTTATCCATAATTTTTGTGGGAAAAATTGTTATAAAGCAAATTCATAAAATACTTGCTGAAAAGAGATTATGTCTCTCATTCAACATAAGCATACAGTGAGTCTGACCCTAAAGTCCCTTCTCTCTGCTCCTAACATGTGCAGTCTTTAAAGCCCCTCCACCTTTACCAGTTTTCAATTATGTCAGCATTTTCTCTTATTGGTAGGTTTCAGGCTAGTAAAAACCTCTATCTACCTAGTCACTCATTCTGACAATAGAGAGGCTAAGCAAACAGAAAATTCAGACTCATATTATAGTGAGGATCCAATTTAAATCAATATTTAAATTCTTCTATGGACCACAACATCAACATAATTTTATTCATCCTCTTCTTAGCAGAGACAAGCAAGTTTATTGAATTAATTGGGAATGAATATCTGGAAATATAATATACTTTGATTACCTATAAATCTTTTTTAAAAAAAAAAAATAGCAGTTTTAACCCTATCCTGCCCAAGCTAGATTCTAAACTTAGGAAAATATCATTAATTAAATGACTAAAATTGCAAAAAAATTATGGAGCAAATACTATCATAGTTTATTAGAATAAGTTTCAAAATTATTTTGATAGAATAAAGGGGGTGGCTTATAACCTTATTAGGGTCTTAGACTCTGAAAATCTCAAAATCTTTGGATTCTACTGAAAAATGCACATTCTCAGATACAGACAAAAAATAAACAGCACAGTATGCTTCCTGTCAAAGTGCTCAATCTATCTTCCTCTTGGAGTTAGAAAACTAACTAATCAAATCAAATTTGATTCAAATCTAATCAAATTTACATAGAGAAAAACACTGGAAAAAGTATGTTTCATCAGAATTTGAGCAAGACTCAAATCTACTAAATTAGTATATTTTCCAAAATAATGCTACATATGCTATACCGTTTTATTCTGTCACATTCATATGGATGAAAAAGCAATGTTCCTTTTAGGTAAACAATAAATAAGGTCATATATAGATATACACACTCTCCTTAGCATTCTTCTCACAACATAGTTCATGCTAGCAAGAAGATCTTTGCCATTAGCAAAGAACTAAACAATTACTTTTCCCCCCCAGAAACAATCGTGTGGCATAATGTCAAGAATCACTCTTTGACTCTTCTTCTCCTCTGTTCTCCTTTTTCCCTCCCATGGACAAATCTACCTTTGCCCCTTTGAGGGAAATACAGATTTGGGGGAAAGAGGAAACTATTAGTTTAAGTATACAACCAATGATACTATTTAGCGGCTAAAACCTTCAACATCAAACAGAACAGGAAGAATGAAAAAAGATGAGTAAAACTGGGAAGGATAACCTTGTTGATACACAATCCCCTTTCTCTCATGGATTATAAACCTTTGGCTCAGAGAGTTTTAATTTCTCAAAGTCTAATGCTGAACCTTGAGTTCAACCCTAAATATAATGGAATTGATTATGAGCTATAATGCTATAATATGTTTAGTTTTTCTTATGGAGATCTTCCTCTTTATATGCTCTCAGAAGAAATCATATCTTGGACTGTTTTCTGGTAGAAGCAATGCCTTTATTCTGACACATCCAGATACCTACCCAGAATCCATAGTGACCAATAACACCCATTTAAAGGATGACTGACTCAGAAAATGAGTCCTGTTTTCAACTCATTAATAGAGCTCAGATAACTAAAATTTAAACCTCATAAAAGCGACTCTTAGGCATTGCCTTCTAAGCAACTGAATTAACCAATCACAGGTTTTATAAATCTACATGTGGTCTTTCCAAACCTGGGTAAGAGCATTTGAGTTCATTCTAGGGCATTTTATATCCAAGGACCTAAATTAGTGGTAGCCAGAATCTTTGTATGCACTTGCAAATTGAACAGTTAAAAAATTGGCATCTTATATATAGATAAATGAGAATTCATAAAGAGCAGAGCAGAGATATTGAGAAAGTTTTGGTGAACAGAGATAAGTGAGTAATGTGCTACATTAATTTTTAAGACTGCATATTAATTTCCTCACACAATTGCATCTCTCATGCCTGCCTTAGTTTTGAACACATTTTGATAAAGCATCTTTATTTAATAATATTTGATCACTCAAAATTAAACACATTTAGCTTTTACTTTTCCTGGTAATAGAATAATGCTCACTTAAGATTTATTTTTTCCTCAAGATAGTTTCAAAAGCCGATGCAGCTAGATTCCTGAACACATATTTAAAAACTACAAACCAGAGGGAAATCTCTTAAATATTGCTAAATCAAGTTATTTCTCAATTTGAAACTCTATTGATCCATTCTGAGATGCTTTCTTATAACTTCAATGGTCTAAGCAGAAATAATAGTCACCGAATCATATTCTTGATCACACAGAATCACTTAAAAACTTAAAAACCAGGTTTATTTCAGATGATTCAAGAAAAGTGACTGTCTTTAAAATAAAAAAATTAATAAAATGGAGTAAGAGAAACAAAAGTAGCAGCATATATTTATTTAAATCTAATTAGCATAAATTATATAAACTCTTTATGGTTTCTCATTACTAGTCTACTTGTCTATCGCTTTTGTCTTTCACTTTCCAGCAGTCAACCTCCAGACCTATCAAACTGCTTGTCATTTTCTAAAAATGCTATGCTATTTTTTTTTCCTGGACGCTTTTGCAGTCTTCCCCAGAATTCTTCTGTATAAAGCATCCCTCAGGACCACAATCAAGTATTTCTCATTGAAATATTTTGTGACACTTCTCAAAGTCATAAAACTTTTCATGTTGCTTTTTGTATAACTCTATCAGTATTTATTGCACTGTGTTGAGATCACAGATTTTATTATTTGTATCTTTTAGTAGATGTGAACTTCTTTAGCAAAAAGACTTTGTCTGGTTGATCCAACATTGACTACCATAGGCCTGGAATAGAGGTTGCATAATTGAGTCAATGAGTGAATAAACAAATGAAGAAACAGGGCTACAAATTTCGGTGACTACTGTACACATTGCCATATAACTTAGCTGAACTCCAAAGAACGTATACATAGTGACCTAAAAAGGAAATCCCTAAGCAAATAATCTGGTCAACCAATTCAAATTCATTTAGTTGTTATCGTTGCCATTATATCACAGACCAATCATTTTGGTTATTTTCATGGTCAAATCAGTTTAATCACTCATTCAGTTACTCCGTATTCCAGCCCCTACTCTGGGGTCAAAACTGGCCAGGAAACTTGGAGTTTCCTCCTGAGAGCTGAAATTACCCCTGCATAAGGCACAGATTAACCGACCATTAAAAAAAATCTTTAGCAAGTTGGCAGAGCAGTTGCCTCTTAGCAGTAAGATGTGGTGTAACGAGTGTGGGTTTCAGAGTCAGACAGATATGGTTTCAGTTCCAGAAAACTTTACCTTCTAAATATGTGACACTGAGTAAGATATCTTAGCCCTGTGTTTATTTATTTATTTTTATTTTTAAAAGTTGAATACTAATATTAACATTATGAGTGGGGGTGGAGGAATGGGAGGAGGCCAATGAGATAACACATGAAAAATGCCTCGTTCCATACCTGACACACAGTAATTAATAAATATTAGTTTCTTACTTTTACTACCACTTTTTCTTTCTAACACTCTTCACTGATCTTTACCTCGCCTTGACAAACCTTCTGAATGCTGGTGCTATTTGATGGAGAATCACAGATGCCACCAAAGACTTCCTTAGTGCTTAGAATGCAGCAGAAGTTGAACTAGTATAAGAGTACTAAGCATAATGATTATTTCCCTCCCTCCCTCTCTTCCTTCCTTCTTTTCTACCTTCCTTCTTTTCTTCTTTCTCTCTTCTACTTCTTCCTCCTCCTCCTCCTGCTCTTTCTCTTTTTTTCTCTCTCTCTCTATGCATCTGAGCAAATCTAAGAATTACAAAGACATTTATAGGTTAAAAGTTCATCTTTATAAAACTTTTATCAAGTATTTTCTCTCATTTCATCTAAAGGTAGTCAATCATCTCTAATCTTTATTTCTGTACAGATTATCTTCTAGGTTCCTTTTTTTCCAGGTTCATAATAAAGTGTTTAAAACTCACCACAAGCTGATTAAAATATGTTTTGTTCTTTTTTCATCAAAGATATACTTATGGTTTGTTTTTACAAGCCTGCTGGTTTTAGTAAAGAAAACAGTATTAGGTAATTTGTTTAATTTTATGGAAAAAAACAACCAACTGATTGATGAATCTTTCACTTTAAAGCTCATTGTCTGAACATTAGGTAAGTAGATACAAATTAAATTCCACTGGAGCAGGCATGATAAGGAGGCATTTTTTAGCACTGGTAGAGATTATAGCTGCTGAGATAGACTTTTAAGGTATTGGACAAGCATTTGGTGGAGAATGGTTAATAAACACTAATTAAGTCAGCTACAAAAAAAAAAAAAAAAAAAAAAACCCTTGGGGGAAGATCAATATTATTAGGTGTTTCAACTAGCTTTTCACATTTACTGAATCTATAATTGGGCAAGCTGAGATTCTTTCTTTGCTCTTCTACTTTTTCCTCCCCTTTCATTTAAACTGAAAGTTGGCTTGTAAATCACATTCCTAATCATCTCTTACTCTCTAAAGGCACTTATTTAAGTTGCCACATATATATTGTATATTGCATAAGCTTGCCTAACTCTGAGTTACTGAGTGTGGTTGGTATGTAAAGCTGATCAATCTGCTAGGATTGAGAATGAATATTAAGAAGGCAAAAAGAAAGGTTCCCACTTGCTTCTTCCAATGTAGAGCTCCAGGGTAAAACTCCAAGGTAAAGCTGTACTTGATTGACTGTGGAAGTAGGAATAACCCTGATTTCAGCACTACCTGCCATGACCTAGAGCTAAGTAATGGTTATCTGGACAAAAGCAGAAATCACCATATACACATGATCTAAAGTGTACTGTGAATACAAGCTGCCTTCAATCAATTATTGGTTACTTAAAGTGCTCTCTATAATCATCATCATCATCAGTAGCAGCAGCAGCAACATAAATGCGACATGCTTACTATGTGGCAGCTACTAAGTGTTTACTTTCCATCATTGTGGCCACTGTTTGAGGTCAGCACTATTATGATCTCCAATTTACAATGAGTAACCTGAAGCACAAAGGAGTTAGGTATTTACCAAAAATGGCATAGTTACTAGATGATAAAGTTGAGATTTGAACTCAGGCAGCATGGTTCTAGAGTCCACAATCTATCCAAGACTATTTTCCATTTTGCTCAAGGTGCCAAATTTTAATCTCACTGAGGCTGCATCCAGGACTGCAGACTTGGTGGAGAGGCTGTCAACAGTGCCTTAGACCATCATCGATAGCAGGTAATGAAACTGGTTACATAGGCAAACCAGTAAACATCTATTTTGTCAGAATAAAAGTTAGAAACACTGGAGAAAACAAAGAAGGCCAAGTGGTCAGAGAGGATACACTTGGAGGCTAGAACATCAGAACAAGAACAACATCTACCATTTTCTGAGAAACTAATATTCTAGTTTTATTCTTTTCCCACCAGCACTATCTGCAAAGGTCCTTATAGTTTTTAACAACGTAGTAGCAAGACCTTATAGTTTTAAATGCTTACTGTGTGCCCAGCACTGAAAAGGGGCATTGTGTATCACTTCATTTATTTCTTGCAACCTTATAAAAGAGATATTATTTGTTTTATTTTAAAGTTGAATACAGCAAAATTTAGGAAGTTTACTACATGTTTGAAACTACAAAATTAAGAAAGGAAATCTAAAAACTACAAACTCCAACAAGTTATATTATAAGCATCAGATCAGTAAAAATAGAAAGATGTATAATTTCGATTGTTGATGTGGATATAGGACACATGACATAGGTCCCTTCACACACTGCTAGTGAGAGTATCGACTGGGACATCCATCCTGGAAACATCCATTCAGGAAGGCAATTAAATTGCCCATGAGTTAGCAATTTTCATTTTGGATATATATCCCTAAGATATACATAACAAAATTCCATAAGGATGTTTATTGCATCATTATTTGTGACAGTGAGGAGTTACAGGTGTCTATCACAGGAGGATCAAATAGATAAAATGTGGTAGAAGACTAACATGAGGTGTCACGCAACAGTCAGAAGCAAATATGTGCATGTGTGCACATGCATCTGCATGGATAAATCTAAAAATACTACATAGAATGGGATAAAATATTTTCAAATCATATATCTGATAAGGGACTTATGTCTAGAATACACATGGAAATTTACAGCTCAATAATAATAAGACAAATAACCCAGTTAAAAATGAGCTAAGGATCTGAATAATATTTCTCCAAAGAAGACATATAAATGGCAATGAGCACATGGAAATATGCTCAACATCATTAGTCATTAGGGAAATGCAAATCAAAACCACAATGGAATGCCACTTCCCACCCTCTAGAATGTATATAACAAAAAGACATGAAATAACAAGTGTTGGTGAAAGAAGCTGAAACTCTCATACATTGTAAAATGGTGCAGCAGTGTTGGAGAACAGTTTGGCATTTCCTTAATATGTTAAACATAGAGTTACCATGTGACCCAGAAATTCTACTCCTAGGTATACACCCAACTAAAAACATATATCCATACAAAACCCAAATATTTATAGCAGCATTACTCAAAATAGCCAAAAGTAGAAACAACCAAATATCAACTGAAGGTAAACAAAAAGTGCTATAGCCATAAAGTGGAATATTGTTCATCTTAAAAAAAAAAATTAAGTACTGATACACAATTCTACAACATGGATAAACCTTGAAAACAGTATTATATGTAAAGGAGGCCAGTCAAAAAGACCACACATTGTATGATCCTATTCACATGAAATGCCATACTAGGGAAATCTATAGAGAAAGAAAATAGATCACTGGTTTTGAAGGGCTGGAGGGATCAGTGCGGAGACTAGGGAGTTACACTGAATGGGTATGGGATTTCTTTTAGGGAAATGAAATGTTCTAAAAATTTTTCTGGTGATGGTTGCACAACCCTGTGAATATATTTAAAAAACATTGACTTGTACATGTTACACGGGTGAAGTGAATGGTATGAATTATAAATAAACATTTCTTCAATACACTGTTAAAAAAAAACACATGGTACTAAATGATGTAAATAAAATGGCAGAATGAGCAGCTCCAAGCTACCATCACTTGTCAAAATATTGAAAAATAGGCAGAAATTGTTAGAACCAAATCTGTCAGAACCCTGGGAAAGGTTTACAACAACTAACTGAATGCTGAATCAAGAAAAAGTCAACTTTAAAATGGTAGAAAAGTTTTGTGGCTTTTTTTTCTGCCCTTGTCCCATTCCTTCCCTGATTCAGTGGCAGTCTTGAAGAAGACAGCCAGTATTTCCAGCATGGGACTCTGGTCCCTTCTTTTGATGCCAATGTCTCTGTTCTGAGCAGTTTGGAACTCATCTTGGCCAGAGAAGCAGCAAATGACTGGGCAAAAGATTAAGATGCAAAATAGAACACCAAAGGCCTGGGAGAAAACACCAAGGAGAGTTTCTTTGGGAAATTAAGGCATTCAGAGTTACCTTTATACACAAACCTTCACAAACCTTCAACAATGACCTCTCTGCTTTAAAATTTTTTTTTATATTTTTATATTTTTTAATAATCTCAGCTAAATTGTTAATTAGCCCCTCCATGTATTTTATCTATCATTTGATAATGGTCCTTTCTTATCAACATTTTAATGTACTCAAATATTTTCCAGCCTTAATAAATGTCCCTACCCATATCCAAGTATCCCTGCCTTTCAATTTATCCCGCATTTTACAAGTGCAAGCTTCTTCAATGGACTACCCTGAACTGTCTCCATTTCCTCACTCCCTAACATCTCTTTAATGCAATAATTATGGTTTTCCCTTCTGAACACCCAAAATCTGTTCTTTCCAATGTGATTGCTGAACTACAAATGGCTAAATCCAACAGATAATCCACACATATTACATTACTTAATTGTCTTAAGTATTTGCACTATTTACCAGTCCCACTTTGAAATACTCTATCCTTGGCATCTACGATACCCAAATGCTACTGGTGTTCTCAAAAACTCTTCTTGGTTTTTCCTTCCAACTCTTAAATGTCAAGGTAAACCTCACTCCTTCCCCACTATAATATAATTCCTTCTAAAAAATTACTTCTGTTTTTAGGGGAGATACTTTATAACTACATTTACCCATTCTATTCTGTAAAAAATAACTCACTTTACCTTTTGGAAATTTCCTTATTGCTCTCAGGGCATGAAACTCAGGTTGCACAGTCCTCTCACATGAATTTAAATCAATTTTTTAAAGCAGCAACTTTACTCTAATTTTTTAATTGAGATAAGATTTTCCTCTAATTAAATAATTACGTTAATAAAGCATCATTTTAAGATAAATCTTATAGATTTAATATTTATGTATTAAGAATAAATTGGATTTGACTTTAAAATAAATCAAGAAGAGTTTCTTTAAACAATAATCATGGTTAGCATGTAGATCGGAGAATTGGGTAGAAAATATTTAATCTTTCTGTAGCATGTCTATTATTAAATTAAATACCTGCTCAAATCAACTGCATCTACACTATTTTAAAAATTCTACAGGTAGATAATCAAGTCTTCCTGAAAGAATTATCCTAACTTTTATTTCCAGCCTTGTCTCCCATACAATTTATTAAACAAACAAAAACAGCCTTGTTTTCCAACCAGGCAAATATATTATATAATTATCATCTAAATATATCTTCTCATTTTCAGCCCCATGATTTTACTTATCATATTGTTTCTTTTCTTGGAAGGACCACCTTACTCTTCTTTATCTATTTCAAGCCACTTATACCTCCAAACTTTGACAAAGTACATTCTCTTCAAGAAAAGTTTTTGACTGAGCACTCAGCCCATTGTGATCTATGTTTTCCTAGAGTCCCTTGCATGTAATAGTATAAATAATATAATATAGAAAATGTGCTATACCCAAGCATACATGTTTTCTAACTGTTTATATTTGGAAGATGTCACCACTGTTATTATTGTCATTTTGACTATTCCCATCATAGCATATGCCGGTCTTTTCTGTTATTTAACCTCTCATGTTTTTCAATGTTTCCCCAACTAGTTCATAGTATTTTATCACCTAGGAACCATAGCTTTACTTCTTCACATTGAACCTAGCTACCAACGTACAATATATGTTCAATGAATAATTGAAGAAATAAAAGCTGAAGAAAACGGAAGGAGGGAAAATGGAAGGCAGGAGGGAAAAGTAGAAGCAAACAAATTATGAAACATGGAACAAGTAAAATGACCCTCATTGATCACTAACCCCCAAATCATTTTATAAACACACTTTCAAAACAGCCTGCGGCTTGAGGTGAATTAATATTTGCAAAATTGCTTAAATATTATACAATGCTATACAGATGCAGGCATTAAAAACTAATCTAAATCTGAAACCAGAATAACTTCTGCTCTGAATACCGTTGAATTGTCTTTTGAATCTGTCCCACACAACTCTGTCCCTTTGTAAATTTACTGAAAATTGTGCAATACTTGTGGGATTTAGAATGGTACAAGTGAATTCTAATGAAATTCTGTGAAGAGTCAGTCATCCTATTACTAAGAGATACTTGTCTTTTTTTCCCGAGAGACAACTTAAAAGCCTTTAACTGCAGACAAGAGATTTGCTACACAGCCAGAATGTTAAAAACTCATTTCAAATCTTCTTACCATTTTAAATATACATTTAAGAAAGCAAGCTATGACTGCTAAAGGGGTTGTTTGATTTTTAGGCTACTAAAAAGTCCCCATTACATGTTCCACAATAGTTATTTTACAAATATATAAACAGGTATTTACACAGCATATGAGGTCCCTTACAAATATGCTTTTAAAATCTAGTATAAATTTTTATATATTTGAGCAAGTCTTCTATTGCCAATCCTTCTATTGTTGTTTACCATAAAAATAAACAAACCACAGAGTTGCTATTGCTCCTTAGATTTGTTTCAAGTAATGCCATATATGTGACAAAAAGAATATGAAAAAATAATTCATTTCAGGACAAGAGACATTCAATTAGCTAAAAGAGGACACATTTAAATAGAAGAAAGTTGACACGTCTATGTTTTCAGACTTACGTAACATCATTCTATATTTACACGTCAAGGTTTAAATTCCCTTCTCTTACCTTTTGAATGCTGTCCTTAAAATGCTGTCCTCAATTTGAAGTGCCTCCTTTTTGCATTTCCTAGCTGATAGTTTTTCTATTTGAAATACTATTATTTATTTATTTATTTTTGGCCATGCCGGGCGGCTTGTGTGATTTTAGTTCCCCAACCAGGCATCCAACCCAGACCCTCGGCAGTGAAAGTGTAGAGTCCTAACCACTGGACCATCAGGGAATTCCCTGAAATACTGTAATTTATTTTAGAGGACATTTAAATTTAAATATTGTAGCAATGGTACTAATTTGGAAGTACCCTTTGCGATAATAATGCTAAAATAAGGTAGGCTAAAGAAAGTAGAGATCAGACAGAGAAAGACAAATACTATATGGTATCACTTATATGTGGAATCTAAAAAATACAACAAACTAGTGAATATAACAAAAAAGCAGACTCAAAGATATAGAGAACAAACTAGTGGTTAGCAGTGGAGAGAGGGAAGGAGGGAGGGGCAATATAGGGGTAGGGGATTAAGAGGTACAAACTATTAGGTATAAAAGAAGCTGCAAGGATATATCGTACAACACAGGGAATACAGCAAATATTTTATAACTATAAATGAAGTATGACCTTTAAAAATTGTGAATCACTGTATTGTACACCTGTAATGTATAATATTATACATCAACTATACTTCAAATAAAAAAACTTATTATATAAATATATGCAAATTTATAAATTAAGTATATGTAATCTGTAACAGAGTAAATGTACATATAATATATAAAATACAAATATGTGCAATCTTCAAAAAAGTAATAAATCATGCTGATAGTATGTGCACTTTTTAATCAATCAATTAATTATTTTATTTATTATTCAAGTATAACTGACTTAACAATATTAGTTTTAGGTGTACAACATAGGGATTTGAAGTTTTTATACATTACAAAGTGATCATCACAGTAAGTCTAGTTATCATCTGTCACTACACAAAGTTATTACTATATTATTAACTACATTCCCTATAGTGTACATTACAATCCTGTGACTTATATATTTTAAAACTAAAAGTTTGTACCTATTAATCCCCTTCACCTATTTTGCCCATCTCCACATCCTTCTCCCATCTGGCAACAACCTGTTTGTTCTCTGTATCTATGAGTTTCTATTTTGTTATGTTTGTTCATTTTTTTGTTTTTAGAGTCCACATATAAGTGAAATCATATGCTATTTGTCCTTCTCTGTCTGACTTATTTCATTCAGCATAATACCCTCCAGGTTCATATATATATATATATATATATATATATATATATATATATATATATATATATATATCACATCTTCTTTATCCATTCATCTATAGATGGACACTTAGGTTGCTTCCATATCCTGGCTATTGTAAATAATGCTGCAATGAACACTGCGTTTGTTATGAAGTGGTAAAATGGCAATTTAACTCTGTGGTATTCCTCCCAAAATATGTATAACTCCAGTCTAACCATAAGATGAACATCAGACAAATACCAACAGAGGGACATTCTATAAAAAATCTGATCAGTACTCCACAAAACTGTCAAGGACATAAAAGATATAGAAAGTGTGAGAAACTCACACACAAGTGATGCCTAAGAAGATATAATGACTAAATATAATGTGGGATTCTGAATGGAACCCTGGAACAGTAAAAGTACACTAGATAAAAACTAAATATTTGAATGAAGTATGGACTTAAGTTAATAATGTATTAATATTGGGATACTAATTGAAACAAATGTAACACACGTGAGATATTAATAATAGTGAAAACTGGTGTGACATATATGGGAACTCTCTGTATTATCTTTGTAATTTTTTTGGTAATTCTAAACATATCTAAAATAAAAAGTTTATTTACAAAAATCAATTTTAGAAACATATGTAGATCACAGGAAACTATAAAAAAGAATAGAATTATTTAAAACTAAACAGAACTTCTAAAAATGAAAACACATGTATATAAATTAAAACACAATATTAATGTAAGGTATCAGCTGCATTAATAGAGGAAATGAAAGGGAGAGTTAATAAACTGGAAGATTTGTCAGAAGAAATTACAAAGAACAGCACAAAGAGACAAAAGATGAAAAAGTGAAAGAAAAGTGTTTTGATCATCACTATTAGAGCAGTTTTCTGTTTCATTAATTTGTGTTTTTCATTTTCTTCCTTCTACTTTGAGTTTAGGCTCTTGTCCTGCTTCCAACTACATAAGTTAGTTCCTTAAGTCAATACATTTTGGCCTTTCTTTTATTTTAATGAAAGAGTACAAAGTTACAATTTTCTTCAAAATACCACTTTTGTTGCATCCTACAAATACATATACATACCTTTTCATTGTTATTTTTACTAATTTTAATATCCATTTTATTTCTTAATTGACAATTTATCTAGATATGTTTTTATATTCCACACAAGAGGATTTTTTAATTTATATTTTTGTTACTAATGCATCTCTTCATTATTTTGTTTACAGAGAATGTGATATAAATGATGAGGCTGAGATTTGTTTTTTTGTTAAGTAAGTGGTTGTTTTTTTAAAAGAATCTACACATGCTTGACAAAACTGGATATTCTCAAATTTGGGTTGAAGAGTAATATAAATATTACTTTAAATTATCTGGATACTTAATATTTTTATAATAAAAGAAATATTTTTACATTCTAATTGATTTTTACTTACACACAGGAGTATAATACATTTTTACACACTGATTTTATATCACTAAACCTCACTAAAACCTTATTTTTAATTCCAATTATTCATATCCAGATTCTTTGGAATTTTCTATGTATATATTAATAATACCTATGAAATATCTATGAACACTTACTTTTATTTCATCTTTCCCAATTCATATATCTTTTTTTTCCTCTTCTTAGTTTACTAAGAACAGTGAATGTTGAAAAAAGAAGTGGTGATATTGAGTATCTCTGCGTTGTTTATCATTTCAGAGAGAAAGCTTTCTTCACATCATTATTAAGTATGGTATTTGCTCTGGTTTTCTTATACCTATCCTTTTCCAGATTAAAGAAATTCCCTTCTATACTAGTTTGGGATTGCTATTATGAATCAATATTGGTTTTGCATCAAGTGCTTTTTCTGCATCTATCTGTGTGATTGTGTAATTTTTTTCTTTAATCTCTTAATGTGACAAGTACATTAATTTTCTAATATTTAACCAATCTTGCATTCCTTAGGCAAAATTGGTTTGCAAAATACACATCTATTATCCTTATTATGGGCCTACCTTACTGACCTTAAGATTACTTAACTTGATTATCTGAAAAGACCCTATTTTCAACTAAAGTTTTATTCACAGGTACGAGACATTGGAATATCAGTATCTTCACAGGGGGTGAGGTGGCGAGGGCGGCAGAGGAGGGTTGGACAATTCAACCTACAACACCATGTAAAAATATTAAATTAATGTAGTGTTGTGGAATAATCTGCCTGTGATTAATTTGAATATCTCCTAAATATACACTGTTATCTATTAAAACTCAATTAATATATTTACAAATAGTTTACATTTATTAATATGATAATAGACTATATACTTTAAGATAGACTTCTAAATGGAAAAACAAGAAGAAAAATGAAAAAAACTGCAATGAGAAATGAATTACTACATTTTCATTTTGCAGAGCTGTGATATATATTTCCTTTTTTATCGTTTTTACTTTGTCATTAAATTAACACAGATTCATAAGAGATGTCACCCTAAATGGGATATCTCTGAATCTGGTGTAGAAAAAGGTCACACTTAATCAAAGCAGATCAGATGATTCACCAAGTCTTGGTCCTGGCCATAATGTAGTATCATAAGTTTCATACTGAATTTATATTGTGTACACATTTTTGTAAGTCAGTTAAACTCTGTATATTTAAGGGTAACATAATTTCTAAACCTCACATGTCAGAAGCCTGAAAGTTAAGAGAAAAACCGCTCCTCACATATTCACATATAGATGCAAAGTCTGAAACAATGAGCAGCTTTTGTAGTCTTAGAGATTTCTAATAATTCAGATTTCAAAAAAAAAAAATGCTATCTCTGTTAGGAATAAGTGATACTTTCAAGAAATCTGCCAGAAAGTAGTATCTTCAGGGAAATCCAAGTTTCAGTCAAAATCATGATATATAATTAGCGTCATCAATAGGTTAAGGCTCTGTGGGAGTTTGTTTGCTATGAAACAAGATTTCCAGAAAGCACAATGGAAGGGTGGAACCAGAGCCAGAGAAGTCATATTCAAAATCCAGATGCATAAAAAGATGAGAATTAAAGAATAGATTTTAACCAAAGGACCTATATTTTAAATCATAAGATAAGTCAGGTTGGGATTAGTAGGCTTAAGGTCCATGGCAGTGGGAAGAGTGTCGTCTCAGGTCTCTTTTAGGACTATATATTTTATATTTTCCCTTGAAAGTGTAGACTTCTTATATTACTATGAACATTTGAGTCTAACTACATTTTCTTCATTCACTCTGAATTTTAAGAAGTACACTGATTATAACTAAAAATAATGAAGTGGTTCTCAGACATTATTTTTCTAAAGTAGGAATGTGGACAGGCTAAGAAAGATCCTTTTATTCCTTCACAATATTTTAATGTTTCTCATTTCTCAAAGAGCACCCTCAGGCAAAGTCTTGTATCTGTTACAGAGACTCTAAAAAAGAAATCTCAGTTCCTGTAAGACATTTGCACATTTAGAAAAGAGTCTTCTCTGAATTTCATTAGTATCATCAAGAAAGAGGATGGCAGAAAAGATATAGTAATTAATGCATATTAAATGCATCATATTTTACTTGATTCTATACTTAAAGACAGGAAGATTAAGCTAAACATTTCTACTTTTATTTCTCTTGCTTCATGTATGATATGATAAGTGAATGTTATAGCTCTAATGTTTTGGTTAAAAAACTTTTTCATGCTAACAAGCCCACAGGAAATAACACTGATGAAATTTAGAATATAATTCTAACTCTTCAACTTTATCACCTACCTTATTTTACATAATTCATACCACTGTACTTAATTATTTGAACAAAAAATGCTCTGTTTTTAACCTATGCTTTTTTTATGCTTCCTAAAAAAAAAAAAGTTGTGACTGCTTCTGAAGTAAATCCCTCATGTGCTTACCAATCTTTATTTGTCTACCTCTTTGCCTGTCACCAGAAAAATGAGGACCCTGAGCAAGCCAGAGCTGGGATAACCAAATGGTATGTATGACTATCATGTATCAAGCAGGGCAGACTATTTTCACAAAGGTTGTGGGCACTTTACTTTGAAAGGAATGATTATTTCAACCTCTAAATTAGAACATAAGCTCAAACATGGGACTACATTTAGGAGGAAGGTAGATTCTATCCTGGGTATGAAGGAAAGACTAAAAGGTTAGGGGCCTCCACCCCTATTTCAATCATAGAAGGTTAGTTTGTATTTGTTTCATATATTATAAAAAATACCAAAATTGTGTTGAAGTAGGGTCTTTAGATTATCTAAGTTAAATTTGAGTCATTTTATTAGCAAAAATTAATTTCATAGGAGAAAACCAGCCTTAAATAAATAAAGTCAACTTAGGAGGCTTTGCTAGACTAAGAATGAGGAAAGAGCACAGTACAAATGTTGCTAGGGTAGGAAGTCCCACTATACCATTAAAAATAGATAGACAATTATCAGTATAGCAGCTCTCAGAGGCTACAATGAAAAGGCTAAGATGATCTTGACCTTCTTTGCAAACAAGATGAAGGTTTTCACTTAAACACTGAAATTTCTTTTTTTGTTTTTGTTTTTGTTTTTGTTTTTTGGGGTTTTTTAACATCTTTATTGGAGTGTAATTGCTTTACAGTGGTGTGTTAGTTTCTACTTTATGACAAAGTGAATCAGTTATACATATACATATATCCCCATATCGCTTCCCTCTTGTGTCTCCCTCCCTCCCACCCTCCCTATCCCACCACTCTAGGCGGTCACAAAGCACCGAGCTGATTTCCCTGTGCTATGCGGCTGCTTCCCACTAGCTATCAATTTTAGGTTTGGTAGTGTATATATGTCCATGCCACTCTCTCACTTTGTCACAGCTTACCCTTCCCCCTCTCTGTTTCCTCAAGTCCATTCTCTAGTAGGTCTGTGTCTTTATTCCCGTCTTGCCCCTAGCTTCTTCATGACCATTTTTTTTAGATCCCATATATATGTGTTAGCATATGGTATTTATTTTTCTCTTTCTGACTTACATCACTCTGTATGAAAGTCTCTAGGTCCATCCACCTCACTACAAATAACTCAATTTCATTTCTTTTTATGGCTGAGTAATATTCCATTGAATATATGTGCCATATCTTCTTTATGCATTCATCTGTTGATGGACACTTGGGTTGCTTCCATGTCCTGGCTATTGTAAATAGAGCTACAATGAACATTTTGGTACATGACTGTTTTTGAATTATGGTTTTCTCAGGGTATATGCCCAGTAGTGGGATTGCTGGGTCATATGGTAGTTCTATTTTTCGTCTTTTAAGGAACCTCCATACTGTTCTCCATAGTGGCTGTATCAATTTACGTTCCCACCAACAGTGCAAGAGGGTTCCCTTTTCTCCACACCCTCTCCAGCATTTATTGTTTGTGGATTTTTTGATGATGGCCATTCTGAGCGGAGTGAGATGATATCTCATTGTAGTTTTGATTTGCATTTCTCTAATGATTAATGATGTTGAGCATTCTTTCATGTATTTGTTGGCAATCTGTATATCTTCTTTGGAGAAATGTCTATTTAGGTCTTCTTCCCATGTTTGGATTGGGTTGTTTGGTTTTTTGATATTGAGCTGCATGAGCTGCTTGTAAATTTTGGAGATTAATCCTTTGTCAGTTGCTTCATTTGCAAATATTTTCTCCCATTCTGAGGGTTGTCTTTTGGTCTTGTTTATGGTTTTCTTTGGTGTGCAAAAGCTTTTAAGTTTCATTAGGTCCCATTTGTTTATTTTTATTTTTATTTTTATTTCCATTTCTCTAGGAGGTGGGTCAAAAAGGATCTTGCTGTGATTTATGTCATAGAGTGTTCTGCCTATGTTTTCCTCTAAGAGTTTGATAGTGTATGGCCTTACATTTAGGTCTTTCATCCATTTTGAGTTTATTTTTGTGTATGGTGTGAGGGAGTGTTCTAATTTCATTCTTTTACATGTAGCGGTCCAGGTTTCCCAGCACCACTTTTTGAACAGGCTGTCTTTTCTCCACTGTATATGCTTGCCTCCTTTATCAAAGATAAGGTGACCATATGTGTGTGGGTTTATCTCTGGGCTTTCTATCCTGTTCCATTGATCTATATTTCTGTTTTTGTGCCAGTACCATACTGTCTTGATTACTGTCGCTTTGTAGTATAGTCTGAAGTCAGGGAGCCTGATTCCTTCCGCTCCATTTTCCTTTCTCAAGATTGCTTTGGCTATTTGGGGTCTTTTTAAACACTGAAATTTAATTCAATCAAAAAGGCTGAATTTGTGCACCATTTGCAATGTCAGAAATGCTACACGTCAATGATAAATAAGAGGCAACCCCTGTTCTCAAGAATCTTTTCTGAGTTTTGATGTTGTGAGGTGGTGATTCACTCATTTTATTTTCCCCAGTGGATGTTCCAATGAAGACAATATCCAGAGTGGGACTTCCCTGGAGGTCCAGTGATTAAGACTTCGTCTTCCAATGCAGGCAGTGCAGGTTCGATCCCTGTTGGGGAGCTAAGATCCCACATGCCTTGTGGCCGAAAAACCAAAAATACATGAAACAGAAGCAATATTGTAACAAATTCAATAAAGATTTTTAAAAAATGGCCCACATCAAAAAAAAACAAAAAACAAAAAACAAAAACAAAACAATATCCAGAGTGACTTTCTAGATGTTAGAGGGAAAAAAATAAGAGAAACTCTACTTTTCACTATAATGGATTAACTTATATCAAATATCTTGCTGAGAGAATTTAGTAAAACTTGATACTATGCAAAATGAATTGCTTTGAAGTCATGGGAGAGCTACTAAGTCACCAAAATTTGACATACCAAGATCTCTAAGAACTGGAAATGCATTCCAATTAGCCTAGCAGTTTGGGGCAGTTTTTGCCTTGAGCCACTTGAAGAGTCATACAGGAAGAGAGACTGAGCACTTTAATGGAAATTTGCAGGTAACTGGAAGAAAAGGTAAACCCAGCATACAGCCTTTCTACAATTCAGGAGAGAGAAAAATTAGAGCTGAGGGTTGAGACTCTCTAATTCTCTAGGACTTAGTGTAAATAGACAAAGTTTTAAAAGTTCTGAAACTCAGCTTGAAACTGCTCACTTTCTAATTAAATTAAGAAAATAAGTGTTTTCTCTACCAGTCAGAAACAAATGTTAACCTTTTCTGAATGAAGAAAACATTATCCAGCGATTACTATATTTCCTAAATTATGACTATATTCAATCAAAAATTGCTAGACATACGAGTAGACAGAATCAAAAGAAAAATGATAACTGATCTATAGTTCATTCAGACATTGGAGATATAAGAAATCAGTTTTAAAATAACTGTTATTAATACGCTGAAGAAAAAAGATGAGAAGATAAAAAATACATCAAAAAAACGAGAATCTACAAAAATAGAGTCAAATAGAAATCTAGACCGAAATTACACAGCAACTAAAATTAGGAGCAGAATAGATAGATTTAACATATAATTAGATAGAGCAAGAGAGAGAATTAATAAATAAATAAGAGCAGTAGAAAATATGAGAATTGGAAAAGAAAAGAATTGAAAATACCAAAAAAGTATGAGGAATAATACAGATAAGACAGTAAGATAGTGTATATATATATACACTTGACCCTTAAACAACACGGGTTTGAACTGCATGGGTCCACTTATACAAGGATTTTTATTTTTTAATTCATTAGTAAATACTGTACTACATGATTTGAGATGGGTTGAATCCACAGATGCAAACCTCAAGTACAGAGGACTGACTCTCTCTTACGGTTTCAGGAAGAGTTGTTGATTTTTTTCAATCTATTAAGCTTTTTCCTTGTTGTTAGGGTCGAGTGGAGATTTCCAAATTCCTTACATGAGGAACTGGAAATGGGAAGTCTGTTGGAAACTTAATTTTTCTTAAGGTAGGACATGAATTGCATGGATTAGATTTTTTTCATTTTACATGCCTTAAATATTCCATTAAAATATTAAAAATAAGAATGTATGCAATAACAATAAGGACTTGAGAATTATAAAAGGAATTAAAATAATATCTTGTTTTAAGGTGATTTTATCAAGAAATTGCTTGGGTGGAAAGGAAATCAACTGCATGCGTCATAAAGGTTCTATTATTTCTGAGACAGTCATAAAGGGAATGTTAAAAATGTATTGAGTGGTTATAATTTTTATTTCTAGAATTTATTTTAAATTATAAAAAAGTAATATACATGAGAAAATTTATCACTTAGGTTAACAACTGAGCAACTGTTCTGCTCTAAGAACCTTTGATTTATTTGTTTTGTAGCATTACTGTTGCATCTCTTTCTAATGTACTTGCTTTAGTATTAAAAACATGTGGTGTTCAATTTGTCTTCCACAGGAGTCCATGACTCTGTAGACTACATGATACTGGCAATATTTTATTCCAATATACATCTTAAGCTGACTAATGCCCCCTTGACAGAACTGTAAAGTGTGAGTACACTTTCAGTCAACTTTAAGAACTACTGGAAAAATAAAACTAATTTTAATAATAATTAATTTCCTTATTAGAAAGGACCTGTATGTTCATTATAGAATAGTTGAAAAATAAATTAAAAATTGAAAAAAGGAAAAGCACTTGTAAGGCTCCTACTTAGAACTAGTCAGTGCTAACATTTTGGTTTCACTTCTTTTTTCAGTACATAAGCTTTTATATGATTGCGATCTTTCAGTCTTTAAAGATATGTTTATCAATTTAATACTCAATAATTATAAAAGTGACATATATATTGTAGAACCAAAACAAAATATAAAACACTTTGAAGAACAAAATGTAAATGCCCTTTCAGCAGATATTTCTGGCTGCCAATCCAGTACCCATTTTCCCCTACCTTTTATGATTTGGCTCAAGTTAGTGCAGGCACTTTCTCCCAACTACCTGCCTTTGATATTCTTAACTGGGGAAAATGTGGAAACTACATTCATTCATTCATTTATTCATTCATTCTTATTTGTTGCCAAAATTTAGAGGAATTTCTACTGAATTTGATGAAATAGAACTAAGAATATAATTGGTTGGCTATTAATGATTTTCTCCCTAAAAATAGAATGAGTCTACCCATATCAGAGTATTTACAAAACTTTTCATTCCTCCAACAATCACTGAATCCAAAATGCAAAGATAATATAAACCAGAAAAAAAAAAAAAGTTATAAGTACATGTTTACTGTGCTAAAGCTAGACTTTGAAACTTATAGAAGGACAAGGGTGATAGGAAAAACTCTATGTCCAGCGAGAAAAATTCATATTCTCTAACCCTTCTGCTAGCCAGATGCAATTTTAAACAAGAAGCCCTTGTTTTTAACAATCTTTCCAATTTTCCTTTGTTATATAAAGAATAAAGCCAGATGGAAGAGAGTGAAGGCATTTTCTGATTGCTTTTTAGTTTTCCATTAAGCTTCTTAGCACAGATTAGATATATAACAGGATATGGAGTGAATTTTTCGTGTTGCACCAGAATTATCAGTGTGGCTCAGAGCTAAAAACAATAATACCCCACAAACTATCGATTGCTGACAAGAATTGAGAACAGGCACATTTTATCACAGTTTACTAAAAGTTCAAGAAATCTTCTCACCCCCACTACAACTTTCTTTACTTTATAAGACTGGGAGGACACTGGAGGAAAGAGTCATCAGGTTTACAGACAGAGCTATGCAGGGTGCTTCCTAAATGATATATTGTTTAACTTACTACCCTGTTTATGAGAAAGAGAGAGGAGGGGGCTTCGTTTCTATCTCAAAACAGCAGAGTACAGAGAAAAGAAAATCACTTGTAGAGCAAAGAGTATAAGACTGCCTGAAATCAGGGGGATAAACATTTCAGTCCTCACCTGGAAGTCTGCTTAGGCATGCAAACTCTACACTTGTCTGAGCAGGGTATAAGAGAATTGAAGAGAGGTAGTAGTGACAGAGAAAGGATGATGGGAGAGCTGTTCATACCCTGCAATGTGGTACAGAAAGGAATGCATGAGATTCTCTGCAAAAGTTAAGTGGACATCACAAAAGCCTGTACTATCTTGCTGGTATTTCGTCCAAGAGTGCTGTCTGCAAGTGGGAGGACTGTGGCAAGAGCATATGTGCTGAGGGAAAGAGCCAAGTACAGCCTTGGAAGGAGTTGAGCCAGAACTGGACCTTCTACAATAGAGAAGTATCAAGTGGAGAGACTCCACAGAATCTCCAGAGAACTCAGTGGGGTGTTCATCTGAGAACCATCCTCTGGACACCTTCCAAAAAGAGGGCATCAGTATTTCATCAGAGTAAGTCTAAGAAACAGTTGCTCTCAATGGAGGGAGCAGTACAACTGTGACCAATCCTCATTCTTCTCTCCACATCATCAACACTGGAGAACCCAAGCTCCAAAGGGAAGGGGGAAGAACCCAAGTCTTTGCTACAGATTGAGAAATAGATGGGTTTGAAACCAAGATTATGCTTTAAATTATAAAGTACACTATGTTTTAATGACCAAAGTATCTGGAATGTTTTTAGAATCTGCTTGAGATTTCATTAAAGGACAGGAAAGAAAAATATATCAAAGCTCTGGGGAAAGTGATGATTGTAGAAAAATAACTATTTCTGATTTCTATTTCACTGATTTGAAACTCCTTAAAAAGTTGGTAACAGATATGAAACAGGGACAAGACCAAGGAAAATGCCTCTCAGCATTTTTTTGCTATTACAACCCACAGAGCAAAAGATTAAAATAATGTACTACTTTTGCTTTAGCTTAACTAGTCTGAGTACAGTCTACTTCTAACAATTTCCAGTTAAAGCAGCTTGACAGTTATTTGAAAAGCTGGCAGAGAGGAAAGAAAGCAAGTGAAGAAGAAAAAACGCGAGAAAGCAGGTGCTATACAATTAAAAAAAATCAGCCAACCTGCTTTCCCATCATCCTTTGTACAGCTACCTTTCTACCCACTCGCATTTCATTAGCAATTTAGTGTTTAGCATGTTGGTTACAGTAGCTAAGTGTTAATTGGCTATTTGGCATGTTATGCCAAGATGAACCTGATTAATTAAAAGAGGAAGCACTATCCTTTGAGCAACATGACTGGGGCACTGATGTTGATGCCTCAGGTTGAGTGTATAATGAGACTTGTAGCTTCAGGCAAAGGGATGCTGCATGCTTTCAGACTCTGGCAGAGCACCGAATTAAGTATTAGCTCTGTAGTGGACCCCTGCTTATCAGCAACCTTGCTATTACTCTCCCGACCCTGATGTGCATAAGCAATATTTTCATCCTCTTCCCAAGAGATTTATCTGGCTGTTGAAGTAGAAAATGAATATTTTACAGTTCACTTGTCTGATCAATTACCTACAAGCTGCTGCAGTATTTTATAGCCAGTGGGAGAGCTGTGTAGGTGATGATAGAGAAATCTGGAGGGAATCTCTTAGCCAACTACACAAAAGGGAATAAGACTGTGAATGAGCCATCAGTAACAGTTCTTTGTTCATATGGGTCTAGCCAGAAATTACAGTGTAACCAATTAATGTACTTAAATGATAATCAGCAGAATGTGAATTCTAGAGGTGAAGAAACTTGACTGCTTGATTAGAGGATAATGAACTAAGGAATGGTTCAAAGCCAACCCTTCTCAAGGCAACAGCTCCCTTAGTACTGCCATGTTTGTCTTCAGTAACTGGATGAAAATCTTTTTCCAGTGACACTTTGGAAATTAAAAAAATAAAAGTAAGTAAAATGTGCATATCCGAAGAAATGCTGTGCTCCCAGTCTTATAGAGAAGAATATTATCATTGTTGACTTTCAAGAAAACTTGTCTTTAAATGAATATCTGATTGTATAATATTTACAATTAAATATTATTTTATACGATCTTGATTGAACAGTTTAAAATTACCTTCTCAAGAGAATTACTATCAAAAAAAGGACTTATTTCACCCCCTAAAAGAAATATTCTAAAAGACTCTCAGATGCATTAAAGTTAGTTTAATCCTTAATGTTTGGGGATTTTTTTTTCTTTTTTAATATTCATAAATCATGTTACTGGAATGACATTTTTAAACATAATTTGTCTCAAGCTTCACATAAATATGTAGCTGAAATATGATGAGAAGTATTAAATGATACAATGGCTGGGATCTGCCATCTGTATAACAAAGCCCACCGTTCTCTTCAAAATATAAAACTGGCTTTGACAAACAGACTGAAAGTTATGCACTGCTCAGTAACTTCTAAGAAAAATGAACCAAGATTTTACTTTGCTTAACAAACAGAAATTAGAGTACGTTTTATTTAGATACAGTGATGATAAAGCCATTTTTCAGTGACTAAATGAAAAGATGATCTTAAAGGAAGAAACAAAGTATTTTCTTAAATATACATTAGTTTGGAAATGTTTCATGTATTTGAAAAAACTGCATTTTTAAATTTTCATAATGAAATTTTACTTTACCCACCAACTAAATATTCCATTAAGTGATAACTTCAAATTGAAAAATAAAGAAAATAAGATTTATATAAGAAAGATTAAGGTATATGGAGAATTAACATCTTTTTCCTCATTCTATCACAGTTTCCTTTTTGTTTTGATTTCTTCCATCATAGTGATTGAATGACAAATCTAACCAAGGAGTAGAAATTTTAATCTCTTTTTGATATATCAAAAGTAATCTTGGATCATGTACTTAAAATTTAAGATGCATTTTTAAATGCTCTTTATCTGTAATTGTACTAAAATTTTCTTGCATTATGTAGGGCTCAGAATATGAAATTCCCTTATAAAGAAATTTTAATTACTAAGATTAATCTACACCACAGATTGCCAAGTGTTTGGAAATAATATGAATTGATGAAAGATGTGTGAAAAATATACATCAAAACTATCTGAAGCCCTTGATATAAGAACCTAACTCAAAAGTATTAGAGCAACTATAACATTTATGGAGATTTTAATTTCACTATATAATATCAAAACAATTCTATCAGTTAGCTGATGTCTTTTGGTCTTATTTTTAATCTACCTACTCACATTTCTTTTAGCAAAAAACAAAAAGAGAGTCCATCAATCTTTGCTTTACTGATTTTGTAACTAGGTCATTTTACCTCATTAGTTTTGGCTGCCTTTTGAGTTATTTTTTTCCTGCATATTTTAAGTCCTTCTATTTCCTCTTTATTTATTTTGTTTTTCCTTCTCTGTTTTTTCTCTTCTCAATAATAGAATGATGATGATATTTTCATAGAATAACTATTGCTTCTCCCATAGAAGTATGCTATGATGACATGAAGCCCTCAATCTTAGACTTTTCAAGGCTATTCTGGCATTTAATTGCTAATAAAATACATCAAGAAATTAATATCTGGTAGGTTGGTTATGTTCCTTAGATTTCAAGTCATATGTTATTAGACATATATACTTTCCTAAATTAAAATACTTCTCTCTCATTAAAGGGCTATTTGAGAGGCAAATTCATAACATAGGGGTCAAGAGTTCAGCTCTAGAGACCCAGTACCTGGTACAAAACCATGGCTCTTGGCTTTATCAGCTCTGAGCCACAGCAAGATACATAACTTCTCCAACTACTGCAAGAGGATAAAGATGATAATAAGTAGTAGCTACCTCATAGATTGTTATAAGGATAAATAAATCAACACATGAAAAACACAGAAAATTGGCACATAGTAAGTATACATGAAGATTAACAATTAAAGAATAAGGTGAATACATTTTCAACTTCAAAAGAATGCTCTATAGTATACAATTGTTATTTAAATGGGTCCCTAGTTAATGTTTCTTTGGGCAGATTGACTCTTTTTGTGATTGGCCAATGTAGAGTGTGTGGAACCCATTGCCTGTTGATCCTGCTGCCAAAATGGCCTTTGCCTCTGGCTTTCCCTTCACTTTGGTCTGTCTCTTTGCATGAAGTCCATAGATAACTGATAGTAGAGTCATCCAAGGAGTTTGCTTATTAAACTACACAGACTTTTGGAACCCAATCCAACATAATAAAGCAGAACTTCTGAAGATAAGATTCAGAAATTTATTTTAAATGAATTAAATTTAAAATAATATTTTAAATAAGAACTCAGATAATTGTTTTAGATGACACTGACCACACAAGCATAACCTCTCTTCTTTGTTTACTTTCTTTCTTTTACCCCAATATCACCTTCCTGATATGTTTGCCCTTCCATCAAATCTTGTGAGATATTGAGGCAAATTATTACTTTGTCTAGAGAGATTTATTTTTATATACATTACATTAATAGTGAAATAAAAATTTCTGTTTATTTAGACATAGGCAAATGTGGGGGCCTTCACCTGAGTCTCTACGTGATCTCACTACAGCCAATTGCCTTATTTGTTAAAGTCCTACCCCAGGGTCCAATGGCCCAGCTGATAGAGTGTTCTTAAATGATATCCATTTATTTCAACTTCATGCAGCTGAACTGGTTCTCCAAAACGGAGCAGTAGTGGTCTAGACTGTATCTAATCAACAGGACACAACATCAGAATTGAAAGATCAGATTCATAATTTTAGTTCTACTTCTAACATTGCATAGCTCTGAATAAAGCTTTGGCATATATCCACTTAAATATAAAATAAGAAAATCCCTAATCCATGGAAAACATGTTTCTGTAGATTTCACAAAACACTTTTTGAAGAAAATAAATAGTTTCTAGGACATTCACATCACAGATGCTTCTGAGTATTACAGCTTTATTTTTACCCTAGTGAACTAATAGTATGATTCTTTAAGTAACTCATATTGTTTCCCTTTTTGCCTTGGTTGCTAGGATACATGGAATTACAGTTTGTTCTCAATTACAATATTATTTCTAAATCTATATTTTGGGCCAAAACTCTTTATCTGACTTTTATCTTAATTTCACTCTAATGGAAAAGTACAATGCTTTCAATATACTACCTTTTTGTAAGTAAGGATGATCGAATAATAATAAATAAATGCTTAGATGATCAGAAGAAGGGAACACTATTTTTTTCCTTCTTCAAAATGGTGACGAAAAAGCTAATGAATTATTTCTAAAACAATTTCAGAAAAGAAAACACTATATAAACCCAAAATTATGTTAGATATAGGATGATATGAATATTCCAGTACTTTTTGCTTACTGCCAGTGAAAATTCACCTACACAAAAAGGAGACTTTATTACAAACTAGAACAATATTAAGAAATATTAATTATTTTATTACTGTTTATGACTAGTGGTTTCTCACATAATTTAACTCTTTAGTATGGTTTTATAATAGCATCTTGACTTGGTTGACAAGAACATCATAGAGCTACATAAATTCAATTTTATTTTACGTCTTTTTATAAAGCTAATTGTAGAAGCTTTTTAGAAACTAGTATCAGCAGAAGAACTGATAGTAGTGCCACCATGTGGGTAACAATTTGAAAAAAGGAAAGCTTTTTAAAAAAAATATGGTCTCTCTTTATCCAAAAAGACAAAAATGCTTTTATTTCACTTTTCTGTTAGCCATTGTACGTAAGGGAAGATAACATTTTTTAAAAGTAGGCAAAGTACAGAAAGCTTTAAGGGAAGCAAAAGAGGTTTCACTAGGATGTTACAATTACTGTTTTCACATATTTTCTTTGGAAGTCAGATCCCACTTTTTGTGCTCTGATGCACTTGGGCACAAAGAAAACTTGCAAAGCTATGTGGGATTTTAAGATTATGGTTTCATTGTTCAAAAATTTCTTTTCTTATCTTACAGTAGAGCCCATTGTGTTATGAGGCAAACAGCATTCCTATGAAACAAAGTCCTACTAGGTCTCTACTTCACCTTACAGCTTCTAGCAACTCAACTGAGTTTTGGAGGAAGTAGAGAGAAATTTCTGCAAGTGAAAAAAAAAAAAAAAAGGTATATACACACACACACACACACACACACACACAAACCTACAGACATACTACTACATGTTTGGAATACGAGCACTGCTTTCTCTAAGAGGCAGACTACTGCTATATGACTTCTCCGGATTGGCCTATTTTGAATAGAAAAAAGGCTTTCTTGCCCTCAACCCTTAGTGTTTTATATGTGAGGTGTAACTTGTGTAGAGTGATTATTGCCTAATTTTTTTCTTTCTTATTAGGCTTCTTCTTTCCTTATCCTTTGGCTTAAGAGAGCAGGCTGGTGGCGGCTAGGGAGGGGAATCTTTTCTGTCTGTGCCACCTGGCATCTCAAGGTTGCTGGCTTCTTCAGCTCCATGTCCAGGATATATAACATAAAAAGAAACCTACTGTGTCATTCTTTTGGTTCTTAGGTCCTTAATCACTCTACCTTCCTCTCTGAACATGTCAGAGTGTTCTTGTGTTTGCTTTATATATAAAACCCAGGGTTTTTAGTTAAACTTAGCAGAAGGGGGGAAAGGCACATCTACTCCATCTTCCTTGAAGTGGACTCCTGGTTTTCTGTGTGATTTGAGATTACTGGCATGAAACGTCACAGAATTACTTTCTGTCTTGTACCTCTGACAGATTTTCTTTTGAGAGTCCTTCAGCATCACAATTTTCTTCTAATGGACTTTTTCACTAAAAGGAGAACATGTCATATTGGGTCAAGTAAGAGTTATATCCTCTTCCATATTCTAAGGCTTACAATAGCTCAAAGGGCATTTGATGGTTGGCCTCCTTATGATATTACAAAAGTTAAATATACTGCCCTGCAGCAATAATTCCCCTATCAATCATTTATTAATCCACATTCCATACATTTATGAAAACAGTTACCCATCTGTTTCTGATTGGAGACATCAATATCTTTTTAATGCAATGGATTTAATAGCAGCAATTATACTACCACTACTAATAAATGACCACCTACTTTGTCCTAGATACTGTACTATGTGGAAACAAAGATGAATTTTTTTTAAATTAATTTACACTCCAATGGAGGAGACAAAAGGCAAACAAGTAACTATAATGCTAGAATACACAAAATATAACTGAACAATCTCGTAAACAAATTAGGGAATTAAACTTTCACAGGTAATAAGCAATCTGGAAGTACAGTGTCTTAGGAATCCAGATTCCTTATGTATTTTTATCCCACCGTTCTTAGCATATAGTCTTGTTTCATAGTCACAGGGGTAAAGGCAAAGGACAAACAAAGGTCCTAGAAGTCTCACAAATGACTTCCACTTATATCTCATTGTCTATTCTGGGCCACCTCTAATTGTAAGGGATTCTGGGTAATGTCTTTTTTTTTCTTAAGATGGGCACATGGCTACTACAGAAAAAGTGGAGTCCTATGAGTAGGAAAAAGCAGAGAATAAACATTGCTATAGGAGGACGTAAGGCTGGTAATGGAGATGAAGATGGAGGGAACATTACTTTCCTGACACAATACAATTTGAGTGAGGTGTAAAGTCTAATTGGGAATTAAGTTTTCTGCTAGAGGAAATGGCATATCCAAAGTTTCAAGGAGCTTTTGGAAAATAATGAGTATTTCTGAACAAAATAAACAATAGGTGAGGAGAGAGAATATGACTACAAACATAATTACAACCTTATGCCAGAGCTTGATGGTGGTGGACTCCAGATGCCACGCTAAAGAAAGTAGACATTATCGTATAGGGATTAGAAAGTCACTAAAAGCTTTAATAGATGACTGATATTAGATTTGCACTTTGAAAAGAGAACACTAGTGATAGATCAGAAAATGAATTAGAGACAAGCCTGAAAACCCATCAGTCCATCTTAATCTGACATCAGAATCTAAAGAAGCCCATCTTTTATCATTTCGTAGAAGCTGCTCTGTTTAACTATTTAAAAGCATTCTTCTGTAGCTCTGTCACACTTTCTTGAGGCAAAGAGGTCACAATTACATACAATATTCCAAGTCAGGCTTCCTACTGCTTCATATAAGGTGGGCTAATGCTTTCTGACTTGTTTCCTATAGTCTTGCTTGTGTTGCCAAGTAGTTTCCTCAGTGTCCTTGGCTCTGATTCTACAATGAGCCTATTGGAATTTGCTGGATCTCTGAAAATTGTAGAGTTGATCAATGTTTTTCTCTCACTCAGTCCACACTATTTTTTTTCCTATTTGTTTCCAAGGTTGATCAGGTTGTACAGGCCAGCAGTTCATGGATCATTTTGTCCTTCATTCTATTCAGGCAAATGTGTGAAACAAAAGTTTCAAATTTTTGATTGAGCTTCACGTAGTCTACAAATATATGATTTGCATTTTTAAAACATATAGTTGAGTATTTTAAAACTTTATAAGTAAACTACACATACACACAAATGTCAGTGTTAACATCTGCTAACACACTGACTATTGTTAACTTTATATGGCAGTTCAACTCATTTTGTATAACCCAGACACAATTTTTCTTATCATCTCTGAGCATATATTTATTTTTTTATGTAAACCACTGAGTAAGAATTTTGTAGTTTTGCACGCATCATTCTTTGAACTTGGCCCTGAGCATGACTCCTCATAATAATTCTTTTTGCAAACCATTATCCTTTTATGGCAGATATGAAATTGGCTTAATTAAATGCCAGGCAAACCTCAATACATATTCTTGGGAATTATAACAAGTGAAATATAATTTACACTACTTAATAATGTTGCATTATGTATAATAAATGGTTTGGGAGCTTTTTGTACTTTTAGAATATCTAAATTTTAAGTTTTTAATAAACTTAAAATTCTATCTAAATTTATGCTTATAAATGTTATTTGTTTTCAAGTGACATACAATAATTATCCAATTATCCTTAAAAGAACTCTATAATTCTTAAAAGAACACTATCACCCAATAAAAGCAGGAAATTAAACTTTGATAATGACTAATGACTCTGACAGGATCAAGCAGACTTAAAATCCAAGGACAATTGTTACTATACTCTCAATGACTGTTTCTTGAACCAATATCATCACACTGACAACAGTATGAAAACTAAAGGGGTAACCTGAAATTTTTCATAGGAATTCACTCAAAAACAAGAAAGTATAATAAGTTGTCTTGTGTGTTTTGCATATATGCAGATAAATACTTCCCAAATTCTAAAAGAATTTTATGTTGTACACTTTTACATAATAATATTTTGGTCTCTGTGAAGTTACATATAATTTTAAAACATAGGATAAAGAATGTAAACATTTAGAACAGCCCCTTCTTTTCAGCATATTGTGAACAGCTTAATATTACTAAAAGGAGATTAAGTAACAGATAAGGTGAGTTAAACTCATCATATTTGAAAGAGAGGCAGATAGGAATGAAAAAAAAAAAGATATTTAAATCCTGGATGACTAACATCACAACAAATATGTGATATGGATTAACTGGGAGGAAAATACAATTAGTGCCATAGTCAGATAATCTAAAGCAGAAAGAATCCCAAGATGGATCACCAGAGAAGACTGATACATATGTCCAAAGTCTTACACGCCTTCTACTTTCTACTTTTATTTCAGATTTTTTCCTCTTTCCCACAGTCAGCCCTGCACTGACAATGGAAGAGTGGGAGATGGTGGAAAAAGATAAAAAGGCTGTTATGTCTACATTGGTCTTTCTTATGACCATGCCTCCCTTTGCACTCTCAGCTCCAATTATACTGGCCATTCTGCTATTCTTAAACCAGCCAAGTCCAGGCTACATCAAGGCCACTGCACTTAACTATTTTTTTTTCCAAATTGTTTGTTTCATTCATGCATCTGTTCAAGTATCAATTTTACAAAGAGCTTGTCTCCATCTGCTCCTCATATTGCTCTATCTTCATAGAAATTTGCATTATCAAAGACCATAATTAATATTTGTTTAATTGTTTATTTTTAATTATTTCCCATAAGAATGTTACTTCCATGAGGGCAGAGACTTTGTCTTTTTGCTTACTGCCAAATAGCCAGTGAAGCGTAGTTGGCATTTGGTAGGTTTAAGTACTTGTTGACCAAGTGGATGAATATTTCAGAAATCATAGCCCTTACAAAACTTAGATTTTTTTTTTTTCTTAAGAAGCAGACAGAAAAAAATAAGTTGCTCTGTTCCTAAAGTTTAAAAAAATGGCTATCCCAGGCAGGAAGGAAAAAAAATAAATAAGAAATGATGGGAGCAGAGAATAAGTGAAGAGAGGGATGCTGAGCCCTAAGACCTGTGGTGAGTTCTGGTGAGGCAGGAAGACATCTGAGAAGGGAATGCCTATTGGGAACTGTGTCGTGGTGTGTAAGACGAGATCCCCATGTGCCGATTCCTAAGCCCTAGCATATCAGGTCACAGGACCTGAAAAAAGAAGTGAAATATTTTAGTAGTTACTAATGGAGCTCAAACACCAAGTACTGGCTTGGTGGTTCTAATCCCTGATACTGGATAAGCTCCCTGGAACCTTGAGATACTTCTGGGGATGGGAAAAAATACTCAAATAACTGGTTAAGCTACTTCCACTCTAGTAAATGGGGACTTGTAGTACAATCGTTAGATTAAGTATTTGTGTTCCTTGTGCACTTAAATTTATGCGCTGAGATTCGTAACTGCCACATTTACAGTTCAACTGAATGAGAGTACATGTATTTCTGATTTCCATTTGCTTGTTTTCTACTGTACATGCAGGTGAATGTGAGGAGGATGCATTAATTTAAACACTTGACACTTAGACAACAGGGGAATTTTTTTGCTAGTGTTTGGATCAGTTTTTAACACACTATAAAGAATGTTGGTAAAAATGTAGTGACATCTGTACTGACAGTGTGAAAGTACTGAGGTCAACGACTGCCGCGATGGCAAGTATGAATCTATTGCCCAAATGTGTTCAAGTCAGCACCACATGTTGCAAAGAAATTATAGAAACCAGCATCTTTCAAAAACAGTTTTGAGAAATGTCACAAAATTGTCAAATGTATTAGCAATCTTATTAAATAGGAGACTTTTCCAGAATTATCTCTCATGGTCTAGAATCAAGGTGGAGGCTTGAATATGTCACATGAGACAAACTCATTATTTTTGCTGATGAAAACAATCTCAAACACACCACCTCTCTCAAACATGTTTATACAGTATGTTTGGAATGGTATGGATTTTTTTTTATTTTTTAATAAGCTGAAGGGCTTACTTTAGCAATGGGAGCTTGTATTGCTAAAGTGCATAATGTTGCAGATAAAGTGTTAGTGGATGGATTCTGGATTCAACTTGACAAACAAAATAAATGTTGAGTGTCTTGAGAATTTAAGAGAATATCTGAGACAAATGCCACTGACCTGAGATTTAATTTAAAATATCATCATTCAATTTATAATACTTTAAGATATACTTGAAAAATTTATTTTTCACCAAAAATAAAGTTCCAAACTGGCTGAGGAGCCTAGTATTCTACTCATTTAAAATGTTTCACCTATCAGAGGATACAAGCAGTTATTAGAGGTTATTAAAGTTATTAGAGATTGTGATTGATTGGACTGTGAATAAAAATCTCTCTACTATTGAGGATTCTGCTTATTTGAAATGAAAAGCATCCTGTGAATAGAATGTTAGCTGCTATTGTTGAAGCTGTCTATCTCGATATATTTGGATTTTTCTCTGTTCAATTAACCAAAACAAAACTGTGAGATAAAATGGATGCTAAGACTTACATGTGCTTAATTTTTTTTCATGCAACATTTCCTAATACAAATTTTTGTTTATGTTCCAAAAACATTTCGTGATTTCCAAATATCCACCTTTTTTTGGATGACTTTATTTCACATAAATGCTATAAAACTGAACTTAATGTATACTATTAGTATGCCAGTATCCTTTCTGGAGCATACGGTCTCATAGGGGAGTCTCTACCACACATGTTGATATGATATTACAACTGTACTAAGCGTTATAAAGGAAAGGTATATGTTGCTATGCGAGCCTGTGACGGTTTTTGTTTTTTTTCTTTTTTTAAGACATAAAGTCAAAGAAGGCTTGCTGTAGGAAGTCTTGCTTGAATTGAGGTCTAAGGGACTAACTGGACTATGGCAGGGAAAGCCTGTAGGGTGAAGAGCATGTGCGGAAGGTGGGTGTGACTGCAAAGCTGTGATCAATAGGGCAGGATGGGAGGCAAGAGTTGAGATGAGAATCAGCTAGGGCTCAAGCTAGGGAGCTCAGCCTTCATTCTAAGGCCAATGGGAAGTCACTGAAATCATCCCAGTAAGAAATTACTTGATCATATATGAACTTCAAAGAAGTCACTCTGGCTTTATGAGGAGAACAAATGAGAAAGAAAGAGAGAGGATGATGGAAGACAAAGGTAATAGGCTATGGCAGTATTCCAAGTGAGAGAAGATGGTAGCTTAGGCTACCAAACTTTGAGACAAAATAGTAGATAGGATAAGTTGGTTTATTTTAAAGAAGAAAATTACAACAAATTGCCTTTGAGTATATAAGGGGTCCTTTGAGTTTGTTTGCTGTTTAGGTTTTTAACCTGATTAACAGCATGAATGGTGATACCATCCATACATCATTCTAGGCCTGTATAACATGCAGGGGTTGATTTCTAATATTGTCTCTAGATCCAACATTACATAGGGGAGTTAACCAATTAGTGAAGGACTCAGACAAAATCAGCTTACCATAATGTCCCATCAACTAAGACCATCTTTCCTTTGGTCTCTCTTCAGTGACACATTATAGCAGATCTGACTTATATGAAAGGAACTAGAATAAAACACGAGTTCTAGTTCATGATGTAAAGGTTGAAGTTGAATTGGATTTCTACTGAGGTTATCTTCAAAAACATGAAATAAAGACTGTTTTTTACCATTCATTTTAAAGTTTCATTTTCAGCTCTTTCATACACTGCCTTCTTCTAGACGTGTGGAATCACTCAGTGCCTGAGGCAAAAATAATCTCTAAAAGCTCCCAAACTTACTCATTTTGCTCTAGCAATACTCTGAAGAGCTTAAAATTCTTAATCAATATTTGCTTGTGGTTTTGAGGATGATGCCATTTGCATAGTTACAATATAGACTTTATGCTGTGTGCTTTACCTGTTGAATGTGTGCATACTCAGTGGTGATGTTTGCCTTTACAGTAATTATCATGTTGACCATGGAAAGTGAGAAACCAAGCCTTGGCGCTATGCATGTTGTCATCCTCCCTGCTGAAGCTTGCAGACACAGCATGAAAATAAAGCTGGACATAGTTATAATCTCTTTAATACCTTCTAAAAATGCACTTTAATTCTAATTTCTAAACTCATATCTCTCCTTAGATGATATGTAGATATATAAAAACATAACTAACATGAACATTTGTGTCATATATTTTAATTTAGTTTTTCATTCTTTCTATTTAGCTTTCCATATCTTTAAGATTATTTTCAAAAATATTTATGGTCTCATTTCATAAATCTTTAATTATACTCTGTGTTAAATTGTACAATCCATGTTAAATAATATAAGTTCACATGAATATTCTTGCCAATTCTTTTTTGTGTGGAGAAGACCTAGCATCTACCAATCAATAAACTGTTATTTAACATGAATTTGAGGTAGAAGGTTTTCTCTCGAGGATGAATTTTCTATTTTCCTAGTTTAGAGCAGCATTTGCCGGCCCCAAAGAAATGTGGTCTATATAGCTTGTTACAGACACTTTTCTGGGCTCTTTCTTAAGAAGCAGCATTGTATAGAGGGGAAAACACTAGGAAAGGAGTCAAAGAACTTCTTTTTACTACAAGTCATGTAAGCTCCCTGAGTTTCAATTTCTTCATAAGTAAAATAGGTATAATAATATCTCCCCTGCTTACTTTATAGAATTATTTTGAGAATCAAATGAGATAATTTAAAAGTACTATAAAAGCTGTAAAGTACTATACTAGTGAATATATATCACCATTTTTATAGGGAAGCCTTTTGTTATATAAACAATGCATGCATATTAGTTTTACTATTACATGATTATGATAATATTGATGATTATTGTATGTTTCCTATGGCTGACATAACAAACTACCCCAAATTTGGTGGTTTAAAACAATACAAATTGATTATCTCATAGTTCTGGAGGCTGAAATTAGCTTCACTGGGCTGATGTCTCCATGTCACCAGTCTTGTTCCTTCTGGAGGCTCTAGGAGAGGTGTCCTTGCCTTGCCTTTTCTAGCTTCTGGAGCCCACCTGTACTCCTTGGCCCATGACCCCTCTGTGCATCACATCAACCTCTTGCTTCCATCATCATGTTGCCTCTCCTCTCCTCTAGTCAAACCTCCTGTCTCCCTCTTCTAAGGACACTTCTGATTATATTTAGGGCCCACCCTGATAATCCAGGGTAACAACATCATATTAAGATCTTTAACTTTATCACATCTGAAAAGTCCCTTTTGCCTGAAAGGTAACATTCACAGGTTCCAGGGAATAGGATGTGGATGTATTGGGGGCCATTATTCAGCCTATGACAATTATTAAAAGATTACCATGGTAGCCAAGTACCTGCAAGGATAGGATATCAGATGAATGCAGCTAATTACTGTTTATGAAAGCATTTACCTGCAGTGCACTGCCCTAGAGTCAGAGGCTTCTAACCTGAGGACTGAAAAATCCTTGGAATATATTCAATATAAAAATTCATTGGTCCAATAATCAATAAACTCTGAAAGTATCACCACTACAACGTAGGTAATCCTGAAATGTTGTGACATGAAAATGGCCCTCATGTTAGAAAGGCTAGAGGAGTGGCTGAGCCTCTACAGGGGAGGCTAGGGCCGAATGACTAGAAGCATCAAAAGCCAGGGAGGCTCTGTGCTCCCAGCCCCATTTTACAGCAGCAAGAGTATTGTATGCTTAAGTATTGGAAATGCAAATTGGTATCCAAAAATGCATCTGGTTCTTTAAAGGGTCTTTGAGGTAAAAATAAATAAAATTAATAATAATAATAATAATAATAATAATAATAATAATTGCCTGGAAAAGGCTGTTCCAAAACGCTCTGATTCTGTCCAGAATACCTTGACAAGGTATGAGTGAGGAATGTCTTTTTACATATAAATCATTAATGGTTCCAGCACTCCCTTAAAGGGAACAGTGCACTGATCCAGGGTTACTTTCTCCCACATGTAATCATGTTAATACTTCTTTTCTATAAAAGCACTAACCAGTCAGAGAGGTTTTGGTTGTTGTTGTTTTTAACTTCACTGTTCTTTAGAAGTGATCAATTATGATAATGGGTCTTCTTAGAATTCAAGGATAAACAGAAGTCTTGAGCAAATTACAGTTCTTTACAATTGCTGAATTCCTAAATGAATTCTCACATGTTTAGGGCTATGCTGGCAAAGCAGTATGAATTTTATTCTAAGTGGCTTAAAGTAAATTAGCATCCTTTCTCATCCTACCCACTATTCATTAGCAATTCTTAACCACAGTCCAAATTCGTTTAACATTTTGACTGAGTTATAGGTAAAATAATAACCATAAGGAAAATTTTCAATTTGTATACAATTTATGCAGTTTTTAAGTTTTAACTCAGAAGTTTATGGAATCTTAACACATGAATTAGAAAAACTGGATTAGGTTAATACAATCTGAATACTTGCCCTTTATCTATATTGGCTATATAAATGTGTGATTTTATCTAAAGGAAACAACTGACAGTTGCTCATAGAATAAGAAATCTAACCTTTGCAATTTGTGTTTTGGAAAAAACACAGACTTCAGACTATGTCTGATTAATAGATCTAAAGTCGAGAAACAATTTAATGTAGTGTAGAATACGCACTGTGTTATCTTTTTGCTTCTTTGTCTGTTCTCTATAAACTACGCCCATATCTCTGACTTCCACCTGCTCATCACTATTGAGCCCTTTTAACATGATTTCAGCCTGAGCCCATTCCCACCCAGTGTCTACATTTCCCTGTGGATATTGATGTGGTTATCAATCATACGCCTCCCAGGCTTCAAAGCTGTGGATCTCTGAGTCATTTTTAACTTTTCCCTGTTCTTTATCCCAATGTGCTAGTAGACACCAAATACCCCCTTTTCCTTTTAAATATCCTTTGCTTTTTATCCTATCAATATATCCAATTAGCTATGCCATCACCCTGGACAGAAGCCTTGTCACTACTTCTTTTGACTTCTTCGGTGGCCACTTAATTTAATCTCCCAGGTTTAGCTTAACCTTTCCATCTGATTATTACACAAATTCTTTTTATTGTTTTTGTCTTTTTACTCTCTTAAAAATGCTTGCTGGTTCATCCTACCTTAAGAAACAGGAAACATCTCAAATAAACAACCTAACCCTGCACCTAAAGCAATTAGAGAAAGAAGAACAAAAAAACCCCAAAGTTAGCAGAAGGAAAGAAATCATAAAGATCAGATCAGAAATAAATGAAAAAGAAATGAAGGAAATGATAGCAAAGACCAATAAAGCTAAAAGCTGGTTCTTTGAGAAGATAAACAAAATTGATAAACCATTAGCCAGACTCATCAAGAAAAAAAGGGAGAAGAATCAAATCAATAGAATTAGAAATGAAAAAGGAGAAGTAACAACTGACACTGCAGAAATACAAAGGATCATGAGAGATTACTACAAGCAACTCTATGCCAATAAAATGGACAACCTGGAAGAAATGGACAAATTCATAGAAATGCACAACCTGCCGAGACTGAACCAGGAAGAAAGAGAAAGTATGAACAGACCAATCACAAGCACTGAAATTGAAACTGTGATTAAAAATCTTCCAACAAACAAAAGCCCAGGACCAGATGGCTTCACAGGCGAATTCTATCAAACATTTAGAGAAGAGCTAACACCTATCCTTCTCAAACTCTTCCAAAAGACAGAGGGAGGAACACTCCCAAACTCATTCTATGATGTCACCATCACCCTGATACCAAAACCAGACAAAGATGTCACAAAGAAAGAAAACTACAGGCCAATATCACTGATGAACAGAGATGCAAAAATCCTCAACAAAATACGAGCAAACAGAATCCAACAGCACATTAAAAGGATTATACACCATGATCAAGTGGGGTTTACTCCAGGAATGCAAGGATTCTTCAATATAAGCAAATCAATCAATGTGATACACCATATTAACAAACTGAAGGAGAAAAACCATATGATCATCTCAATAGATGCAGACAAAGCTTTTGACAAAATTCAAAACCCACTTATGACAAAACCGCTGCAGAAAGTAGGCATACAGGGAACTTTCCTCAACATAGTAAAGGCCATATATGACAAACCCGCAGCCAACATCGTCTTCAATGGTGAAAAACTGAAACCATTTCCACTAAGATCAGGACAAGACAAGGTTGCCCACTCTCACCAATATTATTCAACATAGTTTTGGAAGTTCTAGCCACAGCAATCAGAGAAGAAAAAGAAAAAAAAGGAATCCAAATCGGAAAAGAAGAAGTAAAGCTGTCACTGTTTGCAGATGACATGATACTATACACAGAGAATCCTAAAGATGCTACCAGAAAACTACTAGAGCTAATCAATGAATTTGGTAAAGTAGCAGGATACAAAATTAATGCATGGAAATCTCTTGCATTCCTATACACTAATGATGAAAAATCTGAAAGTGACATTAAGAAAACACTCCCATTTACCATTGCAACAAAAAGAATAAAATACCTAGGAATAAACCTACCTAAGGAGACAAAAGACCTGTATGCAGAAAATTATAAGACACTGATGAAAGAAATTAAAGATGATACAAATAGATGGAGAGATATACCATGTTCTTGGATTGGAAGAATCAACCTTGTGAAAATGACTCTACTACCCAAAGCAATCTACAGATTCAATGCAATCCCTATCAAACTACCACTGGCATTTTTCACAGAACTAGAACAAAAAATTTCACAATTTGTATGGAAACACAAAAGACCCTGAATAGCCAAAGCAATCTTGAGAACGAAAAACGGAGCTGGAGGAATCAGGCTCCCTGACTTCAGACTATACTACAAAGCTACAGTAATCAGGACAGTATGGTACTGGCACAAAAACAGAAATATAGATCAATGGAACAGGATAGAAAGCCCAGAGATAAACCCACACACATATGGTCACCTTATCTTTGATAAAGGAGGCAAGCATATACAGTGGAGAAAAGACAGCCTCTTCAATAAGTGGTGCTGGGAAAACTGGACAGCTACATATAAAAGTATGAAATTAGAACACTCCCTAACACCATACACAAAAATAAACTCAAAATGGATTCAAGACCTAAATTTAAGGCCAGACACTATCAAACTCTTAGAGGAAAACATAGGCAGAACACTCTATGACATAAATCACAGCAAGATCCTTTTTGACCCACCTCCTAGAGAAATGGAAATAAAACACAAACAAATGGGACCTAATGAAACTTAAAAGCTTTTGCACACCAAAGGAAACCATAAACAAGACCAAAAGACAACCCTCAGAATGGGAGAAAATATTTGCAAATGAAGGAACTGACAAAGGATTAATCTCCAAAATTTACAAGCAGCTCATGCAGCTCAATAACTAAAAAACAAACCACCCAATCCAAAAATGGGCAGAAGTCGTAAATAGACATTTCTCCAAAGAAGATATACAGATTGCCAACAAACACATGAAAGAATGCTCAACATCGTTAATCATTAGAGAAATGCAAATCAAAACTACAATGAGATATCATCTCACACCAGTCAGAATGGCCATCATCAAAAAATCCACAAACAATAAATGCTGGAGAGGGTGTGGAGAAAAGGGAACACTCTTGCACTGTTGGTGGGAATGTAAATTGATACAGCCACTATGGAGAACAGTATGGAGGTTCCTTAAAAGACGAAAAATAGAACTACCATATGACCCAGCAATCCCACTACTGGGCATATACCCTGAGAAAACCTTAATTCAAAAAGAGTCATGTACCAAAATGTTCATTGCAGCTCTGTTTACAATAGCCAGGACATGGAAGCAACCTAAGTGTCCATCATCGGATGAATGGATAAAGAAGATGTGGCACATATATACAATGGAATATTACTCAGCCATAAAAAGAAACGAAATGGAGTTATTTGTAGTGAGGTGGATGGAGTTAGAGTCTGTCATACAGAGTGAAGTAAGTCAGAAAGAGAAAAACAAATACAGTATGCTAACACATATATACGGAATCTAAGGAAAAAACAAAAAGGTCATGAAGAACCTAGTGGTAAGATGGGAATAAAGACACAGACCTACTAGAGAACGGACTTGAGGATATGGGGAGGCGGAAGGGTAAGCTGTGACAAAGTGAGAGAGTGGCATATGGACATATATACACTACCAAACGTAAAATAGACAGCTAGTGGGAAGCAGCCGCATAGCACAGGGAGATCAGCTCGGTGCTTTGTGACCGTCTAGAGGGGTGGGATAGGGAAGGTGGGAGGGAGGGAGATGCAAGAGGGAAGAGATATGGGAACATATGTATATGTATAACTGATTCACTTTGTTATAAAGCAGAAACTAACATACCATTGTAAAGCAATTATACTCCAATAAAGATGTTAAAAAAAAAAAAAAAGCTTGCTGGTTCTTCCTCAAGTCCTTCACCAGTTTTTTGAGTCCTTTCATTGTTGAGCCTTATCCTACCAGTCTGACTTGATTTCCACACCTCGTGCTTCCTCAGCCACAGAAATTTTAATTTTTCACTGCTCCAAATTTGTTCCTCCGTTTATGTTCCTTTATTTTGTTGTAATGTCATCCTTTTTTCTATTAAAATTCCACAGCCATTTAGATTACTCTCTAGAGTTTTCTTTTATGTTTGAAGTATTTCACACAAGCATAAAACACCCCTCTGGCTGTCACCAGTGAAGCAGAAACACCAGTGAGAAAGCAATGAAGCACTCTATTGCCAAAGGTGACTTGATAGTAGCCAGGCTTTCCACAGAAATTATATAGGTTATTAGATGATAACATTATGGCTAATTTTGCTGATGATAATCATCCAATTTCAGAACGTGATTTTTGTCTGAGTTTTAGAACTATATATGGAGTTCTTCACTTTCATTACTAAAAATAATTTAAATGTAATTAATAGATCTAGGCAAACACTTATATTCACAGCATTCCCGTTATCACTTGACAATATCAAGTTGGCTTTATATTTTTAACAATTTTTTGTAAATTAAACAAATTTACAAAATATGTTTGATTACAAAAACATATGTAAAAAAACTGTAGTGATTTCAAGAATGTGCTTAAAAATTAGATTTGGGTCATCTACTGTCTTCAAAATTTCAGAACCATCAATGAAAGATTATAAACGTGAGAACACTGAAACCCAGGGAGTGAGTTTTAAGCTGCAATTTGTTTGACTATGGAAACTATAAGTTTTAATATTGTAAATATTCCTCCAACAATTTCCTAAAGAATTTAGGTTGACTTCTGCATGAGGACACCTTAAACAAGTGTAGGAACTACTGTTATGAAATAAGCATTTTATCTCTTCTGTAACTAGTGCCCTATCATTAAAGTCAGTAAAACGGAGATTGTTTTGAAGAATACAAGTAGTTATGCTTGGAATTTACAAAATTGCTTTCAAACCGCACTCCTTCTTTCTGCATTAACTCCTCTGATGGACTGTTTTTCTGGCAGTCTTTTTCTGCTTCCTCAAGCTATAATTAGTCATTGAAGATGGTCTCAGTGCATGCCTGGAAGACATTGTAAACTCCAGTCATAATTCTTTCTTCTTGTTAAGAAAAGTCCCTCTCTGAATGATATAATCTGAGGAACCTAATGACCGAAAGCGATTTTGGGACATCATGACCACTATTCCTCTTTACTAGTCTGTAACAGTAGCATACGTACCAAATTATTGGTGCTCTATCCTTTTAAAGATACCAGTAAAGAAGAAGCACAACTAGTAAAGTCAGAACAAAAAAACTTGCCCCATTTGCACATTTTGTTGGAACAGAAAAAAAATTACCCTGATTTTAATAAGTATTTTTTGTCTGCATGCAGTGATAAAACTAATAAACTACAAAGATTGATAAAAGCAAAGCCAGTCATTCATAATGTATTTGCAGTTACACTGCAGCTCATTTCTAGTTTCAGGCTAAAGCAACATTTAAATGCTAGATATTTGATATTTGCAATTTTGAGAGGAAATGCTGAATCAGTTTAAAATAACTTCAAAGATATAGATATTCATGTGAGAATTAATTGGCATGAAGAAGAAGGAAAACTGCTGAAATGATTTACATTTACCTCTCCATGAAATCTCCTGGGTTTCACACTAAACATTATCCAATGCTTAGTTGTAACTTTAGGCATTTTTTCATTAATCACGCCTAAAACACAGAAGTTCTGACAATAACAAATATGGAATGTATCCTACTTTCTCTGTGTAGTTGTGATGGGGAAAGCAATATAAAGTAAACTCAACAAGTCACAACATAAAGAGCACAAATCAGTGAGCCCAGAAGTAGGACAACTTTCTTCACCAGTCCAAACTCACAGAATCAGATTTTCCATGTCCCAGTCTGGGAAACAGACTTTACAAAAGCTGAATGGTTAAGTTTTTGCTCTCAAACATAATAACCTTTGGTCTGCAATTGCTAAGTGTTCCACAGTTGCTAATTCTTGTTGAGTCTCTCCGAACCAGACATCATGGGAACCAATTTAGGTGTAATATATGAAACTTATCCTCTACTAGAAGTTAAAATTTTCATTTGATTTTGTACCCTCACCCTGGTGTGTAGAAGAGTATTTTGCAATAAATTATTACTAAATAAAAATAAAGTGATAATAAACAAAAATTCTGTTCTACCCAAATGATCTTTCTAAAATTTTCAAACTGATCTTAATCTTTCTCTTTTAACAAACCACCAGTGTACAATGAATAGTATTTTATGTTTTAAAGAAAGTGAACAAAACTGAATAATCAGGATATGCACCTCTAAGCCTGCATAGCTAGTGAACAGTAAGAGGAGACCTTTAGTAAAAATGACATAGAATATGCAGGAGATAAACTACACATACATGGCAACTGACTAGAATTAAGCAGATACATAAAACAAATAAATTATACCTTATGAATTTAAAAATGAATACAAGAATAAAAACGCAATTAGAACTTTAGAAGATGAAATGGAAGCAGTATTTCACAATATTAAGTAAAAATAAAACAAATTTTAAATCAACAATAAAAACAGAATTTCAGAATAGATCCAGGAGACAAAATATTCAATTAAAGAAGTTCAGACAGAGAAAAATAAATTTATGGAGGAAAACAGTAATTGAAGAAAAATCAATTGAAAAAATGCTTTAGTTTGGATTGAAAGGGATTACTGAGCACCAGAAAGGATTCATTCCTTCCTTTAGTCTTTCAATAGATATTTATTCAGCAAATATTTATTTAGCATACTATATGCCAGGCACTGTTGTAAGTAGTAAGGATATAACTGGGAGTACTGATTATTAGCAGGAGAAGACAAACAATAAATAAGTTAATAATTACCATATTATGGAAAGACAGATAGTGCATAGCAAGGGTTTAGAGAGGTCTGGAGGGGTGATGTTTTTCTTCTATACCTTTATTTTCTTTTCCACTTCATCTGACTTGTACATAGAGTGATGTATAAATATTTCCATTAAGCAGGACAAAAAAAAAACTTTACAGAATAAAAGAAGACCTGAATTATCTACTGAAAGGTCCTATCATGTTTCTAGAAAAACTGACTTGCAATGATCATTGCATGTCCTTGTATTTCTTTGTTTCTATCTAGCAATGAGATCTTTATCTTCTGTAGATTCTCCTTTACAGAGGTGGTTGTCATGCTTCACAGGAGATAGATGATAGATAGATAGATAGATAGGTAATAGACAGATACATAACTGTAATATACACATAACTGACATGTCTTTATTGTAAATCATGGCTTTTAGCATTTAAAAAGTCCTCATTTTTAGGCTTAATAATGTTTGGATCGAATTTTACTTGCCTGATTCCAAGATCAAAATCTGTAATCTGTTACTTCTATTTGTGTGGTATATTTTGCATTCTTTTTTTAACAAATTCTGAATCATTTGCTTTACTGGTGTCTTTTGTACATAGCATAGCATTGTGTTTTGCTTTTTGAGCCAAACTAAAAATCGTTTTATTTTATGAGGTGAACTAAGCCCATACACATTTACTGATAAGGCTGTGATGTCTGGTCTCAACTCTGATATATTATTTTATGTTCAATTACTATGTGTATTAGGTGATATTTGCTTTCTGTAGTTGGATGATTCCCTTTTCTTCCTGATAGTTAAAATTTCTTTTGATATTTGAAAGGTTTGTATTTTTGTTCTAGCGGTCACCTTCCTACTTACACCTTTTTAAAAATGCCCTTAATTCCCTGACATCTTTTACTACCTGTTTTGTCAGAGTTTAATGCTATCTTTGACTTCTACCTATTGCCTATTCTATGTTCCTCTTTCCATAGCCCTTCTCCTCCCTCATTTTATTTGCATTATATCCACTTTGTCAGAACATAAAATGTACATATTTTATTCTTCCCCATACTATTTATTTTTCTCTCTTATGCCCAGCTTTGTTTGAGTCATAGTTCTATGATACTGTCACCAGCAGTCCTTTTGCCAGTTTCCCTACTCATGTCATAGTTTGATGAAGTTCATTCTCTAGTAGATTGCTGAATAAGAGCTCAGGGTTAAAGAATTTTCTGAATTTTTATATGACTAAAATAATTTTTCTATAGCCTTGGCATTTGAAGGACAGCTTAGCCAGATATAGCCCTTTTGGTTCACAATTTCTTTCCTTGAGCTTTTCCTTGCTTTGCATGCTGCTTTTGCCAGAATTATGCCAGTTTAATTCTTTTACCTTGGTATGTTATTTGATCTCATTTTTCTGAAACTTTGAAGATTACTTTTATCTTTAAGCTCTAATCGTTTTACCAGGATATGCCAGAGTTTATCATTTCAGTACTTCCATTTTAAAAAATGTATTTTGTATGTATATTCATATGGTGAGTAGAACTTTTTATACAGAGCTATTCTTGTAAGCAACGCTTGCATTAGCAAAAGATTGGAAACAACATAAATGGCAACGAATACTTGACTGATCAGATAAATTATTGTACATTCATAGAGTGGAGTAATCTATAGTTATTTTAAAAAGTGACAGTCTTTCACATTCTGAGGCAAAACTGTATCCATGATTTATTCTATTCACCCTATTCCAATCTGACTTCTATTCCCATAGCTCTATTGAAACTGCTCCTGTCAAAGTCAGCAAAGGTTTTCATGTTGCCAAAACCAATGGATCCTATTCTGTCTTTCTCTTACCCTACCTATAAATGGTTTATCTCTCCATTAGCCACTGTTGCTATCTTGAACACTTTTCTCCTTGAGATTTTGTGATATATGCTGGGGTTTCTTTTTTCCCACACCTTATCATTCCTCCTCTCTTTCTCCACTCAGCTTGTAAATGTTGAAGTAGCTTAGGGCTCAGTCCTGCTTCCTTTAATTTCCCCTACAAGCACTCTCCCCAGGGATCAGAGTCATCAAACAAGATTAAAAGCACAATTAGAACTTGTCACTCTCAAACCCAGAATTCTCCTTTAATGTTCCATTACATGTATTATAAAATCCAAACACCTTACATTACCTATAAGATGCAAATGCTTTAAGGCCTGCCTATTCCTCCATCCTTGTCATCTCTATTTCACCCCACCCCTATCCGCAATGATCCAGTAACATTGCCTTTTGACATTTTCTAGGACACGTCATATACTTCTTAACATCTGGAATTTATACTTATTATTACCTATTCCTGGGATCTCTTTCCATGGCTTCTCCGTAGCACTTTTTTTTTCTTAATACAGCAGGTTCTTACTAGCTATCTATTTTATACATATTAGTGTATACACGTCAATCCCAATCTCCCAATTCATCCCACCACCACTCCCACCTCCCCACCGCTTCCCCCCTTGGTGTCCATACGTTTGTTCTCTACATCTGTGTCTCTATTTCTGCCTTGCAAACCGGTTCATCTGTACCATTTTTCTAGGTTCCACATACATGCGTTAATATACGATATTTGTTTTTCTCTTTCTGACTTACTTCACTCTGTATGACAGTCTCTAGGTCCATCCACATCTCTACAAATGACCCAATTCCGTACCTTTTTATGGCTGACTAATATTCCATTGTATATATGTAGCACATCTTCTTTATCCGTTTGTCTGTCGATGGGCATTTAGGTTGCTTCCGTTACCTGGCTATTGTAAATAGTGCTGCAAAGAACATTGGGGTGCATGTGTCTTTTTGAATTATGGTTTTCTCTGGGTATATGTCCACCCTGTAGCACTTTTTTATACTTCAAAACTGAGCTTAAATATCATCTTGTGAGAAAAGACTTCCTCACCACACCATCTGAAATACTGTTTTAGCCTCTAATGTGGGAGATGTATACATCATGGGAAGGTAAAAATTGATGATCCATTGAGATACAGGAAGAAAGTATTAAGATGTCCATTTATACTTGTTTTTATTACATAATTTCAACTATCTGTGTATATGCTTTATAAAATTTATAATGATGAAATAATTATTATACACATATATACATACATATATAAATTTAAACAAATACTCTTCTATAAAAGTGTACACAAAATTTTTAATTAATATGTGTACTTGATGATATATGCTTAAAGACCACTATTCTTGCATTACTCTGTTTATAGCCTTTGTGACTTGATTATGAGCTATAATTATTTTCTATGTATTTATCTATTTTTTGTTTCCCGAATAGATCATAATTGTCATATTCACTATTGTATCTTCAATACCTAGTATTATTTGAGTGATTAAATGAATGAATGAACTATAATATACGTAACTTAATTTACTGGTATAATTTAGTATGTATAACATCAAATATAATAAAATATTATGTAATTTTATACATAATTTTTACATTAGGAAAAAAACCTTTAAAATTATTATGAGTTTTAATACAAAATTTACAATGCCTCTTAGATAAAAGAATAAAACTAATCTTTTACTCAGAAACCTAACAGAAACTCTGAATAGGTGGAGAGTGATACTGTTTTCCTGGCTCACACACCTTAAAAATGATAGTGTCTTTTGCTCATGAAAATGTAAATTTGGGGCAATTCCCATTAGAATCCTAATTTCCCCAAAACCTGGACTAAATAATTCCAAATATTATTGGAATGATAATATTTAAAACTGCTAAAAAGTTTTAGAAAGTAAAAAATTAGTAGTAGAAAGTGCTTTTATAATGAATATTAATACTACAATCAGGAAAAAGAGAAAGTTCCTGAAAGGACTCAACATCACCCTTGGCACAGACTCCTTAAGCCCTTGGAATTTCCTGAGCATAAGAGCAATAGGGAAGAGGTGGCCAAGATGGCAGAATAGGAAGACCCTGAGCTCACGTCCTCTCACAGGCACACCAAAATTACAATTATTTGCAGAGCAACTATTGATGCAAAACACTGGAAGGGTAACAGAAAAGATCTTCCTACAATTATAGATAAAAGGAACAACCACAATGAGATGGGTAGGAGGGGTAGAGACACAGTATAGCCAAGACCCACACCCTTCAGTTTGGTCAATCCACAAATGGAAGGATAATTACAATTGCAGAGGTTATACAACCAGTATAATATGATGTTAGGTAAATGACTAGATAAGAGAAAGTTCAATTCAGGGTCATACTTAGTTCATTAAAAGTTCCAGTATATTTGCCCATTTAGATTAGTCCCAAATGAAGAGAAATCATTTAATAGTACCATGGAATGGAAACTGACTATTGCATATACTACTGCATGCTAAATATTAGCATATATTTCTCCATCATTGTGATTTAAAAATGGTAACAGTTTGGTTTTCAAAGGGTTTTCAAATTGAATATGGATCAAGAAATTAAATATTAATAGTTTCTAAAAATTTTTGAACAAATGAGTTTCAACTGGTAAAGATTCAGGATACAGAAGGACAGTATCAAAATTTCTAGACAGGTGTAGGTACAAATATTTCAACAGCATATTTATTATTATATTTTCATATTTGAAAATGGAAATAAACTATTGCTTTTAGAAAACAAACTACAGAAAGTAAAATTTAACAAAATCCTCTTTGCTGATGGGAATATATTGAAGATGGTCAATTTCTTGTCAGTGAAATAAGAGAGCTTGCAATCCAACCCAAGCAAAGTCAAGGAGAAATATGATATATATCACAAGATGATTTGGGATAAATTTCTCTGACAAATAAATAGTTTACTCATAATGGGAAAGAAAGTGTTGAGTTTTTAAACATCTTACTCATTTTTCCTAATATTAGCCTGTGATTAATACATATTAGACTGTCCTGAAGATTTCAAGGCAGAGACAAGAGAGGTGTTATATACACAGCCCACAGAAAGACTAAATTTTTGAAAAATCTGATCTAACAGAGATCAAATTTCTCCAAAGTCCCTCCTGACCATTCTGTCATCATGGTGTGTGTGTGTGTGTGTGTGTATGTGTGTGTGTGTGTGTGTGTGTGTGTGTCCCAAATATATGTATATATCTAAACATATATAATTTTTTTAACTCATATTTCTCTCCAACCCTTAACAAGTTTTCTTATGTATCATCCAGTCTCAATGGTTTGTCTCAATCTCTCTCATTGATTCTGCTCCCCCCAACCCCATTAACTTCTAATTTTATGCAGAGTAATTTACTCCACTTTAACCTCTAATTCCAAACTTGCACATGCAAATCATAAAATTGGTCAGACTAAACAGGCCTTCAAATTGTTAGGACACACCCTCCTAAGAGTATGGAGTGGTGTTATAAAATATGCACTTGTTCTCTCTTCTCTCTCTCTTTCTCTCTTTCCCTTGAGCCAGTTTCCTGAAAATGCAACTTGTGGAGTCACACAGGGCTCTGTGCATGGCAGGGTCCCAGCCTTGGTTAAGGTTCTCCTGTCATCTTTTTGAAATTTTTAATAACTTTTGCACAAGGGCTCCTGTATTTTTTTTTTTTTTTTTTTTGCACTGGGCTCTTCAAATTGTGTAGTCTGTTTTGATCTCTCTGATGTTTCTGTCTCTGCCTTTGTCTCTCTCTTTTTCTATCTCTCTGTCTCTCTATCTCTCACACACACACACACTCAAGATTAAAAACTCATAGGTGTAAGCCTGTAAAACTGAAACAACAGTGTTACGTCAAGAGAAATGGACACATTATAAAGAATAGTTTTTTATGGGGAGGTAGTGAAATGTATATTCATATTTAATCATGTTGTTTCATATCCCGGAAAAGCTTGGTATTTGAAATATGAGGTTTTAAAAAGAACAATAGAACCAGAAATGTTTAGCAAAACCAGAAATCTTAACATGTCAATTTTATACATATAACAGTGCCAAAATATATCAATACTTAAGATTTTTGTGAGAAATTCCAAGAGGGATTAATTAATAAATATTTAGAGAGTTTGAGTTCCTTTACTAAATGACAGATTAGTATTAATTTTATGTCAGGAATCCAGAAATGATTTCTTCTTCCTCCATCACTTGTAATTCCATATGATCAAGTCTCATGTGAACTAACTGTGTGGAATTGAAAGTAACACTACAAAGTATACAAACCTTAGAGAGTCTGAGTCATCTTTTATTGTGCTTGATTATCAGCTAGTCTTTCATTTTCATATTGTTGCTAAGTGCTTTTCCATCTAATTGCACAGGGACTGATTTGTTTAGCAACCTCTGTTTAGAATCAGGCTTTGTTCTTTCCACTGTGGACACCATTCTGGCATTGTTTTCCTGCTCCCATTGTTTCATAGATCACATTTCAACACAAGCATTTTGTGATTCAATTATCCTCCCCTCATCTCTCCTGTATATAAGTGATATTAACCTTTGGCTCTAAATATATGCTTCTAAGAGCTGCTTTGGAATATTCATTGACAAAGACAGGAAAAAACCCCCAAACATCTATGTTGCTAAGCCTTAACATAAAATAGTCATACTCAATTAAATGACAATAGTAATCAAAATGGAAATAGAGAATATATGCATTTTGGAAGCACCAGGATAACTGTAGTTGACATCTCATCATATTTCATAAATTCATATCACAATTTTTTCAAAGTAATTGTGAAAAATTATTCACACAATACTTTATAGTTACATGCATTTAAGCTGTGAATTATCTCATTCCAAGAAATGTAAAGCACAGGATCTAACTAAGTAGAGTGACAATTATGTCATTTTAAGAATAATATACAATGTAGGATAAAATAAAAAAACCTTTTAATCATATTTCCTAAAGGCTTTTATTCCTTTTAGAAACTTTTATGTACTAAGGCTCTCACAGCATGAAAACCAAAAAGAGAAACTAAATCTACTGAAAAAATTTAAAGAAAACTTTAAAAAAAAAAAATTTGGATGGATAGATCTAATCCATAGACTAAATATATTTATTCATGAATAAGATAAATAAATGGTAAAGGGAAAATAAAATATTTGTTCCACTTTTTAATGTTAAGTTATATAAGTGCCACTTGAAATTCTCATCTTGAAAAATATTATAATAATTTTTAAAAAAGAAAATTTTGGAGAAGTATCCAAGTAAAATAGGAAAAAAGTCTAATAGGTTAGAACAAATCAACTTTTTAATGTATGGTATTCTACCTGGGTACCTGCTACAAACTGGGCAGCTCACTTTTCCCTTAGGGTTTTTGTTGACTAAAGAAAAAAAAAAAACATGGGGTATGGATCCTGGAATTTATGGCTATCTCAGTGGAGACAATTACTGGAGCTCAGGGCTGTCAGAACAGTAAGAATTTGAGGGATTGAGAACTCTAGAGTAAAAGAGAACTTTAGAGGAGAGGGCATGGCATTCTGCCAAAAATTTCTCCTTGAGGCATTAGCTGAGTGATAAAATTCAAAGAACAAAATTCTAAGAAAACAAGCAGAGAACAGGTGCTGAGACATTAAAATTTTAAGAAGATATTCCATCAGTTTTGAGGTGCTGGGGAGATGAAAACTGGAGTTTAGGACCACTACGGAAGAGGGCCTTTAAAAAAAACTACAGACTTTCAGCTGAGACTCTTAAAGGGGCAACACCTATGGAGCAGAAGCAAACCAGAAGTAAATCATTCTCCACAGAAACAAGGTGATGTACACATAGTTTACTGGCCTACAAGAGAAAAGATATCATCACTCAGAGCCCCATCACTTTTCTATTCACAAGTTCTGGGATTCAGCCAAAAATTACCAGACCTACTGGAAAACAGGACCAAATGACTGAGAAACTGAAGGGTAAAAAAGCAAAAGTTGACCAACAGAAGTTCCAGATTGTTGAATTACTGGGAGTAAATTTAAAAATAACTATGTTTGGGGCTTCCCTGGTGGCGCAGTGGTTGAGAATCCGCCTCCCAATGCAGGGGACACGGGTTTGAGCCCTGGTCTGGGAAGATCCCACATGCCGCGGAGCAACTAGGCCCGTGAGCCACAATTACTGAGCCTGCGCGTCTGGAGCCTGTGCTCTGCAACAAGAGAGGCCGCGATAGTGAGAGGCCCGCGCACCGCGATGAGGAGTGGCCCCCGCTTGCCGCAGCTAGAGAAAGCCCTCGCACGGAAACGAAGACCCAACACAGCCATGAATAGATAAATAAATAAATTTTTAAAAAATAAAATAAAATAACTATGTTTAACATGTTCCAAATATAAATACAAAGATGAAATATTTTCACCAGAAAATTGGAATTTAATTTTAAAATCAAGTAGAAATCAGGTACCTTACAAAAAACTGAAATTAAGATAGACAGATTTAACACAGTAGGAGAGAGAAAATATATGCCTATAGAATTGTATAAAAATACACGTAGAAAGTATACAGTTGAAGCAAGCAAGAAAAAGAGATGGAGAAGAAAATAAGAGATACATGGAACATGATGAAAACGTCTCACATATCTGTAACGGAATTCCAAAGAGAAGAGAGAAAGAGAAATATAAGAAGTATGAGAAGAAATACTGGCTGAGAATTTCTCAAAACTGATGAAAAACATCAAGTTATTTGAGGCATTCAGGAAGCTCTAGGAATCACAACGTGGCTACATACAATATAACACCTAGGCCCATCATATAAAACTGCTAAAAACTAAAACAAAAAGAAAATCTTTAAAACATGCAAATAAAAAGGCACATTGGTTTCAAAAGAGCAATAGTAAGACTGAAAGATGACTTCTGAAACAAAATAATGGGAGACAGAGGCATTTACAGTGCTGAAAGAAAATAACTGAATCTATACTTAGGAAAAAATATTCTTCAAAAATGAAAGATAAATAAGGGCTTTTCTGAAAAACAAAAATTTAGAGAAGTTGAGGCCATAGTACTTGTCCTAAAAGAAATACCAAACTTAATTCTTTAGACAGAAAGAAAATAATCCTTGATTAAATTATAATCATGCTACAGTACAGGAGGAATAAAAAGCACCGGAAAGGGGAAATATTAGATTATATCAAAAGCAAATATTGAAGGCCAATACAATAATAGTAATCTATATGTAGTTCAAAATATATGTAGAATTAATATTCATGATATTAGTAATGTAAAAGTTGGGAGGGGAATTTTTAAAGTACTTCCATTGATCAGAAAATGTAAAATTAACAAAGACATATTCTGATCAGTGAAGGATGCATATTGCAATATACAGAGTAAGCATTTAAGGCATTAAAAGAATAAGAAATAACATATTGTTTAGAAAACTAAACAATGAAAAATGGAATAAAGAGCAGATGGGACACAGAAAATAAATGTTAAGATTATATAAACCCAAATATGTAACTATTATGTAGTAAATACTCTAATTGATAGACAAAGAGAGATTATTAGACTGGATAAATATACAACTATTTCTGCTTAAAGGAATATAATATATATAAATATATTAAAATATATACGATTTAAATATAAGAAGAGGTACAGAAAAAATGAAAACACAGGATATTAAAAGATGTCTGAAAATAGCTATAATCAGGGCAGACTATAAGAACAACTATCACAAAGATAAAAAGGAGAATTTCATAATGATGAAGAGACCATTAACAGCATTACATTTTTATGCACCTAAAATCATATCCTCAAAATACAAAACAAAATTTAAATTTCTGAAATAAAAGTGAAATTCACACATCCATATAAATAACAGAAATCTTTAATATATTTCTTTCAACAACTTACATAAGCAGAAAAAAGCAAACACACAATAAAACTAGACCTGATACTTATAGAAAACCATACCTAGCAACTGCAGATGACCATTCTTTTCAAGTGCATACGTAACATTTACCAAAATTGATCATATGTTAGGCCATAAAGCAGTGCTCAGTAAAGTTAAAAGACTGACAGTATAATAGGATATTCTTTGATCATGGTGGAATTAATCAAGAAATCAGTATTAAAAGTAACTAAGAAACTTGAATATTTGACAACTGAAACATAGAGTTTCACATAACCAGTGGAACAAAGGAGAAATCACAATAGCAATTAGAAATATTTTCAACTGAATAATAGTGAATGTCTGACATATAAAACTGGTGAGATGCAGTCAAATCTATACTTAGAAAGTACAAAACTGTGCCCTAAATGAATATATTGAAAAAAAAACCTGAAAATATATGATTTTAGCATAAATCTTAAGAAGAAACAAAAAGAAGAGCAAATTAAGCTCCAAAAATGTAGAAAAAGGAAAAAAAAGAAACAGAGAAATTGAGAAAAATCAAAACAGCCAAAAGAATAATAATATTGGCAAAGCCCTTGCAAGACACACACAGAGAAAGAAAACAGAGAGACAGGGAAAGAAAGGAGGAGGAGGAGGAAAGGAGGAACTTTCCTTAGGTAGTTTCTTCAAAGGTATGTGCTGAACAGTATCCAGCTGAATGTGCCAGTAGGATTCTCCTCATCGCTCCAGAATTCTCTCTTTGTGTAGCTCTCTCCCATCTGGTAATATTTCCTGAAAATTCTACCTGCTTTAGTCTCCATGGACTCTCAGTTCATCTTCTCAATTCCAGAAATCCTTGTCTGGAAACTCTTTCAAGGAGCAATCATAGGGTCTCACTTCATTAGTTCCCTGTCTCCCTAAAATCATTGCCTTTCATTGTCTAACGTACAGTCTCATAAATACTATTATTTCTCTTATAATTTTCCTTTTCTTGGTTGTTTGGGGGAGGGGGTGTAAATCCACTCCCTGTGATTCCATTTGGCTGTAAGTAAAAGTATTAAAAATTATTTTAAAGCAATTGTAGTTATTTTAAAAGGAAAAATATCCAAATACATTAACTTCTACTACCTAATATAATCAAAATGATGTTTAACATTCAGTGGGAAAAAAATGTCTTTCAAGATACATAGAAAGAAATTAATCTACTGCTACCTTCTGGAGAGATTATGCTTTCTATCAAGGCAGCTGTGGAAACCATTTGTGTGTCTACTCAAGATTTTCACAGTTATGTAATATCTTAGTTATACAATGCACAGTTATGTAATATCTGGCTAATCCCCTGATCCTTTTGAAGGCATATCTGTGTAATTAGCGACTGAGCCTGGAAGGTACTCTTGTGTGATGAGCTACCCACCAGGCACAAGAAATGATATGCTTTCCTGTAGACATACAGGTGACAATGCCCATTATAGATATGTCAGAATCTGTAAAAGAGAATGCCCACGCTTCACTGATCTGTATCATAGGAAAGTCCAAACATATTTGCTTGGAATAAGTCCTATTTGCTGATCTGATATGTGGCAGAGTTACGGGACCATATCTTCCTTTTGATAGTCTCATATTTGATTACAGTGATTCTATTTGTTAAAGTTTGGATTCTTGAGACTTCTCCAAAAATAGGATCACTATTTTTCCTTTTAGGCTATCCTTAGTTTAAGGGATTGTATAGTTATGAGAAAGATATTCAAAATTAAATTGTTTCCTACTCTGTGACAGAACATCAATTTATCCAGCTGTCTTCCTCTAAAAAATGGTGATGGCAATGCAGACCAGTTTTACCAGAGTTGAGATAACTAAGAAGAGAAAATATAAAGAAACTAGATTCATAAGTAAAACGTCAAAAATAAGAGGCAGATATGATAAATTGACATTCATAAAAAATAAAACAATTAATGGATACTCCAAATTCCTTTTGAGTTTTTTTGTGAAAAATCAATATAAATTTTATTATTTCACGTATCTTTCCTTCCATAGAACTATTTTGACAAATATAATTTATTCTTTATTTAATGATTAGATTAGATTAGCTTCTCCAAAAAGCAGCCCTTGAGACTAGGATTTCAGTGTGAGTACTTCATCTGAGAGATGATTCCAAGAATTACTGGTGGGAGAATGGAAAATTGAGACAGAAAAAGAAAGTCAGTTTAGGGTATGTAAATGAGCAGATGTATACTGTAGGCAACTGAGGTTTGATCTTCTGGAGACTTTTAAAAATTGGTAATATGACTTAAAGTTCTAAGAGTATTTAAGAATCCTGAGGGGACCATTGTAACATTTGCTACAATGATTGAGGATATTTTAATATTATTCAGTTTCTTTATACTTAATAATAGCAATTATTCAATAAGTCAGTTGATTTAGAAACTTCAGAAAGGTTAATTTTCTATTGAACACAGACCATACTTTGAAAGTTCCTGTATTTTTAGGAATGTATGTGTTAGTGAAAGGGAGTTGCATGAACGCATTTCGTATTGTTTTGTTTTCCGACAATGAGTGTGTCATAGAAAAGGAAAGTGGCAAAAACTGTTATTTCAGGGTTCTGATCATTCAACTTTTAAGAGTACTTTGACTCTATTATACTTGCTGTCCTAAACTTTTATCCAAAAACTGCCAAGTGAAAACTGCTTTTTCATTTGCAATAAATTGCGAATGACCATTGTCTCTTATATAACGTTCCACAAGAAAAGATTTTAGCATATGGCCAGGAAAGTAACATATCCCTTTGGTAATTAATACATGTATTCCTTTCCATTATCTTGCTTTAATTTGTGTCCTGACTTAAAGAATGCTCAGAGTTGAATTTTATTTTTCGATAATAGCAACGATGTTAACCCTAGTGGTTGCAAGGTTATTTCCTCCTTTCCTTCCTATTGCCTCAATTATTTTAAAAGAAACTTAAAATGCTATAAATACTTTAACACAGAGATATTCCAATGTTTAGGTAGAGAATTTTGTAACTCATGCTAGAGAAAAATGTTTCTAAGCCAAATATTCTTCTCTGTAACAGGAAAAAAGACATTTCCTACAAGTGAGCCCTTCTCAGTCTTCTATACCTGGGAGTACTGCCATAATGGGTCTTTGGCAACCTTCCATTCAGCCTAGGACTAGAGGTTAAAGATAGAGATGGTAAGCACAAAGGAGCAGAAGCCAGCAGTGGATGAACACCCTTTGCAGACTTATTCTTCATGTAACTTACAGAAGATTTACCCTATGACTTGATAATCTACATTTTTTTTTCAAGGAGTACACAGTTGGGAGAAAATAATTAGCAACACTTTCTCACATCAATTTTAGAGGAATTTTTTTTCCTGATTCTTGGTGGCTACCACGTTGGTGAAATGAATAGTTGTATACCTTTTTCACAAGCCATTATGGCAATATTACTCAGAGCCAGGACACAGACACAAGAGAAGCCTTCCAATCCACTCACTAAGCAATGGGTGAAGTCAAGATTCGAGGCTAGGATTAGTGATTTCCAACTGAGAGACAAAAATAGGATACAAGAGAATGAAAACACTGCATACCTCAGATTGGTCAGGGACACTGGCTGCATGATGCAAGTGGTCCAGACAAAGAGAGAAACATAGGGAGACCCTCCACCATAGCCCTCCTAGTGCCCTTAATTACAGTTAGCTTCATATAAGAGTTGTTCACATATGAGTTGTCTCCTCTCTCACTAGACTGTGAACCCCTCCTGGGCAGGTGCCACATCTTACTCAGCTGAATAACACCCATTATACATTTTGTCTTAAATATAGTAACTAGGTCCCCTGAGTGCTTAACTCAATTGTGATAAAGCAAAGATCAGTAAAATCAGCCTTCACAGATGTAAGAGAAATACTGCCATTCAAATCACAGCTGTTTACATGACTTCAATAAAACATGCTAACTTCTTCTAAAAGAAATGATAAGAAATGACTGTTAAGCTGTTACTGTAATTATTTCACCAGGAAATTGATAACCCAAAAGAGCCTGTTTGTAACTGTGCTGAGGAATTCTGTGTATCAAATTAAGGTGTTTTTCAATGAGATCATTACTGGAGGCATATATATGACTGTCAGCTTTAAAAAAGAATACTGGAAGAACTTAGACTACATATTCACCATCTTTTCCCACCCAAACGTTTAAGAGTCACAAATACTCTGATCTACACTATCTCTATCATACATAATACTTCTCTTCGATAGTAGACTTTTCACTACATAAGCCTAAAGTGAAAACATTATGGATCATCTACCAGCAAGAACTCTATCAGGTGTTTCCAAATGTTTTGAAGAATTAATTATGAAATAATAGGGAATTCAAGGAATTACATAATGAATAGTATAGGCTAAAATACAATGGCTAGATTTAAGATGGCGGAAGAGTAAGACGCGGAGATCACCTTCCTTCCCACAGATACAGTAGAAATACATCTACACGTGAAACTGCTCCTACAGAACACCCACTGAACGCTGGCAGAAGACCTCAGACCTCCCAAAAGGCAAGAAAATCCCCACGTACTTGGGTAGGGCAAAAGAAAAAAGAAATAACAGAGACAAAAGAATAGAGACGGGACCTGCACCAGTGGGAGGGAGCTGTGAAGGAGGAAAGGTTTCCACACACTAGAAAGCCCCTTCGCGGGCGGAGACTGCGGGTGGCAGAGGGGGGAAGCTTCGGAGCCACGGAGGACAGCGCAGCCACAGGGGTGTGGAGGGCAAAGCGGAGAGATTCCCGCACGGAGGCTCGGCGCCGAGCAGCACTCACCAGCCCGAGAGGCTTGTCTGCTCCCCCGCCAGGGCGGGCGGGGCTGGGAGCTGAGGCTCGGGCTTTGGTCGGATCACAGGGACAGGACTGGGGTTGGCGGCGTGAACACAGCCTGAAGGGGCTAGTGCGCCACAGCTAGCCGGGAGGGAGTCCGGGAAAAAGTCTGCAGCTGCCGAAGAGGCAAGAGACTTTTTCTTGCCTCTTTGTCTTGCGGCGCGCAAGGAGAGGGGATTCAGAGCGCCGCCTAAATGAACTCCAGAGATGGGCGCGAGCCGCGGCTCTCAGCGCGGACCCCAGAGACGGGCATGAGACGCTAAGGCTGCTGCTGCCGCCACCAAGAAGCCTGTGTGCTAGCACAGGTCACTCTCCACACCGCCCCTCCCGGGAGCCGGTACAGCCAGCCACAGCCAGGCTCCCGTGATCTGGGGACAACTTCTCCGGGAGAACGCACAGCGCGCCTCGGGCTGCTGCAATGTCACGCCGGCCTCTGCCGCCGCAGGCTCGTCCCGCATCCGTACCCCTCCCTCCCCCCGGCCTGAGTGAGCCAGAGCCCCCGAAGCAGCTGCTCCTTTAACCCCGTTCTCTCTGGGCGAGGAACAGACACCCTCAGGTGACCTACATGCAGAGGAGGGTCCAAATCCAAAGCTGAACCCCGGGAGCTGTACGAAAAAAGAAGAGAAAGGGAAATCTCTCCCAGCAGCCTCAGAAGCAGCGGATTAAAGCTCCACAAACAACTTGATGTGCCTGCATCTGTTGAATACCTGAACAGACAACGAATCATCCCAAATTCAGGAGGTGGACTTTGGGAGCAGGATATATTAATTTTTCCCCTTTTCCTTTTTCTGTGAGTGTATATGTGTATGCTTCTGGGTGAGATTTTGTCTGTATAGCTTTGCTTGCACCATTAGTCCTACGGTTAGGTCGTTCCGTTTTTTTTGGTAGTTTTGTTTTACTTAAAAAATTTTTTTTTTCCTAATAAAAGTTTTCTTAATAATTTTTCCTTATTTTCTATATTTAAAAATTTAAAAAAATTTTTAATAAGTTTTTTCATATTTTAAAAAATTAAAAATTTTTTTCTTAAAAAATTTTATTCTTAATAATTTTTTCTTATTTTTTATTATAAAAAATTAATAAATCTATTTTTTAAAATTAAAAAAAAATTTCTTAATAAATTTATTCTTAATAACTTTTTTTCTTATTTTTTATTATAATAGCTTTATTTTATTTTATTTTATCCTCTTTCTTTCTTTCTTTCTATTTTTTCTCCCTTTTATTCTGAGCCAAGTGGATGAAAGGCTCTTGGTGCTCCAGCCAGGCATCAGGGCTGTGCCTCTGAGGTGGGAGAGCCAACTTCAGGACACTGGTCCACAAGAGACCTCCCACCTCCACGTAGTATCAAAGGTCAAAAATCTCCCAGAGATCTCCATCTCAACGCCAAGACCCAGCTCCACTCAATGACCAGCAAGCTCCAGTGCTGGACACCCTATGCCAAACAACTAGCAAAACAGGAACACAACCCCATCCATTAGCAGAGAGGCTGCCTAAAATCATAATAAGGCCACAGACACACCAAAACACACCACCAGACGTGGACCTGCCCACCAGAAAGACAAGATCCAGCCTCATCCACCAGAACACAGGCACTAGTCCCCTCCACCAGGAAGCCTACACAACCAACTGAACCAACTTTAGCAACTGGAGACAGACACCAAAAACAACGGGAACTACGAACCTGCAGCCTGTGAAAAGGAGACCCAAAACACAGTAAGTTAAGCAAAATGAGAAAACAGAGAAACACACAGCAGATGAAGGAGCAAGTCAAAAACCCAGCAGACCTAACAAATGAAGAGGAAATAGGCAGTCTACCTGAAAAAGAATTCAGAATAATGACAGTAAAGATGATCCAAAATCTTGTAAACAGACTGGAGAAAATACAAGAACCGTTTAACACGAACCTAGAAGAAATGAAGCGCAAACAAACAGTGATGAACAACACAATAAATGGAATTAAAAATTCTCTAGAACGGATCAATAGCAGAATAACTGAGGCAGAAGAACGGATAAGTGACCTGGAAGACAAAATAGTAGAAATAACTACTGAAGAGGAGAATAAAGAAAAAAGAATGAAAAGAACTGAGGACAGTCTCAGAGACCTCTGGGACAACATTAAATGCACCAACATTCGAAATATAGGGGTCCCAGAAGAAGAAGAGCAAAAGAAAGGGACTGAGAAAATATTGGAAGAGACTATAGTTGAAAACTTCCCTAATATGGGAAAGGAAATAGTTAATCAAGTCCAGGAAGCACTGAGAGTCCCATACAGGATAAATCCAAGGAGAAACATGCCAAGACACATATTAATCAAACTATCAAAAATTAAATACAAAGAAAAAATATTAAAAGCAGCAAGGGAAAAGCAACAAATAACATACAAGGGAATCCCCATAAGGTTAACAGCTGATCTTTCAGCACAAACTCTGCAAGCCAGAAGGGAGTGGCAGGACATATTTAAAGTGATGCAGGAGAAAAACCTGCAACTAATATCACTCTACCTAGCAAGGATCTCATTCAGATTCGACAGGGAAATTAAAAACTTTACAGACAAGCAAAAGCTAAGAGAATTCAGCACCACCAAACCAGCTTTACAACAAATGCTAAAGGAAATTCACTAGGCAGGAAACACAAGAGAAGGGAAAGACCTACAATAACAAACCAAAAACAATTAAGACAATGGTAATAGGAACATACATATCGGTAATTACCTTCAATGTAAATGGATTAAATGCTCCAAGCAAAAGACATAGACTGGCTGAATGGATACAAAAACAAGACCCATATATATGCTGTCTACAAGAGACCCACTTCCGACCTAGGGACACATACAGACTGAAAGTGAGGGGATGGAAAAAGATATTCCATGCAAATGGAAATCAAAAGAAAGCTGGAGTAGCAATTCCCATATCAGACAAAATAGGCTTTAAAACAAAGACTATTAAAGAGACAAAGACGGACACTACATAATGAGTAAGGGATCAATCCAAGAAGATATAACAATTGTAAATATTTATGCACCCAACATAGGAGCAACTCAATACATAAAGCAAATACTAACAGCCATAAAAGGGGAAATCGATGTAACACAATCATAGTAAGGGACTTTTACACCCCACTTTCACCAATAGACAGATCATCCAAAATGAAAATAAATAAGGAAACACAAGCTTTAACTGACACATTAAACAAGATGGGCTTAATTGGTATTTATAGGAAACTCCATCCAAAAACAACAGAATACACATTTTTCTCAAGTGCTCATGGAACATTCTCCAGGATAGATCATATCTTGGGTCACAAATCAAGCCTTGGTAAATTTAAGAAAATTGAAATCGTATCAAGTATCTTTTCCGACCACAACGCTATGAGACTAGATATCAATTACAGGAAAAGATCTGTAAAAAATACAAACACATGGAGGCTACACAATACACTACTTAATAACGAAGTGATCACTGAAGAAATCAAAGGGGAAATCAAAAAATACCTAGAAACAAATGACAATGGAGACACGATGACCCAAAACCTATGGCACAGCAAAAGCAGTGTTAAGAGGGAAGTTTCTAGCAATACAAGCCTACCTCAAGAAACAGGAAACATCTCGAATAAACAACCTAACCTTGCACCTAAAGCAATTAGAGAAAGAAGAGCAAAAAAACCCCAAAGCTAGCAGAAGGAAAGAAATCATGAAGATCAGATCAGAAATAAATGAAAAAGAAATGAAGGAAACAATAGCAAAAATCAATGAAACTATAAGCTGGTTCTTTGAGAAGATAAACAAAATTGATAAACCATTAGCCAGACTCATCAAGAGAAAAAGGGAGAAGACTCAAATCAATAGAATTAGAAATGAAAAAGGAGAAGTAACCACTGACACTGCAGAAATAAAAACGATCATGAGAGATTACTACAAGCAACTCTATGCCAATAAAATAGACAACCTGGAAGAAATGGACAAATTCTTAGAAAGGCACAAACTGCCGAGACTGAACCAGGAAGAAATAGAAAATATGAACAGACCAATCACAAGCACTGAAATTGAAACTGTGATTAAAAACCTTCCAATAAACGAAAGCCCAGGACCAGATGGCTTCACAGGCGAATTCTATCAAACATTTAGAGAAGAGCTAACACGTATCCTTCTCAAACTCTTCCAAAATATTGCAGAGGGAGGAACACTCCCCAACTCATTCTATGAAGCCACCATCACCCTGATAACAAAACCAGACAAAGATGTCACAAAGAAAGAAAACTACAGGCCAATATCACTGATGAACATAGATGCAAAAATCTTCAACAAAATACTAGCAAACAGAATCCAACAGCACATTAAAAGGATTATACACCATGATCAAGTGTGGTTTATTCCAGGAATGCAAGGATTCTTCAATATACGCAAATCAATCAACGTGATACATCATATTAACAAACTGAAGGAGAAAAACCATATGATCATCTCAATACATTCAGAGAAAGCTTTTGACAAAATTCAACACCCATTTATGATAAAAGCCCTGCAGAAAGTAGGCATAGAGGGAACTTTCCTCAACATAATAAAGGCCATATATGACAAACCCACAGCCAACATCGTCCTCAATGGTGAAAAACTGAAACCATTTCCACTAAGATCAGGAACAAGACAAGGTTGCCCACTCTCACCACTATTATTCAACATAGTTTTGGAAGTGTTAGCCACAGCAATCAGAGAAGAAAAAGAAAAAAAAGGAATCCAAATCGGAAAGGAAGAAGTAAAGCTGTCACTGTTTGCAGATGACATGATACTACACATACAGAATCCTAAAGATGCTACCAGAAAACTACTAGAGCTAATCAATGAATCTGGTAAAGTAGCAGGATACAAAATTAATGCACAGAAATGTCTTGCATTCCTATATACTAATGATGAAAAATCTGAAAGGGAAATAAGAAAACACTCCCGTTTACCATTGCAACAAAAAGAATAAAATATCTAGGAATAAACCTACCTAAGGAGACAAAAGACCTGTATGCAGAAAGTTATAGGACACTGATGAAAGAAGTTAAAGATGATACAAATAGATGGAGAGATATACCATGTTCTTGGATTGGAAGAATCAACATTGTGAAAATGACCATACTGCCCAAAGCAATCTACAGATTCAATGCAATCCCTATCAAACTACCACTGGCATTTTTCACAGAACTAGAACAAAAAATTTCACAATTTGTATGGAAACACAAAAGACCCTGAATAGCCAAAGTAATCTTGAGAAAGAAAAACAGAGATGGAGGAATCAGGCTCCCTGACTTCAGACTATATTTACAAAGCTACAGTAATCAAGACAGTTTGGTACTGGCACAAAAACAGAAATACAGATCAATGCAACAGGATAGAAAGCCCAGAGATAAACCCACGCACATATGGTCACCTTATCTTTGATAAAGGAGGCAAGCATATACAGTGGAGAAAATACAGCCTCTTCAATAAGTAGTGCTGGGAAAACTGGACAGGTACATGTAAAAGTATGAAATTAGAACACTCCCTGACACCATACACAAAAATAAACTCAAAATGGATTAAAGACCTAAATTTAAGGCCAGACACTATCAAACTCTTAGAGGAAAACATAGGCAGAACACTCTATGACATAAATCAGAGCAAGATCCCTTTTGACCCACCTCCTAGAGAAATGGAAATAAAAACACAAATAAACAAATGGGACCTAATGAAACTTAAAAGCTTTTGCACAGCAAAGGAAACCATAAACAAGACCAAAAGACAACCATCAGAATGGGAGAAAATATTTGCAAATGAAGCAACTGACAAAGGATTAATCTCCAAAATTTACAAGCAGATCATGCAGCTCAATATCAAAAAAACAAACAACCCAATCCAAAAATGGGCAGAAGACCTAAATAGACATTTCTCCAAAGAAGATATACAGATTGCCAACAGACACATGAAAGAATGCTCAACATCATTAATCATTAGAGAAATGCAAATCAAAACTACAATGAGGTATCATCTCACACTGGTCAGAATGGCCATCATCAAAAAATCTAGAAACAATAAATGCTGGAGAGGGTGTGGAGAAAAGGGAACACTCTTGCACTGTTGGTGGGAATGTAAATTGATACAGCCACTATGGAGAACAGTATGGAGGTTACTTAAAAAACTAAAAATAGAACTACCATACGACCCAGCAATCCCACTACTGGGCATATACCCTGAGAAAACCATAATTCAAAAGGAGTCATGTACCAAAATGTTCATTGCAGCTCTATTTACAATAGCCAGGACATGGAAGCAACCTAAATGTCCATCGACAGATGAATGGATAAAGAAGATGTGGCACATATATACAATGGAATATTACTCAGCCATAAAAAGAAATGAAATGGAGGTATTTGTTATGAGGTGGATTGAGTTAGAGTGTGTCACACAAAGTGAAGTAAGTCAGAAAGAGAAAAACAAATACAGTATGCTAACACATATATATGGAATCTAAGGAAAAAAAAAAAGGTCATGAAGAACCTAGTGGCAAGACGGGAATAAAGACACAGACCTACTAGAGAATGGACTTGAGGATATGGGGAGGGGGAGGGGTGAGATGTGACAGGGTGAGAGAGTGTCATGGACATATATACACTACCAAATGTAAAATAGATAGCTAGTGGGAAGCAGCCACGTAGCACAGGGAGATCAGCTCCGTGCTTTGTGACCACCTAGAGGGGTGGGATAGGGAGGGTGGGAGGGAGGGAGATGCAAGAGGGAAGAGATATGGGAACATATGTATATGTATAACTGATTCACTTTGTTATAAAGCAGAAACTAACACACCATTGTAAAGCAAATATACTTCAAGAAAGATGTTTAGAAAAAAAAATAAATAAAATAAAATAAAATAAAATACAATGAATTACTTCATATTGTTGATAATTTCATCATATTCCTTGCTAAATAAGAAGCTGGGGTTTTGTCTGAATGGCTGTTTGTCACAATAAATATCACATTCCTGGTACATGTTTCTTCAGTTGTAGAATAAGTGAGGTAGACAGGAATGACATTTTAAAATGCCTTAAAGACTGATATTCCAAACTTTAAATGTATCCCACTGACATGAAGAGTTAAATTTCAGTGTAATGGTAGATACTTGTTTTTGAAGATGTTGAAATGACTTGGCTCTGAAGAAAAACAAAAACAAAAAACAAAAAAGGTAACAAGCTTAGAAAATATACAAACTTTAAACTAGGGAAAAGGATCAAAGATTATTTTTGAAATGTGCAGAAGTATATTTTCACCTGATGAATTTGATTTTCCAGTTTTACAATCAGTTAATAATCTAATGTTTAAGATTCAGCTTATTGACGAAAGATATTTAAAGCTGAAATAAACTTAAGAATGATATTTAAAATAGTAACATAAATACAAGAAGGTCCCTCTTCATGTCCCAGCTTAATCCCGCCAGTGTTCTAAACCCCATCTTCCACTCTGACTTCAAGGCATTGGTCTATGAGTCATTCCTTTTCTCTATCTTCAATCTCTTCCTTTCTACTGAATTATTTCCCTCTTGCCTATCATTGTGACCAAGCCTCTCCTATCTTAGAACCCCTTCCATAAACCCTACAAAAATGAACTTGTACCATGCCCTCCTAAAAAAATGAACTTGCACCTTACCATGTGATGAAGAAAATAAACATTAGCCAAATAATTACACAAATCAGTATATAATTAAAATATACTGTATATATATTTTATATAATCTACCCAATTGCAAAATCCATGGAATTATTTTCAGGATAGTTCTACTTTATCAGTAGCACTAGTATAATCAACCACCTCCTTCTTTTAACCCCCCCCCCTTTTCTTACTTTCTGTGATAATTCTTAATACCTCTTTGGCCTACTTCTCCACCATCTTTGTAATTATGCTTTATCAGCCTTTGTTTATATCTTCAATGCAGGTGATTTTCCCATGGCTGTGCTTTTTAATTCTCTATATCACTTTTCAGTCCTTGTTATCTTAAAAATTTCTCATTTTAAGGCTACATATACCTTTCCAAATGATAAATCCATGGTCACCTTTCAGAGTATATCCTAATTGACTCATGCATCACTAACTTTATTGATTACTTCTCCCATGCACTGCCCTTTTTCCATGTCTCTTCTCTCCTTTTCAGTGACGTTCATGTCTAATAGTTCTCCCTCTCTTTCTGATCATTACTACTCAATTTCTGTTTCTTCATCTTTGTTGCTACATTTCCATTATTCTCTTAATTTCCCAAGAAGACTGATATTTTCAGTCTTCCTTTAATCTTATTTTATTCATTATCTCTAGACAATTCCTTTCTTTCCTATAGCTTTAGCCTTAATCTGATGAATTCCAAACCTTTATAGATGGCCCAGGCCATCACTGGAACTACAGAGAGATATTTCCATCTGTGAACTAGACATTATATCACATCTCCAACTTAATCATACCAGGATAGAATTCATCATGCTATGGTTTATGGGGATATTATTTTATAATAATTATTTCCCTGTGTAGGGATCATTGGTTTGCCTGACTCTCCCAATATAGACTAAGAGCTCTTTAAAGGCAAGGGGACTTTGTATCTCCATCTCTTTAAAGTCTAACATATCACCAGATTCTTAGTAAATGCTCAGTAACAATAATGTAATGAATAATATAAGCCCATTAAAGGCTCAGCTTTACTTTTGGCATGTAAAGCCATATTTTACTGGAAGTACATTTGAAGAGTGAAGTAAAAAAATTAAATAAATCTACAGAGACAGCAATTATAGAGCTTCCTTTATCATTCTTCCATTATTGTCAAGTTGACCCAAGGTGGTTAAAGTATTTTAAAATTACTAGTTTCTAGTATAAAATAAGTACTCCACTTTCTTAGCTTTTAATTAAATGGAGCAACATCCATAACAGAGTATGACTCTCCTTTCTAGTTAAATTTTGCATTTCTCCAAAAAATGCAAAATAAGGGGTATTTTTTTCCCCTTGCTCTTCTGCATATGAGAAATGGTTATCCAGTCCTCCCTTTTCATGACAACATCCCATGAATTTCTACATTCAGATAGGGTGACACTCCAAAAAATGTAAGTCCTGTTTGAATTTTAGATGAAAAAAGAAAAGTATCAAGGCCTTTTCCTCGAAAAAAATAAAAAAGAATTGTGGAGTCTTTGGAAAAAGATAAGAATAAAACAAGTGAGATCAAGCTGTGAATCTTAAAACTGCAATAGCAACTGATTAAGATTGGCTTTGTTGGCTCTCTCTTTATCTCTCTCAGCAGTTCAATGTAGAGATTATCAATATAGATTGTATTTAATTTTATAAAAATACCTCAATATGTTCTGAAAAACTTATAGTTTCATTCTTTTATAAACAATGAAGAAAACATCTGCTCTCAAAGTACTTAGCAAGAACTTACTAAGCAGCTTAGGATTCAAGTATAGGAAGTGTTTATGCTTTATTGATGAAAGAGGAAATAAAACAGTGGTGAGAAAGAATGAAAAACTTAAGACTAAAGAACAAAGAGAACAGAAGAAGTTACAAGATAAAAAAGAAAAATGTATAAAATGAAATCTGAGAATGATTTAGAAAACAAAGCAGTTAATTTCTTTTACCTTGCTTTTCTTGCTAACAGAACGTAATTCTATTACACCCTGGCAACATCAATGCTACTTTCATTTGACATAAAATCTATACCCATTGGAACTTTGTAAGCAACAGACGCAAGTTTCTGTGGACAGTATCTGAAAATATGTGGAGGAAATGATGACTCTCACACAAAGGACTTGCTAGATTCTTTCAATAGGCATCGATCTCAAGGCAGTTTTCAATGTGGTATTTTAGTTGATTGAAATATTTATGTGTCCTGTTACAAATCGTTTCTCAACTGGGAATATAATACTTTCTGATAAACTATTGTTCTATTTTTTTCAGTCTATGTTATATTCAAAGAGCCATTGCCGAAAATTAAGATTTTTTTTCAATATGAATCAGGGTATAGAGAAGCAAAATTAGCTTAGGATAAAATGCCTTAAAAAGACATATTTTCTCAAGCCGTTCAAAATTCTAAGATGCAAACAACAGAGAGACAACAATACTTTGCACTTATATACTACTCTTTACCAAAGGCTATCAAGGCATTTCTAAAACACAATAATTAACCCATATGTATAGATGTGGAAACAAACAGACACAAAAATTATAAAGCAGTCAAAAGGTTGAAAGTATCAGTAAATTCTCCAAAAAAATCATTACCAATCCTTACAACAATCAAAATTCTCAACTTCCTCAGTTGTAGTAAAACCTTCACTCTCTAGACCGCCATAAAAAATTTTCAAAGTTCTACTACTTCCATTCCACATATTCTTACATTTTGACTGCCTCAGGAAGCTCACAGTATAATTAAGGAGTGACAATTGCCTGAGCATACCAGCAATGAAAAGAATAAGGAAAAGAAAGAAGTATTTAGGTATGAATACAGCAAGCTATGATAGGGTAGAACAGAAAAGAAAGCAGATGGCTATAGTCTGTGGACATCTGTTGAGAACTGGATACTTATTAGAAGGCAGTGAATTATGGAATGGCTTAAAGTTTCAACCTGCAAGATTATTCCAGCAGACATGCTTAGAATGACTTAAGAGTAGTTGGAGTTTAAACAAGATTATCATCATCACCATCGTCATCACCATTATCATTAGAGCATTTTATACTCTTTAAGATGTTTTTATATACAATGTTTCACTTCTTCCTTTCAACATCTCTACTTTGCTGGTCAAAAAATTTAAACAGAGTTTAATGTCCCACTTAAGCACCAATTATGGTGTCAGTGGTAGAATTAGCTCAAATATCCTTTACTTAGAACTGTATTTTTAAAACTTCCAGAGCAGAGTAAAATTAGTTTAGAGTCAAAATCAATTTAAAGGCAACTAAAGAAATTATTCTGGAAGTTTACATAAGCTGGTTAGGACTCTGCTAAACCTATAAAGAAATGGCATTGTCTTGTATATATGTTAAAGGAAACATTCCAAGCCAATATGCAAAAAAATCCCAATGAATCACCAATGCATCCAAGTTAATTAATTTCAAGTTGCTTTCATAGAGTTTTAATGTGAAAGGTGTTACTATTCTTATTATTTTATACAAGAAATATATAAGATCCAAGTACTAAACAGAACATGTTTTGTCCTTCAAAATTCTGCTCATGACTCATATCTCCTACCATATGCTAAAAAATAAATGAGAAACATAAATGTAAAGCTTAAGCTATAAAGTTTGTTATAAAAAAAATAAGAAAAAAAATTGTGAGTTGTTTAGGTAAAATTTCTTTGAAAGGATACAAAAAACACTAATCATAAAATGTAATAAAGGACTTTACCAAAATAAAACTTTTTGCTCTTCAAAAGAAATGAAAACAAAAACCCAGACTAGAAGAAAATACTTGCAAAATGTATGACAATGATTACTACTGAGACTATATAACACACTCTCAAAATACTGAAAACAAAACACAACACAGAGCAACCAATAAAAATTGGGTAAAAATTTTGAGTGAACATTTTACCAAACAAGACAAATGAATAGCAAATTAGTACATAAAAAGATACTCAAAATTCTTAGTCATTCAAACTTAATGAAATACCACAGCCTGTCCATTAGAATAGGGAAAACAAACAAACAAAAGTACACACACACACATAAATTCACAATGTCAAATGCTGGCAAGGAGTTAGAACAACTAGAACTCATTTCTGGTGGGAATGTAACATAGCACGGTCTCTAAGGAAAAGAGTCTGGAAGTTCTCGTAACGTTAAATATACATCTACCATAAGACCCAGTAATCTCGGAGGTGACCAAGATGGCAGAGTATGAAGACCCTGAACCCACCTTCTGTCACAGACACACCAAAATTGCAATTACTTACAGAGCAACTATCTATGAGAACAACCCAAAGACTAGCAGAAAAAAATTTCCATGACTAAAGATATAAAGAAGGAATCACGAGACAGGTAGGAGAGCTGGAGATGCAGTCTGGTCAGAACCCACACCCCTGGGGTGATGACCCACAAATGGGAGGAATATTACAATAGCCAAGGTACTCCCCAAGGAGTGAGCGGTCCAAGCTCCACACTGGGCTTCCCAGCCCAGGGGTACTGCACTGGGAAGATGAGCCAAAAGAATGCCCAGCTTTGAAAACAAGCAGGGTTCATGTTTGGAAGAGCCAGAGTGTTATAGGAAGCAGAGACTCCACCCTTAAAGGACACACACAAAATCTCACATGCTCTGAGTCTCAGTGCAGAGGCAGTAGCTTGAAAGAAGCCTGGGTTAGACCCATTTGCTGATCTTGAAGAGCTTCCTGGAGAAGCAGGAGGCAACTAGGGACTCCCCCTAGGAACTGAGATGCTGGTAGCAGCCATTTTGGGAAGTTCATTCTACCATGATAACATAGGTGTTGGTAAGCACCATTTTGGAATAGTATTCCCTTTAGCCTATTAGTGTCAGGGACCCAGCCTCATCCACCAATAGGCCCGCACCAGCTCCACACTCCCCTGGGCTGCACAGACAGCTGTGCAGAGACCTGGCCTGACCTCCAGTGGGTGAGCAGCAGCCCTGTGCCCAACCTAGGCTGTGCAGCTAGCCATGTGGGAAGACTACCCTGCCGTCCAGTGGGCCCAAAAGCACCACACAAGGTACAGCCTCACAGCCAACTGGGCCAGGGACCAGCCCCGCCTACCAGCATGCCCACAGTAGTCAGCCCCACTACAACAGAAGGGTGCCTGTAGCCCACATAGGGGGCACCCCTAGAGCATACAGCTATGGTGACCAGAGGGGAGTCTGCTGCTGGGCCCCATAGCACATTTCTACACAAGGCAACTTTGCCAAGATCAGGAAATGTAACCAACCTACCTAACAAATAGAAATAAACACAGAGAACTGGGCAAAATGAGGAGACAGAGGAACATGTTCCATATGAAGGAATAAGACAAACCTTAGAAAAAGCACTAAACAAAGTGGAATAAGGAATCTACCCAATAAGCAGTTCAAGGTAATGATCATAAAGATGCTCAGTGATTTGGGAGAAGAATGAATGAGCACAATGAGAGTGTCAAAAAGAGAAAATATAAAGTAGAACCAAACACAGATGAAGAATACAATAAATGAAATAAAAAATAACTAGAAGGAATCAACAGTAGATTAGATGATAGCGAGGAATGGAGAAGAAATCTCAAAGATAGAGTAGTGGAAATCACCCAAGATGAACAGAGAAAAGAAAAAATAATTTAAAAAGATGAGGCTAGTTTAAGAGACCTCAGATACAACATCAAGTGTACTAACACTTATGATGTTGGTATCCCAGAAAAAGAATAGAGAGAGAGAAAGGCAGAGAACTTATTTGAAGAAATAATAGCTGAAAACTTTTCTAAATTGGAAAAAGAAACAGATATCCAGGTCCAGGAAACACAGGGAGTTACAAACAAGGTTAACCCAAAGAGGTGCACGCCAAGATACCCTATAGTTAAAATGGAAAAATAAATAAATAAAGATTAAAAAGAGAATCTTAAAAGCAGAATGAAAAAGGCAACTAGTTATGTGCAAGGAAAATCCCATAAGACTTTCAGCTGACTTTTCAGCAGAAACTTTGCAGGCCAGAAGGGAGTGGCACAAAATATTCAAAGTGATTAAATGGAAAAACCTACAATCAAGAATACTCTACATGGCAAAGTTATCATTCAAAATTGAAGAAGAAACAAAGAATTTTACAGACAAGCAAAAGCTAAAAGACTTTAGCACCACTAAACCTGCTTTACAAGAGATGTGATAGGGACTTCTCTAAGCAGAAAAGAAATGACCACAAATAGAAATATAAAATTATGAAAGGAAAAATCTCACTGGTTAACGCAAATATATGGTAAAGGTAGTAGGTCAACCACTTATAAAGTTAGTAGGAAGGTTAAAAGACAAAAGTAGTAAAATCATCTATATTCACACTAAGTAGTTAAGGAATACATAAAGCAGAAAGACGTAAATTATGATGTCAAGAAACATTAATGTGGGAAAGGGTAAAAATGTAGGGTGATTAGAATGCATTCAACTTAAGAGATTGCCAACTTAAAATAATTATAAATATATATATTTATATCAAAATAAAGACAAAATAGACGTTAAAACAAAGACCATAACAAAAGACAAAGAAGGTTATTACATAATGATAAAGGGATTGATCCCACAAGAAGATGTAACAGTTGTAAATATATATGCACCCAACACTGGAGCACCTAAATACATAAAGCAAATAAACATACATAAAGGGAGAAAAAGTAATACAATAACAGTAGAGGACTTTAGCATTCCACTTACATCAAAGGACAGATCATCAGATAGAAAATCAATAAGGAAACAATGGCCTTAAATGACACATTAGACTAGATGAACTTAATAGATACTTACAGAACATTTCATCCAAAAACAGCAGAATACACATTCTTTTTAAGTGCACGGGAAACACTCTCCAGGAGAGGTTACATGCTAGGTCACAAAACAAACCTCAATAAGTATAAGAAAAGTGAAATCCTATCAAGACTCTTTTCTGAACACAATGCTAGGAGACTAGAAATCAACTACGAGAAAAAAACTTCATAAAACACAAATGCATGGAGTCTAAACAACATACTACCAAACAACCAATGGGCCATTGAAGAAATCAAAGAGAAAATTCAAAAAATAACGGAAGACAAATGAAAATGGAAACACAATGATCCAAAATCTATGGGATGCAACAAAGCAGTTCTAAGAGGAAAGTTTATAGCAATATAACCCTACCTCAGGCACAGGAAACAGCTCAAATAAACAATCCAACCTTGCATGTAAAGGAACTAGAAAAAGAAGAACAAACAACACCCAGTTAGTAGAAGTAAAGAAACAGTAAGCATCAGAGTGGACATAAATGAAATAAAGACTAAAAAACAACAGAAAAGATGATTGAAACTAAGAGCTGGTTTTTGAAAAGATTGACAAAATTGATAAACCTTTAGGTAGATTCATCAAGGAAAGGAAAGAGAGAGCCCAAAATAAATAAAATCAGAAATGAAAGAGGAGGAATTACAACTGACACCACAGAAATACAAAGGATCATAAGAGATTACTATGAACAATTATATGTCAATAAAATTAATAACCTAGAAGAAATGGACAAATTCCTAGAAGTGTACAAGATTTTAAGTTGAATCAGAAAGAAATAGAAAATATGAACAGACCCATTATCAGTAATGAAATTGAATCGGTAATTTAAAAACTCCCAAAAAACGGTTTCACAGGTGAATTCTACCAAACATTTAAAGAAGAGTTAACACCTCTCCTACTAAAACTATTCCAAGAGTTGAAGAGGAAGGAACTCTTCTAAATATTCTATGAGGCCAGCATCACCTTGATAGCAAAACCAGACAAAAACACCACAAAAAGAGAAAATTACAGGCCAATATCCCTGATGAACATAGATGCCAAAATCCTTAACAAAATATTACAAACTGAACTCAACAATACATTAAAGGATCATACACCAGGATCAAGTGGAATTTATCCCAGGGATGCAAGGATTGATCAATATCCAGAACTCAATCAATTAACAAACTGAAGAATAAAAATCATATGATTACCTGAATAGATGCAAAAAAAGCTTTTGACAAAATTAACATCAATTCAAGATAAAATCTCTCAACAAAGTGGGTATAGAGGGAACATACCAGAAGGTAATAAAGGCCACATATGACAAACTTGTAGCCAACATCATGCTCAACAGTAAAAAGCTGAAAGAATTTCCCCTAAGATTAGAAACAAGATAAGGATGCCCACTCTTGCCACTTTTACTCAACATAGCATTGGAAGTCCTCAGACTTACTGCAGTGATCATTTCATAATGTATGCACATGTCAAATCAGTATGTTGTACACCTGAACCTAACATAATATTATACATCAACTATATTTCAATTAAAAATATTTAAAGTTTTTCCAAAGTATTTTTCAAGTAAATTTCACAATTTTCTTTTCATACATGCAGCACATTCACATTTACTCCCATATATGCTCAGGGTAAGCAACAAAGAAATATTAGTCTAATGGTCTATATCAGAAAATATAATATCTACATTTTTGGTAGAGTACTGGACCCTGCACACTGTCATCCCACTGTCATTAGACTCTTGCTTATTATCACTCTCAAGCTTTGTAAATAGGGACCTGACCATTTAGGCACTGCCACTCTGAATAAGATAAAGATGTATTATTCTGAGCTGCTACAGAGAGCAGTGTAAGTTGATAGAAGTAGATATCCTCATTGGTAAAATGTAATGAAAATGCCTTCTTTGCATAGCTGAGATGAGTATTACTGAAAAATCTATGTTCATTCCTAATACAATGTTTGGAATATTATAGACATTCAGTAAGTATCAGCATCCATCCTACCTTAGCTAACGTTTGAAATAAATTATTCGTCTCACAAAAGCAAGTAAAACATAGTTTGTATCAGCTACTAAAACTCCTCTAAAAATAATTCCCTTCACCACTAAAATCCATGCTGCTGTTTACCATGCTGTAACTTTACTCTTGAAGATGATGCTCACAGCCAGCATAATCTTTTGGGGGCTTCTTTTTGGCAGATGCATGGACATAATCTGTTTCCTTCCGTTTTGCCAATCTGTGTCTTCCCTTCCTATCCCTTTGTTACAAGTAAAGGCTGAGAAGGCCATTTCTATGCCAGGGAATGCCCTGTACATGGGGACCAGGTGGACCACTCTGTGGGACAAGTGGCAGTTCTGATGGTGAGCAGCAGAACTGTATTGCAGTGGGAAAAGCTGACCTGGGGGTGTTTTACTGGAAGACCATCATGAAAGTAGATGCTGATAAATTAAAAGGCGTGCCTACACAGGAACAGTCCAGAAAATTGTGCTACATAGCAGCATTATAGGTCCTGTTAAAACTCAGTTTCCCAATTAATAATTTTTATGATCCTACATTTTACCTAGTAAGCATGTCAGTAAGCTACACCTCTCCTATATAATTGTAGTGACTTTACTCCATATCGCATTATCTGTCGTTAGGGATCTCACAAGTAACAACATAAAAGCTTTGTTATTTTAATAAGATACAACAAATTTTGAATAAAATAAGCCTATGAAAATCACACTTTAGTCTGTGGTTTCATTGAAGCTTACAGTACATAGTGCTACAGTAATTCTCTAAGGTACTTTTCAAAGACTGCCAAGAATAAATGGTAGTCTCTATTGTTAACCATCCTACAGGCAGCAAGATCCTGGAGTGTGATATTGGCTTTTCATTGCTGCTCAAACCAACAGTATCCCACTTGCATATGATAAAACATCAGGAAAACAATAAAGAGTCTTTCAACAAATTATAACTAAACATAAATGCTACTGAGCCAGCTTTCTGCATGAGGTGATTTGTTATTTTAACATAATAGAGCCAAATGAGGAATCCTGGCTAGATGAATACCAAATAATATTTGTTTTAAATTTTTTGGATTACAAAAAAAATGGAATTTCCAACTGTAATTGTCATTTCAGTCTCACTTATCACTGGTAATTCTATGGATCCTAGCAAAAGCATATATACGTCATCTTGCCTTAAATATTGGCAAAAGATTTTTGAGAGGGGGAAAAAATACCATTTATATTAAATTAATTAAATTCTTACTGATGTGTTTAAATTTAAACAATTACAATCAAGGAGTTATAGTGCAATTTTGTAAAGTAATTTTCTACTGTACTTTATTACAGTTTTGGCAGTGCTGACACCTAAAATATTTAAAGTGATAAAACAAAGTTTTTGTCTACTTTATTTTCTCTGAAAAGTAGGTAAATATCTGGTTCAAAAGGTAGCATCCAGCTTCACTGATTGTGTGTACATTTTTTAGATGCAAAACCACTATCTAATAGTGTCTATCAGAACTTACAGTGTGACTAATTGTGGCTATGTACAAAGAATCCTGTGAGAAGTGACGAATAATTTTAGGTCTGTGGAAATCATGTTAACGTGGAGTCCAAATGGTTGTATCCATTCCCACAGCTAGCACAAAGATTATCAACACATTTCATATGAGCTCTGCTGAATAACTCTGGCCAAATTCATAGATGAGCCATATTTACAGATTGGATGGGGGTGAAAATCTGAAGTAAAATGAGACAATGGCATACGTCATTTAATCATATAAAATGCTCCTTGTTCAGAGTAAAAAAATGATCTAATGAAACAAAAGGGTAAGATGTCATCTGGCTCTAGAGATGGCAGATCTTCTGAAAAAAAAAAAAATCTGAAAATTGAAATAAAGTGAGAAACCAAAAAAAAAAAAAAAAAAAAGGTCCAGAAGAATAAAACATAAATGATGCATGTGACTAAATTATTACAAATAAGATATATGTAGTCATGCTTCTTTTTAAATCACTTGCCCCTTAAATTAGAATTCTATTTAAATAATCAATCAAATGATTTTGAAAAAACCCACACTAAACAAATTTCCTATTAACAAATCTCAAGGAATTGCAAAATGTTTTGTATAGGGTAATTCTGTTTCAAGGGATACTGTACCACATTCTGGAGCATGGTACTTTTTTAATTGGGCAGAGTTTTCATCACAAGAGCCTTTGTGGTCACAGTTTGAACCATAGTACTATAAAACTTCTCATCACTTTTTATTATTATAAGGAGGATATAAACAACTGGAAATAAAATATAACCAAATATATTATCTGAATTAGAGTTGCACTATCATGTAGATGACAGTATTTTTGCTGCAAAATAGTGCAGGTATTAAACTAAAATATATTTTGCTTTTAAAATTATCTGCCCTGTTCTGCTCTAATGAAACTCAGCCAGTTTGTATTACATTTTGTGTTTACCCTGAAGTGTGCAGATACATCATCTGGCCCACAGGAGAAATGTTAAAGCAGTATTGGGAAATCACAAAACGTAATTGCTAATCTTCACATCTTTTAAAAAAATCTTTGGCTTAATACTGATTGAAAGGAACTCTCAGAGGATACTGAATTTCATCGAATATTGCAAAAGGTAACCATTTATATTCATTCTGAATATAGTTGAAATTTCCAAAGAGTGGTGGCGTCACTTTGTGAAAGCTTACTTTAGATGCCTGTTTATTGCATTGTCAATTAAATTTCTGCCCTTTACTCTCTAAATCTCATTACCTCATTTATAGAAAGAAATAGAATCCAAACAATTAGAGTTGGAAAGCAGATATTGCTGCATCAGAGGAATACACTCCCTCAAACAAAAATCATTCATACTTCTGAGATTTCCTTGAGTACATATTCAAGACTGGCCTCTTCAATTTTAATGACACATTCGGGAAAATTTAGGTTTTATGATAGCTTTGTTTTCTTTGGGGGAAATTATAGATAGATAGAAATGTAAGTGTGTGTGTATTCCTATATGGAAGGAATGGAGAGAAAGAAAGAGAACATACATAATGTGAGCCCCATTGGGCCTCTTTAAGCAGAAATAGATACTGTAATACTTTAGACTCAGGATATGATATATAATATCAAAACACTCATTGGTAATTGGGAGCTCTAACACTTATGGTATATTAAAAAGCACTAGTATGTAATTACTAAACAAGAAAATGATGAGAAGTTATTATCTAGGGATAAACTAAATACATTATAACTGTGATGATCAGAAAGAAGAAAAAAAGTGTTGCAGAGAGGAGTCTGGGAAAAAACACCCAATCTAAACATGGTTTGAAAACTTTGGCACTTCGAATAAACTAAACAAATGTGGTTTTGTGCTCTTCTGTACCAAAAAGAGGGAGGATTCTTCAGGGACAGAAAAATCTGATTAGACAAATCTGAACTATGTTAAAACTATTTGCTGCAAAAGCAGTAACTAAACTGAAGTGTTAAGTTTAGAAATAAAACAAAGAAAAAGTAACTCTAGCAAAGTTGTTTTCAAAGCCATTTATGTTGCATTTACATTACATTGCATCGCCTATGGACACCTCATATTTCCACTTCCAGTAAAAGCTGTTACCTCATGATTGTCATTTGTAAATATGTTCTCTGTGGAGATATTTACCAAAATTGCTCTCACAATTCAGAAACTCTACTATCTCATTTATTAGCCAGAGGCTAACACCATATTGATTCATTTATTCACTGTTCAATAAATATATTTGGGGTATGTGTATATATTCTACTCTAATGACAGGTATTAAAAATATATATTCATGCTTGATGCAATCACTGCTCTCAAAAACTTTAATGTCTTGGGAATATAGATAAACCCATAAAATGCATTAGTGAAGTTCTACGACAATTAGCTTTTGGAGCAAATACAAAGATAGGAAGGACAATATACTTAGGAGTCAAGGAAAGGTTATCCTGGATGAAAGGACTAAGTTTAAGATTTGAATGATGAAAAAGAAAGAAAGGCATTATATCCATGAGAAAGAACTGTTGCAAATGTAGTAAGAGAGGTTATTCATGAATTTCATCTTCTCTAACATTAATACATGATAGAATTTTGAGAGGTCACATAACCAGAACTGATTTTGAAATTCAAGGTCACAAAACTTTTTGAAGTGTTAGATAAGGAATTTTTCTGGCATTTACATACATAATACATAAAAACGAAATTCAATACTACATACTACATTAAACAACACCATAAACTCCTTGGATATGTCTTTACATATTCATTTCCACTTTTGTAGTGATTTACCACAATTTTATCCTTATCAAAGACATTTAAAGGAATTCAAATTTGCAACCTCAGTCTTAACTTTGTAATAGTGTGTGTTGCAATAAATCTGTAAACCACAGTTTTACTCTATTTCCTGGTGTGAATATTAAGCTTACAAGTAAAAAGAACTGATTATTTCTACCAAACTTCTTTAGAAGAATGCATACCATAAGTGTACAGATTAACGCATTTTCATTAACAACCCATGTAATTACTCCCCAGATCAGTAAATATAATATTACCAGCATATTGGAGGGCTTTCATCATTCATTCCAGGCACTGCTCCTCTCCTCCTCTCCAAAGTAATCAATTAACTTGAGATGAGTTCCAGTTGTTCCACATTCTCACTAACACTTGATACTGGCAATCTTGAATTCTAGCAATCTGATACTTAATGATATCTGATACTCATGTGTGTTTATATTGCTCTTATGACTAAGTACATAATGAAAATCATTTCATATGTTTACTGATCATTTGAAATCCCTGTTTTTTTTAAACATCTTTATTGCAGTATAATTGATTTACAATGGTGTGTTAGTTTCTGCTTTATAACAAAATGAGTCAGTTATACATATACATATGTCCCCATATCTCTTCGCTCTTGTGATTCCCTCCCTCCCACACTCCCTATCCCATCCCTCAAGGTGGTCACAAAGCACCAAGCTGATCTCCCTGTGCTATGCGGCTGCTTCCCACTACCTATCAATTTTACGTTTGGTAGTGTATATATGTCCATGCCACTCTCTCACTTTGTCTCAGCTACCCTTCCCGCTCCCTGTGTCCTCAAGTCCATTCTCTAGCAGGTCTGTGTCTTTATTCCCGTCTTGCCCCTAGGTTCTTCATGACCTTTTTTTTTTTTTCTTTACATTCCATATATATGTGTTAGCATACAGTATTTGTTTTTCTCTTTCTGACTTACTTCACTCTGTATCACAGACTCTAGCTCCATCCACCTCACTACAAATAACTCAATTTCGTTTCTTTTTATGGCTGAGTAATATTCCATTGTATATATGTGCCACATCTTCTTTATCCATTCATCTGTCGATGGACACTTAGGTTGCTTCCATGTCCTGCCTATTGTAAATAGAGCTGCAATGAATATTTTGGTACATGACTCTTTGAATTATGGTTTTCTCAGGGTATATGCCCAGTAGTGGGATTGCTGGGTCGTATGGTAGTTCTATTTTTAGTTTTTTAAGGAACCTCCACACTGTTCTCCATAGTGGCTGCATCAATTTACATCCCCACCAACAGTGCAAGAGGTTTCCCTTTTCTCCACACCCTCTCCAGAATTTATTGTTTATAGATTTTTTGATGATGGCCATTCTGACCGGTGTGAAATGATATCTCATTGTAGTTTTGATCTGCATTTCTCTAATGATTAATGATGTTGAGCATTCTTTCATGTGCTTGTTGGCAATCTGTATATCTTCTTTGGAAAAATGTCTACTTAGGTCTTCTGCCCATTTTTGGATTGGGTTGTTTGTTTTTTTGATATTGAGCTGCATGAGCTGCTGGTAAAGTTTGGAGATTAATCCTTTGTCATTGGCTTCATTTGCAAATATTTTCTCCCATTCTGAGGGTCGTCTTTTCGTCTTGTTTATGGTTTCCTTTCCTGTGCAAAAGCTTTTAAGTTTCATTAGGTCCCATTTGTTTATTTATGTTTTTATTTCCATTTCCCTAGGAGGTGGGTCAAAAAGGATCTTGCTGTGATTTATGTCATAGAGTGATCTGCCTATGTTTTCCTCTAAGAGTTTTATAGTGTTTGGCCTTACATTTAGGTCTTTAATCCATTTTGAGTTTATTTTTGCGCATGGTGTTAGGGAATGTTCTAATTTCATTCTTTTCATGTAGCTGTCCAGTTTTCCCAGAACCACTTATTGAAGAGGCTGTCTTTTCTCCACTGTATATGCTTGCCTCCTTTATCAAAGATAAGGTGACCACATGTGTGTGGGTTTATCTCTGGGCTTTCTATCCTGTTCCATTGATCTATATTTCTGTTTTTGTGCCAGTACGATACTGTCTTGATTACTGTAGCTTTGTAGTATAGTCTGAAGCCAGGGAGCCTGATTCCTCCAGCTCCATTTTTTTTTTTTTTCTCAAGATTGCTTTTGCTATTCGGGGTCTTTTGTGTTACCATACAAGTTGTGAAACTTTTTATTCTAGTTCTGTGAAAAGTGCCAGTGGTAGTTTGATAGGGATTGCATTGAATCTGTAGATTGCTTTGGGTAGTAGAGTCATTTTCACAATGTTGATTCTTCCAATCCAAGAACATGGTATATCTCTCCATCTATTTGTATCATCTTTAATTTCATTCATCAGTGTCATATAATTTTCTGCATACAGGTCTTTTGTCTCCTTAGGTAGGTTTATTCCTAGATATTTTATTCTTTTTGTTGCAGTGGTAAATGGGAGTGTTTTCTTAATTTCACTTTCAGATTTTTCATCATTAGTGTATAGGAATGCAAGAGATTTCTGTGCATTAATTTTGTATCCTGCTACTTTACCAAATTCATTGATTAGCTCTAGTACTTTTCTGGTAGCATCTTTAGGATTCTCTATGTATAGTACCATGTCATCTGCAAACAGTGACAGATTTACTCTTCTTTTCCGATTTGAATTCCTTTTTTTTCTTTTTCTTCTCTGATTGCTGTGGCTAAAACTTCCAAAACTATGTTGAATAATAGTGGTGAGAGTGGGCAACCTTGTCTTGTTCCTGATCTTAGTGGAAATGGTTTCAGTTTTTCACCACTGAGGACGATGTTGGCTGTGGGTTTGTCATATATGGCCTTTATTATGTTCAGGTAAGTTCCCTCTATGCCTACTTTTTGGAGGGTTTTTATCATAAATGGGTGTTGAATTTTATCAAAAGCATTCTCCGCATATATTGAGATGATCATATGGTTCTTCTCCCTCAATTTGTTAAAATGGTGTATCATAGTGATTGATTTTCGCATACTGAAGAATCTTTGCCTTCCTGGGATAAACCCCACTTGACCATGGTGTAGGATCCTTTTAATGTGCTGTTGGATTCTGTTTGCTAGTATTTTGTTGAGGATTTTTGCATCTATGTTCATCAGTGATATTGGCCTGTACTTTTCTTTCTTTGTGACATCTTTGTCTGGTTTTGGAATCAGGGTGATGGTAGCCTCGTAGAATGAGTGTGGGAGTGTTCCTCCCTCTACTATATTTTGGAAGAGTTTGAGAAGGATACGTGTTAGCTCTTCTCTAAATGTTTGAAAGAATTCGCCTGTGAAGTCATCTGGTCCTGGGCTTTTGCTTGTTGGAAGATTTTTAATCACAGTTTCAATTTCAGTGCTTGTGATTAGTCTGTTCATATTTTCTGTTTCTTCCTGGTTCAGTCTTGGAAGGTTGTGCATTTCTAAGAATTTGTTCATTTCTTCCAGGTTATCCATTTTATTTGCATATAGTTGCTTGTACTAATCTCTCATGATCCTTTGTATTTCTGCAGTGTCAGTGGTTACTTCTCTTTTTTCATTTCTAATTCTATTATTTGAGTCTTCTCCCTTTTTTTCTTGATGAGTTTGCCTAATGGTTTATCAATTTTGTTTATCTTCTCAAAGAACCAGCTTTTAGTTTTATTGATCTTTGCTATTGTTTCCTTCATTTCTTTTTCATTTATTTCTGATCTGAACTTTATGATTTCTTTCCTTCTGCTAACTTTGGGGTTTTTTGTTTTTCTTTCTGTAACTGCTTTAGGTGTAAGGTTAGGTTCTTTATTTGAGATGTTTCTTTTCTCTTAAGGTAGGATTGTAATGCTGTAAACTTCCCTCTTAGAACTGCTTTTGCTGCATCCCATAGGTTTTGGGTCGTCGTAGTTATTGTCATTTGTTTCTAGGTATTTTTTGATTTCCTCTTTGATTTCTTCAGTGACCTCTTGGTTATTAAGTAGTGTATTGTTTAGCCTCCATGTGTTTCTATTTTTGACAGATTTTTTTCCTGTAATTGATATCTAGTCTCATAGCGTTGTGGTCAGAAAAGATACTTGATACAATTTCAATTTTCTTAAATTTACCAAGGCTTGATTTGTGACCCAAGATATGATCTATCCTGGAGAATGTTCCATGAGCACTTGAGAAGAAGTTGTATTCTGTTGTTTTTGGATGGAGTGTCCTATAAATACCAATTAATTCCATCTTGTTTAATGTATCATTTAAAACTTGTGTTTATTTTCAATTTGGTGATCTGTCCATTGGTGAAAGTGGGGTGTTAAAGTCCCCTACTTTGATTGTGTTACTGTCGATTTCCCCTTTTATGGCTGTTAGTATTTGCCTTATGTATTGAGGTGCTCCTATGTTGGGTGCATAAATATTTACAATTGTTATATCTTCTTGGATTGATCCCTTGATCATTATGTAGTGTCCGTCTTTGTCTCTTGTAATAGTCTTTGTTTTAAAGTCTATTTTGTCTGATATGAGAATTGCTACTCCAGCTTTCTTTTGATTTCCATTTGCATGGAATATCTTTTTCCATCCCCTCACTTTCAGTCTGTAGGTGTCCCTAGGTCGGAAGTGGGTCTCTTGTAGACAGCATATATATGGGTCTTGTTTTTGTATTCATTCAGCCAGTCTATGTCTTTTGCTTGGAGCATTTAATCCATTTACATTTAAGGTAATTACCGATATGTATGTTCCTATTACCATTTTCTTAAATGTTTTGGGTTTGTTATTGTAGGTCTTTTCCTTCTCTTGTGTTTCCCGCCTAGTGAAGTTCCTTTAGCATTTGTTGTAAAGCTGGTTTGGTGGTGCTGAATTCTCTTAGCTTTTGCTTGTCTGTAAAGGTTTTAATTTCTCTGTCGAATCTGAATGAGATCCTTGCTGGGTAGAGTGATATTAGTTGCAGGTTTTTCTCCTGCATCACTTTAAATATGTCCTGCCACTCCCTTCTGGCTTGCAGAGTTTCTGCTGGAAGATCAGCTGTTAACCTTATGGGGATTCCCTTTTTTTATTTGTTGTTTTTCCCTTGCTGCTTTTAATATTTTTTCTTTGTATTTAATTTTTGATAGTTTGATTAATATGTGTCTTGGCGTGTTTCTCCTTGGATTTATCCTGTGTGGGACTCTCTGTGCTTCCTGGACTTGATTAACTATTTCCCCTCCCATATTAGGGAAGTTTTCAACTATAATCTCTTCCAGTATTTTCTCAGTCCCTTTCTTTTTCTCTTCTTCTTCTGGGACCCCTATATTTTGAATGTTGGTGCATTTAATGTTGTCCCAGAGGTCTCTGAGACTGTCCTCAGTTCTTTTCATTCTTTTTTCTTTATTCTGCTCTGCAGTAGTTATTTCCACTATTTTATCTTCCAGGTCACTTATCCATTCTTCTGCCTCAGTTATTCTGCTATTGATCCATTCTAGAGAATTTTTAATTTCATTTATTGTGTTGTTCATCACTGTTTGTTTGCTCTTCAGTTCTTCTAGGTTCATGTTAAACGTTTCTTGTATTTTCTCCATTCTGTTTCCAAGATTTTGGATCATCTTTACTATCATTATTCTGAATTCTTTTTCAGGTAGACTGCCTATTTCCTCTTCATTTGTTAGGTCTGCTGGAGTTTTGCCTTGCCTCTTCATCTGCTGTGTGTTTCTCTGTCTTCTCATTTTGCTTAACTTACTGTGTTTTGGGTCTCCTTTTCACAGGCTGCAGGTTCGTAGTTCCCGTTGTTTTTGGTGTCTTTCTCCAGTGGCTAAGGGTGGTTCAGTGGGTTATGTAGGCTTCCTGGTGGAGGGGACTAGTGCCTGTGTTCTGGTGGATGAGGCTGGAGCTTGTCTTTCTGTTTGTTTCATCCACATCTGGTGGTGTGTTTTGGGGTGTCTGTGGCCTTATTATGATTTTAGGCAGCCTCTGTTCTAATGGATGGGGTTTTCTTCCTGTCTTGCTAGTTGTTTGGCATAGGGTGTCCAGCACTGGAGCTTGCTGGTCATTCAGTGGAGCTGGGTCTTGGCGTTGAGATGGAGATCTCTGGGAGATTTTCGCCCTTTGATATTATGTGGAGCTGGGAGGTCTCTTGTGGACCTGTGTCCTGAACTTGGCTCTCCCACCTCAGAGGCACAGCCCTGACACCTGGTTGGAGCGCCAAGAGCCTTTCATCCACACGGCTCAGAATAAAAGGGAGCGAAAGAAAGAAAGGAAAGAAAGAAAGAAAGGAAGGAAGAAAGGAAGGAAGGAAGGAAGGAAGGAAAGAAGCATGAAAGAAAGAAAGAAAGAAAGAAGAAGATAAAATAAAATAAAGTAAAATAAAAGTTATTAAAATAAAAAATAATTATTAAAAAAAATTGTTAAAGTAATAGAAAGAAAGAAAGAAAGAAAGAAATAACCAAACCAAAAATCAAATCCACCAGTGATAACAAGCGTGAAAAACTATACTAAAAAAAAAAGAAAAAAAAAAAAAAAGGACAGACAGAACCCTAGGACAAACGGTAAAAGCAAAGCTATACAGACAAAATCACACACAGAAGCATACACATACACACTCATGAAAAGACAGGGGAAAAAATATATATATCATTGCTCCCAAAGTCTACCTCCTCAATTTGGGATGATTCGTTTTCTATTCAGGTATTCCACAGATGCAGGGTACATCAAGTTGATTGTGGAGATTTAATCCGCTACTCCTGAGGCTGCTGGGAGAGATTTCCCTTTCTGTTCTTTGTTCGCACAGCTCCGGGGGCTCAGCTTTGGATTTGGCCCCACCTCTGCATGTAGGTCACCTGAGGACGTCTGTTCTTCGCTCAGACAGGACGGGGTTAAAGGAGCAGCTGATTCGGGGGCTCTGGCTCACTCAGGCCGGTGGGAGGGACGGGTATGGATGCGGGGCGAGCCTGTGGCGGCAGAGGCCAGAGTGCGGGTGACGTTACAACAGCCTGAGGTGCGCCGTGTGTTCTCCCAGGGAAGCTGTCCCTGGATCACGGGACCCTGGCAGTGGCGAGCTGCACAGGCTCCTGGGAGGGGAGGCATGGATAGTGACCTGTGCTCGCACACAGGCTTCTTGGTGGCGGCAGCAGCAGCCTTAGCATCCCATGCCCGTCTCTGGGGTCCGCGCTGATAGCCATGGCTCGCGCCTGTCTCTGGAGCTTGTTTAGGCGGCGCTCTGAATCCCCTCTCCTCGCGCACCAGGAAACAAACAGGGAAGAAAAAGTCTCTTGCCTCTTCGGCAGCTCCAGACTTTTTCCCGGACTCCCTCCCAGTTGTGGCGCGCTCGCCCCCTTCAGGCTGTGTTCACGCAGCCAACCCCACTCCTCTCCCTGGGATCTGACCTCCGAAGCCGGAGCCTCAGCTCCCAGCCCCCGCCCACCCCGGTGGGTGAGCAGACAAGCCTCTCGGGCTGGTGAGTGCTGGTCGGCATCATCCTCTGTGCGGGAATCTCTCCACTTTGCCCTCTTCACCCGTGTGGCTGCGCTCTCCTCCGTGGCCCCGAAGCTCCCCCACAGTCTCTGCTAGTGAAAGGGCCTTCCTAGTGTGTGGAAACCTTTCCTCCTTCACAGCTCGCTCCCACTGGTGCAGGTCCCGTTCCTATTCTTTTGTCTCTGTGTTTTCTTTTTTCTTTTGCCCTGCCCAGGTACGTGGGGAGTTTCTTGCTTTTTGGGAGGTCTGAGGTCTTCTGCCAGCGTTCAGTAGGTGCTTTGTAGGGGCTCTTCTACATGTAGATGTATTTCTGATGTATTTGTGGGGAGGAAGGTGATCTCTGCGTCTTACTCTTCCTCCACCTTGAAGCTCCTCCAAGCCATAGTTTTCTAAAATTCCTATTAAATCTTCCGCCCTCTTACCTATTGCCTGTTTTTTTTTTGTATTAATTCATTTTTATTCAAGGATTAATCAGTTTATATGAGGGGTAAATACTGATATATTAAGGCTTAAATTTACCATCTCATAATTTGTTTTATTATCCATACTCTATATATCTCTTTCTTTTTTCCTTCTTTCCTTCCTTCCTTCCCTCTTCCTCTCTCTCTCCATTCCTCCCTTCCTTCCTTCCTCTCACTCTTCCTCTCTCTCTCTTTTTCTCTCTCTTTTTGGTGGGGCAGGCGTGGGCGATTGGATAGACCCTAGTCCTTATGCCTCAGATCTCTTATAATCTGCTTTGTATTCTTCATATTATTTCTCTATATACTTAATTCTGAATATTTTCTAAAAACTATATTTTAATTTATTAACTCTTGTCTTCAATCCTCTGCCTATTGAGTACTGAATTTCAGTTTTATTTTTATTTCTATAGTGTATGACCTTGGATAAGTTAAAGTATCTTAAAGAGTGCACAAGGTAAGTATTTGATGAACTGGATTTGAAAAAACAGCCTCAAAGTCTATTTGTTTTCACTTCACTGCTACCTTCAGATTACAAAAAGCTAGAATTTCTCTACCTTATACTCAGATGTTTCAGAAACATACTAATTTTATTATATAGTTAAAAATTATGAATACTACTTACAGTGGACATTAAAAATGTCTACCCAACATTTATAACAGGCATGAGGAGCAGAGAGATCAAGTTAACTCACCTACAGCCAACTAGGAATTTACAAGTCATGGTTTGAACCCAAATTTCTTTGACTACTAAATTCAGAGTCCCAATGCTTGTGCTAGATTGATAGGAATACAGATATAAAACTGATCAACTGAAAACCAATTTGGATACATACACCTTTATTTAATAAAGGGCAAAGCCATGGCATATGGTTGTCTGGCACTGCATTTATCAGAGGTTAATTAAAACACTGGATTGATTTCTCTCCATTCTATTTTTTTCCCAGTAGTACAGAGTAATAGAATTATTAAATGAAGTTTCCTCATCAACTGTTTGGAAGCATTTAAACAATATCTAGTGACAGGCGAGATAGGACACTGGCACAGTTTAAAAACTCCAGTTTATCTGGTAATACGGGAAGCAGAATTGTACATATTTGTGCTAATTTTTTCTCATATAAAAAACTTTGATAACCTCTGAAGCAAGTGATACAGGAATAATTTTATAATTCAGGTTGCAAAAGGATTTACATTTTGGGGTTTTGCCTCTGGCCAAAGTTCTCCTTACAGTAGTGATAACTTGCTCAGTCTATGTGGAAGATGTACAGTTTTCTCTCTTTGAAATCAGAAGCTCTGCTTGTCAGCTTTTCTTCACCAGGTCCTAAACAATAATGCTTTAAAGTAAAGGTTTAAGAAGTATTTGTTTTCTGGCATTTCTGAAATAAGTACCTTGACTAATACTTTTCTCATACTCAGAAGAAACCAAAATATAGAAAATCAGCTTCCCCAAGAGGTAGCAGCATTTCAAAAGGCCTTTTTAGGATTGAGTAACCTGTGGTTGATGAAGTAGAAATATACTTTCAATGCCACCATTTATTTCTAAAAAGGATTCCGTTAAGCATCAACAAAAGTGCAACTGAGTAACTTCATCTGAAATTATAACCACTGTTCCTTCACCAAAAAAAAAGAAAGAAAAATAAACTGCCTAAAGGGGAGTGAGAAAATTTAGCTATTATAAGAAAGAAAAGGAAATGCAACAATTGGTACCCAAAACCTGTTTGGTCAAGTTAATGGAGTAATTTAAAGAAAATGAGTACTTGTGGCATGTGGAGTTCAACTCCTTCACCAGGCTCTGGACTGCAGGTTGTCACTGCCAGAGGAGAAACAAAATGATGCACCGGCTGTTTCTGTGCAGGTTATACTAATTTAAATCCTGAGAACTTGAGGCACTTGAGGAACTGTGACTTTTCTATGTGAACAAGTGTCAGTGCCTACCATGTCCTCTCTCTCTGTCTCTCTGTCTCTGTCTCTCTCTGTCTGTCTGTCTCTCTCTCTCTCTGTTTCTCTCTCTTTCTCTCACTTGCTCTCAGCAATGCCCAGCCTTCTGCCACTCAGTTTCCACAATGGAGTTCAGCATTTCCCTGGAAAAAGCATGGCAGTCAGACTCGTGTAAGGTACCAACAGTCGGAACCTCACCACCTGCAGGGTTTTTAATTATCTGATAAAGTGGATAACGGCTTGTGATCTGACCATACTAGCTGCAGAGCAAAAATGGCCAACATATCCTTCATACAAAGTTGAGCTCATGTCATTTTCGTGTCTTTTCATGGAAACTGCATTTTTCTTTCTTCTTGTGTTCAGGAGAATGGCTGCAAAGCCAGTCCAATTACCAATATTTTGATCACTTCTTCTTTTATTTCTAAAGGCTACAAATTGCATCCCAGCCACCTCAGATGTGCTCCACCTCACGAGAGGCAAACACAAATGTATTTGGGGGTCAGGAATCTACTCTAAATGAATAAAGCAGATGATGTAAGCATTAGTGAGTGGGAAGCTCTAGTCACTTGGACAGAGCATGCTCCATGAACAGTCAAATATGATTTTTAAAAACAGAGAAATATACATGCTGTGCACCAGTTTGCAAACCCTGCTTTATATAATGATCTCTAAGTTTCAGCTGTAAATATTTGCCCAATATTTCTTAATTCAGATTCCTTAGAGAATGAAACTAATTGGCCAATACTGGATTATGACAGGGAACCCCTTGAGTCACATGCCTATTCTTATCCAATCAGTTAGCACAGAAGGATTACGGTCACATGATGTTTTAAATTCCAATTTATTCATTGCACATTCAATTGGTCAAGGGCTATTCCTTCAGACGTAGCCGTGGGAGAGCCAGGCATTCCAACAGCCGAACTCTACAACAGTACAATGGTCTTTCCTGTAGACTGAGAAAGAGTCATCTAAAAATAAAAGAAACCTTAAAAATGTTGAATTTCCTAAACAGATAATCTATAAAATATTGTCCTGTAGGATATTTAATTTTAAAAAGTGTTCTGGACTTGGGAACTTTATGAAATACTGAACAGATTTAATCCAAATTTCTTAGAGCCTTTAATATATTCACATACACTGTGAATCTCTTAAAAAAGAATTGCTATTTATATTTCTCAAAGTTTTATTTTTTTGTTGTCATTATGTTTTGCTTGTTCTTTTAATTAAAGCACCCTTCCATTATAAGCATTCTTAGTATGCCTGAAACCTGTGTTTGAGACACACTAATCTAAAATCGTTTTATAGATCAGAAAATGGGGCTACTATTGATATATTTCTTTGGTGAGTATTCTTTAAATATCTACTATATGCCAAAAATTTTACTAAAAAACAGACAAAGCCCCAACTTGTTATCTCTCTAGGCAGGATGATAGCAGAGATTGTGTGGTATTAGATATTCTACACTCAGTCCCTACTAGCCTTATGATTTCAGTGAAAGTTTGTCAAATTTTAAGTGAATGAAGAAGTAGTTTTGAACCCTGGCTTGTGAATCAGTATCTGTTATATTTAATAGGTATATTTAAAAACAAACAAATAAAAAACAAAACAAAACACTCATAAGCTTGGGCACACTTCAGAGTTATTAATCAGAATTTCTGGGTTAATGACCCCCAAATTTTTCATATTTAGCAAACTCCATAGGCAAATCTAATATCTAGCCAAGACTGAGAATCATTCATTTAAAAACATGCAATTTACTAGTGGCATAGTCAGTGTTAAAACTGAAGATACTTGCCATCCAGTCCAACAAGTTATCTCCTATACTGTGTCAGTTAGGGACAATATTGAGGGTAGAATATATGTACAGAGAATGTCAGAGAAACCAACAAACTAGACATACCCATAGGCCCACAGCAAGGGATTGAGACTGAATAAAATATTAGGGAATCAAAGGAAGGGCAGACAGTCTAGGAAGACTCACTAGCAGAATATTAGTGGGCAGGATGTTCAACCAATCAAAACATACAGCCAGGGAACCAAAGCAGAAAAAGACAGTACCGAGAATTATGTTTGGCCCTATGAAAAGGCAGCAAAAGAACCTAGTTGTTGGGAAAAAAAACCCCAATATTATTACCAACTTTGATTGACAATGTAGAATACGCTAGTTCTATGTACTTTACATGTAGTATCTCATTTAATTCTCAGAGCATTACTCTGAAGTGAGAGTCATTATAATCCCCATTTTGGAAAGCAGGAAAATATAGCTTGGAAAGGTTAAGAAATTCCATAAGATTGCCGATCTAGTAAATATAGAGCCAGAATCCATCCAGAGCCGCCTGAAATTATGGCACAAAGTCAAAAGAAGACCAGCAAAAAAAAAGGGTCCATGCATCTCATGGCCTTAAAGTATTGCTTGAGTCCTTCTTACATTTCCCAGGAGTCATGGACTGAACCTGTAGGTGAACTTTAAGGAGCCTCAGTTACAAAGCTTGGAAGTTGAAAAGAAAAATTCAACTGGGTGATTAAAGAAGAATTTTAAAAATCTATATTTGTTAAAACCTGAAACAAAAAGAGGCTGTTTACAGAATACCCGGACTCCTGGAAAGAGCTGAATCGTTCCAGGGTCTGGATTATCTTCAGAGCTCAAGGGAGATTCAACACAGTCTTCAATACTAATACTTACTAACTGTATATTTTCTTTGTTCAACTCTGGTTCAAGATTTAAAAAAAATTCTAAACACATTACTAAAATAATCCCTTCTAAAATCAAGGGATAAATAAGCTTACATACAAAACTGGTTATTTTCTTATCTGTCTACATTATTCCCATGAATATTTATCACAAGTTTTAGAGCAATCCGATTCCTCTTTTATGGCAGTTGTGCATACAAAATCATTGTCACTTAAGAATAAAATTTATAGCATCTCAATTTTTAATCAAAGTTACTCATTTCCAAATGGAAATATATTCCCTTGAAATAAAGTCCTTAATTGACAAGAATTACATTTTTTTTTTTTGCTTAATGAGAACAAGATACATACTGAATATGTCCTTGTGTTCCCAGTCATATGGGTCAGTTCATCCAGTACAAATGGTATGTACAAACTTTATACATTTTTTGCTGGCTTAATCTCATCAGCCAAAGTTCATTCCTTATTTTGATTCTCTCTCCTCTTTCTCTGTTTAAATGTGATCTCAACCCCCGAGAGAAGCACACTGCATTGGGAGATACAAAAATTCCTTGTAGCAGAATATAGGAATTGGATATGGTAACAAAGTGCTTTAGGGAAGCATGATGTGTTAAAATCCAGTACAGCCTCATTGTCTATTCATGAGGAAGGGGCAGTCATTTTGCAACAAGTTCTCAAATGATGTGCAGAGCATTATTTTTTTTTTACAATAAGAATTTGGTGGGTGCATTTAAATAAAATATCATAAAGGATTATAACCAAATTTTCATCCAGAAATATTTCTTAAATCGAGATGGGGATGTATATTAGTAATCTAGTGTTAAGTTACAAACTACCACAAACTTAAAGGATTAAAACAACACATATTTATTATAGTAAAGTTTCTCTGGGCCAGGAATACAGGAATAGGTTAGTGGGTCCTCAGCTTAGGGTCTCACGAGGCTGCAATCAAGTTATCTGCTGGGTTCTGTTCTTATCTGGAGTCCTGACTACAGAAGCATAAGCTTCCAAGATAACTTAGGTGGTTTGCAGAATGTATTTTCTTGTGGGCTAAGAGACTAGGCTTCTTGCTAGCCATCACCTAGGCATCGCCCTCTAGTCCTTGCCCTGTGGTGCTCCCAACATGGTTGCTTACTACTTCCAGGACAGCAAGAGCGCATAGAGTCAGTCAGCTAGCAAAATGGAGTCTTATATAATGTACCATAATCACAAAAGTGAAATACAAACACATTTTCTATATTCTATTGGTTAGAAGCAAATCTCAGGTTTCACCCACACTCGAGGGAAGGAATTTACATAAAGGCATGAATGTCAGAAGGGTGACCACCCTAAAGTCTGTCTGTCACAGAATGGTAGAAGTCAGGGTGAATATAGCTTGAAAGCCCCTCAAAATGTTGCAGATATATTCCTCTCTCCTTCAGAGAATCGCTGCTCTCTATCTGCTATTGTTTTCTCTTAAAGTAAACTTGTGGGACATCTGTGTCAAATTCTCTTCTAAATACATATCTGGAATCCAGTCTAGTCCCACTTAATGAGAATGCCTAAGAGAGGTCCCTAGAATCGACCTCAATATGGTATTTAGAACAGCTGAAACTTGAGAGCACTTACTTAACATCCTCTTATTGAAAGGATTAAAATTTCCAACTATATGTAATATCTTTTCCCAGAACTTTAAATAAAGTTTTAATCTCAATGATTTCCCTATATTTTGGATTTTCCTTAGAATAACAATCATAGTAGTAATATAATAAAATGAGTTTTCAAAAAACATTAACAAATTAAGGCTCTTTTTAGCATCTAAAACTTTTAAAATTTGGGAGGCCCCTTCTTTAGTCACTAAATTTATTGTAATAAAAACTACAGGTTACATTCATAATTTGGATGCTTAAAATAAGTGCTTTAGAATATTATAGGATCATTTTTAACATGTAAAGAACGTTTCAAAGTATAAGGTGAGGAAACAGAAGTTTAAGAATTTTGCCAGGCAATATCCTTTTGAAAAGAAAAACCATCACCAGGGGGAATCAAAGATTTTTTCCACATCAAAAGAGGCCAAACAAGGTGTCTTCCTTTTCATTAAACCATGTGATAATATGTAACAATAGGTTCATAATTTTGTCAACCACTGACCTTTTTTCTTCTAACACCAACCTTACAAATACCTTAAAGAATACTTTTCCCCTTAAAGGTGAATCCAGTTGATTATTACTATTTGAAAGCAACTGCTTCAAGCAATCTTTTAGGTCCACAACTTAAAAGAATTGTGTGATCTTTGACTGCTTTCCTGATTTGGGTATCATTTTCACTGTACAATTTTATCCACCCTTTAGAATTTTTTCTCATCTTATGATAACTAAGTAGAAAAAAACTCAATAGATATTTTCCCCAGAAATTTATCATTTCCTATCTTTTCATCAGATTCATGTGATCTCTTCTAGGGTCATCTTTCAAAATCTCTCCCATTTCCTTTCTAGTTCCCAGAATGCTTTACTGGTAGACTAAAGATAAAAAACCTGAACCTCTCTGAAATAATATTTTTAAATTAAACTTTCTTTGATTTGAATATATAAACAGAGTTTGAATGTGTTGGTTTCGTTACACAGAATTGCACTGTGTTGAAAAGAGGAATAATATTACATATTCCAAAGCATCCAATACAGATTTGTAGACCAGGAAGTGGGCAAGGCTTGGGAGAGTTAGAAAGGGCAAGGCTTGGTGGAGACAGGTAGAGAATAAGGATGAGACGAGCCAACTCAGCCTTTATCACGTATCTTGGATTGCAGTGAAACCTTCATTTACTAAATCACTCAATTTTGTCTAGGCCAGCAAAGCAAGGGAAATGCTCTGGACTATCAGTACATTTGTACTGATTTAAGAATGATTGGGATAGTCTCTTCACAATTATAACAAAAGTAGGAATTATCATTGGTCCCTTTCAATTTAGATTCCGTTGAGCAGATTTACTAGTCACCGAGAGAATTATTTTAGCTACTGGCTAGATTTCTCTATACCTAACATGTACCTTGTCCATGACATTTTTACCATATACTATCTATTCAAACACTTACTTGAGCATCTGTGCAGTACTAAGTGATATCTTGGCCATATTGTTAAGGTAATATTTTTTTTTTGCTACAAAAACAACAAAATTGTATAGTTTATGAGCTCCACTGTCTTATTTAGCAGAGGTGTTCTCAAGCTTTTTGGTCTTAAAAACTATTATTATATAAAGAAAACAAATACATTTTTATTATTTATTTAAAAATTTATGTTTGCTTTTTATTGAAATATAGTTGACATCTGTTAGTTTCAGGTGTACTAAATAATGATTTGATATTTGCATATATTATGAAATAATCACCACTATAAGTCTAGTAACTATTTGTTCCCATACAAAGTTATTACTACATTATAAACATTATTATAAACCGTATTCCTTATACTATATATTACATCTCCATGACTTATTTATCATATATCTGCAACTTTATATTAACTCAGTCTCCTTCACCTATTTTGCCCATCCTCAATGCCCCCTCCTTCTGGCAACCACCTATTTGTTCTCTGTGTTTACGAGTCTACTTTTGTTTTGTTTGTTTTGTTTTTTAGATTGCACATATAAGTGAGATCATGCAGTATTTCTCTCCCTCTGTCTGCCTATTTGACTTAGCATAATACCCTTGAGATCCATTCATGCTGTTGCAAATGGCAAAATTTCCTTTTTTATGGCTGAGTAATATTCCATTGTATGTATATACCACATCTTCTTTACCCATTCATCTACCCATGAACACTTAGGTGGCTTCCATATCTTGGATATTATAAATAATGCTGCAATCAACATTGATGTGCTTATATCTTTTCAAATTAGTGTTTTTGTTTTCTTCAGCTAAATACCCAAAAGTGAAATTGCTGGATCTATGGAAGTTCTATTTTTAACTTTTGAGGAAACTCCATACTCTTTTCCACAGTGGCAGCACCAATTACAAGCCCACAAACAGTGCACAAGGGATCCCTTTTCTCCACATTCTTGTCAATGCTTTTTATTTGTTGTATCTTTAATGATAGCCATTTATTATAAGTATTTTATACTGGGAGTTCTTACTACTTAAAATGTGTACTATTCAATACACAGAAGGATAGGTATTAATAAAGTGGGAAAACCACTTATAAAAAAGGTAGTCATGTGCCCTGGCATTGATTCCTTTTAAAAGCAATGCTTTGGGTTGTAAGAGAAAGAGATCAGTCATGCTTCCACCAAACATAGAATTTCAAAATCCATGGAATTTCCATTGCTTCAGGGACTTTTTTCCTGGAATTTTTATTGATTTATTTCAAGAAAGTGTCTTTTAAAAACAACACAGTATAGTGGTTGAGAACTTGGGCTGTGGAACCAGACAGCCTGAGTCCAAGTGTCAGCTCTGCCATTACTAGCCTGTCTTTGGCTAGTTACTTAATGTATCCTCCCTTTAGTTTCTCTGTATTTAAAATGGGGTTAATAGTAGTATCTACTTCATAGTCCTATTGTAAGAATTAATATTAAGACTTTTAATAGATCTAGGCATACAATTAGCACCCTTTGAGTGCTTAATTAATAAATAAATCTGATTATAATGTCTTTCTATGTATAGCTGGGTATACAACAAAAAATTTTTCAATCTGTAACAGAAACTAAAGAGACTGTGTAAAATAAACAGAAGGTATGATGGCCAAGTGGTTAAACCAATGGGGGATGATGAAAGCTACACAGACAGAAAACAGTAAGGCGGAAGAAGGAAGATGGAGACAACAAACGAAACCTATATCCCATATGCAGTTAATGTACAAAATGTGTAAGCAAAATCATCTAACTTTCTTTAATATCCATGAGCTGCAATGGATGTTTGCAACTTATTTTAAAGCATAAAATTTTTAACTGCTCTAGGATCTGTAGGATTCTTTTTGAAAAGGAAAATAAATGAGCTGTTCCCTGTTCCAAATGAAATATCAAATAAAATGTTGAAAAGGCTTCCTATCAAAGAAATGGTTTGTGCTACATTTTATACCTGGGTAAAAAAATAAAGACACATTTTCATGTTTGGAACACTAAGAAATTTAGATTTGCACTGAAGTAGGATAATTTTATAACAAAGTACAAAATGGCAAGTTTGGATAGTTTGCCACCTACTATAATTACTTTCAAAACACCACACTAAAAGAATGTTTTTATAAACACAATTCCATTCAAAAGACCATAAACATAGACAAACTATTTAAAAAGAAAATGAGGGGGAGAATCATACAGAACAGAGGGGCATAATCATGGGTTCTACAAGCAAGTTTGGTAGAAAATAGACCAAGGAGCGTGAAGATAAATCCTGGGAAATCTGAAGAAAAGGGAGGTTTCAGATTACAGAAAAAAAAGAGAAAGAAGAAGGGTTAAAAAGGACATTAAGATATAAAAGCTTACTATGTATAGTAGGGAGAAGTTGAGAGAAGGGATATATATATATACATATCACAGATATGAGATATTCACGTGTAATTAGAAAGGCATAATTAATAAATGGCAAGAATAAGTGCCCAGGATAGAAATTCACATTTTTAGATATAGGTTTTAATTATTTTTAAAAGATAACACATATACCAGCAAAGATTAAATATAGGAGCTAAAGACCAAAAGAAACTCAAGTATTGTCCAAGTCAATCTTATCATTTTGGAGATTAGGGAAATGAAGCTCAGAAAAATGTGATGACTTGCTTAAAGCCACAGAACTGGCTAGCAGTGGAATTAGAGCTTGGATCCAATCACTTGATCCACTGGGTCAGTGCTCTTTACAATATACTTGCCCAACCTATCATGGCAGAGGGCTGATTTTTTCCTCACCCAATTAATCTGAATAATGTTATTCCCAACAATCCGGAGAAACTAATAGATTCAAAATCGCTGTGGATGTATATCAAACAAACAAACAAACAAATCCTCTGTAGTACATAGTATTAAAAATACTTATAGGGCTTCCCTGGTGGTGCAGTGGTTGAGAATCTGCCTGTCAATGCAGGGGACACGGGTTCGAGCCCTGGTCTGGGAAGATCCCACATGCCGCGGAGCAACTAGGCTCATAAGCCACAATTACTGAGCCTACGCGTCTGGAGCCTGTGCTCCACAACAAGAGAGGCCACGATAGTGAGAGGCCCGCGCACCACGATGAAGAGTGGCCCCCACTCGCCGCAACTAGAGAAAGCCCTCGCACAGAAACGAAGACCCAACACAGCCAAAAATAAATAAATTATTAAAAAAAAAAACTTATAAAAGTAAGGAAAATATTTTTTTAAGTATAAATACTGTGCTGTTTAGCTGCCTGTTTATTGGTAAATAAAAATTAACTGAGTCACTGAACTTGCTAAATGAGATCCCTAGAATCTAAGAAAACATGTTGCAGCTGAAAATAACTGTAATCCCTCAATTTGTTGTGCATTCATTCAACTATATTTATCGAGCATTGCTACATGCCAGCCACTGTGGCAGGACCCAAGAGTCAGTAATCAATACAGACCTTTTCCTTACCTGTCATGTGCTGGTTAATGATTAACAATTAACTCTTTAGGATAAAGAAATCCTTGCTGTGTAGCACCTGCCAATTTCCACGGTATAAATACTCCACCATGGCTTGTTAATTTTTTTTTAATTATCTAGCTCTCCCAACAGAAGATATCCCATTAAGGTCTATTGGTATGCTGGAGCCAGCTCTTATCGGCTTGTATAAATTGGCTGATCTTAATTAAGTTACCAAAGTGACATCACTGAACATGAGATAAAGAAGAAACGTGCAGTAGCAAACTATTATGTGGTGTTTACAGGATAACTATTGTCCTTTACAAGCAAGTCTGAGCTGGCTTCACCATATCACTGGAACTTCATGGAGTATCCCCTTGGAAAAGCCAGATAATTAACAAGAAAACTAAAACTGCACAAGATATTACATTTTGTAGTATAAGTGTTGTGAAGGAAAGACACATGACAATGGCTCACTGGGAGAGGACTGCTTAAGGTGGAGTGGACATGGCTTTCTAAAGAGATGACATCGGCATTAACAGATAAGATGAGTTTTCCATGCAGAAGGAAAGCAATACTGGGGAAGGCAATCAGGAAAAGCACATTCTGGGAAGCAACCAAACTTCCTGTAAGTTAATCACTAATACAGGCAGAGTCCAGTAGATGGTACAAAACATTTATTTACTCTTCTTGCTTATTCACCTTTTAATTCAAAGTTCACTGAGCTAGAATTCTTCTCTTTTCTCTTTTTCCCCCAACATCACTGGCGTTTTTCTACTTTTCTGCCCTCCTTCTGGGGTTCTGAAGAAGTGGCAGAATGTTCTTAAAATTCTGAGTAACCTCCAGATTCCTTTCAATTAGGCAGGGCAAAGCCCCACAGTTTATTATAGGAGGAAGCTTAAAGTCTTTTGGACTAATCAGAACAGAATATCTACATATCAAACCATCCTTTGTAATATGACCATTTCAAAACACAATGACTATAGATTAACCACACATACAATTTATATTTTACTCTTTCTTACCAAAGGCCTTTTTTTCCCCTCCAGGCAGTAGTCAATAGATAGGGAGGGAAAATGAGAAATATAAGAAATAAAATTCTTTCCCTCCACATAGACTTTTAAAAATTATTTCAATTTCATCATTTTAAGTAATTAAATAAGAAGTTTATATTCCCTTGGCAATCGTTCACTTTCCTGTCCATGGTTTGACATCAGGAGAAACTACGACTGTATTAGTAAAAAAGCAATAGAATTTATAGTACTGAATATTTCAAAATCCTTTAAAGATGCCTTGTTTAATATTTTCATTGAAGTGCACATGTTGGTAATGCTAGCTCATGTCCTCAACCTCTTAGCCATTTCATCTACACCCAAAGATTTAACATATTTCCTTTTGAGTTTAGAAAATATCCTACAAGTTATAATTGAGTGAGATGCCAGGAACACCAGAGATTTCCTTGCTGCTAACAGAAATTATACAGCACAGATCTGATTGCTGTAAGTCTATGAGAATTTCTATAGCAAATAAATCCAAGATAGCAGTGAAACTATATTACAAGCAAATTAGAAGAACTGGAGATTTTCCATATTATAGATTTAAATGCTTTTTTAAAAAAGGGCCTTAGGAGTTCTGACCGAATGATCCAAATTTTTATTGAAATTATTTCTATGGCTCTGGCCAGAGCTTCCATATTCAAGTCCCACCTATTTCCACATTTGAATGAATAAAAATGAGGAATTATTTCATCAATTTGGTACTAAAAATACGTTTTGAGCAGGTTTTTGGTTTTCAAGGATAAGGTTCTTAAAGATATACTTTGTGGGAGGGAAAAAATTACTTCAGTGTAGTATGCATTGAGAATTGAAAAAAAAAAAAGAGTGTCCCTATGCTTCTAGAAAAAGACTATCAGTCATTAAAGCAGATCTGGCAGATCAGCTTTTAATCCCATTTAATCAATTAATGAACTTCAAAAGAATGCCTCCCCCCAAAAACCCACATAAAATCAGTTATTTTGTTCGGAGACTAGGTCTAACAAATAAAGCTTTTTATTACTTAAGTAAGTAATAATTTCAGCCATTTGGTTTCAGATATTATGTGATTGTTTCATCTTTCTACAGGATTGGCTAAAAGTCTCTTTCTGTTATATGACTGAAATTCAAATATATTAACCTTTTATGAGAATATAACACAAGGACACAATCCACACTCCAAAACTGTTAGGGCCCTATGCATTTCAAAATTCAGAACTGTTCAAATTCAGAGAGGTAATATGATGCATATACCATATATTCTAATATTCTCAGTGAAGTCTGGGTTTGATAGTCAAGCCAACATTTCTACAGCAGAACAGTGGTATAAATATTAAAAACTATTAATAGCTTCTCATCAGTTCAGGTATTCAGGTAGGATTTTGCTGCTAAGAAAAGTTCATATCAGGTCAAGTTCTGCCACCGAATGAGTAAGAAAAAGCTTGGATTTTAAGAGCTCTTGTGGAATTTTTAATTTTGGAATCACAGGTGAAGGATTATGGAGCTTATATACCTACTAACATAGAGATAGAGGAATTATTAAGAATACCTATTCTCCAGATATTTTCACATTTGATAAAAGACAATATAGGAAAGCAATAATTAAAAATATATTTAATAAGTGTTAAAAAGAAATCCACAATGGACTTCCCTGGTGGTCCAGTGGTTAAGACTGCGCCTGCTCTTCCACTGCAGGGGCGGGGGTTTGATCCCTGGTCAGGGAACTAAGATCCCTCATGCCATGAGGTGCAGCCAAAAACTAAAAAATTAAAAAAAAAAGAAATCCACAAGAGTGATAAAAGTGTTCTATGGCGGACAACAGATGTGGAAGGTATCACGGATGGCTTCCCAATGATGCTAAGTCCAGAAGAATATGTAGAAGGTAAACAACTACATGCAAAAGGGAAGAACATTCTAGGCAAAGCAAAGAGAATGTACTAAGGCACAGGGGACAGATAATATGGCTGCCTTGGAGTACTGCATATAATTCAGTTGAGTTGATGAGTAAATGAGTGGCAGAAAAGGAGGCTGGAGGAATAAACACAGACTAGTGCAGGAAAATCCATATCCCATACATTTAGAAAAGCAAGGTATGACCTGGGAAAATATGGTAAAAATAGCAATGTTGTATTATTGTATTGTAACCCAAAATATAAGAAAAAATCCATGAGTTCATACTGTTATAAATAAATACTTTGTAAATGTTTTATCTTTTGGCCACACTGCACAGACATGTGGGATCTTAGTTCCCCGACCAGGGATCGAACCTGCGTCCCCTGCACTGGAAGCACAGAGTCTTAACCACCGGACCGCCAGGGAAGTCCTGATAAATAATTGTTTTTTAATGGGAGAGAAGAGACCATCTTCTGGGCAGAAAAATTCCAAATTCTGCATGACTTATGTGATGCTGCACCTTGAAGGAGGTAGAACATTAACTCCCACCCCTTAAGTGTGGGCTGCACATAGTGACCTTTTTCAAAGAATTCAGTGTACAGAGATGGGGGGAAAAGAGTAACTTTACAGTAGAGAAACCTGAAAAACACTACCTCCGCTAGGTGATCAGGGTTAACACCAACAGTGATGTCATGTTGATAGCAGGTATCCTTGATATGATATGATGATCCTGGCTCTTTACTTCTGTGGTCTTCCTCCCAAAACCCATAACCCCAGTCTAGTTATGAGGAAAACATAAGCAAATCCCAATTGATGTGCATCTACAAAAGTTCTGACCAATACTCCTCAAAATTCTTAAAAGCATCAAGATAAGGAAACTCTGAGAAGCTGTCACAGCCAAGAGGAGCCTAAGGAGACACAATAACTAAATATAATGTAGTATTCTGGGTGGGATCCTGTGACAAGTTAAAAAAAAAATAAGGAAATCTGAATAAAATATGGAGTTTTGTTGATAATGATGTATCAATATTGGTTCATTAGTTGCGAGAAATGTACCATTCAAATGTAAGATGTTACCAATACGTGAAATTTAGTATGGGGTATATGGGAATTCTCTGTATCATCTTTGCAACTTTTCTTCACAACTTATTATATCATGAAATTTTCTCAGTCCCATTCATTATTTTGTATAAAGGGAGCTGCCTTAAACCAGACTGCCCAAAAGTCGGAAATATTCTATCTTTGAACTTCCCCTTCAGAGAAGCTACTAGGATTCGGTCAATGCAGAATCCTCCTTTTCTACAATAAGCAATAAATTTGTCTTTGCTCGGGTAATGGGTTATATGGTGATTTTTTTCAGGAAGTCTGTAGTCAACATTAAGAAACACTCATGTAAGCAACAACTTTGACCCATAACTCCTTCGGTGTAGAAGGATCTCATGTATTTTGGTAAATGGTCTTATACATCCCCCACCCTGGATACTCTCCCCCATTCGCATTAGTACTCTGAGCGTCATTAGAGTTTCTAATCACTCAAACCAGGATGGGCTCTTTCTTGAAATGTAATATAAAACTTCACTCCTTACTGCTCCCAGACCTCCTATACCCCTGAAATTATGCACATAAGAAGAAAAAAAATCAAGAGTTTCATGCATTATATTCTAATTATGAAAGACAATCATGTCTAAATTATAGCGGCCATTAACCACTCTATTATTTTATTCTTTAAATGATATAGTATATTTCTGAGAGAATACACAAATACCAAAGAGTGAGGAAGAAGAAGGCAAAAAGAGGATACTTTAAATTGCTATTCATCTAGAAGTAGAAATGGGAAAATCATAACTATTTATTAAATCAAATCATGTTAAAACAGCACTAGATTGTGGTAACTGCTTGTAATTTGTTAGCCTAGCAAAGCAGCCATTACCTAATGATGACAGCTATTTACCCAGATTGAAAGTTACAGGAAATTGGAACTACTGCCACACCATACAGCATTAATCAGAATAGCCATCAGTAATGGCCCCTTCAGAGTACCAAATCAGTCATGATTAGTAGGGGTGGTTCAAGTTCAAAGAGTTGAGAAGTTAGACAGCATGCCTCTTGGTCCCAAGACCAGGACTCTGCTGTTCACCAATCTGTTTGCCTCGGAGTTTTATGAGCTGGTTAGAATACGGTTCAAGGGATATATAGCCCTATATGGGCTAGGTAGACTTGTCTTCCTCAGCCTTCGTAAGCCACAGTAGAAAAATTTCGAAATGGCTTATTTTTAACTCAGCTAATCCAAAATGCCTGTTTGAAAATATAAAACACATCAGCCTTCACTTCAACTCACCCTTTTCCCCAGCCCTGACCTTCAACTCATCTCTGAAGAGCAAACCTTTTCTGATTCTTACTCCATCCCTGAACAGTATACCAACTATGAATATAATGCATTTCTTATCTCAACTCTCATCTTCCTGAGTAAATCTCAGAGATTGAGAAATAAACTGTTACATATATTAATATTTCACAGAAATAAAAATTTTAAAGTCTAATAATTTATTTCAAGGTTATGCCAAAGTGTTCCTGAATGCAAATATTCTAGGCATCAAAATGGTTAAGCAAAGTAACTCATCAAGAAGTGATGTTCCCATTACTATAGTGAACCATTGTTTATAAAGGATCAAATGAAATACAGAGTAATGTAATACAAAACACAGATTACAGGCTCTACTCGTGATGCTTTAGAACAATTTTAGTCTATGAAAGATAGCGCTTTTTTAAAATTAGAAATGACATGAACAGGTCTCTAAATGAGTTGCTATGACAACAGAAATGATCCAGTGGTCTGTGGCATAGGCAAATAGAATGAACTAATATTCAAAATCTCTTACTCAGAAGGCTGGGAGTCCCCATAGAAAGAAATGGGAAAAGGTATAAAACAGGACAGTTAGAAATGCCTCACTGATTCTTTTCAATGAGAGAAAATCTCAGCAGACGGAGTAATTCTTGGAGATACAGGTAAGAGGAAACATCTACATTCAAAGATTTTAGAAGAGTTGGTTCAAGTAACACTATAATAGGGATAAAGAATCTTAACCTAGTATCAAAGAGTTGTTGTTGCTTTAACTGTTAACTCTTAATTTAAGCCAGGACCTTCAAGGTTGGCTGAAGTTGTCCTAAATCAGAGGTAAATCCTAGATCTCAGCAGAAGTAGACCAAAATAACCTCTACAAAATAACCTCCACAGTACTTGATGAAAATCAAGTACTGATCTCACAACCAAAGATAATCTAACACATTAGGAGGCAAGTCAGCATGACTAAAAGTCAGGAGAAAAAAAAAAAAAGTAAACAATTGATTTAGATCCTAAGTATAGCTGTCTGACACTGAATATAAATTATTATTTGTGTCTCTGCTATTTAAATTAAAATAGGTTAAAATTAAATACAATTGAAAATTTGGTTCTTCAGTCACAACACTTATACCTCAAGTGTTCAACAGCCACATGAAGCTAGTGGCCATCATATTGGACAGTACAGATATAAAGCATTTTTGTTATGGCAGAAAATTCTATTGGACAGTGCTGGCTTGGAATGTTTATAGCTATAATACATAGAATAAAAATGTTAAGTAAACAATAATAGATTGTCAGAAATTATTAAACTTTGGTACACTAACACTTAAGTACATTTCAATGTGATTTAATAAATATATGTTATGTCATCAAAATAAAAACCAATTTAGGGACTTCCCTGGTGGTCCAGTGGGTAAGACTCCATGCTCCCAACACAGGGGGTCTGGGTTCGATCCCTCATGCATGCCACAACTAAGAAGCCCACATGCCTCAACTGAGAGCCCACATGCCTCAACTAAGACCTGGCGCAGCCAAAATAAATAAATACACAATAACATTTTTTTAAAATTTATAAAATGTTTCTATCGCCCCTACAAGTGCACTTGTGCTCATTTGAAGTTTATCCCTTAACCTACAACCCCATGGTAACCATTGATCTGCTTTCTATCACAGTAATTTGTGTGTTTTTTTTTCCCCCCAGAAATTCACATTAATGGAATCACATGGGACAGAGTCTTTTGTATCTGGCTGCTTTCATCTGTCATAATGTTTCTGAAACACTTCTTTGTTGTTTTACGCATCAGTACTTCATTCTCTTCTACTGCTGAATGCTATTCCATTGTATGAAAATACCATGATTTGTTTATTGATTCACTAATTGATAGAAATTTGAATCATTTCCAGTTTGGGGCAATTATTAGTAAATCTACAATGAACATTCACATATATATGTTTGTGTGGACATACATCTTCACTGTTAATACACTGGAGTGAAATTCCTGAAAAGGTAAGTGTATATACATAACTTGATTAGAAACTGCCAAACTGTTTTCCAAAGTGGCTGCACCATCTTCAACTCCCACAAGCAACAGCAGTATATGACATTTTGAGTCACTCCACACTATGGTCAGCCCTTGGTATTGTCAGTCTTTTTCATTTTAGCCATTCCAGTGGATTTATGGTAGTAACTTGATGTGTTATTAGTTTGCATTCCTCTAATGAGTACTGATATTGAGCACATTTTCTTGTGCTTATTTGCCACTCATTTATCCTCTTTGGAAAAGTTCCTGTTCAAAACTTTTGCCTTTTTTTTTTTTTTTCAAAAAATTGAGCTGTTAATTTTCATGTTATTTAGGTGTAGAAGTTATTTATATGTTCTAGTCCTTGATTAGATCTATGTTTTGAAAGTATTTTCTCCTAGTCTATGGCTTGCCTTTTCAGTTTCTTAACTGATTCAAAAAACAGAAGCTTTCAAAAAACAGAGGATTTTAACTACAATTACAATTTATAAACTTTTTCTTTCTATGATTCATGCCTTTCGTGTCTTCTTCACTAAGAAATCTCAAATAATCAAAAGTGGTGGAGATATTTTTCCTATATTTTCTGCAAAAAGTTTTATAGTTTTAGCTCATTTGTTTTTGTATGTGATATACGTTGAGTTAATTTTTATATATGGTGTGGGATGAGGATCAAGGATAATTTTCCCACAGACATGAATTGTTTCAGCAATACTGAAAACATTTCCTTCCCCATTCAATTATAATAGTAATTTTTTCAAAAATCAATTGACCATGTATTTGTAAGCTGATTTTTGGACTACCTTGCCTGATGCACTGAACTATATTGATATTTACTCCAATACCACATTGTTTTGATTACTGTAACTTTATAGTAAGTTTTAATATCTGGTAATATAAGTATTTCAACTTCTTTTCCAAAATTTTTTGTTTCTCTAGGTCATTTACATTTCCATAGAATTTTAGAATCAACCTGTAAGTTTTACAACAACATCAACAAAAATAGCCTGCTAGGAATTTTAAAGAAGTTGTACTGGATTTATAGACCAGTCTGGGGAGAACTACCAGTTTAACAATATTGAGTCTTTCACTAAATGAACATGAATTGTCAGTATATTTGTTAGAAATTTTTACATTTATTTCAGCAGCTTTCAGTGCACAGCTTTTGTTAAATGTATCCTAACTACAATCTCAGGTACCATGGGGCTGTGCAAAACAAGAATATGCTTCCTATTTGTATGAGTTTCAGTGAAGATGACACCATGCAAAATGAGGACAGTCTGTATATCATATGTTTTTATGTTGTTGTAAAGGTTATTTTTATTTCAATTTCCAAATTTTTGTTGCTGTTATATAAAAATTCAGTTGCTTTCTTACACTGACCTTATATTCTGAAGTCATTGTAAACTGACTCACTAGCTTAATTGCTTTTTGTATCTTTTCCTTTGAGCTTCTGCAAACATTTTCTGGTAATAAAAACAGTTTCACTTCTTTATATTCAGTTTTATGCCTTTTATTTCTTTTCCTTGCCTTATTCCACTAGCTGGAATATCCAGTACAATTTTGGGTATAGGTGATAAGAAGAGATATCCTTGTCTAAGGCCTAATATTACAGAAAAAAACATTGTTTTTATCATTAAGTATAATATTAGCTGTAAATTTTTCATAGTGGTTTTTTGCTAGATTGAGTAAATTTCCTTCTATTCTTACTTTGCTAAGGTTGTATTGAGACCTACTATTTTTCTTAACATCTTTATTGGAGTATAATTGCTTTACAATGGTGTGTTAGTTTCTGCTTTAAAACAAAGTGAATCAGCTATACATACACATATATCCCCATATCTCTTCCCTCTTACATCTCCCTCCCTCCCACCCTCCCTATCCCCCCCTTCTAGGTGGTCACAAAGCACTGAGCTGATCTCCCTGTGCTATGTGGCTGCTCCCAATAGCTACTGATTATCTATTTGGTAGTATACATATGACCATGCCACTCTCTCACTTTATCCCAGCTTACCCTTCCCTCTCCCCGTGTCCTCAAGCCCATTCTCTAGTAGGTCTGCGTCTTTATTCATGTCTTGCCCCTAGGCTCTTCATAACCTTTTTTTTTGTTCTTAGATTCCATATATATGTGTTAGCATACTGTATTTGTTTTTCTCTTTCTGACTTACTTCACTCTGTATGACAGACTCTAACTCCATCCACCTCACTACAAATAACTCAATTTTGTTTCTTTTTATGGCCGAGTAATATTCCATTGTATATATGTGCCACATCTTCTTTATCCATTCATCTGTCGATGGACACTTAGGTTGCTTCCATGTCCTGGCTATTGTAAATAGAGCTGCAATGAACACCATGTTACATGACTCTTTTTGAATTATGGTTTTCTCAGGGTATATGCCCAGTAGTGGGATTGCTGGGTCGTATGGTAGTTCTATTTGTAGTTTTTTAAGGAACCTCCATACTGTTCTCCATAGTGGCTGTATCAATTTACATTCCCACCAACAGTGCAAGAGGGTTCCCTTTTCTCCACACCCTCTCCAGCATTTATTATCTGTAGATTTTTTTGATGATGGCCATTCTGACTGGTGTGAGGGATACCTCACTGTAGTTTTGATTTGCATTTCTCTAATGATAAGTGATGTTGAGTATCCTTTCATGTGTTTGTTGGCAATCTGTATATCTTCTTTGGAGAAATGTCTATTTAGGTCTTCTGCCCATTTTTGGATTGGGTTGTTTGTTTTTTTGATATTGAGCTGCATGAGCTGCTTGTAAATTTTGGAGAGTAATCCTTTGTCAGTTGCTTCATTGGCAAATATTTTCTCCCATTCTGAGGGTTGGCTTTTCGTCTTGTTTATGGTTTCCTTTGCTGCGCAAAAGCTTTTAATTTTCATTAGGTCCCATTTGTTTATTTTTGTTTTTATTTCCATTTCTCTAGGAGCTGGGTCAAAAAGGATCTTGCTCTGATTGATGTCATAGAGTGTTCTGCCTATGTTTTATAGTATCTGGTCTTACATTTAGGTCTTTAATCCATTTTGAGTTTATTTTTGTGTATGGTGTTCTAATTTCATTCTTTTACATGTAGCTGTCCAGTTTTCCCAGCACCACTTATTGAAGAGGCTCTTTTCTCCATTGTATATTCTTGCCTCCTTTTTCAAAAATAAGGTGACCATATGTGTGTCGTTTATCTCTGGGCTTTCTATCCTGTTCCGAGATCTACTATTTTTTGTTTTCATTTGTTTCTCCCTATTTTTTGTTTCCCTTTCTTGCTTTCTTTTGGATTATCTGAATATTCTTTATAATTCCATTACAATTTTATCTATTTTTTAGCTATACATTTTTGTTACTTCAATTGTCTTTTAAAGAAACTAAAATTAGAAAAAATATATTTTATATTATTCACATAATTACCATTCTTGGAACTTATTCTTGCTTTCTCTTTTGCTCTCACTCTCTCTCTCCCTCTCTCTCTCTTTCCTCAGCTCCCTCTTTTCTGTCACTCTTATTCAAAGTTTCAAATTCTAGCCCCCTCAGCCTCTCTGATCAAAATCAGGGAATTTTGATCTCTGTCTTTTCAATTCAACTAGGCTTTTTGTTGGTTCCTCACCTTGTATTGTATTCAGGAAATCACCTACAGTCAGAAACCAGGTCAACCTTATGGCCCATTTCATTTGTTTCTTTTCTCTCAGAGACCACATTCTTTTCCTTCCTCCTACTGTCCACTACCTGAAAACAATCATTTCACTTAATTTTCTAGTTTTCTAAATGTTTCCAGTGGATAACAATTGCTATGGCAATTAATCCTTCATGGGCAGAAGCTGAAATTCATTTTTTGCTTTTAGACCTGACTTCCATTTTGTCTGATATTAAGATTATTAACCCTGCTTTCACTTTTGTCTTAGATAGTTCTTTGGTATACAGCCCACAGTTGCCTTTTTCATTGTGATCTATCCTGAAATTGTTTGCCTTTTAATAGATGAATTGAGACAAATTACATTTATTAAAATGACAAATACATTTGATTTTAGCAAACTGGTTTTATTTAGTTTGTTTTGTTTGCATAGGTTTTTTTTAATAATTTTATTTTTGTTGATCTGCTTCTTTGCATCTTGATGTGTGTGTGTGTGTGTGTGTGTGTGTGTGTGTGATTCTTATAAAGTATTGTTGCTGTTGTAGCTTGGCTAGCTTTATAGTTTTACATTATGCTGTTATTCCTCTATTTATAGAATATTAATTTTGTATTGTAAGCAATATTAAAATTACCTTACTTCTTCTCTCTTTCTTCCTCCACACTCTCTTCTTCAGTAATGTGTATTAGTAAGATTTTCTTTCTAATATAGAACCTTTGAAATGTCAAAGATGCTTATACTTACATTTGATCTGTTAGACTAAAATAATATATTTTGAATTCTAGCTATTAGAAAAGAGGCAATCTGAGAAACTACTTAATCCCTAAGTTGTTTACCCTGTTAAATTAATTAAACAAGGGGGCTATTACACTGTAGTGGCTCCAATGCCATGGAGGTCTAAGTAAGTAAACCAAAATCTAAGCCTATAAATGCCTCATGGTTACAAAATTGAAACCCAAGGACAACCAATTACAAACAGCCAACCAGGGTTGAAGCTATAGCCAATCAAATAATTTCCTGTCTTTACTGCCACATCTTCCCTATATAAGTCTTTCCCATAGCTTCTGTCAGTAGAGTGCTTTTAACCAGTTCTGGTTTGGCACTGCCCCACCTGAATCTATTTTTGCTCAAATAAATTAAAATACTTAATATGCCTCAGTTTATCTTTTAACACCCTTCTCCTCACCATGTGTGATTAGATATGTCCTCTCTACTTTTTCTACAAACATTTACATCCTATTCTAGTCTCCTAATCTGCCCATTATATATAGTTGTAACTCTATAGTTACATATTTTCAATTCTCATTGCCAATCCTTTAGCCTTGGTTTCCCCATTCATCTCTTAGCCATGGAAAGTCTGTTTCTAGCACTTTCTTAAGGTAGGCTCATGTAAAAACTTTCCCTAAATCTTGCATGTTCAAAGTAGCCTGACTGTGATCTGTATAGCTGAAGAGCAGTTTCACTTATTTATACTCTCAGAACATATGTGTATGTTCTTCACTGTCTGCTGATGTTGAATCTCGGTGAAAAGAAATGTGAAGTCAATTTGACATTTTGCCCTTATATGAGATTTGGTATTTCTCCCTGGAAGCTCAGTTTTCTCTTATCCTAGTGTCCCATAATATTACTAGGATATGTCATGCTGCTAACCTGGGTCAATTTTTCCTAGCCTTATCCTTTCTCAATGTGTAAATTGAGCTCTTTTATTTCAGGACAGTCTTTTCTTGAACAATGTGTTTAACATTGTATTTAATGTTTGTTCTATTTCATTATTTTGTAATTCTTCTTTGAAGTATTATCCAAGATCTGTTTGGTTTCTGGAGGGGCAAGACTATTGAATGGAGTTATATAGGGATGACCACCCACTTATCCTTTAAGTCTTTGAGCGTGGCACTGATTTTCATGCCTAACCCCAGATGCAATCTCCTTTTGACTTACTACCTTGGCCAGAGGAGGCTCAGTTCCAGAGGCGGCTCAGTTCCGGAGGCTTTTACTTGGCCTTCCACACTGTGATAGTTCTTACCATACAAGCCAAAGGCCCACTGTGGGGTTTGCACCAACTATCTAGTATGTCTGTCCCAATTATATATTTGGGTACTAGGGAAATAATCACAGAATAAGTTTACAATAGTCCCACTGTGAATTGGACCATGGCCAAGACCCTATCAATTACCTAGCCTCCACATGCTCCAATTTTAACAAAAAGACCATGACAACTATTATTTGAGTCCTCAACATATTCCTTTTTCCCCAGTATACAGTTAATCAAGTGAATCATTATAGGTTCCTTGGTGGAAGAACATGAAGATTTATTACCATGTATGCTTGTCATGTATTGTAGAGTCCTCTTCCTGGGGATCTAGCCTTTTCTTCAATTAATAGACTACAAGTCTGGAAATTGGCTGAAGTCTGGAAACTGGACAGGGATGATAGCTTTTTACCTAGTTAGGTAATGGATTCTTCTACCATCATATCTGAGCAACAGAGGAGAATAACCATTGAACTTCTTAGTGATTTTGATGCCTTTCTTATCAGAGATAGCCTTATGACATTGATAAATGGTGTATCCCCTGGACATTTCCATAAAACACAGCAATCTGGTAGGTCTTCCAACATTATATAGCATATTCACTCCAGCACACACACTTCTCTGAGTTTTTTCATCCTTCTTCTGTTGTCCGACATAACAAATTTAGCACTTTAACCTCACTTAACATGGCTATAGCATGCTTGCTAACATCTCTTGTGATCTTTGGCAGGATATTAAATCCTGAATTTCAGGAGAGTGCCCCCAAAACCAATAAGCTCTCCCTTATTTGACTTGTGTCCTGACCCCTTTCATAAAGCATCCTCAGGATCCAGTACCTCATGTAATCCTTGTAGTTTCTTTGTGGTAGAGGCCCTTTACTCACTTGTTCTTTTTAATCCCTGATTCTGACTCAGTTATGCTATGAATTAATCTTAATTATAATACTGTGGGAAGTAGGGATATATCCCAAGAAGCAGCAGAGTTGTCTTGTTGAGGAGAGAAATTTGCATGAATTTTTGAAAAATTGCTGCTACACTCCTGAGAATTCTCTTAGCAAGTTGTTCACTAATGTATTGTTTATGTTCTATGTATGCTGCTTCTGATAACCCTTACAGATAAGGAATTCTGCCTGTTTAGTTGTTTGATTTTTTTATTCTTCTTTGTGCTCCTGAATATTTTCCATAGGGAGAAACTGAAGATTCTGGTTTATGTAAACATATTCAATTTAAATTTCAACATACTTTTAATATAATAACTTGGCTTTAGGCAATTCAGTAGAATTTGAAAAACATGCATTTTTATGGATATATGAATATGTCCATGTAATGCTCACGATTACTGATGTTAGGAAATTTTTTTTAGATTTGTAAATTATAGCTGAATCATCTGGAATTCATAATAAAACAGCAGGAAGCCCAGGGGTATCTCAACAATCTTTGTGAATTTAAAGCAAGATAAATATTTTATTTTACAATCTTTTGGAAAATAATCCCTCATTATCTTTTAAAATTAGAAGTACACAAAGCTTTTCATCTGGTAATCCTCCCTTTGGGAATCTCCTAAACACAAAATATATATTTACACAATGTATTTACTGAAGCATTTTTATGATGGCAAAAATCTGGAATCAACTATAACACCCACCAATAAAAGAATGGTTTAATAAATGACAGTATGTCCATGAGAAATAACATGTAGCTTTTAATAAGAGGAAGTTTTATATCCCTGGATTGGAAGAGTGACCATGCTATCTCATTAACTGAAAAAAGCAAATTATACAGTAGTATGCAGTATAATTCTGGTTTTTATAAATATATGTGGAGGTAATTGTTTAAGGATATGGAGAATAAAGAGAAGTACACTGGGTTACATTATAGAATGATATAGGGATATAAATGGATAAAAGTATTCATTTTTTCCTTTATACATCTTAAAATTAATTTACTCATTGCAATAAGTATGCATTATCTCTCCAACTAAAAACAATAAAGAAAATGTAAAGGATAAAAAAGAAGTTCGAGAAATACTCTAGGACCATTCACGAAACATTCAAGTACGTAGTTCTGGGAGTTTGACAAGATACCAATAAAATTAGAGGGGAAATACAGTTAAGTTGGCTTTAAATCTCAACTTGCTTTCTCCACATTTTCTATTTTTCTGTTACTGTATGCATCTATTAATACCCATCAATTAACTTCTTCAGCAATCAGTCATGATTATTTGGAATCACTCAAAACCAAAGACTGAGACTTGTACACGTGATTTTATGACTAGGTTAGTATATATGAATTGTCTCTTGTTCTTATAAGACATTAAGCAAGAAAAATGTTAATTTAGTCATTGGTCATGAATGAAGTTTTCCTTCTCCCTTACAAACCTTGAGAAACATTCCAATTCTAATATCCTCTCTTTGATGTCCATTAACTTATACAATTTATACAATCAATCCTACCCCAACCCTCAAGTTTTATATGCTATAAACAGAGTGGCAACAAAAAAAGTCTCTTGTCTTATGGAGTGTATATTATAGTGGGGAGGTATACAGATAAATATATAGAGTATAAGATCAGGAAAAGATGAAAGCAGTGACAAAAACAAACCAAAGTAAGGGGATATAGAATGAACTAGGTGTGTTCTTTGATAGGGTGATCAGAGAAGATCTCCTTCCCAGAAATGAGATTTGAGAAGATCCCTAAAGGAAAAATTATAGCAATTCGTGGGAATATCTGTGGGAAAAGTTTTTGGAGAAAAGGTAACATGAAGTGGAAAGGCCATAACTACAATGGATGAACCACTCTAATCATGGAAAACCTAGCCTTTATAGGCATGGAGAGATGGCAGGAATTAGCATGCCAAAAGTCCCACTGCCAAGCTGAGTAAAGTGGCCAGAGGAGGGCATGAGGCAAGGAGAGGGCTGGGTAAGAAGTACTGACACAAAGAAGCTCCACTCAAATTTAGCTCCAGCCTGGGTCAACCAAGGTTTGGGTTCTAATTCAAACAGTAATACCATTGTAGGAAACGTATTTAAACTTTCCCACCTATAAAATAGAAATGATAATACCAGTACTCTGACTGCTTCATAGACATATTTAAACAGCAAGAACAAAGAATTTAGAAGTTAATGAACTTAGAAGTCAACATCGGAACACTTAAATATATAAAGCAAATGCTAATGGAACTAAAAGGAGAAATAAACAATTATACAATAATAGTTGGAGATTTTAATATCCCACTCTCAAAAATGGATCATTCAGACAGACAATTAATAAGAAAACAGTGGATTTAAAAAACACCATAAGCCAAATGGATCTAACAAACATATACAAAACATTCCATCCAACAGCAGCCAAATACACATTTTCTCAAGCACACATGGAACATTTTCTGGGATAGATCATATATTAGGGCATAAAACAAGTCTCAACAAATTCAAGAAGATAGAAATTACATTAAGTATCTTTTCCAACTACAGTCATATTAAACTAGAAAACAATAACAAGAAGAAAGCTGGAAAATCTACAAATATGTGAAAATTAAGCAATACACTCCATAACAACTATGGGTCAAAGAAGAAATCAAAAGGGAAATTAAAAAGTATCTTAAGACAAATTAAAGGGAAACACAATATGCCAAAACTTACTGGATGCAGCAAAAGCAGTTCTAAAAGGGAAATTTATAGCAAAAAAAGCCTACATAAAGAAAAGCAATTTATTCACTGAAAATTATAAGATATTGATGAAGAAATTGAAGAAGACACAAGTAAATCACCCCTTATAGACACAAATTCCTTTATACCTTCCCAAGCTCTGTGACTCTAAATATTTCCTCTCCATCTCAGAGGAAAAAAATATGGCTCAGGCACTTGCTTAAAAAGTTGGAGATACGTGGAGACCTTCAAGATGGCAGAGGAGTGAGACATGGAGATCACCTTCCTCCCCACAAATACATCAAAAATACATCTACATGTAGAACAACTCCTACAGAACACCTACTGAACTCTGGCAGAAGACCTCAGACCTCCCAAAAGGCAAGAAAATCCCCACATATTGGGAAGGGCAAAAGAGGAAAAAACAAACAGAAACAAAAGAATAAGGATGGGACCTGCAACTCTGGGAGGGAGCTGTGAAAGAGGAAAAGTTTCCACACACTAGGAAGCCCCTTCACTGGCGGGGACAGGGGTGGGTGGGGGATAATATTTGGAGCCACAAAGGAGAGGACAGCAACAGGGGTACAGAGGGCAAAGCAGAGAGATTCCCACACAGAGAATCGGTGCCAACCAGCACTCACCAGCCTGAGAGGATTGTCTGCTCACCCGCTGGGGTGGGTAGGGGCTGGGAGCTGAGGCTCAGGCTTTGGAGGTCAGACCCCAGGGAGAGGACTGGGGTTGGCTGTGTGAGGACAGCCTGAGGGGGCTAGTGCACGACAGATAGCCAGGAGGGAGTCCAGGAAAAAGTCTGGACCTGCCTAACAGGCAAGAGACCATTGCTTCAGGGTGCACAAGGAGAGGGGATTCAGAGCACTGCCTAAACGAGCTCCAGAGACCAGCGCAAGCTGAGGCTATCAGTGCAGACACCAGAGACGGCATGAAATGCTAAGGCTGCTGCTGCATCCACCAAGAAGCCTGTGTGCAAGCACAGGTCACTATCCATGCCTCCCTTCCTGGGAGCCTGTGCAGCCTGCCACTGCCAGGGTCCTGTGATCCAGGGACAACTTCCCCGGGAGAACACATGGCACGTCTCAGGCTGTTGCGATGTTATGCCAGCCTCTGACGCCGAGGCTCGCCCCCCGTTACAATTATAACTACTGTACCCCTCCCTCCCCCCGGCCTGAGTGAGCCAGAGCCCCCTAAACAGCTGCTGCTTTAACCCCGTCCTGTCTGGGCGGGAAGAGATGCCTGAGGGCGACCTACATGCAGAGGTGGAGACAAAACCAAAACTGAAACCCAGGAGCTGTGCGAACAAAGAAGAGAAAGGGAAATTTCTCTGTGCAGCCTCAGGAAGAGCAGATTAAATACCCACAGTCAACTTGGTGTACCCTGCATCTGAGGAATACCTGAATAGAAAATGAATCATCCCAAAATTGAGGCAGTGGACATTGGAAGCACTGTAGACATCGGATTTTCTGTCTGTGACTGATTTGTTTCTGATTTTTATGTTTATCTTAGTATAGTTTTTAGCGCTTGTTATCATTGGTGGAATTGTTTATTGGTTTGGTTGCTCTCTTCTTATTTTTTTTCTTTTTTTCTTTTAATAATTTAAAAAAATATATTATTATTTATTATTTATTTATTTATTTATTTATTTCTCCCTTTTCTACTGAGCCATGTGGCTGACAGGGTCTTGGTGATCTGGTAGTCCCAGGCCTAAGACTCTGAGGTGGGAGAGCTGAATTCAGGACACTGGACCATCAGAGACCTCCCAGACATGTGTAATATCAATCGGCGAGAGATCTCCAAGAGGTCTCCATTTCAACGCTAAGACCCAGCTCCACCCAACAGCCAGCAAGCTCCAGTGCCGGATGCCCCATGCCAAACAAGTAGCGAGACAGGAACACTACCTCACCCATTAGAAGAGAGGCTGCCTAAAAACATACTACGTTCACAGACACCCAAAAAAATACCACCAGACGTGGCCCTACCTACCAGAAAGACAAGATCCAGCCCCACTGACCAGAACAGAGGCACCAGTCCCCTCTACCAGGACGCCTACACAACCCACTGAACCAACCTCACCCACTGGGGGGGACACACCAAAAACAACGGGAACTATGAACCTGCAGCCTGTGAAAAGAAGACCCCAAACACAGTAAGTTAAACAAAATGAGAAAACAGAGAAATATGCAGCAGATGAAGAAGGTAAAAACCCACCAGACCAAACAAATGAAGAGGAATAGGCAGTCTAACTGAAAATGAATTCAGACTGATGATAGTAAAGATGATCCAAAATCTTGGAAACAGAATGGAGAAAATAGAAGAAACGTTTAACAAGGACCTAGAAGAATGAAAGAGCAAACAAACAAAGATGAACAACACAATAAATGAAATTAAAAATTCTCTGGAAGGACTCAATAGCAGAATAACTGAGGCAGAATAACGGATAAGTGAGCTGGAAGATAAAATAGTGGAAATAACTACCACAGAGCCGAATAAAGAAAAAAGAATGAAAATAATTGAGGACAGTCTCAGAGACAAATGGGACAACATTAAATGCACCAACATTCGAATTATAGGGGTCCCAGAAGAAGAAGAGAAAAAGTGTCTGAGAAAATATTTGAAGAGATTATAGTTGAAAACTTCCCTAACATGGGAAAGGAAATAGTCAATCAAGTGCAGGAAGTGCAGAGAGTCCCATACAGGATAAATCCAAGGAGAAACATGCTAAGGCACATATTAATCAAACTATCAAAAATTAAATACAAAGAAAAAATATTAAAAGCAGCAAGGGAAAAGCAACAAATAATATATAAGGGAATGCCTATAAGGTTAACAGCTGATCTTTCAGCAGAAACTCTGCAAGCCCGAAGGGAGGGGCAGGACATATTTAAAGTGATGAAACGGAAAAACCTACAATCAAGATTACTCTACGCAGCAAGGATCTCATTCAGATTCAATGGAGAAATTAAAACCTTTACAGAGAAGCAAAGGTTAAGAGAATTCAGCACCACCAAACCAGCTTTACAACAAATGCTAAAGGAACTTTTCTAGGCAGGAAACACAAGAGAAGGAAAAGACCCTCAATAACAAACCCAAAACAATTAAGAAAATGGTAATAGGAACATTCATATCGATAATTACCTTAAATGTAAATGGATTAAATGCTCCAAACAAAAGACATAAACTGGCTGAATGTATACAAAAAAAGAATCCATATATATGCTGTCTACAAGAGACCCACTTTAGACCTAGGGACACACACAGACTGAAAGTGAGGATAGAAAAAGATATTCCATGCAAATGGAAATGCAAAGAAAGCTGGAGTGGTAGTTCTCATATCAGAGAAAAGAGACTTAAAATTAAAGACTATTACAAGACACAACAAAGGACACTACATAATGATCAAGGGATCAATACAAGAAGAAGATATAACAATTGTAAATATTTATGCACCCAACAGGGGAATGCCTCAATACATAAGGCAAATGCTAACAGCCATAAAAGGGGAAATCAACAGTAACACAATCATACTAGGGGACTTTAACACCCCACTTTCACCAATGGACAGATCATCCAAAATGAAAATAAATAAGGAAACACAAGCTTTAAATGAGCTTTTTAAATAAGCTTTAAATGACACATTAAACAAGATGGATTTAATTGATATTTACGGGACATTCCATCCAAAAACAACAGAAAACACTTTCTTCTCAAGTGCTCATGGAACATTCTCCAGGAAAGATCATATCTTCAGTCACAAATCAAGCCTTGGTAAATTTAAGAGTATTGAAATCATACCAAGTGTCTTTTCTAACCACAACACTATGAGACTAGATATCAGTTATAGGAAAAAAATCTTTAAAAAATACAAACACATGGAGGCTAAACAATATGCTACTAAATAGCCAAGAGATCACTGAAGAAATCAAAGAGGAAATCCAAAAATATCTAGAAACAAATGACAATGAAAACATGATGACCCCAAATCTATGGGATGCAGCAAAAGCAGTTCTAAGACGGAAGTATACAGCAATACAATCCTACCTCAAGAAACAAGAAACATCTCAAATAAACAACCTAACCTTACACCTAAAGCAATTAGAGAAAGAAGAACAAAAACCCCCCAAATTTAGCAGAAGGAAAGAAATCACAAAGATCAGATCAGAAAAAATGAAAAAGAAATGAAGGAAACAATAGCAAAGATCCATAAAACTAAAAGGTGTGGTTTTTGAGAAGATAAACAAAATTAATAAACCATTAGCCAGACTCATCAAGAAAAAAAGGGAGAAGACTTAATTCAAGAGAATTAGAAATGAAAAAGGAGAAGTAACACCTGACACAGCAGAAATATAAAGTATCATGAGAGATTACTACAAGCAACTATATGCCAATAAAATGGACAACCTGGAAGAAATGGAGAAACTCGTAGAATAGCACAAACTTCCGAGACTGAACTAGGAAGAAAGAGAAAATATAAAGATAACAAGCACAAGCACTGAAATTGAGACTGTGATTAAAAATCTTCCAACAAACAAAAGCTCAGGACCAGATGGCTTCACAGGCAAATTCTATCAAACATTTAGAGAAGACCTAACACCAATCCTTCTCAAATCCTTCCAAAAATATAGCAGAGGAAGGAACATTCCCAAAGTTTCTATGAGGCCACCATCACCCCGATACCAAAACCAAACATGTCACCAAAAAAGAAAACTACAGGTCAATATCACTGATGAACATAGATGCAAAAATCCTCAACAAAATACTAGCAAACAGAATCCAACAGCACATTAAAAGGATCATACACTGGGATCAAGTGGGGTTTACCCCAGGAATGCAAGGATTCTTCAATATATGCAAATCAATCAATGTGATACACCATATTAACAAATTGAAGAATGAAACCTATATGATCATCTCAATAGATGCAGAAAAAGCTTTTGACAAAATTCAACACCCATTTATGATAAAAACTCTCCAGAAAGTAGGCATAGAGGGAACCTACCTCAACATAATAAAGGCCATATATGACAAACCCACAGCCAACATCGTTCTCAATGGTGAAAAACTGAAACCATTTCCACTAAGATCAGGAACAAGACAAGGTTGCCCACTCTCACCACTATTATTCAACATAGTTTTGGAAGTTTTAGCCACAGCAATCAGAGGAGAAAAAGAAATAAAAGGAATCCAAATCAGAAAAGAATAAGTAAAACTTGTCAATGTTTGTAGATGACATGACACTATACATAGAAAATCCTAAATATGCTACCAGAAAACTACTAGAGCTAATCAATGAATTTGGTAGAGTAGCAGGCTACAAAATTAATGCACAGAAATCTCTTGCATCCCTATATACTAATGATGAAAAATCTGAAAGAGAAATTAAGGAAACACTCCCCTTTACCACTGCAACAAAAAGAATGAAATACCCAGGAATAAATCTACCTAAGGAGACAAAAGACCTGTATGCAGAAAACTATAAGATACTGATGAAAGAAATTAAAGATGATACAAACACATGGAGAGATATACCATGTTCTTGGATTGGAAGAATCAACATTGTGAAAATGACCATACTGCCCAAAGCAATCTACAGATTCAATGCAATCCCTATCAAACTACCAATGGCATTTTTCACAGAACTAGAACAAAAAATTTCACAATTTGTGTGGAAACACAAAAGACCCCGAATAGCCAAAGCAATCTTGAGAAAGAAAAACAGAGCTGGAGGAATCAGGCTCCCTGACTTCAGACTATATTACAAAGCTACAGTAAACAAGATAGTATGGTAGTGGCACAAAAGTAGAAATAGAGATCAGTGGAATAGGATAGAAACCCAGAGATAAACCCACGCACATATAGTCACCTCATCTTTGATAAAGGAGGCAAGAATATACAATGGAGAAAAGACAGCTTCTTCAATAAGTGATGCTGGGAAAACTGGACAGCTAAATGTTAAAGAATGAAATTAGAACATTCCTTAACATCATACACAAAAATAAACTCAAAATGGATTAGAGACCTAAATGTAAGGCCAGACACTATAAAACTCTTAGAGGAAAACATAGGCAGAACACTCTATGACATAAATCACAGCAAGATCCTTTTTGACCCACATCTTAGAGAAATGGAAATAAAAATAAACAAATGGGACTTAATGAAACTTAAAAGCTTTTGCACAACAAAGGAAACCATAAACAAGACAAAAAGTCAACTCTCAGAATGGGAGAAAATATTTGCACATGAGGCAACTGACAAAAATCTCCAAAATATACATGCAGCTCATGCAGCTCAATATCAAAAATACAAACAACCCAATCCAAAAATGGGTGGAAGACCTAAATAGAGATTTCTCCAAAGAAGATATACAGATTGCCAACAAACACACAAAAGGATGCTCAACATCACTCATCATTAGAGAAATGCAAATCAAAACTACAACAAGGTATCACCTCACATGAGTCCGAATGGCCACCATCAAAAACTCTACAAATAATAAATGCTGCAGAGGGTCTGTAGAAAAGGGAACCCTCTTGCACTGTTAGTGGGAATATAAACTGATAGAGCCACTATGAAGAACAGTATGGAGGTTCCTTAAAAAACTCAAAATAGAGCTACCATATGACCCAGCAATCCCACTACTGGGTGTATACCCTGAGAAAACCGTAATTCAAAAAGATACAGGTACCACAATGTTCATTGCAGCTCTATTTACAATAGCCTGGACATGGAAGCAATCTAAGTGTCCACTGACAGATGAATGGATAAAGAAGATGTGGCACATATGTACAATGGAATATTACTCAGCCATAAAATGAAATGAAATTGATTTATCTGTAGTGAGGTGGATGGACCTATAGTCTGTCATACAGAGTGAAGTAAGTCAGAAAGAGAAAACAAATACCGTATGCTAACACATATATACCGAATTAAAAAAAAAAAAATCGTTCTGAAGAACCTAGGGGCAGGACAGGAATAAAGAAGCAGATGTAGAGAATGGACCTGAGGACACGAGGAACGGGAAGGGTAAGCTGGGATGAAGGAAGAGAGTAGCATTGACATATATACACTACTAAACGTAAAATAGCTAGTGGAAAGCAGCTGCATCACACAGGGAGATCAGCTTAGTGCTTTGTGACCACCTAGAGGTGTGGGATAGGGATGGAGGGAGGGAGACGCAAGAGGGAGGAGATATGGGGATATATGTATATGTATAGCTGATTCACTTTGTTATACAGCATAAACTAACACAACATTGTAAAGCAGTTATACTCCAATAAAGATTAAAAAAAAAAAATACTTCATGTGTACTCTTAGATGTGTAAAAAAAAAAGTTGGAGATAGTTCTCTCAATTTACAACAATTCCCATAGTGGACATGTCAGTGCTACCCACCCTCCTTTTGGAAAATTAACCTCTCCCTTTTATCTAAATGATACTGGTAGAGTCTTCAATCACCATACCCTACCTCTAAAGAGATGGGGCTGTGATCCATGATGGAGCAAATCATAGTATCACTATGGCATTTTTCCAAAATTAAAGAAAAATAAAGGGTTCTTTAGTTTCAGTTTCCAAGCCTCTGATCACATGACCTGCAAATCTTCCCTGTCATGGTTTTAGCATAATAGCTGGTTTGAGAGCCCAAAGCTGACGTATAGACACAGGAGCAGGAAACAGGAGGAAGAGAATAGAACCTTGATGAAATTGGAGTCTCTGTTTTTATCTTCATCCAAACTCCTCCCATTTCGTTAGTTTGGTTATGAGTTAATAAATACCCTTTTAGGCCTAAGCTAATTCAAATGTAACATGCTTCTAAGAAATAGAATATGGAAAATATGTTGTAATATCACTGCTATGATTACATTATAAGACAAAGTTCAAAGGATTTTGCAGATGCAATTAAAGTCCCTAATCAATTGATTTTAAGTAAATCTACGAGGAGATTCTCTTAAGTGGGTTTGACCTAATCAATGAATTCTTTTAAGAGGGTCTAGATGTCAGAACTGAATGAAATCAATAAAAACTCTTTTCTGCTAGCCTTGAAGAAGCAAAACACCATGAAATCTACAGCTACAAGGAACTGAATTCTGCCAACATGAACTTGCAAGAGGATTCTGAGCTTCAGTAAGGAACTCAGACTGGCAGACATCTTGAATGCAGCTCTGTGAACTCTGAGCAGGAGACCCAGGTAAGCTGTGCCTTACTCCTGACCCATGGAAAAAGCAAGATAAGAAAGACAGGTTTGGTCTTTTGAGCTGCTAAGATTGTGGTAATTTGCTTTTACTTGGCAATAGAAAACTAACACAATATTTTATTATACATTGAGTATGAAAGTAAATACTAAGTGAAGGTATTTTGCAAAAGAAATTTGGGGATTGGGTTTCAAAAGAAGGCACAGGATTTGGGGATTCTAAGGCAGGAAGATGCCACATTCTCCTCTTTGCCTTCTGTGGACAAGGAAGGAATCATAATCACCAAGATAAATGGCTAACAGGACGCAGTGTAAATCTGCTAAGAGGGATTGAGAATCATTAGCAGTAGTGGCATTTTTACTTCATCAAGATTTTTTTAAAAACCAAATTTGTCCTCCAGACCTTAAATCCCTGAGTTTAAATCCTTTTAAAAAATAAAACGGAAAGTTCTTGAGGTTGAGACTGCGTTTTTCATGTCACAGTAATAAAAGATTCTACTTCTAATTCAATGCTATCCATAATATAAGCTATCAATTCATACTAACCAACACCAGCGACATCATGGGAACTATTACTTTACAAACAGGGGGAGCCTCCTGAGAAACTTAAAGTTGATAATTCATCATCACAAACTCAAGAAAACAGCACATTAGATAACTTGTCCTTGGGTGCCCTTAGTTATTCACAGGTCATTAGAGTCCTAGGGCTATAGCATAGAATAATTAGCTTAATTAGTTATAAGGAAAACAAGTACTAACTTAATGCTCATTATGTACTAGTCTCTATGCTGTGCTCCTTACAAACTCATTTCTTCCTCAAAACTGTAGGAGAAAAATATTACCAGCTCTATTTTAGGCACGCAGGAAACTAATTCTCTTCAAGTCACACAATTGTGACATGACAAAATGATGACTGAAAGCCAGACTTGTTTAGTATTTGCTTTTAGCCTCTACAATACTGCCTCATACAGGATGCAAGAATGTTATAAGTGGTAGTCTTAAACCATGCGGAGAAAAATATGAAACTCAAGCCGGGTTCTCTCATGTGAGTGCTGACTTAAACTTCCTTTTCCAAAGACCCTTTTCCAAAGTTGGAGTCACATTACATTTCTTTGCATTTTGGTAATCACCCAGGTGATGATTTGGTAATCACCCAGGTATAAGTTGAAAACACATGACACAGTGACTTAGAGAAATTCCTACTCATCCTTTAAAGAGGGGCAAAATTGAAACTTTTAGAGAACTAATAACATTAAAAATCACTGCCCAACCGTATACTAACACATATATATGGAATCTAAAAAAAAAAAAGAAAAAAAAAGTGGTCATGAAGAACCTAGGGGCAAGACGGGAATAAAGACGCAGACCTACTAGAGAATGGACTTGAGGATATGGGGAGGGGGAAGGGTAAACTGGGACAAAGTGAGAGAGCGGCATGGACATATGTACACTACCAAACGTAAAATAGCTAGCTAGTGGGAAGCAGCTGCATAGCACAGGGAGATCAGCTCAGTGCTTTGTGACCACCTAGAGGGGTGGGATAGGGAGGGTGGGAGGGAGGGAGACACAAGAGGGAAGCGATATGGGGATATATGTATATGTATAACTGATTCACTTTGTCATAAAGTAGAAACTAACACACCACTGTAAAGCAATTATACTCCAATAAAGATGTTAAAAAAGAAAAAAAAAATCACTGCCCAAGACATTCATATCAAAGAAAGCAGCTATCAAAAACTATTATCCATCACTATCCTTTCCTTTAAGCACTCCCTGAATATCCATGTCTCTACCCAGAGAATTTAGATAAAGAGCCTCCAGAATTATTTGCCCTTCAATGTAGGAGATTTTTTAAAGATCTTCTTCCCACTCTCAGTCTCAAACCTATTGCCAATCTTGGCTCATCAACTGCTAAGTAATTTGTTTGTGAATGTAAAAACTTTCGATTTAGGTAGACTCTCTAGACTGAAGGCATCGTCTATAGGTAGATAACTCTTCAAGTGTACCTTCAGTTCCAATCTATCTCAAAGATCTACCACAACATATTTAGTTTTCTGGGCACTGTCTCGTACATGTGCCATCTGCTTCGTTACATTACCTAGCTAACTGAGGCCCCTCACCTCTCCCTAATGTACTTTCTTCAGAATGTTTTCCATTGGATTATAATTCAAGCTTGAAAATTCAGAAATGTTTACTCTCATATCAATCGTCTATAATTTTATTTATAACCTCCCACATTAATCTCTTTCCCAATTTCCAATGTCACTTTTTTTGTATAAACCCTTATTAGTGGATCACCTTTAATAGCTTCCAAGTAGGTATCCTGGCTCCAGGCATTCTTTCATATATAATCATCCTGTAAATCACTGCTAGATTAATTTCCTAAGCAACATTTTGATCATAACACTTACACTCTCTAGGGCTTAAAACTTTTTACTATCTTCTGAATGTCATTTCAAAACTAGAAAGTTTCCTTACCATTCACAATCCATCCTGAAACTATTGCTTAGTTTTCTAACACTTTCTTGCTCATGTGCTAAGTTTCATGCAAATTAAACTATCCTATAAATTATCACTATCCTATAAACATACCTTATATAACCAGTGCCTCAGGATCTCTCTCTCTCTAGTTTGCTTAGTAATGGACTGACAGAAATTGAAGTTTTCTCTTCTTCCAGTAAGAGAGACAGCACTCAAACATCAGCTTTCTATGATGCAGTCACTTCCTCCCACCAGTAGGAAGAACTGCAATATCCTAAGACCCCTAAATCTCAAAGTTTGCACAGATGGCTTTCCCATTACTCACAAAAATTGCTGGCATCGAATCTCTGACTCTGAAGGCTGAGTTCTAAATATTTATTTTTCTACTCATAAGGTTATTCTCATGCTTGTGCTAAAAGAAAGTAGAACAGGAGAGGGGACAGGAACTCTTCCCTGAAGCACAGTCACGGTGCATTCACCACTGTTTGACACACATCCCTTTCAAAATGATGCCAAGAGATTAGGGGGCCACACGCATCCCCCTGGGACATTTGCCCCCACCAATTAGTAGTTTCTCAGCTTATATACCACAATACTGTGAGCTTTGCCCTCACCCATCTCTCCACACACACCTACTTTTGCTTCTATAATGTCCACAAGCTTACGTGTGGCTCTTCTAATCAAAGTTCTGCCTTGTTTTACTCCATTCCAAAAACTTACTTACTCCATGTCCTTTGTCCTCTAATCAGAAGGAATTTTTCTATGTTGAATTCCAAAGCATTAAGCACTTTTCCCACATTGCTTCTTATTATTATGGTGATGGTATTGTGTTGTGTTTTTTTTTTTAACCAGATTCAGAAACGCTGGTATGAATTTACTGTCTTTCCTAAATTTGTACATAACACCACACCATCTATCACCAAAGCTTAGGTACAGTTTATTCTCAATATTACAAATAATAACTAAAGAAAATTACAGGAATAATTTCGTCCCTGAAAGAATGAAATTGACATCTATTGGTCCAAAATATCTGGAGTAGCATTGGTTGGTCCACAAAAAAAAAAAAAAAAAAAAGAATTGACTGATGATTTCTCACAACCTGACTTAATCCAGATGCTTCTGCTCTGCCTGGGCTGGTCAAGAAGATAAAAGTATAATTTAACATAAGTGCTGTTTTTATGCATGTGAGAACAAAAGTCTATTTTATCAAATGCTCAATTCATTATAATATTCTTCTTATTGTTCTTAAACACTTAGGTTGTTTAGGATGGACTTTTACAACTCACAAATCTAAATATATAAGGAAATATTGACTGAGTTCCAAAAATATGATTAAACAAATATATCCACATTATTTTTATGATTCTGTTCATTTAAATAAATACATGAACAGGCTTCCAAAGCCTTTGATTATTTTAATAGAATATGGTGAATTTTATCCCATCTGGTTCTACACATGAAAGAATCAGCACAAAATTCAAGAGCTGGCCAATTTTACAGAGAGAAGAGCTTAAAAGGCAGTTTTTATAATCTTTCAGGAGAAAATGCACTTGAAATACTGTGAGAAAGGCAGTCTTGTGATATTTCTCATTATAAAAGGTCACTGCTCTATTCATTTATCACTATTTTATGGAAGAAGCAGAGTGGATCGTGTCTAGGTGGGAGCAATGTTGCTCAGAAGAGTTTAAAAAATTACCTGGTGTTAAGAGGGACAGAGAAATTACTTGGTATGTTGCAAAGCAGAGTTTGGAAATATATTGCTAGTGCTAAACATCAGAAATATTGTAACATGTGAGAGGAGAAAGAGAAATCTACACTGAAGGGACTATTCTCTTACTTTTATAAATAATTCCTCTTACCATAAAGAGGGACTGTTCAAAGGATACTCTCTGTGCATTTAGGTTTCAGTTCTCTATTAGAGATCACTGGGGAATAATCATGTGTCATAATGGACACTAATATAGGAACAAACATACATAGAAATACTACAACATTTCAGATAAAGTAAAATAGAGGTTTTTTGTTTTTAACTCTGTATAAATGCTAACATATCTAATGTTACCTAACGTCATGTTGTTGCATCATTGTAAAAGCCCATAATACACAGAATCAGTGTATAATTCTATGGCATGCATGTTATGTAGTAGGTGCCCCTCTGAGACCTCTACAGGGAATATCTCACTTAATCCTTTAATCCTCTTTACAAATCCCATGTGGCAAGTACTGATATTCGCTCCATTTAAGAGACAAGAAAGCTGAGGTTATGGATGCATAATTAATAAATGATAGAACTGGAATGCAAACCTAGACAGTGCGTATCATTAAACCACACTCCGTTTTCTTATTTACAAAGTCTTCTTTAAATAAATAAACAACAAAAAATCACCAGAAAAGTAACTTTAAGCAGGATTTAACTTGAAAAGTTGGAGTCCTTAAAGAAAAATTAGGAAATTTTGAGTTAAAAAACCATGAGTTACTAAAGCTGTTATTTTATTACTTTCTCTAATGTTCATTACTATAGAATTGGTAACTGCACAGACTAAGAACTCATAAACAGCAGTTTTAAGAGCAAAATATAGAAACTGTTCTCGCAAATGCCTCAAAAAAACATTAAGTGTACAAGCTACTCAGCCTATCACGCTTTCAATCACATGAAAGAGAGAAAACACTATAATGTAAACCTATCGCGTGTGATTCATTCATTAAAAAGAGCCACAAATACCATATGAATGATTGCAAATAAATGTGAAAAATATAAAGCACAATACAAATGGTAAGTGTCAGTATTATTTCAAGAAAAGTTATACACAATGATAATGAGCAGACAAAAAAATGCGTCTTGCAAAATAAAGGAAACAATTTCCCACTATTATTGATATTGATATTAACAGGAAAAGAAAGTAAAAATACAGTCTAATCAATTATTTCATGTTAATATATAAGAAACAATATTGGCCAAATTCAGTCTTAACAAAACTGAATTTCATTTTAAAAGCTATATTATTGTCAATCATATAATATTAACTTGGTAAAATTTTAGCCTGAGTTTTTGGGAAGAGCGAGCTGATCTTTCCTTCACTTAGACAAAGTTTCTAAATTTAAATAAGTATTTTAGAAGAATGCACTTTCATTAATAAAAGCTGGATTCTATTATAAAAAGAAAAAACATTCTTGACAATGTCTACTTGAATGCGCCTGGCAAGGGAGCCACAAACTTAACTTCTGAGCATTTCTAAGGCAATGCTGCTCATGAATAGGACTTTTGTTGGCTAACGTATTAGGCATAATGAACAGCTAGCTAATCATGAGTTTCTCTTCTTTCATAGCTAGGAGATAAAATAGAGAAAATAGGCAATAAAATTATATTGTATTAATTGGATATATTTACATTTACATAAGGCTATAGTTACATATAGTCCTATTATAATTTGAAATTTCTACCATAGTGTACATGTGTATTCTATTTACATATTAGTGATTCTCATTATTAGGGAGTTTATAGAATAAAAGTAGGCTTAGTAATTCTTCAAAGTCTTAAATTTTCTTATTTAAGTATAGGATTTTTTTTTTAAATTAATTAATTTATTTATGGCTGTGTTGGGTCTTCGTTTCTGTGCGAGGGCTTTCTCCAGCTGCGGCAAGTGGGGGCCACTCCTCATCGCAGTGCGCGGGCCCCTCACTATCGCGGCCTCTCTCGTTGCGGAGCACAGGCTCCAGACGCGCAGGCTCAGCAATTGTGGCTCACGGGCTTAGTTGCTCCGCGGCATGTGGGATCCCCCCAGACCAGGGCTCGAACCCGTGCCCCCTGCACCGGCAGGCAGATTCTCAACCACTGCACCACCAGGGAAGCCCCAAGGATTTTTTATACTAGGATGCTTCTCTCTTTTCACCAGTCAACTCTGCTTGGTTTATTTCATTTTCTGTTAACTCTAAGTGTAAATCAGTAAATATGATACCTTGTATGGGAAATGAAATTGGTAATTTCTCAAGATATTCCAAAACCAACTATATTTTTTTCCAAAATTTTGTCATCTTAATGTTTCTGCTTCCAATATGATCCTATTGGACCAACAGACCCATAAAATAACTGTGAATTCTAATCAGAAAAGAAACAACTATCTGAAAACATTAGAGAGTGACTAAAAACAGGCAGATGCTGGAGGTGATTTTAACTAAGAAGAAGGAAATAGCAGTGGGTAAAACTTTTTTAAAATTTACTTTAAAGAATTTTAGCCTGAATTTTACCCTGCCCTATGTGAAGCAGCTAAAATGTTGATTAGAAAACCTATAGCCTACTGTTTTGAAGAACCTGAGGCAAATCTAACAAAGGAGAGAGTCATTGAGCTGCAGTCCCAATTCTACATGTAAACTTGGCCCAAATGGCTGCTCCCTGAACCACACATGCATAAGGCAGTCCCCAAGCAGCACAAAGTTCAAAAGTAATTGAGATTTAAGGTGTTACCCAATGCAGGAAACACAAAGCTTTCTTCATTTATTTGTACATTTAAGAAACTTTCCTTATATCAAAGTAAACATTTTTTGTTCATTTGAAAATTCCTGTTTTGAAAAAACTTTGTTCAGATAGCAAAAGTATCAACACTTTCTTTTTACAAAAAACAGTATTGATACCTGGGGCAGTGTATGTTATGCAAAATATTCGCTTTAGCAGCTGAAATGAGAATCCTAATTTTAATGTAGTTTCCAGAGGCTTAGACCACGTTTTGAACCGTAATTACCTGCAGGGGAAAATTTAAAGATCAAAAATGTCCATTTGCTTCCTTAACCCAAATCTAGTATTTTCTCTGTTGGAAACTGACTTTGATTTCTCCCGAAAAAAAATTTAAGTTTCAGTGTACTGCTTAGAATTGCTGAGGAACGTGAGATAGTATAAAATGTTTCTAAAAATGCAACTTTATCTAAACAATAATTTATATAAAGGAAAAAGTACTGTTCTTATGAATTAATGAATAATAGTAACTCATTTTCTCTGGAAATCTTATTAAAATGTCTCATTGGAAAGCATGTTTTCAAGTGATTTTATTATTTATATAATATGTGAAGCTGAGACATTCTGGCTTTTGTTAGCTTTGGTGTACCTCAACGCATTTTACACTTACTTGTTTAAGGAGTGTCCCTGTGAACCCAAAATATTAAGACTCTACAAAGTTGACCTAATATATAGCTGAATAGATTAAAATATTCACGTTTGAGTATATGATGTTTTGTATGTATAATCCGGGCAGCTATAAGCCATTTGACAGAAAAATAACTTTCTCAAAATCCGATTCTTATTCCACTACTGAATAAACCATCTCTAACCTAAACTGTGATAGAGGTAATAGGATGATGGAAATTAAATAAACCCTTCTTGAAAAACATTACTCTCCTTGATTAAACATGTCTTGCTCCTCCATTTTTCTTGGTCTCCTTGGTATTTGCTGGGTTAATCTTTTTCTTTTTGTAAACCCTTCAGTTAGCTTTCTAACATAAGATAAAAAGAAGTCTAGATGTAAGATACTAAGAGCAATATACCATGCATATTTACATCTTCCATTTACACCTTTTTCATGCTATGCCCTAGCAAAATCTATTGATTCTGAAATAATTTTTGTACTGTTAACTGTATTATTAAAGTGTGGTTGCAAATCTCTAAGTTGTTTAATTAAAAAACCCTTTGGTATGTACACCTCTTTACTATGTGGAATGTCAATTATACAGCCATTTATAGGTAATATAATCAATAAATTATTGGAAAGTATAAAATAATAATGAATTAAACTGGTAATTAAATAAATAACCATGTTCTAGTTAAAACTGTATTTTATTAAGAGGCACACAAAAATCTGAGACAGAAAAAAAAACCAAAAATAAGAATGAAATTACAAGCCTGGTGAAAAAAAATTACTGGGTTGATTTTACAGTTACTAATATCTATAAGCTGTAATAAAAAGTAGAAGATTCTTTACATGGATGCATACAATTTTTGGCACATATTAAATTATGGTCAGGAAGGACTCTGCAGGTGCTAAAGTGATATTACAAGACACCAGAATATTCACTATATTATGATAACCAAAATATCATCCTTAAAGTTTATCATTTTCTACCTATGGGCAGAAAATTTTGAACATGAGCAAATTAGAAAACTACCTCTAACATTAGGAAATCAAACACCCAAAAGCTTTTATTTTCTAGTAGTGATCATTTCAAAGCTCAAGATCATTTAGAAATAGTCTGTAATGAGAGAAGTATTTTAAATGCAGTATCTGTGAGTCAAAACTCATTATCTTACAGAAAGAGACAAAAATATGGGTAAAGCGAGGCACAGAACTACAAGTGATAGTAGATTTGATAAATCTAACCACAAGCTGATCATCCTCATGCATTAGCTTTACTAACATTAGTAATCTCTAGCATACCATGGAAAACGAATGGAGAGGGAAGAGACTGGAATCATGAAAAAATCTATTAGGAGTCTAGACAAGAGAAGTGGTGTAGGAAATGGAGAGCAAAAATGTGATGCGACATATATACACTACCAAGTGTAAAATAGCTAGCTAGTGGGAAGCAGCCGCATAGCACAGGGAGATCAGCTCGGTGCTTTGTGACCACCTAGAGGGGTGGGATAGGGAGGGTGGGAGGGAGGCGCAAGAGGGAGGAGATATGGGGATATATGTATATGCATAGCTGATTCACTTTGTTACACAGCAGAAACTAACACACCATTGTAAAGCAATTAAACTCTAATAAAGATGTTAAAAAAAAAGAAAAAAAGTAGACCTTTTCTTGAAAAAAAGAAATGTGACCGGATAGAAGGGAAAGGAAAGGAAAGACTGGGTGAATATAGAAATAAGTTTTAAGATGGTGCCTTAGTTTAGGTTCCTCCCAAAGCGGGCCTGGAGGAAGAATTTAGCTGCAGAGAACACAGTGAGTGATGGGGAGGTAAAACAGGAATGGGGGATGTGTTTATGATTATGTTACAGAATTCAACCCTGTAAAGTCATGTAAATCCCCCTTTAGAACTGCTTCACTACAGGTGGAAGATGGAGGCTTTAGCCATCAAATTCTGTCTTGTATTGGCTGAGGGTTGATCTCAAGAGGATTAAATAATTCCTTCCCCCATTTCTGTCTGAATTTGGGTTGGAGAAACCTCTCTGGCCCCTGAGAAGCCTCCAGGTAGAGGGTGCTTCAAGTGAAAGCTGTCAGCTCCTTTCAGAATGGTCTGTTGAAGCAGCAGGGGAACTCAGAGTTGGGTGGAGAGGATTTGGGGCAGGACATCAAGCCCTACTGCAGATGGAAAAGGTGATGCTCTCCTTACTGGCAGCTGAAGTACAGTACTATGTGGACCCTGGATTTCAGTTGAATGATAGCACTCTTCAACAAACATGTTCCATGTGCTACAAATCCCTTTCCACCAAGAATCCCTTCCCTTCTACTCTGCCAAGTGAACCTCTACCATTGCTCATTCATTCAGGGAGACTGAGAAGCTTCCTTCCCCTCACCCTTACCCTCCATGCCACACACACTCCCCAAGGCCTTTTGTTTTTTCTTCCACCCCAGTGGGGAGATCTTACTAATGTAAAATAATAATACAGACTATTCCCATAATAGCATATCTGAGTTATGCTTTGAAAGGTGGTCAGTAATAGGCAAGAGAAAATTTTATTTACCTTTTAGGATGTTTCATTCAGGAGAAGTGGAAAGTTTTAAAGCCTCCTTAGGGTAAAGGCCAGGCCACAAACATGTGATGCCCTTGTCCTTCCAATACAGAAGAGGGTACTGGAGAGAGGGCAGAAAAGACCCAGGGGAGTTTAGGGAAGAAGAAGAAGAGATCACAAAGTGTGAAGGGAACTCGTGGATGCTTATCCAAGATGGACTCTACGTAATTACTGGGCACTTGATAGGGTAGGGAAAGATACATTTTGCAGCTGACCCTGGACTCTGTGTGCATGAATTATTGCCTAGGAAATTGTCCCTCCTCACTTTCCTAGGCATCATGGGCACACAGAGTGTGTTACCCATGCACATAACTAATTTTTTATAATGCAATGTCTTATGTGCCAGGTGTTGTGCTATATGCTGGTGACACTGTAGTGAATAAACAAACATGGTCCCTGCCTTCATGGCATTTATAGTCAAAAAGATTAGTGAATACCCCGTCTACGATTCCTTTTTCTGCTTCTCACATCACATATCAGTCTTGTTTGCCTCTTGAGTCATCTTTTACATCCTGCCTTATAACTCCTTGTGGGCATGTCTGGCTTCACCTAACAGAGTAAGAACTCCCTGAGGGCACAGACCGTTTCTTTTCCCACACAAGTACTGGCTGACTGACTCTGACTGATGGACTGAGGCAGCAGAGATGATTGAGTGAGGGTCTCATTTAAAGTGTCCAGTGGAAGTCTAGATTTGAGCATTTCAAGCCTACAGTATGTTTGACCTAATCTGCTCAGCTATACGCAGAACTGTGGGAGAAGGTTCTTTGCCTGAAGGAGTCATCCTTCCTCTTACTTTATATCTTCAAAGCAGCATACTTAATGATCAAAGCCATATGTGTTACACTTATTTGGGGAACAGCATTGAAGTTTGAGCTTTAAAAATGATGGGGGAAAAGTTCATCTTTAGGCCACTGCTTCTAAGTTTATGGGAATGAATATTCAAAGGGATATTCTTCAACAGAGCATTTTGAACTTTCCAAAACTGTGTGATTCTATAAGCAATTATAGTATTAGGGAGTAGCCCAAGGACTGAAGCTGAATAAGATGGTGAAAAGGACAAGGGCTTTAGACTCGGAATCAATAGTCATTTATTAACTGTATGAATTTGAACAAGTAAGTTAATCTCTCAGGACCTCAGTTTCATCGTTAAAATGGGGATGTTAATACCTTTTTAAAAGATTTATAAGGACTAATGGAGATGATTCATGTGGAGTACCTCATATACTATAACACATAGTTGTCACGATGCATATTTATTTCAAAGGAAGATATGACAAATATTTGTCAAGTGTCCCTGTTCAAATTCATGACCAACTAGGTAATGGAACATCTTTGAAACACTAATGTTTTATAGCAGTTGCAAAACTAAATAATAATAGACATAGCAAGGAACCACACATGATAATGGGAAAAAGGACGAAATATAGTTAAAATATTCTTTTACCTGAAGAATAAAGAGGACAATATGCTTATGAGAAAATGCCAAAAGTATATTATTATAGACACTTTGCCAAATTTTAAATTTAAATCAATGGAAAAGGCTTAAAAATAAAAACTTTCAACTTTCAAAATTTCTTTGAGGAAGGAAAAGAGTTAACCAAACTAGTACTGCCTCTATGAGGGAAATTAATCCATGGAGAATTCCCAGAAAGCACTAATCATATAACTTCTTCCAAGCTCCTCTTGAAAGAAACCAGGAAAAGTAGCATACTAATTTCTCCTCTCTCTGACTTGCCATAAAATCAATCAAACCTTCTTCCTTGCTAGATTTGTGGTTTTCAGATCAAGCAGAGACAAATCAGTTCCAGTGTAGTATGTGGGAAGTATTAAGTACACCTAAGAAAAGGCACAGAATTGGTACCTGTAAGTCCAGACATGAATGCATCTACTCAAAAATTACAAAATGAATATGCTAGGATGCTACAAAATAGAAACACAAAGACACACATGCCCACACACACATTTTTAAGCTCTCATAGCACTTTGTAACCTTCTGAGGACACTCATTAAAGAATACTTTATATTTCAACCAAGCATGCAGTTTTTCCTCTCCATTTTAGACTACAAACTACTTGAAAATAAAGACTAGGCCTCACTTATTTTTCACTGTTCTATTTCCTGTAATGCCAACATCAGGAACCAGCCCCTTACACAGGTCAAGAAAATAAAGAAAATCAATTTTGTGAGTGTTTAATATGTGCCAGACACTAAGCTTGGAGTTTTTAAAAAAAATACCTCTTTGAGTATATTATTGAATTCAATATTTTGGTATGATGCGAGTCTCACCGGCCTCTTACAAAAGCCAAGATATTCCCTCTCTGCTTTACCCAAAGCAACAGCCTTCTTCAAAGGCAACAAGTTATCACATAGTAGTAGTTTAAATGCACTGCCATCAGCCACATAATTCCATCTTCTCCCAAGTAAAGTCTGAACTACAGACCAACTCATTAGTGAAAGTATTCATTCTAATTAAAGAAGTTTCTCTTTCAAGTTACAAATCTGAACATTTAGCATAAAGGAAATGTGTAAGAAATAAATCTCATTAAAATAATGAGTCAATAAGAATCATCATGTGTCAGCTTCCAAATATTATTTTCCTTTCTAAGTCACAGGTTATATGCGATTGGGGAAAAGGAAACTGGTACAATTCTTTGAAATAATCAGGAAATAAAATTGAAATTAGAGGCTTACAAATGTGCAAAAGTGCAATATAATCCACATATAAAATGCAGACCTCTCTCTATTCTTCCTCCTCCAAAGATAATAATTAATCAAAAGAATATTCCCTAATAAGCAGTGATGTTGAACAAGTTTTTATGTGCCTGTTGACCATCTGTATGTCTTCTTTATACATAAGTCTAAATATAATATTATACATGTAAAAGTTATATAATGTTATAAACAAATAAAAAATTAAAGTTTTTAAAAAGGATATTCCCATTGAATAAGGAGCTCTGAAGCAATTGCCTCATGTATTTGCAAATGTATGAGAAACAATTTTTAAAGGAGTCAAAGAATCTCCTTTGTAATCTTACTCATGGTTTCAGAAGGTGAAAAATTAGTTTCGCTTTTACTCAGCAGCTGACTCACATGTGATAAACTGAGACTGGAAGGAGAAAATTGACACCGGAAAAGGAAAAGTTAAATGCAGGGTTCTGAGTTCTGTTCAAATTGGAGAACACCGATGGGAAGACTAAAGCGCTCTCTTTACTGAAGCAGCAGTTTGAAGTACTCTTGTATAGTATAATAGAATAATTGACCCAATTAGGGTCCTATTCATCAGAAATTAGATTTCTGCAGGTGCCAAGCACAAAGGCTTTTAACGGCCTTCTCGGCTTCTCACTAGCAACATTGGGAAATTGCAGGCACAACAAAACTGCAAAATCTGCAATTTAATCTTTCCTCAAGGTATCTGCTGAAGCTCACTTTAATTTTAAAGATGGATGAAAGGGACACAGCTTAGGGTCTGTCCCCTTGACAAGACAGCCCTTTTCCTGTAAGTCTATGGCTGGCCATCCTCTTTAACCCAGCATTAAAGAAACACATTTAAAAGCAGCAACTGTAGCCTGTGATTGAATATTCACCTTTCACAGAGTATCTCATTCCACAGTCTGTCCAATTCAGGTCATTTTGGGGAGATTAATATTGTATTCACCATTTAAGGTTGTACGACCCAGAATGGCCTCAACCAAGTCCTTTAGATGCTATTTCTTCTGATGCAATTCACATTACATAGTTGAAAAGTTTGTTTAAATTGGGCCTGAGATTCTCAGAAAGAAACAGATGGTACTTCAAGTTTTCCTGGATGGACAGGATAGGAAAGAGGTAAGGAAAAGCACCTTGTCTGAAGATCAAGGGATTGCTGAATGAATTTCTACTGTAAGTTTTTGAATAAAATGTTCTCTTTCACTGACAGGATATGAAGAAATTCACTCCCCTAACTTCCCTACCTTTGCCACTTAGAATACATACACAATCACTCCAATTTTCTATTCTTCTCAATTTTCTTTCTAGCACTGATTATTATTTGAATTATGTTTAGATGTGTGTGTTTACTTATACTGATTTCTGTATCTTCCATTAAAATGTATGTTCCAGCAGAATAAAGACATTGTCTCACTTATTTATTGCTTTGTCCCCCATTCCTACTGCCTAGAAAAGTACAGTTGGCCCTCCAAACCAGTAGATGCAGAACTTGTGGATACAGAGGGCCAACTGTACCAGGTCATTTTATATAAGGAACTTTAGCATCCATGGATTTTGGTATCTGTGAGGTCCTGGAACAAATCCCCCATAGGTACTGAGGGATGACTGTACAAGGCACATGGTAGAGTCTCAATACATGTTTCTTGAATGAAGGAATGAAAGAAATTTATTTTCCTTAGAGAAATTTAAAATCAGCACATTAAAGGTGTACTGATACTAAGGGAAATAATACCCCTGGCCTGCTTCATGGGTTCAAACAGAATATATAAGGTCCTGTAACTATACAGTTTAGGGTTGAGTTTAGCTTTAAGCCAGCTTGTGGCCAGACCACTCTCCAGTGCTAAGTATCAAACTGTCTACTAGACCTCACCACAACTGAAAGGAAATATATCCTAAAATAAGTATTATATCCCCTTCCTTCCTCCAGCTCTACTCCAATTACAACCCAATTTTTCCCACTATGTTGGTTACACTTAATTGGTTATACTTAATTGGTAGCCAAAAACCTACCTCAACTTTAAATTCTCAGACCAACATACAGACACCAAATCCTGCCAATTCCACTACTTAAATATCTCTCCAGTTTCCCCTCCATTTTATCTTCATCCACATCACTATTGCCACTGTCTTAGATATCTTTTTTTTTTTTTGCTGACTAATGGGAGAGTCTCATAACTGGTCTCCTTATTTCAGTCTTTCTTTTTCCTTCCCAACCATCTTCCATATTTTTATTCAGTATGTTTTCTTAAAGTATAGATCTGATCACATGCCTTCAATATATCCCATACCTACTCAATACAGTATAAAATTCTTAGAAGGACATAAAAGACTGTTCCATGGCCTTGCCTGTTTTCTGGCCTCATCTCTTGCTGCTTCCTACAGGCACTCTCTTACTTTCACATTTACCTCTGCTCTTTGGCTATTCATTTCTCTCTAATGGCACTATGCCCTCCCTTCCCCCATTCCTCTTCCACTAGGAAAGTCCTTCTGATTCTCAGGATTCAGCACAAGTGTCAGAATACTTCTCTTGGGACGGACTTTGGTACCTGGAGAAAAATGAGTAGTCCATCTGCTCTGGTTCAATATCAGCTTCTTGAATGCCATTTATTCTATTATCGCAAATGTTTGTGCATTTTTCTCTCTCACACTAATATGGGACCTCTTTAAAAGCAGGTGCTGTGTCTTACAACCTGGGACAGAGCATTGTACAGAGTATGGACTTGCTTGCGGAATGAATAATAGAATGGCCCCTTCTTACTACATGTTAGTTTCCTTCTCACGACCAGCATACAAACCTCTCTGAACTCAAGGAGGGCTCCAGTCCCTCTTTTAAAGGGCTCATCTGTTTAGGTCAGGTCCATCCAGGATAATCTCTCTTTTGATTAACTCAAAACCCACTGATTATGGACCTTAATTATATCTGCAAAATCCCTTCACCTTTGCCATGTAATGTAACATAATCATGAGTGGCACCTCACTGTATTCAAAGGTTCCATGTACACTTGGGGAGGGGACTATGCAAAGGCATGGGTTACTGGGAGTCACTTTAGAATTCTGTCTAACACAGCTGGGCACCTCTAGACTAATTAATGCTTCTCAGTCCTCAACTCACATCACTGGGGTGATCTCAGAAGTTTCACAATCAAGCTGGAGTTGGAAGGATCAAGCCAAATGAACTTAGGAGAATGGAGATATCTCTGGGTTTATTAGCTAACATAGAGCTTGTCATGTTAATTATTTTTAAAATATTTGTCTTATTCTTTAAAGTTCATGTGCGGATGGTCAGGTAAATGATTTGCATGTATATGCCATTTTTTTAATGAGCCGCAGTCTTTTTTTCATTTTCAGCGTGCTTATTTATCTTTGTATCTATATTCATAGATATAATGTGAATCTTGTAAGGGCAATGAGAGCATCATACTCATTTTTATATTCCAAGTGCCTATATCTCAATATTTAATTAGGACCCCCCACCTAAGTAAGCAGTTCTAATTCTGCTTAATTGAGATACTTTGCTTTGTTTGACCTTTGGATTGCCTATGTCCCTTAAGAGATAGAGGGATGAGAAGGACATTTGATGTTTGATTAAAATATTGTACAAATGCATACATAATTAGGTCCCTAGTCCTTTAAAAAAGAATGATCTAGCTCTTTGGCAGACAAAAAAAGGAAATATATGTGGGCTTCAGCTCTGACAGCTCAAAAATGTCTTGGAAGCTACCGTTTCTTCAAAACCAACTGAGGTCAGTGATATCACAGAGCTATTCCTGAGGACTTCTGCTTCTTCAGCAAAATCAGGCAGACAAAGGCCTGTGACATAACACTCCCCTTCTACCAGCGGAGAAATCTGGGCTCAGCCCTGTGTGTGCTTGGGCTTTACATTCCTCTGGGCAGCAGACCTGGCCCAATTCAAACTCCCCACATAACATTCTCACTCAGAACGCTGCGAGTGCAGGTCCCATGGCAAAGGAAACAGAAGAGGAAAAACAGAGAACTGACATGACACTTAAGACACTGTCAGTGCCCCATGTCTACACAGGCAGCGGCTTCAATAATGAACTTGTTCAATATTCAGTGATGCATGAAGGAAAAAGAGACACACAAAAGCAAACTCACAGAAATCCTCAGATTCTCCTATAGTAGAAAGGCTGCTGGTGATTGATTAGAGTCACATTTTCATCATTTGAAGCCAGCTTAGTATGAGAGAAACATCTTTGCAGATCAAGGCTTTAACCTAAGGTATGTGGATTGCTTCAGAGAGTCCAAGAAGCCCCTGAACTAATAGGGGAAAAGTTTTGCCAGTACATACATGTAACACAAATGTCATTTGGGATTTTCTCTGCCCTTAGAGGCTCAGGGAATTTTCACTCAAACTCCAGATTCAGGCTATGGGGCACTGAAAAGCCCCACTCACTGTGTGTGTGTGCCTTACTGTGCTTCTTTCTAATTGATCTGGAATCAGGACAGCCTGCTTTGTGTTGCCCTACCTTTGGACCAGAAGTGAAGCTCTGTCCTTCTCACTTGCCTTCATGAGAAATTCCAATCACAGCAAACATATCATGAGTTTTATGGATGTACCAAAATGTGTGTGGTCATGAAGAAGCAGCTCATAAGATTTCCCTGGATTTGTTTCCCTTCTTCCTTTGCCCTTGTAGTTAGTATTCACATATTCTGTCCTTTCCAAATCTGTATTTATCACATAGGCCCTTCCTGTCCCATACAAATCCTTGAGAAATATCATCCAGTCCCTGCTTCCTTATAGGGCCCTTCCAAAATTACATGCTTTCCTCAGTTCTCTGCCTTGTTGGGAAATAAACATTTCTGTCTATGTTTATGCCTATGCACATTTGTTCCCTAGAGATAAAGTGAAAAACTTCCACCACATTTTCAAAAATGGTCCATGATCCAAAATGGGTGAGAACCATTTCCATAGAGGAAATGTTTGGAAGCCATATTCCACTGACAAGAAAGATGAATGATATAACACACAAGAGGCCCTGGTAAGACTAGAGTGTTTGTCTTTTCTCTGCACCCTTGAGGCAGCAAAGCTCTAACTACAGGTTCTCAGGTTCTCTCCAGAGCACGGTGGCTGTACTTCACATCCCAATCACCATCCTGCTCCTCTGGGCCACCTCCTCGCCTTTTCCCATTGTTCCTCTCCACTTTCAACTCTGTCCAGTGTGCCCTCTGGAAACTCCTAACATTATTAATAAATACATTTTCTTCACAACCTCTTCGCAGAACATTCTATCTCCAGAGTAGCAGTACAGCCTAACAGTTTAAAAGTTTGAGTCTGAAATTAGTTTCTCTGTTTTCAAATTTATGCTCGATTATTGACTAGCTCTTGCGAGTCTGGGAAACTTCATTTTTCATCTATAAAGTGGGATAATAATAGTCTTCACTCACAGGGTATTGTGAAGGTTAAATGAGTAAATATATGCAGGGAACTTAGAACACAGCAAGTCTGAAGAAAGGGTTAACTCTGCTCTTTATCCTTATTATATGATCATCCATCATCACCTAGTTCCACATAAAAGATGTGCCATGAAGATACCGCTTCTCACATAGCTTCTCTAGTGGAATCTCTCATTTCCCACATATCCCAAATCAAAAGCCTGGGTAGAGAAATCAGCAAAATGCCAACTCATCAACACATTTACACATCCACATCCAACCCAAACCACTAAATGGAAAATAGCTTTAATTTATTATTTATTAGTTTAAAAAGAACAGTGAAGTTTAATAGGCAGATGTGTTAGGAATGAAGGTTTAGCTAACACTGGAAATTACTTTGTAATATTGAAAACTGCCCAGGAATGAAATATGTTATTTGAGGATGTAGCAGAGTCCCTGTCCTGGACACATTAACAGAAGTTGTGTGCATGTCCCTTTTCTCTGATGTTATAAGAAGGATTACTGCCTGAAGAGGGACCTTGGACTTAATTTCAAAAAGCCCTTTCAAAATAAAATCCTGTGAATCCTGACTCTCCATGGAATCTGTTCATATTCCAAGGAGCACACATGGAAAAAGTCAGTAGTTTTATATACATAACACAGTTTGAGTTAACTGCGGTAGGGGGAGCACAGCACTATTGGTTACAAGACCTGTACTCTGTGATTAGCTCTGCAACTCACTTCTGTGACCTTGAAGAGGTCACTTAATCTCTACCAGGGAAGGGGAAAGAAGAGGTTGCACCCATGGCTCTGAAACGCTTTTAAACTGTAAAATTCTTTTTACTCATGAAAGCCCACAGAGAGGTTCTATACGTAACAGAAATAAATCCCCAGTGGGAAAGATTTCAGTAGCAATAACAGGGGTCTAACCAATTCCCTGTCCTGCCTCCCCAAAACCCCATGTCTCCAGGGTCAGCCCTTGATGTGGGTTCACAGACCTTCAAAGATTGCTCAGAGGCAACTTTCATAACAAACAGGCCAACCTGAACAAAATGGCTTCAACAGTCTTTTCACCTCTATCTGAGATTTACTTTCTTTATATATAAGATATCTTTTAAATTAACCATGTTTTATCCCTGTCAAGATTTTTCTTCTTTGATGTTAACACTAAGCTAAGATCAAAGGATTTTTAGCATTGAAATGGCATTGTTTTATGGCTTATTTTAATATTATTCAAGAAGACAAGATAGTTCAAGATGGTGGAAGAGTAAGACACGGAGATAACCTTCTTCTCCACAAATACATCAGAAATACAACTACATGTGAAACAGCTCCAATAGAACACCTACTGAACGCTGGCAGAAGACCTCAGACTTCCCAAAAGGCAAGAAACTCCCCACGTACCTGGGTAGGGCAAAAGAAAAAAGAAAAAACAGAGACAAAAGAATAGGGAGGGGACCTGAACCTCTGGGAGGGAGCTGTGAAGGAGGAAAGGTTTCCACACACTAGGAAGCCCCTTCGTGGGCGGAGACTGCGGGTGGCAGAGGTGGGGAGCTTCAAAGCCACGGAGGAGAGTGCAGCAACAGAGACGGGCATGAGACGCTAAGGCTGCTGCTGCCACCACCAAGAAGCCTGTGTGCAAGCACAGGTCACTCTCCACACCTCCCCTCCCCGAGCCTGCACAGCCCGCCACTGCCAGGGTCCCGTGATCCAGGGACAACTCCCCCGGGAAAACACATGGAGCGCCTCAGGCTGGTGCAACGTCACCCTGGCCTCTGCCGCCGCAGGCTCGCCCTGCATCCGTACCCCTCCCTCCCCCCGGCCTGAGTGAGCCAGAGCCCCCGAATCAGCTGCTCCTTTAACCCCATCCACTCTGAGCGAAGAACAGATGCCCTCAGGCGACCTACAGGCAGAGGCGGGTCCAAATCCAAATCTGAACCCCAGGAGCTGTGCGAACAAAGAAGAGAAAGGGAAATTTCTCCCAGCAGCCTCAGGAGCAGCGGATTAAATCTCCACAATCAACTTGATATACCTGCATCTGTGGAATACCTGAATAGACAACGAATCATCCCAAATTGAGACAGTGGACTTTGGGAACAAAGATATATATATTTTTTCCCCCTTTTTCTCTTTCTGTGAGTGTGTATGTGTATGCTTCTGTATGTGACTTTGTCCGTATAGCTTTGCTTCTACCATTTGTTCTAGGGTTCAGTCCGTCCGTTTTATTGTTGTTTTTTTTTTTTTACTTTAAAAATTTTTTTTCTTAATAATTATTTTTATTTTAATAACTTTATTTTATTTTACTTTATTTTATTTTATCTTCTTTCTTTCTTTCTATTTTTTCTCCCTTTTATTCTGAGCCATGTGGATGAAAGGCTCTTGGTGCTCCAGCCAGGCGTCAGGGCTGTGCCTCTGAGGTGGGACAGCCAACATCAGGACACTGGTCCACAAGAGACCTCCCAGCTCTACGTAATATCACACGGTGAAAATCTCCCAGAGATCTCCATCTCAATGCCAAGACCCAGCTTCACTCAATGACCAGCAAGTTACAGTGCTGGACACCCTATGCCAAACAACCAGCAAGACAGGAACACAACCCCATCCATTAGCAGAGAGCCTGCCTAAAATCATAGTAAGGCCACAGACACCCAAAAACACACCACCAGACGTGGACCTGCCCACCAGAAAGACAAGATGCAGCCTCATCCACCAGAACACAGGCACCAGTCCCCTTCACCAGGAAGCCTACACAACCCGCTGAACCAACCTTAGCCACCGGGGACAGACAGCAAAAACAAAGGGAACTACGAAGCTGCAGCCTGCGAAAAGGAGACCCCAAACACAGTAAGTTAAGCAAAATGAAAACACAGAAAAACACACAGCAGATGAAGGAGCAAGGTAAAAACCCACCAGACCTAACAAATGAAGAGGAAATAGGCAGTCTACCTGAAAAAGAATTCAGAATAATAACAGTAAAGATGATCTAAAATCTTGGAAATAGAATGGAGAAAATACAAGAAATGTTTAACAAGAACCTAGAAACACTAAAGGGCAAACAAACAGTGATGAACAACACAATAAATGAAATTTAAAATTCTCCACAAGGGATCAATAGCAGAATAACTGAGGCAGAAGAACGGATAAATGACCTGGAAGATAAAATAGTGGAAATAACAACTGCAAAGCAGAATAAAGAAAAAAGAATGAAAAGAATTGAGGACAGTCTCAGAGGCCTATGGGACAAAATTAAACGCACCAACATTCTAATTATAGGGGTCCCAGAAGAAGAAGAGAAAAAGAAAGGGACTGAGAAAATATTTGAAGAGATTATAGTTGAAAACTTCCCTAACATGGGAAAGGAAATAGTTAATCAAGTCCAGGAAGCGCAGAGAGTCCCATACAGGATAAATCCAAGGAGAAACACACCAACACACATATTAAGCAAACTATCAAAAATTAAGTGCAAAGAAAAAATATTAAAAGCAGCAAGGGAAAAACAACAAATAACACAAGGGAATCCCCATAAGGTTAACAGCTGATCTTTCAGCAGAAACCCTGCAAGCCAGAAGGGAGTGGCAGGGCATATTTGAAGTGATGAAGGAGAAAAACCTACAACCAAGGTTACTCTACCCAGCAAGGATCTCATTCAGATTCAACGGAGAAATTAAAACCTTTACAGACAAGCAAAAGCTAAGAGGATTCAGCACCACCAAACCAGCTTTACAACAAATGCTAAAGGAACTTCTCTAGGCAGGAAACACAAGAGAAGGAAAAGACCTACAATAACAAACCCAAAACAATTAAGAAAATGGGAATAGGAACATACATATCGATAATTACCTTAAATGTAAATGGATTAAATGTTCCTACCAAAAGACATACACTGGCTGAATGGATACAGAAACAAGACCCGTATATAAGCTGTCTACAAGAGACCCACTTCAGACCTAGGGACACACAGAGACTGAAAGTGAGGGGATGGAAAAAGATATTCCATGCAAATGGAAATCAAAAGAAAGCTGGAGTAGCAATTCTCATATCAGACAAAATAGACTTTAAAATAAAGACTATTACAAGAGACAAAGAGGGACACTATATAATGATCAAGGGATCGATCCTAGAAGAAGGTATAACGATTGTAAATATTTAGGCACCCAACATAGGAGCACCTCAATACATAAGGCAAATACTAACAGCCATAAAAGGGTAAATCAACAGTAACACAATCATAGTAGGGGACTTTAACACCCCACTTTCACCAATGGGCAGATCATCCAAAATGAAAATAAATAAGGAAACACAAGCTTTAACTGATACATTAAACAAGATGGACTTAATTGGTATTTATAGGACATTCCATCCAAAAACAACAGAATACACATTCTTCTCAAGTGCTCATGGAACATTCTCCAGGACAGATCATATATTGGGTCACAAATCAAGCCTTGGTAAATTTAAGAAAATTGAAATCGTATCAAGTATCTTTTCTGACCACAACGCTATGAGACTAGATATCGATTACAGGAAAATATCTGTAAAAAATACAAGCACATGGAGGCTAAACATTACACTACTTAATAACCAAGTGATCACTGAAGAAATCAAAGGGGAAATCAAAAAATACCTAGAAACAAATGACAATGAAAACACGACGACCCAAAACCTATGGGATGCAGCAAAAGCAGTTCTAAGAGGGAAGTTTTTAGCAATACAATCCTACATTAAGAAACAAGAAACATGTCAACTAAACAACCTAACCTTACACCTAAAGCAATTACAGAAAGAAGAACAAAAAAACCCCAAAGTTAGCAGAAGGAAAGCTATCATAAAGAACAGATCAGAAATACATGAAAAAGAAATGAAGGAAACGATAGCAAAGATCAATAAAACTAAAAGCTTGTTCTTTGAGAAGATAAACAAAATTGATAAACCCTTAGCCAGACTGATCAAGAAAAAAAGGGAGAAGCCTCAAATCAATAGAATTAGAAATGAAAAAGGAGAAGTAACAACTGACACTGCTGAAATACAAAGGATCATGAGAGATTACTATAAGCAAGTATATGCCAATAAAATGGACAATCTGGAAGAAATGGACAAATTCTTAGAAATGCACAACCTTCCGAGACTGAACCAGGAAGAAATAGAAAATATGAACAGACCAATAACAAGCACTGAAATTGAAACTGTGATTAAAAATCTTCCAACAAACAAAAGCCCAGGACTAGATGGCTTCACAGGTGAATTCTATCAAACATTTAGAGAAGAGCTAACATCTATCCTTCTCAAACTCTTCAAAAATATAGCAGAGGGAGGAACACTCCCAAACTCATTCTAGGAGGCCACCATCACCCTGATACCAAAACCAGACAAAGATGTCACAAAGAAAGAAAACTACAGGCCAATATCACTGATGAACATAGATGCAAAACATCCTCAACAAAATACTAGCAAACGGAATCCAACAGCACATTAAAAGGATCATACACCATGATCAAGTGGGATTTATCCCAGGAATGCAAGGATTCTTCAATATATGCAAATCAATCACTATGATACACCATATTAACAAATTGAAGGAGAAAAAGCATATGATAATCTCAATAGATGCAGAGAAAGCTTTCAATAAAATTCAACACCCATTTATGATAAACACCGTGCAGAAAGTAGAAATAGAGGGAACTTTCTTCAACGTAATAAAGGCCATATATGACAAACCCACAGCCAACATTGTCCTCAATGGTGAAAAACTGAAACCACTTCCACTAAGATCAGGAACAAGACAAGGTTGCCCACTCTCACCACTATTATTCAACATAGTTTTGGAAGTTTTAGCCACAGCAATCAGAGAAGAAAAAGAAATAAAAGGAATTCAAATTGGAAAAGAAGAAGTAAAGCTGTCACTGTTTGCAGATGACATGATACTATACATAAAGAATCCTAAAGATGCTACCGGAAAACTACTAGAGCTAATCAATGAATTTGGTAAAGTAGCAGGATACAAAATTAATGCACAGAAATCTCTTGCATTCCTATACACTAATGATGAAAAATCTGAAAGTGACATTAAGAAAACACTCCCATTTACCACTGCAACAAAAAGAATAAAATACCTAGGAATAAACCTACCTAAGGAGACAAAAGACCTGTATGCAGAAAATTATAAGACACTGATAAAAGATATTAAAGATGATACAAATAGATGGAGAGATATACCATGTTCTTGGATTGGAAGAATCAACATTGTGTAAATGACTCTACTACCCAAAGCAATGTACAGATTCAATGTAATCCCTATCAAACTACCACTGGCACTTTTCACAGAACTAGAACAAAAAATTTCACAATTTGTATGGAAACACAAAAGACCCTGAATAGCCAAAGCAATCTTCAGAAAATAAAACGGAGCTTGAGGAATCAGGCTCTGTGACTTCAGACTATACTACAAAGCTACAGTAACCAAGACAGTATGGTACTGGCATAAAAACAGAAATATAAATCAATGGAACAGAATAGAAAGCCCAGAGATAAACCCACACACATATGGTCACCTTATCTTTGATGAAGGAGGAAAGAATATACAGTGGAGAAAAGACAACCTCTTCAATAAGTGATTCTGGGAAAACTGGACAGCTACATGAAAAGAATGAAATTAGAACACTCCCTAACACCATATACAAAAATAAACTAAAAATGGATTAAAGACCTAGATGTAAAGCCAGACACTATCAAACTGTTAAGAGGAAAATATAGGCAGAACACTCTATGACATAAATCACAACAAGATCCTTTTTGACCCACCTCCCAGAGAAATGGAAATAAAAACAAAAATAAACAAATGGCACCTAATCAAACTTTAAAGCTTTTGCACAGTAAAGGAAACCATAAACAAGACCAAAAGACAACCCTCAGAATGGGAGGAAATATTTGCAAATGAAGCAAATGACAAAGGATTAATCTCCAAAATTTACAAGCAGCTCATGCAGCTCAGTATCAAAAAAAACAAACAACCCAATCCAAAAATGGGCAGAAGACCTAAATAGACATTTCTCCAAAGAAGATATACAGATTGCCAACAAGCACATGAATGAATGCTCAACATCATTAATCATTAGAGAAATGCATATCAAAACTACAATGAGATATCATCTCACACTGGTCCGAATGGCCATCATCAAAAAATCTACAAACAGTAAATGCTGGAGAGGGTGTGGAGAAAAGGGAACCTTCTTGCACTGCTGGTGGGAATGTAAATTGATGCAGCCACTATGGAGAACACTATGGAGGTTCCTTAAAAAACTAAAAATAGAACTACCATATGACCCAGCAATCCCACTACTGGGCATATACCCTGAGAAAACCATAATTCAAAGAATCATGTACCAAAATATTCATTGCGGCTATATTTACAATAGCCAGGACATGGAAGCAACCTAAGTGTCCAACAACAGATGAATGGATAAAGAAGAAGTGGCACATATATACAATGGAATATTATTCAGCCATAAAAATAAACAAAATTGAGTTATTTGTAGTGAGATGGATGGACCTAGAATCTGTCATACAGAGTGAAGTAAATCAGAAAGAGAAAAACAAATACCATATGCTAACACATACATATGGAATCCAAAAAAAAAAAAAAAGGTCATGAAGAACCTAGGGGCAAGATGGGAATAAAGACACAGACCTACTAGAGAATAGACCTGAGGATATGGGGAGGGGGAAGGGTAAGCTGTGACAAAGTGGGAGAGTGGCATGGACATATATACTCTACCAAACGTAAAATAGATAGCTAGTGGGAAGCAGCCGCATAGCACAGGGAGATCAGCTCGCTGCTCTGTGACCACCTAGAGGGGTGGGATAGGGAGGGTGGGAGGGAGGGAGACCTATGAAGGAAGAGATATGGAAACATATGTATATGTATAACTGATTCACTTTGTTATAAAGCAGAAACTAACACACCATTGTAAAGCAATTATACTCCAATAAAGATGTTAAAAAATAAAAAAGAAGATAAGATGGAATAAACTGATCCTGTGGTCTTCTGCTTTCTTATTTACATTTTAATTAAGTGGATATAAGAGATTTTTTTATACTCTTGATATGCAGCTACATACTTTTTACCACATATAAATATCTTCATTTTCAGATACAGTATATATTTCATATATAATTGATAGCATATGTTATATTTAAGTAGTAGTGTATGTACATGTGTATATATACGTGTGTGTGTATATATATATATACACACACACACCTAAAAAAATTTTTTTTTTTAATTTATTTATTATTTATTTTTGGCTGTGTTGGGTCTTTGTTTCTGTGCGAGGGCTTTCTCTAGTTGTGGCGAGCGGGGGCCACTCTTCATCGCGGTGTGCGGGCCTCTCACTATCGCGGCCTCTCGTTGCGGAGCACAGGCTCCAGATGCGCAGGCTCAGTAGTTGTGGCTCACGGGCCTAGTTGCTCCGCGGCATGTGGGATCTTCCCAGACCAGGGCTCGAACCCGTGTCACCTGCATTGGCAGGCAGATTCTCAACCACTGCGCCACCAGGGAAGCCCTAAAAATTTTTTTAATAGGTAAAAAACCCAGGGAAATATTTTTTAGCTGCTTTCAACCTCATTTAAAGACATCACCAGTTTTCAAGTAGTAATATAAAATAAATATGCAAATAATACTTCAATAAAAGGGAACAGCATAATATTTTGACTATGATTAACTTCTGGAATATAAAGGGACTCTAATATGGGTATCAAATATCTCAAGATACAATTTAGTAGGGAAGAGTTAGGTTCGTGACCAAGGATGAAATCTTCAGCTAGCGTATTTAAAGGTATTTGTTTGAAGAAAAGATTTTCTAGTTTTTATTCTTGGGTGGGAATAAAACTTTAAAACTTAACTTGAAACCCAGTAAAAGAAAAATTAAACTAAAACAGTCACTAATATAGGTAGAAATAATAAGATGCAGATGAAAATAAGCAATAACAAGAAACAATAGGTACTGATGAAAACACGTAATTGTAGGACACTCATCATTTTCCATGATAAAATTGATATTTCTTAAATGTTATCATCACAATGTAGTTAGCACTAGTCAAGACTTTATTAAAATACTCAATCTTGTTTAGAGTGCACAAATTAAGTTATCTATAGGACTACAAACAAAGCCCTGAAGAAAGTTACAAATATCTATCACTAACAAACTAGAATGTGTCTTAAGACATAACATTTAAAGGATTTGGGCTTGTTTCCTCATTTGACCAGATGCTCACTAGTGCATTAACATCTGTTATTCCATATCATCAAATTCTTGAAAGATGGATGCTAAGAGGAAAGCACAAATATGCAGTATCATTGACACTAATATTGATGCATGTGCTACTTCAATGGGAAACAGTAAACACAGGCTTTTACAGTCATCAAACACTCCTCTAAAAAATGACCTCAGGCAAGAAGAAAGTAACTCCTCTTCTGTTCCTATGTCTCCTTCACTCCCTTCATTGACCAACGTCTTGAAAGAGTGGTTTGCACTCTGCCTGCACTTCCTCAACTGCTGTTAGTGCCTTAGCCTTTTGTAATCTGATGTTTTCCTTCATCATTAACTAAAAATTTCCTCACTTCAAATCACAATGGCCTTCCAGTGGCAAATTCAATAGGTACTTTTAAATTATATAACTTGATCGTGCTCTCATATTTGAATATAATTTGATTGGATGTAATTTCGGTGATTCTTTTCTCTTCTGGTTCAACTTTTACCCCTCTGGGTATTATTTTCACCATTTTGACTGATTTCCCTTTTGCTGTTTGCCTCTAAATGTTAGTGCGCCTCAAGTTTCCATGCAAGGACATCTCTCTCTGTACCTATTCTCAGCAGGCAAACTCCTCTACTCCTGTGCTTTCAGCTCTCATCCATGTCACAAATGCCCCAGATTGTCTTGTTCCAGCATTTGCTGCCCATATACCTTCCTATTACCTACCTTTTCTACTTTTCAACCATCTAAATGATATTTATCTACCTGGATATTCCAAAGGCAGTCAAAATAAAGAATGTCTAAAATGGGACTCACACATCTAACTACTCCTAGTTAATTTTATCATGCTTTTACCAGGTGTCTAAATAGGAACTTTGAATCCTTCTCAAATCTTCCATCTACTTTGCCTTTAATTTCCCCATCCCCAGTGAGTACTAAACACTACTGATCTTCCCAAGTTAATGTTTCTACAATTATTCCCTCTGTCCATCTCCCTCTGCCTTACTTTCCTCAATTGTTCTTGCCCCAAGTCTTACTTTCTCTAATTCTTTCTTCCCATCATTAGCTAAAATGATCTTGAAAAAATATACAGAAAAGTTCTTTGATCTTTTAATTAAAAATACTCATTTTTTCCCTATTGCATGCAGGATATAATAACTCAGCTTAACCATGGCATACCAGTGCACTCAAAATTCTTACTGCAGCCCCTTCCCTATCCTACCCACACGTACAGAGCACACATAACCTCTTTTGCCTCTTCAGGAATGGTCCATGTATTATTCCTATGCCTTTTTGTATTTTCCATGCCTTTTTTATTAGCTCTTCTCATGAACATAGATATATGCTTATCATAATGTTTTAAATTAAAAATGTAGGTATTTCCTTCATCTCTGTGTCCCTCTTTAGCTAGTTGTTCCTCTTCATTTAGTCTTCTATCTGCTCTGCCACCAGTTATGTTAAATAATGTTCTTCTAATGAACAAATTAGGTTGGCATTATTTAGTACTGAACTTTTATGAATACTCAGCAGGATTTGATATTGTTGGTCTCCTTCTCCTTAAAAAATCCAGTACAAAGGGAAGCTTCATACATTGTTGGTAGGAATGTAAATTGGTCCAAACATTACGGAAAACAATATGGAAATTGAAAAAATTGAAAATAGACCTACCATATGATCCAGGAATTCTACTTCTGGGTATACACCCAAAGGAAATGAAAACAGGATTTTGACAAAATACATGCACTCCCATGTTTATCACAGGATTATTCACAATAGCCCAGATATGGAAACAACCCAAATGTCTATCAATAGATGAGTGGATAAAAAAAAATGTGGTACATATACACAATGGAATATTACTCAGTCATGAGAAAGGAAGATATGTTCTCATTTCTGACAACATGCATGGACATTATGCTAAGTGAGGTAAATCAGACAGAGAAAGACAAGTACTACATGATATTATTCATAAACCTGTAAAAAACAGAGAGTAAAATGGTACTTATCAGAGGTGGGGGAGAAGGAAAGAATGATGGTGTTTAAGGGTACAAACTCATAACAAGTAGTAAACAAGCCATAGAGATCAAATGCACAGAATAATTAATATAGACAATAATATTTTACTGTTAAAAAAAACTCTAACCATTTGTCTTTCATTATATGACTCTCCTTGCCCTCAACTTACTCAGTTTAATAGTGTGTGGAATTGGGGGGGGGGGTCCTTTCTGCATCTGTCTTTTAAATGATCAAATTACTCAGGATCCTTAACAAGCATATTTCTTGTCTACTTCTGAATCTATATACTAGCTCTGAAGAGACTCATCCACACTTTGGCTTTATCAATTACCTTTTGCTCTGATTCTCAAATTGAGATCTGTAGCTTAGCTTTTCTTTCTAAGCTACCAGTTTAAATCCATATGAATTTCTTACTGGACATCTTTATCTAATAACCCCATATATACTTCAAACTCAGTATGTCTACAGACTGACTCATTGACAGAAACCAACTCAAATCTAGGTGAAGTAGTGCCAAGGCCATTAGTAATCAGGCAAAACCAAAATCTGAAAACCATCCAAAATTACTCCCACGTTCTCTCCACCATCATCACCACAGAAAACATGTTCCAAGCCCTGTCAATGCTGCCCCTTAAGTATCATCACATTCACCATCTGAACCATCCCCTGCGTCTTTATTCAAATTTCATGATTCTCTGACCTAGATCAAAATTCTAAATTCTAAATTCAGTCTAAATTCTAAATTTAATTTCTAAATGCTAAGTTCTCAGCCACAATTCTCATGAACTACATAAGATAGAAAATGAAAATAAACACAGTATAAATGAACAACAATTACATTTGTAAAATAAAAGGACACACCCTCTTATTTATGTATATCATAATTTTACAGCTGAGAAGAAATTTAGACATGACCTAAGGTTCTCAAATAACACTGAAATGGAGAAAGAACTAAAAGATTGTTCTGGAGAGAAAAACCAATAAATAAAGATTAAAGTATATTCTTTGCTTTCTGCTTACTTTTTTTTTTTTTGGTCTTGACAAAGGAAATTTTGAGTAAGAGAATGTTATATGGAAAATACTATTACCCATGTAGCCAGATTGAAAAGAGAAAAAGTAGAATGATGGATCATCATTAATCTTAGGCCTCCCATGAAGAAAGAGTAGATTAGACTTCTTTCCAAGATGGGCTGAGATGAGAACCTCTGTTAATGCTTTGTGTATTAAAAAACAAGTGCTACAGACTGAATGCTTGTGTCCTCCCAAAGTTCATATACTGAAATCCTCATTTCCAAAGTGATGGTATTTGATGTGAGGGCTTTGGGAAGTAATTAAGTTCAAATGATGTCATGAAGGTGGAACTCTCATGATGGCATTTACTACACTTATATTGATGAAAAGGGAAAGAGACACCAGAACTCTCTCTCTTTCTGCCATGTGAGGATACAGCAAGAACAAAGCCAGCCACGAGCCAAGAAGAGAGCTCTCACCAGGAACTGAATTGGGCAACACCTTAATCTTGTACTTCCAAGTCTCCAGAAACATAAGAAATAAATCTCTGTTGTTAAGCTATCCAGTCTATGGTATCTTGTTACAGCAGCCTGAATTAAGAGAAACGATTTATTCAATTTTGGACAGCCATAATTGGCTAGTTACATGCTATGAAGGCAATCCACTTTTTGTTAACATCTCATTCTTGTTTTATCTCTGTAGGAAAATCCTGTTGAAGAAAACAATCATTTGGCAGTGAGCCATATTTGCAATTCCTTTGTGGCTATCTAAATTTAACATGTAATTTATTTACTTTCCAGGTCTAAAAGGGCTTATAGGAATTGGGTCTCCTGAGCCAATCCACCCCAAATTTTTATTTATTTTTGAAATAAAAAAATTCACTAATTGTTATATCCATTGTTGAAAGGAAATGACCAATTATATTAGTTAGAAATTACTTTGGGTGAAGTAAAAGATAACATAACTAAGAGTAGATAAAGAAAATAAATCTGAAAGTAGGCATGATTCGGCAACTCAGTGATATCAAAGTCAGTATCTCTATGAATATCTATGATTTCAAAATGACTGCTGAAGCTCCAGTCATTGGGTCTAAATCCAAGCAGAAAGAAGGAAGGAAGGTGTCTACTGTATCTGTCCTCATTAACAAGAAAGTGGAAGATTTCCCAGAAATATCCCCAAGAGACTTCTTTTTACATATGATTAACCAGAACTGTATCACTTGGCCATTCATCATGTAAAGAGAGACTGTGAAAGCAAGCATGCAGCTTTTCCAGTCCATTACGGTAGAGGCAAGGAAGCGAGAAGGAGATTGGGAACAAGTTTGGGGTTAATTTACCAATAATATCTGCTACTCCAATTATCTACCAATTGATCCAGAATATTTTTTAAACAAAGAAGCTAAGCAGATTTGTAAAATCCCTCAACTATCAGAAGCATCATATTTAAAATTTCATTTCGGGCTTCCCTCGTGGCGCAGTGGTTGAGAGTCTGCCTGCCAATGCAGGGGACACGGGTTCGGGCCCTGGTCTGGGAAGATCCCACATGCCGTGGAGCAACTGGGCCCGTGGGCCACAACTACTGAGCCTGCGAGTCTGGAGCCTGTGCTCCGCAACAAGAGAGGCCGCGATAGTGAGAGGCCCGCGCACGGCGATGAAGAGTGGCCCCCGCTTGCCGCAACTAGAGAGGGCCCTCGCATAGAAACGAAGTACCAACACAGCCAAAATAAATAAATAAATAAATAAATAATTTAAAAAAAAACAAAAAACAACTGGTACTGTATTTAAAAAAAAAAAAAAAATTTCATTTCATGGAAAGAGGTTCTTTCTATCTTTAAATACCTTTCCCAGTATTAAGCCAAGTCATGGTGCCCTGTCTCCTTAATAAACCAAGAAATAGCAAAGCAAGCAGAGTCATAAGTCTTTGCAGATATCTTGGGCCTATGAATTTTTTAAAAGGTTACTGTATTTGTACATAAGCCCAGGTTCCCTGTATGTCCTCAGAGGAATTAATTCATCGTTGGAATCCAGTGCTGGTTTCCTGAAAGAAAGCCAACAAGAGACCAGGAGCACCAGCTCAGAAGCAATGAGGTAGAGTGGTTAAGAGCTCGACAGCTGTTTCAAGTAGCAATAAGTTCAGTTCCTGGTTCTACCCTGCTACCTGTGTGACTGCAGGTGAGTTATTTAGCCTGTCTAAACCTCCATGTCCTCATCTGTAAGATGAGAATGTTAACAATATCTACCTTGTAAGACATGAATAGGAAAATGCATGCAAATTTGGCTGTGAGATAAGTGTTTAGCGTTGTTGAGCAGGCTGCTAGTTACCTACCCAATAGCCATTCCCCCCTTATATGGGGATATGTATATAGTTAAAGACCACCCCCTCCATTGCAAATAAGGGCAACCATTTGATTATATTCTGATCAGTGATACATAATCATTGGGGTTTCTGAGAATGCATTTTTTCAAAACGTGCTGAATGGCTGGCACATTTTACCCTTGCCCTTTCTTTTTTCCTGACCGATGCCTGGTGTCCTATTATCTTATGACCAGAAAAGGTATAATGCCAAAGGACAGTCTATAGTTTCTAGAAATTGCTTGTAAAGTGTTTTCAATAGTATGTTGCTCTATTTTGGAGTACCACAGAAAATTATGTACTCATTTCTTGGGTTGCGTCTTCCATGTCACAGAGATTGTCAGCAAAAGCATTAATTCAAATACGGGAGACCACAGCAAATCTTAAAAAGGAGCTCACTACACTTATTATCCTCAGGAGAGAAAAATAAAAACATCACTTTCCTCTGAAATGTTACAAAAAAAGAAGAAAGGGTCTGATCTATTTGTTCTGTTCTAATGGGAATCTGTCTTATAACTATGTAATAAATTATAAAAGGAATGAAGAATATCATATTTCTTCCTCATACCTGCTATATCCTTTTGCTCAATGAAAATTTCATGACTGATATTCTTCAGGCATAGTACCAACTACAATGTGGAGAACATTAGAAGAATTCAGCTTTGCTCAAAGCTTTCAGACGTATTAACAATTTGCCATCCCTAAAAAGAAATGGGAATTGACTCCTAGGCCAAGAACCACATATAATAAGCAAACTTTAGCTCAAACAAGTTGATTAAAATACCCTAAACTGAATACTTTGACTTTAAGTGAAAAGCCCCTTCAAAAATCCCCTTGTGAGTGATATTTTAAATAATATTTAGGATATTATTATAAGACCTATAAAGTATGAATAAAAAAAGTTCTGAGTTACAAATGGAAAATACTAATGTATTTTCAACTTACATTTTTTTCATACCACTTACTTCAATATTCTGATATTAATGTTTGCTATTTTTTATGGCAAACTACTTAAAAAGGCAAAAAGATTTTCTTTAAAAAAAATTAAAAACAATAACAAAAAAGCAAACAAACATATAAACTTGATCTTCATCCTATACCAACCTCAACAGCAGAACAAATCAGATACTGGTTGCTTGATTTCTTTCAGTGAAAACCTTTAGATTTGTGTCCATTCATTCTCCTTCAATCACTACGCTTCCTATTTAGGGGCTATCATTAGTATGGCAGTAGTTGAAGCCAGAGGAATGACTGAATTTCCTGAAGGAGTAGGCAAAGAGGGAAAAAAACAGGGAAGAGATTGATTGATCCATGTTGTAAGCAATAGTTACAGAATAGTGGAGAAGGGCTGTGGGAGAAAGAAAAGGGAGGGATTATTGAAATCAAAGAAAGAGAAAAGTGAGATGGGTCCAACACCAGGATTCTGAGATACTACAGAAGCCAAGTGAGCACAGGAGTGACTTTCTGTGTGAAATGCATCTGAGAGACTGAAGATAATAGAATTGAAAAAATATCACTGAATCTAGCAACAATCTAGATAATTTTGACCTCAGTAAAACAAATCTCTATGGATAGTTAAGATAGTATGAGGATAGTTAAGATAGTATGAGGATAGTTAGGTGATATATCAGTAAAGATGTATAAGATCCAGGCTAAAATAGCCTATAGTGTCAGGAAGAAAGAGTAATTTTTCTTTTACAGTATGGCACAGTCTTCTCTCTGTTTTTTAACATGTTTGTCTTGCTTCACTTTCCTTTTTGTTATTGCTAATTTGCCTGCGTCTAAGAATATCCTCTTGCACTTTCTAAAATTTTATTAAAGACACACAGGAGTGGGTGTATTGTATATTCAAGCCAGGTATAATTGTTCATAAACGTTAAGTAATTTGTGTTAGATGGACAAGTGGCTCTGGCCCAATGATAAATGATACGTTGAGTTTATTTTTGACATTGTAAGATAATTGTCTGCTTATTACTTGTCTGTGTTCTTTTTTTTTCAAGGTTATCAGATAAATAGTATCTGAATGACTGAATTGTTCCCCCACATAAGACTTCTGTTTTTTTCCTGAAAGATCTATGATACAGGCCCTTGAGATATCACCCTGGATAAAGGCTGGAAAATGAAAGTGACTGAGAATTTCTCCTGGAAGCTTATCATTGTGAACCACTGAGAACCACTGAAATAATTCCTTAGAATCTTCCTCTTTTTATTCCTTTGACTAGAAACAAATATTTTAAGAATTTTCCCATTAGAAATTTGAGAGTAACTAATTTCTTACTTCTTAATCAAATCTATAGGTAGAATGGCATGCATCATTTAAAACAGATCCCACATTTGTACACAGTGTATGAAATGACTTCCATTTCAAATGATGAAAGTGGTTTAAATACTGGCTCCAGATTCAAGAACATTTAGTTTTCAGAACCTGGATACCTATTGCTCAAATATAGTCATATTTTAAAATGTACACTTTAGATGCCAAAAAGGCTGGCAGTTTTCTTATAAAACATACTACTATTTCATCAATCATATTTTTTTAATGTTACTGCTGGAACTGGTATATGCTCTATCAGTAAGTTTTAATTTTACATCTATTCATTTGAAATATGTCTCCAAAGCCTTTAAAAACATCATAAGAGAATAATACTTATTATATGGATTTGGCAGTATCTGTTGCATCGTTCACTATTTTAACAATTTTTTTTTAAACAATTTTTTTTTTTTTAATGGGAATTATTTATTTATTTATTTATGGCTGTGTTGGGTTTTCGTTTACTGTGCGAGGGCTTTCTTCTAGTTGCGGCAAGTGGGGGCCACTCTTCATCGCAGCGCGCGGGCCTCTCACCATCGCGGCCTCTCCCGTTGCGGAGCACAGGCTCCAGACGCGCAGGCTCAGCAATTGTGGCTCACGGGCCCAGTCGCTCCGCGGCATGTGGGATCTTCCCAGACCAGGGCCTGAACCCGTGTCCCCTGCATTGGCAGGCAGATTCCCAACCACTGAGCCACCAGGGAAGCCCCCGTTCACTATTTTAAAAAGAAATAGTTAAACACTGATTCATTACTTAATCCAACAAAAAAGAACATATCTATGACTTTGGATTTCTTTGTAGAGAGATAAATCTATTCCTATGATTGCTTTAAATTCACTTTAACAGATAGAGTGGCACATGAAAAGAATGGCATTTCTGGCATGCTTATTAACATTTTCTAAGGATTAAAAATAAAAATCTAATAATGATAGCTAGAAGCTATTTCTATGTGTATTTTACTATAAAGCACTGTTATTAGTGATGGACACCACTTAAATGTCTAGTTTATTTGTGCAGATAAGCCTTATAGGGTTTGAAGGTTAATCTGAAGTTTCTCTAAACCAATTCTTCAAGCAAATGTGACTGAACATTTCACAAACTCAGCTCTTTTGCTTTCTCTGTAATTTGTTCATTTCAGGCTATACTAAAATAAGGTTTCTGTCCTGAGGCATACAAATATTCATAAGAATAAAAGGAGAACTCTAAAAAAAACTTTAAATATTGTGATTCTCATTCACTTTTTTTGTTGTTACATAAAAATGTAAAGCAATAAAATGTTAGGTTAGAGCCATACCACAATGTGTATATAAGGCCATTTCTTAAAAGTAAAATTTATTGGTTAGACAAAAACTAGAGTGATCAAAAATTTATCATCTATATCTAACCACTACCAAGGGAAAGGGGCAGCATAATTATTTGTCTGGGACCCCAGGTACAAATGAGTCAATTCTAAGAAAACTGAGACCTAAGACAGACATATGGTCAACCAAGTTACAATTTAAAAAAATGCAAGATAAATTGTGGTTTTGGTAACAGAAAAATATGAGTGAGAATTTGAGATAATAAGAACAAAGAGATGGGAAGCAATGCTGGGGGAAGAAACACAGAGACCTATAACTTGCATTCAGAGAACGAAATTCCCAAAATAGAATATACAAGGGAATAAATGGTAGTGATTTATTGGGAAATTCAGGACTCTCAAATAAACATTTTCTTTAGAAAATATAGCACCCTAAAATAAAATATAGTATTGGAAAGGTAAAAATAAATCCTGGAGGCAGTGAATTATAGGATTAGAGTTTTTCATAAAACACCCGGACAAAAATGAGAGAGAACCAGGCCATGTAGGTAGGTGATGCTATGCCCAAGAGTGGAGCAGAGCCCAAATGAATATCTGCTGGACCTTAGATGAATTCTTGTCCGACACTAGGAATTGGAGTGAGTGTTGTGGGTACCACACTAACCTCAATCTATGCAACAGAGAATATATTTGACAAGTATCCAGTTGAACAAAGTGTAAAAACAATGGTTTTATAGCCATTAACTTTCATTGGTCAAGAGTTTATGTGTAAGAAGGAGAAATGAGAAAGCTAAACACAAAGTTTATGAAATAAGATTGAAAATTTTAAAAATTGGACCTCTTTAGTGAACATTCAAGGAAATAACTTCTCTCTAGATATAAGCTACAAAAACATAAATATTTAGAAAACTATTTGTAATCACAAAAATTGACAAGACATGGCTATTTGAAGTAGCAGGAGACAGACATCCTAAAGGGGAGAACAGGTAAAATTTTTAAACATCAGGATAAATGTAAAGACAATGAGATAAATAAGGTTAAAATGACTAAAGACAATTAAAATTAAAAAAATAACATTCTCAACTACCGTCAGTTAAAACAGAATTGACTTCCAAGAAATCAGCTTAGTGAAGTAGAGAAAAAAAATAGAAATTTTCTCAGATTTCAGAGAAAAACTCAAAGACCTTAAAATGATGCAAGAGAAGATAAAAGATATGGGAATACACAACAAAGCTCCAATGTAAGGATTGGACATATTCCTAAGGAATAAATGAAAACAATCGAAATAGAAGCACTAGTAAAAAACAATATAAAAATCTTTTTCTGATTAAAGGTAGAATTTGGCTTCCAAATGGCAGACTAATTTGTTTCAGAATAATTATATCACAGAGAACAACTAGAAAGATACATATATTTTTAAACCTGCTTGAAAGAATCGGGGTGTTACCTAGTCAGAGAAGGCCTGCGTGACAATATTCTAGAGAGAAGAGCAGCTCTGAGAAATGTCTGCAGATTTAGTTAAATTAAGTTCATTGGTTGGGTTGGGTACGTCTTGTCATCTAAAACTGGCAATGAAATCAATTTCTGGAGAAATGATCATTAGGTACAGTTGTCTAGGTATAGTGGTTACCAAAATATCTTGAGCATAACGAACACAAGTTAAAACATAGAAAATATTGGTTGATTCTAGATTAATTATTATGTGAACCCTGGGGAAAACTGGACTGCTTCATAATAAACAGATCATTGAAGAAAATGGACATAACAATGAAGCTGTCATTTAGTCAAATAAAACAGTAATCAGTAAAAATATATAATAATAGAATTCATAAATATTAAGAGAAAAATAAGATGAATTATTTTCAAAATATTGTAAAGAATGTCAAGATATGATACACTAACATATGGAGCATAATCATCATATTGTGTACAAATAAAAGATTATATTACTCTCCAACAGTTGAAAGGCTATATTTACTTTTTATTTTATTATCTCTATTTTATTCAAGTGTCATAAACAAAAGAAATCAATGTATTTTATAAATGTGAAAATTTATTGGGAATCATATTGATCAATACTCACAGAAACATTTCCTGTCAAGGTCAAATGATAACCTCAGAATACGCAAAGTAAATAACAGCCAGAAGTTGCAATTTCAAGGATTGACTTTTATTTTACTACGACTCTGGCATTGTTTCACTTTCTAATGGTGACATTGCAATGTTAGCTATAATCGCATAGCAGTGACAGATGCTCTTACAGGCCTATTCTTCAAATGACTTATTTAAAGCCTTGAAATGTGTATACAGATATGCATTGTTCAAGTACTGTCACTATCCTATCTGGTCTCAAAAATTCATGAAAAAAAATGACATGTTAATTTATTTTGTAAATGAATGAAGAAAAACATTTCAAATAGCATGGAGAGAGGCAATAATCTATTAAAATCAAGTCGAAGAAAAGAAATTAAAAGGTGCCATCAATTCAGCTATTTATTTATTCAAAGACAGTGTCTAAATGAGCCATAACTGACACTAGAGGCATTCAGCTACATATTTTAATGTCATATCAAATTTACTGGTGTTCTAAGTGTATAAACAATATATTTGCATCATATTAGTGACAAATGTCATGCTAATACCATAGCAAAATGACTACAAGAGGATTTCATAACTTATTTACAGAATGTGTTTCTAGGTACAAGAATTCATTTAGCGTTGTCAAACAACCAGAGAGAATTAAAGGAACTTTCAACCTTTGGCTAGAGAAATTTTACCTCATAGCACATATGCCATTTATATTTCTAATGTAATAAATTCTTGATATTCTTCCTGTGTTTTGTAGAGTCAACCATTCTTTTTTTTATATAAATTTATTTATTTTATTTATTTATTTTTGGTGGCGTTGGGTCTCCGTTGCTGCACGTGCGCTTTCATAGTTGTGGCAAGCGGGGGCTACTCTTCCTTGCAGTGTGCAAGCTTCTCATAGTTCTGGAGCACAGGCTCTAGGCACGTGGGCTTCAGTAGCTGTGGCACTCGGACTTAGTTGCTCCACGGCATGTGGGATCTTCTCAGACCAGGGCTTGAACCCGTGTTCCCTGCATTGGCAGGTGGATTCTCAACCACTGTGCCACCAGGGAAGCCCAGAGTCAACCATTCTTATTAGGTTCCCTTTAGCATTTCTGGGTAAGAGCTGACTTTTGAACCTATATTTCTGACATGTATCAATGCCCCCAAAACTTCTCCTAAATGGTTAATGTTTTCTTTTTACTGAAATCTCCTTTTAAGAAAAGTCAGGTCACCAGAAATACTTCAGTTCTTCCTCTTCTGTACACTTGAGACATGGTTATCTTTCCTACGTGAGGATAAATCTGTTCTTCTCTCTTCTGACCTTCCTGAGATTCCCTTTATCTACCTGGGACATTGAAACCTGGGAATCATCAGGCAGCTATGCACCATGAAACTACAAGGTCTTGTCCCATGAGATATGGTTTTGTAATATTGTCTCCTGTACCAAACTGTTTCCCAAATTGTTAAAAGTTACACATCCTTTGAACCAACACAAGCACAAACAGGATGACTCAATTTTAAAATATTTTACATGATATTAAAAACCATTAAGCTGTTTTAAGGAAAATAGATTTAAAAGAAGTTTTTACCTTTATAGACAATTAAAACAATCATTTGGTTGGCTGACTGACAGCAATAGCAGTCTAGTCCTATCTGATAGAACAAATTCACAGAGAAATATATTTATTAAACTCATGTTAAGTACCTCTCTTCTGTAAAAATAATTCTGAAAGAATGCGGCTAAAGGACCACCATGCACTTCTCTTGAAATTTACTTTCAAGTTATACTAAACTCTAAGAAAATTCTTTACTCCCATCTTTGTAAAAATAGCCATTAATGGTACATGTAGAAAACAAAAAATGATGTACTCTCTTTTTTGTTGTTTTCTTATAAGGCATTTGCATTTCTGACAACTCTGTATTTCAACTATGAATTTGTTCACTGACTTCAACTAAAGCTATCACTGAAGGTTGAGGACAGATGAGCTTGCCACAGTAAATCTGAGTTTCAAACATCACAGCTCCCGGTAACCAAGTTTTTCCACTCAAAATCATTGCCACTTTCTACATGAGACAGGTGAGAGGAGGTTACAGTATCTGTCCCCTTTGCCCCTTTTGATCAAATGCTAATCCACCGCTAATTTTATGTCAAAGATCATATTGCCCTTTCCTGTCCCTGGGCCTGGCAAAGGTCTTCTGGTATCCCCAACAGTAAATACTGGGAGGACTGGCTCAGGGATCATCATGTCTTTCACTCCCAGGAGCCCTCCAGCTTTATATGCAAATTACAGCTCTTAAAACCATTAGAAGGAGCTGGTCTTGTTCAGTAATGAAAAAGTCCCCTTAAGTTTGTTTCCCTTAGGACAAAGACTTTTCTATTATACTTCTGCATCATAAAAAAAGGGCAGATCTTGTTCCCAGGTGCTTTCCTGCCTCATCTTATGTGAAGTGCACCTCCTTCTTTGAGGGGGAAAAACAAGGAATGTAATCCCTTTTAGAGTACCCTTTGATCACTGGTAGTTTTGCCCATTATAGAAGTGGTTTGAACAAATAAGTCTCTAAGAACCTTGAGATTCAGAACTTAGAGAAACTTTCATTCACAAAATCATCACCACTAAAAAAATCCAAAGATAAGAGAACTGAGCTGCACTGTTCTAAAGATAATGCCAAATTCAAAATGTCATCTTTTGCAACGTGAAAAGAGAATTAGGATTCCTCCATAAGCATACAAGTAATGTAGGGTTTTCAAGCTTTTTTTCCTTGGAGACACAGAAAAGGGGTTACATCATATTATATAGGATAACGTCCTAGAAATCTTTTTTTTTATTGTAGTTGATTTATGTCATGTTAGTTTCTGGTGTACAGCACAGTGATTCAGTTATACATATATATATAGCTCTTCTTTTTCAGATTCTTTTCCCTTATAGGTTATTACAAAATACTGAGTATAGCTCCCTGTATACAAATCCTCTTTAAACATCTTTTTCCCCAACTGCCATTCTCTGGTGCAGCTGCCTCATCTCTCTTTTCTAATCCTCTCTCCCTACCAGTTACATGAACTAAACCTTTCTCCTCTACTACACTTTTGTCCACATTGCAAGTAAAGGCTTTTCTCCACTTTTCATCTTCCTGCCTTCTAGAAGGGCAAGAGGATTGTAAAAATTTTGATTTGGTATTTTTCTGTTTTCATCATCAGTAAAGAAAAGAGACATCTAATAAAAACTAATGTAATTTGTCAGTAGTCTTATGATAGTACAGCTCTTCAAATTCTGTACATGAAAACTTGCATTTAAGGAAAAAACAGCACTTTTGCTTTTTAACTGTTAGAAATATACTATGGGCATATTATACAAAGCTACATGGAGTCCTGACTGACCAGTAACTAAGCATAGTAAATGTTACCCAAACACCTCATGCTGTTGGTCTTATTAAATAACTTCTCTTCTGAGTACAAAACATAGTTAGGGAAAATCATATTTAAAAAATACCCTAAGAGGCTGCATACTAATTTTTTAAAAAGTATAAAATGTTTCCTACTTTCCCAAATCTTAGACAAATAGTGTTATAAATTTACCTCACAAAAGATGGATTTCAATGAAGTCTGTTTTATTGTTTCTATTTTAAAATTGGGCTAGATGGAAGAAATTCTGATTGTTAAATATTAGGAAAAGAAAATCCCAACTTGGAAAAAAGAAACTTTCCCCATATCAAATCCAGCATTAAAAAAGCTGTTTTTCTTAAGTCCTCTTTTTTGTATACCTCTTGTCTTCTATTACAGGGTTGACAAACTACATCCTACAAGTTGAATCCGGCCACCACTGATTTTTGTAAATAAAGTTTTATTGGTGCACAGCAATACCACTATTTACATAACATCAATAGTTCCTTCAGAGTTAAATAGTTTCAGCAGAGACCCTATGATCCTCAAAGCCTAAAATATTTACTATCTGATCCTTTACATAAAAACTTAGACAAACTGCTCCATTATACTTCATTAATAACAAAAAATTTGTTTTAAATCTACTTACTACAAGAATTGTCTTTTCACTTTTTCTCATAGATAAATTTAATTTTCTTTATCTACTGCATATACTACAAAAGTCCTTCAAAATTCAATAAATGAATCTCACATGTATTAAAATGCCATCTAAAACTAAGTGCCAATACTTTACTCATTTAAGACAGTTTTCTTTTATTCACTTGTGAATTAGGAACACTGAAGAGAAGACTTTGAGTATCTAACAAATCTCTTATAATTCAAGGGTAAACTCACAAGTGCTGTGTGTAGATTTTTTTAATTGTTATAAACTTAACTGTACTAAGAATGTTCTTCACATGACAATTATTTTCCTGTGGTTAAATGTTAATCCTTTTTGCATATAGCTTCCAAATATTATGGGTGACAACATAGTTTTCTCTAAAAAGTCAATTCAAGTTGGATACTTATCTTTTTCAGTATAAAGTTTCCCACATAGTTCTTGTTTTTTATATTATAGGTGATTTTAACAAAAGCATTGTCTCAGCTAGGGCTGCCATAAGACTGTGGCTTAAACAACAGAAATTTATTTTTTCTCAGTTCTGGAGGATAGAAGTACAAGATCAAGGGGTTGGCAGTGTTGGTTCCTTTTGAGGGCCATGAGAGGAAGGTATGTTCCCACCCTCTTTACTTGGCTTGTGGATGGCTATCTTCTTCTGTCTTTACATTGTCTTCCCTCTGTCTTCGTATCCAAATTTTCTCTTCTTAGGAGGATACCAGTCATATTGCATTAGGTCCCAATACAATGACTTTATTTTAATTTAATTACCTCTCAAAAAACTCTACAAATAGAGCTACATTCTGAGGGACTGGAGGTTAGGACTTCAATATGTGAATTTTTGTGGGGACATAATTCAGCCCATAACAAGCATAGGGCTAAATATTTAGGGTGTAATGAGTTTCATATAAAATGTGTACCTGCCAATCTTTACAGTATAAGCCTAATTATAAAATTTTTGAATTTTACATCTCAATAAATGCTGTAACTTATCTATTACCTCATACTATCATAACTTTCCTAATTTTCTGATTGTATTATTCTACCCCTTTTTATAATTTTTGATTTTGACACAGTCTAGCATTCAGAACTCTCAAATAATCTTGGCTTTGTTAAAAGGGTATAGCCATAAGAAAAAAATACTTTGCACAATTAGCTTAACTTCTTAGAGAAACACTGTCTCTTGGACATAAAAAAATAAAAGAGATGAAATTGATGTAATTTTATTGGAGCTTTTTAGAGTCATTATTTTCCAGGAATAACTTACTATATAAAATTCCTATTGAAGACTATACAAAATTAGGAATGTTAAATGTATCTTTGATAAATCTATGTAAATTTTCAATTACATTCTCTGACGTTGAACTGGATTGAATCAGACGTCTTTGCCTCATGAGGTTTATCCAAAATTGTTATTTTTTGTTATGTACTTGATGAATTACAATTTAAGAAAAATAGCAGGTCTAAACATGTGAAGATATAACCTAAAAATGTCAATATTTAAATATCTTCTTGAGAATTTTGTTATGTCAAGAGACCTAGTTACAAGTAATACCATTTTGATACTTCAGTTTTTGTTACTTGTTTAGTTGCATCTTGTTTTTAATCATTCTCTCCACGAGTCAGCTTCCTTAGGGCTTTAAGGAGGAGACTTCCACAATTTACTGTGGGTAATGAAGATTTCTTGGGAGGATATGCTAAATGCACACAGGAACTTACCTCATAAGTAACACTAGCTCCTAGCTCATCCAACACGAGGATATGCAATTGGCTTCATAGAGAACTGGAAAAGTAACTCCTTGGGTGAAGCAATGACTTGAGCACAGGTGACCTGATTTCTTGCCCTCACTGGTAAATAACTGGCTATGGACCAATAGCCTGCTGTCTGGTATGGAGCACCCTCTACTGGTAGATTTGATGCCAATGCCTGCTGAGGTTCGACGTATCCTTCACACATAGCCTAGGTATGGTAACTCCTCCCCACATGTGCTTCAGCTCCCTTTTCAATTAGCTGTAGAGTTGTAGCATTCCTCTCACCTGCTTCATGATTTACAGTACTTTAAGGAGAGACAGTGGCAGGGCCACTCTCATAAGGAGTAGCTGTAAGGGGCTTCCCTGGTGGCGCAGTGGTTAACAATCCGCCTGCCAGTGCAGGGGACACGGGTTCGAGCCCTGGTCCGGGAAGAACCCACATGCTGAGGAGCAACTAAGCCCGTGCACCACAACTACTGAGCCTGCGCTCTAGAGCCCATGCGTCACAACTACTGAGCCTGTGTGCCACAACTACTGAAGCCCGCGTGCCTAGAGCCTGTGCTCCACAACAAGAGAAGCCACTGCAATGAGAAGCCTGCGCACCGCAACAAAGAGTAGCCCCCGCTCTCAGCAACTAAAGAAAAACCCGCGTGCAGCAGCGAAGACCCAATGCAGCCAAAAATTAAATAAATGAATAAATAAATTTATATATAAAAAAAGAGTAGCTGTGTGTGCGTCATCTCTTGGGGTTTTATGAGCTCATCTTTCAGCCTCCTGAATATACTCAGAAATAGGAGATACCCAGAAATTCAGTGATGCAATAAAATACACTACTGACCTCTGAGAAAGAGTAGCATGTTTAAAGAGTAACATGTTTCAGAAGTAAGGAAAGAGGTCCTCAATATGATTTTCTAGTAAGTCTGCTGTTACTATAATCAGGTAAAGCATATATATATTTTTTTAGGACAGTAGAGGAGAAAAAAATTATATGTAACATATGTAAATTATGTTCTGATAAAAACAAAAAAGCAGGGGCTTCCCTGGTGGCGCAGTGGTTGAGAATCTGCCTGCCAATGCAGGGGACACGGGTTCGAGCCCTGGTCTGGGAAGTTCCCACATGCCGCGGAGCAACTAAGCCCGTGAGCCACAATTACTGAGCCTGCGCGTCTGGAGCCTGTGCTCCGCAACAAGAGAGGCCGCGATAGTGAGAGGCCCGCGCACCGCGATGAAGAGTGGTCCCCGCTTGCCACAACTAGAGAAAGCCCTCGCACAGAAATGAAGACCCAACACAGCCATAAATAAATAAATAAAACTTAAAAAACAAAAAAAACAAAAAAAGCAGACTTTTAAATTTTTTGCTTTTAATAGATTAGAGAGTTAACATAGAAAATGAATACAACAAATCCTGAGTTGTTAGCTTCCATATAAGAGACTTAGTTCAGATCTTCAGGAAATTTACTTGTAAAATTAAGTTGAATGAGCAACGTAAATGAACTGAAAATTCTATTAAAGAACATAAATAAAACATTATATAGTTGCAGTTTGTCAACTTGAATGGAGTCAGAAATTGGAGTCCAAAAAGAATGATGATTTGAAGTAGCCTTATTTAATATTGATATTTAAAGACATAAAATAGAAAACCTTAATTTTAGCTGAATTTACATGTATGATACTGGATTTTTATGTGTTTTAAAACTGAAGAAGCATAAATACATAAGTAAAACAAATGAAATTTGGAAAAGAGTTAGCCAACATATAGCATGTTTTATCTTTGGTAATCGCCGGGAATCTTTTTGGCAAAAGAATATGAAAAGTAGTAAATAAGGAACAGCCAAACCTTAACATACAATCAGCACTAGAAGGTAAAAGATCTCCGTTATATGTTTGATATTTATCCTTAATTATTTTATCTTCTCTGGAATGTTTATTCTCATTCCTGGGAATAACTGATATAGTTTCAAGGTAGTTATCTATGTCTTTTAGTATAAACTTATGAAAGCCATTTACAGTCATTGGTCAATGCACATTCCACCAATTTCAGCATTTTAACATAGTGAAAAAATCATTAACTTCTCTATAATTGCTAATTTGACTAAATTGACTTGGTAATAATCAGGTCTAACCATTTGGTTCAGTCAAATTAAGTGATAAAACATCCCCAGAATGTGAACATTACACAAGGCCCATCCTTGACCATTTTTATGTTTTCATTTTAAATATTCTCTCTCATGCAACTCAAGACACCTTCACCATCTATACACTGATGACTCACAGATCAGGAACTTGAGTTTGGATGCTTCTCCTCTCTCGGGTTTCATACTAAACAACAATACGTGGATGTCTGACAGATACTTCAAACTCAACTGGTCCAAAGCAAAGATCATATTCTTTGGGGTTATGCCAACTTTTGAGGTATAATGTATACACAATAAAATATATTAATTTTAGGTGTACAATTTAATGAGCTTTAAAAAATGAGGATATAGAACATCCTATCATACCAAAATTTCCCTCCTACCCTTTGCAATTAATAACATCTTTCCATCCTCTACCCTCTAGCAACTGTGAATCTGCTCACTAAAGTTGTGCCTTTCCAGAATTTCATGTGAATGGAATGATACAGTATGTAATCTTTTTTGTATGGTTTCTTGCATTTAACACAATGCTTTTAAGATTCAGTCATGCTGCATGTATCAACGTAGGATTCCATTGCATGCATGTACCACCATTTGTTTATCTATTCATTAATTGATGGACATTTGGGTTTTTTCCAAATTCTGACTATTATGAATATAGTTGCTAGGAAAATTCACATGTACGTCTTCATTTATCTTGGGTAAATACCCAGTAGCAGAATTGCTGGGTAGTATGGTAAGTGTATGTGTAACTTCATAAGAAATTGTGCATCTGTTTCCAAAGTGGCTGTAGCATTTTGCATTCTCAACAGCAATTCATGAGAGTTCCAGTTGCTGCACATCCTTGTTAACAATTGTTATGGTCACATTATCTTCATTTTAGCCATTCCAGTGGTGTGTTTTGGTATCACATTGTGGGTTTCATATACATTTCCCTAATGACAAATGCGTTTATTTGGCAGTAGTAAATTAACTCTAATAGAGTGTCTGTTCAAATATTTAGCCCAATTTTGCTGGTTATTTTATTATTGAATTGTAAGTGTTCTTTGTATAGTCTGGATATAAGATTTGCAAATCTTTTCACCCATTCTATGGTTTGACATTTCATTTTCTTAACTGTCTTTTGAAAAGGAAGAGGTTTTAATTTTCAAGAATTTCAATTTATTATTTTTATATAGATTTTGTTTTTATGTGAGTGTTCTGTTAAAGAAATTTTTGCCTAACTCAAGGTCACAAAGATTTTTCTCTTATGTTTGCTTCTAGAAGTTTTTCAGGTTTTCTTGCTCTTATTTGAATGATCCAAGTTAATTTTTGCACATGGCTGAAGCAAGAACTGCTTAGTGTTGGGGTGTGTCTGTGTGTAGGTATAGATAATAATTGCTACAGCACCACTGGTTGAACAGATTATGTATTCCAATTTTAATGGCCTTAGAATTTTTGTCAAAATCAATGGCCATAAATTTTTCTGAATGTTACATTTCATTGCCTGTATATAGTCTTTACGCCAAAAGCACACTGCCTTGATTACTGTTTTATAAGTCTTGAAGTCAGATAGAATAATTCCTCCAACCTTGTTCCGCTCTTGTAAAACGGTGTTGCCTATTTCAAGTCTTTTGCATTTCCATTAAATTTTAGAAGCAGCTTTTCAGCTTCTATTAAAAACAAATAGCTTTCTGGAATTGGACTGGGATTATTTTGAATCCATAGATAAATTTAAAGAGAATTTACACCTTAATAATATTAAGTCCTCTGATTGATGAACATTTGATATTTCTCAATTCATTAAAATTTTCCTCAATGTTGCACTGCAATGTTCTTGGTTTTCAAAGTAGAGAATTCTTGGTGAATTCTTCCAAAATATTTCATAATATTTTTTGCTATAGAAATGGTATTTTTAAAATTTCAATTTGCAATTGTTCATTGCTAGTGTATAAGAACAATAGATTTTTGCATATTGGTCTCGTATCCTACAACCTTACAAAACTCTCTTATTAGCTCTAGAAGCTTTTTTGTAGATTTCTTAGGACTTTCTAAATAGACAATCATGACATCTGTGAATAAAGACAGTTTAATTCTTCCTTATTAATCTGGATGTCATTTATTTCTTTTTCTTGCCTTACTGCACATGACAGGAAATTCAGTACGATATTTAATAGAAGTGGTAAGAGAGGATATCTTTGCTTGTTCCAGATACTAAAGAGAAAGCATTCAGACTTTCATTAAGTATCAGTGATGCAGGCTGTAAGTTTTTCATAGATGTTAGATTGAATAATTTCCTCTCTATTCCTAGGTTGCCAAAAGATCCTGTTATAAATGTGTAGTGAATCTGGACAAATGAAAACATAGAAGATGTTCAGGTTTAATTCTCTCTATCCCATCTTTCTAATAGGCATTTCAGAAAGAGGGTACAGGGGGAAAAATCAAGAAGAGATATAATAAAGAAGATATTTTTCAGGATACATCTTCATCCTAAAAGTATATTCAAGAGATAGTTCTCAGAGATAAAGAGAGATAAAAGTTTTCATGTAAAGGGGTTCACAGGTAACCAACACAATGAATGACAGAAAACCCATACATAGACATCTCCTCAAAAAAATTGAGAATAACTAAAATAAAAATAATGTCTCAAAAAAATCCAGGGTTCAGAAACAAGTTACCCAACGAGTAGTATGAATCAGATTGACATCATACTCATCAGCTACATGGAATACGAGGGCAAAATGGAGCAATATCTCCAAAGCTGTGAGGTAAAGTGATTTTGAAAACATATTTTGACAGCTAACTGTGAGTAAATAGATGGAAAATAAAGTTAGTTTCAGGAAACAAAGACTCAGTGAAGTTTATTTCCCTCATACTTCTTTTTGGAAAAAAAAAGAAACCAAACAAACTTAAAGATCTATCTAGCCCAGAAAAAACAAAAGAGCAACAAAAGAAAGAATACAATTGTACTAAAAAATGGTGATACTGAACCAGGATTTCAAGGAAAATAGGTTCCCAAAAGACAACTGAGTAAGAGTCTACAAAGCAGCTGATTTCAATGACTAATAGCAGTTAGCAGAACATCCTGAGGAATAAAAACTTACCATTTGATAAGGAGTGGTGAGGATGAAGTGGGGGTGATCTTCTCATATATTTTACAAGGAAGTTAGAAACTCTAGGAACAATAAAAATGCACAAAAGCAAACCATAGTCCCCATATTCAACCTCCTAAAATATAGCTTCACTTTGAGCCATTGATAGGACGAAAGGAATGAGAATCTGTTTGTACAAATTGAAGCAGTATCTGTAGAATGGCAGATATTTCCTGCAATAAGACTGATTACATTTCTTCCTCTATAGGTTCAGTTATGCTGTTGGTTCTGTAGTGAATAATATTTCCATACACTTAACACTAATTTTTTTAAATCTCCAGAATAAACCTATAAGCAATGTATAAAAGAAAATTATTACAAAATAGACTACAGATGTTATCAATTCTGACACTGTAAGAGTAATAGTACAGAGGGCAATAGTATAGTTGGGACTTGTGGTGGGGAAGAGAAGTGCTTGGGAGTCTGCGCACACAGGTGATTATCAAGAGATACCTGGTGTTGTTGGAAAGAATTGCAGGAAAAAGAGCTAAATATAATGTGCATTATACATTTTTAAAAATGAGATGAGGGTAAACGGAAGTGGTATAAGTAATGTAAGTTGCTCTTTCACAATCAGGGCTCAATATTATTTAAATTTGATAAATTTAAAAGTGGAGTATAGGCATATTATTTAAAGTGGTGTTAGCCACCAGGTGGACTAAAAGCTGAAATGATTTGTTAACTTTTCAAGTGCCTTTTTCAGAAGCTGTGAACTTGAACTCCCTTAAGGGGTCAGCCAGTACATGTAAATGAGAGAAGCTGCCAGTAAAGAGAAACCGTGGCAAAGGGACTGTGGCTGCCGTTTTAACTCCAAGTCCTTGTTGCTAATCAGGAAGCAGGTCCAGTGTTGTCAGACATTCTAATTATGCAAAAGAACCTGTATATAAAGATTTTTGTGTGACCTTCAGATTTTGTGTATCGAGACTAATTTAAGACATGTTTCAAGAGTCAATGTTGTACAAGCCAAAAAAAAATGTGACTCGGTCACAGTTTGCTTATGGACCACTAGTTTTCCATTCAAGTAACGTAAATGGTCTTGTTTTATAACCAAGGCCTGACAGTATGAATGTATGTTGTGGTTCCCCACTTATTCAGGATTTGGAACATGTTGCAGTTACAAATGTGGTGATTTAAAATAACTAGACTATAGCAGAGAGAAGATGGTGGAAGAGTAAGACGCGGAGATCACCTAACTTCCCACAGATACAGTAGAAATACATCTACACGTGGAACTGCTCCTACAGAACACCCACTGAACACTGGCAGAAAACGTCAGACCTCCCAAAAGGCAAGAAACTCCCCACGTACTTGGGTAGGGCAAAAGAAAAAAGAAATAATAGAGACAAAAGAATAGGGACAGGACCTGCACCAGTGGGAGGGAGCCGTGAAGGAGGAAAGGTTTCCACGCACTAGCAAGCCCCGTCGCGGGCGGAGACTGCGGATGGCAGAGGGGGGAAGCTTCGGAGCCACGGAGGAGAGCACAGCCACAGGGGTGCGGAGGGCAAAGCGGAGAGATTCCTGCACAGAGGCTCAGCGCCGAGCAGCACTCAGCAGCCCGAGAGGCCTGTCTGCTCACCCGCCGGGGCGGGTGGGGCTGGGAGCTGAGGCTCGGGCTTCGGAGGTCGAATCCCAGGGAGAGGACTGGGGTTGGCGGCATGAACACAGCCTGAAGGGGTTAGTGCGCCACGGCTAGCTGGGAGGGAGTCCAGGAAAAAGTCGGCAGCTGCCGAAGAGGCAAGAGACTTTTTCTTCCCTCTTTGTTTCCTGGTGCGCGAGGAGAGGGGATTCAGAGCGCTGCCTAAACGAGGTCCAGAGACGGGCGCGAGCCGCGGCTATCAGCGCGGATCCCACAGCAACAGGGGCACAGAGGGAAAAACGGAGAGATTCCCGCACAGAGGCTCGGCGCCGAGCAGCACTCAGCAGCCCGAGAGGCTTGTCTGCTCACCGGCCGGGGCGGGCGGGGTTGGAAGCTGAGGCTTGGGCTTCGGTCGGATCGCAGGGAGAGGACTGGGGTTGGCGGCATGAACACAGCCTGAAGGGGTTAGCACACCACAGCTGGCTGGGAGGGAGACTGGGAAAAAGTCTGTAGCTGCCGAAGAGGCAAGAGACTCTTTCTTGCCTCTTTGTTTCGCGGCACGCAAGGAGAGGGGTTTCAGAGCACCACCTAAACGAACTCCAGAGACTGGCGCGAGCCGCAGCAATCAGCGCGGGCCCCAGAGACGGGCATGAGATGCTAAGGCTGCTGCCGCCGCCACCAAAAAGCCTGTGTGCAAGCACAGGTCACTCTCCACACCACCCCTCCCGGGAGCCAGTGCAGCCCGCCACTGCCAGGGTCTCGTGATCCAGGGACAACTTCGCCGGGAGAACACACGGCGCGCCTCAGGCTGCTGCAACGTCACGCTGGCCTCTGCCGCCACAGGCTTGCCCCGCCTCCGTACCCCTCCCTCCCCCAGCCTGAGGGAGCCAGAGCCCCCGAATCAGCTGCTCCTTTAACCCCGTTATGTCTGGGCGGGGAACAGACGTCCTCAGGCGACCTACACGCAGAGGGGGGTCCAAATCCAAAGCTAAACCCCGGGAGCTGTGCGAACAAAGAAGAGAAAGGGAAATCTCTCCCAGCAGCCTCAGGAGCAGCGGATTAAAGCTCCATGAACAACTTGATGTACCTGCATCTGTTGAATACCTGAATAGACAACGAATCATCCCAAATTCAGGAGGTGGACTTTGGGAGCAGGATATATTAATTTTTCCCCTTTTCCTTTTTTTGTGAGTGTATATGTATATGCTTCTAGGTGATATTTTGTCTGTATAGCTTTGCTTTAAAATAGCTTTATTTTACTTCACTATATTATATCCTCTTTCTTTTTTTCTTTCTATTTTTTCTCCCTTTTACTCTGAGCCGTGTGGATGAAAGGCTCTTGGTGCTCCAGACAGGCATCAGGGCTGTACCTCTGAGGTGGGAGAGCCAACTTCAGGTCACTGGTCCACAAGAGACCTCCCAGCTCCACGTAATACCAAACAGCAAAAATCTCTCAGAGATCTCCATCTCAACATCAAGACCCAGCTTCACTCAACGACCAGCAAGCTACAGTGCTGGACACCCTATGCCAAACAACTAGCAAGACAGGAACACAGCCCCATCCATTAGCAGAGAGGCAGCCTAAAATCATAATAAGGCCACAGACACCCCAAAATACACCACCAGACGTGGACGTGCCCACCAGAAAGACAAGATCCAGCCTCATCCACCAGAACTCAGGCACTACTTCCCTCCACCAGGAAGCCTACACAACCCACTGAACCAACCTTAGCCACTGGGGACAGATACCAAAAACAACGGGAACTACAAACCTGCAGCCAGTGAAAAGGAGACCCCAAACACAGTAAGATAAGCAAAATGAGATGACAGAGAAACACACAGCAGATGAAGGAGCAGGGTCAAAACACACCAGACCTAACAAATGAAGAGGAAATAGGCAGTCTACCTGAAAAAGAATTCAGAATAATGATAGTAAGGATGATCCAAAATCTTGGAAATAGAATAGACAAAATGCAAGAAACATTTAACAAGGATGTAGAAGAAATAAAGAGGAACCAAGCAACGATGAAAAACACAATAAATGAAATTAAAAATACTCTACATGGGATCAATAGCAGAATAACTGAGGCAGAAGAACGGATAAGTGACCTGGAAGATAAAATGGTGGAAATAACTACTGCAGAGCAGGATAAAGAAAAAAGAATGAAAAGAATAGAGGACAGTCTCAGAGACCTCTGGTACAACATTAAATGCACCAACATTCGAATTATAAGGGTCCCAGAAGAAGAAGAGAAAAAGAAAGGGACTGAGAAAATATTGGAAGAGATTATAGTTGAAAACTTCCCTAATATGGGAAAGGAAATAGTTAATCAAGTCCAGGAAGCACAGAGAGTCCCATACAGGATAAATCCAAGGAGAAACAGGCCAAGACACATATTAATCAAACTGTCAAAAATTAAATATAAAGAAAACATATTAAAAGCAGCAAGGGAAAAACAACAAATAACACACAAGGGAATCCCCATAAGGTTAACAGCTGATCTTTCAGCAGAAACTCTGCAAGCCAGAAGGGAGTGGCAGGATATACTTAAAGTGATGAAGGAGAAAAACCTACAACCAAGATTACTCTACCCAGCAAGGATCTCATTCAGATTTGATGGAGAAATTAAAACCTTTACAGACAAGCAAAAGCTGAGAGAGTTCAGCACCACCAAACCAGCTTTAAAACAAATGCTAAAGGAACTTCTCTAGGCAAGAAACACAAGAGAAGGAAAACACCTACAATAACAAACCCAAAACATTTAAGAAAATGGGAATAGGAACATACATATCGATAATTACCTTGAATGTAAATGGATTAAATGCTCCCACCAAAAGACACCAACTGGCTGAATGGATACAAAAACAAGACCCATATATATGCTGTCTACAAGAGACCCACTTCAGACCTACAGACACATACAGACTGAAAGTGAGGGGATGGAAAAAGATATTCCATGCAAATGGAAATCAAAAGAAAGCTGGAGTAGCAATTCTCATATCAGACAAAATAGACTTTAAAATAAAGACTATTACAAGAGACAAAGAAGGACACTATATAATGATCAAGGGATCGATCCAAGAGGAAGGTATAACAATTGTACATATTTATGCACCCAACATAGGAGCAACTCAATACATAAGGCAAATACTAACAGCCATAAAAGGGGAAATCGACAGTAACACAATCATAGTAGGGGACTTTAATAACACCCCACTTTCACCAATGGACAGATCATCCAAAATGAAAATAAATAAGGAAACACAAGCTTTAAATGATACATTAAACAAGATGGACTTAATTCATATTTATAGGACATTCCACCCAAAAACAACAGAATACACATTTTTCTCAAGTGCTCATGGAACATTCTCCAGGATAGATCATATCTTGGGTCACAAATCAAGCCTTGGTAAATTTAAAAAAATTGAAATCGTATCAAGTATCTTTTCCGACCACAATGCTACGAGACTAGATATCAATTACAGGAAAAGATCTGTACAAAATACAAACACATGGAGGCTACACAATACACTACTTAATAACGAAGTGATCACTGAAGAAATCAAAGGGGACATCAAAAAATACCTAGAAACAAATGACAATGGAGACACGACGACCCAAAACCTATGGGATGCAGCAAAAGCAGTTCTAAGAGGGAAGTTTATAGCAATACAAGCCTACATCAAGAAACAGGAAACATCTCAAATAAACAACCTAAACTTTCACCTAAAGCAATTAGAGAAAGAAGAACAAAAAAACCACAAAGTTAGCAGAAGGAAAGAAATCATAAAGATCAGATCAGAAATAAATGAAAAAGAAATGAAGGAAACGATAGCAAAAATCAATGAAACTAAAAGCTGGTTCTTTGAGAAGATAAACAAAATTGATAAACCATTAGCCAGACTCATCAAGAGAAAAAGGGAGAAGACTCAAATCAATAGAATTAGAAATGAAAAAGGAGAAGTAACCACTGACACTGCAGAAATACAAATGATCATGAGAGATTACTACAAGCAACTCTATGCCAATAAAATGGACAACCTGGAAGAAATGGACAGATTCTTAGAAATGCACAACCTGCCAAGACTGAACCAGGAAGAAATAGAAAATATGAACAGACCAATCACAAGTACTGAAATTGAAACTGTGATTAAAAACCTTCCAACAAACAAAAGCCCAGGACAGATGGCTTCACAGGCCAATTCTATCAAACATTTAGAGAAGAGCTAACACCTATCCTTCTCAAACTCTTCCAAAATATTGCAGAGGGAGGAACACTCCCAAACTTATTCTACGAGGCCACCATCACCCTGATACCAAAACCAGACAAAGATGTCACAAAGAAAGAAAACTACAGGCCAATATCACTGATGAACATAGATGCAAAAATCCTCAACAAAATACTAGCAAACAGAATCCAACAGCACATTAAAAGGATCATACACCATGGTCAAGTGGGGTTTATCCCAGGAATGCAAGGATTCTTCAATATATGCAAATCAATGAACGTGATACACCATATTAACAAACTGAAGGAGAAAAACCATATGATCATCTCAATAGATGCAGAGAAAGCTTTTGACAAAATTCAACACCCATTTATGATAAAAGCCCTGCAGAAAGCAGGCATAGAGGGAACTTTCCTCAACATAATAAAGGTCATATATGACAAACCCACAGCCAGCATTGTCCTCAAAGGTGAAAAACTGAAACCATTTCCACTAAGATCAGGAACAAGAGAAGGTTGCCCACTCTCACCACTATTATTCAACATAGTTTTGGAAGTGTTAGCCACAGCAATCAGAGAAGAAAAAGAAATAAAAGGAATCCAAATCAGAAAAGAAGAAGTAAAACTTGTCACTGTTTGCAGATGACATGATACTATACATAGAGAATCCTAAAGATGCTACCAGAAAACTCCTAGAACTAATCAATGAATTTGGTAAAGTAGCAGGATACAAAATTAATGCACAGAAATCTCTTGCATTTCTATACATTAATGACGAAAAATCTGAAAGTGAAATTAAGAAAACACTCCCGTTTACCATTGCAACAAAAAGAATAAAATATCTAGGAATAAACCTACCTAAGGAGACAAAAGACCTGTATGCAGAAAATTATAAGACACTGATGAAAGAAATTAAAGATGATACAAATAGGTGGAGAGATATACCATGTTCTTGGATTGGAAGAATCAACACTGTGAAAATGACTCTACTACCCAAAGCAATCTACAGATTCAATGCAATCCCTATCAAACTACCACTGGCATTTTTTACAGAACTAGAACAAAAAATTTCACAATTTGTATGGAAACACAAAAGACCCTGAATAGCCAAAGCAATCTTGAGAAAGAAAAATGGAGCTGGGGGAATCAGGCTCCCTGACTTCAGACTATATTACAAAGCTACAGTAATCAAGACAGTTTGGTACTGGCACAAAAACAGAAATATAGATCAATGGAACAGGATAGAAAGCCCAGAGATAAAGCCACGCACATATGGTCACCTTATCTTTGATAAAGGAGGCAAGCATATACAGTGGAGAAAAGACAGTCTCTTCAATAAGTGGTGGTGGGAAAATTGGACAGATACATGTAAAAGTATGAAATTAGAACACTCCCTGACACCATGCACAAAAATAAAGTCAAAATGGATTAAAGACCTAAGTGTAAGGCCAGACACTATCAAACTCTTAGAGGAAAACATAGGCAGAACACTCTATGACATACATCACAGCAAGATTCTTTTTGACCCAGCTCCTAGAGAAACGGAAATAAGAACACAAATAAACAAATGGGACCTAATGAAACTTAAAAGCTTTTGCACAGCAAAGGAAACCATAAACAAGACCAAAAGACAACCCTCAGAATGGAAGAAAATATTGGCAAATGAAGCAACTGACAAAGGATTAATCTCCAAGATGTACAAGCAGCTCATGCAGCTCAATAACAAAAAAACGAACAACCCAATCCAAAAATGGGCAGAAGACCTAAATAGACATTTCTCCAAAGAAGATACACAGATGGCCTACAGACACATGAAAGAATGCTCAACATCATTAATCATTAGAGAAATGCAAATCAAAACTACAATGAGATATCATCTCACACCAGTCAGAATGGCCATCATCAAAAAATCTAGAAACAATAAATGCTGGAGAGGGTGTGGAGGAAAGGGAACCCTCTTGCACTGTTGGTGGGAATGTAAATTGATACAGCCACTATGGAGAACAGTATGGAGGTTCCTTAAAAAACTACAAATAGAACTACCATACGATCCAGCAATCCCACTACTGGGCATATACCCTGAGAAAACCATAGTTCAAAAAGAGTCATGTACCAAAATGTTCATTGCAGCTCTATTTACAATAGCCAGGACATCGAAGCAACCTAACTGTCCATCATCGGATGAATGGATAAAGAAGATGTGGCACATATATACAATGGAATATTACAAAGCCATAAAAAGAAGTGAAATGGAGGTATTTGTAATGAGGTGGATGGAGTTAGAGTCTGTTATACAGAGTGAAGTATGTCAGAAAGAGAAAAACAAATACAGTATGCTAACACATATATATGGAATCTAAGAAAAAAAAAAAAGGCCATGAAGAACCTAGTGGCAAGATGGGAATAAAGACACAGACCTAATAGAGAATGGACTTGAGGATATAGGGAGGGGGAGGGGTGAGATGTGACAGGGTGAGAGAGTGTCATGGACATATATACACTACCAAATGTAAAATAGATAGCTAGTCGGAAGCAGCTGCATAGCACAGGGAGATCAGCTCGGTGCTTTGTGACCACCTAGAGGGGTGGGATGGGGAGGGTGGGAGGGAGGGAGATGCAAGAGGGAAGAGATATGGGAACATATGTATATGTATAACTGATTCACTTTGTTATAAAGCAGAAACTAACACACCATTGTAAAGCAATTATACTTCAATAAAGTTGTTTAAAAAAAAAAAAGAAGAAGACATGTGAGACTCCCTTTTGCAGATTTAGTAGATTCTTAAGCAGATTTAGATCCAAATATTATTAAAATATGGATATATATTGAATGCATAAACATCATGGAATTTCCTTAATAAAAGTTTTTCTTAATATTAAAAAAAAAATAACTAGACTGGAAAGGATACTTACCATATGCTAATCAGGCAAGTAGTTAACTTTTCAAGTACCTATCTGTACCTCAATTTTTTTGATTTTAAGGTGGATAACAACAGCTGATTCAGTTATCTTTCAAAAGTTTTGTAAAGCACAAGTAAAAGAATGTATATACAAATTTATTTTAAATAATCAAGAGCTATACAAATGTAAGGCTGTATTATTAATATAACTACATCCTCATCCCACCCCACCTCCAAAAGTTATATACCTTCCTGGGATGCTGTGATGGTTAATTTTATGTGTTGATTTCACTGGGCTAAGGGATGCCCAGATAGTTGGTAAAACATTATTTCTGAATGTGTCTGTAAGGTTGCTTGCAGAAGAGATTAGCATTTGAACAGATAGACTGAGTACAGAAGACGGCCTTCACCAATGTGGGTGGGCAGCATCCAACCTTTCGAGGGTCTAAATACAATTAAAAAGGCAGAGATAGGGTGAATTTGCTCTCCGGCTTGAGCTGTGACATCCATCCTCTCCTACCCTTGGACTAGAACTCCTGCTTCTCAGGCCTTTGGCCACATATTGGGACTTATACCATAAGCTCCACTGGCTCTCAGGCCTTAAAGTTGGGACTGGGTCTACACCACTAGCTTCCCTAGCCTCTAACTTGCAGACAGCAGATTGTGGAACTTCTCAGCCGGAATAATTGTGTGAGACAATTCCTCATAATAAATCTTTCAATTTATCGACTGATTGATCCATAAATTGGTAGATCAATATATCCTATTGGTTCTGTTTCCCTGGAGAACCCTGATTAACACAGAGGTAGAGACCACTTCTCATGGTTTTGCCTACAAAACAGAATTAAGTGCCTTGAAAATAATAGATGATTAATAAATACATGATTTGTTGCTTTCACTACAAAAAAATAACTATTATTGCACTCTATATCTTTAAAAAGGGATCACACTGCTTAGCTGCTTTCTATCTTATGATTGTACTTTCTTGCACTAAAAACAAAACCACTGCATCAATTATTACATGCTAGGGGAAGAGCAATGAATGACTAGTGGTTAGTGTTCCCTTAGATGTAGCATATAGGTAAGACAGCAGTGAAAACATATCATATTTCATCCTTGGGAAGAATACACCTGAAAACGAATGTACTGTCTGTGATTTCTGAAAAGCAAAGGTGTGCAGTGAAAAGAGCCCTCAGCTGGGACTCAGAAAAGCACCCTTACTATGCCAAATCTGTCACCCGCCAGCTGTGTGACCTTGGTCAGCCCACTCCCCACTCTGAGCTTGACTTCCTTGTATCTAAGATTAGATTTGATGATTCAGTTCAAAAGTTCTTTTACTGACTCAATTGTAACTATATTGAAATGAACAAAGCTGAACAGAAAGAAAGAAGCATAGATTTTTTTAAAAAAAGAAAGAAAAAGAAAAGGCAAAAAGAACTTTCATTGTGTTCCCTAATTAATAAGGTCTGAGTCATGTGTACAAGTAAATAAAATTGAAGCAAATAATCTCTCTGTTCATATTTGTAGATTTGAAGATAGCCTAGAAGCTCCAAAACATAGGTACATGAGAAAAATAGTTTTTTATCTAAATATTTTTACAATGGGAAACAACACTGTATTCCTCAAAGGAAATGGATATCAAAAATTATATTGACCTTTCAAAACTATATGCCAAGGTTAAAGCTGCAAAGGGGAAAAAAGTGAGTAACACAGGAGAACGGTAACAGAAACTGACAAGATTTAGTGGGGAGTCAGTCATCTTTACATAACTTGATAGCCCTTGATTCCTCAGGTGCCTCATCTAACCATGGAGCCCAAGTATTAAAAGGTAAGACTTTAAATATTTACCAAGTTCCATAATCCTACCATTACTATCAATTGTATCTGCATGCAAAGACATTCTATTTATGTGTTAACCCTTTACATCATCGTATTTCCTTAACCAAAAAAATAAAGCTGTGTTTTAAATTCTTAGACTCAATCTTGATTTCCAGAAGCAAGGTGGAAAGTATTGCATTTAAAGTGGGATTTCCAGTAAGAGAGTGTTCAGAATACAACTCCATCATTGTGCCTCTCAAGATTACATTTGGAGTTGGGACAAAGTGACTTTTTTCCTTCGAGAATAGAGTTGAATCGCATGAAGCAGCCCATATCTGAGGATAATGTATGGCTCAAAATCTCTCATCCCTTCCAAGGAAGAATTAAAGGAAATAAACTGTTGTAATAAGGAGTGATGTGAGATTATAAACTCTGTAGAAACAGGGAGGACAAGGAGTGAAGGAAAGGATAAGGAAGAGATGGAGTAGATTTCAAGGGCTGCTCTATAGCACCATCTTTAAGAAAGAACTAAAATGCTCAAATCACCTTTCCTTACTTTGTCGGAAATTCACTCACCCTTCAGTCTACACTGGAATTGATCACTTGCTCAGCAATATATGGAGAGAGGCTATCTTGGTCTTGAATAGTCAGCCCTAAATGCCTATAAGAGGAAAAAAATATTAGCTATCACTTTCTTGTTAAGCTGCCAAGTGCACACCAGGGCTTTAAAAAATGTCATTGCCCGGCTTTCTACCTATCCCCCGACACTCTTCAGTGCAGTGAGGAAGGAATACGTTGCATCACATTCATCATACCTGACTCTATTCAACCACAGTGAAGTCGAAAACACCTGAAAAGAAATGGCGGGTCCCAGCTGAGCATCAGAGCAACGTAAGTGTCATGGAGAAGGCAAGGAAACACACAGAAAGATGAAAGGCGAACATTCATTTTGTGCTTCCAGTGAACCTAATGAACTTCAATAGTTTTGATAAATAGTATTTTTAAAATTTTAATCAGGATAGCATTTGCATATGGACTTGCATCAAATAAAATAAAATTTAATTAAAACATCTTTATTAGGCACGATTCTATATGTTTTAATGAAACAAAATATAAATCATTACTGCTACATGCCTGCATACCTCCGGGTACACGTCATAGCATGAGTTGGGATAACAGGTAATAGTTACAGGAACACTGAAAAAATTAATTTATTAACAAAAAGAAAAGTGATATATGAATGTGTCATACTACAAATAAGAGAATAAATAAATATTTTACTACACACTGAGCACATCAGACCTATTATTAAGGTGTATTTAACCACATCCTCTTATGTTGTTATTTTTCAAGCACAGCAATTCTTTGGAATCCTATTTGATGTGCTGGCCTATAACATTTGACCACACTTACAGCACAAGTGTAAAATCAATTTTCTGTTCTCCCATTTATCTGTGTACTGATGTTAGTTGGCTCTCTAATGGAATGACTCTTCTGGAGAAGTAGTTATTTTACCTTCAGAGTGGCATTTCAGAAGCCTTAAATGGGCTGAAGAGATGGCATGTGACCTTTAGGAATATCTTAGTTCTACATTTCTTTGAAAAAGAACTGTGTAACCCTGTGTACGTCATTACATCGCTGATGCCTCTTTTGTTCCTCTTTTTATTTACTATCTCATAAGAAAGTTTGGTGTATACGTCAGAATAATGCTGGGAATTTCAGTACCTGCAAAATTTGATACTTGTGTTTTTGCTGAAAGTGATAATCGCACAAGAAAACAATGTGTATTGTGATCCAATTTCCTGATTATAGTTTCTTTAAGCATAATACCATGCTCTTAACCTTGCTTTTGATAAATTGATACATAGAAATTTTATATTTTTTATTCTTTTCTTATATATTTCAGAGCCACTGTGTTATAATCACTTACTACATTTTAATACTTCAAACAATCTCCACAAATACATACTTCACTTTGTCAACTGGAAATAACAGAACTTTTAAAAAACTTTTCGTATGTGAAATATAGCATACATACAGAAAAATGCATGAAACATAAATAAACAGCTTAACATTATTTTAATGTAAACAACTGGCTAACCACCATCCAGTAAACTGTTGGAAATATGGATTTGGAATATGTGTGCACATGTGTGTGTACATGCATGTGTGCACATGTATGATCCTGTGTTTCTGTGTGTATGTGTCATAATTTCTTTTTTTTTTTAACATCTTTATTGGAGTATAATTGCTTTACAATGGTGTGTTAGTTTCTGCTTTATAACAACGTGTATCAGTTATACATATACATATATCCCCATATCACTTCCCTCTTGCGTCTCCCTCCCTCCCACCCTCCCTATCCCACCCCTCTAGGAGGTCACAAAGCACGGAGCTGATCTCCCTGTGCTATGCGGCTGCTTCCGACTAGCTATTTTACATTTGGTAGTGTATATATGTCCATGCCACTCTCTCACTTTGTCCCAGCTTACCCTTCCCCCTCCCCATGTCCTCAAGTCCGTTCTCTAGTAGGTCTCTGCCTTTATTCCCTTCTTGCCCCTAGGTTCTTCATGACCATTGTTTTTTCTTTGTTTCTTTTTTTAGATTCCATATATATGTGTTAGCATAGGGTATTTGTTTTTCTCTTTCGGACTTCCTTCACTCTGTATGACAGACTCTAGGTCCATCACCTCACTACAAATAACTCAATTTCATTGCTTTTTATGGCTGAATAATATTCCATTGTATATATGTGCCACATCTTCTTTATCCATTCATCTGTTGATGGACACTTAGGTTGCTTCCATGTCCTGGCTATTGTAAGTAGGGCTGCAATGAACATTGTGGTACATGACTCTTTTTGAATTATGGTTTTCTCAGGCTATATGCCCAGTAGTGGGATTGCTGGGTCACATGGTAATTCTATTTTTAGTTTTTTAAGGAACCTCCATCCTGTTCTCCACAGTGGCTGTATCAATTTACGTTCCCACCAACAGTGCAAGAGGGTTCCCTTTTCTCCACACCCTCTCCAGCATTTATTGTTTGTAGATTTTTTGATGATGGCCATTCTGACCGGTGTGAGATGATATCTCATTGTAGTTTTGATTTGCATTTCTCTAATGATTAATGATGTGCAGCATTCTTTCATGTGTTTGTTGGCTATCTGTATATCTTCTTTGGAAAAATATCTATTTAGGTCTTCTGCCCATTTTTGGATTGGGTTATTTGTTTTTTTGTTATTGAGCTGCATGAGCTGCTTGAAAATTTTGGAGATTAATCCTTTGCCAGTTGCTTCATTTGCAAAAATTTTCTCCCATTCTGAGAGTTGCCTTTTCATCTTGTTTATGGTTTCCTACGCTGTGCAAAAGCTTTTAAGTTTCATTAGGTCCCATTTGTTTATTTTTGTTTTTATTCCCATTTCTCTAGGAGGTGGGTCAAAAAGGATCTTGCTGTGATTTATGTCATAGAGTGTTCTGCCTATGTTTTCCTCTAAGAGTTTGATAGTGTCTGGCCTTACATTTAGGTCTTTAATCCATTTTGAGTTTATTTTTGTGTATGGTGTTAGGGAGTGTTCTAATTTCATTCTTTTACATGTAGCTGTCCAGGTTTCCCAGTACCACTTATTGAACAGGCTGTCTTTTCTCCACTGTATATTCTTGCCTCCTTTACCACAGATAAGGTGACCATATGTGCGTGGGTTTATCTCTGGGCTTTCTATCCTGTTCCACTGATCTATATTTCTGTTTTGGTGCCAGTACCACACTGTCTTCATTAGTGTAGCTTTGTAGTATAGTCTGAAGTCAGGGAGCCTGATTCCTCCAGCTCCGTTTTTCTTTCTCAAGATTGCTTTGGCTATTAGGGTCTTTTGTGTTTCCATACAAATTCTGAAATTTTTTGTTCTAGTTCTGTGAAAAATGCCATTGGTAGTTTGATAGGGATTGCACTGAATCTGCAGATTGCTTTGGGTAGTATAGTCATTTTCACAAGGTTGATTCTTCCAATCCAAGAACATGATATATCTCTCCATCTATTTGTATCCTTTAATTTCTCTCAACAGTGTCATAATTTTCTGCACACAGATCTTTTGTCTCCTTAGGTAGGTTTATTCCTAGGTATTTTATTCTTTTTGTTGCAATGGTAAATGGGAGTGTTTTCTTAATTTCACTTTCAGATTTTTCATCATTAGTGACTAGGAATGCCAGAGACTTCTGTGCATTAATTTTGTATCCTGCTACTTTACCAAATTCATTGATTAGCTCTAGTAGTTTTCCGGTAGCATCTTTAGGATTCTCTATGTAGAGTATCATGTCATCTGCAAACAGTGACGGCTTTACTTCTTCTTTTCCGATTTGGATTCCTTTTATTTCTTTTTATTCTCTGATTGCTGTGGCTAAAACTTCCAAAACTATGTTGAATAATAGTGGTGAGAGTGGGCAACCTTGTCTTGTTCCTGATCTTAGTGGAAATGGTTTCAGTTTTTCACCATGGAGGACAATATTGGCTGTGGGTTAGTCATATATGGCCTTTATTATGTTGAGGTAAGTTCCCTCTATGCCTACTTTCTGCAGGGTTTTTATCATAAATCGGTGTTGAATTTTGTCGAAAGCTTTCTCTGCATCGATTGAGAAGATCCTATGGTTTTTCTCCTTCAGTTTGTTAATATGGTTGATCACATTGATTGATGTGCGTATATTGAAGAATCCTTGCATTCCTGGGAGAAACCCTACTTGATCATGGTGTATGATCCTTTTAACGTGCTGTTGGATTCTGTTTGCTAGTATTTTGTTGAGGAATTTTGCATCTATGTTCATCAGTGATATTGGCCTGTAGTTTTCTTTCTTTGTGACATCTTTGTCTGGTTTTGGTATCAGGGTGATGGTGGTCTCCTAGAATGAGTTTGGGAGTGTTCCTCCCTCTGCTATATTTTGGAAGCGTTTGAGAAGGATAGGTGTTAGCTCTTCTCTAAATGTTTGAGAGAATTCGCCTGTGAAGCCACCTGGTCCTGGGCTTTTGTTTGTTGGAAGATTTTTAATCACAGTTTCAATTTCAGTGCTTGTGATTGGTCTGTTCATATTTTCTATTTCTTCCTGGTTCAATCTCAGAAGGTTGTGCATTTCAAAGAATTTGTCCATTTCTTCCAGGTTGTCCATTTTATTGGGATATCCTTGCTTGTAGTAATCTCTCATGATCATTTGTATTTCTGCAGTGTCAGTTGTTACTTCTTTTTCATTTCTAATTCTATTGATTGAAGTCTTCTCCCTTTTTTTCTTGATGAGTCTGGCTAATGGTTTATCAATTTTGTTTGTCTTCTCTAAGAACCAGCTTTTAGTTTTATTGACCTTTGCTATCGTTTCCTTCATTTCTTTTTCATTTATTTCTGTTCTGATCTTTATGATTTCTTTCCTTCTGCTAACTTTGGGGTTTTTTTGTTTTTCTTTCTGTAATTGCTTTAGGTGTAAGGTTAGGTTGTTTATTTGAGATGTTTCTTGTTTCTTAAGGTAGGGTTGTATTGCTATAAACTTCCCTCTCAGAACTGCTTTTGCTGCATCCCATAGGTTTTGGGTCATTGTGTTTTCATTGTCATTTGTTTCTAGGTTTTTTTCATTTCCTCTTTGATTTCTTCAGTGATCTCTTGGTTATTAAGTAGTGTATTGTTTAGCCTTCATGTGTTCGTATTTCTTACAGATTTTTTCCTGTAATTGATATCTAGTCTCATAGTGTTGTGGTCAGAAAAGATACTTGATACGATTTCAATTTTCTTAAATTTACCAAGGCTTGATTTGTGAGCCAAGATATGATCTATCCTGGAGAATGTTCCATGAGCACTTGAGACGAAAGTGTATTCTGTTGTTTTTGGATGGAATGTCCTATAAGTATCAATTAAGTCCATCTTGTTTAATGTATCATTTAAAGCTTGTGTTTCCTTATTTATTTTCATTTTGGATGATCTGTCCATTGGTGAAAGTGGGGTGTTAAAGTCCCGTACTATGATCGTGTTACTGTTGATTTACCCTTTTATGGCTGTTAGTATTTGCCTTATGTATTGAGGTGCTCCTACGTTGGGTGCATAAATATTTACAATTGTTATATCTTCTTCTTGGATCGATCCCTTGGTCATTAACTAATGTCCTTCTTTGTCTCTTGTAATAGTCTTTATTTTAAAGTCTATTTTGTCTGATATAAGAATTCCTACTCCAGTTTTCTTTTGATATCCATTTGCATGGAATATCTTTTTCCATCCCCTCACTTTCAGTCTGTGTGTGTCTCTAGGTCTAAAGTGGGTGTCTTGTAGACAGCATATATACAGGTCTTGTTTTTGTATCCATTCAGCTGGTCTATGTCTTTTGGTTGGAGCATTTAATCCATTTCCATTTAAGGTAATTATCGATATGTATGTTCCTATTACCATTTTCTTAATTGTTTTGGGTTTGTTATTGTAGGTCTTTTCCTTCTCTTGTGTCTCCTGCCTAGAGAAGTTCCTTTAGCATTTGTTGTAAAGCTGGTTTGGTGGTACTGAATTCTCTTAGCTTTTGCTTGTCTGTAAAGGTTTTAATTTCTCCGTTGAATCTGAATGAGATCCTTGCTGGGTAGAGTGATGTTGGTTGTAGGTTTTTCTCCTTCATCATTTTAAATATGTCCTGCCACTCCCTTCTGGCTTGCAGAATTTCTGCTGAAAGATCAGCTGTTAACCTTATGGGCATTCCCTTGTATGTTATTTGTTGCTTTTCCCTTGCTGCTTTTAATATTTTTTCTTTGTATTTAATTTTTGATAATTTGATTAATATGTGCCTTGGCATGTTTCTCCTTGGCTTTATCCTGTATGGGACTCTCTGTGCTTCCTGGACTTGATTAACTATTTCCTTTCCCATATTAGGGAAGTTTTCAACTATAATCTCTTCAAATATTTTCTCAGTCCCTTTCTTTTTCTCTTCTTCTTCTGGGACCCCTATAATTCGAATGTTGGTGTGTTTAATGTTGTCCCATATGTCTCTGAGACTGTCTTCAATTCTTTTCATTCTTTTTTCTTTATTCTGCTTTGCAGTAGTTATTTCCACCATTGTATCTTCCAGGTCACTTATCCGTTCTTCTGCCTCAGTTATTCTGCTATTGATCCGTTCTAGAGAAGTTTTAATTTCATTTATTCTGCTGTTCATCATTGTTTGTTTGCTCTTTAGTTCTTCTAGGTCCTTGTTAAACGTTTCTTGTATTTTCTCCATTCTATTTCCAAGATTTTGGATCATCTTTACTGTCATTATTCTGCATTCTTTTTCCGGTAGACTGCCTATTTCCTCTTCATTTGTTAGGTCTGGTGGGTTTTTACCTTGCTCCTTCATCTGCTGTGTGTTTCTCTGTCTTTTCATTTTGCTTAACTTACTGTGTTTGGGGTCTCCTTTTCACATGCTGCAGGTTCATAGTTCCCATTGTTTTTCGTGTCTGCCCCCAGTGGCTAAGTTTGGTTCAGTGGGTTGTCTAGGCTTCCTGGTGGAGGGGACTAGTGCCTGTGTTCTGGTGGATGAGGCTGGATCTTGTCTTTCTGGTGGGCGGGTCCACATCTGGTGGTGTGTTTTGGGGTGTCTGTGGCCTTATTATGATTTTAGACAGCCTTTGTGCTAATGGATGGGGTTTTCTTCCTGTCTTGCTAGTTGTTTGGCATAGGGTGTCCAACACTGGAGCTTGCTGGTCATTGAGTGGAGCTAGTTCTTGGCGTTGAGATGGAGATCTCTGGGAGATTTTCGCCCTTTGATACTACGTGGAGCTGGGAGGTCTCTGGTGGACCAATGTCCTGAACTTGGCTCTCCCACCTCAGAGGCAGAGCCCTGATGCCTGGCTGGAGCATCAAAAGCCTGTCATCCACACGGCTCAGAATAAAAGGTAGAAAAAAAGAAAGAAAGAAAGAAAGAGGATAAAATAAAATAAAGTTTTTAAAATAAAAATAAAAATTAATTATTAAAAAAATTAAAAAGTAATAAAAAAAGAAAGAGTAACCAAACCATAAATCAAATCCACCAATGATAACAATAGCTAAAATGTATACTAAAAAAAAAGAAAAAAAAAAAAAAAGGATAGACAGAACCCTAGGACAAATGGTAAAAGCAAAGCTATACAGACAAAATCACACACAGAAGCATAAATATACACACTCACAAAAAGAGAAAAAGGGAAAAAAATTATATATCATTGCTCCCAAAGTCCACCTCCTCAATTTGGGATGATTCGTTGTCTATTCAGGTATTCCACAGATGCAGGGTACATCAAGTTGATTGTGAAGATTTAACCCGCTGCTCCTGAGGCTGCTGGGAGAGATTTCCCTTTCTCTTCTGTGTTCTCACAGCTCCTGAGGTTCAGCTTTGGATTTGGCCCCGCCTCTGCAAGTAGGTCACCTGAGGGCGTCTGTTCTTTGGTCAGACAGGACGGGGTTAAAGGAGCAGCTGCTTCGGGGGCTCTGGGTCACTCAGGTCGGGGCGGCGAGGGAGGGGTACTGATGCGGGGCGAGTCTACGTCGGCAGAGGCCAGCATGACGTTGCACCAGCCTGAGGTGCGCCTTGCGTTCTCCCAAGGAAGTAGTCCCTGGATCAGGGGCCCTGGCAGTGGCAGGCCGCACAGGATCCCAGGAGGAGAGGTGTGGATAGTGACCTGTGCTTGCACACAGGCTTCTTAGTGGCTGCAGCAGCAGCCTTAACGTCTCATGCCCATCTCTGGGGTCCACGGTGATATCCACGGCTCATGCCCATATCTGGAGCTCCTTTAAGCGGTGCTCTTAATCCCGTCTCCTCGAGCACCAGGAAACAAAGAGGCAAGAAAAAGTCTCTTGTCTTTTCGGCAGCTCCAGACTTTTTCCCGGACTCCCTCCCGGCTAGCTGTGGCGCACTAGCCCCTTCAGGCTGTGTTCACGCCGCCAACACCAGTCCTCTCCCTGGGATCCTACTGAAGCCCAAGCCTCAGCTCCCAGGCCCCACCCGCCCCGGCAGGTGAGCAGACAAGCCTCTCGGGCTGGTGAGTGCTGGTCGGCACCAATCCTCTGTGTGGGAATCTCTCTACTTTTCCCTTTGCACCCGTGTTGCTGTGCTCTCCTCCGTGGCTCCAAAGCTTCCCCCCTCCACCACCCACCGTCTCCGCCTGCGAAGGGGTTTCGTAGTGTGTGGAAACCTTTCCTCCTTCACAGCTCCCTCCCACTGGTGCAGGTCCCGTCCCTATTCTTTTGTCTCTGTTGTTTCTTTTTTCTTTTGCCCTACCCAGGTACATGGGGAGTTTCTTGTCTTTTGGGAGGTCTGAGGTCTTCTGCCAGCGTTCAGTAGGTGTTCTGTAGGAGTTGTTCCACACATAGATGTATTTCTGATGTGTTTGTGGGGAGGAAGGTGATCTCCACGTCTTACTCTTCTGCCATCTTGAAGCTCCCCCCATATAAATTTTAAATTGATATGCACAAATACCAAATAATCTACATGAAAAGAAAATAATTTTTAAATGTCATTGCATCTAATCTACTTCTTTTGAGGACATGCTAATTAATCATGTTACTTTAAAAAACAGGATTTTTAATTTTCGCTAGATTTTTTCATGTATTTTCATCTCTTACATCATTTATATTTTCTCTCTTAAGTAAACAGCTATGTAATTTTATTTCCAATTGCATATTATTTACAAAACCTGAAGTACAGTATCTTGCTATAATTTACTTATCTAATTTTAGAAATCTTGAGGTATTAAATATGAATTTTAGCAGTTTTTTCAGTTGGTTTTCTCTCATAATTATACTTTATCTCTTTTGAAAAAAATTACTGTATAAATAAAACAAAATCTTTTCTAGCAGATGTAATCTCTGGAAATTTTTCTTCAGTATAGGTAACTGCACCTCCTAAATCCTAGTGCATCACCCCAAGAGGTGACTTGGAAACAAACAAGCCCCTTCCTATGGGGGGAGAGGATCTTGGTATTAAATTTTAGAATTTAAACAGCATATATTTTAGTGTGTTCATTATAAATCATAACTATTTACTTTCTAAATGTAAATAATTCATAGTGACAAAGGGCATGAGAAAGATTTTATTGACAAGAAGAAAATAAATGTATTTGTTAAATCTTCCTTTTGTGCTCTTCTAGGAAGATTTTATATATACTTCTGTTATAAGGTCACATAAAATGGCCACAATGGTATCTACCAACCATACCTAGTACATTGAATACCCTTTTGTATATTCTATAAATGTCTTTTGACCACAGGTCTACTTTCCTAATCAAAAAGAAGAGGTAAATCCTGTCTGTAAAGTTGACCCTTGAACAACATAGGTTTGAAGTGCTTGGGTCAACTTATAGGTGGATTTTCTTCACTAAATACGTACTACAGTACCCCATGATCTGTGGTTCGTTGAATCTGCAGGTGTGGAACCTCAAATACGGAGGAACTGTGAAGTTATACACCGATTTTCCACTATGCAAAAGGTCAGTGGCCCTAACCCCTGTGTTGTTCAAGGTTCAACTGTAGATCAAGATTTGGACCCCCTGCCCTTACCACCAACTCATCTCCCAGTTGTGACTTTCATATAGGTAAAAGTTTACCCAAAGCCTCAAGAGGAAAAGAAATGACTCAAGCAGGGGAACCTACTCTAGATGATGAGATGGAGGGAGATTGTTCACATGGCAACAGGCAGGTGACTTGCAGTCCTGTGTCCTGAACTTCTCCTTTCCCCTTGCCTACTTGTGACAAGACCAAACCCTCTCTCTTAAAACTTAGAAAATGTTTCTTTTCTTTTAATAAGGAAGGCAGCCAAGTCCTTACAAGTGATGACCAGGATCAATCCACTAGGCCTAGCCATTAGTGGGAGGTCATCCCAATGGTGGCAGTCATATTCAACAGTAGATCCTCAAGGGTGGTAAACCTAGGAAATCAGATTTGGGACCTTAGGTTTAATCTTAACAAATGCAATGATATATTTTACTGCAGCAACATTGAACATTAAGTGTATATGTAAGAAAAAAGAAGAGACAAGCTTTACTGAGATAACCTGTTAATGGTTTGTTCTCCCATTTTGTGTTGTTTTTTTTCATGCATTGTGAGATTTAGTTTAGTTTTTCCAACAGATGGCAGTTATACTTTGCTTCTTTCCCCACCTTGGCACTGGTTGCTCAAGCAAAGCAGGCTTCATAATTTCCATCTTCCAAATGGGTGACCTAGAATGACCTTTCATACTGCGTTTAAGCAAGAGATTACTATCCACACCACAGCTTTTAGATATACTAAGAAAGTGGGTTTGAAAAGAACTCTATTGATACCTTGAATTCTCTCCCGTCCTCCAATCCAGATCATGCTCAACTTATTTGAGTTTATACTAAATTCTGAAATGGATAGTTGCTTAATGCTCTGAATGGTAAAACATGGAACTCACTTCAAGTACCTAAGCTTTCATTTGTCTAAGATTATTTGCAAATCAATGTTACACAAAATGAATTGGAAAGCACTTGAGAAATCTCATTTATGAAATAGTACTTTGAGTTACCCAGGATTTTCTCTGTTCCTGGGAATTCTGGGTGTCAGAGTTTTACAGTGTTTCTAAATTTTTATGTCCAATAACCAAGTATAACAGTTCTCATTAGTGTATGCACGTGTGTGTGTGTGTGTGTGTATATATATATATATATACATACATACATACATATGAAAAGAGAGAGGGTGGGCAGGAGAGAGAGAGTGAGAAGATGTATACTTTGAGAACCATAATAATAATTAAGGTGACTTTCTGAAAGCCATCAACATATTCAATCATGAGGAGGATATAGTAATGTTTAAACAGGCACATTAATATACTGTTACTGCTGTTGTTAGAATATTATTAGGATTTAAAATAGATTCTTAAAGTATCATATTTTACTTTAATATTTCTAATTAGCACAAGTGTTTATTCAAGTTTTCTATATATAGGGTCCATATAACTGAAAAGAGTAGAGCACAGGATGGATTCCATTATTCTGATGATTTCATTAGAAATGAGGGCAGGGACAATGACCATCGCATTCAATCCTTCACTCCCAGCTCCCAGAAGAGTACCTCAGGTAAAGCAAATGCTCAATAAACAGTCATTAAATAAATGAACAAGCAATCTGACATGACCAACATAAGTTATACCACCTTATTAGTAATAATGGCAAAATTATTAGACAAATTAGGTTTGATTCAACCTGAGAGGATAATCATGACCTCCTGTAAATATCCTATATATTTTCTTTATGCAAGCTTCATTATAACGACTTGAAACAGAATAAAGAACTGTTTTTAATTGTAGAAATCTCATGTGGAGAAAAAATAAACCCTGTGAGGACAAATACCTTCTTCTTAGAATCATTTTATATATTATTCTACCCAAAGCACTCCTCAAAAACATGCAAATAGTTGCTGTTAACAACTTATGTCACACTCTTCTTGGTGCAATGCATTTAAATATAAAAGCATCATAGATATTGTCTGATTTTTCTTTCATTTTTACATTATCCTAAAATACGTGAAAATGTCTTTTGGCCAAAGTTGTATTTCCAATCTTATTTTTGTTCTTTATATAACATAGCCTTCATGAAGCAAATAAGCCCTGTACAGAAAATTGAAAAATGCTTATCAGTTTAACCAAAGCACAAACCTTGATCTACAAAGTCAGAGCCACATTTCTTTTCATTATAAAACAGAGGAAGTCAAGCCTTTACATCACAGAGAAGTTGAGTCTCTGCCTATGTAGTTGCTAGACATCTAAGGAGCCCGATTACAGAGCAATTCTCCCAGATATACTGAGCTTTGGATCATTACACTACACTTGTTTATTGTATCAGCATAATCACCCCACTTCCTGTTTTCTGGGTTTTTTTTTCTTTTCCTTTTACAAAGAGCAAATGAATCAGAAATGTATTTACTGGATGTCACATTTGACCTTCTTAGGAATCAAAGCAATGGTTCAAAATTCGAATATATACATTTTGATGCAATAATATAAAATTTTATGAGAAGTTAGATTTTTAAGGCCCTGGTATAGTACATATTTATGAGAAGAACACTATCCTAGGTGCCTAACAGTTAAAATGTGCTGTGATATTTTGTATTTATTGGACCTAAAGAATTTTTTTGTACTAGACATAGATAATATTCTAAATATTCTCTTCTAAGTGTCTATGTAGTCATAAACCTGACAAAATACTTTTTACTAGAGTTTTCTAGAACATGGAAAGAGTCCAGTATTTGGAATGTCTCCATATGGAACATGTAGGCACACACGCACTCATGCACACATTGTTATGGGCAAATCAGACCGAAAGAGCAAAAGCAACCTCATGAAATTTTCCTATATTCCCTCAATTCCCAATGTGGAGAAGCAGTGTTTGCAAGTTTAGGGGGCAAGGTGGATAGGGAAAGAGTGGTCGCTCTTCATCTATTCTTTGGAGTACAAATTTAAGAATTCGAAAGCAACTAGATACATGACAACATTTCAATAGTATATTCAGCACTCAATTTGTTTAGCAAATAAAAGTTTGATGTACTGAGTCTTTCAGTTTTGCTGGGTAGCTAATGAGGCTCTTTGAAGAATTTCTTGTGCAAGTTTGAAAACATAAACTTGTCCCTTGGGGTTCCTTCAGTAGAACAACTCACATTTATAATTCTCAGGAAAGAGCTTTTAACACTATGAGCTTTTGATTCAACAGATGGATAGATTATTTTTCTTAGAAAACCTGCTATCATCACCTCAAAGTTTTTACCTTTTAGCTTATGCACCTGGATTCTAATTTTGTTGGCCTTTCTGTGTATGTATTCCTAAGATGTAGATACAGTTGTTTTTCTAGCTGACTATCTAGTAAAGAACAGAGTTTTTCAACTTTGGCACTCTTGACATTATTTTTGTGGAGGACTGTCCTTTGAGTGTACACTGTTAATCAGCATACCTGTCCTCTACCCATTAGATGCCAGTAGCAGCACTCCCGCCAATTATGACAACCAAAAATGTCTCCAGATATTACCAGAAATGTCTACTGAATCATGAATTGAAGCATGAATTGGAAGACTGTTCTTAACACTGATTAACTGTGTAACATTGGATGGAGTCAGAGGTGTGACACTGTTAGAAGACTAAGTAGTTCCAATACATCTGCAAATAACCCTGATTTGGTTTATAACTTCTGTCATATATATAATGATTTGTTTTAATTGTGCCAATGTGCCCTTGTGATGAAAGATACATTCCAACCAAGGCAACTCATCACTTAATATATGGTCATACTCCAGTTATAAGATAAATAAGTAGTAGGGATGTAATTTACAACACAATAAATACAATTAAAAGTGCTGTATGTTATATATGAAAGTTGTTAGAGTAAATTCCAAGTTCTCATCATGAGGAAAAAATATTTTTTCCTTTCCTTTAATGTTGTATCTATAGGAGATGATAGATGTTCACTAAACTTATTGTGGTCATCATTTCATGATGTATGTAAGTCAAATCAATATGCTGTACACCTTAAACTTATACAGTGCTGTATGTCAACTATATCTCAATAAAACTGGAGGAGAGAAAAAAGAGTCCATGTTTAACATAAATGTGGTCATACTTTTTCAAGGACACAACAAGACACTCTCTTTAATAAAGGAGAGTATACTGCAGAACTATCCAACATGGTATTGTCAGTATATCTTATTCTAAATTTTACAGACTCCTGTAGTTGTGATGTGCCTTATTTCCAAATAACAAAATCTAGTCCTGTGCTACAGCCAAATGAAAATCTGTAAGAAATCAGTAGAGTCATTTCTTTAAAACATCCCCAGGGATGAAGAGTTAGAAAAGTTAATGTACTCAATGCATCCCTACTTCCCAACCTCCTTCAACAAAAAGGAAAGCAGTTATTGGTGTACTGTACACATTTCAACACAGTATAATAAATATACATTATACATGTAATTCTAAATTTAATTGAATAATTTTGCTTCTAAAGCAGCAAACAGAGGCCTCTATCATTCAGTTTAAATACACTGTATTTTACACAACCCTAGTGAAGAATAAAGCATAAGAGTTGTAACTGTTGTATGATTTTACGTGCTCTCCAGTGAGAACCTTCTGGGAACTGCTGCCACCTGTTGGTCATAGGTTACAATACATAAGATCAAGGCTCCAGCTGCTAGAGATTCTGTACATACGTTAGGAATTTTACTATGGCCATTAGCATTTATCAGTATTTATGAATATAATTTTTATCACTTGCAGTCTAATCACACTTTATTAACTTATGGTGTGTATTATTGCACAGTTGTCATGTGATTTAACATCTAAGAAGTTGCTCTAAAATTGATTAGGACTTTGAAACAGAGTCAAACCTTGCTTGAGATTAGCTAGTTTCAAAAAGAGTAGTATAGTGCGTCACAGAGTATCTCTATAACAGGCTTTGGATATTCAATAGTGGTTTCTACAAAGCTGATCTCGCTAACCCGCACAAGATAATACTACTGTTTCAATGTAGGAAATTGCTGTTACACTAACAACATAGCTGTGGAAAGAGACATAAGGGTACAAACAAATTAAAAAGACAACTTTATCACTAAACAGTGGTGTAGACCTACGTTATTACAGAAGAAGACCCTTTATATGCAAATAATAGAATAAACATTTTAGTGGGTTACTTCAAAACTGACAAGATGCCAGAATAGGACCCCTTATAAGAAGAACATAAAGATACTAAAGGTCAAACATCTCTTTGGATATGTTTCTACCTCTGAACTAAAACAGGAGAAATTTGCTGAAGTTTAGGGAAGCTCAACTGTGAGATATCAACCATTATCACAATGCCACATTTAAGCTTATACAATTATTTATCCAATAACTATCTTTTAAGCAAATACTGTATGTGCTAGGTAGGTGCTCTGTTAGGTACCAGATTCTTTCTTAAGGCATAAAATATGAAAAGCTCACCACTTATCTATATGCCACTCCATTTTAATTACTGGTGGTTTTGATAAAACCACTTTGGCTTTTTCGATAAAATAAGTAGCAACTGGAAGAATTGTGAAAACACTGGAGTTGCCTCACTATAGTTGAAGGCTACAGAAAGGAATGGAATTGTCCAGAGAGGCAGAGTAGTGAATGGTGTGAAATAATCATGATAGACCTGGCTCTTAAAAATGACTTAACCACTTATAAGCTGAGTAATCTTTTCAAGTCTCTTAGCTTTTGAGGACTGTTTTCCCTTCATTCAACATCAAGAGCATTACAGGAAGAAAGATTAGACTCAATGATATTTAAGTTCTTTTTCAACTGTAATATTCCACTATTCAGAACAAGTCTCAGTAATACCTTCATATTTAAAAAGTACAATGATTATTAACCTTGTCACACTCTCAATAAATCTAACAACTCCCTTAAATTTAGCCATTGTCAGGAGGTAGTCTATGTAGGGCTACTGATTCATTAGATTTGCTGTGGCTCTGTCATTTTGGAAAGCATAGCTCCAGTCATTTATTCTGATGTACTTTTTTCCTTCCAACTAGTATTCTCTAATACTTAGAATCACATAGTGTGGAAATAAAGATGCATAAGAGATGGTTCTTGCCTTCAAGTAGCACCTAGTGCAGAAGTCAAACAGCAACAAATAATAATACTGGGCAATGATAGGAGAATTCATCAGAAATAAACATAAGAACCACCTAACCCAGTCTTATGGTGAGCGAGGAAGGGGTCGGAGAAGGCTTGCTAAAGGAAGGAAACACCCAACATGAGTTTCGAATGTCTTAAAAGATGACTAAGAGTGTGCACAGAAATAAATGATGTAGAAAAATCTATCATATTATTAGAAGCAATGAAAAATATAAACAGAAATGAAAACAGTTAAGGACAGAAAAGAGAAGTTTTTAAAAATATCACACAAAACAAAATATATGGTAATAAATGTACTGTGGAATGAAATAAACATGATTGGGAAGAAGATGATAGATATTAAAGATTTCAACTTTATCATTAGCATTCTATTAATAAGAAACCAGAATAAAAGAGAAACAAATAAATACTCAAGTGTATAATAGAAGTATATGTTCCTGGAAAAAGTTTTAAATCTTCATATTAAAACCACCCAGGAAAAAGTTGATACACAATGATTAACATCAAGATATACAGTGTTAAAATTAGTGGCCTTCAAGAATATTCATTGTAAAAGGAGTGACTACAAGATGCTAAATCTTGCATCCCCTTTTTTTTAACAAGCAAGCATTATGTTTGATGCATACACTACATTTGGGCCTCTTGTTCCGACCCAAAAGTCTTAACTGGATATCAAAGAAAGAAAAGCCTTTCCAATTGATCCAAGAATAGGACATGTAACCCTCACAACTCAGCAGATCCAGTGGGCCTCTGAGGGTCAGTGGCAGATCAGAGTGCTTTATGTTGCCCCTGGAAAGTCCTAACATGGGAATCAAAATGGAGTTCCTGGGTTCCTTGAGTACACTCAGGGTCCCTGTCCCAGCCACTCTACTGCTGCTCCTTCAGCAAGCCCCTGTGGACTCAGAGTTTACAATCAGGAGCTGAGTGAACGTAAAACAATTTAAAGTCAGTTAGCAAATGATTCCGCATGATAGTCTGGCAGTAACTTAAAGCTGAATTATGGGGGCCAACACAGACTCTCTCAGATGTGGCACTAAGTGAACAAGACAATCTTCCTAGAGGGCAGACTATCAAGCAGTATCTTACTGTGCTTATAAGAAGATACAGCCATAAGTAAGGATTTGCATCGCTATCAGGGGCTAATTGTCCAACCAGCTAGTCAAGGACATTAAAGGAACAATACTGGAGCACTGCTGATGACGATTTTCAGAAAAGGAAATATGGACAGTGTCTTAGTTCAGTCTGCTATAACAAAATGTGGCTTAAACAACAGTTATTTCTCACAGTTCTGGACACTGAACTTCCAAGATAAAGGTACCAACAGATTTGGTTCTTGGTGATGGCCTACTTCCTTGCTTGCAGACAACCACCATCTCACTGTGTGGTTACACAACTTCTTTGTGTGCATATGGAAAGAGAGACATCTCCCTGTCTTCTTCCTCATATAAGGGCACGAATCCCATCGTGAGGGTCCTACCCTCCTGTCTTAATCTAAACCTAACACCTCCCAAAGGTTCCATCTCCAAATACCATCACACTGGGAGTGAGCAACATATGAATTTGGGGCTGGACACAAACATTCAGCTTATAACAGATAAACCTCTCATACTCACTACTACCTCTCACCAAGGAACTCACTTCAGTGCAAAGGAAGTAAGGCAATAGACTGAAGCCTAGTTTACTGGTCTTACCATGTAGTCCATCACCCAGAAGTGACAGCTTTATAAATGGTGAAATAGTCTATGGAGGAGCTGGCTATCATATGAGCTGAAAGATAACATCTTTTAAGTATAGAGTTCTATCCTACAGAATGGAATATATGTACAAGCAACCAGGATATGGTCATATTTCCCATAAGTTGCCCTCATGGATCCAGAAGTAAACGGGGGAGGCAGACACAGTACATATATACTTCGTATACCTAATAGCCCTCTCTAAACATTGTTGCTATTTGTTTGCATAATTTTTTCAGGTGCAGGGATGAAGAATTCTCTCCCCCTCCTGGTTATTCTCAAACAACCTGCCTTTCATCCCATGCCTGCCCCCTCTTTCATAAGCCTGGGCACCACTGCTTATAGACATACACAGTCATTTCCCTCAGTAATGCCTGTGCCACCCGGGAAGTTGACCTAAAGGATTCCAGCACCAGGTAAACACTGTGTCCCAAACTGTCCATAACTGGAACCTTGGAAAAACACTGCTCTTCTCTTATCTACATGATCAGTTCTATTCCCCATAATGTACCATGCTGGAATCAGAGCTGCAACGTGCTCCAGGAGACTGTGGGACTTTACTTCTGCTACCAGTTACAGTGTAGAGACAGAGAGAGACTAATGGAACTCCTAGAATACAGCTTCCCCAGGTTTCTAAAACAGGCCTACTACCTTGACTTAAGACCTCAAACCAGTTACTTGACTCTTTGATCCTCAGTTTTGCCTCAGTTCCCTAGTTATTTCTCTGACGTGTGTGGTCATCTTACATGAAAAAGTGATGAACAAGTATGGATAGGAGCTCAGGTCTTTAAATAATCATGTCTTTTCCCATTGATGACTAAACAACAAGGTATGTGAGACTGACTTTAGGACATAAACTTCAAAAGGTCAATGTCTCAAATGTAGATTTTCTTCACAGAGGAGATTCTCTAGGCACAGTTTTAAGCCCTGGAACTACAGCAGAAAAAAGAAAAAAAAAAAAAATCAAGGATGTCCAGGTCACTAATAAGCTTACATTCTAACCAACAGTAGCCAAATAAGAAAACACAGCAAATCCGTCACTTAACTCCAGATAGTAGGAAATGCCATGAAGAAAACAAAATAGGGAAATGTGATTGGAGGGGCATGGATGCAAGACGAACTTAGCTAGGGTAATTAGAAATGGAAGCGCTGAGATAACGACAGTTAGGCAAAGACATACTTTGAGGAGGTGGCTTTGGAAAATGTCAGGAAGGAGCCTCTGCAACAGGGAAAACAGCAGATGCAAAGACTCTCCAATGGGAGAGGCTCAGAATACAGTCACTGTGGCTGTGGCATAGTGGAAAGGGTAGCGCACAGGAGATGAGATCGCAGGAGGAGGAAGGCCACATGCTGCAGAGGCACGGACAAAGGGTGGAGAGGGGTGAGACAGTGTGAACTGTATCCTAATCGCAACGAAGCCACCGGAGCATATGAACCAGGGAATCAGTATGATGTGATTTAAGCTTAAAAAGATCACTGTTGCTGCTAAGGGGAGAATAAGGGGAAAGAGGGTGATCAAGGAAACCAGTTAGACAACAGAACTGCTGGTGACTAAGAATAAAGGTGTTGAGATGGAGATGGTAAATAGTAATCAGATCCAAAATATTGGAGATAAAGCCAATAAGTGCATCCTGACAGAGTACATGGGGAATAATTTGAGGAATGAATGATACTTGCCTGGAGTACACACATGAAAAATAGTTCTGATACTTAACTTAGCATGACTGAGACTACGCCTATGTTAAACTAGTGTCATATATTTGGAGAAATATTTAACCACAATGATCTTTAAGATATAATTAACTTTAAGGCTTCAGAATGCTGTTCTAACCACTGAACACCACTGGCATGAGTTCCAGTGGAAGTCTTTCCCTTGCCTTTTGAAATGCTCAATACTTTAGTTTATAGGCTCTATAATGCAATCTATTACAATACAATGCTGATGCTAAAAATTATTTATTTCTACAGAGATGTTTAAAAAATTATACAGCAAAAGAAGCAATCACCCTTTCATGATAATATTTATAAATGTTTCTTCTCTCTTAGGGTTATATTTTTATTTTTGCTTTATTTATTTGTTTGTTTATTCATTCACTCGTTAAACAAATGTTTATTGAGCACCTTCAATGTGGCAGCGAAGGTACTAGTACCTAAGGATAAAAATGAAGTGGGCACACAGGGATAAAAGACATTGTCCCTACATCAAGAAGCTTATGATTTGGTGGAGGAAAGATACACATATACACACTCAGGCATGCAGACAAGCACGCGCTCACACACACACACAAATAATAATTATGAAGCCCTAATAGCTTTTAAATTTTCCAACAACTTTCAAAAGTTGCACGTCAAAAATCTTCTAGTACTAGTACGTTAAAATATGGAAAAATATAAACTTTTAGGCTTTTATATCATGTAACATTTAGAAATCCATATTAAATTGCTATTATTTACCACAGATAGGTCAGTTACAAATACATATGTATATCGTATTAGTGGTTTTAAAGCAAATTATTTAACTAAATCTTACTAGAAACACTTTTGGTGATTTCCTTGTAGGGTCAAAATCATTCCTTACATGCTAAGCCACCTAAGAGAGAGAAAGTCTTCGTAACTAAACAAATCTAAAATGCTTTGAGAAGAAAAATATATTCCTTGAGCATGTGAAAAATACAAATGTCAAAACTGATTAGATTTTTGCTGATTTTATGAACTATCAAAAATAAGCTCCTTTAATTCTAATGCAAAGAATTTGACAGAAAAACAAATGTAAATATTAAATGTTAAAAGCAAAAGACATCTTTCTCTTCAGTTGACTTTAATTTTTGCATACTGCCTGCTCTAGTGCACAGTTCCTTGAACACAAAAGCCCACCAGAGAAAAAGGAGGCATCAAAGTTCCTAACTTAAACATTTTTTTAAAAATTAGAGAAAAAAGAAATGGAAATTAAAGCTATTTCTTGCCCCCATGGTGAAAAAATTGAAGCAATAGGGGAGTTTTAAAGAAACAGCTTTACAAATGCATCCACTATTTAGCTGCCTTCCAGTATTTCAACATTTAAATTTTGAGTTTAAAGTGAACTAGGAGATCCAAAGTTTTTATAAGAGAAATGCTTCACCCATGAGGTAGTTTAGATAGAGTGCATGTTTGCACTTACAGTCCCAATCGCTCCAAAAAAACAGCATCATTTCCTAATACCATGGACACTAGTACACGTCAAAGTACATTTGGGAAGAAATTTCTCCCAGGACCTTATAGCACAAGTGTAGACAAAGTAAATAAATCTGTCAGTGTGAACAAATGGCCCACAAAACTTGTTCTCAGGGGCAGCCTTTGTACTCTCACTCAGGCCCTTTGATACTCAGGGATTTCTTCACCACTGACAGCGAGAAGATGCAGGGATTGGGACTTCCCTGGTGGCGCAGTGGTTGAGAATCTGCCTGCCAATGCAGGGGACACAGGTTCGAGCCCTGGTCTGGGAAGATCTCACAGGCTGTGAAGCAACTAAGCCCTTGCGCCACAACTACTGAGCCTGTGCTCTAGAGCCCATGCACCACAACTACTGAGCCCTTGTGCCACAACTACTGAAGGCTGTGCGCCTAGAGCCCGTGCTCCGCAACAAGAGAAGCCACCGCAATGAGAAGCCCGTGCACCTCAACGAAGAGTAGCCCCCGCTCACCGCAACTAGAGAAAGCCAGCGCGCAGCAATGAAAACCCAATGTGGCCAAAATAAATAAATAAAAATAAATAATTTTTTTTTAAAAAGATGCAGGGATTGGCAGAACAGCGCAGGTGCTGACTGAGTGCACATCCTCAGACAGGCATCTTCCCATGCACGTTTCACCTGGGTCTGCTGCCCAGGTCTCTTGTCCTCACTTTCCATGACAGTCTGCTTTTTAAATCTCCCCTAAGGGCACTATTTGTTGATAAAGTCCTGACAAATGCCTGTCTGAAACACCATAGAGCCGTTGAAGGCTCAACTAATTTCACTTCAAATAGAAACAATACCTGGATTTCACTCAAATACACTTGGATGTGTGTGTCAGCAATAGAAGCTATCAAAAAGCTTGTGGGACTCTTTCAGTAGCATTTCACTAGATCCTACTCACGTCAGATGCTCAACTTAAAAGTTGGCACTTGAATGTTGAAAAATGCACCCTTTTCTTAATTCATTCCTAAGCCTTGAGAACACTTATTTTTCCCTGATTTTCTCAATTTTTTATTTCTTAAAGACTCTGCAAATATCCTAATAATGTCAACATATATCATATAGCACAGTGCTTTGGAGTTTCCTTCTTTGCAGTACATATTAGTGGGATACAAGAGGACACACACAGAGAGATTTGTCATTTTGGTGGTAATGGATTCTCATAGTCTCCAATATTATGTCACTCTTTCAGTAAGTTTACTTTTCCTTTAGTTTAAAGATGGATTAAAGCAGTTATAACTCAAATGCTATCTATCTACTGGGTGAAGAGGTCTAGTATTTCTCAGAGAGAGTTTATGGAAGTGAAGAAGATAGTTTTTCACTTCCCTTTAACCTCTTTTGCCACGCTTTTATTCTTTCTAACCCTCCCTCTCTAACATCTGAAACATGATCTCTGAACCACAGGATATGAAGAGCATAGAACATTTTTGATGAGACCAGATTGTTTTGCTAGACACTACTGAGAAAAGAACAGAAAGAGCACAATTAATAAAACCACTTGTACATGAAAGAATTATGATACATCATGCAGGTCATTAAACAGGGAAAATTCCCTTTGCTACGTCTTCAGGTTGGTTTGGGCAAACTCCTACATCAACACAGAGGGATGTGCCACTGTGCCACAGGATCTCTATAAACTCTTCCCAGCTCCATGATTTTCTTGCTGAGAGAGATAAAAATGCAAACGCATAGAGATAGTAGTATGTATTTGGAGAGAATAAAATTGCCTAATTTCTAAAAAAGTGTCCAGTGCAGTATGTTTCTGAGTTAAAGTTACTGAATATGTTATACAGAGATAATTTTGCTCATTACATGTTGACTCCAAATTATATATGCCATTAAGACAAATCATGCTTAATGCATTCAAAACAGTAGAATGCTCATTTTAATCTCCAACACAATTTTGTGCGTCGAGTAATTCTATATATATTTTTTTACATACTAGGGAATAAAGAGCCAGGTTCTACCCAATTCCAAACTAAACTCCCTAGCTGTAAAGTGAAAACTCAAGTGGCCCATGAATCTTTCTGAACATCAGAATAACATTTCACAAAATTTAAAGTGAATTCAAATGAAGAGAATAAGATATATGGCTTATAAGGTCCTTGAGAATCTTTACCTTATTTTTATTAAAGAATCATTTATTTGGTGTGTACTCCATGAAAGACAATGTGCTAAGCAGTAATGATATAAAATAAAGAAACAGGTTACTAGAAAATGAATTTCGGAGAGTACTTAACATGTATAGAGCACTTTTGAGTGGCAGGCACTTTATACATATCATCTCATTTAGTAAACACAGCAATCCTATAAGCTGGTTTTATAGGACACAGAGGAAAGAACATGTATGAGAGATCTCTGACTCACATGAGTCTACATCTAGTAGGTGGTAAAGTTGAAATTTGATTCTGGGTCTATACGACCCAAAGCTATTGAAAACTCTATTATATAATTCAGCTAAATCGTTTGCAATGATGATGTAAATGGCTAGAAATTATCAGAATATTCATTGATTATTTGCTCCATTATCACATTTAGGTTCACCGGAATGAGTATAGTCAAGTATACTTAGAATCATGGAATTAGGAAGGAATTTCATATACTGAGGTAAGATTAAGTTCAGCTGAAATAGGAGAAAACCTCCTAGTAATAGTAGAAATTTATTTCTCTCAAGTAAAGAAAATCTGCAAAGAGTCTAGCATTAGTGTAGATGCTGCATGAAGTTCTCAGAGACATGGACTCCTTCCATACTACTAATTTGCCAAACTTAGACATAGCCTTCCTTGAGATTCAGAATTGCTGCCAGAGTTCTAGACATCCCCTATATTCCAGGAAGCAGTATGAAAGGAGAAAGGAATAAAGAAAAGTTCAGCCTCTCCCTTTGAAGACTTCCTTGAATTTACTCCTAAAACTACTGCTCACTGGCCAAAATCAAATCCTATGTCTACACTTTGCTGCAAATATTCAGGAAGAAGAAGAGAATGGATATGAGGAGGGAATAAAAAGTGCCAGGTTTAAGAAATAAAATAAGAAACAAGTCTTCTTTCTCCTCCTGGTACCCAAATTTGTATCAAAGCTAACCATCTCATCGCCTAAAGATATAGCTTTGTATGTTTTAAGTACTGATTTTCATCTGGGGAAGGGAAGCAGAAAAAATACAATGGTCTCTCACCTGCTCCCTCCCTGGTGTCCTCAGTCTGCCTTAGACAGGCTACCATGTTAGGATGTGTGGGAATGGGCTGACATTCAGTCCCTACACGGATTGCCAGGCCAGGGACCCCGCAAGGCTATGTCCACTTAGAAGGGTGCCTTTTTTCAAACTCTCACCAGGGCCCTGCATAAGCCTGCTGCAGCCTTGGCCTTAGAAGCTATTTGTCATCATCAAGGTGGCACTGGCCTTTCTGCTCCCGCGTCAGATCTGGCTTAACAGATTTAGAGGAGTCTCTGAATTATTTCTAAGCTGTACCCTTATCAGTAAAATCATAAATAAAAATTTGTCAGCACTGTAGACATATACAGTGGCTTTTTTTGTAAGTTATATTCATGTTCTAATGAACTAATCTATTATGTATAATGTAAAACACAAAGTATAATACCAAAATATCAATATGATAATAGTATAATGTGAAACACAAATTAAGAAACAAACAGTAGGTGGTAGTTCTAATCTCTTATTCCTGAATACCAGTGGAAACTCCTGTCCAATCCTTGGGAAAGGCACCCCATTTTCGAGACTACTGTTCTAGAATATAAATCTTGGTTCTAAAAATTTCTCCTTTACCATATACCCACCCTGCTCTGAACTTCTGTTCCCCTTATGATGGCACTCCTCCCAGCTGAATCATCTCCATTGAATGCACCCAGACAGCTGCAGCTCTCCACGGAAGCTTTCTAGCAGAATTTCAAAAGGAAGGGCTGTTTCTTAAAGCATTACAACGTATTTTAAACATACAAAAAGAGTTTTTAAATGCACGCTGATTTGCTCACACTGACCTAAATCCCTCCCAATGCAGTTTAAGGCTTCTGTATCCTGATCCGTCAGTAGTGGGAGTGGAAAACATCTGTTACCGTTCTGTGTGTGTAATTTCTTCAAATAACATGAATGTCACTATTATATGAAATGGCCACTTGTCTAATTTTAAGGCATTTATTAATTTGCTCTTGGTGTCCTAGTGCATTTTTCTTATCAAAGTGATAGAGTCATTAGGATGCAAATACTGAGGATATGTAACCATTTAAGGAAATGTATGTTCCTCAATTGTTTCAGCAACTCAAGATGAAGCCTGAGATTTTAGCCCAAGCACCCAGCAGATTTTGTAAAGCTGCCACTGAGGCAGGCACACTGGTTTACTCAACTCCACTCCAATCATAAAGACACAGGCATGCTAGAGATTCCAGGGAACTAGATAAGATTCAACAATGTGAGCTGTCGTTTGACTAGTCCAACATTATTTAGACCATCCTTGTAATTCTCAGGAGCCTGCATTCACCAGAAGAGTCTTTGGACAGTGGAAAGGACCCCTGCACGATTAGTGAGCTCAGTCCTCCTTCCCTTTGAGATGGATCCAAAGCAAGACTGCTGATTTTTCATACCTCAATCATGTTAGGGGTGCTCTCGATGGGACCAGAAAAGCTCTCTGTCACTAGGTTTGACATATTTAGTTGCACGTACAACGTTAAAATTGCTTAGACAAATCTGTATGGATGTAGGCAAAATTCAGAAAGATTAAACTTCTGAAAAGTATAATTCACCATACTTTTCTTTAAGGACTGGACCAGACGTCCTGCCAAATAAATTATGCATTGTTTTTTTCTCCATGTGGTTTAAAAACAAAAAAACAAAAATACATGAACTTGACTGATGTCAGCATCCCATAGCCTCAAAAATGAAAGTCCAATAACTGTTTTTAGAGATTTACTGAACTGCAGTGGAGGGGCTGGGGGGAACTATTAAGGGAGTAGGTTGAGGTAAAAGCAAAAGACCCAGAGAAAAGCATTATTCCCCAGGACCAAAGGGAAATATTTTGATGGGTCCTTCCAACGGTGAAAAGCACTACCTTGTTCCCTTGACATGCCCCTGGGAATTTATAGGATGTAAGGAAGAAAACCACGCACGTTAAACCTAGGAAGCCAGACACCAGGTCCTCAGCTCCCAGCCTGGGCCAAGCCCCTCACGCCCACACTTGATATGGAAGCAGTAAAGCCAGACCACTGGGCCTGGACAATGAGCACCTAGACGTAATTGATGTGGGAGGAAAGCAGGGGGCCCATCTCAAGCGCTCTGGAGTGACTCTTGAAAGAATCGATGTTAAAAAATAAGGCAGAAATTGAATTTCTTTCCAACCTGCTGAGTGGGTCTTCGGCAGACATCATTTGATTTTTTTAAAAATTCAAATATAGCAATTCATATACCCACAAGGTAGGGTAAAAATTATACTACACCAATAATATCTCATAACAGTTTGAATTTATTTATTTACAGTCTGCCTCATCTGAAGTTCAACAGAAAGAAAATGATTGCTACTTTAGTAAGGACTGTCTCTTTTTCCAACCCTCAAGTTATAATAGGAAGTATTTGTGAATTCAACAAAGGTAATTATTATGATTTTTGTTAACCGTAGCTAAGGCTGTCATCTCAGGTATAGCCTGTTGGTTTTCCATAAACTAAAATTATACATATATATGTATATATATACACACACATATATATATATGATAGAAAGTACTGACCACAAGAAAATAATTTAAATAATCAGGCATATTTTTGTTTTTTAATTATGGAATATTTTAGGCATATTAAAAAGCACGGCGAATAAGATGAGAAACATTCATACACTCATTGTAGAGTTGAAATTCTCTAATTCCCACACTCAGATGTCATCAAATTTTTGACTTTGGCATTTAGATTTCTATTGATATTTTTAATAGCTGTACCACACAATTATGCATCAAAAACAATAGAAAGAATTGTTTTACATGTTTTTAAAATTTATATAAATGCTCTTATAATACATACATATACCCTTTCTGAAACTTGTTTTTTTGCTTATATATTTTTGCAAATTAGACATGCTAATATAAATAACTCTAGTCCATTCACCTGCTATATGCTATTCCATCAATTAAATACACATTATTTATCCATTACCTGATTGATGGAAATATATGTTGATTCTAAATTTTCACTGGAGAGATTTTGAAAATAAAACAAAGACAGCAGTTCTCTTAAGACAGCAGTTCTCTTAAGCAATTCTTGTCTTTGTTTTTTTTTTTTTGTCCATATGTGTCATAACTTCTCTAAACTAGACCTAGAAATAACATAGCTGATCCTAAGAGTATAAATATATTAGACATTGTAAAATTGCTCCCCAAAGAAGATGTACTAATTTATCACCTATCACCAACATTGTATGACACTTCCCATTTTCCACATTCATAACACATGATATTGTCAGACTTTTAAATGTTTGCCATCTTGGTGGAATGTAATCCATTTCACCAGGGCTTGTATTCATTTTCTATTACTGCTGTAACACATTATCATAAATGTAGTGGCTTAATAACAACACAAGTTTATTATCTTCCAGTTCTGGAGGTCAGACGTCCAAAATGGGTCTCAAATCAAGGGGTAAGCAGGGCTGCGTTCCTTCAAGGGGTTCTGCAGGAAAATCTGTTTCTTTGCTTTTTCTAGCTTCTACGAGCTGCCTCATTCCTTGGCTTGTGGTCACTTCCTCCATCTTCAAAGCCAGAAATGTGACATGTTCAGATTTCTGACTCTGACTCTTCTGCCATCCTCTTCCACTTATAAGGATCCTTGTGATTACCTAGGGCCCATCCCAGTAAACCAGGATAATCTCCCCATCTCAAGGTCAGTTGATTAGCAAACTTAATTGCATCTTCAACCTTAATTCCTCTTTGTGTTGTAAACTAATACATTCACAGTTTCTGGGGACATCTTTGGGGGCCTTTATTTTGCTTAACACAGGGTTTAATTTTGTATTACCTTGACTACCATTGACATCGACTATTTTTACATGTTTATTGACTACTTGGGTTTCATCTCTGTGAATTTCCAATTTTTTCCATTGAGTGCTTTCTTTTTCATAAGATTTGCCAAACCTCTTTGTGTTTTCAGGTTTCTAATAATTTGTAAATGACATGTATTTCAAATAACATCTCTAAGCCTCTGACTTCTCATTTTCCTTTCCTTTGGTGTCTGTAATTCAGAAGTGCTGTTCTCAATGTTGTTGTTGCTTTAATATAGCCAAATTTATCACCTTCTGGTTTATAGTTTTGGTGACTCACGAAATTTTTCCCTACCTTGAAGTTATCTTTTCTGTATATTATTTCCCAATTGTTATACAGGATGCAAATACTTTTGTGTAGTAAGTTGATTTACAGGAATTTGTTGCTCTCCCTTATTAGTTCTAATAGTTTTTTTAATGTACATTCTTTTGAATTTTCATGGTAGATGGTTTTATTATCTTCAAATAAAGAGAGCTTTTGTTTCTTCCTTTCCAATTCTTATACATTTTATTTCTTTTATTTTTCTTACTGTGCTGGCTGGAACTTCAAATACAATATTGAACAAAAATAATAATAGCAGGCACTTAAAATTGCTTCTTTACTTTGAAGAAATTATTTCTAAAATTGTATTATTAAGTATAACTCCTGTGAGTTTTTGTTAGACATCTTTTACAAAGTAGATTTCTTCAATTCTACTTTAATAAGAGTTTTATCATAAATAGTTGTTGAATTTTGTTAAATAATTTTTCTATCCATTGATTGACTAGTTTCTAATGTAAAGCAATTTTAAAGGTAAATGCAGATTATTTTTTCAATGTATCAGCATAATTATATTTTAGCTTACATTGATTATACTTTTAAGCACCAAACAGTAAAAATGCATATACAAATATAGTTACTGAATAAAATCTTTCTAAAACATATTCGATATTTCTGTCTTCTAAAATAATATATGCTAAAAGTTATGACAATGTCTCTTAATCATTCGGGATAATCAAATAATACTTAATAAGCTATGCTAGACAGTGCCAATATTTTAAAATCGTCTTTCTTCCCCTGTCCCCAGGTCTGAATCTCATGTCTTCAGTCTGCAGCACTCAGTAACTGCCTCCGGAATTCATCTACCAACCCCCCATGTCAGTCCATCTCATTCCTTGAAGTTTTAGTTCCTGTCTTACTGTCAACTCTCTTCAATATAACTGCTGTCATAATTCTTGGAGATATCAGTAATCACATATGCGATGCTTTTCACACCCAGCACTCTTAGTTCCTTGAGCTCCTTCTTTATACATAAGAAAAACCTCTTCACTGTTTCTCAGCAGAGCCCTTGATCGTGTCATTACCGAAAGCTAGAGCCTTATTCTACTCTCATTTTAGGCACACCAATAACAATAACCTCCTATAATTCCAACTCTCTCCTTCTTGGTGTATGTATAACTCCTACAATTTTTTGACCACAGACTAATATACAATTGATCCCATACGTTTTTGTTACTCTTCTGACCTTCATGTCTTCCTTGCACACGTTGAATCCTGTCACGTATTAGCATTAGCTTGTACACACCTTCAACTCCCTTGTTCCTTTTATTTTCTTTCTTGTCCTTGCTCTAACCATGGTGAAATTCAGCTCTTTACCCATTTCATACTTGTCCTGGCAGCTGAAAATTTCAGGAAACACACACATACACACACACACCCACTCACTCCCCAAGGTTGGACTTACGTTAAATTCAAAATCACTAACCCTAAGCAAGCTGTGAATACTATTCAGCCCAACAACCCTACTAAATCTCCCCTGTTCATTCATTCCCCCATTTTAATAAATAACTATTTCATTTCATCTCGTCTTTTCTAAAACTTCCAGTATCTTCTTTTCATTCTCCCTCTTCAGCTGATGACTTTGCTTTGTAACTATACTTCCACGGGGGAAAAAAAGCTTTCAAAAGTTCCTGCCATCACACTAGCCCAACCAATTGCATCTGACTCATTCCTATGCTTTCCTTCCAGCTCCCATTGATGAGACATCGATGCTCCTCTTAAGGACAAAGCCTGCACTTACCCGTTAGATCCCATCACCTTTTAAAATTAAAAAAAAACCATTCAAGCAATTCTCCACTCTCTCTGCCTAATCATTAAATGTTCTCTTTTCCCTGGATGTTCCCATTAGCATAAAATGTAATAACATTTCTTCCATTAATAAAGTAAGTGACCCTACTTCCCCCTCTAGCTCCTGCCCCATATTGTCCATCCCCCTATACCAAACTCTTTGAAGAGTTCTCCATAAATACTGTTTATAATTCCCATTTTCTCTTAAATGCACTATACTCAGACTTTTGCTCCTTTGAACTGCACTCATATCAAAGTTATCAGTAAACTTCATGTTGCTAAATCCAGTAGGTTTCACCTCACTTAATCTACTACAGAAGTTGACACTGTAAGCCATTACTTCCTACTTGAGACATAAGCATTATGATGGCAAGGATTTGTGTGTTTTGTTCACAGCTGTATCCCTAGTACCAAGAACAATTTCTAGTGCAGAGTACTCAGCAAATATTTGTTGAATGAATAATTTTCTTTCCAGTGAGTATTTAACTCATTTGTTTCCACTTTCTGAGTGGCTACTACCAATGTTTTGAGTCTATTCCTTTCCAATATGTTACTTCTAATACACTATGAAACAGATAAATGGATAATAGTGTTAAAATCTTGAGAAAAAAGACATATGTAGTCACTAAGTTAATGGCTGGGGGACTCTACAGTAATTAAAACATAAGAGCCTGAATGAATTCATGTTTATCTTTAACTAGAAACTTTTTTTCCCTTTGATTTTGGTTTCTTGATTTTTTACAACGTGGTTAATTTTACTAGATAAGAGCACTTGGGATAAATGAAATATAACAATAATTAGTGTTAATAATTTTTCAAGAATAATATATAAGGCCCTTGAGTGTTTTTTTTTTCCAATGGGATGTTGACATGATTGACAGAAGGATGCCAAGAGGTACAATGTTTTGATGTACAGTTTCATTAACCTTAAGGAACAAAGGAGTTTTACTGAGAAGTTAATGAAGCTTAATCTTCAGGACCCCATACTTGCACAGGCCCCTTCTAAGGCCCTGGGAGGTGCAAGCACTGCATTCACATGGTCATGTTTTTGTATAAAATGCAAAAACAAGCTATTTTAACCACAAGTTGTAGAGATCACTGTTACTTTCCTCTCCAACAAGACTAAGCCCTAAAATGTGTGCAGCCTGGGCAAGAATACAAATGGAGGTCCCATCCTGCAGCCAAACCCCAGTTCTACTCCAGACTCTATCTAATAGGTCAAGGGTCCTCAGCCTGCACGTCACCCCAACCCACACATTTGAGCTCCATCTACACTCTCCCTACCTCCAATCCTGAAAACATCACCTCCCCCACCAAGGCCTTGGGACTCATATAACTGGAGCGCTGAAAACGAAGATGCCCCTGGGGGAAATTCATGCCTTGGAAGCAGGCTTGAGGCTCTGTGGAGCAGGGAGTTCCAGGGTTCCAGGTATCTGGATCATGGTTATAAGGGATAAAGGGGATAAGAGCGGGGCTCAGCACAGGCTTGGGGAGGACACACATTTTCATGGTCCATCAGACTCCTTGCCCCAGATCTAAGAGCAACTCTGAGGTCACTAACTCTGACCTCCTCCCTATCACAATTCCCCTCAAATAAGAGGACACTGGAATGGCTACAGGAATCTAATAGATGGTTGATGTGGGGATAAAATTTCTTTTTTATTTAGTGGAGTATGTATCTATATGGCTTGCAGTCACTTCCAGGTATAGTTTAATTGGTACTGACAATTCTGGTATAGAAATTGTGTTTAGGAACCCTCCCTCTGCTCCCTATACTGACTCACGCATTGAGGTGACACAAAGGGCAGGGCCGGGGGTCACATCACAAAGTGATGCGCTCGTACCTGGAGCTGGAATATGGGAGAAGCAGGCGAGAAACAAGGTTTGAGGAATACACAGACAGAAGCTAGTGGAGAAGAAACAAAGTTTGAAATGACATAGCCAGAACAGTATATTTGCAGGAAGGTCTTCTCAATCTTAGGCTGTATATGTGAAAGAACTTGATAGAGGTTTTCCCAAATTTGAAAAAAAAAAAATCCTTAAAAATGGTACATGGCTTCATCAATAACAAGTCATAAAGCCAAAATAAACTTTTTTTAAATTATCAATAATAAAGTCAATCAACCATGTTACAGGAAAAATTAACTTTCTATTCTCTCTACAGAAACGACTTTAAAATCATTGCCACACAAAGAGGTAATCAGAGAGCATATAGCCAAAGACATAGGGGGAAAAGGTGGTAAAGGTGCTATTTCTCTGAGATTTGTGATGTTTGTAGTATTTATCAGCTTTTAAAATATATTTACCATAATTTATCTAATTAGATATTTTTGTATCCATAATTTTACATTATTTTTCTTAAAAAAGGGGTCCCAATATTATATAAACTTCGGGCCCCATAAAACTTGGATCCACACTGGCCAAGAATAAGGAATTATATCAGTTTGAAGGTGAATATTCAAAGTAGAAGACAGTACAATGTACTCTCAGACTAGTAAGGCCCTTCCCAAGACTCCAAAGGTCCTCTGGAAGAAGCACAGCTGTTCTAGATGCCACCTGCACAGAAAGAGGATCCCACCAGCCATGAGAAGCTCATCTTGACCATTTTCATGGGAGAAGGCTACACGTCCTGTTCCTCCCACACTCTTCACCAACTCTTTTGGAAACTATGGCTACAGGCCTGTCTGCTCACCAGATCCTAATGACAGGTGCAAATCGACACTCACACAGCCCGCACCCAAACATACTTTGCTGTATTTTTATTGCAAAACTTGATGAATAGAGCTCAGTTTTCAGAAGTAACTCTCAGCATGTCCAGACTTTAGGTCAGTCTGAGGACCACACTTGTGTTCTCCCTCCAAAGAATTCCATTTAAATGATGAAAAGGATGCTGTTTCCAGAGCAAGACTTTTTAAAATATTAAATATTTTAAGGCACTTTCTAAATACTATTTTTGACCCCACTTTCAACACGGAAATATAATGAACAAGAATGAGATTTGGCCTGGGTCTAGATATTAGATTAAAACAGAGAGCAGATACTTTCAAAGTCAATTGCTGCCTGCAAACCATCCAGTAGATTACAGCACTGTGGCAATCCTCATCTATATCGCATGTTAATGTGACTAGATTCTAGAATCAGCATGTAATAAATGCTGGTGCACCTCGCCTGTATATTTCATAGGTAAATGGGTAAGTCCCCGTGTCACACATGTGAACCACCAGAAGAGGTAAGTCGAGAGAGCTAAGGAGAGTAGAAACTTTTTTTTTTCTTTACAAACTTACAGCACATTAAAGGGTAAACGAAACAGTTCTGAAATCGTTGCCGCCCTCTCAAGCTTTTTGTCACACCAAATCAAACAAGACTTGTAGCCATTATTAAATGTGTGTGGAGCTGCTAGTTAGAAGCCAGAGAGGAGGTATTCTGCCCTACTTTTCTCAGTGTCTGATATTGAAGCTATCACTGTAACTGACAAGAGCCCTGTACTCTCTTGCCAGGAGGCAAAACCAGTCTGGGGAGCGGCGCTCAGTGATTGCATATTCTTTCCTTGGAGCTATGACAAGAGCTGATCTGTGCTGCCAAGTCCAGTTACACAGACCAGCACTGCCCCCTTGTTTCTCATAGAATGCTAGAAGCCCTGACGTCTTATGAGAGTGCCAAAATAAATCTGCGGTGTTAAATAAGGATGAGCACAGGTTTATACATTTTATTCTAACAGCCTAGTCGAGTCATATCTTAGAGTGTGTCTAGTAAATAATTATTTATGGAGTGAATAAACTCTTCCCCTGGAAAAAATACATGCCAATGCTGCCAAGCTAATCATCTTAGAACAGTTACAAAAATTAAATAACTTTGACTGTTCTTTTAGTCTAGCCTTTCAAGACAGACTATAATTTTACTTCCTTTTCTCCCTTTTTAGCAAGCCTATACCCTTGAAGCTAAATTAACGTATTTTCTTCGCTGATTCAACTAAGACTATCAAAAGATCCAAGTGAGGATAACTGGCCGTGCATTTGAGGGTTACTTTACCTTTAACATTAAAATGTCACCTGCTAATAACGACAGAGACAAAAGGTGCAATAAGGCATTCATTATTTTATGAGTTTCTTACCTAACAAGATAGAAGTACTATATAAACTTTGTTGCTTAGAAGCTATTTTAATGCATTCCCAATATAAATCAATAAACCAGAAATTCAATGAAAATTACCACAGATCTCTTTTATGTTATAGATTTTTTTGATTCTTTATGCATAACATTACATTGAAAATATCATTATTCTTTGATATCAAGGTAAAAACCACTTCAACCAATATCTTGTTTCACACAAAGTCTCACTTTCCAGTTATTAAGATTCCCTTGCATATATGCAAAGACATCTAGTATTCTAATTTGATATGTTTGGCCCATTGTAACAAGGTATAGGATATAGTAGAATGAATGTGTATAATTTTGAAGTTTAATGTATCCTTAGGGGCACTCCCTTTTTTCAGATAAGGAGACTAGAGCTGAAAGAAGTTCCATGACTTACCCAAGCTCAGAGAGTTCTGTAACCACAGGTCAGAACTAGAATGAAGTTTCTCCAACTCTTGGTCCCCGTGTTCTTCCTCCGTTACAACTCAACACGCACAGCAAAATCCGATCAGCGACCTTAAGAAAGAAAGATTGATTTCAAAATATAAAAAAGTCTAGATTTGAAAAATTATTAAAGGCGTGCTGTTTACCTATTTAGCATTAGATTAAAATGTGAGCAAAGTAATCAAACAAAATTGTATTAGTAATTACTTTTACTTTTTAGGGAATGGGGTTTAAGTTTGGAAAGACTTAAGAGAGACACGTGTCAGTGCCAGAAATTAAAGCTATAGTAAAAGAACTACTGTTAAATTGTTGTTTTAAAAATGTAGAGAAAAAAAAAACTATTACAAGTGATTTCATTAAAAAACAAAACAAATATATCATGTTTAACTCATCGCCAGTTAAAATGATTAGTATCTCAAAATTACTGATATCTTACTATTGATTTTTTTCTCCATATTGGAACTATGTGTGATAAATATGGTGTGGTAAATAGTATGTGAGAAAACAGAACTTCTCTTTTTAAAGTGTTATCTGCAATAAATAAGTTAAAATACTCTGTGCCTGAAGGTAATACTGATTTCTTAATTTGCTTATATGAAATTTAGCCCAAGAGGGTAATCTAAGAAATTCAACTACTCAATAAAGTTTGCTTCCTCATTTGAATAATTCATCTTAATATCTAGTTTCAGTATCTGGCAGCTTTCCACTCTCCTGTCCTCACGTTAATCATTACGCAAAGGTATTTACCTTAAAAACTTTTCATCTCATTAGGCTGCAAAAAATAAAGTCTACATTTACAAAGGAAAGTTTTGCTAGCAGCATAGAGTTGGTGCTTTTTTTAAAAAGCAGAGTTTTCAATATAAGACAACTTAAGGTTACTCAAAAGTCATTATAAAAGTCAATATAAATGTTAAAACATTACCGTATCTATTAAGTAATCCTAAAAATAATCATTTTATTCAATAAACAATAACCTTGGTATGTCAAATTATTTTTAAAAAGTTCAACTTCCATACTGTAATAAAGATTCCAATTTGAAAAATATTGGTTCAAAACTAAACCCCTGCTTTTCTGCCCTGTTTCTTCTAATCTACTTTGTCTCCAGCATTTCCCACTTCCCTAAATGCAACCACAAAACATCCATGTGTTCATAGCTAGGAACCACCTGGATTCCCTCCACTTTCCCACAGTCCACCAGCACATGTTATCAGTTATCCAAAACAGCCATAAACCCTAATCTATGCTCCCATTATTTTAAAAATAGCTTCAAAATATACTTCTGGCTTTTGTTCTTGATCCTCTGCGGTCTGCTTTCCACATAGCAGCAGGAGTGATTCTTTGAAATGTTTCTTGAATCCTGTATGCATCTGACTAAAAACCCTCCAAGGTTTTTCTTTTTTTTTAATTGCATTTGGAAAAAAAATTTTTACAAAGAATTGTCATGGCCCTGTCATTACAGACATCTGCAATCTTGCTGACCTCTTCCTTACTCCTGTTAAGCACATTTCCTCTGAGGCTTCCTAACATTTGCACATGTGGTTTTCTCTGTCAGGAATGCCCTTCCCTCTTTTCTCTTCATGGCACGTTCTGCTCATTGGTCATAACTCAGCTGAAACTTCTTCTCAGAAAGACTTTCCCTTTCATCTCTATCTAAAATGGGTTCTCTGTATCCCACCCTCCCCAAGCCCATATGTTGTACTTCCAGATCCCGCTGTTTAAGTCACCAACCTGTCACCATCTATATTTCTTTGATTTGGTTGTTTATTGCTTATGGCTTAGCCTTTCTCCCCACCCTAAATATAACTTCCTGGAGTGAAGAAACCATATCTCCAGTAGTTCACCAAAGTAACTCCAATGTTTAGCAAATTTAAATTAATGACTAATTGGTAAAGATGTGGGTAAAATGTTAAAACTCTCATAGTTTTTGATAATTTTCATGCTTATAAAAATAAAAACAGATCTTAAGCATTTTCAAGTTAAAGAAAGATAGTGTTCATATGGGTAAAGAATCCTAAGACCAAGCAGAACACATCTAAGTATGTGTTTTGATGACTACACATTCCCTGATGACTATTAGGGGTATTTTTATTGGAATCTTCCCAAGGCATTGGAAGTTAACAGAGAATTCAAGTGAAGTCTTGTTTTGTTTTGTTTTGTTTTTTAGGTACTACATATCTTTGTCTATTTAACTACAGAAGAAATTCTTCATGGACCTGTGTTCTGGAGAATAGCAATTTCAAGATCAAATAATATCCAGTCATAACTGGCAGGTTACTCATAAATTGTGATGGATTTTTGCTGATAATGATGAGCACCCCTTGTAACTTGCATGCATTGGTGATACAGCTGGCAAGAGTTAAGAGAACTATCTCAGGCTCTGGAGCAGAGGTTTTCCTCATTGTGAAGCTAATTAAGCCACACATGGACTCTACCCCTGAACTTGCCCCCATTAGCATCATACTATACCCAACGAAGCCAACTAGCCCGACAGACTGAAGGCCAAAATACTCCTACTGACATTCCACCTCTCATCTTCAGTCAGAGAGGAATCAGCTTTTAATATTTACCAGAAAGCCTGGTGATAAATTCCACAACTTAATTTAAAAGATATTTCAAATGGGATGTCAAGGTAACAGTTCAAAAACCTTTAGACTTTGTAGGTAAGGTCTGTTTTTTTGTTCTCTGAATTATACCATTTTCCCAAATAATCCGTGCTTCAGATTTGGAAAGCTTATGATGGAAGCACAGAAGGTTTCACTTAGCATATGTAATATTTTCCTAAAAAGTCAATAATCACAAACTTTTGTGTATATATGTACAGATGTATGTATGTTGTTTGTATGTATGCATATAAAACAGCAATTACAGAACATTGTTAATGTATATTTTCCCCAAACTCTGAATGCCATCATATTCACCAAGGCAACAAGTTGAAACAGTATCATATTGATTTCTTTCAGTAAATGGACATTCTACTTTGAGTTTTGAGTGTTCTGAAACCTGCATTGTTCACTCCACTTGCACTCTTTCTGTTAGTTATTTTGTGTTCTAGTGAAAAATTTTAATCTTTCATGATTGGCAAAAGTAGCATAAGTGATAGTACTGAACCTATCACAAAGAAAAACAATGGAAGAATGTATCAGGCTGATGTTAAGTTTTTCAGTAGATCAAGGAACTAATACAAGAAATAAGAGAGAGATCACAGATATAAAGAACATCTAGTGGTTACCAGTGGGGAGAGGGAAGGGGAAGTGGCAAAATACGGGTAGAGGACTAGGAAGTACAAACTGTTAGGTATAAAATAAGCTACAAAGATATATTGTACAACACAGAGAATATAGCAAATATTTTATAATAACTATAAATGTAATATAACCTTTAAAAATTGTGAATCACTATATTGTATACCTCTAACATATAATATTGTATATCAACTATACTTCAATTAAAAAATATATATAGGGGGGTCTGGGCAAGATGGCAGAAGAGTAAGACATGGAGATCACCTTCCTTCCCACAGATACATTAGAAATACATCTACACGTGGAACTGCTCCTACAGAACACCCACTGAATGCTGGCAGAAGACGTCAGACCTCCCAAAAGGCAACAAACTCCCCACGCACTTGGGTAGGGCAAAAGAAAAAAGAAATAACAGAGACAAAAGAATAGGGACGGGACCTGCACCAGTGGGAGGAAGCTGTGAAGGAGGAAAGGTTTCTACACACTAGGAAGCCCCGTCGCAGGCGGAGACTGCGGGTGGCAGAGGGGGAAAGCTTCGGAGCCACGGAGGAGAGCGCAGCCACAGGGGTGTGGAGGGCAAAGCGGAGAGATTCCCGCACAGAGGATCGGTGCCGACCGGCACTCACCAGCCCGAGAGGCTTGTCTGCTCACCCGCCAGGACGGGCGGGGGCTGGGAGCTGAGGCTCGGGCTTCGGTCGGATTGCAGGAAGAGGACTGGGGTTGGCGGCGTGAACATGGCCTGAAGGGGCTAGTGCGCCACAGCTAGCTGGGAGGGAGTCCGGGAAAAGGTCTGGAGCTGCCGAAGAGGCAAGAGACTTTTTCTTCCCTCTTTGTTTCCTGGTGCACGAGGAGAGGGGATTCAGAGCGCTGCCTAAATGAGCTCCAGAGACGGACGCGAGCCACGGCTATCAGCGCGGACCCCAGAGACGAGCATGGGACGCTAAGGCTGCTGCTGCCGCCACCAAGAAGCCTGTGTGCGAGCACAGGTCACTGTCCACACCTCCCCTCCCAGGAGCCTGTGCAGCCCACCACTGCCAGGGTCCCGTGATCCAGGGACAACTTCCCCGGGAGAACGCATGGCATGCCTCAGGCTGCTGCAACGTCACGCCGGCCTCTGACGCCGCAGGCTCACCCCGCCTCCTCTGTACCCCTCCCTCCCCGCAGCCTGGGTGAGCCAGAGCCCCTGAAGCAGCTGCTCCTTTAACCCCGTCCTGTCTGACCAAAGAACAGACGACCTCAGGCGACCTACATGCAGAGGCGGGTCCAAATCCAAAGCTGAACCCCAGGAGCTGTACAAACAAAGAAGAGAAGGGAACTTTCTCCCAGCAGCCTCAGAAGCAGTGGATTAAAGCTCCACAAACAACTTGATGTACCCTGCATTGGCTGAATACCTGAATAGACAACGAATCATCCCAAATTCAGGAGGTGGACTTTGGGAGCAGGATATATTAATTTTTCCCCTTTTCCTTTTTGTGTGAGTGTATACGTGTATGCTTCTGGGTGAGATTTTGTCTGTATAGCTTTGCTTTCACCATTTGTCCTAGGGTTCGGTCCGTCCATTTTTGTTTTTGTTTTTTACTTAAAAAATTTTTTTCTTAATAAATATTTTCTTATTGATTTTTTCCTTATTTTTTATTTTAAAAAATTAAAAAATTTTTTTAACACTTTTTATTTTAAAAAATTAAAAAAATTTTTTTCTTAATAATTATTTTATTTTTTATTTTAAAAAATTAAAAATTTTTTTCTTAATAAATTTTTTCTTAATAATTTTTTCTTATTTTTATTATAAAAAATCAATAAATTTATTTTAAAAAATTTAAAAAAATTTTTTTCTTAATAAATTTTCTCTTAATAATTTTTTTCTTTTTTATTATAATACCTTTATTTTACTTTATTTTATTTTATCCTCTTTCTTTCTTTCTTTCTGTTTTTTCTCCCTTTTATTCTGAGCCATGTGGATGAAAGGCTCTTGGTGCTCCAGCCAGGCATCAGGGCTGTGCCTCTGAGGTGGGAGAGCCAACTTCAGGACACTGGTCCACAAGAGACCTCCCAGCTCCACGTAATACCAAATGGTGAAAATCTCTCAGAGATCTCCATCTCAACATCAAGAACCAGCTTCACTCAACGACCAGCAAGCTACAGTGCTGGACACCCTATGCCAAACAACTAGCAAGACAGGAACACAGCCCCATCCATTAGCAGAGAGGCTGCCTAAAATCATAATAAGGCCACAGACACCCCAAAACACACCACCAGACGTGGACGTGCCCACTAGAAAGACAAGATCCAGCCTCATCCACCAGAACACAGGCACTAGTCCCCTCCACCAGGAAGCCTACACAACCCACTGAACCAACCTTAGCCACTGGGGACAGATACCAAAAACAACGGGAACTACAAACCTGCAGCCTGTGAAAAGGAGACCCCAAACACAGTAAGATAAGCAAAATGAGAAAACAGAAAAACACAACGCAAATGAAGGAGCAGGGTCAAAACACACCAGACCTAACAAATGAAGAGGAAATAGGCAGTCTACCTGAAAAAGAATTCAGAATAATGATAGTAAAGATGATCCAAAATCTTGGAAATAGAATAGACAAAATGCAAGAAACATTTAACAAGGACGTAGAAGAACTAAAGAGGAACCAAGCAACGATGAAAAACATAATAAATGAAATTAAAAATACTCTAGAAGGGATCAATAGCAGAATAAAGAAAAAAGAATGAAAAGAACTGAGGACAGTCTCAGAGACCTCTGGGACAACATTAAACGCACCAACATTTGAATTATAGAGGTCCCAGAAGAAGAAGAGAAAAAGAAAGGGACTGAGAAAATATTGGAAGAGATTATAGTTGAAAACTTCCCTAATATGGGAAAGGAAATAGTTAATCAAGTCCTGGAAGCACAGAGAGTCCCATACAGGATAAATCCAAGGAGAAACATGCCAAGACACATATTAATCAAACTATCAAAAATTAAATATAAAGAAAACATATTAAAAGCAGCAAGGGAAAAACAACAAATAACACACAAGGGAATCACCACAAGGTTAACAGCTAATCTTTTGGCAGAAACTCTGCAAGACAGAAAGGAGTGGCAGTATATACTTAAAGTGATGAAGGAGAAAAACATACAACCAAGATTACTCTACCCAGCAAGGATCTCATTCAGATTTGATGGAGAAATTAAAACCTTTACAGACAAGCAAAAGCTGAGAGAGTTCAGCACCACCAAACCAGCTTTACAACAAATGCTAAAGGAACTTCACTAGGCAAGAAACACAAGAGAAGGAAATACCGACAGTAACAAACCCAAAACATTTAAGAAAATGGGAATAGGAACATACATATCGATAATTACCTTAAATGTAAATGGATTAAATGCTCCCACCAAAAGACACAGACTGGCTGAATGGATACAAAATCAAGACCTATATATATGCTGTCTACAAGAGACCCACTTCAGACCTAGGGACACATACAGACTGAAAGTGAGGGGATGGAAAAAGATATTCCATGCAAATGGAAATCAAAAGAAAGCTGGAGTAGCAATTCTCATATCAGACAAAATAGACTTTAAAATAAAGACTATTACAAGAGACAAAGAAGGACACTATATAAAGATCAAGGGATCGATCCAAGAAGAAGGTATAACAATTGTAAATATTTATGCACCCAACATAGGAGCACCTCAATACATAAGGCAAATACTAACAGCCATAAAAGGGGAAATCGACAGTAACACAATCATAGTAGGGGACTTTAACACCCCACTCTCACCAATGGACAGATCATCCAAAATGAAAATAAATAAGGAAACACAAGCTTTAAATGATACATTAAACAAGATGGACTTAATTGATATGTATAGGACATTCCACCAAAAAACAACAGAATACACATTTTTCTCAAGTGCTCATGGAACATTCTCCAGGATAGATCATATCTTGGGTCACAAATCAAGCCTTGGTAAATTTAAGAAAATTGAAATCGTATCAAGTATCTTTTTCGACCACAACGCTATAAGACTAGATATCAATTACAGGAAAAGATCTGTACAAAATACAAACACATGGAGGCTACACAATACACTACTTAATAACGAAGTGCTCACTGAAGAAATCAAAGGGGAAATAAAAAAATACCTAGAAACAAATGACAATGGAGACACGATGACCCAAAACCTATGGGATGCAGCAAAAGCAGTTCTAAGAGGGAAGTTTATAGCAATACAAGCCTACCTCGAGAAACAGGAAACATCTCGAATAAACAACCTAACCTTGCACCTAAAGCAATTAGAGAAAGAAGAACAAAAAAACTCCAAAGTTAGCAGAAGGAAAGAAATCATAAAGATCAGATCAGAAATAAATGAAAAAGAAATGAAGGAAATGATAGCAAAGATCAATAAAACTAAAAGCTGGTTCTTTGAGAAGATAAACAAAATGGATAAACCATTAGCCAGACTTATCAAGAGAAAAAGGGAGAAAACTCAAATCAATAGAATTAGAAATGAAAAAGGAGAAGTAACCACTGACACTGCAGAAATACAAACGATCATGAGAGATTACTACAAGCAACTCTATGCCAATAAAATGGACAACCTGGAAGAAATGGACAAATTCTTAGAAATGCACAACCTTCTGAGACTGAACCAGGAAGAAATAGAAAATATGAACAGACCAATCACAAGCACTGAAATTGAGACTGTGATTAAAAATCTTCCAATAAACAAAAGCCCAGCACCAGATGGCTTCACAGGCGAATTCTATCTAACATTTAGAGAAGAGTTAACACCTATCCTTCTCAAACTCTTCCAAAATATTGCAGAGGGAGGAACGCTCCCCAACTCATTCTACGAGGCCACCATCACCCTGATACCAAAACCAGACAAAGATGTCACAAACAAAGAAAACTACAGGCCAATATCACTGATGAACATAGATGCAAAAATCCTCAACAAAATACTAGCAAACAGAATCCAACAGCACATTAAAAGGATCATACACCATGATCAAGTGGAGTTTATTCCAGGAATGCAAGGATTCTTCAATATATGCAAATCAATCAACATGATACACCATATTAACAAATTGAAGGAGGAAAACCATATGATCATCTCAATAGATGCAGAGAAAGCTTTCGACAAAATTCAACACCCATTTATAATAAAAGCCCTGCAGAAAGTAGGCATAGAGGGAACTTTCCTCAACATAATAAAGGCCATATATGACAAACCCACAGCCAACATTGTCCTCAATGGTGAAAAACTGAAACCATTTCCACTAAGATCAGGAACAAGACAAGGTTGCCCACTCTCACCACTATTATTCAACATAGTTTTGGAAGTGTTAGCCACAGCAATCAGAGAAGAAAAAGAAATAAAAGGAATCCAAATCGGAAAAGAAAAAGTAAAGCTGTCACTGTTTGCAAATGACATGATACTATACATAGAGAATCCTAAAGATGCTACCACAAAACTACTAGAGCTAATCAATGAATTTGGTAAAGTAGCAGGATACAAAATTAATGCACAGAAATCTCTTGCATTCCTACACACTAATGATGAAAAATCTGAAAGTGAAATTAAGAAAACACTCTCGTTTACCATTGCAACAAAAAGAATAAAATATCTAGGAATAAACCTACCTAAGGAGACAAAAGACCTCTATGCAGAAAATTATAAGACACTGATGAAAGAAATTAAAGATGATACAAATAGATGGAGAGATATACCATGTTCTTGGATTGGAAGAATCAACACTGTGAAAATGACTCTACTACCCAAAGCAATGTACAGATTCAATGCAATCCCTATGAAACTACCACTGGCACTTTTCACAGAACTAGAATAAAAAGTTTCACAACTTGTATGGTAACACAAAAGACCCCGAATAGCCAAAGCAATATTGAGAACGAAAAATGGAGCTGGAGGAATCAGGCTCCCTGACTTCAGACTATATTACAAAGCTACAGTAATCAAGACAGTTTGGTACTGGCACAAAAACAGAAACATAGATCAATGGAACAGGATAGAAAGCCCAGAGGTAAACCCATGCACATATGGTCACCTTATCTTTGATAAAGGAGGCAAGCATATACAGTGGAGAAAAGACAGCCTCTTCAATAAGTGGTGCTGGGAAAACTGGACAGCTACATATAAAGAATGAAATTAGAACACTCCCTGACACCATACACAAAAATAAACTCAAAATGGATTAAAGACCTAAATTTAAGGCCAGACACTATCAAACTCTTAGAGGAAAACATAGGCAGAACACTCTATGACATAAATCACAGCAAGATCCCTTTTGACCCACCTCCTAGAGAAATGGAAATAAAAACACAAATAAACAAATGGGACCTAATGAAACTTAAAAGCTTTTGCACAGCAAAGGAAACCATAAACAAGACCATAAGACAACCCTCAGGATGGGAGAAAATATTTGCAAATGAAGCAACTGACAAAGGATTAATCTTCAAGATTTACAAGCAGCTCATGCAGCTCAATATCAAAAAAACAAACAACCCAATCCAAAAATGGGCAGAAGACCTAAATAGACATTTCTCCAAAGAAGATATACAGATGGCCTACAGACACATGAAAGAATGCTCAACATCAGTAATCATTAGAGAAATGCAAATCAAAACTACAATGAGATATCATCTCACACTGATCAGAATGGCCATCATCAAAAAATCTAGAAACAATAAATGCTGGAGAGGGTGTGGAGATAAGGGAACACTCTTGCACTGTTGGTGGGAATGTAAATTGATACAGCCACTATGGAGAACAGTATGGAGGTTCCTGAAAAAACTAAAAATAGAACTACCATACGACCCAGCAATCCCACTACTGGGCATATACCCTGAGAAAACCATAATTCAAAAAGAGTCATGTACCAAAATGTTCATTGCAGCTCTATTTACAATAGCCAGGACATGGAAGCAACCTAAGTGTCCAATGACAGATGAATGGATAAAGAAGATGTGGCACATATATACAATGGAATATTACTCAGCCATAAAAAGAAACGAAATGGAGGTATTTGTAGTGAGGTGGATGGAGTTAGAGTCTGTCATACAGAGTGCAGTAAGTCAGAAAAAGAAAAACAAATACAGTATGCTAATAGATATATATGGAATCTAAGGAAAAAAAAAAAAGGTCACGAAGAACCTAGTGGCAAGACGGGAATAAAGACACAGACCTACTAGAGAATGGACTTGAGGATATGGGGAGGGGGAGGGGTAAGATGTGACACGGTGAGACAGTGGCTTGGACATATATACACTACCAAATGTAAAATTGATAGGTAGTGGGAAGCAGCCGCATAGCACAGGGAGATCAGCTCGGTGCTTTGTGACCACCTAGAGGGGTGGGATAGGGAGGGTGGGAGGGAGGGAGACGCAAGAGGGAAGAGATATGGGAACATATGTATATGTATAACTGATTCACTTTGTTATAAAGCAGAAACTAACACACCATTGTAAAGCAATTATACTCCAATAAAGATGTTTAAAAAATATACATATATAAATAAATATATATATATATATAAAAGAAGACCACAAATAACAAATGTTGGTGAGGACGTGGAAGAAAGGAACCCTAACATTGTTGGTTGGAATGTAAAATTGGTGCAGCCCCTATGGAAAACAGTATGAAGGTTCCTCTAAAAACTAAAAATAGAACTACCATATGACACATCAATTTCACTCCTTTGTATAAATCCAAAGAAAATGAAAACACTAACTTAAAAAGATACATGCACCCCAATGTTCACAGTAGCACTATTTACAATAACTAAGATATGGAAGCAACCTAAGTGTCCATCAACAGATGAATCAATAAAGAAGATGTGGTATATATATATATATATATATATATATATATATATAGAATGGAATATTACTCAGCCATACAAAAAAGTGAAATCCTGCCATTTGCAACAATGAGGGTGGACCTAGAGAGTGTTATGCTTAGTGAAACAAGTCAGACAGAGAAAGACAAATACTTGTTATCACTTATATATGGAATCTAAAGTTAAAACAAATGAATATATATGACAAATTTGAAACAAACTTACAGATACAGAGAACACACCAGTGACTACCAGTGGGGAGAGGGAAGGGGGGAAGAGCAAGATAAGGGTATGGGATTAAGAGATACAAACTACTATGTATAAAATAGAAAAGCAGCAAAGATATATTGTATAGCCTAGGAAAATATAGCCATTATTTTGTAATAACTTTAAATGGTGTATAATCTATATAACTATTAAATCCTATGTTATAAATCTGAAACTAATATAATATTATAAATCAACTACACTTCAATAAAAAAATAATAAATAAATAAGCTACAAATGGTACTTTCCAGAAGCTCTGCATACATTTCATTTATTTAGTAGAGAAAATGGTAATTTTCAGCTTTGCCCTTACAAGGTGTTCTTTTTTTTTTTAAGGTGACATTATAAATATCTGGGGCAGCATAAACATTATAGAAGAAGGGCCCTCTGTATCTGATTGAGCAGGTAGTGATCCTAATTAACTTACAGTTTTATAAATGAACAAACTGCTTTCAACAAGGAGTTTACTCCATCCTAATTTCTTGAATGGTAAATCATAGAAAGATTCAAGTTAATTCAGATTAAGCGTGTTAACAGGATATAGCTTTTATATTTTGCTGTTGAGTTCAATTGCATCTTTTAATACTTTAAATGTATTATATGTATGGCCCTTATGAAGATATTTGCTGTAATTCTATTAAAAGACTTTTGCTTATGGATGTTGCTATACTGGTGTATGAAACTTATACAATTAAACTCCAGTGTGGTACTCAAAAAAAAAAAAAAAAATATATATATAATATATATATTTATTGATAAGAAACTGAACTTCCTCTTCCCCCTAAAATTGGAAACAAGTCAAGATTATCCAGTCTAATCATTTCTATCCAGCATTGTACTGGAAGCACAAGCCAGTGTAATGATGCAAAAAATAAATAAATAAATAAATTTATCCAGACTCAAAGGAAAAATGAAAACGTTATTCAGAGATGACATAATTTTATACACAGAATACTAAGAAATCTTAAAAATCTGCTAGAACTAATAAATAAATTTAACAAGGTTGAATTATAAAAGGTCAACAAATAAAAATAAGCTGTATTTCTATATATCATAAAGTCAATTTAAAATGAAACTTAAAATCAACAGAATCAAAAACATAAAATAACTAGGGATACATTTAGTAAAAATGTGTAAAACTAATGCCCTAACAATGATAAAACATTGCTGAGAGAAACAGATGAAGACCTTAATTAAATGAAGAGATATATCCCTTGCTTATGAAACAGAAGACTCAATATTATTAACATATCCATTATCCTCAAACTAATAAGTAGACTCAATGCTGTCCAATAAAATTCCCAGTAGACTTGTTTTTAGATATTGACAAGTTGAATTTTAAATTTATATGGCAATGAAGAAGTCCCACAGTGGCAAAAATAATCTTGACATATAACAGAGTTGGAAGATTTACAATACTTGACTTAAAGACTTAACAATTGACCACATCAATCAAGACAGTATAATGCTGACATAGGACAAAGATTTTAGTAGAAAAGAAGTAACCACATGCTTACATGGTCTTTTCAACATACACCGAAGTAGCTTAATGGGGAAAGAAAAATCTTTTCAATAAATATCAACAGAACTATATAAACTGGAGAAAGATAAACCTAGGCCTATAACTCATACCCTGTACAAAAATTAGTTCAATATGGACTACAGTCCTCAATATAAAGCTAAAACTATAGAACTCCTTTAAAAATACTTAGAAGAATATTTTCATGACCTGGAGGTAAGCAAGGACTTCTCAGAAGCAAGAAAGCAATAACAATAAAGGAAAATATTGATAAAGTAGACTTTGAGAAATGCAACAGTTCCTCTCCAAAAGACACCATTAAAAACAAAATTGGTAAGCAACAGGAAGAAAATTTGTAACACATACATCTGACAAAGGATTTGTATCCAGAATATATAAAGAAATTTTATAACTCAATAATAAAAAGGAAAACAACTTAATTTAAAATGAGTAAAAGATATAAGCAGACACTTCACAAAAGAGTATGTACAAATGGCCAATGAACTCATTAAAAAAATGTTCAACATCATTAGAGATCAAGGAAATGTTTTTTAAAAAAAAACCTCTAATAAAGTACCACTACACACCCACCAGAATGGATAAAATTATAGACCAACAGCACCATCACATTTTAGAGAAAATGTAGAACTTTCATGCATTGCTGATAGGGGTGTAAAATGATACAAACACTTCAGAAAATGATTTGGAAATTACTTACAAAGTTAAACATATACTTAACCTATGATCCAGCAATTCAGTTCTTGATTATTTCCCAAGGTAAATGAAAATATATGTCCACGAAACAACTTGTACAAGAATGTTCGTGTAGGGTTATTTATAATAATAAAAAGATAGAAGCAATCCAAATATCTATCAACAATGAATAATATATTCATATCATAGAACACTACTAAGCTATAAAGAGGAATAAACTACTGATATAAGAAACAACATGAATGAATCTCAAAAAAAATTATGCTTAGTGAAAGAAGTTAAATCTTTCAACTTAAAATCCATCAGAAGCTTCCAGTCACCTATGGGATAAAGTGAAAACTGCTTTGCATAACAGGCAAAGGCCTCCATTATCAGGTTCCAGTTTTATCTATCTCCACTTCTCTTAGCACTCTTGAGGTTTCAGCAATACTATATATATTTCAGGAGTTTGTAAACTCTTCTGTAAAGATAGTAAATATTTTAGACATTTCAGGCTGTATGATCTCTATCACAAATACTCAACTCTGCCACTAAAGTGCACAAGGTGCCATTGACAATAAGTAAAAGATAATGTGTGTTTCAATAAAACTTTATTTACAAAAACAGGCAACTGTCTGCATTTGGCCAACAACCCATAGTTTGTGACTCTTGCTATAGTACTAACTGATCCCTTGACATAACACCAAGCTATACTCTACTCAAAAGAGTGACTGCTATATGATTCCATGTTAGAATAGACAAAACTAATCCACAGTAAATAACACCAAGACAATCGTTGCTTTTGAGGGTTGTTCAAGGGACTGTCTGGGAAAGGGCACAAAGGAATCTTCTTGGATGGTGGAAACTTATGTCTGATAGGCATGTGGGTACATGGGTGTTCACATTTTTCAAAGCTCAGTAAAAGAAAAAAAAATCAAAACTGAAAACTATTACATATAAAAATTGATGCAGATACTAATATCTAGAGTTTATAATTAGTGTTCTATGTATTATGTAACTACAGTCTGTCATAAGGATTTTAATTAAATTCCCTTTAAAAGAACTCAAGAATTCTCCTCAGGTTTATATAGTAATAAAAATGTTATACAGCAATGAAAACTTATTTTGAACAAATTTCAATACTAAGAATATTATGTTACACAATATAATTTTGTCCCTGTTGTGTAAGCCAAGCAGATTTCAATGACTGCAAATCATTATACAGAATTTCCAGGGAGATGCAACTTTTCACTATTAGAAATGAGGAATTAAATGGAAAAGCTGAATGAAACTAAATAGAGTAAGATTGCCATCAGATTTAAATATATCTTTTAAATGCTCTACATATATGTATATATGTATATGAATATATATGTATGTGTGTATGTGTGTGTGTGTGTGTGTGTGTGTGTGTGTATGGAAATATAGTGTGTTCCTTAATGGCTTGAGCTTTGAGGCTTGCATTTCAGTGGGGCTCCACCACTTACAAGCTGCGTGACTGTGGGTAAGTCATTCAATCTTTTGGTTTCTGAGTTCCTCTTCTATAAAATGTAGATAATAATAATATCTAACAAAGAGAGTTTTGTGAGGAATCTATGAGACAGTACAAGGAAAAATTGTTCTAAAGTATTTAGAGCAATACTTTAGACATACTGTGGGCTCAATAAAAGTTAGCTGTATTGTTATTATTTTATCAGATATGTCCATAAAGATATGGACATTGATACAGGAGTGAATATGAATATAGATATAAAAAAGCACTAAACATTTTAACAATGGTTTTCCCTGGGCAGTGGGATTATGCACAATTGTATAAATACTTTATGCTTTCTACATTTCTTCAATAAAGATTTTTGTAATCAAAAAGAATTTAAATCTGGGAAAAAAAAAAAGTTATCTCCCAAAATCCCAGGCAAACATTCCAGTGCCCTCCAAGGTAGTCCAGCTGTCCTTGAGATATGCAGACATCATCATAAGTGAATTCTGTGCTATAACTGTGAAAATATCTCCTCAATAATTAAAGCATTAGCCAGTTGGCCTTTTCCATAAGATCATAACAGAAATGGCTGATCACCACATTATGTAGGAAATTCTGTATCCCATGGCTGGAGATTAATAGAATGGCATATTCCATTGACATTGTCATACTAAGCAACAGTGTTCTCTCCATGCAGCCATAGAAGTGGGTACGCTGTTCTGAGCCCATCTAAGGTGATTACCACGGAACAGCACTCATTTTACTAACAGCAAGGCATATTATCCTTCATGCATGGTGTAGCATCCAAGTTTAATAAGATTCTGAAAGTGAAACTGAGGACATTTGGGAAAAGGACCCTAAATCCTGTGGAAAGTATTTTGTCACCTCTTGTTTATCACTTGTGTGTCAAACAGCCATCTCGATTACACTAACGACTCAATTTAATAGAAGGGCAAGTGGATAGACCATAACAGAAAGAAGGCAATGTTGGTATTACAGACTTGAAAGTTTGATTGAAGGAGTAGAAAAATCATCTCTCTTGTGCTATAGACATTCCATTGGTTGGGGGTCAGGGAATAAAATAGAAGACCATTTTATATTACGAATATAGATAAGTAAGAAAGTAGCCTTTTAAATTACAATTTTTGGTGAGGCTAACTGAGTATCAAAGATCAGGACTGGCTTCACGTTGAGTATTCTGGGGATTGTGATAGCCGTGCCACGCTCCAACCCAGCCCACCCTACTGTCAGCGTTCTTTCTAAAAGACAAATCCTTACATTTAAAAAACCCGCCAGAAGCTCCACCATCACCTACAGAATAATGGGAAAACTGCTTTACTTAGTAGGCAAGGCCTTCCATAATCAGGCTCCAGCTTCGTCTACTTCTACTCCTATTGGTACTCCTGAGGCTTTGGCAATGGTACTTGCTGATCCCTTAACACAACACCTTGCTTTTCCATACAGCAATGCCTCTGCATATGTTGTTTTGCCTACATAAAATGTCCCTTTCTCTGAATTATTCCTACTCATCCTTTAAAATTAAGTTTTTAAATTTTCCAAATTCCGAATAGAGTTGATTACACCTCTTCTGGGTTGCCCATACCTTGTACATGGGTACCACATTAACATAGGGATTATTGACACATGCATTTGTTTTCCTAGAGGTCTATGTGTTTCAGGACAGCAGGGCAGAGATTGTGTCTTTTTTAATTGAAGTATAGTTTATTTACAATATTGTGTTAGTTTTAGGTGTATATCATGGTGATTCAGTAGTTTTGCAGATTATACTCCATTATAAGTTACTACAAGATAATGGGTATAATTCCCTGTGCTATATAGTATATCCTTGTTACTTACCTATTTTATATATCTTAGTTTGTATCTGTTAATCCCACATGTCATATTTGACATATTTTCCTCTGTGAGCAGTCTGACTAATATATCTCAATAGGTTTCCCCACAATCCTTTACCCTACTCATGTACCAACCGATTAGAAAAGCCCAGAGCCTAGTTAAGCTTTCTAGCTCTTTTCAGTTAATATCAAGTCCCTAGAACAGAATAGCATTTACTAAAGTGTACTACATGCAACCTCAATTCCACAGGGTGTTAATATTTATTATATGAAAAGAGGATTCTGTGATCAAATCAGTAAACAGTAAAATGTTGTCTCTCACCAGGACTCCTCAGAGCCTTTAATACATTACAGATTTAAAAAAATTCATATCTTAACATATGTGGATATATTATACAAGAATTACTGCATATATGACCATGACCCATTTTTTCTGGGGCACCTCTCAATGTACTAGTGGTCTATGAAATACTTTGAGAAATTCTGCTTTCTCACCCAAAAGAAGGATGTAAGGAATGTGAGATATTTCAAGAGTATCATGGCAGTCCATTCTCAGTACGACAAGACAGACAAGGGAATGACCACAATTGGTTCTGCACCATCTCACCAAAGTAAAATGTGTCCCCCAAATAAGAAAGTTGCATATATGTGAATAGTCAGATGTTATTTTTCTTGATCACATTTAAATTGTTTGTCCAAATGAAAAAAACATGGAAGCAATTGCAGATAAAGCAAATATCTATATTAGTTAAAACAGAAATAGAAGACTTGGAGTCAGAATTAGGGAGGTGGAGCATGCACTGTCTCATCTAAAATTCTGTCTTAGAATTTCTTGTGGAGTAACTTACATACAAAAAAGATTACACTAAATGTCTTTTGAATTAGAATATAAACAATAACAAAGGTACATCCATGAGTTTTTCATTTGGAATGCTAAACAAATCAGATTATACAAATGACGTATGTGTAGACTCTCACCTGCGTGTGAGCATAGATATGGAAATATGACTTTGGGGGTCAATAATCACGATCAGGGAAGGCAAATCATGGAGTGGCACCTATTAAGACAGACTTGAGATCACAGATAAGGTGCTGGGAGCCCAAGACATGGGTAGGCAATGGTTAATACACAAAATTCCAGGCAAATAACTGGTCCAACTCTGTCTATGGATAGAGAATATTCATCTAGTCAGTAGAGGCTCAGCAGTAAGACTTTAGTCTGATATAACAGAAACTGGTTAAAATTAAAATAGGCTTCACATTCTAGAAAACTAGAGATTATGTACTGTTGTATAATCAGAGTCTCTTTGGCACAATTGATTAGCGTGTTTGGCTGTTAAATAAAAAGTTAACAGAGCCCTGAATTTAATTCTATTTTCTGCCTCTTCCTAGCTCTGAGATCTTTGGAAACGTAACTTGTGGGAAACTCACAAGACTATCGAGACAATTAAATGAAATAATGCACATATAAATTAACTAGAACCATCCCTATCACTCAAAAGATGTTTAGTAAATATTAGCTATTATCATCATTGACATGTTTCCAGGATAGTAGTTAGGGATCAGGATGAAGCAGAAAGCTACTTATATTAAATAACTGGGAACTTATGTTGTAGGAACCTCTTCATCAGAATGGAGGCCAAGAGAAAAACCAGGATGCGGTTTAGATATTCAGCAAACAACACTGGACAACGTCCTAGTTCTAATTCACAGCCAAGCATCTCAGGTTTAATGTCAGGCCTCAGTGCTCCTTGTGGCACCACCATTACCCTGATCAACCTAGCTAAGGGTGTCAATAATGCTGCACATTCTATCTCCTTCTCTCTCTCTGTCTCTCTCCTGAAGGTATATTTAGTATATTTTGAGCCTGCATTCATCAATTTGTTTCTTCAGTGAGAGGCTTGAGTACAGTGCACAGCATGGAGCTGAACATGACCTGCATCTGAGCCTGCGCTTCACCTTAGCAGCTAGGTCACCTTCAACAGGCCTAGTGATATGGCCATTTTAACTTCTAGGCTTCCTAAGATGAGAGAAATACCTGCCTCAGGCAGGACTTGAGCAGGAACTAGGGCAGAACAGAGGCCATAATTGGGAGATGTCTGAGGATGAAGAAAGTAGAGGCTGGAGGTAGACAAAAAGGAACTAGACTTGCTGTTCCTTCCTGTTTCACTAAATCTAGCCCTGACCTTGGTGTTTGAGGCCCTCTACCAACATTCCTCGGTTCTCTTTTCCTAATCACACTTCTTACTGATCTTCTGGTAGGTATGGTTCTTCATTGGGCAGAGAGTACACAAGGGTCACTTAGAAAGTCTTGTAAGTTAATGCTGCCCCTATCGCTACTGAAAGAATTGGAGGTATGTGTTCTTGATTCTGTGGATGGCAGGCCAATGTCAACATAGAAGGCAACCCAAGCAATTCTGAGACACAGACACAAAGATACACTCATCTCTGAAAACACTGCTCTCACCTTGACCTTTTTGTCAGATCAGGAAACATAATTACCCAGTGCCAGATTTGGGTATATACACATACACCTGTGCTCATCCACCTGAATGTCATCACTCATCCATGTCTCATATTCTGTTCCTATAAACTTCAGCTCAAAATTGGACAATTAAAAATGGAGGGCTTCCCAGGTGGCGCAGTGGTTGAGAATCTGCCCGCCAATGCGGGGGACATGGGTTCGAGCCCTGGTCTGGGAGGATCCCACATGCCGCGGAGCGGCTGGGCCCGTGGGCCACAACTGCTGAGCCTGCGCGTCTGGAGCCTGTGCCCCGCAACGGGAGGGGCCGCGATAGTGAAAGGCCCGCGCACCGCGATGAAGAGCGGTCCCCGCACCGCGATGAAGAGTGGCCCCCACTTGCCGCAACTAGAGAAAGCCCTCGCACAGCAACGAAGACCCAACACAGCAAAAATAAATAAATAAATAAATAAATAAAAAATTAAAAAAAAAAAATGGAAACTATAACTTTTAATTATACAAGATAGACAAAATCTGGATATCTGATATGCAGTTATCTCCCTTAATATACACTATGTAAATGGAAGCAGAATATTTGCCCTTCTCATACTATCTGAAATGCAAACTGTTAGAGCCACTGAATCACCTACAAAGCTTATACTAATTTTAAAAATCAGCTTCTGAATTGTTCTTTCTTTGGTTAGAGTCATTCTTTTGACTGGCATGCCCCGTAAAAGCTTTGCAAGTAATGCAAAGAGGTTGCTAAGTGGAAAATATTTCAAGAGCTTTGAAAATATAAGCTTGACAGATTCCTAGACTTGAAGCCCTCAGCTTACAAGAAAATTTATTGTCCACACATGCTGTAGCATTAGAATGCAGTATGTGGCATTAAATCAAAAAAGAGACAGGCAAATACCTACAGCTCTATGCTGAAGTAAATTTAAAAAAAAACAAAAACAAAAAACTCTCACCCAGAGAAGGAAAAAAATTAAGTATCAGGGAAAGAAATGACTATAGAAAGCACCATGGGAATGTTTTAAACTATTATTTTCTGGGCTCTGAATCTGAGCTAGTAAGAGACCATCAGCTTCTTCAAATGGCTTCAACAGATGGCAAATAAAAATTACCAATGAATACACTGGGACCTTGTTTTACAGTTCTATACATTTGAGACACATTACAAAGAAGTAAAACTGAATACCCTCCATAAATATGATTGTAACAGTTATAGAGGTGACAAGCATGAAGTCGGGCAGAGGGGGAAGACATTATATATTTTGTGTTTTGCAGTATGTCAGTTTGTGCAACCAGGAAGCTACCATTTCCAGAGGAAATTACAACAGGTGTAGCAGTCAGCAATTCAACACACTCTGCTTTGCACCCAGTGACTCACCTGGCTTTCCCTGGCAATGAGTAAAAGGTTCATTCTAAGTCTTAGAAAAATGTGCAAGGATCATCATTAGGAGCAACAGTTGAAGAAAAGAAAAACAACTGTAGTCTATTTAGGAAAAAAAAATAGTAATTTTTCAAGGGGATATCTTTATTAGTACTGGTTCTTTGTGCCAGAATTTAACAGTTCTCAAGCCTTTGTCTTGGCCCTGAAAATATCATTCTCACAAAGACACAACTATAACCTCAAACTACTCATTATGGCCTTGGTTGTGAAAGACATAATAAGAACAAATAATTAAAGACTGTTCTCAGTAACATGTTCTCACCAATTTAGTGCCCAGAAAGACTGAGAAAGAGAGGAAGAGGAGAGAGAACAGCAGAAAATTCTCAACACTCAAAAGAGCAAATCGCCATAACTTGGCTTTGAGCAGTCTCTATATATTCTTTTTCAGATTTTTTTCCATTATAGGTTATTACAAGATATTGAATACAGTTCCCTGTGCTATACAGTAGGTCCTTGTTGTTTATGTATTTTATATATAGCGGTGTGTATCTGTTAATACCAAATTCCCAATTTATCCCTTCCCACCCTTTCCCCTTTGGTAACCATAAGTTTGTTTTCTATGTCTATGAGTCTACTTCGGTTTTGTAAATAAGTTCATTTGTATCATAATAATTTTTTTTAATTTTAAATGATACAAATGTACAGTCTCTTAAATTAGAAACATACAGTGGCTAAACCATATATATTTCATTGTTACATAACAAATAGCAACAGAACAAGAATGGTATTGGTGAGTATAATCAAGGGAATACAACATGTTTTTAACAAGCTGAAGCCAGAATACATTGTTTCAAGTGTTCCCATAGACTTTTCCAAGGTTCAACATTTTTTAAAAATCTAAATAATAAAGGACAAATAAAATTGTATAATAAAAGAAGGCTTTTTGTGAGTTCTGAGTTAGGTGATTACCTTTCCTCTCATGTTTCCTAAATAGTGCAGCTGCTATATTATTTTGCCGTACACATCCTTGCATGAGCTCTTTTGTTGGTGTATGTATCTGCTACGAAGAAAAGACTCAGCGACTGGTGTTTATCCAATAATAGCAGAGCCCTGTTCACAACCCCAGCAAACATATAATGAATAGAACAAAGCCCAAATTGTGCCAACTAGATCGTTGCTGACCCTGCAGGACAATCTACTGTATTTCAAAGCAACTATTAGTAACATATGCAAACAAAATGTGCAATGGCTTAAATTTTAATTTGGAGTATGCAGCTGGTTCTGTTGTTTACCTTCCATCTGTTAACGCTTCCTCCTTCTTACCAAAACCTGAATTTTTTTTTAGGTATTCACACCTCCCACAAACAGCCCAAATGACTTATGGGACACAGTATTACTAACTGCCGGTATTTGTTTCTGAAATGTTCACCCAGCCATTATGACATCCAGTGGGAGATACTGCAAAAACAGAGAATTGAATATGTGTGCACATCCTATTCTAGTCATCTGGACGTTGTCCAAACTTAAGCAGCAAATGAGGCTTTTTATCAAATCCTAATAGTGCAATCTGTTCTGATATCCACCGATTCATCCCTTCCAAGAAAGTCAAGGCAGGTCCTGTTATCGGCCTTGTTATAAACAAGGTATTTTCATGATTCAGCCTATGCTTCCTCAGCCTCACCTAAACCTGATCTTCCCAAGCCGTTGGAATACTGATGACATTTATATTGTTGACGATGAGTCCAGGCACACCACTCCCCCAGGGTTACAATCTATTAGACTGGGCTGCTGTCATGAACTTGATGTGTGATGAAGCTCATTCAATGATAATAAAGTCACAAGATAATTTTGTTAATTTTGTTGTTTTTTAAAAAATCCAAATACAAATTATCCTGGAAAGTGGTCAGCTTTCAAGATTATGCTACATTCTTCTAATGAGGCTTCCAGTGTTTACATATTTTTGTAACAACTCTAGAGAAATCAGGGTCAATTAGAATCCAGAGGAAAAAAAAATGTTTTATTATATACCACATATAAAGTGATAGTGACCAAAACCAAGGTTATCAACACAAATACTCGAGATACTGCATTTAGTGACCAGTTCTAAACCATGCCAACTGGACACTAACTAGGACAGAGACGTTTCAATATGTCTTTGACATGAAATTATGTGTTTTACTTAAGGATTTTAAAATATATCACCATCAATTAAATAACTTTTTGAGGTGTTTCATTATGTGGCCGCATTTAATGGGTTTGACAACATTAACTTGGACACCTCTCCTAACATGTTTTTTATTTTACTCATTTATTTTCTGTCACCCTCACTAGAATATAAGATTTTATGCATCCCCAAAGCATAGAACTCTGCCTAAGACATAGTAAGCACCCAAGAGATATTTATTGAATGAATGAGTGAGTGCAACTAGAACACAGGCCCTATGCTCTGCAAAGGAAGACCTAAGTTACCGGCTTCCAAGTATCTAATAGGCATGGTGATTAGAATAAAGATAAATAAGCAAATGGTCATAGCACATCACTGGCTTGATAACTTGGCAAAGATTTCTGTATTTTCACACCTTAACCACAAGAAGCACCTTGAAACACTGTAACATTAGCATTAATATTAAAACTTAATCCATCCCTGGAAATTGGTAATCACTTGTTGCCTTTGATTTTTGGCTAAGAGTTTCTAGATGTCCTAAGGGAAGAATTCATGAACAATTGCTGAGCATGACATCATAGTCATCAAATCATTTTATTCACAACACCCGGAGAGCCACTAAAACTAAATTATGTCAAGTGCATCACTTGAAAATAAAAGGCAGAGTGCCTGGGACCTGGAGACATCGCTAACAGAATAAAAATACAGAGCTTGTGAAATAATGACTGAATTGGTGAAGAATTTTAAAAGGTGAAACTGCGGCCTTCATATATGGGCACCAGAATTTATATCCAATTGATTGTGAGGTTAAAACAAAATTGGAGAATAAGAACGATATCTTGTAGTAAGTGTAATACTAAAAATAAGTTCTTTCTTAAACAGGTCAACAAAAAGTATAGCAAGAGAGAAGCAAGATGAAAATGCTTAATAAAATCAATCCAAATCTTGCTTGACTTCAAGGACACAGTCCATGTATTACTTTGTGTTATTTGCACTAACAAGATAAACCTATTATTGTCAATAAAATTAACGATCAAGACAATTTTGTTTTCTGACAAGCAAGCTGCAGCTTGCTTTATGGTTAAAATACTAAAAATGGAATGATGTGGATATGTCCTCATCTTCTATTCAACATACTTGAGGAAGATTACTTCTTATGCTTTACATTAAGATCAACTACAACACCTAAGCAACTGCATTAGCAGGCATGTTTACAACATTTTTCATGTGGCTCCTACATGTCCTTCTCAGTGGTCAGTTCATAAGGGCATATGACTTGGTGCCACTCTCGTGTCCTTCATTAAGTCACCTTTTCTCACAGTAAAGTGCTTAGGGGGTCTCTTAGACTACCTAGCCAGTGCTATCCTAGGAAACTCTTTCTGTATCACTCTACTGAAAGAAAATAAAACAAAAATGTATTCAGCAAATCTATACCTATGACAGAGCTAGACCCTTTGGCATGTGTCATTTCATTTTAATCTTCATTACTCTGCGAGATAGCGATTAATAGCCCTGTTTTATGAATTATGAAGTTGAGGAGTCATGACTTGCTGAAGGTTAGAGAGCTGCTCCATCAGCTTGGCTGTACTTATCCCAGATCTTTCAGGCTGGAGCTTTTTTTTTTTTCCACAGCTGCCTTCCTATTGAACTTCTCAGAGTTGTCCAGTTTTCACAATGCACTTTCACATTCTGTGTCACTGTAGTGATTGTTCAGTGAAGATACTGGAATGTTTTCCCAAGAGTCAAAAACAAATTAATGACCTAATTCACAAATGACAACATCCATGGATGAAAAACAAAATAGCTAGGCTACAAGTGTAAAAGACTATTTCTTTCGAAAGTCTGCAGTCTGCATACACAGATAAGTGATTAGTGTTCCGTGATTTGTATGCAGCTGGTAGCTTGTCGGAACCCTTCAGGTTATGGCCATGACACTGGGATACTTTTGATTTTCTTCTTAATTGAAAATCACATGGTAACGATGGCCAAGTTCTGTGTAACACAATCTCATCATCTCTCAGGGGCAATCAATGACTTCAAAGCTGTCTGGCACTAATAGAAGTGCACTCAAATAGCTTTCAGAAGAACACATTCACTGTCTTCTCTTTTCTAATTTTTCAGCACAATAGTTTAGAGCAGTGGTGGGGTGGGGGGAAGTGTGTGACTAGAAGAGAAGATGTGAGTTTTTATCTTGGTTTTATTTCTTTCTAACTGGGTTACCTTGGGCAAGACACTTAACCTCTCTGGGCCTCAATTATATCCTATGTAAAATCTGGAGATAGTAATACTTGACCTGCCAACCTCACAGGGCAATTAGGAGAGATTCATTTGACAAAAGGTGGATGCAAAATGTTATGTAAATATAAGGGGCAGGCAAGGAAACCTGGAGATTTTCAATCAAGTAGCTGATTTTTACTTTTCTATACAATTTTTAAAATTTAATTTAACATTCTATAATCTAGGAAAATGAGAATTTTTGCAAGAATTGTCTTAAAATTTTATTAAGCTTTCCAGCAAGGTTTTTATTTTTCTCAAATAAAGTATTGTGAGTTTTTGGTTTATTTAGATTGTTTTGTTTTTGATTTTACAAGCTATACATGCTCTTGAAGAAATTTTTGGAATAATATATAAAATAGCGGGGAAAATTACCCATGACAAATTCCACAGATAACATTTTAATTTATTCATTTCCATGCCATTTCTTTGCACACATTTATAAATAAATGTATATTGTTAATATAAAATTAGACTCATTTTTCGAGGTTTATTTTTTCACTTATCAAGAATTTTATGCAGATTTTCTGTGGAAACATGAAATCTTTACATAAAAACCCACTATTTCATGAGTAATGTAACATTTAATTTTTGAACAAACTGAGGTTTCTTTCAAATTTATACCACCATCAATAATTATATGATAACCATCTTTATATGTAAATTGTTGACTAGTTTTTGAGTATTGTTTTATGACTGGCTCCTAGAAGTGCGATTTCCATGTTAAACATTTTGAATATTGTTAAAGCTTTTGTTACAGATTGAAAAATGGCTTTCATAAATGGTGTTATTTTACACGCCACAAGCTATGAATGAAGCTCCCTATCTTATGTCACCACCAGAATTAAACGTCCTATCACACGCTCACACACACACATGCACACACACATTGCGCAACACAAAACAGTGCAGAGTAGCATCTATAGAGATGATGAATACACATCAGTTTGTAGTCAGATCTCAGATTGGTAATAAACACTTTTATGTGGCTAACAGACACTTTCCAGTATCCTGTGGTGATACTACTTAAGAGACTGAGGATATGCATCTTTTTGTCACTGATTATTTACTTAGGAGAGATTATTAAAAGTGAATGTACTGGGCTTCCCTGGTGGCGCAGTGGTTGAGCGTCAGCTTGCCGATGCAGGGGACTCGGGTTCGAGCCCTGCTCTGGGAGGATCCCACATGCCGCGGAGCAACTAGGCCCGTGAGACACAATTACTGAGCCTGCGCATCTGGAGCCTGTGCTCCGCAACAACAGAGGCCACGATAGTGAGAGGCCCGCGCACCGCGATGAGGAGTGGCCCCCACTTGCCGCAAATGGAGAAGGCCCTTGCACAGAAACGAAGACCCAACACAGCTAAAAAAAATAAATAAATAACAAAAATAAAGGAATTCCTTTAAAAAAAAAAAAGTGAATGTATTGGAGCAAAAATTCATGAACAGTAAAAACAAACTTTATGTACATTCTCAAATTGCTTTCCACCACAATAATGCTAATTTAGTTTCCCACAAATGATATTTTTCATTCATTCATTCAGCAAACACATACTGATCACTTACTCTGTGCCAGGCACGATCTAGGCACTAGAGATACAACAATGAACAAAGCAGTCAGAAACTGCAGCCCTCATGGAGCTCATGATCTAGTTGGGAGAGAGAGAATAAACAGGATAGATAAGTAAAATATATAGATGTACACAACAGCTAGGGAGGAGAAGCAAAGAAGTGGGAAGGAGAGTAATGAGGGTAGGACTTAAAGTTCTAGGTCGAGTGGTCGGGGAAAGCCTCAAAAAGAAAGTGACATTTGAATAAAAATCTCACTGTGCTGATAGGTTAAATGACAGTCAAGAATTAGTTGATGGATTTAGCAATGCAGTGATCTTTTTTAACCTTGTTAAGACCAATTTCAGGGGGCTGATAGGAGTCAGAGCATGAACCTAAGGGAAAAGAGTCAAAGAGGTCACTAGATCTGTAACTACAGATCCTCCTCCACGTTCAATGAGGTTACCTCCTGATAAACCCATCATTAAGTTGAAAATATCATAAGCTGAAATGCATTTAATACACCTAGCCTACCAGATATCACACCTTAGTCTAGCCTACCTTAAACGCACTCAGAACACTTACATTAGCCTATAGTAGGGCAAAATCATCTAACACAAAGCCCATGTAAATGTTTTGAATACTATGCTGAAAGTAAAAAACAGAATGGTTTTAAGTGTATTGGTTGCTTGCCCTCATGATCGCATGGCTGATTGGAAGCTGAGGCTCACTGCAGCTGCCCAAGTATCACAAGAGGGTACCGTATCACATATCACTAGCCCAAGAAAAGATCAAAATTCAAAATTCAAGGTACATTTCTACTGAATGAATATCGCTTTCACATCATCATAAATTCAGAAAATCATAAGTTGAACCACTGCAAATTGGATAGCATCTGTACTTAAGTACTTAAGTTAATGAGGAAAAAGACATTTAATCCAGATCAGGCAACTGGAGAGAGGTTTAGGATCAAAGACCTAGCTCAGAATAAACTTTATTTGGCTGAATGTCCTCTGTGTATCATATACCCAATGTATTATTGTCAGCCTGTTACTTTATTTTAAAATGTTTAAATATGGTATATAAATTACACTGGGAAAGGAAAGGAGGGTTACTTATCTTTGGAAGTATCCTCACTCAGAATCTGCTCTCAGGGGTAGCTATGCAAATGCTCCAAATTCATCAAAATCTACCTTCAGAACATCCACTAATTAGCATAAGGTAAGTTAGTAATAATTTTCATTGATAAAATAAATGTGTTCAAGATATGTGATTAGCCAGAAAGATTTTAACAACACTCCCTTGCTTCAATAAATATATAAGAATCCTGAATCCCTGTTATCCCAGTACCCTATTTGAAATAGCACTTTAGGTTAGTAGCTCCATTTAGGCCTGTGCATCCTTACTTCATGAAGGACTTTGATTCTAAATCCAGACCAAAAAATTGACTGAGCTTGCCTTCAGAATACTGTTAGATTCGCCTGGGAGTGAAAACTCTCATGCAACATGCTTGCCTGAAAGCCTGAGGGCCTCCTGTATCTTTTTCTCCCTAAGCTTCTATTATAGTTCAACCTCATGCCTGGAGTGCTGGGGACACTTGTGAGCAGGAAAAAGTGAAGTTACAGTGTTTCCTGGATCTCCAAAATATGCATGGATGCTGAACCACCTTCCAAGAGATTCATATGCCATCCCATGGTGACAGGGATAACGTGGATGCCACAGAAGCCTCCATGGTCTTCGAGAAGAATCTGAATCAAGCTTTGCTATGCTTGTATAAACTCTTCTGTGTGAATTCCTGGAGAGTCACTTCCTAGATGTGTGAGGATGTGGACATTTTCAAGAAGATGGGTGACCACCTGACCAGGCTGCACAGCTTCCTTGATTACTCAGTGAGAGGCTCATTGTCAAGAATGGCAATGGACAACCAATTCAGGTCTTCTCAGCAGGGTTGCTTCAGTGCCTTAGCCTAAAAAGCCTTCTCCTAGAAGTTCTTCCAACCATATGGAAGCTTCTGGCCATTCTCCAAGACTCTTATAACCATGAGCCAAGTGGTAAGAGTAAAGCTTCTCTATTTCTCCAAACAGCTTAAGCTCAATGTTTTCCTCTAATTTATTTTATTTTGTTTTTTTGTTTACTTATTTCTGAAGAAATAGCTGTGTATTCAGACATTGACTTTTTTTTTTTTTTTACTTTTATTTTTATTTATTTATTTATTTTTGGCTGTGCTGGGTCTTCGGTTCGTGCGAGGGCTTTCTCTAGTTGTGGCAAGTGGGGGCCACTCTTCATCGCGGTGCGGGGACCGCTCTTCATCGCGGTGCGCGGGCCTTTCACTATCGCGGCCCCTCCCGTTGCGGGGCACAGGCTCCAGACGCGCAGGCTCAGCAGTTGTGGCCCACGGGCCCAGCCGCTCCGCGGCATGTGGGATCTTCCCAGACCAGGGCTCGAACCCGTGTCCCCTGCATTAGCAGGCAGACTCCCAACCACCGCGCCACCAGGGACGCCCCAGACATTGACTTTTGACCATAAACATGTGGGTAGATTTTCCTAGATGCCCCTCATCGCAAGCCTGATTGCTATTAGAATATTCTAGGACAGTTCATCTCAGAGTCTCTGGACAAATTTCCAGTATCTTTAACAGTCTTTTACCTCCTGCTTCTAGTACATAATTATCTGGCTCTATAGAGATGAATTTATGCCTTAAACATTTGAACTATTCTAAAAGTAATTAGGAATAGCGACATTGAAATTGGGCAGAAGTGGGGTCTACAAATTCTACCATTTTCAGGCTGTGCAATCATGAGCATGTGATTTAATCTCTGAAACTCATTCCCATCATTTGTAAGATAGATATGATAATATCTTTCTTACAGTGTTATGAGAATTAAATAGAATAGTATATGTGAAGTGTTTAGCAGATTGCCTGGTTCATTATAAATTCTGGATAAATGTTACCTATCTTGCCAGCATAAGTATAAAAACCACAACTCTCAGTATGCTTGCTTTGGCACTTCCAGTTCCTACTTTTTCTTACAACTGATTTTTCAACATGGTAGGACTATATCACCTCTCACCTATGGACAAACTGCATTACAAGGAGAGGTATGAACGAATAGCCAGAAAGCAATAAAATTGCTCTACATTCCTAAGAAAGTAACTTGTTTATAGGCAGAGGATGGCTTTATTTCTAGTTAATAAATTGATTCAGCATCTTAGAAGCAACAGTTTGTAGTAGGAATAGATAGAAAGCTACCCTCTTCCTGTATTACCTCGTAGTGGTCTCTCTGAGCTTTGTTAACAAAAATTCCTTCTAGGATATAGTCATTTTTTACAATTAATCTTAATAATCTATATTATTTTCATTTTATACATCTTTCTATATTCCGGTTGGTTTTTGCTTCATTCTTGTTATCGTTTTGTTTAGTTTTGTCTTTTGTTGTTGTTGTTTTGCTTTTTTTTTCTATTCAGAATCTCAGTAACTGCCTGGCAACTTTCTTCTTGTCCACTGAGCATGCTTTAATGTCTTCTTATAAGAAAAATGATCAGAAATAATGTCAAGTATATTATAAAGTCGATGTAGAAATGCTGTATCAGCATATGCTCTCCAAATAGTAATCTTTTAAAAAAGAATTAACAAACTATTCATATGGACTTAACTTATTACTAAATTATCTCAGTTGACTGCACTTCACAAGATTCTGTAAGAACACTTAAAGGTCAATTTGATAACATGCTTCTAGCATCGCCTCTGTCCCACTGGATTGCACCATTTTCACTCATACACCTCAGATTATTCATTCTCATGTCATCTCAAAAGACAGCATCACCACGATTAGACTGAGACACAGCAATAAGTACCTGTAAAGTAATGAGGGAAAAGAGAAGCCTAAAAATGTTTCAATTGTGTGTTGTTCCTAAAAGCCTGTGAGGCTTCTTAGGAAATAGCTCAAGTAAATGAGCTAACGACGAATGCATCCTCCCTGAGAAACTGAACAGAGCCCATACAAGAAGTTCAATACACATCACTGAGCAGGTTACACGTGAGCACACTCAGCAGCAGAATAAAACTCAGTCAATAAATCTCAAACCTCTGCAAATCATTTTATTGCATGATTCCCTCAACATGCGTGTACTAAGAATCAATTATTTGCAAGGTCTTTTGGGGATACAAAAGGTAAGCGACATGGCCCAGGCTTCCAATGAGCTTACACTTGACCCAAGGAGCTTTCAAAAATACTCATAGCAAAAGGACACAAACTCAAAATATTGAATATGCTGCCAAATAAATGTTTGACAGAGGCAAGGAGTTCAATGAAAGACTGTAGAAAAGTTATTCCCATTGGTTGAGAAATAAGGGAAATCTTCACAGAGAATTTGAGGAATATCATAAAGGCAAGTAAACTCCAAAATTGTGATGCAAAACATGACAGGTATTCCTTGACAAACAATGTCTGTCACATGACAGGTACTCCTTGACAAACAATGTCTGTTCAAAGAGATAGAAGCAAGTATGCAGTGAGCTCATGTGTCTAGTTAAGTGGAAATTTCATGTAAAAGAACTATTCAGAGGAAAGGTTTAAGTACTTTGTGGAGGGTTTAAGTAAAAAATAAGACAGTCTTGTATATCACCACTTGGTCTTTTCAATTAAAATGGTGAATGTTTAGTATCTTAAGAAAAATCCTTCTTCTACACACATGCACACGTACCCCAGAATGAAATGGCAGAACACAAAGTAGAAGAGACATTTAAACTTTTTTCTAACTCTCTTCAGATTTCTGAATCTTACTGTCACAAGTCCTGCAATCTCAAGGAAACCTTCCCTTGACAGTCCAACTCATAATTCCTTCCTTCCTCCCAAAATCGGTGTCATTTGCTATTTCTACCTCCTATTTGGCAATTCTGTTTGAACTTATTTTGCCCTTTCTCTTTTTATGAATATTATATTCTTAGCCAAATTTTAATATATCTTGAGAGCAGATACCATGTTTCATATTTTTTATGCCTTATATTTATTTTCATTTATTAATCTAATATTTCTGGTATTAGTGCCTCTGGGTTATGAAAAAGGTCACTTTATATATTCTGGTGGAAAACAAAGGAATAAAAAAAAAACCACTGCATCCTCACTATCTACTAACTAAAGTGAATTGAAGAATAAAAATATATGGTTCTGTTTCCACCCTGACCATATAAATGCTTTTAAAATAAGCATTCTTTACACGTTATCACTCAACTTCTTTAGACTAAAGGATACAGACACATTTTAGTGCTAGTATTTAAATTTAATAGACCAGAGCTTTATAATTACTATGGAGTGGGCCTGGGGAATAATTATACCACCATTTGGTGCATTTTCTTCTCAGATGACATCACCCTGAGTATTCAACCTCAGGGGTCTTTTATAATAGAGGGTAGTCATCTCAAGTTGCTATGACAGTTAGCTGTAGAAATTTTATTAAAACAGATTATACTCCAATGTGAATTGGTTGGAATATCAGAAATTTCTGGACTTAGCATTGACTGAAGAGCTACAAAGCAATTTCACGTGAATATCAATTACAAAAGGATGCCATGTTTACTTTATTACGATTGGGGTTTAAAGGACACATTAAATAAATTTATTTTTCTTTGACCCATATAAGACCTATTATGTGATAAACACAGGAATCAGGTAAATGCATACCAAAATATTTTTATTTAAAAAAAATTTCCTAAACTATAAACAAGCACAAAATTAAAGGTAATAATATAATAAACCTCCATACCCGATCATCCAGCTTCAACATTCTTCAATTCTTGGACTCATTTGTTTCATTTATATACCTCCATCCACTTTCCTACCCCTGACTGGATTATTTTGAAGCAAGTCACAGACTTAATATCATTTCATCCATAAATATTTAAGTATATATCAATAAAATATAAGAAATATTTACAACAAACCATAGTATCTTTACCATACATAAAGAAAAATTAATAATAATTCCTTAATATCTGTGGTAGGGAGTCTTCTAAGATGACCCCAGTGGTGCTCATCTCCTGGTATGCAAGCCTTTGTTGGTGTGAGTTGAACGTACTGATGAATAGAATATGGCAAAACTGATGGAACCTCACTCTGAGATACAAAGACACTGGAGATTTCATCTTGCAAATTTTTTTTCTCTCTCTCTTACCATCTCTCAACTCTCTCTCTCACTTTGTCTATCTCTTTCTGAGCCCTAATCTGTAGAAAGTAAGTTCCCTTGTTGTGAATAGTCCTGTGGACAGAACTGTGTAGCAAGGAACTGATGACTCTGGCCATCAGCCAGATTGGACCTGAGGCCTGCCAACAGCAACATGAGAGAACTTGGAAGCAGATTCTTCCTAGTCAAGCCTTGAAACAACTGAAGCCCCAGAGAACACCTTGAGGTGGAGGCACCTAGATAATTAAGCCATGTTCAGATTCCTGACCCACAGAAATCATGAGATAATAAATGTTTGTTATTTTAAGCCACTAAATCCTGGGGTAATTTTTTACATGGCCATAGATAACTAATATAATATCATTAAATATTCAATCAGTGTTCAAATTCTCTCATTGTCTTATGTATGATTTTTATAGACAGTTTATTTGAATCAGGACCCAAACAAGATCTTCACATCGCATTCAGTTATATGTGATTTAAGTCTTCTTTTGTTTTTTCTTCAGAACCTTTTTTTTTTTTCTAGATTCCATATATATGTGTCAGCATACGGTATTTGCTTTTCTCTTTCTGACTTACTTCACTCTGCATGACAGTCTCTAGGTCCATCCACCTAACTACAAATAACTCAATTTCGTTTCTTTTTATGGCTGAGTAATATTCCATTGTATATATGTGCCACAACTTCTTTATCCATTCATCTGTTGATGGACACTTAGGTTGCTTCCATGTCCTGGCTATTGTAAATAGAGCTGCAAAAAACATTGTGGTACATGACCCTTTTTGAATTATGCTTTTCTCAGGGTATATGCCCAGTAGTGGGATTGCTGGGTCGTATGGTAATTCTATTTTTAGTTTTTTTAAGGAACCTCCATACTGTTCTCCGTAGTGGCTTTATCAATTTACATTCCCACCAACAATGCAAGAGGGTTCCCTTTTCTCCACACCCTCTCCAGCATTTATTGTTTGTAGATTTTTTGATGATGGCCATTCTGATAAGAAGATTTAAGTCTTCTTATCACTAGATTCCTTTTCCCTCAATTTTTTTCTTTGCCATTTTCCACTTTTGTTATTGATAAAGCTGATATTGAAGACCCTGACATGGTGTGAAGACAATGGGCTTGCCAGTGTTTCCTGCTACTCCTATCTAGACCTAAAAACAGCTCTCTGGGAGGAAAGTTCAGGTGTCCTGAGCAAGTACACTTCCCTAGAGTTGTAACTCAAACTGGTCTGGCATAAATATAGCAGAAAATAAATTATTAGTCATAAAAACACCATTTTAGACTTAAATGAAATGTGAGGGCTACACAATCAAATGTTTGATTTCTTTATAGCAAAATTACTACAGAGACAATTTAAAATTTACCTCTTGTTCTTATTACTCTTGAATAGATGAAGCTTCAACTAAAGAATGTTTCTCACTGTAGCTTCAAGAGAAAGACGTCAATATCAAACAGACTGACAATGTGCCTGCCCTTAATGAGTTTATAATTTACTGGGAAAGTTAATCAAACAATCATACACATGTACGTGCATACACACATATTCATAAAATGTGAAAGATATATGAATTTTAAAATGTATGAAATCCTTTGAAAGAAAAAGTAAGTTGCTCTGAAAAACGTAGCAAAAATCTAATCTAGTCTAAGAGGTTAGGGAAGGCTTCACTGAAGTCAGAGTATTTGAACCTACATAAAATAAAAAAATAAGATATTATAATGAAGAGGATACATAAAGATGAAGATACTTATAATGACCATATTATAGATTTTGAGTTTTATTCTAAGATCAAAGACAAGATATTAAAGAATTTTAAGCAAGAGAAAGATGTGATAGGACTTGGATTTCAAAGGGCATGGAGAATGGTTTGGAGAGGGGCAAGCACAGTGTGCTTGGCTCAACATCTGTCTTTAACACTATCCCTTTGATTTCACTATCCACATAGATGACACTTCCAATACCCTGGCCATTAATTTCCTTGACTCTCTTCTCCAGTGATCTTCTCATCTACGCTACCTCAACTACCACTGCCCTCCCTTCATAATCTCATTTTTAAGCATCTCACTCTCTGGTCATCACTTCCTAACATTTCCAACTCATTTCTTCTACTAATATTAGTTTCCTGTTGCTGCTGAAACAAATTACCACAAACATGGTGGTTTAAAACAATACATGTTTATTATCTTAAAATATCTTCACAATTCAATGTAAAATGGGTCACACTAGCTAAAATCAAGATGCCAGCAGAACCTTCTCCGTAATTAACCTATCAGCAAAATTTGGGGTAGTTGATCACTTCCTTCCTTCTTGATCACTTTCTTTACTCAGCTCCCAGGATACCATTCTCTCTTAGGCATCTCCTCCTACCTTATGGCTATGACTCTCAGTTTTCATTGCTGGGCCATCCTCACCTTTCTAAGCTCAAACAGTGGAGGATTCTAGGGCCCAGTTCATAGGTATCTTCTCCTATATCTAATCTCACTGTTCAAGTGACCTTATCTTGCTCATGGTTTTAATACCACTATAATGTATGCTTTCAGGTATCACTATACTTCAACTAAAATCTGTGTCATTTTAGATGTGGTATAGTGTAGTGGGTAAAAATCACATGCTCCAGAGGCAAGTTTCTTGGATTCCAGACCCCACTCTGCAACTTACTAATAATGTGGCATTGAGCAAGTTGATACTCTGTGCCTCAATCTCTTCATCTGTAAAATGAAGCTAAAATTTTTGAGCTCACAGGGATACTGTGAAGACTCAATGAGTGAATAAATATGTAAAGTGCTTAAAACAGTGCCCAGCATACTGTAACGTTCAGTAAATACTATGTAGTATTATTAGGCATCCACTTGACTTTTTCAAGTCTAAAATTCTGATTTTTCCCCAGCAAACTTATCTTCCCATAGGCTTTCCTATTTCAGCAAATAACAATTCCATCCTTCCAGATGCTTAGGAAAAATAACTGGGAGTTTTACTCATTTCTTTCCCTTATACCTACAGCCAACTCTATCAGCAAATTTTCAGTTCTACCTTCAAATTACATCTAGAATCTTACAGCTTCTCACCATTTCCATTAATACCTCAGTCTCAGTCTAAGTCTTAGTCTAAGGTGGTTCTCTCTCATCCTATGTATCTCATTAGTCTAACTACTGGGCTCACTGATTCTACTCACCCTCTTTAAAGTTACTTTTCAATACAGCAGCCAGAATGACTACATTAAGTTGTAAGTTAAATCACCTTATCTGTCCAAAACCCTCCAATGGTTTGATATTCAGAGTACTCCACTCAGAGCACAAGCCAAGGCCCTTACAATGGCCTCAAAAGCTGTGTATGATCCTGCCCCATGCTCCATCTCAGTACTTAACTACTTACTCCATCAGTTACTCCACTGTGACCACACTGGTCTGCATGACGTTCTTCAGTCCCACCTAAGAGCCTTTGTACTGACCAAAAAGCCTCTTATTCATGAGGCTCCGTATTTCCTTTACCCTACTTTATTTTTTCTCCTTAGCACTTACCACTGTTTAGCATACTACATATTTATTTATTAGTTCTCACCTCTTCCAAATAAACTTCAACTTCATGAAGACATAGTTTGTTGTATATAATGTTGTATTTCAAATGTCTAAAAACTGTGTCTGGCACATGATAATCACTGAATGAATAAATGAATCGATCCACAATCAATCAATGATTTTATATCTTATACAACCAGTTGAATAATATTGACATTAAAGGAACTCAGGAAGACTCCAGAAAGAATATGTTTGGATTAAAAATAATTGATTTGGTGCTAGATAGTTGAGTTTGAATGTTAAAGTGCCTTTGGGACACCTAGATAAGCACTAGATACATATGTCTAGAGCCAAGAAGATAAACTGAGATGTAGATGTAACTCTGACTGTCATCTACAGAGAGATGATCATTGAAATCACACAAGATAGATGAGATCCCTAAGGGAGAGAGTACACAGTGAGAACAGAGAGGAGCATCTAGTGGAAGCTTGAAGAATCCCAACATAAAAGTGGAGCCCGGAAGGGAGAATTCCACAGCAAGGGGAGAGAGGAGTAAAGGAAGAGAGGTGAGGGGCCACACAGAGTGAACAGGCAAGTCTAAACACTTGTTTGAAGTTTGCTGGGAAGGAAATGTTGTTAGGCGGAGTGACAGAGGCAATGCTGGAGAGGGCCAGGACCAGGAGGTTTTGTGCAACTTGCTAGGGAGACTAGAGTGTAGAGTGGGAGCCCTGAAGGCTCTAAGATAAAAAAACAAAAAACAAAAACAAAAACCATAGTTTGGGCTAAATGGATTAGGGCCAGGCTTCAAAGAAGCAGTATTTTTAATGATTAAAAAGTGAAGGCTACTACCTTGGCTCTCAGCATTTTTCATCTTTGTGCAATAAAAATATTTTTGGCAAAGGACTTCTATGTGTCGTCTCATTAAAATCCTTCAGAAACATTGGGAAAAATTACTCTTAAAGCAAAGGATATGTTTTGGTTGGATTATACAGAGTTTAAAGAGTTTACTATCAGGACTTAGTCTTTCCACAGTGACTGCAATTTCTCTGTAGTCAATCATCTAAAAGGAGTCATTTCAAAATATACCAAATGAATGGCTAAATACATCCTATTCGGTTTTTCTCCTTCCAGTTGGCCTTGATGGCTTTGGGAATAAGTACTATGATTCCTCAGTCTTTCAGAAGGAAAGAGGATTTTTAAGCACTTTGTATAACCCAAGAAATTTACATAGGACTATTGAAGAAAATTAATCAGAGGAGAGTGTCACCGATCACCCATCAGGAATTAAGATGACTTAGAGATGCAAGAGCAAACAGGGGACATTGTTTATAATCAAATCAGCACCAGAATATAAAGTGGCAAATACCACTGACATAGCCTTAAACCACTTAAGCATTGATTAAATCCACAAATATTTTATTCAACAAAATGATTGCTCAATCACTGTAGTTTTCTTTAAACATAAATGTCATGGTCTCTTAAGTTTAGGTATTATCCAATAAGCGCCTAGAAGAGTTTTCCCACAGATATCTGACTAGCTCCCTTACTCACTTCCTTGAGATATTATCTCATGTCACCTCTCAGGTGGGCTTTCTCTGACAACCCTGTATAAAATTGCAATCCCTCTATCACTTTTTCTACTTTAACTATTACTTATTTATTTACTTACTGTCTTTGCTCCCCACCTCACCCCAACTAGAATGTGACATTTTTGAAAGCAAAAACTTTGTTTTGTTTTGTGGTGGATATATTCCCAATGCCTGGTAGGGACTCAAAATACTGTTTGTTTGTTTGTATGAATGCATGAAGCATACTTATTTGAAGGAGAGGCTATGGACAAATTAATTTCACACCACTTTTTACAGCTACCTGAAGTTTATAACTGTTCCAGAGAAATAACATAATACAGAGGAGAGATAGGAGGAAAGTTTGCAGATAAAAATTTCAAAGGCTTGGCTATTCATCCTAGCTCTGCCATTTCCTAGCTCTGCAACTTGGGTAAATTCTTAATCCTCTATGCATCAAGTTTTTCATTTATAAGTGTCAACTACTCATTCCTCCAGAAGACCAGCAGTAAAACCTATTGGTAAAGCAAAGTTAACTTTATTAGATTTAACTGCAGTAGAAGAGACCACAACAAAATGTCCCAGATCTGAGAAGTCAGAGAAGAGAGAACATTTATAGGGTTTTTAAGGTCTGGGCAGTTTTAGAGCAAGTCTTTCAAGAATTGAGATGGGGCAGAATTTAAGACAGAATACTTTTGGATTGGTTGGTCCACTGAGGTGAAAGTCTTGAAGGGATTCTTGATGAGCAAACTGATAGTCTTGATAAAAATATACTGTTTTAGTTGGTTCACAGTTTTATCTTCTTACATTAAGCATACCTTGGAATAAACAGCTAAGTTATGTTTCACTTGTTCTCAATATTGGGAAAGTAAAGTATGCCTGTATCCAGAGTGAGAGAGTGTCATGGACATATATACACTACCAAATGTAAAATAGATAGCTAGTGGGAAGCAGCCGCATAGCACAGGGAGATCAGCTCAGTGCTTTGTGACCGCCTGGGTGGGTGGGATGGGGAGGGTGGGAGGGAGGGAGATGCAGGAGGGAGGAGATATGGGAACGTGTGTATATGTGTAGCTGATTCACTTTGTTATAAAGCAGAAACTAACAAAAAGTAAATTAAAAAAAAAAAAAAAGTATGCCTGTATCCAGTATTTTTTAACACAAGGACAAGAAATTGTATTGGTTTCAGTCGTCAAATATGAGGGCGATAATCCCCGCCCAGTTTGCAGAGTGATAATCAAATCAGATAATGTGTTTCAAAAGTTATAGAAAGGCATGTTGCTAATATTACAAAACACAATACAATAACTATTTATTGAACTCATTATGTACAAGAAATAGTATTAGTCCCTGGAAATGATATTGAGAAAAATAAGACATCATCATTATTTGCAGGAGTTTACAGTTTGGTCAGGTTGTTAAAACCAATAATACAAATAACTGAACAAAAGTCAGAGTAAGGTATGTGCCATAAGAAAGGTACCCAAATAAGTGCTACAAAATTTTCAATAAGGAGACCTGTGTTTGACAGTGATTCAAGAAAAGATTTGTGGAAGAGGTGGCATTTGTATTGGTTTGTAACTTTGAAGAAGTGAGCCAATTTTGTCAGTTGCACATAGAAGCAGTGAGGATGAATTCATGCCAGACAGAAGGAACAGCCTGAATAAAAGCATTTGACCTTTTAAGGAACTGTTTGCACTGAAAAGCATTCTATGGTCCAATAAGTTTGGGAAAGCTAGTCAAAACTAAACAATTTTCTTTATTGCAGGCCATTGCAGCCTTTCATTTGTGAATATGCAGTCTTCCAAGAAGGACACACAGTATGCACCCTTCCTAACTTATGTAATGTGGGACAATGCCCTCCCATAATTTAGAGTATCTCACTGGACTTGCTGCCACCAAAAACATTCTATTTAACATAGGAGTGGAGAGAGGTAAGAAAAGTTGGAGTAGAGTCGGGGAGGGGCAAGGTCATGGAACTGCAAATAGCTCTGTTTTCCTGGAGTTAAAAAGTATGTGTGTGTGTGTGTGTGTGTGTGTGTGTGTGTGTGTGTGTGTGTGTGTGTGTGTGTGTGTGTGTGTGTGTGTGTGTGTGTGTGTGTGTGTGTGTGTGTATATATATATATTTAATTCAGTAGCAATGGGGAAAACAATCAACAGAGGAAGCAGATATTATAATTAAACAATGCTTGACATGGACCCATTTGTCAGCATTATGTAAGATACATGAGGACCGGGAGAAAAAGGAATCAGAAGAGCAGGTTTCATAGTTCCACAGTACCCTAAATAAAAACCATAGAGAGAAATAGTTACAGGAGTGGCAGTAATGATAAAAATGAGATTCAAGAAACAATGAGGTAAAATCTACAGAAAATGGCATATGATAGGATGAAAGAGGTAGATTATAAGTCAAAGTTGATACTGAGCTCTTAAGCCTGGTCCCTGGGAGAATCCTGATGTTAGCACAGTCAGGAAATCAGAAAAATATTTGGAGGTAGATGTTTAAAAGTGGATTAAAGCAGTTGTTTTGACATAGTGAATTTCACATTCCACTTCTTTTAAAAAGAACACTATATGTACATGATCTGTGTAAGGACAATACTTCCAAGAAATTTTATGTTTCCAGAATATAAAAGTTTCATGATTTTTAACTTTCTATGAGAAATCTAATGCTATTAAAACATGTTTTATAAGTTAATAAAATATTCATTATATTTCCCATTATGCAGGATATATCTCATAGTTTCACCTTCTATGTATTAGAAAGTACCTTTAAAATGTGTCAAAGCAAATACTTGTCATAATTTATCCAAACTAATTCTCCTTGAAAGGAAGTTTCAAATCAGCAGAACCACACTTTGCTCAGACAATTAGCACTGTGTAAATAACTAAGTATTAGACTGATTAAGAAAGAGGGAAAAAATAGCTTCTCAAGTGGGTGCTAAAGTCAATACTGTAAAGGAAGTTTTAAATTCTGCCAAAATTGCTGAGACATTCTCCCCTAAATTGTCTTGCCATAAAAATCATCTGTTAATTTAGCCTAAAACAACTTCATTTCATTTACATAACACAAGTCCTGTCACAGTATGAAGTTACCTAAAATAGTTATTATGTCTTTGGGCAAAAACAGGCAGACAGCATTGGCGAGAAAAGCATGTGAATGCTTGGATCCCCTACAGAGACAGGGATTATATGTCTGGTTTCCTAAATACCAGAAGCAAGATTGTATTAAAACTTTGCCACTGAAAGACTCCCAAATGTAGCTAGTTGCTATCCAAGATTCTTGCTTCCCAAATGGACCTGATTCCCAGGAGTAAGGAAGGGGGAAGATGGGAAATATGATTTTCTTTTTCTTTGTTCATTATTGAGGAGGCAACCTTGTCTGAGTAGATGGCACAAGGAAATGAAATACTCTTCCTGTGGTTATGATTTGGACAGTTTGCTGTGACCTTGGGAAAGGTTTTCTTTCTCAACATAACCATCTATACAAATTTCATTGACTCATCTTTGGAGGTTTGTTTAATTGTTAAAGGGTTCTGAGGTGCTAAATAAAAAGTGCTAGACAAGTATGATGTGTTCTCCTTTTCTAGTCCATTTTGAAACCACAGTGAAACAGGGTTAGATCTCTACATCCTGCTCATCACCAGGCAGATGAGTTATCCATAGAGCAATTTAGGGCAGAGAGTACAGAGGAGAAGAGGGGAATCTCTAGAAAGGATTTAAAGATACATGCCGTTAAAAAGTACATGGGAATGGGGAGTAAAGGCAGGAAAAATAAAGTGACTATGGACATAATGACCAGTTCCTGAAAGGAATAGGTAAAGCACAGAGGGGTTTAGGGCAGTAGAATTATTCTGTATGATACTGCAATGACGGATGCAAGACATTATGCATTTATCAAATCCCGTAGAACTTTACAGCACAAAGAATGAACCTTAATGTATGCAAATATTTTTAAACAATCATTTAGGAAATCAGGGTATCTCAGGAAGGAATGTACACTGTGATAAGAGAATCTACCTGTATTAAAAATGTATAAAACAATCTCACTGAAGAGGATAGGGAAAGGGTGCTGATCTAAGTAACTTTGGAAAGGAGTAGAGTCTGTAAGACTAAAACAAAAGGAACTACATATAAACACCATAGTCAGTTCATAATGTTCTTTCTGATGGGATTATGGGTTAACAATTCTGATACTATTATACATGTAAACTGGAATGGAACAATTAAGTAAGGTTTCTCTCTGTTGGAATGTGATTTTATAAACAAGCAAGACTAAGAGGCGAGAATGACCCATGTGGTCATAAAATAGAGTTGAAGACATCAGTAGGACTCGGATTTTGCTTAATATAGATACAGGTGTTTACATACAGAAATATTTATAGATATCTGTACATACATGTATTAATATAAACACATACATTTTTTACTCTATCATCTGAGAGGGCCTAAAAGAAACAACACCCCAATAGCAATGCGCACACTTAGCGCCCAGATTCTGGTTTCTAATACCATTCTCCTATAAAGGAACAAGGATCCTTGGAGAAAATGTTGATTCTAGAAGTGGAGCAGGAAATATACAAGATGAACTTTGTGCGTCTTATAGTTCCAGAGAGTAAGAAAGTGCTCAATTTAATCAACAAAATAAATTCATTAGTATTACATTATTACTCAAAGTATAAAATAAATATCTATAAGTCAATACTGACATACATACATACATACATACAAACAAGATAAATATTCTTACGAAGAATTCCATATAATCAGTGTAGATACTCTGCCCTCAAGCAGCTCTTCGTATTCATCTTTATTCTTCTCTTGCAGTAGCATATACAGAGAAGAAATACAATAAGAATTTGTTTAACTTTGGATTCAGAAGCACCAGAGATAGAGGTCTGAAGGGATATCTATTCTAAATGGAGGTAATTTGGTTATTGCTTAGAATTTCTAGAAAAATCACGTTAATATCGTGGAAAAAATGGCCCCAACTACCTCACACTCTTAGTCTGTACTCCAGCTGTTCTTTGAATGAATCCAGCATACCCCTACTTTAGGTAATACATACTTGCTGATTCTCCAGCCTGTAATATTCTTACTCCAGATATCTACAAGGCTCTCTTCCCTCAGAATTAGATCTCTGATCCAAGGTCACCTTATCAAGAGAGGCTTTGCCAGACAAACTTACCTAAAAAGTAAACATGAACACGCTCACACACATACATGTACACACACACACATACACACACTTCCAAACAGTCCTCATTCTCGTTATTCTGCTTTATTTTCCTCTATAGCTCTCCTTAGTACTGGATATAATATATATATATATATATATATACACATACATATATAATATATATATATATATATATATATATACATACATGTTTATTGTCTGTCTCCTGCCATTACAATGTAAGCTCTGAAAGAGGAAATTTTGCCTGATATGCACAAAGCTATAGCCCCACTTCCTATAACAGTGCCCGGCACATAAGCATTCAATACATATTTGACAAATAAAGGAATAAAGTTTTCAAGGGACAGCTAAGGCTTTTCTGTATTAGAACCTAATTATATAAATTATATAAATTATTTCTTGAAATAAGTCTCATATCAGCTGGAACTTTCTAATATATTTCATTATACAGGTTTTTATTGTTAATGCTTTTGTTTTAATGGAATGTGACGTGCTGTAGAATAATCATTCACATTAATCTTTCAACATACCTGGAAATTGACCATTTGCTTATATCTGGGATAACTGCATTATTTTCTGCACATAGTTTTCGCATCAAGTCCAGGTCGTATAATCATCATTCCATTAAAAAAAACAAAAGAAAAAAAAAAACTTTCAAATTCAGGCTGCAAATAAAGCAGGTCTAGGCCTAATTCTGTTAGAGCCAAAAGAGAAAAATTTAACAAATATAAACCCTATTGGTTCTTAACGAATTGGTATTTTTATCTACCTACTGGAAATCTTAACCTCCATCTTCTGAAGCCCCTACCTGTACTGTCAAAGAAGACTATTTCTTGTGCATGTGCTTTTAACAACTACGTGTCCATCAGAGCACACAAACTCAGATCCTGTCTGAGGCTGCTCATCATTCTCATAATTCTCTTGATTGTCTTTGGTGGCACACCATCTGCACACCTGGAAACAGGCTTTTCTCAGACTCTGTTGTCCTTAATTAAACTCTAAACTGGAGACTTACAGGCAGGAAAAATGCCCAGCTCGTTTAGCACACTCCTGATTGACTTTTTCAGATACTCTTTGAAAGACTGGCCAATGTACTTCCCTAGAGAAGCCAAAGTCTCTCAAACTAATGGCCTCAAGCAATGGGCTCTCTCCGTTTTCAAGCCCTGCCATAAACAGCGGAAGGCAGTACACATAACTTCTCTGAAATAAGTGGTATAAAGGAGTGGAGCTGCAAGCTGTTTATCCAAGACAAAGTTTAATAACATAGAGTTATTGTTTCTGAAAAACTGGGCAATTCTTCTTAATTTGGACCAAATACTTAAAGGCCCTCCCTACATACCAACTAGATCCTAGGGTGGCTTGGAAAGGAAATACTTTTTAATATTTTGCTGGGCTTAAGAAAGGTAATGGAAACCTCCAGTTCTTTCCTACAGCTCCAGCAGTAAAAATAAGCTAACAATAAAATTTGAAATGTGAATTCTGATGTGGAGTGGTGAATATTAAGCAAAAGAGAAAGATTCTCTGAAGGCAATACTCATGCCAGGCCTGCTATTTGAAGACTGAGTGTTGGCCCAGCAGCCAGAGGGGCTGCTAAACCAAAGACTTATGCCTTAAATTCTGAACTCTTAAAGGAAGCTCAAGTAGTTAAAGGTTAGTACTACCTTTAGCTTCTGATAGAAGTAAATGCAAATCCTCTCTTGGGAAGAAATTTCCTATTTAGACCTTCAGGATTCTTGCAGAATAAGGTCAAACACAAATGAGATCATAATCAAAAGAGTTCTGTCAAATATGCAAGATAACAAACCTGAATGAGAGGTAATCTGCGGAAATAACAAGCTTTAAATTTAGAAAACCCAAGGTTCTCAAATGTTGCACTTATCAGTATAAAATGTATTAAGTTAATTATGTAGGAAAGGTTTAAAGAAATAAAAGGTGGAATCATAAGAATGAGCAAGCAATGGTGAATTTTTAAATGCTCAGGTTAGAGAGAACAAAATAGAACATTTAGAATGAAAAATCTAATTTTTGAAATTAAAAAAACTTAATGGATGGTAAAATACAAAATAGGCATAACTGATAAGAGAATTAATAAACTTGTACTGTTCAGGAAGAATGGTTAAGATATTTATGAACTTCAGACTTTCTTTAGTATGCTATGCATGGTAAAATTTCAAAATGTCAATGATTAAAAGAGCAGAAATAGAGGCTAAAACTTTTAAACACTAAAGAAAAGTAAACTTAGAAAAACAAAAATGCAATCAAGTTTTTAAAATTCAAGAAAGGAGAAAAAGGAGTATAGAAAAAATGAGACAAAAAAGACAAAAATAAGAAGATGAAAGTAAATCAAAATATATCAATAACCACAATAAATATATCTAGCTTACAAATCTAATTCTTATAAGAGGCAAGCAAACCATAAGGACATAAAATGATTGACATGTATACACTGCTATATTTAAAATATATAACCAACAAGGACCTATTGTATAGCACAGGGAACTCTGCTCAATATTCTGTAATAACCTAAATGAGAAAAGAATTTGAAAAAGAAGAGATACTTGAATATGTATAACTGAATCACTGCACTGTACATCCGAAACTAACACAACATTGTTAATCAGCTATACTCCACTATAAAATAAAAATTAAAATAGATAAATAAATAAAAAAATTTTAAAGTAAAGGAATGGGTAGATAAACAACAAGGATTTACTATATTCCCCAGGGAACTATATTCAAAATCTTGTAATAACCTATAATGGAAAAGAATGTGAAAAAGAAAAAATAAATAAATAAATAAATATATATATATATTTCAGTTCTAACTGAATCACTTTGCTGCACACCTGAAACTAACATAATATTGTAAATCAACTATACCTCAATTTTTTAAAATGCTAAAAAAATAAAATAAAGGAATGGGAACAACTTATATATAAAGCCATGGAAATTTTGAAAGAGATGGAATAAGAGTTACCTGACAAACTCTAATAAAAACAAAGCTCAGTATCTATAATAATATCAGAAAAACTATAGACTTTAAAACTAAAGCAATACTTAGATTAAGAAGATCACATCATTGTGATAAAAGGTCCAATTCACCAGGATGACATAATAATTAACTTGTATGTACCTACTAAAATGATCTCAAACTACATTAAGCAAAAATTGATAAAACTCAGTTGTCAAATGTGTTCTATTCTCAAAGACTAGTAGGTTAAAAAGACCAAGAAAAAACAAAAATATTTTAATTCTAATTAAGTATGACTTAATGAACATTTATTAATTTGCTCACCCAGCAATTAAAGGATGTAAATATGTGTCAGGTGTAAACACATTTGTAAAAAATGACCATGTAATACACCATGAAGAATGTATACTGGTTTCAAAACATGCCTACAAATGTTTTGACACATCTCCCACTGACATATGAGTTCTATGTCATATTTTCTTGATCTGGAAGTAGTTATAACTAACTGCTTTGGCCAATGGAGTTTGATGGAAATAATACTATGCGACTTTAAAGGCTAAGTTATAAAATGACACACCAATTTCTCCTTATTTGCTCTTGGAGTCCTGAGCCTCAAGATGAGAAGTCCAGCTACCCTGAGGCCACCAAGTTGGGGAGATCACATGTTAGCCCGCTAGTCAACCATCCCAGCTGAGCCCAATCTTCCAATCATCCTTGCCAACACCCCAGACATGCAATGAAACCATCTTGGACTCTCTAGGCCAGTCCATCCAGTGATGCCACATGGAACAAAATATTCACTCATACAACCCTGTCTAAAAGTCTGACCCACAAAATTCAGTAGGTAATTGAAACAGTAGTCTTAAATTTTGAAGAGCAAAATTTATACAGACCACATTCTCTGATCCCAATGCAATTAAGGTTGCAGTCGGTAACAGGAAGATAAATTTAACAATGCCCTTATGTTTAGAAAATTAAAACTAAATAAGTTATGAAGAAAAGGAAATAGTATCAAGGTAGAAATTTTAATAATAATTACTAACGTGAATTAATTAAAGTTCTACATATGAAATACTGTGGGATAAAGCAAAAGTGATAGAGAAAAATGTACAGCTTCAAGTATTTGTAATAGAAAAGAAGAAAAAATAAAAAGGTTGAAAAAAATTAGTTAAGTGTATAATTTAAGAATTAACTAAGAGGGCTTCCCTGGTGGCGCAGTGGTTGAGAATCTGTCTGCCAATGCAGGGGACACGGGTTCGAGCCCTGGTCTGGGAAGATCCCACATGCTGCGGAGCAGCTGGGCCCGTGAGCCACAATTGCTGAGCTTGCGCGTCTGGAGCCTGTGCTCCGCAACAGGAGAAGCCGCGATAATGAGAGGCTGGCGCACCGCGATGAAGAGTGGCCCCCGCTTGCCACAACTAGAGAAAACCCTCGCACAGAAACGAAGACCCAACACAGCCATAAATAAATAAATAAATAAATTAAAAAAAAAAAAAAAGAATTAACTAAGAAACCTTAGAATAAACCCAAAGACATCCTACACTTAGCTCAAAACCTCACAAACATTTAGGTATTCAGGCTCAATCAACCCATACAATTCTTATTCCACAATTCAGAGTTAATCATCTTCAATTAATCCTTTTATTAGCATCATAAAGTCCTGAATTAAATATTTGTTTTATGTTACCAAAGAGGGTTAACTGGGCCAGTTGGACCAAATTAACCACAGACCCAAGATGTTATAAATAAATAAACAAACAAACAAACAAATAAATAAATACAAGGTTCAATCCCAGTTAGGTTCTCCCTTGTAAAATTCTGTGGTCATATGGAATACTGCTGCCTGGAGAGTGTTTACTTAAGTGACATTATTTTTTATGTTTTACCACTTCCTTCTCATTTTTCTTCTCATTGCACAGTTATTGTCTGATGCTTCAGGTTTTTCCCAGAATCTGTAAGGTTTTTAAAAAAAAAAAAAAAAAACTACAATGATATTCTAATACATGACACCAAAACTTACCTAGTAAATCCTTGCCAATTCATACACGAGATAAAAATGTAATGATGTTATTCTCTTAATATTTTTACATATTATCTTCAAGAAATATGAGTAAATCAATAAATACTACAATCAATATGCTTTACGATATCCTCTATTAATCTGTAGTATATTCCAGAGTAAAGATTCATTTTTTACCACAGCAGTACACCTTCTCTCTATGCTGACAAGTGTTTCACCTCAAGCAAACAACTCAACACATCTTGTCCCTTTGGTAATGTCTGTGAGTAATGGTGTGCCTTCTTAAATTCTTTTTTATTCTTCCCAGGTGCAAACTTTATCTCCTTCAGTTACATAATAAGCTAGAGATAAGATTTCATAGCAATAAGATTTCAAAAGTTGATGGTGAGAAAATGGATCACTAAGGCAGGACAATAATTGTCAAGAGCTTCCTTTGGTAGATGTTATGTTGAGAAGTAATTTTCATTATCGTTGTTATTACTATGTTAAAAGATGACCAGATACTCATAATTTTAAGACTAAACTTCCCATCTCGTTGACAAGTCAGGAATATGTTGAGCGATTATATTATTCTTGTCCCACAGAAGGGGAAGATTCCTATTTTCCTCTTCTGTTGGGATAACCTATGATTGCCACTTTGATCAGTAACCTATGATTGCCACTTTGATCAGCACTTATTTCCTGCTTCTTAACCAACTCAAATAATGATACTGATGACGACTGAGCACTTTCTACATGTCAAGTACTGCTCTAAGAGTTTTACATATATTCTTATTTTACTCCTCATGATATCACTAAGAAGTAGCTGCTATTTTCATTCTAAGTTTTGAAATGGGGAAACTGAGGCACTGAAAGTTTAAGTAACTTGTACAATGTTATAGTTAGTGATGGAGCCTGGATTAAAATAAAGAGGCCAATCCTTCATGTACCTTTTTATATCAGGATAAAAAGAAAAAGAAAAAGACAAGAAGTTCCAGAGTTGTGTGCCATGGCATTGTAAATGGTGGTGCAAACACGGAAAGAGATTGGTTAGGAACACTTAGATTCTTTTCCTCCCTCCTCCCTCTCACCACACTCTCCCTACTCCCTTGCTTTCTTATTGAAACGTCTTATCTAACGTTGAAACAGCAGTCAACATCTCCTCTTGAAACAGACTCTAACATTCAGACAATCTAATCAAATAAACTTATGATGAGATCATGCAAACCAAAGGATTCCTTGTCATTTTTCATAAGATATTGAGTGTTTCTTCTTATCACTCAATCATCAACTTTGCAATGCTCAGCTAGACACCAGGAGAAAGAAAAAAAACAAATAAAAGACATGATTCTTACCAGCAAAAAGGCACAAAATAATTGGTTACCCATAGCACATAGACAGGAGGAAAATGACTAGAAATGTTTTCAAACCAATGCATAAATGGATACAAATGATCACATTGTAAAGAGAACAAAACCACATAACAGAAATGTGAGATGAATTTCCTATCATAATGAAACGGCATCACAAAGGGAAAGTTTCCGGGAGAGTGGAGATTAGAACCAAGCTTTAAAGGTGTAGAAGGGGAGGAGAGTTGCCAGCTGTTCCTCTCCTGACAAACGTCTAGACAGGATTATCTCAGGTGTACAGTGCACAATGGGCTCCCTGAAGGGTAATGCTTCACAGCCCTGTTATTGGATACCTTTTTCCTCTATGCCACATTGCCTGAGTACTACATCCACTACACATTTTCCATGGGGCTGAAAACAGAACTCTGCTTTCTGGAATGACAATTGTTACAAACACATTCCGTTCCGAAAACATAAAATCTGGAGGATTCTCTCAAAGCAAAGCAGAGAAATACAAGTGCCATTCGTCTTCTGTCTTGGCTCTCCAAACTCTCTTGAAGAAAATTATTTCATTTTGGACTTTCTCAGGAAGAAACATCAATTCTAAGATTTAGAGTCTTGAGGGTTAGTAGTGGGACCTCAGAGCTGGGGAGTTCAGTAAGAAAATGAAAGTCTGAGAAAGGGGAAGAATTTATAATGAAAAGAGGCAGAAAAGAGTGCAAAAGAGGGCTTACATCAAAGGCAGAATCCTACAGGCCAAAATTTCTAAACTTTAAGAATTTTATAAACTTTATCTCCTTCAGGGATTCTTTATATTTAAAGGTGTCATGGACAGCACAGTTCCTTTTCGGCCTCCTCAGTTCTGCTCATCTTTCCACTGGACCTTTTGCAAAGTAAAAAACTAACAGTCAGAATAAGTGGTTTCAGTAGCTGCTGCCCTAGGCTTTGATTTGGGGAGAAGGAGGGCCTGCTATCTGGACTTTGGCCTCGTGGATTGGGTTATATGCAGCAGTTCTGATCTCCTTTGTAGCGGTGGAAAGCCATATGTTTTCTCCTTTCATTTCTTGGTCGATTTTTGTCTAGTTGTCTTGACATCTCAAGAGGTAGCTCATGAGAAGATCTCAGTAACTAGTAAGTGAATCTCTACTAAAAAGTGAACAAATAAATGGTCCCAACTTTTCAGAAATATAGGACATAGATCTATTCTCCTTCATCCTTTCTCTCTCTCCCCTGGTCTAAATAAGCTGCGCTGTTCCTATAAATCACTGAGAAGTTACAGAATTTCTCAAGTCTGCCTGCTGGAGATGTATAAGAAAAATGATGCTCTCTTATTTTTTTAGCTTCACAGGCAGAGTCAAGAAATCTTTATTATGCCAAAAGATTCACCCAAGCAAAAACTGTCAATGGAATTAAGTCAGGTTTCCCATATTTATCATATTCCTGCCATATCTGCTCTCTTGATCATGAAGCTAAGAGAACACAGGCAGTTTTCCAAAGAAAACACTTGAGTATCTTCCTACAAACACTAACTGCTACCTTGAATATTATATTTAAATCTGTAGTACACACAAGGACATCACTCTTTATTCAGGAAATGTCCTTGTTTCATATTTCTTGCCTCAGAGGTAGATGTGCTATATTTCTATAGTTTGGTGGGGAAACAGAAAGTAGAGTTTCTTTAAAGTTCAATAAGGCCTGACATTGTGAAATAGAGGGATGGAACTCAGAATTATAGTAGAACTTATCTCTTCCTCAAGGATATACCTCAGATAACAAAATAATGTGGATATCACTAAATCATCGTCTAACGTGGCAAAAAAATGATAGCATCAGAAGACAAAGATGACAATTCTGGGCGATGAGTATTCTGTATTTGACAGTCACAGGATTAATTGAAACAGCTATCATCACATCAAAGGTATCAGAGACAATGGCTTCTGCTTAATATGATCTGAATTTATATTCATTGCAAAATTCATGAGGACTTCGTAAAAAAACAGATTTTTTTCTATGAAATCATGACATTGAAAGTTACCTTCGAGATTATCTACTGCCATCTTTTTTACAGATCCACAATGCAAAAGATTCTTCATCTCTTCATCCACTTATCTCTGCCACTTTAAGTTGTAGAAAGACTCACAGTTTTCTACTGAATTAATTTATCTCCAAGGGGGTCTTCCCTGGTGGTCCAGTGGTTAAGAATCGGTCTTGCAATGCAGGGGATGCCAGTTCAACCCCTGGTTGGGGAACTAAGATCCCACATGCCACGGGGCAACTAAGCCCAGTGCCACAACTAGAGAGAAGCCTGTGCGTTGCAACGAAAAATCCCACGTACTGCAATTAAGACCCAATGCAGCCAAAAGATAAATAAAGTCTTTTTTAAAAAAATTATCTTCTGGGGCTTCCCTGGTGGCGCAGTGGTTGAGAATCTGCCTGCCAATGCAGGGGACACGGGTTCGAGCCCTGGTCTGGGAAGATCCCACATGCTGCGGAGCAACTGGGCCCGTGAGCCACAACTACTGAGCCTGCGTGCCTGGAGCCTGTGCTCCGCAACAACAGAAGCCGCGATAGTGAGAGGCCCGCGCACCGCGATGAAGAGTGGACCCCACTCGCCGCAACTAGAGAAAGCCCTCGCACCGAAACGAAGACCCAACACAGTCAAAAATAAATAAATAAATTTATTTTTTAAAAAAATTATCTTCTGGGATATCAGAAAGAGAATTTAATGGAGATTTAAATTTTCTATAAATCAATTTTGGGTAGTAGGAAGAAGGAAGTGTGACACTTCCAAATTATTGCAAGTTTTTTTTTTTTTGAATTTTTGAATTTTATTTTATTTACTTTTTATACAGCAGGTTCTTATTAGTTAACCATTTTATACACATCAGTGTATACATGTCAATCCCAATCTTCCAATTCATCACACCCCCACCAACAACCCCCCACCACTTTCCCCCCTTGCTGTCCATACGTTTGTTCTCTATATCTGTCTATTTCTGCCCTGCAAACCGGTTCATCTGTATCATTTTTCTACGTTCCACATATATGCATTAATATAGGATATTTCTTTCTGTTTCTGACTTACTTCACCCTGTATGACAGACTCTAGATCCATCCACCTTACTACAAATAACTCAATTTCGTTTCTTTTTATGGCTGAGCAATATTCCATTGTATATATGTGCCACAACTTCTTTATCCATTCGTCTGTCGATGGACACTTAGGTTGCTTCCACATCCTGGCTATTGTAAATAGAGCTGCAATGAACACCATGTTACATGACTCTTTTTGAATTATGGTTTTCTCAGAGTATATGCCCAGTAGTGGGATTGCTGGGTCATATGGTAGTTCTATTTGTAGTTTTTTAAGGAACCTCTATACTGTTCTCCATAGTGGCTTTATCAATTTACATTCCCATCAACAGTGCAAGAGGGTTCCCTTTTCTCCACACCCTCTCCAGCATTTATTGTTTGTAGATTTTTTGATGATGGCCATTCTGACTGATGTGAGATGATCCCTCATTGTAGTGTTAATTTGCATTTCTCTAAAGATTAGTGATGTTGAGCATCCTTTCATGTGTTTGTTGGCAATCTGCATATCTTCTTTGGAAAAATGTCTATTTGGGTCTTCTACCCATTTTTGGATTGGGTTGTTTGTTTTTTTGATATTGAGCTGCATGAGCTGCTTGTAAATTTTGGAGATTAATCGTTTGTCAGTTGTTTCATTTGCAAATATTTTCTCCCATTCTGAGGGTTGTCTTTTCGTCTTGTTTACAGTTTCCTTTGCTGTGCAAAAGCTTTTAAGTTTCATTAGGTCCCATTTGTTTATTTTTGTTTTTATTTCCATTTCTCTAGGAGGTGGGTCAAAAAGGATTTTGCTGTGATTTATGTCATAGAGTGTTCTCCCTATGTTTTCCTCTAAGAGTTTGATAGTGTCTGGCCTTACTTTTAGGTCTTTAATCCATTTTGAGTTTATTTTTGTGTATGGTGTTAGGGAGTGTTCTAATTTCATTCTTTTACATGTAGCTGTCCAGTTTTCCCAGCACCACTTATTGAAGAGGCTGTCTTTTCTCCATTGTATATTCTTGCCTCCTTTATCAAAAATAAGGTGACCATATGTGCGTGGGTTTCTCTCTGGGGCAGACATGAACTTTAACAGTTTGCGGTTCTCCATGTCTCATTTACTTATACCACCAAACTTGAAATGTTCAAAATAGACATTGCTCTGTCATATCAGGTTTGGGGCAAAGAAAACGTGAAGCAAACTCACAAATGCCCTCTAATAGACATGTTCCTTGCATGAGTGAGAAATTTGTGACTTTAAGCACTGAGAAAGGGGTCCCTTTGTTACTGTGACATAGCCAAGCTTATTCTAATAATAACATTAGTCAGGGAAAGTATCATTCTTTCTTGATAATCACTGATTTAGTGAAGTTTATAGCATCCAAGCACTCCCTTCTATAATTATTTCTCTCAGTTGACTTTTTGAAAGGTAATGAACAACAGATAGTTCAAGATTACATTATGACAAGCATCTACAGTACATCTACTCCCAATGTTGATTTTAATGTTCATTTTAGTTTTAACAATTAGTTAATGTGGAGGGAGGACTTATGTCCTCTTAGGACAAATAAGGAGCCTAACAAAGATGTTTGTCTGAATAGAAGAGATAAGCCAAGTAAATGCCCATATCCATCATTTAGGGACTATCATAGGTAGTCCCTGACCAAGAAGTGGATGATAGATGATAGGTAGGTAGGTAGGTATGTAGGTAGATAGATATAAAGAATTCTTTTCCTAAATCAAGTCTAATTTTAACCTAGAGAGAGATTTAAGTAGCTACAACAAAGTATACTTCTCAACCACCAATTTTGTTTTGTTTTGTTTTATTTTCAGTAAAACACCCATAGTTTCAAGTAAAAAAGCTACCTATTAAAAACTAATATAAAATTATTCCAAAACATACTTCTAGACAGCTATATGTGAAGTTATTATTTATAAATTAGTTAAAACACCTATCACTGTTAATGACTTTGGTTTTAAAGCAGTTGATCTAGATGCTTTCTCTCTTCCAGGATGAGATGGCAGAGTCACTTCTTTATTAAAGCCACTCCTAAGTCATGATGCTAAAATCATGCCATCTTTATGATGAGATGCCTAGATAACTCTTTACTCTTGAAGATGGAAATGCTTCTAGATCATCTGAACATGGAATTAAATTATACGGGAAAAGACTAAAGAGACAGGAAGGGGAACTAAAATGCATCTCCTTTTCAATCACTTTGGAAATTATTGTCTGAAGTATAAAGACACCATTCTTACTGACATTGTTTTGGCTTAGATGCAGTCTGAGATCTATATTAACAGTCAAATATAACAAATTTCTACCTATGGAGTCAAAAGCTAAAGAAAGAGCGTTAAAATCTGCAATATTATTATCACATTACTCCTGTATTATTCTTGGAATTTCATACAAAAGAATATGGGTTTATTAGGCATCTCCAGTAGAAGTGATAGACCTCCCTGAGCTCACTAGCTCCGCACATCAAACACTGAGCTAAGAAGTATAAGCTTATAATTTATCAAGCTTCTATGTGTCATGTTAGATTGAACATCTTGTATTTCATTGTGTTCATAATTTAGAGAAAATAAAGGGTTGTTCTGGGCCCAGTGAGGCAGTATCCTACCCATTGAACTGGTAAAGGTTAACAAGTTAACAAGATTGGAACTCAGCATTTCACAGTTGCCTTTAAATACTCATGATGCAACAACTGTTTCCTGGGTGGAATTTAGCTACTGATGACTGCACTTCTCCATCATGCTGCTTATTTCTAAACATATTAATTTCATATTGACATTTGTTTTATGAACATTTGATTCTCAGAGTTAAGAAAACAGCTTAACTAGGAGAACAGATATGCAAAAGTAAAGGTTATTTATATAATCACTAACAGTGACGTTTAAGACTCTTTGAACTGCTGTGAAATTTTAGGGTTATAATATCATGCCATACACTTTGAAAAATTAATTCAAATTAGTTTGGAAATGAGCACTTTTATATCCACTGAAAATTTCATTAACAATAGAAATATGGGATTATAATCAAAGAAATGGTAGAACACTAGAAAGATGTCTACAGAGATTAAAATTGGGTCCTTTTTTAATATCTTCATTAAAGATCTAAAATTAATTACAAGCTGATTATTCAAATGTACAAATATTAAGAAAGAATAATAATAAGGTCATTAGAAAAGAATTGTAGGTACTTAAAAATTAAATATCAAAATTAGATTAATTTTAAATGGCAAAGATCTAGAAAATTGATATAGATATTAGAAAAGGAGAAGGTAAAAGATCTGGAAAGCAATAATGTAAATAAATAAATCTACAATATTATGTGAAAATCTCAACATTATCTGGAAAGAAGCTCTGCTACAGCTGGGAGGGTTAAGCCTTTCTATATTTAACAAGACCTCAACTATCTGTCCCATTAGATATTGCCCTGTGTAAGGCAATGAAGATTGCTAACAATTATTACATGGATGGGAATAATATAAGGCACTGTAGACCACACCTTGTTCTTTTGATACTATGGTATCAAAACTAGTCCACATGATTTTCAAAGTCTGATGAAAAGAAAACCAATCATTCAATACTCTGGGGCAAGCAAATAATCCATAATGAGTCTCCTAGTCCTTATATTACACTTAACCTGTAATTAATCCCCTCCAGTTCAAATCACCCACTTTGTGCTAATTCTCAGGGCTTCTGTGGAAAGCAGGACTATAAACCATCTCTTCCTCATCTCCCGACTGAAAAGTGTGGCTATCTTAGAGCCAAGGCCACTATAATCTAACATACTCTCTCAAAATGGTACATAGTTTATCAGCTTTCTTATTATCCAGGGTCACTGTCTGGCAGGGCAGAGATAAAAGAAATCACTGGAGACGGTGCTCTGAATATATTGACAGAGAAACACCAGGGCCTTGACCACCACAGTTCTGGAACCTGTTCTTGGCAGAGTATTCTAATGTGTTGACCATCAGCTGTTAATCACGGTGAGTTTACAGACTCCAGCATGGAGTAAAAGTCCACATATCTGATGTGGCCATAAAGTGTCTCTTGGAGAGTCCTGAGGAAGGGCCTCTAGAACTGTACTTTTTTAAATTAGGGAATGAAGGTAAATTTCAAAATGTGTATATGAATGGTCTTTCCTTTGAGGCTAAATAAGAACAAGTAAGAAATAACACATCCCATCAACTGGTCCAATGACTTTCTGATCTTTAAACTCAGGAAACAGAGAAACAGGAGCAACTTCAATTGCTGACTGAAAGACAGTCTGAAAGATGGTCAGTCTATGTTCCGACCATAATATAGGCAGGAGTCAAGGGTGATAAGGGCAAAAGAGCAAAACTGCCATTCTGCCTGGATAAACTCTTTTCCAGCTTTTCCTGATAACAAAGGCAGACAGTCTAAAAAGGTTAATGCTAATGACATTCACCACTGAAAAATGAGCTTAGGTGCCCCTTCAGCTCATCCTCTTTCCTCTTGGATAATCATAATAGATAGCTGTTCCCTGTGGTTAAACAATTGGGTAATTACTAAAACAATTTGCAATAAACAGACATTTATAACATTGAAACATAAGAAAGGCAATAAACTGACATTTCAAAGGCATTTTACTGAAGGAATCTTGCAGTTTTCAAGTTGAAAGGAGTTGTTTTGGCAGAACTACAAAGACAATCTAATCTAAGATACATGTTATCTCCCTTCAAAAATCTTCCATGGATGAGATTTCAGTTTCGTGGCTTTCATGAGCATATTTTGAAATTAAAATTTTAATGTAATATTTCAATGTGCTAAGCCAAGTCAGTCATTGATTAGTTATTCTTCAATAAAATACCAGGAAAAGTAAGGTTGTGAACAGCCATATTCTAAAGATCTATAAGAAAATCAAGATGGTTCTCTTATCACTCAGAAAGTTATCATGAGTTTTCTTCCTAGAGCTCCATGTAACTTCTAAAATTCATTTCTGCACATATTTTTTTTTATTAAATTGTATGTCTCTTCTTTGATTGTAACCATTTCTAAGTTATAGGTTTTGACTTTGTATTTTCAGTGTCTATCCCAGTATCTGACATATTGTAGATGTTAAAGAAATATTTTCTGAATGAACAAAGTGGAAGTGTTTTGTGCTGTGAAACACCTCAGATTTTCTCAAGGACTTCTACTTCTATATTAACATTCTTCTCTTTTTTGTTACCAATTTCTTCCTCCCTATTGGATTAAGTTCCTGTGTCTCAAACTTCTCCAAAACCTCCCTTTACCCCACATACCACTCCAGCTATTTCTCTCTCTTGTTCCCTCCAATTTCTAGTCCCTGTCATCACTTTGTCACCTCCCATTTATTCTTCCATCCGCTCCATTCTGACTCCCTACCTTACCATTGCAAAGACATCCTTGATCAGGTCTTTAATGGCTTCCATGTTGAAAATCCAATGGATGCTTCTCTTTTTCTATTTACTCAAAATTCTCATATGATTTTTACACAGCTAAATATTCCCTCCTTTTTTATTCACATTTGTTTTTCAGAATTCAGTCCTCAGCCCTCTTCTCTATCAATATTCTTTGTCTCAATAATCTAGTTCATTTCCAAGTCTTAAAATATTATCCACATACTGACTTTCTAATTTTTATCTCCTTTTTATTATTATCCACATACTAATGACTTGCAAACATTTATCATCACATATTGATGACCCTGATATTTTTCTGAGCTCCTTACTCATATAGCCAATGGGTTCCATGACTTCTTTTAATTGGATGACTTAACATGTTCAAAGGAACCTCGTGATACCCTCAACTTGGTTTCGTAACTTGTCTTTTCTTAGTAAATGATACCACCAAATTGCTCAAGCCAAAAACTACAGGATTTAATCTTCACTCTTCCCTTTCCCTGATAAATCCCTGTAAGATCCATAAACAAACTGTCAGTTCTACCTCCAAAGTGAACTCAAATCTAGTCACTTTACCTCATCCTCATTGCTATCCGCCTAGTTCAAGTCAATCCTGTTACTGGAATTCTTTTCTACAATGGCCTCCAAACTGCAGTAGTCTCCCTCCTTCAACTGCTGCTCCTCACACACTCAATTTATTTTCCACTCAGCCGTCATGATCTTTTTAAAAGACAAATCAAATTGCATTGTTTCCTCGCTTAAAACCCTCTTCCCCAAAGCATTGTGAAAAGAATTCAAACTCCTTACCAAGATTCATAAGGTCCAAGCATGTTCTGGCCCTGGACTGCCTCTCCAATTTCATCTTCTACTCTTCAACCACTCATGCTTCCTTTCTTTCCTTGAAAACCCTGAGCTTTTTCCAAGTGAAGAGCTTATGCCTTTGTTCCTTTCGCATGAACTTGTTCTCCCCTTGGCTTTTGCATGGCTAGTTCCATCTCATCTTTTAAGTCTCATTTCAAACAGCACCGCCTCAGAGAGGCTATCCATGAGCACCCTACCTAAAGTAGTCCTCCCCAACCCCTCAGCTCAGTTATACTCTTTCATATCAAGATATTTACCACAATCTGAAATTATTTTGTTTACTGTCTGTTTGCTCTAACTAAAATATAAAAGTTCATTTGCTTTATTTCTGAAACTCAGAATAGAGTATGGCAAATAATAAGTACCTAACTCATGTGTTAAAGAATGAATGAATGGATATAGGACAAGTGTAGTAATTTAAGAGTCATGTACTCTTAAAAATCTTACTATTACATAAAATCTTAACCACTACTATAGATTCCCTTTTTTGGTAGGAATCAACCAGGAAAACATGAAACATATGGATTACTTCATCGAATCCTTTTACTGGGAGTTTTTTTTTTTTTTTTTGTAGAGGAGGGGGCTATTATCCTAGAACTCCTGCCTCATCTCTGTACCTTTAAGTCAGATCTAATATTTCCACTGGACAAAAAAAAAAGTTGAGCTACGGAAGCACAAAAGTTTCATTCTATGGCCAACTCAACTCCTTCTCATTGTCTTTGGCTCTGACCTTGTTTCCATCCACTCCAAACCCCTAAATGCCTCTCGCTTTTCAGAACCAATGATCTGTTGGCTTACACTTAGACTATCCTTAAATATTCTTGAATTACTCTTATCCCATTGGCTCTTTTCCTTCCATACCACGTTGATTAGGATGCATCAAGTTATGATGACTTGTAACTCTACCTTGAGTAGGAAGTTCCATGGTAAGGATCAGCTCAATTTTCTTTCTCTCTCTTACCCAAAGGGGATGGTTGACAGATTTGGCAAATAAAAATACAAGATTCCTAGTTAAATTTAAATTTCAGATAAATAATAATTTTTAAAAAAATAAATAGATCCCACATTTGCATGGAACGTATTTGCAATATTTGAGAAATACTTGTGAAAAAAATCATTCATTGTATCTGAAATGGAAATTTACATAGGTGTCCTGGATTTTATCTGGCAACCCTACCAAAGAAAAAGATGGGTTTTCTCAAACATTGGTCCAAATGAGGAGAAAGGTTCTCTCTGAGCCTGAGATCCCAGATATGGAAGATGAAAGAATTAAGCAAGCTTATTCACAAATGTATCAAGTATTTATTGAGCATATATTTTATACTAAGCACTGTTGGAATTACTGGACATTCAGTGGCCAAAAAAAAAAGTCATGGGCCAATCCAAGCTAATCATCCAGCAGAGGAAAGAGACAATAAAAATTTAAATAAACAAGTAAGCTCAGCTACTATCCTGCTTTCTCAAATTTTTCCTCAGATTTTCTCTTTCTTTCTTTCCTTCTCCCTCTCTCTTTCTCTCTCTTCCTCTCTCTCTCTCTCTCTCTCTCACTCTCGCTCTCTCTCACTCTTGCTCTCTCTCACATACACACACACACACACACATACACACACATACCTACACATACCACATTCTAACAGGAAATAGCAGTTTTAGTTATTTATAAATTTAACATAGTTCTGTTTTACTTTTCTTGTAATTAAGCAATGGCCTCCTTTCAGAAAGACACAAACAATATTATTACCATTCTACCAGTAATATTACAGAAAAACTAAATTGTACTGATGTTATCATACACCCTGCAGAATTTTTTTGAGATCTTGATTTGATTTTTAGATTTTAAAGCAGAGTAAAACTCCCTTTTCATCTAAATAGCAGTGAGTTTATTATGAATGGACTGCCTTTACGATAGTTATCATCCAGATTTGCCTTATTATTTGTTCTATTAATATGCTCTGCAGTTATCTATTACTTTGGGGCAAAAGGTTTTGGTTCTAAGCATGAATTAGTTGGTGGTAATGTAAAGTTAAATACTATACATGCCATAGCCTGGAAAAGTCAAGGAAATGTGTTCTAAAGTCCTTTATTGACCTGATATGCTGAAGGTTAAAGACGTTTGTATGGAAGAAATGTTTAATTTTTTTAAAATAATATTGAAGCAGAACAAAGATATACCAGAGGTAAAAAGTTGAGGGACTGTCCTCTCTGATGCATAGACCTGAATGAAGAATGACTTATCTAAAATTGTTCCCCACCTCTGACTTCCAGAAGCAAGCAGCAGAATATGAAAAACACTTGTTCTAGCAGCAAGGGCTAACACAATGAAGACCAGTGTGGTTGGCAGGACTCCTACTGAAGCCTATTCACGTTCTTCAGTGTCCTCAATGATTTCAGCTTTCCCCAGCCCCTCGTATATGCTTCTTCTATTCTCACACACCCTTGGGACCTTACGGTCAAGCCGTGATGGTCAAGCTGAATAGAAGTTTTAACCTTTTTGCATCAGCATTCTCCAGCCTAAAGCATCCTGTCCTTAGTACTAAGAGGAGAAAAAGAAATGACAACGCTGTTTACCATTCCAATCACTAAGCCCATATTGATGCAATTCAGTTTCAAAAGTCTGAATATCACCAAGTCTCAATTCAATCAACCCCATGTAGGCTATGTTAAAAATCCTACTGAAAACTGTAAGTTTTCATCAGTGATTAGACTAAGCCTGGGGCCATTCCAAGATACTGGTGAAAAGTTTAAATTATGAATTGTTATTAAAATGGAGTTTCACTACTTTTCTGCATGTTCAATATCTGAAATTAGGTCAACTCAATCTTACCTTGTAGATAACTTACTACAAAAAAATGTAATCAACATTAATTGTATTCATTTGCCCAATAAAAATGTATTCAGTGGCTACTATATTTTGGGTATTGTGAGAGGCACTTAAGGATACTACTATAAAAAATATAGTTGTTAACTATCTAACGGTTAACCGATCTGTTATATGTAAATGATGCTTTCAAAATATTTGATCTCCTTGGAAAATATTATACATTATTTAAAACACTTGAAGATATTCAAACACTAATGATTAGGGAAATATTTATTCTTTTATCCCTAGACAAGTAGATAAGATATGTGGAGTCTTCAAGTTATTTCCATTCTGATGAGAGACAAAAACATAAACAATTTACAAATGCAGTAAACCTGGGCAGCAGGGGTATGGAGCATCATGAATCATTGAGCATAGAACTAGTTAAGGTTCTATTAAGCATAGGATTGCTGTGGTCTGAATATTTGTGTCCTCCCAAAATTCCTATGTTAAATCCTAAAGCCCAATGTGATAGTATTTAGAAGTGAGGGCCTTGGGGTGATTAGATTATATGGGTGGAGCCCTCAAGAATGGAATTAGTGTCTTTATAAAAGAGGCTCCAGAGAGATCCCTAGGCCCTGAATGTCATATGAGAATAAAATGAAGTCTGAGACCCTGAAGAGTATCCTTACCCAACCATGCTGGCACCCTTACCTCAGACTTCCAGATTCCAGAACAGTGAAAAAAAAAATTCCTGTTGTTTATTAGCCATCCAGTTTATTATATTTTTGTTATAGCAGCCCTAATGGACTAAGACAAGGATCAAGTCAAAGTTTCACACAGACTAGAGCTGTATCCCCCACTGTCCTGCACTGCCCTGCACAGAATTTTCCACAAAATTTTAAATAATTATCTATAGTTTACTGTTGAGAATTCACATGTGAACCAGATGATAAAGTTCCTGTTTCTATAGTTTCTATTCTAGTGCATACTTATTAGCATCCAGCAAAATCTATACATTTATTTTAATAAATATTGGAGCACAATCCACCCAAATAATAACAATGCCTTCTTTTCAGGTCTGGTGCAGTAGCTCCCACATCTTTGGTGTTTAGTACATGTTTTTGAATAAATAAATTATCTCACTTAAGCATCAAGACAGCCTTGTTAGATAAATGTTTTATCAAATATTACTTCAAAACAGCAAATCTAATTCTAAAATGAAGACTTAAAGATGCTGAGAGACTTGCCCAAGGTTACATACTTAGTATAGAAGTTAGCTTGCAGTTTTGTTGAAAAGATAAAATAAAATAATGGAGTAAAAGAGCTCTGTAAACTCAAAAGCTAATGTGTTGACCTAAAAGGCACTCAGCAGGAAATAGCGGCAGCAGCTTTCACTACTTACAGCGATCATTCATTTTTCAAACAAACCCTGCAAGATGTTACCCTGGACTTCTACCATGCTGGCTTATTCTGCCACTTTTAACATTAGATGTTATTTAAATGAATTATCTTCCAAATAATACCTAATATTTAAGTGTATACAAATCTTAAAGTTTGGGAGAATGGCTGAATTCCTGTAGTAAATAAATTCTTTCTATAAAAGTTTATAAACTCGTAAGGAAATTTGAAGGTTATACATTCAATTAATAATGCCAAGACACACTAATGCTTCCCTCAGTTTGACTAAGCTTTAGACAGGCTTTGGCTTCTTCCTGACTCTAGGCTCCAGATCTCCCTTTTCTTAGAACATTTCCTTTAGAAAACTTGTAATTGTAAATTCTTTCTCTGTCCCTTTGAGATGTAAATCTTTTTAAAAGCCTCTTGACAGCTTTACAACCCAGGAATGTCTTTCTCAAAGACCTGGGAACCATCTCTTTTAAATGTAATCATCAAAAGAGATAGCACCCCTTTTTCCCAGTTTCCGCAAAAAGGCAGAAGCCTAACTTTAGAGGGCACCTTGCTCCAAGTTACAAAATTACCTCTTATCATAAAGATATGAGAAGTTAACTTTTCCCTTGGATAAAGCCAATCAGAAAACACAGTCTATGACTTATCCCTAATGTCCTCTAGTACTTTTCCACTAGCTCACTCCAGCCCATAAAAAACTCTACTCACTATGTTGCAGTGGAGTTCAGACTTATTCTGGCATCTCTCCCCACAGAGATTGCAAATAGCTAGAGCACTGAATAAAGTCTTTCTTGACTGTATAACTTTGTTTGGTACAATTTTTGCTTTGATACAACATTTTTAGAAAAGATTTTCATGGTGTATGGGGATGTCACATATATAAACAAAACACAAAACAGAGGGTACTTCATTTACCATAAAGATAGCAAGTCTGGGACAAAATATAAATTCAAGTGGTGAAGTCTAGTTTATAAATTTTTGGTTGAGGTGTTTCTGATATTTAATAAGTGAATTTATTTTTTTCCCATTCAAAGGGTCATTTTCACAGGCAAGAAACAGACATGGAAACTACCTACTGGAAAACTATTAATCTCAATGTTATTTGCAGAAATTCAAGTAACTTAAAAGTTAAAGTAAAATACAGGTGAGTTGAGAAGCATAATCAGATATGTATAATCAACCAATTCTACAAAAGGAACCTATATCTGGGAGTTCAGAAGCCAAGTATGATCAATAGTAGGCCCTCAATGTACCTCCAATACAATGCCACACCCTTTTCCTTTTCTACTCTGGCAATTAAAAGAACAGTAGAAAGAAATGAAGTTACTTGTTACAGGAAAATGTAGATGAGAAAAAAATCAGGAAGATTGAATACAACAGGCAACGGAGCATTCAGAAGATAAAGTAAGAAGGAGGAAAATCAATCTGAATGTCTAAAACCAAGATGCAAATTAACATCACCAAACTTGAAAAATATCTCCTTAAATTATACAATTTGAATGTGGAGATGAACTCAAACATAAGCTAAAGATATGCAGAGTAAATTTGCCCTGTTCTCATTGCTCAGAATTGATAGTTCATCAATATGAAACTTCTGAAGAAGACAGACCAACAAATTAAATTAGAAGCTAATTTCTCATAAACTGGGATGATAGCACATGACTGAGATATCTATATCCAAGAGAAAAAAAAATAATGAACTAGGAGTGTAGGTATAGGAGACAGGAAGTTATGGAACACTTTCCAAACTGCTCTCTAATGAGTTGAGAGAAATAATCTTTCCTAAAGAATATAATCTTAATATTTACCCTAAACAAACCAATAGTCTTGAATGATGAAAGTAGCCCATATTTACTAAGGATTTGAAAACTCAGACATACCAGGAAATAACCTGACAAAAAGAGTCAAGACACACTAGGAAATAACTTGACAAAACTCAGACATACCAGGAAATAACAAATAGAGTCATTGTCACAGGAATCAATTTTATATTTGTAAACATTACTTAAAAAATTTCCAAGTGAAAGTAATAGCTATAAATCATAACCATCTTTATTAAAATGCTACTATGATTTCAGTTACTTTTACAATAGAAGTTTTGACTGTCAAGAAATGGAAATAAGAACCATGAAATAGGAAACATATCCAATCTATTAACTTTCTATGTGATTTATACAGCATGGCATAGTTCAGAAAAATATAATGAAATTCAATTATACAGCTAATTTGGTTCAATGTTTACCAAATTAATTGTATGAAACCAAAAGTAGCAATAGTCTAAAATAATTTTTAAACCACAGAACTATTTATTCAACAGGTATTAGATTGGATTCCTAAATCTCTCTACATAAATCCCATTTACTATGTCAAATTATTTTTAATAATTTACAACCCAGAAATTGCAAAATGTATTTCTAATGAATTCTAAATACCAATAAAGTGCTCTCACAGGCTTATCAACTCAACAAATAAACACAAACAAAATAACATTACAGGCATTGTCATTAAGGTATTCATCATATATTCTCCACCACAACATGATTTAAATTCAATTCAAGTTCTGTACCAGAAACAAAAAGCAAATTCCTCCTTTGCTTTTTCCTTGCCTAGGGTAATATGTAACATTAGTCTCAATATTTAGTATCTCATTCATGTTTTCTCTTTTTCTAGCAGCATATAGTACACCCCCAGAAATCACTATAGTGATATTTGTAGCTCTATCCATTCAACCACAAAAAGCCAATAAAAAATTCACACTGAAACATGAAGACTCCCTATTAGAAACTGTATTTCCTGACCAGGGGAAAACAAAGAAAATTATACATGTTTTCCTTTAGGAATATTTTTCCCAGAATAAAGCTGAATTTTTGAGGGAGCAGAAAACAAAGTCCATGATTTTTTACTTACGTTTACATTGCCATCCAGCTCCAGTTAAAATCAAATACTATGATTCAACTGAAATCAACACATCATATAAGTAATCAGTACTTTTATTCTCTCACTAAAGTTTCAAGCTCACCATTTGTGATTTTTATAAAGTGCTGACCTACATAATGCCCCATTTCATTTTTACCAATTCATAATTTTCTTCTAAGTTTATCTGCATTTGTTGATTATGAGACAGAAAAAAACTGCATTCTTAAAAAACTGCTAAGTTTACACTTCTAGAACTTAGATGCTATGTTTTTGTTCAGAACATAAACATATATGGGTATAATTTGACTGTGCTGCTAAACACTCCTCAGAAGGATCAAAACCAATGTACTAGAGTATTGAAGAGAGTTTGTATGCTCCACAGAAAGAAAGGCAGAGAAAAGGAAAACAGGGAGAGATAAGAATGTAAGAGAGGAGGAGAGAATAAAGTCAGAAAGGTAGTGAAAAATTATGTGGGCCTGATAGAGACTCTCCACCAATCTCACAAATATTTAATAAGACTTCTACACTCAAGAGATATTTAATGTGCATGAATATTTTCAGAAACTGGTGAGGCATCAGATTTTCACATATACATTAACATAGGGCAACATGGCAAAAGCAAGTGAAGATTCAGGAATGAAGGACTGTTGAGACAATAAGGCCCTGGGAAGTTCAGAGAAATCTTGAAGAGGTTTAAGAATGTGGCATTAGCCTTCAAGATAATCCTCCCTAGATGTCAAGAGTCTAGGAAGTCCAAGCTGGCAGCCAAGTAAGGGACAATGCTTGGGTGGAGGAAGATTTTTAGAGGGGTGTCAAGTTGATTTTTTTCTTGTAAGTTACTGTTCATTCTTAGATTCTAACACAATTTCTTATAATTATGCCTCTTTTAATTGCATTATTTTTCTATCTGTTTGTTAGATTTAGAGTTTCCTTTCCTGAGATTTGTGACAGTCGTACTTGTTGGAGTCTCCATTCTTTTTGAGCTGAATTCCCTTAAAGAATCTCTCATCTTGGTAGCTGTATTAAATATCTAGGGCTACCATAACAAAATACCACAGATTGGTGGATTAAACAACAGAAACTTATTTTCTCACAGTTCTGGAGACTAGATATCCCAGATCAAGGTGTCAGGATGACTGGTTTCTTCTGTGGCCTCACTCCTTGGCTTGCAAGATGGCAGCCTTCTCACTGTACCCTTACATGGTCATACCCGTGTTTGTGTCATAATTCTCTCTTCTTATAAAGACATCAATCATATTGGATTAGGGCCCAAACTAATGACCCCATTTTAATTTAATTACATCTTTTAAAGGCTCTATTTCCAAATAGTCACATTCTGTGGTATTACAGATAAAGGCTTCAACATATGAATTTTGGGGAGACACAATTCAGCCCATAACAGTAACATTATCATATTTTCTCTGAAGTTATATAAACTACTTTACCAAAATCTCCTGTATCATATATCTGACTGAACCTTCTCTTTATAATGTGTTGTATTCCTTTACCATCATAGATGGAAATGATTGTTTCCCATCAAAAATTACACATGTCTATAAATACACCCACCTATACACACACAGGTCAGAAATCCCAGTATAAGCAGGTTTGTGTCCTGATCATTCTAGAGTAGAATCTTTATCCTCCATATACTGGATTGTATCTGTGGTTGTGATTGTATCTGTGGTTGCGTCTTTATGTGCTAATGTATTAATCTTATTTATTCACAGTATCTTAATTAGGGATAGAAGGGATTGATTCTTAGTATTACTATAGAAGTTATATATTTTAATAAAGTGAATCACACATGGAATTGTCTATTGGGCAACTGTCTAGTGATCAATGTAGATGTCTATTTGGAACTGGTAATTTGAGTCAGAAAGCAACGGTTAAAGAAGAAGCAGCGACGGTTTGTAAGCAACAGTTGAAGATGAAGAAGCAAGAGACAGAAAACAAGGTACAAAATTTCAGCCAAGAGAACACAAGGAGCCCAGTGACAGACATGAAAGTAAAACTTAAGTCTTTCAACACTCTATGACATGTTTTTCTATTAGATCATGGTATCTTAGATATGAGTTATAGAAATGCCACTATTTCTTTTTTTTCTGTGTTGTATATTTTTAATTTTTTTTATATTGGAGTATAGTTGCTTTACAATGTTGTGTTAGTTTCTCTGTACAGCAAAGTGAATCAGTTATACATATACATATATGCCCTCTTTTTCAGATTACCTTCCCATTTAGGTCATCACAGAGCACTGAGTTCCCTGTGCTACACAGTAGGTTCTCATTAGTTATCTATCTTACACATAGTAGTGTATATATGTCAATCCCAATCTCCCAATTCATCACACCCCTCTTCCCCCCTTGGTAACCATAAGTTTGTTTTCTACATCTGAGACTCTATTTCTGCTGTGCAAATCAGTTCATCTGAACCATTTTTCTAGATTCCACACATAAGCAGTATTATATGATATTTGTCTTTCTCTTTCTGACTTACTTCACTCTTACGACAATCTCTAGGTCCATCCATGTCCCTGCAAATGGCATTATTTCATTCCTTTTTATGGCTGAGTAATATTCCATTGTATATATATACCACATCTTCTTTATCCATTCCTCTGTCAATGGACGTTTAGGTTGCTTCCATGTCCTGGCTATTGTAAATAGTGCTGCAATGAAAACTGGGGTGCATGCATCCTTTCGAATTATGGTTTTTTCCTGATATATGCCCAGGAGTGTGATTGCTGGGTCATATGGCAGTTCTATTTTTAGTTTTTTAAGGAACCTCCATACTGTTCTCCATAGTGGCTGTACCAACTTACATTCCCACCAACAGTGTAGGAGGGTTCCCTTTTCTCCACACACTCCTCACCATTTATTGTTTGTAGAATTTTTTGATGATAGCCATTCTGACCGGTGTGAGGTGATACCTCATTGTGGTTTTGATTTGCATTTCTCTAATAATTAGTGATGTGGAGCATCTTTTCATGTGTTTTTTGGTCATCAGTATGTCTTCTTTGGAGAAATGTCTATTTAGGTCTTCTGACCACTTTTTGTTGGGTTGTTTGTTTTTCTGATATTGAGCTGCATGAGCTGTTTGTATATTTTGGAGATTAATACCTTGTCAGTTGCTTTGTTTGCAAATATTTTCTCCCATTCTGAGGGTTGTCTTTTTGTTTTGTTTATGGTTTCCTGTGCTGTGCAAAAGCTTTTAAGTTTCATTAGGTCCCATTTGTTTATTTTTGTTTTTATTTCCATTACTCTAGGCAGTGGATCGAAAAAGATCTTTCTGTGATGTATGTCACAGAGTGTTCTGCCTGTGTTTTCCTCTAAGAGTTTTATAGTATCTGGCCTTACATTTAGGTCTTTAATCTTGAGTTTATTTTTGTGTATGGTGTTAGGGAGTGTTCTAATTTCATTCTTTTACATGTAGCTGTCCAGTTTTCCCATCACCACATATTGAAGAGACTGTCTTTTCTCCATTGTGTATTTTTGTCTCCATTATCATAGATTAGGTGGCCATAGGTGTGTGGGTTTATCTCTGGGTTTCTATCCTGTTCCATTGATCTATATTTCTGTTTTTGTGCCAGTACCATACTGTTTTGATGACTGTAGTTTTGTAGTATAATCTGAAGTCAAGGAGCTTGATTTCTTCAGCTTCATTCTTCTTTCTCAAGATTGCTTTTGCTATTCATGTTCTTTTGTGTTTCCATACAAATTGTAAAATTTTTTGTTCTAATTCTGTGAAAAATGCCCTTGGTAATTTGATAGGGATTGCACTGACTCTGTAGATTGCTTTGGGTAGTACAGTCATTTTCACAATATTGATTCTTCCAGTCCAAGAACATGGTATATCTCTCCATCTGTTTGTGTCATCTTTGATTTCTTTCATCAGTATCTTATAGTTTTCTGAGACAGGTCTTTTGCCTCCTTAGGTAGGCTTATTCCACATTTAGCGAAGAGTTAACACATACCCTTCTGAAACTCTTCCAAAAAACTGAACAGGAAGGAACACTTCCAAGCTCATTCTATGAGGCCATCACCCTGATACCAAAACCAGACAAAGATATCACAAACAAAGAAAATTACAGGTCAATGTCACTGATGAACATGGACGCAAAAATTCTCAATAAAATACTAGAAAACCAAATCCAACAGCACATTAAAAGGATCATACACCCTGATCAAGTGGGATTTATCCCAGGGATGCAAGGATTCTTCAATATAGGCAAATCAATGTGATACACCATATTAACAAATTGAAGAATAAAAACCATATGATCATCTCGATAGATGCAGAAAAAGCTTTTCACAAAGTTCAACACCAATTTATGATAAAAACTCTCCAGAAAGTGGGCTTAGAAGGAAACTACCTCAACATAATACGGGCCATATACAACAAACCTACAGTTAATATCATACTCAATGGTGAAAAGCTGAAAGCATTTCCTCTAAAATCAGGAACAAGACAAGGATGTCCACTCTTGCCACTTTCATTCAACATAGTTTTGGAAGTCCGAGCCACAGTTATCAGAGAAGAATAAGAAATAAAAGGAATCCAAATTGGAAAAGAAGAAGTAAAACTGTCACTATTTGCAAATGACATGATACTATACATAGAAAATTCTAAAGATGCTACCAGAAAACTACTAGAGCTCATCAATGAATTTGGTAAGTTGCAGGATACAAAATTAATACACAGAAATCTCTTGCATTCCTATCCACTAACAACAAAAAACCAAAAAGAGAGATTATGGGAACAATCCCATTTACCATCACCTCCGATAGTAATGTCTCTATTTTCTGAACTGAAGTGCTATTGCTCCCTCTCCTATATGATTTCTACCACATTACAGAGATTTTATGAAAATTAATTATAGGAAAAGGCCCAAAGTACTGTGAGCTCCTCAGAAGGAAGGCATAAAGTAAAACCAAGTAACTGTCATTATTATCATTATTATGCATTACACATGTCAGACTGCTTCAGAAAGGTCACTCATGGGACTGAAAAAACTAGTACTGGAGTGAGCAATATATTAAATCAATTAATATTAAGAAGGGTATATAAGAATCATTGCCCCTCAGGAATTTACCTTTCATTAATCAAATTACTAATTATAAGTATTAAAGCAGTACTCCATGCATATCAACAAACACAGAGTTCCCAGATAACAAATAAGGATTAAATTCGCCTTCTGGCTCATGCAGATTTGTCTTCACATAAAACACTCCACAACCAGAATATAAAGTATTTACAGCTCTAGGCTTTCCAAGTAACTTCTTCAGTAATTTTATACAGCACCATCTGAATAATTATTAGGAGTGATATGATATTGCATGAAATCAAATCTGCAGATTTGATAAGTATAGAACTTCTTAGTAAGTGTCTTTGTGGTCTCAAAAAATGTAAACTGTTCAAGCCAGGAATCTAACCTTTAGCAAAACAAAAATGAGAATTTCAAATGTTGTCCATACACTGTCAGTGCTACCCACTTTGCATACTCATCAGAGACATAAACTATGTAAAAGAATCTGTATAATTAATTTTAATGAGGCATTTTGATGCCCTAAAGAACTGGGATGAATCAGGATTCAAAAATGTTTGCCTGCCCAATGTATCCAAAAGGCCAGCCAATTAAAATGTAGCTGTAAATTCAAATATCAGAATTATTGTGCATCTGGACATAGCTAGATTATTATGTGCCAACAAAAATGTCAGTTTGTTATAGAGACTTCTAAATTATTACTCATCTCTTATGAAATGTGTGTATTTCTGTTTGCTTTCACACATATATATAGCTACATTTTAAAAACTACAAAAAAATAAACAAAAAAGTTTGTTGCTAACAGACCTGATTTACAAGAAATACTAAAGGAAGTTCCTCAGGATTAAAGCAAGTAAACCCATATAGTAATTTAAATCCATAAGAACAGAGAGTACTAGTAAAGGTAATTAGGTAATTATTTTTTTTAAAAAGAATATAGACGCATTTTTCTTCCTTCTCATAACTTATTTGAAAGCAATTTAATAAAATAATATGTATATGACATAATGTTGGGCTTATAATGTATAGAAATGTAATATATCTGTAATACATTTGGCAATAACAGCATAAAGGTCATGGGTAAGAACAAAGCCATTTTCACTAAGAAATAGCTATGGGGACTTTCCTTGTGGTCCAGTGGTAAAGAATCCACCTTCCAACGCAGGGGACGCAGGTTTGATCCCTGGTTGCGGAATTAATGTCCCACGTGCCACGGGGCAACTAAGCCCATGCAGCACAACTACTGAGATTATGCTTCTCAACTAGAGAGCCTGTGTGCCACAAACTACAGAGCCTATGCACCCTGAAGCCCCATGCCACAACAAAGACCCCTCATGCCTCAACGAAAATCCCGTGTGCCACAACTAAGACCCGACACAGCCAAAAAACAAAAAAACAAAAAAAACACTGATAGGTGTAATATGTATAGCAATAATATCACACAAAGGGGGAAAAGGGAATAGAGCTATATAGGATAACATTTCTATGTATCAGTGGAAATAAGTTAGTATATACCTGAAGATGATTCTGATAAGATTAGATGTATATGGTAAGCCCTGGAGCAACCACTAAAAAAAAACTCAAAAAATATAGCGAAAAACTCATTAAAAAAATTAAAATGCTAAATAGAAAGCATTTATTGAATGCAAAAGAAAACAGTAAGGAAGAATAGAGAAGCAAAACATGCGAGACGTGAAAAACAAAAAATAAAATGGTGGATGTAAATACAACTATAGTAATAATAACATTAAATGTGAATAGACTAACAACCCAATCAAAAGGTGGAGACTGTTAGACTAAATTTTTTTCTAAAATTCATATGTTGAAACACTAATGCCCAATGTGATGGTATTAAAAGGTGGGACCTCTGAGAGGTCCTTAAGTCATGAGGTAGAGCGTTCATGAATGGTATTAGTATTCTTAGTAATTAGTAGAGAGACCTCACAGGGATCCCTAGCCCCTTCCACAATACAAGGACACAGCAAAAACCTGCTAGCTATGAACCAGGATGGAGGGTCCTCACCTGACCATGCTGGCACCATGACCTCAGACTTCCAGTCTCCAGAACTGTGAGAAATACATCTCTGTTGTTTATAAGCTACCCAGTCTGTGGTGTTTTGTTATAGCAGCTTTAAAGACTAACGCAGTACCACACCTGCAGGAAACACCATATGCATGGAATGTATCACCCTGCTTTAAGAATATATCAAGCTAATGATGCTTTTGAAAAATCAATTTTTGTCTCACATAAGGGAACAGCTAATAAGTAAATTGGCAGCTTTTGATTTATTTGGATAAATGACTCTATCATGGATGCTGTTTTTTTATATAAATTTATTTTTATTTTATTTATTTATTTATGGCTGCATTGGGTCTTCGTTGCTGCGTGCGGGCTTTCTCTAGTTGCAGCAAGCGGGGCCTACTCTCCATTGCAGTGCATGGGCTTCTCATTGGGGTGGCTTCTCTTGTTGCGGAGCATGGGCTCTACACATGTGGGCTTCAGTAGTTGTGGCTTGTGGGCTTAGTTGCCCTGCAGCATGTGGGATCTTCCCAGACCAGGGCTTGAACCCGTGTCCCCTGCATTGGCAGGTGGATTCTTAACCACTGCACCACCAGGGAAGTCCCCATGGATGCTGTTTTAAATAACCTTTTTGGCTTTCATCCTGCATGCCCGAAGGTGGTATTTGAACGTCACCAGATATAAAAATAGTCAAGCAAGGTTATTATATAGTGGAGTTGCTTTGCAATGTTCATATTAAGACCAAGGTTACCATCTGTCCAATAGCCAAACTGTGTAACCATAGAAAGATGTTTGTTGTGCCTAGGACATGACTTTACCCATAATATTACATAATAATGGCCATTGCTGTGATATTACAGGGCTTTTTTATTAAAGAATAAAATATGGAGTCAAATGCTAACGAACAGGCATAGGTAATACGTAGCAGACAAGATAGCTAATAGGCAAGATTTTCATTTGCCAAGAATGACACGACTTTTAAAAATATTATTGGATTTGTGTATTCATTTTATAAGTTCAAAGTGTTTTTGCATGTGGCATTTCAATTGATCCTCACAATGAACTAAAATCCAGGATAAAGCAAGAGAATATATCCCTTTACCAATAATGTTTTCATTTTTATGGTGAAACATGGCTAAAAGTCATTCTGTGTCATGCATTTTATGAAGAAAAATAATGGTTTTTCTTCCGATATTCAAGAGGGTCATCAGATCATATGCTTAACATTTAGCTAGTATAGATTTATGTCTGACCTAGACTATTATAAATGCATGAACTTTTTTTTTAAAAAAGCAATTTCTATTTGCAGTTAATCAAATGAGTTATTTCTTTAAGATAGTATCCTAGCAACTTCAGACAGAAGAGGAAGTCCTGCTGATGTTAGAAAGAGATTTGTTTATCACATGTCCACATATAACTTCTGAATGTGCTTCAAAGTGTTGCTTTGATCAAGCAGCTATCAAAACTTTTCTGTTATAGAACTAACAAGGTTGTTAAGAATCATTTCACAATTTCTGAATTTGAGATGCCCATAGAGAGAACAGTGATTGTCGTTTATAGTAAACAGCTTTCTTTAAGGAATATTTTAATGAGAATGTACCTCTCAAATAAACCCAAATAAGTTATCAGTAACCAAATATTTAACTAAATTTTTTCAAGTATTTGGGCTGACAGCTAAGTAACTGGAAGTTTTCCAACCATCTTAAAATAAACCTTACCTGACATATTGTCCAACTACATATCTCAGTCAGTGACAGATGAAAAGGGTTTGAGCCACTAATGTCATCTTCAAGCCTATGGAAGTCCATATTCTTTGCTTTCAACCAGAAAGTTTTTAACCTTTTAAGCTTTTAACCAAAAGCTTAAAGTTTTTAAGCCAGAACTTAAAAAAAAATAAATACTAATCCCAGCTAAGAACCAGCTAAGAGTCCGTCCAATCTATTCAGGATATTCCATGACTTTGTGTCTCTGTTAAACTTCTCTCAGGTAATGTGATATAATAAGACACGTGGCCTTGACTCTAAAATTTGATGCAAAAGTGTAAGGGCCCTATCCATTGGTCAGATTGAGCCAGAGGAAGGGGCAGGCAATGCAATAACCAAATCCAAATTTGGAGGTATTGATAGTTCAGGAAATTATCTAACCTAGACCATAAAATAAACAACTGAATGAAAACTGACCCACATAGGACTTTGAATTAGGCCTTAAGGAGAATGCATCAACAAGCTGTGCAGAGAAAATCTCAGTTTCTTCAAGCTTTCTAATTTAAAATACTATAGAATTTTATATTTGCAAAATAAATATATGTACTTCACTTCTTGAATCTTGTGATTCATAATTAATTACTAACAATCAAGCAAAATACAAGCCTGTAATGTTTAAAGTTTCACTCCTATAAATTTCACTCCCTGAATTTGGTAAATAGAAAAAAAAAATTCCTAAAGCTACTGAATACTGCTTATTGGTTACCCTCCCCCATCACTCCCTATGAATCAATCACTATTAAGAAAGGAGGTTAGGACAGGAGCAATGCTGAACATAATGGATACTGGAAATAGATATGGAACAAATCAATAAATCAGGAAGGAAATCATCCACCTTTAACTGATAACAAAGACATTGTCAATAATAACATCTAACCTCTAATAAGTTCTAGGCACTGTGCTAAATTCTTTATATACATTAGCTCATATAATTTTCACAACAAATCTACAAGGTAGAAATTATTATTACACCCAATTTGTAGCTGATAAAAATGAGGCTTAAAGACGTTATGCAACTTTCCCAGAGTTACCCAAAAAGTGACAGAGTTGGAATTCAATTCAGGTCTCTATGCTCCCAAGCTTATGCATGATGCTACCTAGCCTTCCATCAACCTCAGCAAGGTTGCTATTATCCTTAGACAATATGACATGTCTGTTTCTAGGAGCCAGCAAATCCTGTAATATTATATTTAGAAACAGTAGCAATGCCTTACCTTCCCATGAGCCATTTTCTCACAACATCAATTTCATTTTGGGTACTCATCAGGTAGAATTAGATTTGTCTGCATAGAACAGAATACCCTGCCCAAAATAACAGTGGTTTAAGCAAGACAGATGTTCATTTTTCCTTATAGTAGGAAAAGTTCAGATGTACAGAGTCTGGAGCTGATATGGCAATTCCACAGGCACTGGGATCCAAGTTAAGCTTGTTTATACACATTAATCTTTAGGACTGGATTCCATTGACAACTTTGCCTCATGGTCCAAGATAATTGCTTAAGTGTTAGCCATCTAGTTTGAGACAGGAAGAAAGAAGAGGAGAGAAAGGGAAAGGGGCACACCCTCCCAAATGAGTCCACATGCTTTTAAAAAAATAAAAAATTCTTCTAGAAACACCAGCACCACATCTTGCACTCATATCTCATTGGCTACCCATAATTCTAAGGATGTTTGAAAAATGTAGTCCTTTAACTGGGCCGGCTTCTGTTCGTAAAGTAGGAGAGGGTAATAGATATTATATCATCTAGCATTTTCTACAACTGACGGTGAGAAACGACCACCAGTTACGCTTTTTAATATCTTCTTAAGCTTCTTAATATCTTCCAAGACAAAGCCACTAAATAAATGTTGGCATCTGGTAGAAGGAACATTTATTGACTCCCTCAGAAACATGTAAAAGGACACAAATCTCATAATCAGGATTCTACTGCTGATTTAATAAACAAACATTCTTCTAATTATTTACAGTAATTTCAAGTTTGCTAATTCAATATGAAATACAAATGTGACACAAGTAATAAAGGACTAATAACAAAAATCCTAAGTTACTAGATAACACACATCTGTCTAATTTATTCTACTTCAGTTGGATCTGTTCCCTGGAAGGATTTCATGAACTTATGGCAAACTCTGGTCTGATGACCATGCCCATAATTAAGATTCCCAATCTCATGCTCCTTGTTTTCTTTGTTTTCTTCATTGACATATGTTATCTCAGATGCAGCATCCTCTGCTCCACTTCTATTACCCTAAATATATCAGAATATATCCTCTGGAAGTATATTTAATCTAGTTTGTAATCAAATATCCTTTCTTCTCTGCCACCTCAATGAGAGGAAATCACACAATCCCTACCTCTGCTTCTTCTTCCAAAACCTGAGTATATCTTCTTCGTTTTCTTTAAGTAACCACACATTTGTCTTCCCTCATTTATACTCTTACGAATAATTATCATGTGTAATAAAATGTGCTAAAGTAAACATTCAATGTGGCTTCATAGTACAGAATGAGAGCTTATTGGTAGAAATTATAAAGATGCAAATTTAGCTAGTGATTCCTAACATTTATGGTTGCCCCATGATGGATAAGACCATCTCAAGGGAGAGACAATAAACACCATAAATGGTCAAGCAAAGGCTAGATGCTAACTAGCAAGAAATACTAAAAAGTGAATTGTTATATTGAGTAGAGGGTCAAGTGATTCCCTTACATCCTTTCCCACTAAAATACTTTGTAAAAATTTAAAAATATATTGAGTTGCACAACAACCCTCCAAATGATAGCTAATGAAACCTCATATTTTGTTGGATATTAGCCTAGCTCATGAAATTACACTGAACCCTCTTTGGGAATCCCTGTGTAAAATATTTAATACTAATTAGATAGTAAATTTCTGATCCAGCATTGACACAGGGAGGAGAAGCAAAGAGGATTATTAAATAGAGGTGATAATTACTCTGATTTTTATTGCTTTTAGGAGAATTTAAAACTTAATCAGCTCTTCGAGTGTTTCATTATTTACATTGATGACAAAGAATTAAATATTGAGAGAAAATGCCAAGAACTCTAAAGAAAGCTAAGTGAAAATCTATCTATTATCATCATTAACTATTAATAATAGTTAAGTAATACTAGAAAACAAGGTAAAGGTCTATGAAAACATACTAAATAACCTGACTGCTCAAAACTATCGAGCAAATTAATAGATTACAATTTTAAACTATTCCAAGATAAAACTTTTCTATTTTTACATAAAAATAATAATTTTTGTTTCTAAGATTAATTTAATGACATTTTTCAATTTTAATAATATCACTAGGTAGATAGGGCCATCCCGATACTGGGTTCTTGAATGTCAATAATTTCACTTCTATAGAACCATGCATATTAAAGAAATAATGTTACAAACCCATTTAGGGTTAATATTCCGCAAAGTACAAAGCAGTAATTGAATGGAGAAAAGATATGGGGATCAGGGTGTGTGCTACATCATACATTTCACTTTTGAGCTCCCTGTCAATATTGTATCACTTTAAAAAGAAATGAGGCATTTTCCCATAACATATCTTGTATTTTCCTGGAGCAAGACAGAAGAGTTAAGGCTAAAGAAAATGTAGCTATGGCCTAGAACTCTTGAAAACCCTGTTGAAAAAGACAACAACTAGTAAAGAAGTTTGCTGAATTTAACTTATGAAGAGAGTTAGGGGAATATGAGGCACAGAGTTCTGACTCAATTTCATCTTCAAATTGGAAAATAGCAATATTAACATAGTTATTAAGAGAAAATTAGCTTGTTCGTATTATTGTAAAGCACTCTGAGAAATAAACTGATATGATGTTTAATATTAAAATTGTCTATGCTTAGAGTTTTTTGGTGATATTTTAAATTAATTGATTTCTAAAATAGTTTTATCTTTACTGCATCAGTTTGCTATAGAAATCTCTGCACTAATGTCTTGAAAGAAGTGTGTTGTAATTATACGCACGATAAACCAAACCAGTAAAAACTCATAGTCTAGACTTGTAGATACTGTATGATGTGAAGACAGAATTGAATAGTGAAAAGAACATTAAGTTAAGTTATGATTCTTGGTGTTACCTGATCGTATGTGAAATTATCAAGGTACTTAATCTCTCAAAACTTCAGGAAACTGATATGGAAAATTAAGATAATAATATTAAGTCTAGTTACACATTTCCCACTTCCTGCATCCAACAAAATGCATGAAATATAACAGACATTTAATACTTGACAGTCATATGCCCCCCTTCCCTTCCATTACTTCCAATACTCAATATTTCAATCGTCTTGCAAGCAAGAGGCAACCAAGTGATCATTTCTCAAGAAAATACATTGAGAAGTACCTAGTCAAGATGGTTATGAGAAAAACTATTTAATAACTTTCTTTCCCAAGATGCCATTAAAATAATAGTAAAGTTCTTTTACAGAAAAAAAAAACATTTAAATGCATAGTTTATTTCTGATAAAGAGAACAAATACTGAATGATGAAGCAGGGTGAAGGAAAGTCTAAGATCGATGAAGAAGATAATGTAGGAGGAAGCAAACTTCCACCCTGAATCTAGAGAGGCAGATGAATCCAGTGTCATATCTGACACTGTACCTGGTGCAGAATATGCTGGAACCATAAACTGAAATGAAGAATACCTTTAATGGGCCCATGCCTAGACTGGACATAGCTGAGGGAAGAATCAATGAGCTTAAAGATATGTCAATAAAAACTTCCAAAAGTGAAATGCAAAGATAAAAATGAATGAAACACACACACACACTCACACACACATCCCAAACAAAAACTCAGAACATCAGGAATTATGGGACCATTTCAAAAGGTGTGACATACCTAATTTTTTTTATTTGGCCACCGACCAGGGACTGAACCCAGGCCATCAGCCTTGAAAGCACGGAGTCCTAACCACTGGACCACCGGTGAATTCCTATACTTAATTAAAAAAAAAAAAATCACTCTAGCTATAGCGCTAAGAAAAGACTAAAAGTGAACAAGGGTAGAAGCCAGGAAACCACTTACAAGTCGATTTCAGGAATCCAGGAGAGATATTATGATGTAGGCCAGAATGGCAACAGTAGAGCTAATAATGATAAGCAGTCAGATTCTGGATATATTTTGAAGCTGCGTTAGCCCTTCCTTCTAAATATAATCGATAGTTTATTTTTGTGTCTTGAGTTACAATTCACATGCATTGCTGAATTTGAGCTTTAGAAAATCCCTAAAAATATTAAAAAGAGTTCATAGCAGAGAAAACTGAGGTTTGAAATGCCAAGTCAGTTTTTCTGATACCATAACTAGTCGACTTTTGCTGCCTACACAAGTTTCAAGGCTAATTTTGATCCTCTTGGTAGCTACCAGAGAAAGTATTACTGTTTGGAACAGAATACATAACCATACCAAAATCTTACAGCCAAAAAAATCTACTAGTATTGACACAGAAGCATTCTAAACTATGTTTGAACTGACAAGCCAATTGTGCCTACTTGGAAGCATGATTGACACAGATTTCCAAATCGGAAACATTCTGATTCTCTTGTTCCACTAATGATTATAGTGCATTCATTCAGGAAAACATTACAGTAGAGAAAGACGATAACAGTTTGGTTCCTTTGCACATAGACATAGCCTATGAGACAATTTATAATCTGTGAATTCATTAACATGAAAATTTTAAATGTGCTCATCATGTTGGATAGTAGCTCGGTTATACCTATTATGAATAATGGAATAATACATATTGTTGTCATATTAGTGTAATACAAGACAATATGCAGTCATTTCTTATAATAACATCACCTCCCCTTTTCAATAACTCTTCTCATCCATGGCTCCTAGATGTTTTTACAAACATTAATTAAGACTTACATCACCTCTGTGAGACTAGGAACTGCCACAGTCGTCATCCTGATGTGAGACTAGAGATTAAGCCGTGTCATTAGAAGCAGTGCTAGGATGAAAGCGCATAACAACAGTTCAAACCAGAACTTTTAAACAATATAAGAAATACCCATTCCATCATCCTTTGTTGCACCCTGGTCCCAAACTTAGATATTTTGTAGTACATATTCATATCTTTGTGGAAATTGTGCACACTGATTGCAAAAGTTTTCAAATTAAAGTGTACTTATTTTGCATATCTTCATCTTAATATTGCCAAGGACTAAAATCCTTTTAGTAGGTCATCTTCATTGGTATAATAAGTTATATTATCTTTCACAGCCATTTAGAGAAGGCATTCAGGCTCTGTTATTCCAAGCCCACAAGATTGCCTAGCAACTTAGTTACAGGGTCTGGAATTGAACTTCTTATCCTCTAACTTTTCATCTGACTTGCTCTAGTGAGCCGTGCTACGTTGCACTAAAACAGAGCATGCTAAGAATCTGAATTTACTTTAGAAGGTCAGCTTTGCTGGAAGATTGCTGCTCTTTTCCTCAACATTAAATAAAATAAGTAAAAAATAAAAAGCTATGTTCTGAAAAATCATCTTGTATGTGTCCTCCACACTCTAAAGTAAAACTGAGAAAGTTTTCAGTGCTGTTATGGCATCACATTGAAGAAGCTACCTATTTCCTCACAAATTAGCTTCTCTTTCATTCAGCATCCTGATGAAACACCTAAAAGCACTTACTCTCATTTACTTTCTCAATTTTTTATCACTTCCAAAGTATCAATATTCAATCTAAGATCATTTTGATTGCCTGTAAATATTAGCATAATCATTTGGCTTTATTATGTATGGCTCTACACTGTCAGTTATCTTTTCAAAAGTGGGTTTCTATATAAATGCAAAAAAATTGCTTGACCTCAGGGTTTCTTCCCACCTAGTCTAAGCCCTCTAAGCAATTCTGCACAGGCAGAAGGAAGCAACAGTCAAACGATAAAAATTTGCCTTTTAACTACACCTTCTCTATCTGGACAAGGGTGAAATTACCTCTTTTATATATTAAGAAGGATGGAACTCACACTTCAAAGACAATGTGGAGCAAATGCTATCCTTTACATGTTCAATATTAAATTACCATCAACAGTTGGGGGCTGCTAAACATGCCATCAAACACAGCATGATCTTCATACAAAGGAAACGTTAGTACTTTTTTTTTCAACATTTAGTCATAACGTTGGTATTATGTTTACTTTTTTAGCAAAAGCACCCTACTTGGGAGAAGTACAATTCAATTAAATGTACATTGTGAGTTTCTATATTACACTGTCCTAGGTAATAATTTTTCAGGACTCTGTGAGATAGAGGACAAAACTTCACTTATTACTTTGAAATATTTTTGAAATTTAAAGGGAGATCTTTCACTAGATTTTTTTAAAGAGCTGTTGAATAGCCCCTAGTTAACTGAATAAAAACGAAAATATATTCAGTGCTTTTGCAATATGCATTCATTTTTATATAAATACTATAATTATATGGATATAATTAAGCCTCTTTTAAAGAGATTGCATTGTTTATACAGGGTCTATATTATTTAATATTTTTGTGTCATCATTCTACTTCAACTTCTCTTTGAAAAAAGAATAAAATTTAAAGATATAGTAGAAAAGAGAAGTGTTATCTATTTCATAATAAAGTTGTTCCATTGTTTTTTCATTAAAATTTGGCAAAATCTTATCTAAATTTCTTAAAAAGTCATAAAGGCAAAGAGCCTGATTTATTATTTAAATAAGTTATTGTTGCTTTTATTTATTTGAAGAGGACTTATTTCACCTGAAAAAATTAATACATTAAGAATATACTAAGTTCTGGTTAATAATTCTAGCACATGTAAAAATGCAAAATCATTATTACTATACTAAAGAGATCATCCATACTACAAAGGCAGAGTATTCTGCTTGAGTAAAAATTCCTGAGCTAGATCTTGACTGAGGTCCCATTCTAACACTGCAGAGCATGGGAGAAATTATTTTATAAGTACAAATTTAGAACAAGTGACAATAACTTGTCTTCCTGATAACAGAAGAACATCCAGCATTATTCTTGTTGCTCTAAATGCTTTTAGAAGCACTGCTTTCCAAACTGCCTGCCTGCAAAATCTATCCCAAGGTAATTAAACAAATTGATACAAATTGGCAATGAAATTATTTAATATTGTCTATCTGAATTTCAAAGAATGTCCACCCTAGTCAACTAGAATACTTTGGTTTTGACATACTAGGTGGATACAGAATTGTTCATTCCTACAATAATTAGACAAAGGAGATATTTACTTCTCTTGGCCAATTCTAACTCATTTATGTCCTCAGTATGAGATTGGTCTCAATTATTTCCCATCCATCTCATCTGTTGTATCATCAAGGTATCAGGATATAAATTAAAGAGAGATGGCTTAAGACACAATTGTACATCAACTGGGAGTTATATTTGGTTAGACGGGAAACAAACCCTAACCACTGATTATCAAAATGTTTAACTTACAAGGAGGTTGTGTCAATCTATACTGAATTTACATATTAAGTTCTATAGCTGATTTCTGCAAAACCCAATGAGATAGAAGAATACAGTAATACTTTTCCTAAACATTTTCACCTTTGTACCCTAATATCCCCATCCATAGAACAGAAGTCTGACTTATCTATTGACAAAGATTATGTAATAATAAAGTAGGCAATTAATAAAAAGTATTCTGCTTGTTTTAGTCTTTCACCTCTCCCTATTTCCCACCTTTAAGATGGAAATCGTAATTACCATGCTTTATCCTTCCTAGAGGAAACTTTGAGAGCTCAACTCACTTTTAGAATATCAGTTATCTATTATTTGTAAGATTTGTTCATCTGACACACAATATTTGTTTCTGTTTATTTCATACACTAGGTGGTATCATGACATGAGAATTGAGGGTATTTCCCTATTTCATAAAGTATCAAAAATCACAGTCCCAAAGCTGCTGATTAAACACTGCTGAGACTAAACATATGATTTATAACATTTCCTTGAAACAATCCTCTGTCGTCTCACCCTTTGTGTAACACAATTTTCACTGAAATCAGTTGGATTTACAAGGCACACTCCCTAGCAACCGGCTAAGAGAACTTAGTCACTTTTTCTGAAATATCAATAGCTACCAATAGTTGATTTGTGCACATAAATCAGCTATCTAGACATAACTAAAATACTATCAACTCCATGCATCCACATCTGAATGATTTTCTCATTTTTAAAGTTGTTTAAAAATAATCCTATAAATGTAAAACCCAATGATCTACACATATGTACTAACACTGAAATGTTCAACGAAATAACCTGTAAAGCAAAGCTTGGAGTAAAATGAATGCCTATTGACCACCCCTTTCTAATATATTTGTGAGCTACATCTATTTAATTTTTTTTTTTTAAAGTTCCCCATCAGATATCAGAGCTATCATCTTCTTGCTTGTGCATACACCTACTCAGGATTTCTAATTGCCAATGTCACCTCTTGAAGTTTCAGAGTCTAAGACCTCTGAAGTAGTTTTCAAGGAAAGATTTGACAGCATTTGTCCTTACTATGAGCTCTTTCTCATCTTTCATTCAGTTTCTGATAAGTAAATTTGCTCAATCTCAGTATTATTAACATTTTGGGTTCAACCTCAGTACTATTTCTTGTTGTTTTGTTTGTTTGTTTGTTTTTCTGGGGACAGGGCAGTGTTGTATAAATTGTAGATGTTTAGCAGCATCCCTGGCCTCTGCCCACCTGATGCCAGTACCAACCCCTCCCAGTTGTGACAACCAAAACTCTCTCCAGACATTTCCAAAGTTGGGAGACAGGGAGCAAAAATTACCTCTGGTTGAGGACCACTGTGATAAAGGCTTCAATTGACTTTTCATATAGCCCTATCATTTCTTTTTTTTTTTCTTTGTGAGTTTCGCCTGAGACAGGAAAAAAAAAAATTCCTTTAATCTGGGATATTTTTTCTTCCTACTTAGGTTAGGGAAATTGGTTTTTGTGTCTATTCAAGCCCCTACTCACTGTCTTCTTTCAGAATTATAATAATAAACATTTTTAATTAGAATAAATTTTTAAGAGAGGAGCAAGTATAAAATCTAAATGTGTGTGTACATTTTAGCCAAGTGATTCTACTTCTTTAAAGATATCTTAAGAAAATAGACACAGAGACGTTTGTTACCAGTATAGATTTTGATAGGAATAAATTGGAAAAAATACAATTCTCTAACAATAGGGAAAGGGCTAAACTATGTTCTAGACATATAGGGAAGTGTTATAAAGTAATTTTTTTAAATGTTAAAAAGTCATACTTATGGAAAATTTTAAGTAATATTTAATTTACTTATTTAAGTAATATTTAAGGAAAGTAATCAGAACCTTTTATAGAAAAAAAACCCCACAGAGCAGCATGCACATTACAGTACAATTTGGTAAACTATAAAATACACATGGAAAAAAATTTGGAGGTACAGACACCAAATTATTAACCATGATGTTTTGGGGGTATAGATATTGAGTGGTTTTTCTTATTTTCCTTTGAGGTTTTCAATGTTTCATACATGACACATTTATCATGTTTATAAGCAGGAAAGAAGGTTGTTTAAAAAGATTATTCACTTTAATATATCAAATTGAAAATTATTAGTGGTTATATGGCTGCTTCTTCAAAGTCTCAGATCTGTACACTAAAACAGGTGAATTGGGGCTTCCCTGGTGGCGCAGTGGTTGACAATCCGCCTTTCAATGCAGGGGACACAGGTTGGAGCCCTGGTCCGGGAAGATCCCACATGCCGCGGATCAACTAAGCCCGTGTGCCACAACTACTGAGCCTGTGCTCTAGAGTCCATGAGCCACAACTACTGAAGCCTGCGTGCCTAGAGCCTGCGCTCCGCATCAAAGAGAAGCCACCGCAATGAGAAGCCTGCGCACCGCAATGAAGAGTAGTCCCCGCTCGCCGCAACTAGAGAAGGCCTGGGCGCAGCAAAAAAGACCCAACACAGCCAAAAATAAATAAATAAAATAAATAAATTTATTAAAAAATTTAAAAAATAAAACAGGTGAATTTTACTGTATGTCAACTATTTGGATACAAGGATGAATCCTGTGTGCACCACATCAATTCAGGTTACATCCCTATACCACAAGTCTCTTAATTTAGCAAAAAAACATTGTATTTGCTGTTATTCTGTGTTCCACCAAATTTGGTATTCATATTTTTACTGCCCTTCTGTTTGGACCAAAGTAAAAGTAATAAGCCAAATAGCATCTTTGAAAACATGATAGTACTCAAGACCATATTTTCAGAAATTCTAAAACATTATATATGTGTTATATATATACTTATATATATATAAATTCTAAAACATTCAATTACAGTAAGCTTCTATTGAAATCAATTTGGCTGTTTTTCTGCTTATAAAAAATTAGTTTTGAAACAGAATATATATGTGCATAATATATACATGTATACATTCTTGAATGAATAGGAAAATGTTTTATATACAGACAAAAATAACAGATCCTCAGCCCATGGTTCTTAAGGAATGTGAAAAAGAATAATTATAGACACTGAAATTGTTCCATTTAGTAATAAAATGGAGTGCTATTTTCAATGAACATTTCTTATAATAAAATTGTATTTGTGAAATGTTGCCCTCAAAACTACCACTTAATTATATCTGAAATATAATCAGGCCACTTATTTAAGGAAAGAGATTGTAGGAGTCCATTAAATACTAAGCCAAGAAACAACTGAATTCTGGAGTTTATTTATTCTTCTATCTGTATAGGAAGTTATCTAGAAATATTACTTCAATTAGAGTTTTTTTTATTAGCTTTTCTCCTCCTTTCAATGTTAAAATAAATATTTTTATATCTAAATAATTTAAAGAATTTTTTTCCCTAAGGCTGAATAACTGCTATTTTCCTATGGTCTATTTTTCTTAGGTTAAAAACTTTGTTAGGTCCATTATAAGTAAAATATCAATAAGGAGATAAGAGGTAGCATAAAGCCATCATGCTCCACAGACTGCACAGATTAGATGCAAATTGACTCAGGGGAGGAAAAAAAAAACGAGTCTCCCAGTCTTCACATATTATCTCTCCTCTACCACACCTCTAGAACAACCCTTCCAAGTAACCTCAAATAATTGATAAGTTTGGTTTCCATAGGCAAGAGTTGCCTTTAAGGGAGTTAATGAAATCCCTCTTTTTAGAATTGTTTTATTTTCTCATCCCCACATGGTTCAACCATGTAAAAAAAGCACTTCAAGCTTGCTTAAAACAGTACCCTTCAAATCTTGCTCCATCAGTTATGCGGCAGTTCAATCAATATTAGATAGCATCAAAAATCTATTTTCTGTCCCTGACAAAAGAAGGAGATCCATAAGATTATCTGTTCTAAATGGCAAACGCAAACTCCATACTATCTCAAATTGCCAACTATGCAATTTTTGCCTCTACACATTATTGGAACTATGGTCAAAGCTCAGTTCTTTTAATTACATAAAACTTTAATTTTTAATTATGATTGAAAGATAGTGAAAACATAAGCCACCAAATCACCTCAAAGTCATTGAAATGCTGAAATTGTTTTCTGTCAGGTGTTTTACTCATATTAACTGGTTGAAGCTATAGTCTTTTTGTTTCCTTCAAATGACCATGAAAAATGAAATTGAGGGTGCCAGTGAAATTCTCAGAATGGTGTATGTACAAAATTGTCGGACATAGTTTATCAGGAAAAGGGAACACAAATCTCAACAGCTTTCTGCTTCCTTTCAAGAAAAAAATTAAAATATAGAAATACTTTACTATATTTAACTGAAATACCCAAAGCAGTAAATACCTAAAAACTCCATGCTAAATCAAGATTTCTGCTGGTAATCTTTATTTCACTTTTACAACATCCATATTTAGAGAAAATACAAAATTTATTGTGGAAAGTTTAGGAAAGAAAACCAGAAAAAAATGACAATAGCTAGCTAACACTTAGCACTTATCTGCCAGGCACTGTGGTAAGTCTGTGAATTCCGTTAATACTTAAAACAATTCTTCATGATTAGAAGTGTGTTATTACCACTATTTTTAAGATGTAGAAACTAATGTAGAAAGTAGCATATGTGGCATTTAAACCCAGACAGCAGAATTCATGCAGTACCAAAAGAATAAATTTATTCACAGTTCCACTGGGCAGAGAACAAATATTTTCTATTCTTACCCATGTATTTCTTCCATTGAATTTTCAAACCAATTTATTACAGCTCAAAACAATACTAAATTAAGGATGTCAATATTACTGGGAAATATATGCAAAAAAAATAACACCAAACATTATTTGTTCACTTTATGAATTGATGCATCGTTATTATTACTACCTAATTTTTGTATAAAAATACTGGGGTTGAAATTTGCACTCTAAACTCAGAGTATAAAAATAAGTGTAGTTTTCTTTACTTTTCTGGACTCCCCAGATCCTACTAAAGGCAGAAGAAAAGGTGAACAATTAGAAGCAACTACATCTCATTTTGTTTAAAAACAATGTTTATAAATATTCATGCAATTCTACATTCAGATTCTCTAGTTTGATTTCATGTTTCTTTGGTTCTCTTTCCAGTCTCTTCTCCTTTGCCCAGATGGTGATTTTGCATAGAAAAGCCTCTGTTATCCTCCATGTCAAGGAACTGGAGAAGGAGTGAGGAGCAAGTGCTGCCTCCCCATGTCCCTCCCCACCCCAAGCCCCATCTCTGAGCCTGCAGCTCTGCCCTCACTATCACAGGTAACTTTGGTCTGGTCTGCAGGCACAGGCAAAGTACTGTGATGGTTCCTGGGCAACTTAACTATCTCTAATGATAATGCCCTTGCCTCAGCAGTAACTGACCCTATGAAATATCTGAGTCTGGCTGCCACGCTCATCCTCTTCCCAGTATGGGCACGTCACCTTTCAACCTCTTCTAAGGGTCTCTTTGTCCCTCTCTAAAGCAATATTTTCCACACCAAATCCCACAACAGGCTCTCTTGGCTCCCTTCATGACCACCATGGAGGTTTGGAATGTCCTGTAAGACATACATACTCTATGAGGAATCAGGTTACGCTAAATGAGTTCCACCAATCTATACATCTGTTTACCATCCTGCACTGTATTGGGTTTCCCTGGAGGCTTAGAAATTCCCTAAGAAGCAGGAGCAATACCTCCTTACTGAGAGTTTTCTGTCAAACTCACCTGGTATTCTTATAGTTCCTCAATCACTTACTCCCTGCCTCCAGAGAGTCATACCTTTTAACAGAACTAAGATAATCAAGTCTCTCTCTCTCTCTCACACACACACACTCACAATCACACACACACAAAGAGACTCAGACACAAAATGACTTTCTATGTTCTCTTCCTGTCAAGGGAGAGTTGCTCTAGGTCAATGATTCTCAAACTTCAGGGGGGCATCAAAATCACCTAGAAGCATTATTAGAACACAGATTATTGGATTCCACTCCAAGAGTTTCTAACCCAGTATATCTGGGGCAAGGCCTGAGAATCGGCATATCTACTTGTGCTGCCATTCTGGGGACCTTACTTAGAGAACCACTGCACTGGACCAGCAGGTGCAGCATCACTGAGACATGTTTTAGAAATGCAGACTCTCAGGACCCACCAGACCTACAGAATCAGAGCATGCATTTAATCTAGATCCTTCGGTAAATGCACATTAAAGTCTGAGAAGCACTGCCTTAAGGGATATCATCCTTCTTTCTTACTTTACGATCTTTGATCCTACCCTCCCTTTTGTGGACAACCAACCTCATTCCTTAGCCTATATGTACACATAGTTATGAAGGACAGGAGAAAATACATTTTGAAAACAATTCCCAATATATAAAATAAAATTATCTTCATAATCTGTTACCAATCAAAAATTTTTTTCTCCACAATTAACTATGAAATCTTGCTCCCTATTTTAAGTGAGTTGTTTTGCTACAGATATGAAATCTTCTACATGCTTTTTAATTTATTAAAAGTCTTATTTTATGTACTTGAGTAAAGGATTTTAGTTTTCTTTATATTTGTCCAAACTGTATGTCTATTATTAAGTTTATTCTTAGATATTTATCTTCTAGTTTGCTGACTGGGTGGATCTTTTCTCCATTAAGTTTCCTACCATTCATTGCTAGTATATGGTTATTGTTTTTTACAGCTATTGCTTTTACTGCTTTGACAGTCATTTTGTAGTAAGCACTTAATGAACAATCTTATACATTCCAGTGTATACCATGCCTTATTTATAATCCATGTAGAATATTCCCAACAGAATTGTAATTGTTTGTTAAATCCAGTGCAGTTTTTTTAAAAGATAAGAGTGGGGATTTTTTCTTTTAAAGAACTAAATCTAAGATTGAACATTTCTACTATTTTTGTTCCTATTTTCTAATTTGTTCATTTCTGATTTTGTCTTTATCATTTCTCTCCTGCTTTTGTTGGGATGTTTTGGTGTGATATTTCTAATTTATCTGATACTAATGGTATGACCCTCTTTTTTCATTTACTTGATAAATCTTTCTTATCCTTTAACTTTTAAGTAGTCCATGTCCTTTGTTTTACATATGGTCAAAGCATTATAAACACTGTGGATTTTATCTATCAAATTTGAGAATTTTAAAGCTTTTGTTATGGGATTTCAGTCCACTTGCATTTATTATCAAAGGTGCTAAGCTTGGCATTATACTGTCACCTGATTTTCTGCTTTCCTTTTCAGTGTTTACTTAACCATTTTCTTTGTTCTCTCCATTAAAAAAAATAGAATACATTTAGTTTCTTTTCCTTTAGCTATTCGAAAATTGTATTTGAATTACAATTGTGATTACTTTCCATTTTTAACAACCTTACTTGAATCGATATTTCTCTGATTATCAATGTAAATAATATAATCACATCTATTAATTTGTACCTATGTTATAGAAGAAAATTAGTTTTCTTTTTTCCAAATTACTTCCTGGTTTTGTTGTATAATTGAACATTTTAGAGAATGTTGATCATTTGTTTTAACTTATCTTCTTTTAATAATTAAAATATTAAATGATAATTACTATAATTGTAGATGTTAAAAATAAACATTGATTAATATAAATCAACAGATCTAACCAAATTACAATATAACAAAGTGGGAGGATGGAGGAAGGAGAACTAGACATGCTTGTTACAGGACAGGCACAAGAGAGTCAGGGAGAAAGAGAACTAAATCCACATCTTGCCTATGAAAAGCCAATAGATAATTCCTGAAAAAATGAAAACGCAGAAGTAGCAATGTAAGAATACTATTTAGAGATTCAGATGCAAATGCCAGAAAAACCAACTTAAGAAAATAAAGGAGTGGGACATGGGGAAAGAGAGAAAGAACTTACTACATTTCATGAAAAGAACTTCTAGGACCATTTCAGTCCTTAAATTATATGTATACATGACTTTATTTTTAAATATAAAAATTAAATTAAAAACAGATATTGCGGGCTTCCCTGGTGGCGCAGTGGTTGAGAATCCCCCTGCCAATGCAGGGGACACGGGTTCGAGCCCTGGTCTGGGAAGATCCCACATGCCGCGGAGCAACTAGGCCCATGAGCCACAACTACTGAGCCTGCGCGTCTGCAGCCTGTGCTCCGCAACAAGAGAGGCCGCGATAGTGAGAGGCCCGCGCACCGCGATGAAGAGTGGCCCCCACTTGCCGCAACTAGAGAAAGCCCTAACACAGAAACAAAGACCCAACACAGCCATAAATTAATTAATTAATTAATTAAAAAAAAAAAAACAGACACATATTGCATAGGTATAGCAGTACAAAGATACCAAACTGATATTGCCTTCACTACATTCTCGTTTAGAGAGTCTATAAGTTGGCTCTATTATTAGCTGTATAAAATAAATGCTTTCTGAAATTTCTTTCTGCTTTTTGTAGTAAAATTTTAAGAATACTCCATATTGAGCATTGTGTTCACTTTTTTAACACTGACAAATATTTTATAAGCATCATATTGCTGGTTTTTTTTGACTTTCTGCTTACTCATTCTTGAGCAGAAGTCTCTCCATGTTTAGAAATAGACCAGAGGCAATGGTGTCTGGCTATCCTTGATTCCCCTCATTTTCCAACTTGTTGCTTTAGAATTCTCTCAACAGATGTCAAGCCAAAATTTTGGCCAACATAAATTTATATCATTATTTTAATAATTTGGCAGTCTTTGGGAAGAGGCAAGAATAGACTCTGAGAATTCCTAGCATTGTACCTGGTTTCCAAACTCTTTCTTCTCTAGTGAAGCCATCTTATTGGAAAGCAACTTTCTTCTGGTTTGATTCAATTTCTATACTTTGTACGATATAAGCTGTGCTTCTGACTGGCACCTTTCGTGATGCTGTTATACACTTTGTTGGAAACAAACCTCCATCTGCTGCTGACTTTCTGCTTGTGTGTCCAGTGTGTGAAAAATTACGGGTTAGTACTAGCACTTTCGTGTTGTTTATCTAATAGAGAAAGAAAGGGATGCCCCAACATTGCTTCCATTTCTCACTTTTGTTGAGTCATGCCAGACTTTCCTGTATTTTTTCAAAGCAGAGATAGTAAAGAGGAGACGCTAATTAATCCTCATAAACTTCCTTTAGTCAAGGAGGATCTGAGTCCTAACAGAAATCATTTATTTAATTGTATACAGGGGTCCAAAAGTCATGGTTAAGGTGTTATGGAGCAAAATTTTATTAAGGTATCACAACTCAAAATAACCCCCCAGTTCTCCCCTGGCTTCTCAGATGCAAAACTTCTTACATTTGGGGTCAGCTCCTGATTTTATCTTGTCATGCAAAATCTGGGTGAGGGGTGAAGAGAAAATGAAACAAGAAGACAAAAGGACAAAATTGATTTATCTCTTTAAGAGACAAAACTTTGGATAGAAAGTCAGAAAAGAGCCACATGACTTCTGTGTTAGGAGTACTTCCAGGATTGGGATTTGGGAGAGTGGAAGAGAGTTTCTAGGAATGACTGGCATCAACGGGGAGGATATAAAGAGTGGCCACTATGGGAAGGATGGATTTTACATTAATAATTATAATGGGCTAAATGGAGTCCCATCATATCCCAAAAGATATGAACATATCCTAATCCTTGAAACCTGTGATTATTACCTGAAGGGTGATTAAATTCTGATTTGTGATTAAATTAAGGATTTTGAGGTGAAGAGACTATCCTGAATTATCCAGATGAGTGCTAAATGCCATCACAGATGTCCTTATAAGAAAACGGCAGAGGGAGATTAGTTGGAAACACAGAGGAGAAAGCAATATGAAGAGGGAGGCAGAGACTGGAGTGATGCCACCACAAGCCAAGGAACATCTGCTGTCACAAGAAGCTGGAAGAGATAAGGAACGGATTCTCTTATAGAGCCTCCAGAGGGGAATAGGACCCTGCTGATACCTTGATGCAGACTTCTAGCCTCCAGAACTGTGAGAGAAGAAATTTCTGTTGGTTTAAGCTACCCAGTGTGTGGTAATTTGATAAGGCAGCCCCAGGAAATTTATACAATAATGCATTTCTCCCTTTGACAATTCTCATGGGACTAGGTAAAAATCTGAAGTGTTTTTAATTATATTTTAGCTACCAAACCATATTTCTTTAAACACTGTTTAAGGACGGGGCCATGCAAAGTGATTGAGTCAGGGTACAGAATGACAATTAACATTAACAGAGTATTTCCTATGTGCAGGCATTTGTCTAAGCGGTTTATACACATTAATTCTTTTCCTCATAAAAGACGAATGTGAGGCTTAAAGAGTTTGTACAGCTTACACAAGATCACAAAACAAGTGGTCAGTGGTAGAGCTGGGATTAAAACCAAGGTCTTCTGAATTTGAAACCCAAGCTCTTAGTGGCTAAAAGGCATTACACTGCTTTTCATTTCAATTTGCAGCTGAGGGAGTAGTTAGATGCTTATGTGCCTGTCCCTTTATTATTCAAGTGTTCAAATCTTTTTATCAAAGAAATTGAAATGATGACTTAGTTTGTATGAAGATTTCTCTAAAGTCACACACTGGTATTCCATCAACACAACTTTTGGGAAACACGTCTATGCTCCCTGGGATCTCTACTGTTGATACTAGAAGTACACCCATTAAAGTCTGTGAGTCCAACCACTTGCTGTTCACTAAGTGTGAGAAGCGTTCCCCTCTCCTCTAGACCTGTTAGCTCTTAAGTAAAGGAGTGACTCTAGTCTTTCTCTGACACTCTCTCATAAGCCAGGTTTTATCCCTCCATAACAATCATTTTTCAGGATGACTATTTTCTAAACCAAAAAATTTTTGAAACTAAAAGTGTCCTGTTGATAATTATACAAGGACAAAATGTTCAAAACAGGTTGTCCTGAGCAAACTGGTATGCATGGTCACTCTATTTATTTACTTAGTGGGTTGAATATTTCAATTCTGTCTTCCCTTAGGGACTGTAAGTCCTAGAGAACAGGGACCAGATTTATTTCTGTTCTTCATTTTATCCTCAATGCCTAGCACAGTGTCTGGCACTCAGTTAATACTCAATAAATACTTGATTAATGAGTAAATATAAGTTAGTGAGTTATTTTATATGGTTGGTATTCTTACTGTATATGGTAAAATTCACAAGTAACTATCTTGAAAAATATTGGAATTATGAAATAATTTTAATTGTTGAAATTAACCCAAGCTAAGGCAAAATGAACACATCCAAATAAGATTAGCACCAATTCTCGTAGGGCTGTTTTTAGAATGATGAGGCAGGTATTTCTTTGGGCACAGCACAGCCACAAGCACTTGTTACGGCAAGTCAGAATTTCATCTCATCCAATTTGATCTTGTTTCTAGAGCCACAGGCTGAGTCACCTCTAATATGCAGTGTAATTTATTACAGCACTATACACTGAAAACCCTATGGCCCAGAATTCTGTAAACATTAAAACACATTCTCTACTTTTAGAAAAAAACTATTACTGAAATATTTAGAAAGCCATGGAAATTACCTATAATCCATGATCTTGCTAAAAGAGCTAAAACTATTGCATGATTCCAAGTAAACTGACACATAATTTTAAAAACCTTATCTGTAAAAGCCAATATTTCCATTGAACTCTTACTGTGCTACTTTGTCATCTTCAGAAGCACTTATTCCAGCTGTTGATGTTGTTATTTTTAATATAAACAGATAATATCATAGTTTTACTTTAGAGAAAAAAAAAAAGACTTTAAATGCAAATGCTCTTACTACTTACCAAACTATGACTCAGAAGCAAAAATAGGTTGAATTTCTTATTAACTTGCAAATGTTAGCCTTCTTAACTTGTCTGAGCTACTTGAAAGCAAAATAGGCACTACACAAATAGATGTAAAGATTGTCCTGATTGTAGGCTTGCAATTAGGCCATTAATAAGAACTAAGTGCCAGTGAGCACTTTTCCTGAGAAAATATGATAAGGGTGGCACTGAAAATCTGGCATCCTCACAGTCCCATTATCTGGTTCAGAAAAATCTTGACTGAATTGAAGCAGAAAAACAATTTACCACATCACTAGTTGAAACAGGATGCTCAGCTCATCCAAAGTCTACTTACTGTACATTTGACTCACTCCTCCAAGAGGCTTGGAAATCATTCACAGTCAGATAACTAGTTATCCAAAGATAGGCTGACAAGCACAATGTAGGAAAGGTAGATGCTTGTACTGATTTAGCTCCAGCCTATCATGGTTGAGCTGCTCAAATTCTAAGGGAGTAAAAAGATAAGGAATAAGCGATATGGACCAGAACTTAGTTTATAATTTAGAAGAGGGTCCAAGGCATGAAAAATCCTAATTAAAGATGTTCTCTTCATGTATCTCACATTCTCAAATCTCTCTGACAATTTTGAAAGGGAAATATCTTTTCTCCTAAAATTCAATATGTTAAAACATCTGTAGCACATACCCCTTGGAAGCTGATTATTAGAAATATCTGTTCATGACTTTATGAATTTCAAAACCTTTTACATCTGTGTTAGATAATGTACTTAATACTAATAGAACTGAAAGAATGTTAGAGATTAAATGCTGAAACAAAAGGAAACAGAATCAAAACACTTGGTCTTTACTTGAAAGGCTTTCTGAAGAGGTTGATCAATGGAAAGATATTCAAATATGGAAATCAAGCCAGCTGTCAGGAAAGTTTCACCCTTGTCCTTTAGAAAAGGTTAATAAGAATTTATTATTAATGGGCCTGAACTTACAGTTCCAAATGAAATGTGAATAATAGTAGTAAGCCAGGTACATCATTTGAGAAGTAAAGTAATGGCATGGGGTTATTTCCAGGGCAGTAAATGGCTATTATCACATCCCAGTGCAAACAGAACTAGAAAATACTTTCCTCACTAGATGAAAGACAGTTTCTCAAAGATAACCCTGAAGCACTCAACCTCTTTGCATTAGCAGTGGGCATCTAGACTCCTGCAGAGCAACTGACCAGCATCTAAGACACTCCCATGGTATGGCTACTTTGATGTGCCATGGCCATATCATGGGTAAAATTTTACAGTCTGTTCTTATTCCAAACAATTCAGCTTATTTTTGCTCACAAAGCACATTTTTCTGAATACTCTTTATTAACACTAATATGAAGTTCTAAAAAAAAAAAAAAGAGTATATTCTGCTGATTTCTAATCTTCTATTACTTCATTTCTGTTCAAATCATATACATTCAAAAACCACATTACCTTACTGTCATCATATATTATGTAAGATTTTGTACTACTTAAGTTATATACCTGTTATATTGCTAGTCATCAGTTCTTTGGACAGTAATCAATATGATGAGTGATATAAGTGATTTCAGATGAGGGATTTGGTGATGAATATGAATTTTATCTCTTCTTTCTTCCCCTGACTACACTTTTGTAGTTATTCATCACCATTGAAACAGAAGGCTATAATATTCCAGGAAGGAAACAAAGAGTCTCCGGAAGTTACAAATCAAAAAATGAGCTCTCCAAACTTTTAAGCATCCTCTACTTAGAGAATTAACATCTACTAATATTAAGTTATATCCTTCCCCACTGAGCTTCTTTACCACTAAGGTGAAGTCATATTTAGAAAATAGCTTTTTCTAAATTAAAAATAAAACTTTCTCCTTAGGACAGAAAGCATGAGTGATTCATCTATTTTAACTTGGTTCTTCAGAAAGTCAGTAAATGATGAAAGTATTGATGTAAAGAAAACTGGCTCTAAGAAGAAGTACAGATCCCTTGTATTTGAAACACATAGCAGCTTTTGAAAATAGATAATGTAAATTTTAAAAATATTATTTTTTTCATTGTGTGTAAAGCTACAGGATAGGATTTTCATTTTTGATCAGTCAGAAAGTCAAGGGAGTATAAATAAGTCTAATTTCCACACCTATGACAACCCATGGTAGAGGGTTCCCCGAAGTGTTGACTTCCCAGGACCTCTAAAACAACAATGTAACTGCCTGCTGCCATCTGTAAATAGGACCTCCAAAGTCACACATGCTTTGATAAGACAGGGCCTCTCAATGCTGTACTGCTGTCCCACTCAGCACTATACTGCCTAAAAGACCTATTGTAAGAAAAAGAATGTAATTAGAATGATTGCTCAGCTTCTTCAAAAGGACCATCAAAGTTTGTACTCATTAAGCCTTACTTACTAGTTTGTTTCAGTCACTGCATGACAAGAAATCCAAGCCCTCCAGTTCATCCCTCATTTACAAACACATCTATACACTCTCCATACTGACCCAGTTTCTGCCCTTCCCTACTTTTCAGACTCTACCACTGTGCTACATTGTATTCTCAACCTCTTCCTTAAATTTGTCTTCACCTTCTTATAATTGAAAACTGGCTATCCATGAAAAATCTATTTGTCCTTCAGCAAATAGAGTTCAGGACTTTTTTTTCCACCCACATACTATAGCACTCAGAAATGTGCTCCTTATTCCTCTCTTCTGGATAATTGGCATTTTATTCTTCCTTAAAAGCTCTAGCTTCCTTCAAGGACATTCCATCAACCCTCTCACCACTAGTCTTCCTTGTTGCACTCCTATGCCAACCTCTGGTCACTAAGCTTTTTTTTTTTTTTTTTTTAATTTTAGCACCTGGATTATACCTTTACTCTGCTTGTCATCATCCATATAAGATTACCTAGGCAACTCCAACCTCCAGCAGTTTAATATTCTACCCCATCTCAGCCAACATATATCATCAGTAAGTATACCACAATCAACATATCAATTTCTAGCGCCCCACTTTCAGACCAAAATCTTTTCTTTCTAGTTTACTTACTTTAGGACCCTCACAGCCATCTTTTTCCCCACTGATACCTCCAATCATTTGACAATCCTCACTGGTATTCGTTTTCTATTGCTGCTGTAACAAATTACCACAAATTTAGTGGTTTAAAATAATGCCTATTTATTACCTCAGTTTCTGTAGGTCAGAAATCTGGGCACAGTGTGGCTTAGTTGGTTCTCTGTTAGAGTCAAACAAGGCCCAAAGCAAGGTGTTGGCAGGGCTGCCTTCTTTGCTGAAGGCTCTAGGGATGATTCCACTTCCAAGCTCACTCAGGTTGCTGGTAGAATTCTGTTCCATGAAGTTCTAAGACTGAGATCCCTTTTCCCTGCTAGATGTTAGCAGGGCTTATTCTCAGTTTCTGGAGGCCACTCACATTCCTTGGCTTATGGCCCACTCTCTCCATCTTCAAAGCCAGCAACAGCAGGCCAACTCCTTCTCATTCTTCAAATCGCTTTGACTCCCCCTCTACTTCATCCCTCCTCTGCTTCTAGCCAGAGAAGTTTCTAAACTCTTAAAGGCTTATGTGATTAGATTGGGGTCACCCAGATAACTCAGGAAGATCTCGCCACGTCAAGGTCTGTGATCATAATTACATCTGCAAAGTTCCTCTTGCCGCATAACATAACATTTCCAAAGATTCTGGGACTTATGGTATGGATGTTCTAGAGAGGCTGTTATTATGCCTTCCTCACCACTTTTCAACGTCTATAATTGCCCTTATTTCTTTTCCTTTCCCTTCTTACCCAGTTTAGATTTTATGAAATATCACTATAGCCCACTCCTCTGTAAAATTCCTCTATCACTTTATTCCTTTCCCCTTATTTGCTTAGAAAAATCCTAATTCTGGCTAAGTCCAACTTTACTCCAATTCCGTATCTTTATCCAACAATCTGAACATGACTGGAGAATTAATAGTATATATCTCATTTTAGTCCAATTCTTCCAGCCACCCTCTATGTATTAGCCATGAATTCAGTTTTTCACTCTTCAAGACAATTATTTCACATCTTTTCCATTCTCCTCAATCTTTCTACACTCTCCCCCACAATTCCTTCTCAGCAGATGATCTTGTTTCTAATTTTACTGAAAAAAAGCGGGAAATGCTCCCATATTTCCACCACCACATTTAATCCATAGCCATGTGTTTTACTTCCATTGAAGTTGATGAATTTTCTATTCTCCTTCCCTTCTCTTATCTAAGGCCACTAGGGCACTGGATCAAATACTCTCCTTGCTTTATCAAGGAGATAGCTTACACAATTATCAATCCTTTTCCCACATCATAAATTTCCCCATTCTTCTGTATAATCTAGTCAAAATACAAGCATGGTGTATTATCTCCCATTTTAATACCTTCCCTTAATCACTCCATTTTTCTGCTTCCATTCATAGAAAACTTTATCAAAAGAATTTTCTGTACCTGCTATTTCTTCTTCCTCACTTATTAATTCACCATAATCAGGCTATTATCCCTTCTCTTTCATTGAAACCACTCTTTTCTTCATCATCAGTGACCTCAATCTTGTTAAAGCCAATGTTCAGTTCTCTGTTCTCACTATACCTAGTCTCTTGACAGCAACTGACATTGTGGACCATTTTCTCCTTCTTGAAACACTTTCTTCCTTTGGCTTCCAGGACACCACTTCCCACTTTTCCTTGTAAACCACATTTACCAGTCCTCTTTAATCCCATGGTGTGAATTCTTCTCTCTTTCTCAACCGCTAACTATTGGAGAGGCCCAAATCTCAGCAGTTCTGGGTCCTCTTCTCTACTGTCTATAAATTCATTGTCTAATCTCATTTGATCTCATGATTTTAAATAACACATATGCGATGACTCACAAATCTTCAGCCTCAATTTTCCTTCATTGAATATCCAATTACCTCTTCTCCTCTCTACATAATTCGCATTTCAAATTTAACAAAACCAAAACCAAACTCTTGACTTTATCCCCTGTGGCAGAGGCAACTAGCAGTTTACAAATAGCCATTATCTCTTTTTCCTTAGTCAAAGATCCCCTAATTTTCAACAGGGCATATGGTTACCTAGAATCAAGACTGTATTTCTCAGCATTCCTTGCAGTTGGATGTGGTTATTTTGTTAAGGTCATGCCAGTGGGATGTAAGTAGAAATATGTTACTTTTGGAAAGTGCCATGTGCAACTTCTGGAAATTGTCCTTAAAGGGAAGGAGGATACTTCCTTGCCCCTGGTCATGCCAACCTTCAAAAGATAGCACATTTCTCCCCAGATAGGAACTTTATTACTGGATTACACTGCCATATGGAGAGGAAGTTATGCTGGAACGTGGCCTCTTGACTTGAAGAGTCAAGCTTTACTTGACATGGTAAAAGAACAGTTGACTTATTTTCCATTGAATTATGCCCCTCATCTTCCCTCAACCAGCAATAACCCAATAACCTGGATCAAATATAAATTAAATCCTATTTTTTAAAATTCTAAAATCAGAATTTTAAGCGAAAGTATAACCATAATCCCACTTTAGTTTAGTGCCTACTCCATCCCCTGTCAGTCCATCACTCTGTAAACATCTCAGAGAGTTCACTGAGTGTGAAGCACTGGTTTGAGTACAGCAGCCCCTTACTTCAGTGAGTATCCTGGAATAGCTAAGCAAAGAATGAAACCCTTCAAACTTTGGAGTTACAAGGAAGGTGACCTATCCATCTGTGGTCTCAGCACTGAAGTAAGAGGCTAAACAACTCCTGGATGCTCAAAGTAACTGTCACGTGTACTACTCTCACATGTATCTATAAACTGAACATTCCACTGTAACTCTTCCACATCTCTGGGGCATAGCTGTCAACTGGATATCTTTCTTTATGGACCATACAAAGGATACAACTGATCACGCTGGCTTTTTCCAGTAGATAATTTAGCAATACCGTGGAATTCTGCATGTGCATTTCTATGTGTTAATCTTATTTTCCCTTTATTGCTCTGCATTTTTATAGTGCTCATTTCCTCTATACTTATTATATCCTTTTGTATTGATAGTATTTTTGTGGACCACCTAAAATTCTTTGTGGAATAGGGCTGAAATAATTATGCAAATGAAGTAAAATTCTCTTGTCTGGAATGGGTTAACATGGCTTCCAAAGTACTTAGCAGGAAGTAGGTATGTGGATTCAAGGTTGACAGTCTATTTTTAGATGACTACTTGGTTCTTCTTTACCACACAAGTAAGATTCTAATTTCAGGAAGGCTCTCCTTTGCTTAAATTTAATTGACTATGCATTGTCATCCTTTTGTATTAATCTCTGCTTTTAAAATGTGTTTTAAGATGGCTGACTGATTGCATCATTGAGACAGAGACCTGCTATCTGGAATAGGTACTTCATAAACCAATCACTTCTAGACTTTTCAGGCCATCACAGTCATTTTCTCATATAGAAAAGCAAACAAGCCTTACCAAAGCCTTTCCATAAGTAAAGGTTGAAATTATTCAGAACAGATGAGGTTCACTTGGAGCAAGACTGGCATAAACAGAGAAGCCCGAAAAGGTGATGTAGCAAATCAGCAAGAAGAATATGAAATGATGCTGCCGTGTATCTGTTGTATAAATAATAAAAATTATTAAAAAGAAACTATGCAATAAATGGTAGCATTGTTTCCCTTATATGTAGAGCTATTGATGAAAGTAGACATTTTGAATCTTCAAGGGTGACTTTTAAACATCATTTGAATGAAAAGAAACAAGAGCAAATGAAAGGACTGCTGTGACTCCTTTTCCCTCAAATCTAACGTTATCACGGAGAAGAGAAAAAAATAGAACTGTCATCCATTTTTCTTTTCCTTTCATCTTTATATCATATTATCTAGTCACAATTTCCACTCATTTCAAAGATTACGTATTAGTATCTGTATACCTTTCAGATATTAGAAAGTCAAGCACGGGTCTACATTTTGTACATACAATGTTAACTGATGTGGGAGAGCAATACAATCATGACCTCATTCATATGGTAATTTTTTACATGATACAGACATTTTCTAGGGCAGCTCAAAATCCAGTAACTCAAAATAATTATGCAATAAAAATACACCTTCAGGTACATCATTTATTTCAAAAACAGAAAGCAGGATCTCTGAATGAACTTAATGTCTTAGGAGATGATTAAACAAATTAACTCTTTAAGTGGAATTTCTCTGCCTGTCATAGACAGCAATTCAATTCATGTGACAGTTTTGTATTATGTCAACTTGGCTAAGCTGAACTACAGTACATTTCCTAGAATTCTCTGTCCTGTATGTTTCCTGTTAGGGTGGGCCTCAGAGATTCTTGTGGAAGATTTGGATGGCATGTGTAAAGAGCAGTCTTTTTGTAACTCATCCACATTACCATCGATTGGCTGACTCACCTTGGTGTGAGGCAGCATTTAAGCCTGCAAGTACTCTACCGCCTCTTGGATCCTCCTTTAGCTTCTCCAACTCCTGGGTCAGGTGTGTGTACTTAGCTTCTTGACAAAGGGCCCCAGCTTATACAGGATCTCCATACTACCAAAATCAGAGATAACAAGAACTGATGTATTTCAGTCCATCCTCACAGACTCCAGCTCATCCTTGCAGGCTTTAGCTCACTTTTGATATCTCCACTTTATATTCATCTTCCCTCATATCTGCCTGCTTCGCAAACTTCAAGCTCCAAGGTCAGACAAGGACCTTAAAGACACAGACCTTAAAGAAATTGCTTAACCAGCTCTAAAAATTGTGTAACGTCAAATTCCTATAACAAACACCAATCCCTTGATACACATGTATACACACCTCCTAGTGTTTCTACTTCTTTAATTGAGTGGTCAGTGATAAATCACAATCTCATATATATGTCATTTAATACAATGGTTCTCTCTAATTCCATCACCCACTATATATGGGTCAGCCAGCCTAGAATGAGAGGAACAGCTTCATTTATCTTCAGATGCAAAGCACAAAAGCAACTACTCTGTAGTTCTGAAATACTTAATTGCCTCTTTTCTCCTTTTAAACCTTACACAGTTCCAATCCAAATGCTTTGGTGACCATTAAACTCCTGTCAAGTCCCTGCATAATTCTGGACTGTAAACACTTCCTCAATTTTGGATTTCCCTTCTGTCTTGGCCCCACAGAGATCTCACGAGGACAGCTCCATCATTCCTCCACAAGAAGAAGGGAAATTTGTGCAGATTATCCATGCAATAAGAAATTTCTTCGTTTGGGATGAATATATATATGTATAAATATAAATACATACATGTAAGGTTTGTCCATTTTATTGTATCTATACTATATCTCAATTTAAAAGAACGTATTTTATGTTCCAGTAATACCCACACCTGTATTTTAACAAAATGCCCTGAAAGAACAGGGTCACGCCAAGGGGCCAAGATCAGAGTTTGGCATAAATTAGGTCTTCTAGTATGTCTGCTCATCATACACAATAGGAAGAAAATAACCATATCATTTTTTTCCAAAAATAATGGCTGTATTGGCACCTTATAAAATCAATATGTGTTTATGATAAAAAGAATAAATGCAAGCAATTTAGGAAATTTTTTAAAAAAGAACGAAATGCCACCACCCAACAATAATCAACAACTTAGAAAATGTCATTCTGGATATCTCTCAATGTATACATAGATACATACACACATACCAAAAAATAGCTAGCTAAATAGTGAGATAGATAAAACAGTATATAATAATGGGATCCTACTATAGTTATATAAAGAGCACTGACTTAGCTTGAGTACAAATCCTCACATTCTCAAGTGAGCAAGTTAAATACTCTTTCTGTGTCTCAGTTTTCTCACAAATAAAATTAGAAAAAAAGGTAGAACATTTTTCATAGGGTTGTTGTCAGGATTAAATTAATTATTAGATGTAAAACACTGAGAACATATAGTCAATAAATGTTCATTATTATTTGGTAGAGGAAGATATTTTCATCTATAAGACTTTAATATAGGAAAAAGAAACTTAAGAAATGGCTGATCATTTCTTTAATACAAGTTCCTAAAGATCTCTATAACCAAGAAGAAAACTGTTAAAAGATATCAATGTTGTAGTTATTTCTGTATACATTTCCTTTAAGACAGTATTGATGATAGTTTGTCAACAAGAAAACGGGGGTGAGGATAAGCACAGATATTATTATATGTTAGTTACATTATAATTATATATTCATTTTATTTTTATATTATTTTATGTTATTATATTATTTTTCTACATCAAAATTTATAAGATTTTTTTCTGTTCTGTATTCATAATTCCCCCAGTTAAATGTGGCCCAAATTTAAGTGGATTCAATTATCATGACCAGTCATTCTACTGCTTTTTCATTTCTGAGTTCTTTACTTGGATTTGTCTCTTGATGAGTTGAATTTCAGTTTATTCATTTACTGTAGAATAATTTGGGGGTTTTATATCCCCTGAGTTCTTCCATGTTTGAGATTCTTTCCTATTGTCTTAACTCCAAAATAAATACTTAACTGAATATAAGTAATATTCTTTGATCATAGTTCTCCTTCTTCAGAAATCTTTAGATGTTCCATTGTCTTCTGACATTGAACATGCTTGGAGAAGACTGAAAGAAGCTATTATACAGGGAAATTTTCCTTTAAAATTCTCATTTTTTTCAGGTTCATTTGTTGACTTCTGTACTTCTGGAATACCAATTAACTTTATATTTTATCTTCTTCATCTGTCCTTCATATTTGTAAACTGTCTCTATCCTTGCTAAGTTTTTGTTTATTATTCCTTCTCCTTTCACTATGGTCATCTTTCCTCTATGTTAATGATTTCATTTTAGCTATTTATTCTACTTTTGCTGTTTCTAATTTGTCAGATCTGTAACGGAGTTTGCTGTTGTACTTATTTTATATCTGTTATTCTTTTATCTCACTTTGCTTCTTATTCTGTTGCTTCTCATTATTGTTTAATTCTATTCTTCTCATTCCATTGTGTTTGAGTTACAGAATTTATATCGTATCTTGGGAAGTCTTCTTTTGTTTCTTGAGTTTTGTTATAGATTGATTGGGTTATTTGATGGGATTGTGATGTCTCTTTTTATTTAATCTTTTTGATAGCATGTTTGCATAGTCTCCCTATATCAATGCTTCAATCAATGTGACTTTGCAACTTCTCCCAAAAAGAGGTAGAATCTATTTCCCCATTCCTTACCTTAAGACAGGACGTGTGGCTTTTTTGGTCAAAGAAACATAGTACATTTGTTCAAAGACTAGGCCTCAAGAGACTCTGTACACTTCTGATTCCTCTCTTCCACCTCTGTCCAGCCATAATATGAACAAGCCTGGGCTACCTTGCTGGGGGATGAGAGACCACATGGAGTCGAGATGAACAGTCCCACCTGAGTCATCTTAGACCAGTCAATCCCCAGATGATCTGGCAGCTGACAACAGACTGAAATCTGAGCCCAGCTGAATTCAGAACTGCTTAACTGAGCAGAGGCCAAACTCCAGAACTGTGATTTAAATTAATGCTTGTTATTTTAAGCCACTAAATTAGGGAGGTTTGTTGTGGAAAAAAAATATGACTGATACAGTCTCCACGCTTTTACATTTCATCCTACTGAGACTTAAAACATTGGCTTATGTATCCAGAACTCCTGCTTTCTCTAATACAGTATGAGTAAATCGTCCTTTACACTATCTTCTTTATCTGTGACAATTGGCCCCTTCTATACCCCATGTTTCCACCTCTCCCACACTTTTATAGGAATGCTGGCTACTACTTCTTGTCTATTCTGCTGCAGTCTGAGGGCATGAGGATGGGGTAGCATTCAGTTCAGAGGACATTCAGCATTTGCTGAGTTTCTGGACTTGCTTCCTTCTTCTGAGATGTCATAAATGCTGTATATCAAGCCCATTCACATTGTAAGGTTTTCATCTCACTCTTATGGGCTTCAGCTCATTCTCCTAACACTAAGAACTTTTTGCACTCCTAATGAACACTGATTTTTCAGAGGTAGATAGGAATGTCTACTTAATTTTTATTTTTACTTTCAAATGTTTCTCCCTGCCTTTTCACCAGGTTGCTTATTCACCTTAAAAGACCATTTCTCTCCAAATTGGGTCATTAGAGAAATTTTTCAGCTTCATTATGTATTTTTCTTTCTGCCATACGGAAAGCAGGTGTTTGGGGTCAGGGGCTAGGCTGTACCTCACCAGAATTGTCTTTCTTCTTCCTCAGCTGCCACTTTTTAAAATTTATGTCCTGATGTTACACCTCTTTTCCTTAATTTTTGGCTACTTGTAATTTGGAGATTATTTCTCCCTACCAATTTGCATTTATTTTTTAAGTATACTCTTGAGAGATATTTTACTTTGTTTCATCCATAAATTGGTCATATATGTATCCCATTACACAAGGTTATACACAGAAACATCACATTACTCTATGATTCTTCAGAGAAGTAAAACCCAGAAGTATAAAACTCTTCAGAAGCCTGAAAAGGTGAATCTGTCACTTCAATTGTATAGTTACTCCTGCCCTAAAGATTGTTACCACTTACAAGATTGTTGAAAGGCTTGTGATTCCTAACTAGGTGACTGACAACACTTAAAACAAGTGCTCACTGTTGGAGAGGTCTAAAATTCAAAATCAGGGTGAACTGTTCTAGGAAGCCAGCTTGAGGCATAAGGGATTCTTAAGCCTGCCCAGGTCTTTTTCTTTGTTCCCCTAGCCAGAACACTTCATGATGAATAACTTGTTCTCTGAGGCCTAATGCTTCCTGTGCTTCCTTTGTCCTCCTGCTTAAAAGGCTTTTATGTTGGAGAATCCCTCAAATCCTACCTTTTTTTTTTTTTTTTTCTTCTCAAAGGAGGGCTTCTGGAGACACTTACTTTTTAGCTGAAGGGGTTTTGTATTTGCAGCCTATTTTGTGGCTAAAGATATAATAAATTAGTGACCTCCTTTTCCCTATCTACTATGTAGAGTTTATTTAATTTAACTTTTTAATATAAAACTGGTATGAACTAGAAGAGGGCAGAGAAGGGTTAAAGAGTCCTGCTGGGCACCCACAAGTTAGAATCTCCAAATGCGTATGGCACTTTACAAATCAAGAGGAGAAAGACTTTAAATGGAACCCTGAAGAGAAATATCAAAAGCCCCCTCTTTTCAATCTCTCCTTCAACAAATTTTTACTATTATGTCTTATAGGTTTCAATGGTACAGGGATAAAATTGGGAGGAATTTTGGAAAAATATTATAATGTAGACATGAAATAGTACATAAATTCTCTGTGAAGTTTTCATTTTCAAGTCAGACCAGAGTTGTCACATTGCCTATTCTTGTGTTGTCTCAGTTGGACAGCATAAAAATTATCCCTAGGATCTCAGCGAAGCTTTCATTAAAAAAGAGGATGGGATAACATTAAGATTCAGGAGCTTACACCCCCATCCATGCACTATTTCTAAAAAAAAAATCAATGTCACTTTCCACTGTAACAGTAGTAACCATCCTAAATAAAGGAACAAGTATATTCCCAACATAATCACTGAAAAGAGATAGGAAAAATCTGAAAGCATCATAAATGAAAGAATTTTCCAATTGCTCTTCTCTCTTGTTCAGTATATTACTTAATTGCAAAGGTAGTCATAGGAGATTTCAGTTGGTTTTCTATACTCAGCCTCCATTCCTTCTGATTTTGCTTTCCAGCCCCATTCTTACCCCTCTACATACAGCATGGTCTACTACCTCTCCCTCTCCTGTCTAAGAAGTGGTGGGTATGAAACCCAAACGTGGACAATCAGATTCTCCTCCACTCCAAACTCAGAATTCAAATCTTAAGTATAATGGCATAAAAACTAAAATCAGGTAGCTTTCATTACCCCGAAAGAAATTTTAAAGCATGTTTCACCTCGGCAGTTTTAAAAACTATTGTTGCCTGTGTCCACACAAGAGACCCTTTTAATTGGTCTGGAGTGTGGCCTGAGCATCAAGACTTTTAAGATTGCTGAGGTTATTGTGAATTTCAGTGAGAACTGAGAACCACTGCTCTAGGTCACAAGAGGCCCAGTTTGTTCCTACTGCCTTGATCTATGAAATGCCCTGATTCTTAACTCTTCAAAAGCTGATTATTCAGCTTTTTCTTTCATACTGTAAACTACCATATATTATTCCAATAAATACTGCCTATATTAACCAAAGTCAGTTTCTGTTACTTTAAATGCAAGAGCCATAATTGTTATAGTGCTGAGGACAGTATATACTGATAACATTTTGGAAAATATCTTCCTAATAACTCTTCCATCCCTCTAAAACTAAACTCTCCTCCACCATTCATAGGACCACCATAAATGGTTGCACAGAGTATTTACTGTCCAGGGTTCTTGGCCAAGGAGGGAGTGGGGACTATAATTTAGCCTACATTCTTCTTGCCAAGCCATGTATCTTAGCAAGGGACTGCATCTGCCCAGAGGAAAAGACACTCTTTTTTAAAAAAAATTTATACAAACGTACCATCTGCTTTTCAAGCCATAAGCCCATGGAACTAATCTGCCAAAAGAGAGTGCCTTTTTCTAATTTGCACAAAGAAGACATAGGAGAGTGGCCCTGACTATCCACTTTCTAACATGATCAGTCATTTTTTTCTCTTTTAAACGTCAACACTTAGAATGCCTCATCCATTTAAAGACCCTAACTCTCACACTTCCAAGATCTGCCTCGTGACTACTTTTCTTAGTTTTAGGTAAGAAGAAGAAAATTTTTTGTATTATTCACATATTTATTTCAAGATTTGGTTGTTAATCATATATCTGTTTTCACAGATTCTAGAAAGAATTTTGATTCACATGAGGAGGGTAAGTGTCTCACCTGATCATAGGGTCAGAAGTTGTAGAATCAGGAAGTAAACAAGTTAAGAATCATAACATCTATCTACTAATTTAAAGCAGTGTTGGTATGTTGGGTGTTTTTCTTCCCCACCCTAGGTGAAAAGATTGATAAAGAAAAATGAAGTATTGATTTACTTGTCCTTAAAAAATATTAAAACTTTTCACTGAATTCAGACAGTTTTTAAAGGATATAGTATTTATTAAAACTAAAAATGTTTGCTTTCAAATGATTGAGCATGATTGAACAGTTTCAACATATTGAGCCAACTGGCAGATGTGAGTTTGAATATATTCTCATAATGATGAGTTTCTCATACCAAATTCTTAAGCTGCCTCATAATGAAAATTAATAGAAGATTATCAACCATAATATGTATTACACACCCAGCCATGATCTGAGAGAGGTGGAACTTTAAGTACTTCAGAGGTTGATTATTATCAACTTCTGCTTGCATGAAGATTTACATCATTGGCACACAGGATTTTATTCATCATTTCTACAGGGGGTAATTTTCCTTTAACAGATTAACATGGCCAACAGAAGTTTTCCTTTCACTTGCTTTATTTGATTTAAAGTTTATGTTTTACTAATCTCTCAGTATAAAACTTTAACAGATTAAACTGGTTTTATAAGATTACTGTAGATTACTAAACAATCAAAACCATTTTTCCACATACAAAAGCACCCAATGGTGTTTGTTATTTGAGCAGATCAGCATGAAGTGAAAAGTATGATCCTTTCACTTTAATGTTAATTAAGTCTTGCACAGAGTTCACAGACATCTGAGAGAAGGAAACACATCAACCAAAGAGTAGTGTTTACATAAGATATATGGGAGATACAAGGTGAAAATAACTGAATTCATGGATTTAGGCCTTAGACCAGCCCTGTGGTTTTATGGAATCCTGTGGGGCAGTCTTTAAAATAATACGCAGAATGAGAAGAATTGTGATTATTAATAAACTGACATTCAAAAGGTATTGCTTAAATTGCTACCAAAGAGTCACGATCTCTGTGTAGCTGTAGGATGGTTGGTCCTGATTCAAGTTCATAAATTCCCATTGAGCTCTCATAGGATAGAGCCTAATTCCCATCAAAAACCAATTGGAGAGGTCTGATATTTTTTAGGTCTGATATTATTTACGATCAGTGAAAAGAAAATTGAAAATATCCCACAAAATAATCGCTCCCTCACTCATGGTCTAAGATGATCTATTTTTACAAAACACACATTAATCATATCTTACGGTACTTGGTGAACAATACCCCTTTGCGATTTCAATGAATCTATAATCTTTACAGTTTCCTTTAAATTTCTTATCACTAATACGGTTTAATGGAACTAGCAAACTAAATTACATGACTTATACCAGTTTGTCATGGAGGTAATATTTACATTCATGTTAGTTTACTAATATTTGGACATCTGTATTTTGAATGAAACTATGTATGATAATTGATCAGAGAATCTCTCATTTTGTTCAGTTGCCAAAGCAATCCCCTATAAATGTATTACTTGGAAAATCTGAAGAAAAACCCAATTATTTTACTATATTTACCCAATTATTTCTATCATATCATATCATATTGACCATACCTTTTGTGAAACTACCTTTTTCCTTGGATTCTATCTTAAATACAGTATCCTTATGGCTCAGTTTTGGTATATATATATATATATAAAACATAATACACCAAGGCTTCAACTTTCCCCTCAAGTCATGTAATTTCAAACCTAAGAGTAAACTCAATCCCAATCAAATTAATATCATTTGAATTACTGTGGTTATTGATTACTATAAACCAATTACCCTCAAATAGCAACTTAAAACGACAAACATGTATTATCTCACAGTTTCTTTGTGTCAGGAATCTGTATTTAACTTATCTAGGTACCTCTGGCTCAATATCTGTCATGGGCTGTATTCAGGCTAAGCTAGGTCAGCTACGGCTCTGATCTCACTGAAAGCTCAGCTGGGGAAGGAGGGTAATGTGCTTCCAAGCCCACTCATGTGGTTGTTGGTATATATCAGTCCCTTGCTACACATGCTCTCCAAGGCAGCTAGCTTTTCCCAGGACAACCAATCTGAGAGCAAAAGAGAACTCCAAGATGTAAGCCTAAGTTTTTATTAATATAACCTAATTTCAGAAGTGACTTCCTACCTCTCCTCTTGTATTCACTTCATTAGGAACAACGCACTAAATTCAGCCCACACTCAGTGGGAGGAGATTACTCATGGGTGTGAATCAGAGGAAGTGGGGATTATTAGGTGCTATCTAGAAGCTGCTTACCTCACTACTATTCTCAAATCCAAAATATTTAAATCTGAACTTGTGAGAGTCTCATCCCACATTAATAATCCTCCTGTTCCTCTGTAATAACACCCTTCTCCTTACCATCACGGGTCAAAGATTCATGTATGTTTCACTCCTACTAAAACTCTGATATAACTTGTTGAGACTCAATTTTCTATTACATTTCACGTGGATGTGCCTTTCTCATTTCATAGCCACCATCTTAACTCAGACCCCATCACCTTTTTCTTGATCATTTCAATTATCTTTACAACTGGCCTTATCACTTAAATTCATATCTCACACTACTGCCTGAATAATTTTCCTACCACGCAATTTTATCAAGAACTGTCAATCTAAACCTTTCAGTTGTTCCCCTATTGCCTACAGGACAAAAGTCCAAGCATCTTAACTGGACCTCAACCTGATTTTTACTTAATTCTCCCTATTTTTCTGAGTCAGTCCTGTATTCTAGCCAAATTAGCCCATTCACTGTACCTTGTAATGTTTTGCACACTTCTAGCTGTATATCTATGTTCTCACAGTTCTTGGATGACTTTTCAACAATTTCCAGTCCCAGCATCCTTCCAGAACCATTCAAATCCAATACCCTCTTCAATCACTCTGTATTCACTTATTAAAAATTAAAATACTTTTTGCCAGATACCAAGAACTACATGAACTAGTAATAAACATCAGTTGTTTTAAGTTACTCTGCTCTGGATGTCTGTTATACAGAATTTTTGAGCCAATGGTTACCTAACTGATGCCAGATCCAAATGCATATGTCTAGTAGGCAGCTATCAAATAATCAAGAGCTTAGGAGAGAGGCTTAGACTGTAAGCCATCCCTTGTCACTTCAGCTGAAACTGTTTTCCTTTCCTAGAATTCCTCTACACTCTGTGCCTAGACAACTAATGTGATAATTAGCACATTCAATCTCATATTGTGAATTATCTTTTTAAATTCATAGACTCCATATCCCGGCCAGATCATAAAAATTTAACTATGATTTTTTTGTGCTTTGCATATGTAAGCACTGAAGAAAAATTTATTAGATTGATGATTGGATAATACAAAAAAATATTTTAGTCTAAATCACATCACATTAGTTAGCCTGTGAAGTTCTTACCATTCTGTTTCTTTTTAAATTTATTTCCCATTTATCATATCCAAGTAATTCTACCAATAAATACTTGAGCATCTCTTTTTTCCTAGAATGAATTGTCTGGTAAAGTTGCCCCATTAGAAATAATTAAATATCCAAATGACTTTACTCTTAAAATAGAAGTGTTAGTATAAAAGATTATTTAGCACTTCTTTTAGGAAATAGGAATTTAACTGCCTTAACCATGAATATAAAGATATCGTCAAAACCTTATATACTTACAGCCAAATAAACAACGTCAAAGGATCAAAGTTTATCTTTCTGAGAGACTGAGGTAGACACTGTCGCAGCCTAACCAACCACCTCCTTACCCCCTCTCCCTACTTTCTTCCTTTCCAGCAGAACTGTGAATTTGTTCAAGCTTGTAAAAGACTACAGACTCAGAATTTCAAACCAAGGCTTTGCCACTTATAAGAATGCATTGCAGAAAGTAAGGGGGAAAGAGTTCACCAGCCAGCAGCTGAGAATCCCCACACCACAGTTCCTGAAAGAATCACAATTGTAACCTGTCATTTAAATATATTGACACATTCCAACCACCTAGAGGGGTGGGATAGGGAAGGTGGGAGGGAGGGAGATGTAAGAGGGAAGAGATATGGGGATATATGTATGTGTATAGCTGATTCACTTTGTTATAAAGCAGAAACTAACACACTATTGTAAAGCAATTATACTCCAGTAAAGATGTTAAAAAATTAAATAAATAAATATATATATTGACACATTCCAAGATTCCTTTCCAAATTTTCCTCATGATCTGCAGGGAAGGGAATCCTTGTAATACTCAGGGAAGATGAAACCTCAGATGCTCAGTGAGTTGGGGCAAAGAAACTTAAGACTTAAACCTCAAAAGAGCTATTTAAAAGGATACAAATAATATACATTTGGAAATCAAAATAATTATTCACGAAAGCACCCTGGAATTATCAAAGAGTTACATTTGTCCAAAAGAGTAAAATACTGAGGATCTACAAAGAGCCACAGTGCTCATATTAGGAAATAAAAATTAAGAATTTGTTAAGTGAGATCTTTATTTTTTAGCAAACATGGCATGACGTTCTGTTTACGATGGATGGGCTGATTTTGTTAACATGAGCTAGGAAACCAGGAGATTAGGGGAGGCCCCTTTCCAGGTCCCAGTGGTGAAATAATAGGTCTGAATTAATCATTGTGGACACATTACCCTTGCCAGCGATTGGTTCAGGAATGAAATGTAAATAAGTCCTAGGTGTTAAATATGAATTTCTTGGTGACTTAAGGGCAATTTTTGTGGTCAGAAAAAAAAATTCATATATTTACTTTGATTTTTTTAAAATTATAATTCATTTTATTAAAGTTACATATTTAAAAAAACTAGTTTTCCTTAAGCTTTCAGCTTATAGATTTATTATAATTATAATGATAATCTAACAAGTTTTAATAATTGGTTTTAGAGACCATTTGATTAATGTTTGGCACCATTTACAAACAGTTAAGCAACTTCAAACATTTTAATCTGTATTTATAAATTAAATGTATTTAAATGCATTCAAATTTTAAAATACTTAAATTATTTTAATACAAACTTTGAGTTCAAAAATGACTTTTATATTTAATAAATTAAACTTATTAGTATGATGAATCATATGTTCTCATAAATGTTTCAACATTGTACATAAACCTAGTAATATTTTAATGTAAAACACAGATCAAAATTGATAACTTAATTTTACATTTTAAATCAGAATAACCAAGCTGATTTGTAAGTCTAAGTCTACTGAACCCAGTTTCTTAAAAATTACAATTATATAAAATATCAATTATATAATACCATAGTTTGATTATCTTCAACTTTTTCACACTGAATTCTCAATCTCCCAGGGTTGAAAGGTGCTTAACTATTTAGGTTATAGTTATGTCATAAAAGGCAATTTTGAGGAATAACCTCCCCATCACTGTGATTGCTTAACAACCATATATTTCACCTGTGTCATGGTTTTTTGTTTTTGTTTTTGTTTTTTTCACACACCCTGATAGGGTATCCTGGTTCCTCTTTATAGTCTAAAACAAGAATTTTATAACTAAAAGTTGTTCTTGCACCTTGGAGTCAGCAGAATCTCTGTCTCCAGTTTACACACATGTAAATGATATGATTGCACTTTGCATTTTTTAGCTCTTAAGATATGAAAATGTTCTGCCTGTCCAACCCTAAAGATAATTCAGCTTTACACAATCTGATTTTCTCTACAAAAGTTCTCTGACTTTTAGGAACATACCACTTCTATGACATAAACTGATTTCTAGTAGAACCCTGGAGATTTCTCATGATATTGCCTGATTACTCAAGGTACTTCCAAGATCATTAGACTGACACTGACCAGTGGCCTCTGAAGGGAAGCCTGCCATAGGCTTCTCCAAAAATAAGAGAAATGTACAGGAGGAAAGTAACTCTTCTTTAACTGGATGTTTTTCTGTCTGCATGTGGTGCTTAGAACCCCAAGAGCCTTTTTGTGACTTTGAAAAGGCAAGCCTAAAACCTAGCAAACACATCAAGTTTGACGAAGCTAAATCTGGGGACATCCTACCTCTAAGCTTTTTAATCGAATGAGATAAAACATGTTTTTTTGTTCAGCCACTTTAAGTTGGATTTTCTGTCACTTGCAGCCCAAATCACCCTAACTATAAAGTAATCCATTAAGACTTCCACATAATCAACAAGATTCAAAGTTATAGGGAACCATACTGGCAAACTCTACGTATCAAATAATACCACTAGTTTCCCACATATACATAGCAGTGTATCCAATGCAAAGGATTTATGAAGAATAGATCTCATGCAAAAAGGTTTTTATGGCATTTATTATCTAGTGGTTAAGCAAGAGTAATGAATACAATATAAACCAACAGAAGATAAAGAGCTTATATCAATAGTGTCTCAGCCTAAATACACAAGCAAATGGTCAGCTGGGTTACTGTGTGTTCCAGTTATCTATGGCTGCATAACAAACCACCCCAAAACTTAGTGGCCTAAAATGTCAGCAACATTTATCTTACTTATGAAGCTGGAATCTAGGTAGTGTTCACAGGGACAGCTTGTCTCTACTCCGCTCAGCATCTGCCTGAAGTCAAGAGATTGTAATCAACCAAAAGCTCAGCATTCAAGAAGACCTGAAACATTTGAGGCTGGCACGGCTGGGGCTCCTCAGGCATCTTTCTCTTTCCCCACAAGCTCTCTCTATAGGGTCTCTACAGTATGGTGGCTTTAGGGTAGCTGGACCTCTTACAAGCTGCGTGTCGAGAGAGAGAGAGAGAGAGAGAGAGAGAGAGAGAGGGAGAGAGAGGGAGAGAGAGAGAGAGAGATACGCAGGCAGAAGCTGCATCATGTTTAGGACCTAGCCCTGGAAATCATGTAACTTCATTTCCACTTCATTCTATTTGTCGAGGTAGTCAGAGGCTCACCTGAATTCAAGGAGATGGACTCTCCTGGACAGGCTCTACCTTTTGGTAGGGGAGTGACAAAAAGAGTATGTGGGACCAGAAATATTAATGTACCCATTTTTGATACAATCTACCACACTGTGACATCATAGATATTCTTCAGTTGAATCAAAGGCTATTTCTTCAAAGAGAAGGAGTTTTAGTCAAATCTTAAAGAATATGAGAGACCTGGCCTGTCACACTAAGTCTGTTATTTTAAGATAACATATTTTAAAGCAGTCATTTCTTAAGTATACAGTTTATATCAAGAAGCAACAAAACAGACAGTTCTACTTAGAAGTTCTCAATGGCTTCACTATCTTAATTTATAAATACCCAAAATCCAGTCCTTGTGCCCCTTGACATGTGCAAAATAATCTTAAAAGTAAACATTGTGGAACCTTTTTATGACACAGAATTTTACTAAATAAACACAAATATCTTCAACCTTTTAAACTTTTCCCCAGGCTTAGATGAAAATAAGCTACGAAATAAACTCCAGTGATTTCTAACACAGAGCAAAAATTAGCCTTAAAATTCTTTCTTTGAATTAAAATGCAAGATCTTTTATGTCGGGGGCTTCTGTCGCTTCGTTCAGTACTCCTTTACAGTCCCCACCCTGCCTAGAGCACTGCTTTGCAAATAATAAACTGAATGCATGAATAAATAAAACTAGTATTTATAAAGCACTTTTATATATTTTACCTCAAAATAACTTGTAACATAAATATTATTATTATTGGTCCTATTTAATAAAATACAAAGGTGAGAAATCAGTAAATGAATTTCCCAAAGTCACAGAAATAGTGAAGTATAAGAAATGAGTTGGAACTCAAATACTTTTCTTATTCAAAAACCCATACCCTTTTCACTAATTATTGATATATTTTACATATTGTCATGACTTCCACTAGAGTATTATTTCAGGCATGGATCTGTGCTTTGCTGGATCCTCACAAAATACCCCAAAGTAATCATTCTATATAAAACCATGATCCTCGCATGTTGCAGCCCCACTGTCACGATTACTGTTAAATTTTCAATTTCCTACATATATAATCTTTTAGGTATTCATCTCCCATTTTATTCATTTATTAACAGTTCTAATATGGCCTTAGTGAATGTTTTTCAACACTAAAACCTAGAATGCAACCAAAACTTCTTTTCAACCACATTTAGCTACAGTGATCAGATTATGCAGACGTCACAATGTTAAGGTTAAAAAAAAATAAATGTAAAAGAAAGGGTCAATAATCCACTGTAGCACGTAAACTTATCAAAGCAATGATAAGTATTTAACACATGGAAATATCTAATAACAGAAAACAATTCCGTTACAAGGAAGGGCATATTCCTATGTAATACATGGCCATAATTAGAGCACATTTGCATATTTACCTTGGGGAACTTTTCTCAAGGAATTTAATTTGCATTTTGACCCAGAACTCTCTGATGAGAGATATATAAAGAAAAATAGAAGAATTTTTCCAAATTCATGTATAACAGAGTTTAATCTCTTACCTTTCATTTTTCCCATTCATTAAGGAAGGTTGAAAGAATTAAATTAGATAATGTGTTTATAACAAGAAAGAAACAGTCATCACTCACAGTGAATTACATTATCTTCCTCATCATTGTCAAGAATAGAATGCCTGCCCCAGATCCAGTGCTCAAAGGAAGCTACATTATTGCTGAGACTTCAGAGCAGGGAGAAGAGAGGTAGGGGATCATAATGTACCAGGAGAGTTAACACTGAAACAAAGCCTCTAGATATTTTCTATTTGGGAAATGAGGAGACCAGAATTTACTTTTAGGATAACATGCTCTCTTTCTAGGAAAAATGCCCAGGAAGCCAAATAGTTATACCAGTATAAAGCAAAACTGGTGGGTTGCATTGGAACTACAGTTCCAAAAACACAGTCTGTAAAACGCAGTAATAGAAGTCTTGGCAAGACTCCTGCTATGTGCTGCCTTTAGGAATAACTCTTCAGACCAGGACCTATGGCCTAAAGAGAATGCCTGAACCCAGACACTTAGCTGAATTCTCCCTATGTTTGAAGATCAGAGAAAGTAATCTTCACCCTGCAAAAAGGAAGAGAGCAAGGAAGGACCAGAACACTTAACTGGGTACCAACAAAGAGACCCGAGGATGAGAAACAGGAACTGGAACAAGCCATCACCTATGTGCAAGAACAGGGAAGGGGGGGGGGCGGTGTGTGATGAAGTCACAAACAAAGCAAGATCCCAGTTTCTGGAAACCGGCACAAACATAAGCTTTAGATGATTCTGAGCATCAAAATATGGCCCTACATTCTTCACTTTCCCCTCATTGGGACAGCCATGTTTCCAAAGCCTGAAGCAGCACACAGCCTGCGGATGGAGGGTGAGTGGCCTGAGCAAGTGGGTTCTGGAGGAATATAAAGGTAAATGCAAGAGGAATCACTCTAATTGTCCTAAATTGTCCCACAGATGAAAGACCAGGAAGGCCTGATCAAAGCTGCTGCTTGAATCCACTCCAGCCAACTGAAAGCAACCATTAGAAACTCATCCCAGTCATGACAGCCACTGCTGGCAGGAGTGGTTTCCAACCGGGGTCAACACTGAAGGAGCAGCTGCTTCAAGCTGGAATGGGAATAGCTGCTGAGGGTGACACGACAAGAACCCCTGCCACGGGGCATTGCTTGGAACGGCAAGTAGTTTCACCCTGAGCAAACCTTTCCAGTTCAGAGACCCCTGGCTCACTCTATTTTGCCATATGATTACATTTGGAAGAAAAAGAAGTTATTCCTCCGTCTAAGATGAGGGTAGAAATTATTGTTTTTCATTTTCTTTCTTATTACACGTAAAGAATTAGTCTTCACATCAATGAAAAACACCTGAACATCACCTGACCCTCACATCTCTAGCCGGAAGAAAGAAAGAGAAAGGGAATTACATACCTGACATCCTGTGAAGAGCAAATTAAGAACAAGCAGGCTTCACTGTGTATGTATTTCAAATCATCATGCTGTACACCTTAAATATATATCATTTTAAAATATATATATAAACCCTCCTACACTGTTGGTTGGAATGTAAATTGCTGCAGCCACTATGGAGAACCGTATGGAGGTTCCTTAAAAAACTAAAAATAGAGTTACCATATGATCTAGCAATCCCACTCCTGAGCACATATCCAGAAAAGATGAAAACTCTAATTCGATAAGATACATGCACCCCAATGTTCATAGCTGCACTATTTACAGTAGTCAAGACATGGAAGCTGTACACTGAAACCAACACGATATTGTAAATCAACTATTCTTCAATCAGAAAAAAAAAAACTTGGAAGCAACCTTAATGTTCATCGACAGAGGAATGGATAAAGAAGATGTGATATATATATATACAATGGAATACTACTCAGCCATAAAAAAAGAATGAAATAATGCCATTTGTGGAAACATGGATGGACCTAGAGATTATCATACTAAGTGAAGTAAGTCAGAGAAAGACAAATACCATATGATATCACTTATATGTGAAATCTAAAAAAAAAAATGATACAAATGAACTTACTTACAAAACAGAAATAGACTCACAGACATAGAAAACAAACTCACGTTTACCAAAGGGGAAAAGGGAGGAGGGATAAACTGGGAATTTGGGATTACCAGATACACACTGCTATATATAAAGTAGATAAAGAATAAGGACCTGCTATATAGCAGAGAACTATACTCAATATCTTGTAATAATCTATAATGGAAAAGAATCTGAAAAAGAATAGATATAGATATATATATATAACTGAATTACTTTGCTATACACGTGAAACATTGTAAATCAACTATAATTCAATAATATATATATACACATATATATAAATTTTTTAAAAGAATGAGCAGGCTTTAGAAAGCCTTTGTTTTTAAGCATCATTTTTTTTCTAAGCCTCTAGACTGAGGTCAGTTGTGCCTAATTCTACAGAAGACGAAAATTAATTCTCAACCTTTCCAAAGGTGATGGTATTCTTGTCGTTGTTATTACTGTTGTTGTTAAAAGCCAATTAATCCTGTGCCCTTTCTATGAATAACTGACTTTCCTTTCAGGTTTTTAGATATAGGTCTTTGCTTTCTGGTTTTAGTCAGTCCAGGTTTTATTAAAATTAATACACCTTAGATAAACCACCTAAAACTTTTGCAGGTTTTAAATGTGTTTCTAGTCCGTGCAGACTCGTCCTCTTTGGGGAATTTTCAGTGAACAGAGAAGCCTTCAGTTCTGTCACAACCAACAAATGAGAAAACCTGACATCAATGCTCAAGTCCATCCAAAAATGACCAAACATTTTTTTAAAGCAAGAAATATAATCAGAAAACTTATTTTAAAATATATCTTACATTAAAATTGAGAAAGAGGATTTACCACACATGAAAACTTACAGCATAATTCTAAGAAATTAGTTTAATCTGTATTTGCAAATATAAAAAAATAGTAGTTTTTTTAAGCAAGCATTATAGTGAGACTTGTAAAGTGGGATAAGAACTATCTGATTGAAATATATTCTTTCTCTGCTCAGTTCAAAGCCTGATTCAAGTCAAGAGGTCATATGGCACTTTGCCAAGTACATTATTGGGTTTTCTTTTGACTTGTTATTCCTCTGCTCATTCCTACCTTCAGGAGTTAACAAAATTTTAAGAGGAGGCAAGCAAGATCTACCTCTACTTGCATGGGCAAGGAGATTATGTGTTCCTTAAGGATTTGGTAATCACTGATTTGAGGTATTATGCTAATTCTTGCTGTAGATCAACCTGGGGAGTCATTCTACTATGCTACTATGTTCAATAAAATTAAGACTGTCTATGCATAGTTGTTGCATTTAAAAGTCCCCTTTCATTACCTTTACATGTTGTTTGAGATGAGAATATATAAAGTAAGAACCAGTATGGGCTCTCTGTGCCTTATAGTTACACATAGGTTGTAAAATGTCTTTTGATAGGCCCATTATAGCCGTGAAATAATTTAGGTACTCAACCACATACTAAATATTTGAAGTGGGAAGAGTAAGTACAGCAAAGTATTTCAAATATATTTTTACAAGGTTGAATCACACATTTTTAAAAATTCCTTTATTTTTCAATTTTTAAACAATGAACATGTATTGTTTTATGACCAACAGTCACACATTTGTCTAAAATATATAAATATAGGTTATATTATTAATTTAATAAATTAAATAACCACTTAAGTGAAATTTTACACTTAAATCTAGGAGTCAATATGTATCTAAGGGCAAGAGGAGAGAGAATGTTCTGTTAACGCATTGTTTCTTGTTGCTTCATTGTGTATCAGGGAAGCTGTGCACACTGTCCCATAGATCCTGCACATGATGGAAGGTGCCTGCATAGCTGGTAGTTAGGACCCCATGCTGGGGCCTCAAAGAGCCTACTCCACCAGAGTCACAGCCTTAACCACCGTACCCTGAAGGGCTTGTAGGCTCAGCCACTGACTGTGCTAGAGCCAGTTCTCACCCATAAGTTCCTGTGCCAGCTCTGGGTCCCTGACTTCAATGCACACCCTTTCCTGCCTCTGGGATACTGCACTTCATTTTGCCAGGTCTTCCTAGGAGCAGGAGTTGAAATAAGGTCCCTGGGTCTTAATTAGAATTAACCCACACCCTAGTGGACAGAATCACAGTTTCTCAGAGAATAATTGCCTGAATCAAGTCAGCAAAAACTGAATAACACCTTAATCTCAGGACCCTGGCAGCCTCTAGACTCTACCTTGGAATATCTATAGTGTGTCTTTCAAGCACTCTTACTTTAATACCAAGGTGTAAGCCAGGTAACTTGAAGCCTACCTCCTAGACCTTAAAGAGACTGGCATTTTTTGTGCCATCAAAGTGAGCAGCCTATTTAGCCTCAGCTTTAGATATAATCCTATTACATTTACAGTTGACCCTTGAACAGCATGGGTTTGAACTGTGCAAGCCCACTTTTACACAGGTTTTTTTCAATAGTAAATACTAAAGTACTACCTGATCCTGCGGTTGGTTGAATCCACGAATGTAGAACCATGGGGTACAGAGGAAGGCTGACTGTTAAGTTACACGTGGATTTTGGACTGGGGGGTCATCACCCCTAACCCCAGCATCATTTAAGGGTCAACTGTACTTTCCAATCACTTTGCAAGTTGGTGGCTTGGACTAGAACCAGAACCAAAACCCAAGTGTCCTAAATAAATCTGTTTCCCACTGGAAAACATTGTGTCTGATTAACTCCCTCAGTTTTAATAAGTCCCCAAAAGATGAAAGTCCCCTCCCACTCCACACACCCGAAAAGGATAGAGATATAGTCCTCTTTGCTGGAAGACTCTCAAGGCTCTAAGAACCATTAATTGGAAAATACTTTGAAGGTAAGTGGAAGAGACTATCAATCTGTAGAGTCACATGATGACTTTTGCAAATTGTTGATTGTCTTTTAAAGTGTGTGATAGAGCAGAAAAAGCGAATAATCTATTTCATGTCATGAGAATTGCAGCATGACAATTTTCCCATAGGAAGAAATAATCAAAGAAGGAAAATATTTTCTAACCTGTATTAGATGACTTCTGAAATCAGATAAAATCCTTCTTAAGGCACCACTAAGTGCTTCCCATACGCACAAGAATTTGGAGTACTCTGTTTTTCATGAGTGGTTACTTGAGAGACAAACATTTCTAGAAAAGGAATCAAAGGGGGCAAGTGTTATAAGAATGATAGAGAAAGAATAAGGAAAAGTTCTAGAGGGCCCCACAGGGGATACCCGGAAAATAGTGTGAAAAGTGCTGCCCTAGATTTGCAGAAGGAAGAGGGAGGAAGATTGGAAGGAAAAGTAATTAGAAAGAGTAGGAAGTGGTTTTCTCTGCTTTTTTTCAGAAGTGGAAGAAGTTGCAAGAAAAGAGAGAAATGAAATCATGATACAGTTTACCTGTTAAAAATAAGAACTCATTCGAGGAATATTACTCAGCCATACAAAGGAACAAAACTGAGTTATTTGTAATGAGGTGGATGGACCTATAGTCTGTCATACACAGTAAGTCAGAAAGAGAAGAACAAATACCACATGCTAATGCACATATATGGAATCTAGAAAAGCGGTACTGATGAACCTAGTGGCCGGGCAGGAATAAAGACGCATACGTAGAAAACAGACTTGAGGACACAGCGGGAGAAGGGGAAGCTGGGACGAAGTGAGAGAGTAGCACTGACATATATACACTACCAAATGTAAAATGGATGGCTAGTGGGAAGCTGCTGCACAGCACAGGGAGATCAGCTCTATGCTCTGTGATGACCTAGAGGGGTGGGATAGGGAGGGTGGGAGGGAGGCTCAAGAGGGAGGAGATATGGGGATATATGTATACATACAGCTGATTCACTCTGTTGTACAGCAGAAACTAACACAACATTGCAAAGCAATTATACTCCAATAAAGATATTAAAAAGAAAAAAAAAAGAACTCATTCAAGAAGAAGCAACTGCTACATGAATAAGAAAGGACTCAGCCAGAAGCTGACATTGAAGCAGCATCCTACTGAGAATAGAATAATAACAGCTAACATTTATTGAACACTTGCTATGTGCCAGGCACAGTTCTAAACATTTTATAGACGCCTTTTCTTTTTATTTAATCCTCATAATAACTCTATGAGGAACTGAAGCCAAAGAAAATCTGGGAGCAGAGTATGGGGTAGAGGACAGAAAATCTCTCCTGGCTCCTGAGGATTATGATTGATCTGGTGTCATATGCAGCATGGGACTCCATGAGCCTGGACATTGTGGAATACTTGATCAGCTTCTGCAGGCTGCAAATCCAATGTCTTATGTTCAGAACAAAAACAAAAACAGAAAACTCCTTAATGAAGTATGTTAAGCAAAGAGCACTGGAATATCTAGTGTATTTTCCAGGAGCTGACCAAAGTCAAACATGATGCCAGGGACAGTTCTGACAAAGGCTTATATTGATATTCAATAAACACTGACAGCTTCAGCCTTGTGTTCAGAAAAAAGAAGCTGTTCTTATAGATAGATAGATAGATAGATAGATAGATAGATAGATAGATAGATAGCCACATCTCTGAGAAAGGTGTCTAATGATAGTTTTCTTTGGGCTTTTTTCGCTTACTTTTTAATGGACGTATTGACCTCAAAAACTTGGGGGTGGGCCTGGGGAAGGTATAAAATATATAAAGAAATAACAATAGAAAATACAAACTAAAGAGATACTGATCATAGTTGTTTTCACCACATCTTGGTGATTTTTGAGTTTTCATTTAGATAACCAAGAAATACACACAGCAAATGGCTTAAATCCAGTTTTTCTAGTTAAAAAAAAAAATGTCCAGCCACTTTATTAAAGGTGCCTTTTCTTTTTATTTCAGTTTTATGCTAAAATTTCTCCCTGCTCTCTCAGCAGTATTCTTTGCCCCTTTAAATTTTCAAACTCTGTTCTGAAGCTGTTTTAAGATTGTTTTCAAAGACTTCTGGTAAAGTACTGGAGGGTGTGCGTGTGTGTGTATGCACGTGTGTGTGTGTGCTCACACACACACAAGGGCATTCATGTGTGTTTTTAACAGTAAAAATAAGAAACTACCTTTCCATCTGGGTTAGAACTGAGATGAAATGAGGAATGGCCGCCACCAAGCAGAAAATGTGCTCACTTCATGTGTGCCAGTTAATTACGACACTTCAGAGGCGCTTCCGAAAGGATAAGGCAAGCTGCATAAATTTAGCTGTAATCCAGGCAGGCAAAACTAATTTGCAGGGGATGGCCTTATCTAGCCACTGCAGCTTTCTCAGAAAATTAACCTTGGATATTTGGGCCCAATTCAGAAAGTGTTTGATTTTTTTTCCTTTCCCTGCTCAGCATAAGGGAATGTTTGAATTCAATACAATACCTGACTTTTAAGAGGCACGATAAATGCTGTAGGCAGTTCAGAGTTATTACTGACAAGCAAAAAATATATTTTATATATACATATAGATGATTGTCCTTCATGCCCATTATCCTGCCTTCTTACATGTGCATCAGAGGGTTTATCAGTGTAGGTATAGGGGTTTCTCGGATTAAGAGAAGGATGCAATTCATTTTTAATGTACTTAGAAAAATTCATCAAAGTTCATTGCAGAATAAGTCATGCATACTGACTTGTTCATTCCAGTGGAAATGAAGAAATCCCCATAAAAATAGAAGTTTAATGAAATGTTGGAGCCAAGTCTTGCCCGTCATTGTAATTATCACTGATTTTGACCCTTCCCTGATCTCCCCCTATTAATTAGTCTCACATAGCACAGTTAAAAGTTTACCTTATTATTTTTATCATGTAATCACTCATTCAATCTATATTGACTGAAGTCAGTATGCTTTCATATGTTTTCTCATTTAATCCTCACAATATCCCTGTTTATATTTCACTCATTTCACCAGTACAAGAGGCAAAGATTTCCTATGTCAGTGGTTCCAATGCATTTTAAAATTTCTCAAAGCTGTGGCAATATATAAACATGGAAAGAGCTTTTGTGATTGCATGATAAAATTTAAAGGTTTTTTTTCCCCTGAAAATTTTGATTTTGTTGAATAATATGTTTAGACTACAAATATAACTCATTCTAATTTCTCTAAATTTTAAACAGCAAATTGTATTTTTACTGACCAGCTTTAATAATAAATTCATAATAAGCCCCACATTACTATCAATAGTGGCTGAGCTGAACTTTAAAGAAAAAGTTTTTTTTTTTTAATATCCCATTTACAGGGCTTCCCTGGTGGCGAAGTGGTTAAGAATCCACCTGCCAATGCAGGGGACAGGGGCTCAAGCCCTGGTCCAGGAAGATCCCACATACCACAGAGCAACTAAGCCCCTGCGCCACAACTACTGAGCCTGCGCTCTAGAGCCCGTGAGCCACAACTATTAAGTCCATGTGCCACAACTACTGAAGCCTATGCACCTTGAGCCCATGATCTGCAACAAGAGAGCCACCACAATGAGAAACCCATGCACCGCAACGAAGAGTAGCCCCGGTGCACAGCAACGAAGACCCAATGCAGCCAAAAAAAAAAAAAAAATCCCATCTACAATATAATTACTGTTTCACTCATTTTAAACCATAGGAGTTACTTATTTTAAAGTGCCATGAACTCAATTGGCAATAACTGTTCTTGAGGATGTCACAATTAAGCAGAAAGGAACATATTTATGAGTAAAAGAGCCATTTTAAAACATCGATTGCACACTGAATCATGAAATGTGAAGCAATGACTCCCATTTGGATCTAAATTTTCCTCATACTTGTTCAATAGCCAGGTCTAAATGTTATGGCTATTTATAGTTATACTCTAGGGTGAAAGGGTGGGGGAATTAGACGTCATAAAGAATCATACATAATGCATAAAGACTTAAACTATATTTTATGAGAACTGAAAAATTTAAGAAACTCTGGCTGAAATACGGAAATGTCATGCCAAGCAGAACTTTCCCATACACAATAATGTTAGTAAAGATTCAACAAACAAGAACACAGTAAACCCTCAAGCCATCTTGGTCTGATCTTCATTTCTCTTACATATATTTTAATGAAGAATTTAAATAAATATACTGAGGCTACGTTTGAAGGTCACTGGGAAAAAGACATCACTGCAGATGCCAATGCATTAAATATCTGCTGTCTGTGGGATCAAAATTATAAAACAACTAAACAGATGTTTGCTTATATATTCTTATCTACCAATAAACCATTTGTATGTAATTGGCTCTTTTAAAGGACTTTATATTTTAGAGCAGTTTTAGGTTTACAACAAAATTGAAAGGAGAGAGCAGAGATTTTCCAAACACTCCCTACCCCACACAAATACAACTTTCCCCCTTATCAACATTACCCACCAAAATGGTACATTATTTTTTGCAAAGATGAACCTACTCTGACACATCATAATCACCCAAAGTCCAAAGTTTACCTTAGGGCTATAAGTGGCTTTTAAAAGACATTTTCTATTTTAGCCAATCTCTTAAGTTTGATTATAAAGAGGTCCACTTCACTATAACAATGCAAAACAGAACAAGGCTGTGTAATCGATCCCACCTTGTAGCAATCACCCACAATGTTATAGGTCCTTTGAGGTCAGGAGAGTCTACATAATCACTCTGATTCCCCAAGGGTCTAACTAATACAGTATCTGTAACATAAAAGACAGAATAAATGCTAGCCCAACGAATGTGTGATTGAATAAATGTATGAATGCTGGATAAATGAATGAAAAAAGAGTTAAATTGTTTAATTTACAAAGAGAGTTCTACACTTGATCATCTCAGTGGTCTGAGAAGCTCTGGGGTGTCCTTGCTGGTGGCTCAAGGTAAAGGACCTAAAACCACACCCACTAGCTGCCCCTTTTATCTCCACCACCACCGTATTCCACCCACCCCACAGACATACTTCTCATCTAACTTCAGCAAGAGAAACTCTAATTTTAAAAGTTTATAAAATATGGTGATGCTTTGAAAGAACAGTTCAAGTATCAGTAGATTTACCTGAAAATGTCCAGGAATACTTCCAGTATATATAAAATAAAGTGCATTGTTTTCTATTTGTTCAGCCATTCTAAAAGGATGCATTAATCTTATAATATCACATTTGCTACACAGAATGTGGTTTTTGTTTGGTCTCAATAAACAATTATATTTATTGTTTCATAGTTGAAAAAACATTTCTGTCCTTTAGCCTACATTTTCTCAATTATTATAAAAGGATCTCTCATAATTTATCAACATTTCCTAAGCTAAAATTAATCACATAGCTCTTCCTTAGACTGCCATGGATTTTCAGGAATTTACTAAACAAAATGATTCTTCATTAACACAACATACTCCTTCTGTTATTCAACCAGCATTTATGGGTTGCCTACTATGAACTAGAGCCTTGCATGACATTGGAGGTACGACAGTATCTATTCTCACGAGTGAGTGATATTCATTTACTTTCTGAATCCTGGAGAACTTTTATAAATATCATTTTGGAATCATATTTATATGTAGTTCATAATAACCAAGTCAGCTATAGTTTTGCAAATATATTTTAAAATCTGTGGCACTCCCCGTATTTTCTTCTTGCCTCACTTATTAAGGACAGAGCAGAAGTCACAATTTACTGCTGGTTGTAGCAATAAAAACAAAACAGTACTTTAAGAGAAGCACACTAAGAAAGGGAATGATGCATCTTTTCAAAAGTGGGGTCTAAAACCCACACATGTAAATATAGATTTACATATTCTGTAAAGAGTCATGCACTTTTTTTTTTTTTTTAATTTTATTTATTTACTTATTTATTTATGGCTGTGTTGGGTCTTCGTTTCTGTGTGAGGGCTTTCTCTAGTTGCGGCAAGTGGGGGCCACTCTTCATCGCGGTGCGCGGGCCTCTCACTATCGCGGCCTCTCTTGTTGCGGAGCACAGGCTCCAGCCGCGCAGGCTCAGTAATTGTAGCTCACGGGCCTAGTTGCTCCGCGGCATGTGGGATCCTCCCAGACCAGGGCTCGAACCCGTGTCCCCTGCCTTGGCAGGCAGATTCTCAACCACTGCGCCACCAGGGAAGCCCAAGAGTCATGCACTTTTAAAAAAACTTCTGCTTATCCCTGTGCCTTCTTTGGGGACAAAAACATTGTTTTATTTATTCTACAACTTGAAGTATTTCCAATAATTATATTGAGGAACATGGTTTCAATGCGTCTGATTCTCTATAACACAGAGTAGTAGTCTCCAAATTTGGGTACACATTCCTCTTGATGTGTGCAAGAGGATTACTTCATTTGGGTGCAGAAAAACCAATATTAGTTTTTAATGTATACTTATGTTTATCAAAACAATTAAAGTTCACTAATCGTTAATATACTGATTGGCATTGGTATCTTCCTTGGCTCACATATCAAAAGGAAAAGGGTTGCCATGTAGTGCGTGAGGTATCCTGAGGAAACCACAGAAGTCCTACCATGTGGAGGGAGTAGTAGCAACACTTTCTCTTTTTTCACTCTTTTTCAGCATATCATGACATACTGCAGTTTACATATGCCCTGTTACATTAATGTACTGGTTTTGTAGCATAAAGCAATCAACCATCACAAAGTGAACATACAGTTTAAAAGGATTCGTACAATCAGCCTCAGATTGGGAATGCTGCGATCTCAAGTGAACAGTAACAGCTGGGCCAGCATTCCTACTCCTAGTACAACCTCTCCATCAATCACACTAAGAAACCAAAACAATGACAAACCTATCTGCCAAAATGTCGATCTAAAACATCTAAAGTAGTAAGACCACTTGAGTGATGGATTAAATCCACTGAGATCAACTATGTTAAAGAAAACAAAATAATTTCTAAAAGATTGTTTAGTCCAATTTTATCAGCCTTTTACTTTGCATTTTCATATATGCTATACATACATAAAGTAGTTCAGCCATATAATTAATACAGAAACAAATGAATAGCAGGAGAAATGCACAGAATATTTTACTACTAAGGTTGCACTATATAAAAACTTTGGAGTCCACCAACCCACAACTTTGGATTGGACTCTACTACTACCACAAATGCCTCTTCCTATCTTTGTAGGAATCCCGAAACTTTCCTATTCCTGCAGACAGAGGATTATGACTGAAAAAGCGACACAGCTATTATAAAAATGAGATATTCCCAATTCTATTATATCTAATAGATATTCCCAATTCTATTATATCTGATAGCATGCCTCTCATTTGAGCTTCTCATGACAATAAGTTCATGGAAAATGGTCTTTTATCATCCCCTCCAAAGTACTAGAAAACAGATTCCAAAATAGATAACTATTAATCCCTCTTATTTAGGGATTAATCCCTTATATCTGATAAAGAAGAAATTTGCTAAGTAGATAGAGATTTATTTAACTTTTTTGAAGCTTCATACAGGTAAGCCCTCAGTGCCTCAGCTGAGTGGTAATTCAGGTTTCATTATATAAAATAAATGTAATTTCTCTTGGGTTTTGGGTTTGGGGATCTGTGCCATTATGAGTGGGCATGTTACACAGATGATCAGGATGAGCCTTTGTGGTCTAACCACACATCCTCTACTCCAGGGAAACTAAGTGTCTGTTGATATCGGCAGGCCTTAGAAGACCAAGAACTGGAATCAGTCTCTAGCTAGAATTTAAATTAACTTTCTTTAGGTCTGAAATTTCCCATGGGGATCTTTTTAATTCAGGCTTAATGTTCATTAGCCAAGCTTTGCCCTGAACCTGTAATTTGGGTCTTTGTTCTAATTTTCAGGTCACAAGGCCACATATTTTACTATCTTCTAGATTTATGTATTCAACACTCAGAGTATGGAAGAGACAGAGCTGTAAATAAACAGTAAAGAAACACTGGTGAGTGACAGTAAAAGAGTGAACAAAGTGTTATGAAAGCACCAATGGCTGACTACCTTGGCCTGGATAACTCAGGAAAGCTTAGGGTAACATTAAATTTTAAATAGTCTCCAAATATGACTCACATGGAGAAGGGTGGACAACTGTCCAGGGGAAGTCTATCACATATGCAAAAGAATGGAGGCATGAGTGTTCACAGGAGCACTAAAAACACACCAGGTGGTTTAGTGTGGCTGGGAATTGCATGGGCAAAGTTGGGACAAGGAAATAGAGAGAAGGTAGAAACAGAGTAGCAGAAGATAAGGTCAGTAGTGTATCTCAAGACCAAATTTTAAGGGGCTTTTATGTTTTGGGGGAATTTAGATTTTGTTCTGGGGCACTAGAGAAGAATCATGGGTTTTTAATTACACGAGAAGTTAGGTCTTTTTCTTATAAAGAGCTCTTCCCGGTGTCTACATCTCATCTGTTTTGTATCTTCTCACCCAATATTTACTATGAGTTTTGACAGGGTGTTTCTGAAGCTTTGATATTTTCATAAGTGGCTGACCCCACCACCTCTTACACAAGAATGTGCTCTGGCTATCAGTTCTATCTTCCCACAGTATCTACACCCTTCTATCACCACTCCATTCTTGACTTTCTCTTGTACTAAAATATATAAGTATATTGGATAAACTCTCAATGATCTAATTAAGGAAATCTTTGAGCATTACATTTGTCAGATTCAAAAATTTGCACTTTAATATTTTAGGGGATTTAAACATTGGGAAATGTCTCCAAAGATAACTGAAACAAAATATACATCTTTGCTGATTCTAGTAATTTAAAAAGCAAGTTAAAAACAATGTCTTTAATCATTTTTTGTTTATTACTTCTATAAGATCATAATGAAGTGAATTCCCCTTTCTGCCCTTTGGAGGTGAAAGCATATACTTTTACAAACGAGGGGAGTTATTCAGTTGCCACAGAACAACTGTGTTAGCAACATAGCTGTTAGGAATTTTTTATGTTGATGTTTAGCATATAGAACTTTGGGCTGCAGGAGGTCACAGAGGATGGAATCATTACAGCAGAAATAGTTGAATCACTCCTGAACTGTTCATGGTCGTGGCTGGTTCCTTTCTCAAGCATTCCCCTCCTAATCCTCCACTCCTGTCCCCACTAACAGACCAATGATCAGTTATAATTGGGCTGGATTAAGAGAAACATCAGCTTATAGGTAATACTTTATACCTCTTTATTTTTCTTTCCTTCATTTTCAATCTTTTCAGTTTAGTCACAGAAATTATCAAAAATATCCTCTACAATTGCTTTTAAAGAAGCAAAACCACAAACTGTGATAACCAAGAAGGCTCTTAAAGTTAATTCCCTGTTGTTAACAAATTCTACACATTCATCTAAAAATATTAATTCTTAATTCTGAGAACATTATTTTCAAAAATAATTTTAGTACTTTTTGCTCTTGTAAGCAAGACTTTGCAGAGACTGCTTTTCTTGAACTTAGCCATGCTGGTATATGGTAAAGAAAGTTTTATTAATGAGACATCAAAACACTGAGTGGTTACTTTTTAATTTAGCCCAAGGTAGAATTCTGTAGTTTAAAATCAGTGACCCATTGTGAAATTCAATTTCCCAATTGCTTAATTAATTTATGTATACAATTTAATGATATTTAATAAAGTATGCATATTCAAAATGCAGTAAGCTTCCACATAAAAATATAGGACAGGATTCCAAATATACCTGAGATTATATGATTTTTCTGAAGACAATCAGCAAGTATTTAAAAATTAATTTTGTTTTACCATTATGAATAATGTATCATTAAAAGACTAAAAATACCCATTTACTTGTGAACTATAGAAACTAATGGACTATACAGCTTTTCCCTCATACTGCTAGCTGCTATTTCAACTACTCATTGAGAATACCTGGCTAAACTAAACTTGTTTAGGTTCCTTAAAACACAGAAAAATGTTCACTTTTCTTTCTCAATGACAAAGTGAGTTCATCATCTCATTTGTTCATTTTTGTGGGGTGTTTTTGGGTCACAGTTTAGTGAATGATTCCTTATTTAAAAAATCAAGAGAAAAACTCTACAAAGGTATCTGAGTTATAGCTCCAATTGAGAGGACACGGGGTAAAAGTCAAAGGTGTAGAGGTAGAGATGAAACATGAACACATTTCACAAATTTTTATCTAAGCAATGCTCCTAAGAGACAAGAGTATCATTCCTATAAGAATAACCACTATAGGACCTAAGCAAAAACATGGATCAAACATGGTCTTCATCAAAGCCTGAAAATGTACAACTCTTAGGCTGGACTTTTATTTTTAAAAAAATCATACTTGATAGAAATACTAGTTACAAATTAAAGGGACAGCTCTATTACATTAAAAATGAACATCACAAAGTCACACAAAAAAATATGTGCTGTCAGAGGTCCAGATCAAGATGGTGGAGCAGGAAGATTCTGTGCTCAACTCCTTCCACAGACACACCAAAACTACAACTGTATATAGAACAACTATGTCTGAGAACAACCTGAAGACTAGCAGAACAGATTTTCTGCAACTAAGGGTATAAAGAAATGGCCACATCAAGGCAGGTAGGTGGGGCAGAGGCATGGTCTAGTCAGAACCCACATGTGTTATCAAATGCAAGCCTGTGTGCCCAATGCACAGTGAGGCCAAACAATACCAAAACATCTGAGTTTGGAGCAGAGAAAGGTTTATTGCAGGGCCATGCAAGGCGACGGGTGGCTCATGCCTTAAAAACCCTGAATTCCCCACAGGCTTTCAGGAAAGCCCTTTTATAGGAAAGGTGAGGGAGGGGCATGATTAGTCGTTGCAAACTTCTTGGTATCAGGTCACTGTCAGGTCCCGATGTTCCTCTAAACCTCCACCAAAATAAATGTTATTCTCTGTTTTGACAAGAAAAGACAAGGGCCCAAGACTCAACTTTCACCCTCCAAGGTCCAGGCCCTGGCTAACAGAAGGGGGTCCCTGCGCAGGTCCGTTACCTGGTCTGGGAGCGTTAGTCCAGCAACCAATCTGGGTCCTCCCGCCAGTGCCCAGGCCCAGCTAAGGAGGCAGATCTCAGCTGGTGGCGCCCTCAGGGCCAGGTCCCCAGACCCTGCCCAGCCATCATCACTGAGGGAGCAGAGGGCCCAGGACCCAACGGGCCCTCAGGCTTTTCATTTAAACTGGAGAGAATCACTTGTATAGAACCAATAGGAATACACGTTGCAGCAAATACCAATCAGGTGAATTGCCAGCTCACAACAATTGCCCCTCTTTGAGAACAGCCCCAGCCACACAGGTGTACCTGAAGTAATGATGTATGTCCTTGCAACTTAACCCTGACTTTTGGCCACTACGGGCAGACAACTGATCTAAGCTGTACCAATTTTTGAAACTTGAACGGAGAGACTGAAGCTGGTTGAAGCTGTTACCTTAATGGCGGCGTCCGTATACTCCAGCCGCTGAGGCCTCGCCTGGACTGTGTGACCCATGGAGACTGCCGCTGCCATTACGTCGCAGTGGCGGGGATCGGGGAGAAGTTCGCTGCTGCTTCAAGGCCTGGGCCCGGCCAGTGGGCGGCCGTGGCTGGGGCTCCGGAGCTCTGCAGGGCACAGCGCTCAGCCTGTCTCCGAGCCCCCCAGCTCACCAGCCGACCCCGAGGCTGGAGGGCCCTTCCACGCGCCTCTCATCCCACTCTGTGCCGCAAGGACCACTGGGAGCTGACTATTGGCTTTTGGCAGGGCGGGACCTCTAACCTCCACGCTCAGAGTCGCGAGCTCATGGTCACGTGCTAATGGTCTCGCTAAGGGTTAAGTGCTAACAGCTGGGTGCTGCTCCGCCTCTATTACAGGTGCAGTGATCCACAAGTAGGCGGGATATAGCAAAGGCAGAGGTCCCCCATGAGGAGCAAGGGGGTCCAAGCCCCACGTTGAGCTCCCCAGCCAGGAGACCCTGCATCGGGAAGACAAGCCCTCATAAAGTGTGGCTTTGAAAACCAGGAGGGCTTACATCTGAAAGAGCTTGAGGGCTGTGGGAAACCAAGACTTCACTCTCGAAGGGTCTTGCAGACAAACTCGCCTAGCAACTACTTGGGCAAAGTACTGTGCAGAGCTCTGGAAATACATCAAGTGTAAAACACCTGTCCCTTGTCCTCCTGGGGCATATTTTAGAGTCAAGGAAATAAATATTAGATAGCTTATTACACAAATACACATTTAATTACTATTGTGGTAACTCTGAATGAAAACCGTTTAACAGAGAGTCTTGATCTCTCTAGAGAGTCAGGAAGAGCTCTTGAAGGAAGTGATAACTGAAATAAGTTTTAAAAGACAAGGAGTAATGAACTATGTATGTTGGGAAAGATGGGCCTGAAGAGAAAAGGAAACAAACAGCAACGACCCTAGAGCAGAAGAATCTCTGCTTCTGCAAAGAACTGGAAGACAGCCGGAGGGATGGAAGTGCAGAGAGGGAGGGAGTGATACGAGATGAGGCTGGTGAGTAAGCAAGAGCCTTAGCACATCTGTTAAGTATTTTCGTTTCTACCCTAAGGACAAGGAGAAGCTACTGAAGTGATTTAAGGAATAAAATGTCAAGAGCTTTGACTTTTTTTTAAAAGCTTGCTCTGGTGTTGGTTGGGAGAATGGATTCAAAAGGGAGAAGTGTGGGTAGAAATGCAAGGAAACCACGTGGAAAACCATTGCAGCAGTCCAGCTGAGAATAATGATTGTAATGCAGTGGTGCAATGGAAATGGAGAGAAATCAAGAGTTCAGGGAACATTTAAGTCTACATTTAGCAGGACTCAGAGATAGATTGTTTTGTGCATGGGGAGGCTAGGATGGGTAGGGTCAGTTTGGGGCATCCTGAGTTTAGGGTGCCTGTGAGTATAAATGCCCATAAGCTGATGGGTATATGGATACAGAGCTCTGGGAAGATGTCAGAGCTACAGATGTTAATATAGATAATAATATTACCTCATATAGCTGTTAGGAAAATTCAATACAAAAGTGCCTAACAATGCCTGCAACTTAGTAGGCTCTCACCCCTCTCCTAAGCAACCTCCTCTTCCACTTTGTGAGTTTATTTCTGGAGTGAGTACCAGGAGTCCTGGACCCCATTTCCCAGACTGCTAAGATCAATAAATGAAGAGAAGTAATGGCTTTGACTCCACGCAATATTCAAGTCCTTTCAGATGACCTGTATGGTGACTCTAAGAGCATCTCACAGGTCCTTGAAATAAAGAAAGTTATATATTGGAGCCCTACCCAGCCATTTGGCAGGAGAGAGCAGAGAAATAAGATCCCCAGGTTTTCTGGACGGAAAGTTTCATATGATAAATCATATGTTAAATCAACAATGTTCAGATTCCAAACCACCAAGCCAAATTTCTCAATAGGACCTACTACTCTAAGAAATAGCTACACTTCTTAGCCTGTGCGCTCCCTCATCGACTTTTGTGGATGCCCAGTCATTATGGAGGCTCTTCTGTGGTAATTATACCTATAGTTTGAATACATCCCTTTCAAAAAAACATATAATTTGGAGGAAAATCAGCCCCCATAACAAAATACTACTTACCATAACTCTAGTTACAAGGCTATTCCCAAGAAAGACATTTATAGACTTTGGCTGAGAGAAAGATTGGTTATAAAAAATAAACATCTCTCTCCTATCTATGCAATAGATGAAGCAAAGATCTTTCCTTTTTTTTTCCCCCTAGAGCAGGTTATAATTAATCTCAAGAAATTGAGTAGGTGAGTGTATATTATCCATGTTCAGACTTGTGGCATATGTCCAAACTTTGTTCATTTTAGTTTTAAAAAGAATCTTCAGAAATATAATTCTTGTCAATCAGCCAGTAACTGCCTACACCTTGTTCTAAGCACAATTAGTTGAAGCTTTATTTTTCTTACCCTATATTAGGCACTTTTGCACCAAAGTGCTTTGACTATGCTCAGAAGTTACAAAATTATTCCATAGAAAAAAAGTCTTGAAATCTAAAGCTAGAATTATTTTTTGAGCAGATAGATGGTAGATGATAGATAGATAGATAGATAGAAGATAGATAGTTTAACACATCTATATTTTGTGTGAATCAGCCAAATCCCAAAATCATTATTTTTCCAGTCTAAGAAATGCAGATTTCCAATGAATCCATAAACAATTGAATCAATTAAACTTTTATGAAACATAATTCTGAGAAACACAAAGATACACTGTAATGTAAGGAAATTTTAAAATTTTTCATCTTATGAAAAATTTAAACTGAAATAAAAGCATGATCCATTAACCTTACTTCAAAGCTTACACATTCTCCAAGGTCAAGACTAATGGTGACTTGCAGTTGGTGGAAAGAATCACAGAATATTAGACAGTCTACCAATTGGGGGACTTTGGCAAGTCGTTTTACTCGTTTGAGCCTGTTCTGTCTCCTCTAAATGGGGTGATAATTCCTACCAGGCAAAACTAGCTGAGGATTAAGGTATTGTATGTGAGACTACTGTCACAGAGTTAATACTCATAAATGCAGGCCATTACTATTTATTATTGCTGTGATTATTATTGATCTGAATTTCATTTTAAGATAATTTATTTAAGCATCGTACCATTTCTTATCCAATATCAGTTCATCACAGAAAAAAAAAGTGTTCATTGTCAGGAGTCCTTGTTACCCATTACTCAATAACTAACAAGTAGGTTAGGTTGTTTTCTATCAAAATGTCATATCAAGCCTCAACAAGATTGATCAGATCATTAGCTGTTAGATTACTGTGTTTCATCAAGTTGCTATACTTGCTTAAGTATTTTATTTTTTAATCTGAAGATGGTTGCAAGTTTTGCCTGCTTGTCCTTTACAATGAGAACCAATTAAGGACTGCTTTCTTTTTATTTGATTGGTGTAACTAGATTAATCATTCTGACATACTAATACGTATAAAGACATAATTTGTATTAAATTATTACACAATGCACTGAAGAAGGTGTACCTAAAATATTGAAATTGATAACCTGTAACAAGAAAAGGATATATCTTATCCAACCTAAAGGTACACCTAAGCAACTAGCGGGAATAAATGAGTGATGGGGTAAACCACCTAAAAACTTCAATGTTTGATTTAAATTGACTACTTTTTTCTCTATTTTAATTTATAAAACTCTGAATTCTTGAAATGATATTGCCATTTTATTCATGTGAATTCTTTATAAGTTACTATAATTTAAAGGAATTATTTTTCAATATTAAAATTCACTATCCCATATACCATATCTGTATGAAAATTTTAAACTTTTGATAAAAAAAAATTAATACTGAAAATATCAAAAAATTAAACATATTTCTTTTTTCATACAGACATTCCGTATCTTTTAGATGAGAAGTTCTGTATTATTTGAACATAAACATACAAAATCAGAAGGAAAAGAAAGTTAAATATCTTAATTTACACCACAAAAGTAAAAATAAATTTTTAAAAAATAGCTTCAACATCAAGTGAACTAAAAGTTTCAACATCTGCAAGTGGTCATGTATTTGACTACACCTAAACTACCCAAGTGTAGGTTTTTATTCCTCTTGTTCAATTTACTGTGTCGTCCTGCCTCGGAGTCTTATACCTCTGTCCCCCCTGCCAGGCCAGACCTCACAGGGACCACAACGCCATCCATCCCAGAGCCCAGCTATGCTCATGAACCATCTTGCCAAAGCCAACACTGCCTACAAATTCCAGATATTATGGCTTTGGCCATCTGAACCCAGAATATCTTACCTTCCTTACCTCTTACTATTTCCTAAAACAGTTTTTTCCAAAGCCTGTTCCTCAAACACTTGTCTGGTTAGACATCTTTCAGAAAGAAACAAAACGACTTGGGAAGAATTGCATGCTAACACTGCTCCTGCCTTTTCTTAATATAATAATCTTAGGAAGGAATCAATAAATTCTATAGTAAAGAAACTTGTGTCTTTTCTTTTAATCTAGCATATTAGCATTTTCTTTCTTACCTGACTTCAAAACTAACACACTCAAACAAAACTAACACAGTCACTCTCTCTCTCTTTTCAAAAATACTTACCAACTTATTCTACAGACACACTTTAGGAAATTCTGTTCTTAAACTTACCCTGTGCCCCAGGCAAAGTGAACACATGTCCATTCTTGGATTACACGTGTGCTTTGACACTCTGTGCCACCTCCATTGCCGCCTAGTGACTTGTACACGTATCTTATTTCTCCTACTATGCTGGAAGTTTTTGAGGATCAGATTACATCTACTTAATTTTATAAAACCTTTGAGTGTCATAAACACAGCAGAAATATTCATATTTGTAACCTTAATGAGTGCATGGTCAGAGCTTACTGAGGTCAAAGACTTCTAGGGTGGAAAGATGAGAATTAGGGGACTCTGGAGAACACGTGAGGAAAGGCCAGTGAATGATAATAGAGCAGACAGAAGCTCTCTCAGCCTTTATGTAGCCAGGAGAAGAATATTGCTTATACCCTTGATGATGGGATGAGACCCAAGTACAGCTTCTTTGCCTACAACATAGAGAATGAAGCAGTAAAACTAGTTAAAGAAAAAAAAAAACAAAACCTGCAGTATACAGCAGGGCTCTTCAAATGGGGGACATATTTTGAAAAGGTAGGAATTTTAAAGAAATAAATTCCAGATTCTCGACTTCTGTATATATTCTGCCTGAAAATTAATCTGCCTGTGGAGCCAGTGAAGTTCAGGTTCTCCCTTCCTCCTTCCCTTTCACACTGAACCAGCTTTCCACGTGACCAAAGGAAGTCACAGCCCTCTTATGGCTCATTGCCTCCCAAGGCATACATCTTCCACAGCAGCATAGGGACAACTTTGCTGTTGCTTTAATCAAGGCATCATAATCAGCACTCTCACTCATCCACAAAATTTGACATTTTATATTTAATAATGATATGTATAAATTTATAAGATGTTTATACTGTTTTAATCAATTGTATGTTAACATTTATAATGATAACTCAAAGCAGGTAAAAGTTTAATACTTGAAGCCTTTGGTTATATGAAAAAAATAATTTCAATTTATAAACGATCTTTGTTGCAGAGGAGTAGTATATGATAGGGTAATCAATAAGTCTTTCAAGCATAAAAGTATATTACATTAGGATAAAATTCTTTGCAGAAAGTGGAATGGAAGTACAAGCTCAAGGAGAGAAAAAGAACAATGTAAAATTTCCAATGATTACATTAGGTCTTATATATATATAATATATATATATAATATATACCTATATATCTTTAACAGATATGGTTATCAAACTACTTATGTTTTTTGTATTGCTTAAAATACGTTTAAAAGAGTGATGAAAATTTTTAAATTTCTTAATGTCAATATTTATAATACACTGGTAATTACATACTCTCTATTTCAAAAAGTTTTCAATTGATTATGAAAAATGATGAATATCTATTTTAAAATGTGTGACGGGTACATTTTTAAAGTTTTTTTAAAAGAGATATGTGGGCAGAAAAGAAACCGCAGGCTTAAGGCTAAAAGGTAGAGGTTTGAGGTTAACTACTTCTAAATTTAAAAAAAATGAAAAGAAGAAGAAAAAGAAAAGAAACAGCTACTGTTTGTGGGTACACCCATATACACACACCCTCCTTCCCTCATTATACGTAGGCCCCATCCTTTGCCTATCTCCTCTACCAGCTCCACCTCTGACATACCTGGTGCTAAAGCCAAGCGTTTCATTCTCTGGCAAGAACCAAAGACCAAGAACCTTAAATTACTCCAGAGCAGTGACCTATGGATGTCACCCAGTGTCCACCCTAGAAGGAGCCACTCTCATGAAGCTAGAGGCTGCAACAGGCAATGGAGACCCCCAAGGAAGTTACAGCAAGGACATTGACCAGGTGGGGGAAGCCCCTGGAGGGAGCGCACTTGAGTTAAGTGTACAAAAGTATTTTGAGAGAAAACTGCAATAGCCACTTCAGAAGCTGAACAGCCCCAGAGACAATGCTGTGACTGGTGGCAGGAAGCAGCTCCACCCAAGACCTGAAAGATGGAGCAGTCAGGTGTGTAGACAGATAGAGTTGAATATTTGTGAGACCTTTTGAGGGCCTTGTGAGGAAGGAGAGACTGGGGGTTGGTGACCCAGAGTGGGACTCTGAGCCAGAGGACATGGTGATATGGCCCTGAGGCCAATGTCTGTGGTCCTTGACTCCTGCTGTCTAAGGCTGAAGACCTCCATGATTGTGTGGGCCACACTTATATCTTTAGTTCTGAAAATCCCCCTTAGTATCACCTTCACTATGTCCTTGTCAAATCCGGTATCAAAATCACACAGAGGGCTAAGAAAGTATTCACTTAATTAAGGTTTAAATATCCACAATGGAGGAAAAAAAACAGCTTGAGATGCTAACATATTTCATGTTGATTTACCACATTAAACAAATTCTGAAGGTAATTGCTTGATCTTTCATTTCATTTTCCTGTGCGGACCCGGCTTCCTCTAACTGAGGGGAAAACACGAGGCCACACAGGTTCAGGGCCTTTGCAGACCTCAGGATTGCAGATTCAGTCTTCAAGAGCCGTCATGGACAGAAACAACAGGAGGAGTGATCCAAGTGTTTAGTATCATCAAAATATGTTAGAAACAATGTTTTTCTCTCTGATCCACACACAAGTACACACATTTTCAGATAGTTACCAAGAGGCAAGTTCATTTAAGATGGTTGATGTTTCTTTCTCCACACAAAATAGTCAAGAAAGTAATCTTTTGCAATTTCTGACCAAAGGAAAGTTCTCTGGAGTTCCCTTGGATAAATGTTTGTCTCTACCTGGGGACTGTGCACTGTGACTTGGAGAAATGAGCACTCCCCTGGAATCAGATGACCTCAATTCCAACCTAACTCTACCATTTGTTATTTGGTTACCTTAGCACCTCAGATACTTCCTCTGCAAAATGAAGATAGTTTCTGCCTCAAGGGGTTGTAAAATTAAAATATAGGTAAAATTGGAGTCAATGTTAATCTTCGTCCTTTCTTTTTCACACCTGAAAGGTATAATCCCCGCATTAAGTGCTTGGATTTGAATTGGTCTCCACCTGAGAGCAAAAGAACAATGAACTGAAATAAAAGGTTAAGCACATTTTTACTGGTTGAACAAAAAGGCCAACATTAGAAAAAGCAAAAACCTGCAAATTATATGAATCTAGGTTAATTGTTCAGGAGCTTTTTCTCGTTGCAGTGAAGACTCTAAAACTTAAGTCACTTTCATTCATGAATATTAAATCAAATACATCTAATTTAGCCTAAATTGATATCCCAGCATAAGTAAATGAGTCATATAATGTGTCACATAGGAATATTAATTTTTTTAAGTGAAGGAATACCAGGAGGATGATTTGATTTTAAGGAACTAAGTTTTATTTTTTAGAAAGCAACTGAAGACTGTAGAAATGTCAGTAGAAAATATTTTAGGCAAAAATAATAACAATAATAGTGATAAGTAGCTAAGATTTACTGATACTTATTATCAGGTACTAACTGAGTACTAATATGCTACAGACATTGGTAGGGAGCTTTTATATATATTAACTCTTCTCAGCCCACAACAACCCTACAAAATAGGCATTATTGTTGTTGTTGTTATTCTGTTGTTATTATTGTTGTTGTTCTGTATGAATGAAGAGCTTGAGGCCCAGAAAGTTCCCCCAACTAGAAGGGGAAGGATCTAGAAAGCAACCCCAACGTCAGCTTGCTTAACTGCTAGCAGGTAATACTACTGGAAATAGTTTGTGAGACCTGAGGAAACTGAAAATAAAAAGTAAACTGTCAAAGGGATTTTTTTTCCTGATTGTCTTCTTACTCCATGTCCCCATGGGGCTGATATAAGCATAGGTCTTTTGTTAGAGCCAAGAAAAGGAGCATGTTCTGCCTAAATCAATTTTATTAGTGCCAGTTTAGTTACTCTTTTAACAGTATGATTTGAAACACTTGTGAACATAAAAACTGGTAAGATTTTCATTGTTGTTTTCATTTTTACTGGGGAGAAAGACAATGTCAATATAATACAAATATAATTGAGAAATTTTAAAATGTACACCTATTTTTATTTTATTATACTAAATAAACACTTCAGCATGTTATAAAATACATGTTATAATAATAGGTTTCCACTTACCAAGTCAATACAAGAAATGGTAACAAATTTCTGTAATATTCAAGACATGAAAATGTAGAGAGATGGCAAGTAAAATCCTGGCTTTATGATTATTATTGTTGTTGTTGTTATTTCTATTTCCAAATTTGTGTTACTTTTCTCAGGAATTGTAGCCTGTTTAAGAAAGTGAATCCTACTTGCCTTGAGTAAAACAATCATTTCTCATCCATGCTTAGGATTTCAATATGATCATCTGATGTTCAGTAACACTTTGAAAATTCAGCTTGGGTGACTGTCAAGTTCTACACTCGTGTCTGGGAGCCCTCTCTAACTTGTAACACCATTTGTAGGTTTCCAGCAATCAAGTACACACACCTTCATAGAAAGGGAGTGACCAAGGTTGATTAGTTTATCTAGAGTAATAAAAGGAAAACTCAAAACAACATAATCTCTGTTTCAAGGAATCAACTCAAATTTAATAGAACAATTGCATACCAATGGTGATAATAAAAGCAACAACCAAATAAACATTATTTAATGTCATAAACACTATTTAGACTTGGCCTAAAATTCCTAAAGACAGTGTCCGTTTTGAATCTACACCAAATTCAAAATTCTTTTAGCTGTCAAGCAATTTTTGGTGCTCTCCATGTGCCAATGATGAGATAGGCACTAGGATCAAATGGATAATTAGTAAACAGACACAGTCTCTGACCTAGTGGAGGTTATAGCCTATGTCTGTTCACCCTGATAGAGACTGGATTGGATGAGAGAGACCAAGAAATAATAAACAGTGGTAAGATGATGAAGTGAGATGGGAGAAACAAGAGTAGAAATAGATGGTCAGAAAAGAGCGAGAGTGACATAATGGGATACATTTAAAAGTGAGAAAGAGAAACGCTGCCCCCAAAGACTCAGGAATACTCAGCCCTGCTTTATTCATTGATCTGAGAGAACCCTTCTTATAGCTTTTTTTATATACCAAAACCTTTCATTATTACAGCAATCTTCATAAGGAGCCTAACTTTATATTCTTAGATTAATATTTATAGTTTCTAAGGCAAATAGTAAGTTCCCATATTATATTATATTATCTTTCTTTTTCATTTAAACTAACATGCTACAGAGATCAAGATCTAACAATGAGGTGATAAAAAATGAAAAACTGTAAATGTCAGCTCCTTATGAGGCCATAATAGCTTAATGACTGATACTGCACCAACAATGTGTGTAGAAACAATACACACAGTATATGTATATTTTAATTACTCTTACATCATCTGTATTATATTTTAGAAAAGTACTATAAGCAGGAATAAACAAAATTAATCTCTGTGTAGCTATAAAAATTATTTATTTCTAAAATGGATAGTTTTTTGCTGTTAAATATGTATATTACGTGTAGTGCATAACTCTATACATTATATACCTCATATATTTAACAGTGAAAAGCTATGATTATTTATAAAAGAACATTTTTAGTCATTAGATGCCTATGTCATTTGATTCATTGAAATTTTAAGACATCTTTATTGTAATAAAATTACCTGATAGCATATATAATATTCCCCCATTCCTTTATAACCCTTCCTTCAATAATTAGAAAAGTGAATTTTAATTTTTATTATAAGGTAAATATTTTGTGAGAATAATTTAAATCTCTCTTAGACAAAAATTTTTACATGGTTTGCTTTAATCATAATTATGGAAACTGTGACTAAAGCAATATGCATTATACAAAGAAAGAAAGAAAGCTAGCTATAGCATAGGCTTAGTATCTCTAGTGTGTTATCAAAGATGATTTAAATAGGATCCTCTAGCATTGGATAACCTAGATAAAATCAGTGCAGGAAATTCAGTGGAATGAAAAAAACATGATCCCGGGCATCTTACAGAGTACAGCCTAATGAGAGGAATAGCAAGATCAAGAATGTATCTCTATATTTGGGCATTTAGGGAAAGAACAGAAATGGTTATTTGAGAATGACTCAACCTCCAACCAATATGCTGCACACAGTTTATGAAACATTTCACATAAGATATAACTTTGGTGCTATAATCTTAAATTAGTGTGGAGTTGGTGCTACTCCAAACCTGCCTCATTAGGTAGTTACATATTTCTTAGATGCCACTGGTTATAAGAAATATTTTTTAAAGTTCTGCTAAGAATGAAAAAAACACTGCCAATTAAAGATAACATGCCCTTGTTTGTAAAATACATCCCTTTTCCAGAAATGCTAAAGTATGAAAAAAATATGCATCTTGGAATCAGTGAAATCCAATAAAGAAAATCTCACTCAAATCGTCCTCTGGTCTAGCCTTTTCATTATTAATCCTTCCCCAGTGTCCTAAGCTGGTTCATGATCCATACCCAGCATCAGAATAGTAGCAAGTCTCCTTGACTAAATTCTGAATAGTCTGCCCCTCTTTTTGCCAACAGAGCCACTTCAGCGGACATCTTTAATCATATCTTAATACCTTGTCCCTGACAGCTCCTAATTTCTAGAGCAAGATCTGTACAATCCTTGAGACTAAGGAAGCTCATGCTTTTCTAAAGTGCTTCCTGCCAAATGTCTCGTTACTACCCGTGTAGTGGACTGGTATTGTCACAAAGATAACACTGGAGTGACTGATAGAAAGAGAAGACACAAGTTACCTTGCCAGAAATAAAGGGTACAAGAACGTGTTGCATGAAGTTAGAGGATGCAGAACAGGAAATATAGGCTTCCCAGGCCCTCAAAGTTCCCTGCTGACTGTGGAGTAAAGATCCTGTCATTGAATGTTCAATCCCCTCCTGTCCTCCAGCTGGCCACCAACTATGCTGAAGACCCTAGGTTTGCGGTACCTGCTAGTCCAAAGGGTGTGATGAGCAGTACAACTCCAGCACACCCCTGAGTAATGGCTGCAAGAGCAGGTAGAACACAGGTCAATTCGTCAGATATAACATCCCCCAATGGAACTATGTTTTGAGCTAGAGATGGATCCTTTATCCCATTGTATATATTTTATTTCCAATTCTATAGGAAAAGACATCCTTTATGCTGAATGTTACCATAAGTCTCTCTCATTGAACAGGCGTAGGGAGACTTTGTTACATCCAATGTGACACATACGGGCATTGTTCTGTCCACAGCAGAACAGGGCATTGATATTTCTATGTCTAACCATTTCAAGTCTACTTACAAGTAGAGTAACCCATACAGTTCAAAGTGTGGAACATACTGGCTGTTGGAATTTTGATTCCTTAGGTAAAATTTACTGATATTCTAATAGCACTTTATTAAAGAGAGAGAAAAAAATGGCCATTTTGAATCACAGGAAGTTCACTTCCAGCACCTACACAAAGAAATCTGTAAAATGACTAGTGAGAGGAAAATATGTCTCACAAGGAATGAATCTCACCACTGAATTCTTTCAGTTCTGTCTTCACACCAAGAAAACTAATCATTAGGGATAAATGCCTACACTGTTTTATTTTCAGATCTAGTAAGGAGAAACCTGTTATTTCTTTCACTCCCTGGATGAGACAGAAAATATTTTCTTGGAGTCTAATAACAAACTATTCTGCTGATTTTTCAAATTGTGGGGAAACACCTATATTTTATTGTAAATGGAGAATAAATTATGAGTCACAGAGGTAAAAAAAGATTTCTAAAATTCTGCTTTGGTTACAGGTAAGACCAAGGACAACATGATTCAACATGTAGTGACGGTAAATAGTCCTGAGACGATTCTGGCACAGCTGGGGTTTGGACCCATTTCTGTATGTGTCACTGTGGTGGGGTGGCAGCGGAGTAAATACTCAATGACTTTTGTCATTTTCCTACACCTCTGGCCTGGGGAGATAGCACCAAATGGACCACATGGAATGGATTTCCCAACAAGAAAAGTGAGAGCAGATACTGGAAGAGTGCTGGACAGACATTAACAATAGACTTTTCCCTAAGAGATCTTTTGGTGATATGGGTCCATCATCAACTCTAAATCCCTTGCTTGTCACTTGGGTCTCTTCCACTTACTGCCCTCTCCTGACAAGTGGCAGCGTGGTAATACTCCCTTCCAATGTCAGTACAGTGAATATGCCACCACATACAACTCTTGAGATAGATGGTGCATCATAACCCAAACATTCTATCGTATATTAACGCATATATGTGGAACCTAGAAAAATGGTACAGATGAACCAGTTTGCAGGGCAGAAGTTGAGACACAGATGTAGAGAACAAACGAATGGACACCAAGGGGGGAAAGTGGCGGGGGGTGGGGGTGGTGGTGTGATGAATTGGGAGATTGGGATTGATGTGTATACACTGACGTGTATAAAATGGATGACTAGTAAGAACCTGCTATATAAAAAAATAAATAAAATTCAAAAATTCAAAAAAAATAATAAAGTGCACATAGAATTCAATGATAAAACAAAAAGCTGGAGTAGCAATTCTCATTAAAAAAAATAATAATAACCCAAACATTCAGAGATCAGCAACCTCCACCTGATTTCAGCTACAATGTTGGCTTAATATTTCTACATGGTATTGACTCCTGATCCATGGAGTAGAAACATAGCAATGCGTTAACTACCATCAACTAATTATTGTTTAATAACTGAAAGAAAATCTATTTCCTATGACTGAGATGCTTGTCCCAGATCTATAGTATTCCCTCTCAGTATTTTCAGTTTTGCAGGGTTTTATCTCAAAATAATTTTTAATCATCCTTTATACTGGATGCTGAGAGTGTTTTTAATCTTTGCTTTAGTTAAATTATATTTATGGTGCGTTGAAAATTTTCTGATATACCAAAAATTTACTGAGACGCATAGAGATATGTCATTTTCTTGTCTTCTGAGAAAGCTTGTCTATATTGTTAAATGTAGATTAAATATGTTTTAACAAAACTGATTTAGAACTATCATTGGTAAATAATGAGATATAAATAGGAAAACACTGAAAATTAACATAGTTATTAAATAGGATTAATTATTATTAACAGACTACTCATTTGGAAGCTCAAATCCAATTTATCTAACTGCTTGACTAGATATATTCTTTACTTTGATATGGTAAGAATATAATAATTCACTGTTTTTTCATGCTGATCCAGCTCTTAGGATTATAGTTTATATTTCAGAAAATTAAAAATGCCAAAAGGTCAGATCAGAAATAAATGAAAAAGAAATGAAGGAAACAATAGCAAAGATCAATAAAACTAAAAGCTGGTTCTTTGAGAAGATAAACAAAATTGATAAACCATTAGCCAGACTCATCAAGAAAAAAAGAAGGAAAACTCAAATCAATAGAATTAGAAATAAAAAAGGAGAAGTAACATCTGACACTGCAGAAGTACAAAGGATCATTAGAGATTACTACAAGCAACTATATGCCAATAAAATGGACAACCTGGAAGAAATGGACAACTTCTTAGAAAAACACAACCTTCTGAGACTGAACCAGGAAGGAATAGAAAATATAAACAGACCAATCACAAGCGCTGAAATTGAGACTGTGATTAAAAATCTTCCAACAAACAAAAGCCCAAGACCAAATGGCTTCACAGGTGAATTCTATCAAACATTTAGAGAAGAGCTAACACCTATCCTTCTCAAACTCTTCCAAAATATAGCAGAGGGAGGAACACTGCCACACTCACTCTACGAGGCCACCATCACCCTGATACCAAAACCAGACAAAGATGTCACAAAGAAAGAAAACTACAGGCCAATATCACTGATGAACATAGATGCAAAAATCCTCAACAAAATACTAGCAAACAGAATCCAACAGCACATTAAAAGGATCATACACCATGATCAAGTGGGATTTATCACAGGGATGCAAGGATTCTTCAATAAATGCAAATCAATCAATGTGATAAACCATATTAACAAATTGAAAGAGAAAAACCATACAATCATCTCAATAGATGCAGAAAAAGCTTTCGACAAAATTCAACACCCATTTATGATAAAAACTCCCCAGAAGTCGGCATAGAGGGAACTTACCTCAACATAATAAAGGCCGTATATGACAAACCTACAGCCAACATAGTCCTCAGTGGTGAAAAACTAAAACCATTTCCTCCAAGATCAGGAACAAGATAAGGTTGTCCACTCTCACCACTATTATTCAACATAGTTTTGGAAGTTTTAGCCACAGCAATCAGAGAAGAAATAGAAAAAAAAGGAATCCAAATCGGAAAAGAAGAAGTAAAGCTGTCACTGTTTGCAGATGACATGATACTATACATAGAGAATCCTAAAGATGCTACCAGAAAACTACTAGGACTAATCAATGAATTTGGTATAGTTGCAGGATACAAAATTAATGCACAGAAATCTCTTGCATTCCTATACACTAATGATGAAAAATCTGAAAGAGAAATTAAGGAAACACTCCCATTTACCATTGCAACAAAAAGAATAAAATACCTAGGAATAAATCTACCTAAGGAGACAAAAGACCTGTATGCAGAAAACTATAAGACACTGATGAAAGAAGCTAAATATGATACAAACAGATGGAGAGATATACCATGTTCTTGGATTGGAAGAATCAACATTGTGAAAATGACTATACTACACAAAGCAATCTACAGATTCAATGCAAGCCCTATCAAACTACCAATGGCATTTTTCACAGAACTAGAACAAAAACTTTCACAATTTGTAGGGAAACACAAAAGACCCCGAATAGCCAAAACAATCTTGAGAAAGAAAAACAGAACTGGAGGACTCAGGCCCCCAGTATTCAGACTATACTACAAAGCTACAGTAATCAAGACAGTATAGTAGTGGCACAAAAATAGAAATATAGATCAATGCAACAGGATAGAAAGCCCAGAGATAAACCCAAACACATATGGTCACCTTATTTTTGATAAAGGAGGCAAGAATATACAATGGAGAAAAGACAGCCTCTTCCATAAGTGGTGCCGGGAAAACTGGACAGCTACATATAAAAGAATGAAATTAGAACACTCCCTAACACCATATACAAAAATAAACTCAAAATGGCTTAAAGACCTAAATGTAAGGCCAGACACTATAACACTCTTAGAGGAAAACATAGGCAGAACACTCTTTGACATACATCACAGCAAGATCTTTTTTGACCCACCTCCTAGAGAAATGGAAATAAAAGCAAAAATAAACAAATGGGACCTAATGAAACCTAAAAGCTTTTGACAGCAAAGGAAACCATAAACAAGACAAAAAGACAACCCTCAGAATGGGAGAAAATACTTGCAAATGAAGCAACTGACAAAGGATTAATCTCTGAAATTTACAAGCAGCTCATGCAGTTCAATATCAAAAAAACAAACAACCCAATCCAAAAATGGGCAGAAGACCTAAATAGACATTTCTCCAAAGAAGATATACAGATTGCCAACAAACACATGAAACGAAGCTCAACATCACTAATCATTAGAGAAATGCAAATCAAAACTACAAGGAGGTATCACCTCACACCAGTCAGAATGGCCATCATCAAAAAATCTACAAACAATAAATGCTGGAGAGGGTGTGGAGAAAAGGGAATCCTCTTGCACTGTTGGTGGGAATGTAAAGTGATACAGCCACTATGGAGAACAGTATGGCTGTTCCTTAAAAAACTACAAATAGAACTACCATACGACCCAGCAATCCCACTACTGGGCATAGACCCTGAGAAAACCATAATTCAAAAAGAGTCATGGGGCTTGCCTGGTGGCTCAGTGGTTAAGAATCCGCCTGCCAATGCAGGGGACACGGGTTCTGAGCCCTGGTCCAGAAAGATCCCACATGCCGTGGAGCGACTGAGCCCATGCACCACAACTACTGAAGACCACACGCGTAGAGCCCGTGCTCCACAACAAGAGAGGCCACTGCAACGAGAAGCCCGCCCACTGCAATGAAGAGTAGCCCCCGCTCACCGCAACTAGAGAAAGCGGCACACAGCAACAAAGACCCAACGCAGACAAAAATAAATAAATAAATATATTAAAAAAAAAAGAAAAGAAAAGTCATGTATCACAATGTTCATTGCAGCACTATTTATAATAGCCAGGACATGGAAGCAACCTAAGTGTCCATCAACAGATGAATGGGTAAAGAAGATGTGGCACATATATACAATGGAATATTACTCAGCCATAAAAATAAACGAAATTGAGTTATTTGTAGTGAGGTGGATAGACCTAGAGTCTGTCATACAGAGTGAAGCAAGTCAGAAAGAGAAAAACAAATATTATGCTAACACATATATATGGAATCTAAAAAAAAAAAAAATGGTTATGAAGAACCTAGGGGCAGGACGGAATAAAGATGCAGACCTACTAGAGAATGGACTTGAGGACATGGGGAGGGGGAAGGGTAAGCTGGGACGAAGTGAGAGAGTGGCATGGACATATATACACTACCAAATGTAAAATAGATAGCTAGTGGGAAGCAGCCACATAGCACAGGGAGATCAGCTCGGTGCTTTGTGACCACCTAGAGAGGTGGGATAGGGAGGGTGGGAGGGAGACGCAAGAGGGAGGGGATATGGGGATATATGAATACATATAGCTGATTCACTTTGTTATATAGCAGCAACTAACACAACAATGTAAAGCAATTATACTCCAATAAAGATGTTCAAAAAAAAAAGGAATGCCAGACATTTTATCATATATCTGTGTGTTAGGATCGCTTCAGTAACAAGGGAAAACAAGCATCTAACTTAAACTGGCTTAAATACGAAAGAATTTACTGACTCACCCACCCAAAGGACCAAAGTAGGATAAGCTTTAGTTTGACTTAATTAAGAGAGTTTTCTACTTCATACTCTTGTGTGGATCAGCATTATATTGATGCTGTAGCAGTCTGGGCCTCACATCTCTGCAGGAAAACATGTAAAAGAGAAATCATTTCCAAATTTCCCTGGATAGCAAGACAACTTTTCCAGGAGCCTTCAGCAAACTTTTCTCATACTCTTTAACCCAAATTGTACCAAAGGCCCATTTCTACACTAATAATTGATAAATATCTTTAACCAGTCATGTTCACCCCTAGAGCTTGGCAAAGGATCAGCTACTCCTTATGAGAGTAGTTTTAATGAGCTGCATTAAATCACACATCTTATAGGAAGAAAAAAGGGCAAAATGTTGGGTAGGCAACCAACTACTGCCTTAGGATGAAGTTCAGGCAATATATTTTGCTAGAGAACATGGATGGAATTACTTAGTTTAGAAGGGTGTTCAGTATGTTGGCTTTCCTGACATCCTGTATGCTATATTATCCTAACTGACCATGGAAATTTGCTATAGGTATCATCCTTGGAGTCTTGCCAACACATAGCATGAATCTTGTGTTCAGGTGGTATAAAGAAAAGGTAGGATAAGCTCAGTCAGTCTCTCCTTTCCATTGTTATCTTTGGTTCATCTACATAAAATAGTCTTGATTTGTTCAATTTGGTTCAAAGTCTCAGGGATTTCAGAAACATAACCATGTATTTAACTTTTTTGAATTGCAGTGGGAACTTTTTCACTGTAAGAACAATATCATCACTCATAATGAAATCAAATTTAAAAATCACTAGTAATGTTACTTCTCTAACTCAATTTTTATTAAAATTATGGCCTCATTTTTTCTACTAAGTACATTATAAACAACTCTGTATATTGTGATACAGTTTCCATACCCCTATTGTTAATTCCTTCATAAAATTTTGACAAGTTCATGTATATAACTGACAATATTTAACTGGAAAATTAATTTAAATTTAATTCTAAAATATTTGGCTGTTTCCTACATTTTTCATTGTTTTCATGATTTGAGGGGGCTAATTCCTTATTTTCAACCTATCCTAGAAATGTCATTGTTCCCATGAGACAAAGATGGCAGAATGACTGCCTATTTCTCCAACTGAATGCCACTTTTAGACAATAAACTCTAGATCCAGATAAAAGAAAGAAGCATTTCATGATATGATATAGACAAGGAACACACTGTATTTGAATTTGAATCATTCAGAAGGAAATTGTAGTAGACTATGAACCAGAAGATATGCTGCAGTGTAATGCTTGGGAAGTCTCAAAGAGGCTTCTTACCTTCTTTAAATTTAGCCCATTCATAAAACATGATGCCCAAGTATAAAATGAGAAAAATAGTCACTGCCCTCCCCTGATGCCAAGAGACAGGGAGATTGTTTGATAGTGCATTGTAATTTTTGAAATAATATTAATTTTTCTGCTTATAAAAGTAATATATGCTCATTGTGGACTTTCTTTAAAATTCAGGAAAAATATATAAAAGCAAATATAAGCTACCTGTAAATGTACAGTTCAGAAATAACTTTTAATATAAACTTTAAAGTTGTTTCTACAATTTGTATTTTTAATGGTATAAAATTAGATATAGTTCTGTACACTCCCTTTGACACTTCATATTGTGAGTGTTGATTTCAAGCAGTAGCATACCAATTCAAAATTGAGTGACATACATCAGAGAAAAAAAAAGAAAAAGAAACCTGAATAACGAGTTTGTGGATCTAACTGCGAACTTGCAAGAAATACAAGAAACGGAACAAACGAAAGGATTCTAGAGGAAATGAGAATGTGGGGCTTTTCACAAGACGGATGATCTGTTTTCTTCAATAAATAAGTGGCGTGGGAAAAAAGGAGAACTATTCCACATAAAAAGAGACATTAGATACATAACAACCAAGTGTGATATGTGGACCCTGTATAGATTTCAACTTAACAGAGCCATGTGTAAAAAGGCATTTTTGAGGCAATTTGGAAAACCCAAATATGGACTGAATATGGAATCTATCTGAATGTAATCATCACTAGATGATATTCAGGAATTATTGCTCATTTCATTACATTTCATAGACAATTGCACTGTGCTATGTTCTCTAAAAACACTATTTCTTTTTTTTTTTTAAACAAATTTATTTATTTATTCATTCATTTATGGCTGTGTTGGGTCTTCGTTTCTGTGCGAGGGCTTTCTCCAGTTGCGGCGAGCGGGGGCCACTCTTCATCGCGGTGTGCGGGCCTCTCACTATCGCGGCCTCTCTTGTTGCGGCGCACAAGCTCCAGACGCGCAGGCTCAGTAGTTGTGGCTCACGGGCCCAGTTGCTCCGCGGCATGTGGGATCTTCCCAGACCAGGGCTCGAACCCGTGTCCCCTGCATTGGCAGGCAGATTCTCAACCACTGCGCCACCATGGAAGCCCTAAAAACACTATTTCTTGTTAAAGATGCACACTGAAGTATCTACTGGTAAAGTAATACAATTCCTGGGATTTACTTTCTAATACTCTGGCAAAAAGGGGGAGGGAAAAATAATTAACAAGACTGGCAAAATGTTGATTATTGTTTAGGCTGAATGAGGGGGGATCATTACATATTCTCTCTACCTTTGAGTTATGTTTAAATTTTTCCATAATAAAAAGATGCTTTTATCGTTAAAAAAATTGAGTGACATATTATGATAGACTGCACATCATGTCAAGGTAACAAAAAAAATGATCTTCAATATACCTACATCAAATATTTCTCTACAAAGTAAGCAAAGAAAATTTCTCTGATGTGATCACCAGGCAGCAGTCACAGAAGCAGTGGATTCTTGATGTTGTTCTCTTACCCAGAGACACTAAAAATGCAGAGCACACAGTGAGTCACCAGGATGGGCCCATTCCCCACGAATGCTGCATATCCCTATACATGTATAATGTGAGACAGACAATCGTCTGTGTATTCTAAGAACTTTAGTTTTAAGTGCAAACCCTCGGGTCAGAAGTCCACACAACACCTGCCCACTCACCCACTGAGCATTCACCTGAGGGTGTGTATATCACCACCAGGTATCTAGTCTGACAGGCTCGATCCCAGCCATCTGGCTTGAGTCTAAAGCCCCAACCCAGGGACTAGAGCCATCTAGCCCCGCTACACCACTCTGACAAAATGTTTGTTTTTTTTTTTTCTTTTTGCCTTTTTTTTTTTTTTGGCTGCTCCGTGCGGCTTGTGGGATCTTAGTTCCCTGACCAGGGGAACCTGGGCCCTCGGCAGCGTAAGCACGGAGTCCTAACCATTGGACTTCCAGGGAATACCCCAAAATGTTTTACATAGTGTTACCTTAGAAAGACAAGGCGAAGGACCAGAAATCTACTTGTCTGAAAATAAAACTTTTCAGTACCTTGTGGACACCTTTGCAATTCATGTAGATGATTGGCCTGGTAAAAGCAGTCTGGAAATAAAGTAGAAGATTGTCTTTTTATTTGCTTCTACAAAATGATGTAGGCTTCTCCCTAAGATTTGGGAAAATATTCTATGTTCTGTGTGCACCTGGGTGTGACAATTGCCAATGCAAAAAAGTATACATGGTTTCCCTTCCCACACAGTGACAGCAATGTGGATGCTTCTGTGTGATGCAGTTGGAAACATCACTATTGCCAACTCTTATCTCTCCCTTGACCTATTTTTGCAATACTTCTTTTTCATCAACTTTAGTTGGGCATATGTGCATAGTCTGCTCTCTTGGATTGGAATTTCTCTTCTGTTGAATTTTTACTGTGACCACTCATGAAAACTGCATGGCAGGATTTGGAATCAGAACTGGAGGCTCAGTCTTCACTTTACTACATAGCTGTGTGGCTTTAGACAAGTGACTAAATGTCCCTAAGCCTCAGTTTCCTCATGTGAATGTGGAGTGAATAATGTCAGACCTTCTTATGTTGGAGTTATTTTGAGGTTCCAGTGAGATTATGTTTATTTGAAAGTTTACTCACTAAAATACAAAAGTAATCATAGCTTCCATGCTTAAACCATTGAATGGTTCCTCTCAATTTATAATAAGATCCTAAATACTTACGGAGTCCTTCATTATCCTGCTTCATTTCTACCCAGACTCATCTCCTACATCTCCCTGCTGGCACTCCAGACACACTAGCCGCTTCATTCAGTTATTTCATTTTCAAAATAAATGGGGGAAAAAGTCAATTTGACTATCTTTTCAAAACATCTGCAACCTCAAGGCAAGGTCTTCCAAAGTTTGCATCCAAAATGGCCTTTCAAGGTATGAATCACAATCGCCAAGCCTATGCATGCTATTCTGCAGATACTGAGAAAAATCCTTTGAATACCAAAATGTAATATTAATATCAGTGATCTTGGAATTATGACTTTATGTCTGGCCTTTATAAAAGATCATTTACTCATTTCAAAACTGTTTCTAACTCAACAGGTGTTGTGCCCCGTTTAACTAATTCAGAGTGAAGTCAACAGCAGATGGATAAACAGCTTGGCATCTGGCTTTGGCCCTGCTGCAGAACTGCCAAGAGAAGCCCAAGCATCCTGCATCACCTGCCTTTTCTAAGGTTTCTGTTGTCATACGAATGGCTCATTTTGTGGCTCCAGCAATGCTTGAAATTGGCTGTCTGGTATCACAGAATGCCTGACCCTGACCAAGGGGCAAATGTCAAACCATGCCAGAATACACAGCTTGGTTTCAAAATGACTAGCGAAATTCACTTCTTAGGAGAAGGGCATTGTGCAGATTTGATGCCAAGAGCTATGGAAAATTATTCTATACTTAATTTAAAAGTTCACTTTTCTGCTTGCTAGTCAGCCATTGTAAATATTAAAGTTATGGAAATATACCCCCTACTTTTATCCTTTCTCCCACCGTTTGTCAATTCCATTCCTCAAAAACTTAAGTGGAAATACAAAGCACTCAATGTAGTCCGATTTTGCTATGAATTTGTCCTAGGTTGGGTTCCCTAGAAGCAGCACTTGAACTGGGTATTCTTGGGCAAGTGATCTATTAAGGGAGTGCTTTCAAGAAACTAAAGGAAACAGGCTGGGCAGGGGAAGAAGCTGGACAATGATGTAGCTTCAGGAGCAGTCTAGCCTCAGACTGGTTCCACAGGGACCTTGGGAGCATGCATTGAACCTCATAGATTAGTTCAACTAGAGGCAAGGGGCTGGGCTATCACCCTCCCATGTCAGCCAATCATTAGCCTACGGCATTTTTCAGGCAAGTTGGCTCATATCAGCCAAGAGCCAACCTCCAGAAGAATGCATCTGTGAGCTCTGAGCAGCCAACACCTACAGCATCTAGGGATGGCTGCAGCAACCTAGTAAAGGGGATCTGGGCAGGGCACCAAAGATTGTACCCACCCCATAGGCTTATTATATTCCTCCCATAAATCTTTGTCATTATAATTATTATGATATTGCTATGACCATATTGTTTTTGGTAAGGAAGCCTAAAGACAAGTAAGAATGATCTTTGAGTTCTAAACTGGGCTGTGTCTATTTCAGTCTCATAAAAGTAGCAAGAAACTGAGAATGTGGAAAAGATGTAATTTACTTTTACCCCAGCAATTTACAGATAGCTGATCATGGTCTATAGGAAACTCAAGCAAAGGATATGTAACAGGTTTTTTTTTCCTAAACCATTGTATTTCCATTCTGCTATTTTATGGCCAAGGATTATTCTTAGAAAACAAATAAATTAAAAGCTAACCTGTTCTTCAAGACTCAAAACCTGTGATGACAAAATAATGATTTATCTCACCAGTTAGAATTCAGTAAAATTCATCTTTATTTCACCTGAGCTAATCCAGAACTTCAATTCTGAATGCAAACTATAGTGCATTAGGTGGCATTTTACTGGAAAATAGTTTTATTATTAAAGTCCAGTGATTTAGACAGCTATTCAATTCCTTTTATCCTTGTGTTTTGTTTGAAAGCTTTCAAACACCCAGTAATGACTGTTGCCAAAGTTCTCATATCCAAATACTCAGGAGCATTTTTCCTCTCTTTTACCAGATTCTTTCAAGCTTAAATAAATAAACATTTTGGATTTTACTTCTCAACTAACATTTTGTTTTATTTTGTATTATCCTGCTGAGGACACAAGGGCACTAACTGGCCAGACCTAAAAAAATGTATACTGTGGGTAAACACATGTGCAGACAATCTTGATACTACATCAATGAATGCCTTGGGCAATATTGCAGACATATTTTAACATTACAGAACACGCATAAATGAATGAATCAACAGCGTAGCCTGTCAAGAAGTAGAGAAATAGTCTCCATACCTTAACCTTCCCAAGTATGCTGGAAGCAAAGAAAGCTTTACCTTGAAGATAATGGAGCTTTAATTTCAGTGCCCTTCCCTTGCTCCTGTTTTGTTCAAACCCTGGGAATGACCCTACAATATTTTCACACATTCATCTATTTTTTTTTTAATTTTGCAGGAGCAATACATTTGATGCCTTTTTTAAAAGAGGCCCCCCAAATTATAAATTTCATGTCCTACAAAACTTGAATTCTGCCATGCTTACCCATTACCCGGACCACGTTTTTCTACTTAAGTAGCCAGGTTGGGATGTGATGAGAGGAACTGATTCTTTTGTCACCTGTGGCCCACACATCTTCAGGACAGGGCGAAAGATTCAGTGCCTGCTTTCATCAACCCTATGGCTAAAATCTTTATTTGGAAATGCTTATCATGAGTATTCTTGCCACAGCTAACAGAAATAACACGCTTCAAGGCACTAGAGTGTAGAGCCCCATGGTCTCTTTTGGTTTCCCTGCCCTGCATGCCACACATCCTTAAAAGACAGTCAGGCAAGGGGCTCCCAAGCATTTATCTGAGGATACAAGATTGTTGTCTCTTTATTAGTGTGTCTGCGGCACCTGAGTCTGCATATGCCATTTAAAATTAAAAGGCCACAGCATTTTAGATCCAATCATAAGACTGCCAATTAAGGTATCATTTGTCTTTGAATAAAAATCATTTGTGGCTGATTTTCTTTTATGCCCAGGCTCTTATTTACTGTAAATTTCCAGCAGGCAGTATGGACCACAGCTGCTCAACATATTTGAAAACTATCTAACGCAGATTCATTTGCAAATGGACACTAAATAAATACTCGTTGATGATATGTGATGATTTGGGAAAGATGTTCATTAAAGGTGTTTGATGGGGATTAAATCTTTATGAAAACACTTCTGAGCCAGGGTGACTTTCCCCAAGCCATGACTACTTCAACAGCTACTAGATATGGAAATCCCTCATATTTAACGCCAGTTCTATGAATTATATAATGCCTCTGAAACTTGAATCCATTAATAGAGTCAGAAAATATGTTTTAAAGTAAGAGAAGAGCTAAAAACTTCTTCTCCTCTAACTGGGAAACAGAAATACCAATTTTGCTCGAAGGAGATCACTCACCAGTGCAAGCTCCTCAGCTTACACATTAAATTCTAATTTTGAGTAGATCTATTCATTTACTATTGCAACAAAATATATTTCAAGTGTTTTAAAACAAGGAAATATACGCCAAGACTTAGAATAATAAAGTGACTTTGAAACAGCTGTCCTTCCCAGTCAGGTAATGCTTGTTTCTGTAAAAAAAGAATGCCAAACAAAAACAGAAATATAGATCAATGGAACAGGATAGAAAGCCCAGAGATAAACCCACGCACATATGGTCACCTTATCTTCGATAAAGGAGGCAAGCATATACAGTGGAGAAAAGACAGCCTCTTCAATAAGTGGTGCTGGGAAAACTGGACAGCTACATGTAAAAGTATGAAATTAGAACACTCCCTGACACCATACACAAAAATAAACTCAAAATGGATTAAAGACCTAAGTGTAAGGTCAGACACTATCAAACTCTTAGAGGAAAACATAGGCAGAACACTCTATGACATAAATCACAGCAAGATCCTTTTTGACCCAGCCCCTAGAGAAATGGAAATAAAAACACAAATAAACAAATGGGACCTAATGAAACTTAAAAGCTTTTGCACAGCAAAGGAAACCATAAACAAGACCAAAAGACAACCCTCAGAATGGGAGAAAATATTTGCAAATGAAGCAACTGACAAAGGATTAATCTCCAAGATTTACAAGCAGCTCATGCAGCTCAATAACAAAAAAACAAACAACCCAATCCAAAAATGGGCAGAAGACCTAAATAGACATTTCTCCAAAGAAGATATACAGATGGCCAACAGACACATGAAAGAATGCTCAACATCATTAATCATTAGAGAAATGCAAATCAAAACTACAATGAGGTATCATCTCACACCGGTCAGAATGGCCATCATCAAAAAATCTAGAAACAATAAATGCTGGAGAGGGTGTGGAGAAAAGGGAACCCTCTTGCACTGTTGGTGGGAATGTAAATTGATACAGCCACTATGGAGAACAGTATGGAGGTTCCTTAAAAAACTAAAAATAGAACTACCATATGACCCAGCAATCCCACTACTGGGCATATACCCTGAGAAAACCATAATTCAAAAAGAGTCATGTACCAAAATGTTCATTGCAGCTCTATTTACAATAGCCAGGACATCGAAGCAACCTAAGTGTCCATCATCGGATGAATGGATAAAGAAGATGTGGCACATATATACAATGGAATATTACTCAGCCATAAAAAGAAATGAAATGGAGGTATTTGTAATGAGGTGGATGGAGTTAGAGTCTGTCATACAGAGTGAAGTAAGTCAGAAAGAGAAAAACAAATACAGTATGCTAACACATATATATGGAAGCTAAGGGAAAAAAAAAAAAAGGTCATGAAGAACCTAATGGCAAGACGGGAATAAAGACACAGACCTACTAGAGGATGGACTTGAGGATATGGGGAGGGGGAGGGGTGAGATGTGACAGCGTGAGAGAGTGTCATGGACATATATACACTACCAAATGTAAAATAGATAGCTAGTGGGAAGCAGCCGCATAGCACAGGGAGATCAGCTCGTTGATTTGTGTCCACCTAGAGGGGTGGGATAGGGAGGGTGGGAGGGAGGGAGATGCAAGAGGGAAGAGATATGGGAACATATGTATATGCATAACTGATTCACTTTGTTATAAAGCAGAAACTAACACACCATTGTAAAGCAATTATACTCCAATAAAGATGTTTAAAAAAATTTAAAAAAAAAAAAGAATGCCAAGCATTTTTTCTTTTCTTCATCCTCTCTTGAGTTGATAGGCGTGAAGCTCCCAAACAAATTTTTTTCTGTCTTGTCTCTGCTCCCTAGGGAAAGCCTGGATTTCATTTTGAGGTCACGTAATGGAGGCAATATAATCTTATAAAATCAAAGAAGGAAAAACCTGAATTCCTGCCATCTTTGGTTCTCCCTTTTGTTTTGAAGGACAAGGGCAGAGGTCTAGTCTGCTTATACATTCCAAAGGAGTAAGGAAGAGACCCCTCCTGGCCTCCTCTCTCCTGATCTTCCCTTCTAGGATACCGAGGCCCTGGCAGGAGCTTATGTCTCCATTGCATAGGCCCTACCATCTGAATTCTGCTGTTCAAATTAAAGTAAAAAAAAATATATCAGATCTGATCACCAGTGTTCATTGTTGATGTTAAGTCTGATAATCAAAAATAGTACATTTACTGCCTATTATGGCATTGTATAAAGACAGGTAATTAAGAATTTTCTTTTTGGTGATGATATCACCAGCTGACCTAAATCTTGGTTAATTATTTTAGTGATGAGACCTTTTATTTATGGGAATCGCCTGTATTAGTTAAGTAGGAAAGCCTGCCTCTCCTGCTCCTTTGGTCTCCCGGACCGGAGCAGGTACATGTCAGATACTTCCACAGCTCAGTACAGGTCAATTTCCAAGGCAAGCACCGACTTAGCACTATAGCCATACTACTTATGGGTGCAGAATGGCTGTTCGGTTCATGCTCTATTTGTAAGTCCAGAGACTCAAAAGAAGTATCAACTCTTCCCCAGGAGTCAGAACTCTGGACGATCATATATGCAGCAGATAGCACACAGAAGATGAGCAATTACAGACACCCTGGGAGACTCAGTGACCGCTTCAACCCATAATACTGAGAGGACCAAGTGTGCATCTCCTCAAAGACCTCAAACCCACGCTAACCCTTGACCCATGGCAGATCCATGAGAGCGTAGCCTGAGAGGAGTCAAATGTTTGAGGATTTTGAAGTGGCACTGCCACAGATATACAGAATATCCTCTGACTAATGGAGCCACTGAAGTGTCACAGAGAGATTTAATGGGAAAGAAGGCTGGTTATTTATCATATTTCTTTTTTGCTGAGGACCCCAAAATACTATCAATGGTTATATTACCTATAGAGGGCATTATTTATACTACAATTTACAACTAAACATATCGGGATTTGAATAGTGTTTTTCATGCCCAAAGAGTCAGTGTCAAATAAAAATATTTGTGACAATAACAGCTAACATATACTGAGCACTTAGCATGTGAAGGGATCTGGACTAAGGGCTCTGTACATTATTTCACTTGACCCTCATGACATGCTTATAAGGTAATAGATATACTAGTAAAACAGTATATTTTATTTATATAGTTAAAATACTTAGCATATATCCCCACTCTCCCATTTATATACAGTGTGATCTTGTTTAAGTTTGTTTGAACTTGTTCAAGTCACTTCCTCTCTTAGTCTCAGTTTCCCCATATGAAAATTAAGAACCCCATTACCTGCCTTCCATACCCCATAAGATTATTGTGAAGATCAAGACACAATAGATGAAAAGCTTGCTATACACTAGTAAACTCACAGGTGAAATTATTATCTACAAAGTTATGTTTTATGTGTCCACTTGTAGTCACTGGTTATCTTGAGAAGGAAAATGTTTTAAATGCATCAGTGTGGACTTCCCTAGTGGTGCAGTGGATAAGAATCCCCCTGCCAATGCAGGGGACACAGGTTCGATCCCTGGTCCAGGAAGATCCCACATGCCACAGAGCAACTAAGCCCATGCGGCACAACTACTGAGCCTGCACTGTAAGCCCACGTGCCACAACTGTTGATGCCCGTGCACCTAGAGCCCATGCTCCGCAACAAGAGAAGCCACCACAATGAGAAGCCCACGCACCACAACGAAGAGTAGCCCCAGCTTGCTGCAACTAGAGAAAGCCTGCATGCAGCAACGAAGACCCAACACAGTCAAAAATAAATAAATAAAAATAAATGAATAAATAAATGCATCAGTGTTTGCTTAAATATGGCAACCTTCCTGTTAGTACATGTATCGTAAACCTCTTTTAGCGTGGTCCACCAAAATGGAGATAGCATATAATCTATATAATACGTTAATATCTGCATGAAATGTGTAAAAGCTTTCACAAAAAACAAAAAAGCTTTGTGAAAGGTGAAGGTGGTGAAATTATTGATTCCATCTAGGCTTAATTTTAATAAGTTCTCTTATAGATGGCTTTTTATTATATCCTACAGCCATTTAAAAGGTGTTTTAATAAACACTTCTCTTTTATAGCTGCCAATCTTTTTCATCTCCCTATGTCCCACAGAAGTTATCAGCATCAACATGCCATATATTAAAAGTCTTCATTAACCAGGGCTAATTATTTGAGAGTTAGGCCTCTCTTTTCCACTTCATGTTCTAAATCAATGATTCTGCGGAGAGTTGCTTCATAGTGTGAGATTTTGTGGGCTGGGTTTTTCCTCCATTTTGGGTCACACCAGGGCTACTCCTGTGAAATTCAATTAGAACCTTATAATAGTTCTCTGTAAACTTCACTACTTCAAAAACAAACGGTAAGATCTTGAAAGGAGCCTACAACTGCTGGAGAGAGTTTATTAACACTTTGTCAGAAAATGTGTTTTTTGTCTTAGGCAGATCAATCAAACCCACTTCAATTGGCAAGTCCCTCCACTCTCAATGTGAAAAACACAGACTTGTCTAATTCCCTCAAAAAATGTTAAAAAACACTCCAGTTCTTCACAGCTATAACACTATTGAAAAAATTTTCCCCCTTTCAACTTGAAAAAAAAAAGTCACTTTTCATTTGGCATAATGATTATCTAGGGACCATAATTGAGGTAGTAAAAAAAAAAACTATTATTTTAAAGAGCCTAGAGAGAAAGTAAATTCTGTAATTTTAACAAGATTTAAACCTCATTTGCCATACTCTAACAGAAAGCAAAAGGGAAGCCAGCTCAGCAAATCAATGCAATTATGAGCCTATTAAAAAACACACGTACACAAGGGAAGTGAACTGATCAAAATTAGGTAATATCAGCATTTAAAATTTAACCCTGCATTCAACAATCTGCCATTTAATTTTTTGTGATTATATACAAATAGAAAATGAAACTAATTTTTTTAAGAAATAACAAGTTTTTTAAGCTATAACTTTAAGTTAACTTGGTAATGGTAACAGCAAATGATAAGTACTCAGAAAAAGCAAACATTAAGATTGAATGAAAGCACCCACAGGGCAGACATAATAATCTGTATGGACAGGAAAAGAGGTTGATAAGGAAATATGACATAACAGAATACAGGTACATTTAGACAGTATTGGGATGGGGGGAGTTAACAAGTAGCAGTAAGGAGAATTTGAACAATTATTTTTAGAAAATTAAACATAACATTTTGAATAGCCAGAGTTGTCTACGTGATTGTTAGTACAAACTTCTGATACTCATTTATGGGCTTTGTTTCTGCTTTCTCTTAAATTGTAAGCTATCAAAAGACAGAAACACAGCTTCTGTTTCCATCATAACTAACTCCTTTACAGCACCTGGTTCAGTGCTCTTGCAATGTTCTGTAAAGTACATTAAATTTGTTTGATAGACTAGCTGGCTTACCAGTATGGGAAAACAAAAAAAAATTGTTAGTATTTACACAGCAATAAAATCAGTAACAATCATGTCAGTTCTATTTACTGTATGTATGGCCTCTATCAAAAAGGTATTACTTTTACTAGCTAAAGAGTACTGCTTCTGACTGCCTTGAGGTCATGCAAATAATAAATAATCATGCAATGAATTTCTCTTTAACAATTCTTACAATAAATATTTATGCAATGGTTCACAGTTTACAACGTACTGTTCTGGGATATTATCCCATTTAATCTCACTTAATCCCAGAATATTTCATTGAGCTTCTGTTAATTTTCTAGTAAATTTCTTGCCTGTATCTCCACCCTACTTTAACTTCCAAGTAGCAAGGAATTTGCTAAAAGAAAAAAAAAGTCACAGATGTCTACAATCACTGAATTATAATTTATACTTTGATTCCATCAGTTAATTTGTAGGTTGTCAACTAAATTTAACTTTCTGTCCATGTGTACCAACTTGGTAGATGAAATTCAGTAAGAATTATCATCACAACTAAAAATACCACCTAAGCTATCGGGAAAAAAAAATAGGTCTATAATGTCTTCGATGAATCTTTCCCTTTTTACTGATTTTCATTCACAATTAGCCTCTCGACAATGTAATCAAATTATGGAAAAGATGGTAGATTTATTCTGTTATATGCTATTTTGGCATAAAGACCCTGATCTCATCATAAGAAAACTAATATGCACTAAAGGAAATTAGACACTAAGACCACTTTTGGACTGCGAATCATAGCCAAGATTCAAATATTAAAATTTGAGCTGTCCCCTACCAAAATTCTTAAAAGCCCATTGACCTGCATTTGCCCTTCTAAATTTCTCTCCTTCCAAATTTTGGTAACCTTAAAACAGTAAAATTGGCATGTAGGACCCCTGATTTCAATAAATAATTTGTCTGCCCTCTGAGACCGTTGATCTCATGGTATTCTCTAAAATTTACTCACCCCAAGCCCATTCCTTTATGGTTGATCTGATAAACCAATCTGAACTGAGGCACTACTATGAAACGGTATTTGCATTTGAATAAAACCTTCTAGAGATCTGATTATTTCAATACAAAGAAATGACTTCAGCGATGGTTACTTCAAATACACATCAATGACTATATGGCAAAACATATGGGAATCATACTCATATCACACTGCCACTCGTTCACCTACTCTGACTAATCACAGGCTGGTTCTGACTACAAGCCCAAATACATTTACTAGTTGTCCATCAAAATGAATAAGCTATGGGTCCTGCTCTCAGAGAGTTTATGCCCCAGATCAGTAGCTCTCAACTGATAAAGATTACCTGGGCCTCTCTTTTAGGGATTCTGATGTGCTGTTTGAGGCAAAGATCCTGAGTTATCTGAGCTAACTTTGGAAAATTCGGTTCCAACCAAGAAAAAGGTGATACATATATAGGGGACAATATACATATATATATTTGTACGTATATGTGTGTGTACATATTAATTCGAATAAGTGCTAAAGCAAAATGGGGAGGAAATGCCAAGAAAAGAGAAGTGTTATTTTCACTAGGGCATTGAAGGAAGCAGAGGGAACTTTTGAATTTCATTTTCAGTGGTAAAATTTCCTTTTTAGGCTGAGGAAACACTATGAGTAAAGGCATAGAGATAGGAACATGCATGGTACACCGGGGGAACAGAGAATAACTGGGGTAGGGGTCAAGGTAGGTTAAGGTTCATGGAAGAATGTATTTTCTTTCTTCTTAAGTTGTTAAGTCTTTAATAACTTGATGAGTTTACAGTCCAACTGGGCTCCAGGAGAAAAGTACAAACAAAAGCTTAAAAACTGAAATTCATATAATACTATTAAAAACAAAAACAGAAAGTTGAAATCTAGTCAGCTACAGCTGTATGAAAACAAAAAGAGCAGGTCAACCAATTTTCATGGAACTGAAAATGAGTCTTAGCAATGTAGCAATGTAATTTGAATAAAGATTGATGGACCTTTCAGATAATATGAATCTGAATAGAATATAACAGAATAAATCTACCATCTTTTCCATAATTAAGTCCAGAATATGACTTAATGATTTCAAAGAATTTTCCTAGGACCACCTAAAGCTAAGAATACTGGGGGATAAATCAGGATCACTGAAAAGCCACATGTGCTTAGAATAAAGGTAAACTAAATGAGAGTGAAAGGGAGACCATCCCGCTCTCTTTCACTCCTTTGATATAGTAAGGGAGTCAGAAGTAGCCATAACCCAATAGCATCATTCTATGACTGAGAAATAAGGTGGAAGCCATTCTGTCAATGGATGGGTGGGAAGCAGGTTGGTTTAAAGGAAGGGCCAGCAATGTTTACTCGGCTATCTTCGGGGGATGCCAACAGGATGCCAACAGTACAATCTTGAAATTCCTCTCCTGAGACAAACTCTACTGGTCCATAATATAGAGACATGAAAGGAGACACCCTTAAACCTTGTTTACCACTTATTTTAATGACAGGGTAGAATGAAACATTATTATAAAATATACATAACATAACATAATATAATATTTCAACTAATCAAAAAGGCTATTTATTTGTGGTCCTGGAGTCCACGTCTCTGAGACAAGGTTCCTCACAGCTGTCTTTAACTGAGCTAGTCACTTTCCTGTCTTCGCCAACAAACTTCTTTCTTCCTGAAACACTTTCTCTCTTAGCTTCTATGTCACTGTGTTCTAAATTGTTTCATACCTCAAATGGCCCTTCTCAAGTTCCTCTTTAAAGTCTCTGAATGTTGGCATGTCCAGACCTTATTTCTCAGCCCTCTTCTCTTTCTTTCCTTAATTATACCCTTTCTCCTCATCAGTGATTCTCAAGTGTGGACCGGGACCAGCAGTCATAGCATAATCTGGGGAAATTAGAAATGAAAATTTGGGGGCCCCATCCCATGCTACTGAACCAGAAACTCTGAGGGTAGAGTCAGCAATCTGTATTTTAACAAACCAACCTTGTGTGTGATTCTGATGCACACTAACCTTTGAGAACCACATCTATAGACTATCTCATCCAATCACAAAGCATCAATATCAATGTATGATTATGACTCCTAAATGTACACCTCTCACCTGATCCCTACCCTGGACTCAAGATGGTATACCCAACTGCTAGCTTGACATCTCCAACTTAATATCATCTAAATAGAATTCTTGATTATTGATTTCTCCCAAGTTTGTCCTCCCACTTTCCCAGTAAATGACACTATCATTCATTCAGTTGCTCAAACTAAAAACTTTGAATTCATCTTTGATTCCTCTTTCACTCATCCCCTCATCAAATCCATCAGCAAGTCCTGTCAACTCTACATCCAAACCATATTCAGGGATCCAATTATTTCTATCTCTTCCTCTTCACTACTACTACCTTAGTCTAAAGCACTATCCAGTGAGACAGAATCAGCAAAAGTCAAAGAAAGGGAGCTTCCCTAGTGGCACAGTGGTTAAGAATCTGCTTGCCAATGCAGGGGACACGGGTCCAAGCCCTGGTCTGGGAAGATCCCACACGCTGCAAAGCAACTGAGCCAGTGCACCACAACTATTGAGCCTGTGCTCTAGAGCCCGCGAGCCACAACTGCTGAGGCCACGTGCTACAACTACTGAAGCCCGCGCGCCTAAAGCCTGTGCTCCGCAACGGGAGAGGCCACCATGGTGAGAAGCCCGCGCACCACAACAAAGAGTGGTTCCCACTCGCTGCAACTAGAGAGGGCCTGCGCACAGCAATGAAGACCCAATGCAGCCAAAAATAAATAAATAAATTTTTTAAAAATTATTTTTAAAAAAGTCAAAGAAATAAATTAGAAAACAGAGATTTTAGGTTTTAAGGAATCAGGGGCAATGTAATATCACAAAAATTTTTTAAAAGAGGAGGGTCTCAAGTCAGAAACATAATCAATATAACTCTCTAGGATGCCAAGAAAGAGGAAGACTGAGAAAAGAAGTTAGTGTCACCTAAGAGGTCAACGTAGAATTTAAAAGACTATATGGACTAACGGCCCACATGGAGAAATATTTTGAGAAAAAAAAGGGAGAAGATAAGAGCTGGCTTTGACCTTCTCAAAAAGTCGGTACTGAGGACATCTGCTACAGTAGGAGAAATGACTGAGGAGTTGAATAAGGAAGCAAAGGTTTGAACAGTCACTGCAAAGAAAGACAAGTACTAAAACAACATAAGAAACAGAAATAAATAACTTAGTTAACCTTAATGTGAATTTGTGTTCTGAAGTAACGGACCACCTCCATCTAGAAATGTGTTAAACTGAATATTTGGGACAGTTCTCTTCATGATAGGTCCTCAGATGATTTAAACATTGATATGGATCATCACATAAATTATTTTTTCCATAGCACTTGGCATCAACCATGAAGCAAATGGAAGCATTGGACTTGTTATCATGCGAAGTTTATCCCAGGAAATTATATCACAAATAGTATAGACCTAGCATTTCTAATTACATGAGACTTTTTTCACTTCCTTGGTAACTATTTACATTATTGTTTGGAAAAGACACCTACTCCAGCATCAAAGCATATCAGAAAGATAATTTCTAGCTAAAGTTCAAATGATAAGAGAACACTCCCCAAATGAAAAAGATGAGCCTCAACCAAAACTAGAGACATAAGCAGACCCAATGTAAAGCTAAATCCACAGTATAGTGTACAGAATGATAATAGAATTTGACTTCATACTTAAAGGTTATTCGATTTATTGAATCTACAGTGGCAAAGATAAGTGCTCCTTTTTTAAAGTTAAATTTGTTTTTCTATTTATTCATTTAACTAACTTCAATTGGATTACTTCCATATGCCTGGCCCTTTGGTAGGTGTTGGGGCTATGGACTTGGCATCTGCATCCAAGCAGCATTCAACAGGCTGAAAGGCAGGCAGGGTCAGCACATCCAGAGAATGCTGCAGGCATCACTTCAGGAATCGAAGAAGGGGCAGCTTGACCAGACTGGAGGAGTCAGAGAAGGCTAAAAGCTGACCATTGAAGGCTTAGTATGAGCTTTCAAGGTGAAAGGAGGGGACATTCTGACCTCTCTTTCCTCATACATCCTGAATTCCGTAAGTAAATGCTATACAAAGTGCGGTCTGGACTGGGGTCAATCCACAAACTATCAATACTTCTGGTCCAAGATGAAGTAAATACAAAAACTAAGAGTAGCATTTGGAAATTTTGTATCAGTTTGACAGGGTAAGTATAAGCCTGTTGAATCTAGTAATAAAAAATTAGGGTTTGTATTTTGTATATATTTGCTTTTATCTAATTATGCTAATAATTCATTTTTATTTTGTTTTTAAAAATACTGGTCTGTGATGGGTTGGAAATGTTTATAAAAACTGAGCTGAAAACATGTCCACACAGAAACCTGTACATGAATGTTTATAGCAGCTTTCTTCATAATTGCCAAAACGTGGAAGCAACCAAGATGCCCTTCAGTAGGTGTATGGATATATAAATTGTGGTAAATCCAGACAAAGAAATATTATTTAGTGCTAAAAAGAAATGAGCTATCGAGCCATGAAAATACATGAGGAGGAAGTTTAAATGCGTATTGCTAAACGAAAGAAGTCAATGTGGAAGACTGTATACTGCATTATTCCTACTTTCTGGTAAAGGAAAACTTGGAGACAGTAAAAGGATCAATGGTTACCAAGGGATAGGGGGAGAAAGGGATGAATAAGTGGAACACAAAGGATTTTTAGGGCAGTGAAATTATTCTGTATGATACTATAATAGCATATACATGTCATTATGAATTTTCAAAACCCATAGAATGTACAACACCAAGGGTAAACCCTAATGTAAACCATGGACTTTGCGTGATAACAATGATGTGTCAGTGGATTCATGGATTGTAACAAATGTACCACTGTGGTGCAGAATGTTGATGGTGGGCAAGACTGTGCATATATATGGGCAGACAGTATATGGGAAATCTCTGTACCTTCCAAACCATTTTGCTGTGAACCTAAAACTGCTCTAAAAAAAATAGTCTACTAAAAAACAAAACAAAACTGGTTCTTAACCACAGATGGTTTGAGAGACACACCTCTATTTTCATTACTCGTTGGCCCCAAACCCTACCAGCTCCTCTGACTGTATGAAACATCATGGTAACTCCTTGTAGGAGCCAAGAAAAATGAGGCAGTGGGGGTAATTATTCACCACATGCTACAAATCTTCTTATACAATTTGATAGTAATAAAATTCAATAAAATCTTAGCAATATATAAGGTAAAATGTAAAAGCCCATCATAAAACCATGCTCAGAGACAATAAGAATCATCAATATAATGAATATTACTTCACTGTTTTTATCTTTGTGGAATAATACTACCTATACTCACTTGCAACTTTCTTTTTTTGTTTACTTTATCTTGTACATTTTCCCATGCAGATTCAGAAAAATGATAGCTGTAAAGACGTAAAATTTGAGTGCCTACTATGTGCCAATGTTCTAAAAATTTCACAATGTTTTATCCATTTGTTTCTCATGAAACCCTATGAAGTAGATATTATTATTCTGCCCATTATACAGATGAGAAAACTGAGGCACAAAGATATAAATAATCTAATCAAGTTCACACAGCTCTTAAGTGTCAGATCTCAAAAATAGAAATATAGATAGTTCACTTTATTCTTTTTAAAGGCTACTTAGCATTCCCATGTTTTAATTTAATGATTTCTATTTTAATAGATATTTGGATGATTTTGTTTTACTATTATAAATAATGCTGCAACATCCCATACATATCACTTTATTCACTTACCTTAGTGTTTCTATACAATAAATTCCCATATGTGGAATGTGAGATCCAAGGGTTTAATACATTTTTATTATAACAGATATTGGCAAATTGTCCTCCAAAATGCTAGCATCCACTGATACTCACAACTATCATGCATTAGAGTTCTCAGCTATTTATCCTTTACAAACGCCATATATTATCACTTAAAAATTCTTTTTTACTCTTAAAACCAAAAATATCTTATTATTGTTACAGGAATCTTAAAGCTACATTATAATGATGTGATATTTCTAGAGATGATTATACATGGCATCTGGGCTTAGGAATCAAATTCCTGTTTCTTACTTCCCCTTCTGCTCTGCCTGTGGAAAGAGGGAATGGACGCCCTGAGACCTCCCTAAGAAGCCCTGGCACTAACTACAACCCACAAGGTTTGGCCAAAACTGGACAAGCTTTTGGAAAGTACTAATTCAACTATCATCCAACCTGCTGCAGTCAACCACCTGTCAGTCACTCATCATGGGGCGTGAGGCTCTTGTTTGATAACTTTGCTAAGGGCTGCACAGAAAAAAATCATACAAGACTACATCAGCCAAGCAGTATTCATTGCTTTTCCTCTTCACTGTCCTCTACCTTAAGCCCACCAAATAATTCATTTGCATGACATTTCATCACTTGAACTGCTATTTGTCCTTTAAATGGCATCTTAGCAGTTAAGGTCCTCTAGCTGTCTTCTTTTCCTTCTTCCTTTGGCTGACACTTTTCCTGGAAGTTTGTGAAAAGGCTTGACATTCACAAAGTCTAAAGTCTTCTGGTGACACCAAATGTAACAGGAGTGGAGGCATGATTAGCACAGGGTGACATTATGTCTCTTTAGCATGGTTTGGCTCAGGTTATAGAACCTGGGCAGCTGTAACACAGATGGAGGCTGTGGCCATTTCCCTTCTATTTTATGATCATCCCATCCTGTTTCATTATTTTGTGCTTTCACTACATCCTGGCCTAGCAGTCTGTAGCAGCAGGCTAGAGAGATAAGGCCTGGTAATAAATAAAGTAGAAGGTTAAAACCACAAGAAAGGGAATGTGGGAAATTGTGATGACAAGGCCATATGTTTAGCCTTGGATATGTGCTCTAAGGGTAGTTGGGAGCCTTTTTACCCTCTTTTAAGAGGACTTCACATTTACACTCTGCCTATCATCCAAACATTCATTAAAGCATATGCTTCACAGCCAGGCAAAGAGACTGTTTGACAGCACCCGTTTCTTGTTCTAGAGAGTTAAGTACAAAAAACAGGCATAGTGCAAATGGCTTCCACTCAAGATAAAGTTCTATAGAATCCTGAATTTTACTGAGAAAAGATATTAGAAAAATATCAATTTACTGATGATTAGCCACAAAGAGGATGGCCCTTTCTATTCACCTTAGATCCCCAAATGTGTAGATAACAGAGTTCTGAAGAGGGATGGTATACAAAGATGTAGAGGGTAAATTCAAACATATTTAATTAATTGAACAATATGACCAATTGATAAATAAATAGGGGGTGGGGAAAATCCTTGCTAGTATCCTTCATGTTATCTTTTTTTCCCATAAATTTATTTATTTATTTATTTGTGGCTGCATTGGGTCTTCGCTGCTGCGTGTGGGCTTTTCTCTAGTTGTGGAGAGCAAGGGCTACTCCTTGTTGCGGTGCGCGGGCTTCTCATTGCAGTGGCTTCTCTTGCTGCAGAGCACGGGCTCTAGGTGCATGGGCTTCAGTAGTTGTGGCACACGGGCTCAATTGTTGTGGCTTTCAGGCTTAGTTGCTCTGTGACATGTGGAATCTTCCCGGACCAGGGCTCAAACCCGTGTCCCCTGCGTTGGCAGGCAGATTCTTAACCACTGCGCCACCAGGGAAGTCCCATCACATTATCTTTGACACGTACTGGCTTGCATCACAACTGCAGGGAAAGAAAATTTCCCATAATATACAGCATCTCATTTTACTTTTCATTCAAGTCCTCAACTTTAAATATGGATCTGAATTCCATTGTTAAGGACATGTATCCCAATAATTGTTTGGGAAACCAGAGAATAATGAGAGGAATTTTATTTTATTTTATTTTATTTATTTATTTTTGGCTGCACTATGTCCTTGTTGCTGCACGCCGGCTTTTCTCCAGTTGCGGAGAGCGGAGGCTATTCTTCATAGTAGTAAGCGGGCTAGGGGCTACTCTTCATAGTAGTAAGCGGGCTTCTCATTGCAGCGGCTTCTCTTGTTGCGGAGCACGGGCTCTACGCGCATGGGCTTCAGTAGTTGTGGCTCGTGGACTCTAGAGCGCAGGCTCAGTAGTTGTGGTGCACGGGCTTAGTTGCTCCGCGGCATGTGGGATCTTCCTGGATTGAGCCCGTGGATTTTTAAAAACTGTGCCACCAGGGAATTCCTGAAAGAAATTTTAAATCTCTTTCTTGTGCACAGGAAAAAATATTTTCAATACATTTAGTAATATTCAGTAATTTTGCCTGTATAGCTCATTTTTTTCAATTTTTTTTTTCCCTTGACCACCCCAATACACCGCTTTTTGCTTGATCAAGAAAGAAACAAATCAAAGTTGGATAAAAAGCTACAAATGAAAGGAGTGGCCTGGGAAGCATAAGATAGATATATTTACTAAAGCACGAAGGCTCCCCCTTGTGATGTATCATGGACAGCTGAGGCAGCCAGCTAGGAGGCAGCAAGGACTAGTGTTGGATGTCAGGTGTGCATTTGAAATACTAGTCGCTGTATCTTATTATTGGATTTTAATTGATTCAGATCTCCTCTAACATGTGTGAGTAACTATAGAACCCAGTAGTCTATGTAAAAATCATTAAAAATAGCTACAAGCATTTTATAGAAACCACAATAATCCATTTAATCCAAATGGATTAAAGATTTAAATGTAATAAAGTACCTAGTGAAATTTTAATGAATAATTTCATGATCTTTAACTGGGGAAGAACTTTCTAAACAGAACATGAAAGTCAAAAGCCATAAAAAAGAAGCTGCTAGATTTGATACATAAAATTCCTAAACTAAATTTCTTAAACTAAATTAAAAGAAAACTTTTTAAAACTTTTACAATATATACAATAGACTGGTATTTAATACAGTTATGAAAAAATGAGCTCCTCCAAAATTTTTAAGAATGAAACAAGCACCCCATATGGTTAATAAACACACTAAGATATATCCAGTTTCACTAGTAATAAAAAATAAATAAAAATTAAAAGACAAATGAAATAGCTTTTTTTTTTCATTTACCTTCCGTCTTGACCCAGATTTAAAAGAATGATAATACTTAATGCTGAGTTTTCAGAAACAGACACTTTTATACATAGGTAGATACATATAGACAAGTTTTCTGGGTGGTAATTTGGATATATATAACTGAATATATATATATGATTGAATGTGCATATTCTTTTAACCAGAAAGGCAATCTCTACAAATATATCAAACAGACATTCTTGCATAAATAAGAAATGAATATTCAAAGTATTTTCTATTATACTAAAGTACTGCAAACAGTATTAAATGCTCACTTTTTACAGAAATATAGATCAATGGAACAGGATAGAAAGCCCAGAGATAAACCCATGCACATATGGTCACCTTATTTTTGATAAAGGAGGCAAGAATATACAATGGAGAAAAGACAGCCCAATAAGTGGTGCTGGGAAAACTGGACAGCTACATGTAAAAGAATGAAATTAGAAAACTCCTAATACCATACACAAAAATAAACTCAAAATGGATTAAAGACCTAAATGTAAGGCCAGACACTATCAAACTCTTAGAGGAAAACATAGGCAGAACACTCTATGACATAAATCACAGCAAGATCCTTTTTGACCCACCTCCTAGAGAAATGGAAATAAAAATAAAAATAAACCAATGGGACCTAATGAAACTTAAAAGCTTTTGCACAGAAAAGGGAACCATAAACAAGACGAAAAGACAACCCTCAGAATGGAAGAAAATATTTGCAATTGAAGCAACTGACAAAGGATTAATATCCAAAATTTACAAGCAGCTCATGCAGCCCAATATCAAAAAAACAAACAACCCAATCCAAAAATAGGCAGAAGACCTAAATAGACATTTCTCCAAAGAAGATATACAGATTGCCAACAAACACATGAAAGAATGCTCAACATCATTAATCATTAGAGAAATGCAAATCAAAACTACAATGAGGTATCACCTCACACCGGTCAGAATGGCCATCATCAAAAAATCTACAAACAATAAATGCTGGAGAGGGTGTGGAGAAAAGGGAACCCTCTTGCACTGTTGGTGGGAATGTAAATTGATACAGCCACTATGGAGAACAGTATGGAGGTTCCTTAAAAAACTACAAATAGAACTACCATACGACCCAGCAATCCCACTACTGGGCATATACCCTGAGAAAACCATAATTCAAAAAGAGTCATGTACCAAAATGTTCATTGCAGCTCTATTTACAAGAGCCAGGACATGGAAGCAACCTAAGTGTCCATCATCGGATGAATGGATAAAGAAGATGTGGCACATATATACAATGGAATATTACTCAGCCCTAAAAAGAAATGAAATGGAGGTATTTGTAATGAGGTGGATGGAGTTAGAGTCTGTCATACAGAGTGAAGTAAGTCAGAAAGAGAAAAACAAATACAGTATGCTAACACATATATATGGAATCTAAGGGAAAAAAAAAAAAAAAAAAAGGCCATGAAGAACCTAGTGGCAAGACGGGAATAAAGACACAGACCTACTAGAGAATGGACTTGAGGAAACAGAGAGGGGGAAGGGTAAGCTGTGACAAAGTGAGAGAGTGGCATGGATATATATACACTACCAAACCTAAAATTGATAGCTAGTGGGAAGCAGCCGCATAGCACAGGGAGATCAGCTCGGTGCTTTGTGACCACCTAGAGGGGTGGGATGGGGAGGGTGGGAGGGAGGGAGATGCAAGAGGGAAGAGAAATGGGAACATATTGTATATGTATAACTGATTCACTTTGTTATAAAGCAGAAGCTAACACACCATTGTAAGGCAATTATACTTCAATAAAGATGTTAAAAAAAAAAAAAAAGAAGATGTGGCACATATATACAATGGAATATTACTCAGCCATAAAAAGAAATGAAATGGAGGTATTTGTAATGAGGTGGATGGAGTTAGAGTCTGTCATACAGAGTGAAGTAAGTCAGAAAGAGAAAAACACATACAGTATGCTAACACATATATATGGAATCTAAGGGAAAAAAAAAAAAGGTCATGAAGAACCTAGTGGCAAGATGGGAATAAAGACACAGACCTACTAAAGAATGGACTTGAGGATATGGGGAGGGGGAGGGGTGAGATGTGACAGGGTGAGAGAGTGTCATGGACATATATACACTACCAAATGTAAAATAGATAGCTAGTGGGAAGCAGCCGCATAGCACAGGGAGATCAGCTCCGTGCTTTGTGACCGCCTGGAGGGGTGGGATGGGGAGGGTGGGAGGGAGGCAGATGCGGGAGGGAGGAGATATGGGAACGTGTGTATATGTGTAGCTGATTCACTTTGTTATAAAGCAGAAACTAACACACCACTGTGAAGCAATTATACTTCAATAAAGATGTTTAAAAAAAAATTTAAATGCATATTCTATATTGTATCTGGCAATGATACAAGTTGCATTCAAATCTGGAGTTAAACAGGCCATGAGTATCTCACTTTTGTAAAGGACCTACAATCAATTAAGGGCCAAAGGTCCTCTCTAGGACTCATGAGGAACTGAGCCAAACTGGCTCTGCTACTCCCAGTCATCTCTCACATACCCCATCCACTCCCATCCTCACCACAGAGAGTTGAAGAAAATGTCAGAGAGATTCGTTGGAATAAGGAATTATCAGCCTAGGGAGAGAGTAGTTTTTAACCACCACTCTCAGAGCAAGTGGGAGCATCTCCTTCCCTGGGTTGGATGAGTTGGTTATGTACCTGAGTTGCTGACATGCCCTCTGGACCTATGAGATAGCAGAGCTTTCTGTCATGACAAAGATGCTTGTGTTTCCTATGAAACACATGGGAAGTCAAGTAAACATTTCAGAAGGTATGGGGATTTGAAAGGGTCCTGAAGAGTTAAAGTCAAAGCAGCCTGGCTTGCATCACATTCAGTGCAGTGATGAGGCTCGAGTGGGCCCTCTAAAGCATTCACAAGTGAATCTCACATAAGAGACAATATTTAGATGCCCATTATGCAGAGAGCAGTGATGGTCAGTTAATGGTAATCGTAGAAGCTTCAGCAGTCAAGAGAGATCTACAGCAGTCCCAGGTAAATGAAAAGATTTAACTTCTCTCCACCTCCTACTCCTGAACATACCAGAGGCAGCCAGGAGGTAGAAAGGAGGAAAGGAAAGAACCGAGCACAACTGTGCCCCTTGCCAAGTCCCCTAGGCTGAATCCTCACAAGTGCTGAGAGAATGAAGATGAGGTCTGAATAAGATGTGAGACACAAACTTTAAATTGGACTAGACTGGGCTAAATTTTCTAATAACTGGAAGAAACCAGAAAGCCTGGGATTCACCCAAAATGACATGAAAGATGACAAGGAAAAGGAGATCTAACCAAACATGTTTGGAAATAGTAATTGAAGAAAAATAAAATTGTTTCATGTTTGGACCTGCACTAAGCTCAGCCTCTCTTGGTTGGCACTCTAATTATGCAGAGTAAGTATAGTCAATCCATATTCCATATGGGAGCTTCAACCTAAGAGCTCCTTAAATAATTCAGTGTGCTTCAGAACAAGGCTCTGAAGTGTAGGCTGGTGAGGTGGATGAAGCAGAGGTAGGTTTCAGTTCATAAATAAGGGCATCAATTAAATTGTGAGGCAATAAAGATCAGAAGTGTTAGGCTTCGGGGAAAGAAAGGCTACTAATAATGAGGTAGAAGTTGGCTTCAGCCACCAGGTCCACTGTTGAGTTTTGGAGATCCCGGGCACCTGGTGAGACAAAATGGCTTACCTGTGGACTTAGATTGGAATTCTGCCCTTCAATTTAGTGTCTCTGAAATGTAAGGTCACAGTTTCTTAAGAAAAAAAAAAAAAAAGAGCATGGAAAAACCATTTCAAAACTAGTGAATGAGAAAAGTCCTCTTTATATTATTTGAGCTGAGATTCTTTGTAACAGGTAACAGCAGGACAGCCAACCACTAGTTTGAGATTTGCTTCTGATAGCAAGGACACTTCCTGGAACATTTAAAACAAAGAACTGGGGTGTAGGAACCTCCACAGAAGTATCATGGCCTCCACGCTCATGTCACAAAATTACCCCTTTCTTTTAACCTTTAGATCCTTCTTGTTTAAATTGATCTTTTGCCTTTAGTCCTGTTATACTCACAATACAGCTTAGCTCTTAGCTTGTATTTTTCAGGGGTAGTGCCAGTATTAGGTGGCATTTGTCCCCTGAAAAATATTTGCTTTGTAAAACGAATGAGGAATCATGATCTTTTCTTCTTATTGTTTTTATTATTTGATATGTATTCAAAACTCAATATATATACATCAAAGCACTATATAATGTAAATAAACCCAGAATTTTGGTTTCACTGGTTAATGAAATAAGATTTGTTGATCTTCTGAGGGAGTTTGTCAAGTGAAACACAAAACTTAAAATACTAAATACTGCTGAAAATGTCTATTTCTAAATGAATTCAATAGTGAGCAAGTGAAGTTTAAATACATTTAATTTTATATGCATTAAATGCTCTTGTTTTGGTCATATGCTAATTTGATAAAATATTATAAAGTTATTTATAGTCACTACTTTTAGTAAATGTAATAGTTAAATTTTTTTTTAAAAAAGCAAGTGTAACATGCAAAAGATGTATAGCTCTGCCATACTGATCTTTTCTTTATGGTCTCAGTGGATCCCCAAGGTCAGTCCAAAGCAAAAGTAAGAAAAGTAATATCCTAAGGCTTTTTATTCCATTCCATTGCTAACATAGGTCAGACAGTAGTCAGAAGATTAGAAGATGTCATCCCCTAATCTGAGCTTCTGATACTTAAGAGATCACTAGAGGACCCACAAGTATAAAGATTCTGTTCCAGAATGTTTAATGTGCTTTGTAAAGGTGAACTCAAAGATTTACCTGAAAAGGGGAGAGAGATCAGGCCCAGGTCCCGCAGCAGCCAGCATGATACTATTAACATCAAATGCACTACATTCCTTATACTGCTTTAATTATCAATGCTAATAGAAGAAGCATGGGGCAATAAATTCAGGATTTAGCTGGCAAAGGAAAGCTAGTTTTCATGTTTCATTTTTAAAGGAGTTATATTCCTATTTAACTTTAAGTGTCCTTGCATGTTCTTTCAGACTAGTTCTTGCTATATTCTACAAAGCTCTTACTGAAGCAAAGAAAAGGAGAGAAGACCACTAGGATTTTTTTTTTTTTTTTACTTCAATTATTTACTGTCTACACTCATAGTAAAAGATCACAGACTGTAGATATACTGCCTTTCTTTGCCTTAAGATGATGAGGATTTTATCTGATTTTTGAACTGCTATTTGTCCATTTGAGAACATGTATATATGACACTGTTTATAATGCATTTTCAGATACATTATCTCATATTTTTACTCAGAACCAGCTTCCCCAAGAGTTAGAAAGAACACAAATTACTATTCCCTCTACACAGATAAGGCAATTGAGGCTGGGACAGGTAGAGTGAGTTGACTACCAATGGATCTGAATGAGATATTTTCATTCCTGGTCCAATGCCGTTTGTAAGTAGATGTGCCTTTGGCTTCTTTTCTTGCCTTTTTTTTGCCACCCACTGACATATTCAGTGGGGACTGATGTCATTGCTAAACTATGGCTACTGTGGTTCCCCAATTTCCTGGCCTTCCTGCTACCATTGGACTGCTTTGGACTTGTTACTACTCTTCTCTCTTTCTTAAGCAAAACTTAAAAATCCTGCTCAAACTCTGTTCCTCTAGTGAAGACTTTGTATTTGTCCCCGGTAAGGACAAACACATGGATAACCAGAGTGCCATTTGGCCCTGGACCTCACACAAAGACCCGAAAGTTTAGACTTCAACATTGTCTCTGGATGAGGCTATGTGAACAGTCATAGAAAGAATTATCATAGAACTTTAAACTTGTATCCAATCCCTAACCACATGACCTACATACAATATACCAACATACTTATATTTTTATAAATCGTATAATTGCCATTTGAATGATATACTGAATTGTAATTTTAAGTGTTAATTTGTTTAAAATAAACATTTGAAATTCACCACAATTGTTGAAATCCTCTTTCTACACTACTTCAATTTTTACTAAAACTAGAGTTTCAACATATGAAATGGCCATAGCTTATCTCAAATTCTAGCAGGTCCCCTTTCCAAGGGGGACCCATAATAGAAAGATGAACAAACAGTGGATAAATGTATACTCAGTAATTTACTTACACTGTGTCCTAAGTGACATCACCTTTTAAAATAAAGAGCTGGAATTGTGCCTACAGGCCACCATCACTAGTAACTATTTTCAAAGATGCATTGTTTTTAAAGAAATCATGACAAAAAAATGAGCAACAGATTTTGAGATGAGGCTGATTGGTTAGTTTCAGAGAACTAGCATTTCTCTATTTCAAATATGACTGAGCTAAAATAACTTGTTTATGGAGAAGAACAAGAAACAAAAAAGAAGAGTTAACAAAGTGAAGTTTAACAGAAGAGCAAGTTCAGTCTCTTAGTGTTTAGAGCAATTCATACAACAATTTTGCATATAGAATAATGTCAGTCCTTTTCTAACCCATCTCAAACACCCCCTCCTCAGCCACTTCATTAAGCAGTGTTTAGCAGTCCCCATCCTCTGTTCCTGCCAAGCCAATCGGGTCCCCACTAGTTTTTCTCATCCACCTTATACCCATGTCCCTTTTACAGTCTGTGGAAGCTCTCTTAAAGCTCTCTTTCATGTATGAACATTCTCTTAGAAGGAAAACTACTTTCCTGATTTCATCCTAACAAACACACCATTATGTGTACAGTCACAGCAAATCACCATGGCAGTCCCAAGACATGGTTAAACAACAACAAAAACTTTTATAACGGTATCCTAGCAATTGATACGTGTTTTATTCAGAAAACTATTTTGTTTTCTGCTTCTGCTATCTGCCCTCTCATATCCAACACTGCTCTTCTTATTGGAAACCTCTTTCTCTGAAAATCAACTGCAACCATCACAGGTTGAGTTTTAATCTGCATTTACCATGAATAAAGATACATTTCCATTCCCTCCCACTGTTTGTAACCACCATGTACTGTTTTTAATTCTAAATTATTTGTTTTTCTCCTTTTAACAAAGGAGTCATGCTAACTATACTGATTTGAAGGTTTTCCTTCTTGAGGAGCTACGGCAATGAAAATTGGCACCAGTCCTCATACCTTGGGGCAAAAATATTTACAAGTGTCTGGAACCAAATCCTACTGGCCCTACAAGAAACAAGTGCACTCTGCCTTATCGCTCTCTGTCTCTCTGTCTCTGTCTCTGTCTCTGTCTCTTTCTCTCTCTCTCTCTATTTTGTTTTCACATGAATCTTTTTTGTGCAGAAACACAACATATTTCATTTAGACGGGTCTCATCGTTCCTTTAATCTAGGAAGCTGGCAGAGAATGTTGAAGTCAAAAAAGAACAAGATGGCACAGTTATATGCGGCCAAAGGTAACGCATATTGTGCAGGCCAAACAGAAATTTTTTTAATGATTTGAAAAACTGATTTAGTAAGCCAAATTCTCCCCAGTGTCTGGATAGAGCTCATGAGAGCCCCATGGAAGGAATAGGGAAATAATTCTCCTCTTCTTGGTGATAAAGAAATTAATGCCCAGGAAGGTTTATGACTCAAGCAGGAGTGTGTACCCCCAGTCCAGTTTTCTGTCCCGGAGTAACCTGCCAGAAGCCAAGAATTCACCATTCTAAGGAGCAATTTAAATATACAAAATATTTAAAATTACCCCCAAGTGATTGTTGATTAAGATCATTACCACTCTTATTATTGTATTATATTTATTGATGGCAGAGAACAGAAAAGACAGAGAAACCAAAATGTCAGCCAAACAAAAGAAGGACATGCTGTCACTGATCGCATGCCCATCTCATATTTAGAAGCTCAGAAGCTGAGCAAAAAGCAAGTGTGTACCTTAGGCAAGAAGCAGCAGCAACAACACACATTTACAGTTTCTGAAAAGGGCAAAATGTTCAGAGTCTGCATTGTTCAGCACAAAGAATCCCCAAAAGCTTTGGAGACATGTCCTTTTAATGAGAAACAATAGTTTGCGGCCAGATGCTCCTCATCATTATGAACACTTTGGCATCAGAAAGAAGCACAAAAGGGGGCTATGAGCCCAGCGCTTTGAAAATAAAGGCCTCAATGGATAAGTGCACCTATTAATATAAATGGTTCTGAATAGATTCTGCTTCTGCTCCAAGTCTATCAATTAACAGCAATAAAAATAATACACCATTGCAAGAAAAAAAAAAACAAGATATCAAGCATATCTGGAGACACCTATTTTATTTTTACTAACGGTAATCAGATCAGTTGCATGAATATAAGAATAAAAAAAATGCCCTTGAAAATACTGACATCCTTTAGATTGGTTTCACACTAGAGACAAAATGTCTAGCATTATTCTGATTTGCAGCTATTTTACTGTTGAGCAAAAGTAGTCTAAATATATTCCCATTTAATAATAGAAATGAGAACATGAGCTTCATGGCAAAGTTGCCATGAAAGAAACATGAGTAAATGAACTAATGATGATCATACTGTGCTGGTATTTCCTCTATTTATATTGACTGAAGAAAAGGCAGTTTAATTGATATTTGCTTTTCTATTATTTTAAAATCAAAATAAGTATTAAAGTGTCATCAAATTGGGACTTCCCTGGCAGTCCAGTGGTTAAGACCCTGCGCTTCCAATGCAAGGGGCGCAGTTTCGATCCCTGGTCAGGGAACTAAGATCACACATACCACACGGTGGGGCGAAGAAAATATAAAAAGGAATAAGTAAAAATAAAGTATCATCAAATTATATTAGTATCTAATACTTTGCTGTTAGACAGCATGAGTTTAAATCTCAGCTCTAACACTTCCTAGCTGCATGACCTTGACCCTGCTATGTAACCTCTCTAAACCTCTACTTTTTCATCTGTGAAATGGGAACAGTAACATGGTCCACTTTATGGGGTTATTGTGAAGATTAAAGAAATAATCTATATGCAGAATTATGACCGGCTCTGGCATTTAGGATCTCCTCAATATATGTTTACCTTTTATTAACATCTAAAATTTAAAGACATTTTAGGAAAATTTGAAAATTGTCATCCAGGAATTTTACAAGCAGTTTTACATTTGGGAATTGTGATATGTCTTTTAAATATGTCCATAATATCAAAAAAGAAATCAAATTCACTGTCTAAGCTCTTTTTCCATGGAGGTGCATTAATGCAAATTAGACAGAATGACTTTTCCCAGTTGTAATTGGGCTGAAATGAGGTGGAAGGAACAGAAAGACAATTAACTTTAGTTTTTTTTTTGTAATCTCCAGCAGTTCGGAGTAGGTTTTAGTGCCTGATGGTTGTAGACTGTCAATTCTGCCAGGCGAAATTATTCAGAGACCTTCAAGGGGCTTTGTTTATCTCCTTTTTCAATTAACCTCTGCGTTTTAACTTCATCATAATGCCTATGCCAATTCACACCAAAGAACAAACCAAAAAAATCCCCGTTTGCTGTCATTATTTCTTTGCTTCACAAATCAAGTTTTATTTTTCCTTTTTAATGCGTAAAGAAAATGCATGAAGGAGGTGCATTTCAGATTGCAAAAGACCAGCAAAGTGGCAAATGATTTAATATAAATTAAGTTTTTGTGTTAACCTTTTTCCCTTTCTTTTCTTTTACTTGTTTCTTCATGTGAGGTAACAGCTAAGTTTAGCACTGCTGAGAGCAAAGATCAAAGTGTGCTTAAAGGCTGGAATTTTTATCATCCTCGTTTGAGATTTCGAGGTCTACATGGTTACATGTAAGACAGGAGATCAGGATCCATCTCTTCTTCCCTGAGAGTCAATGTCACTAGACTTAAATCTAAATCCCTGTATCACCTTCAAATGCATGTTAATGGCACTAAAACACCTCCCCCTCATTTTTATTGTCAGTACCAGGATAAGAGTAGCTTTTAGATAAGCATGTCCAGATTTTTTTCACATTATTTAAAAGGTACTTTTGAATGGACAGCACATTTCAACATAAACCAAATAAATATTAATGGAAATCTTTAAATAATGAGTCCATTCAAGAGAAAGCCTATAGAAGCTCTACATATGAGCGAAGCAATATAAATGCCATCCAGTGGGTAAAAAATCAAAACACGCATTTCTGAAGATGACCAAGTAGGCGTGCCCAGACAAGTGCCATTATTTTCTTCTGAGAATAAATATTGGTGGGCCCAAGAAATTCCTTAATTATTTGCAAGTCTCCTTCAATTAACATTTTTCTTTTCTCTTCAGATTAAGAAATGGGGTTATATAGAAAGTTTCCATAATGATGGAATTACAGGCTTAATTCATATTTCCACTGAACCAAGTCATTAGGTGACCTTAGAGTTCCCTATACATCACCCCTAAACCCTAACCTGAATGAATCATATCTCCATAAATGAAGTAAGTGCAGACTAAAGTCATTACAATGTTTTTCCTTTCAAGATACCAATACTGATGTATCACTTCAATATTCTTGCTTTGTCTCCATGCATACCATTAAAGTATGAGCTGGTCTGACCTCATCAATCTTTTTCCTGGAAGAAAACACTGTCAGTCAGTAACAGCTTTTGATCATTACAAGCCTAACGAGGATTTTGAGCTAGATTTCTAATCTACTAAATAAAACTCTCTATATCCTATTATTCATCCTTATGAACAAGGCAGAAAAGAATTTGGTACCTTATTCTTTGGAAGAAAAATAAGTCATTGAAAAATCATCTTAAGTAAAAAATATACCTAATTTCAAGGAAAAAAGAACAACCAAAAATTAGAAATGTAATTTTAATAAAGAAATATTGTGAAAACTCAAGTACATTTTTCAAAATACAAAATGTTGAAAACATAACACTAATTCAGAAAAATGTTCTGTACTCAAAGGTAGTAAGCCTCGAGATTCTACACTTCAAAAGAATCGTGAATTGCAACAGCAATAGCCCCAAGGGAATTAATACAGCACTCTCTTTCCTCTTTCTGGTGTAAACAATTTTTTTCCTAACTTGCACAACCCAACTTTTAACTGGGGTATAGTCAGAAGGACCTGCCAACTTCTGTGAAAATTGGTCTGAGCATTTGATGCTGTCACAAATTTTCCACTTTGCTCAAGACAGAGTGGCTGCCAAAGGATTATGAACTGTGCCCTCATCAACACTAGAGATCTCACTTTCCAGATCACTGAACCCAGAGATATGGCCCACAGAGCATGATGAGGGTGAGGAAAACTGACTCAAGAATATTCTGGTTGACATCAGACACTTCAGCATGGGAAAAGCCATCACCTCCATAACTTGCAAAAGCAAAGCATATAAAAGAACCCACTAGTGTTCATGTTATACTTTAGAAATATAAAATATTAACTATTGACATATCGATGTGATCTTTGGTTTTTAATGGTACACAGAAAGTTGACCAATTATGGAGAAAAGTTTTATGCTTCCCAATATTGGCATATAAACATTTCAGCTATGTATATACAACCAATGTTCAACATGTATGCATATGTGCTTATACATCGAGTTAAACAAATTGTTGAAAAACAAGTAGTGTTTTTTACTTTTTTCCTTACAGAAAACATTTTGTTTTGAACAAAGCCCAAACCCTAAATAAACATTTCATGATCCAAATACAATATTCACTGATTTGTAAGGAAGTGTTTTTATTGATTACTTAGATTTTTCAAATTCTTTCCATATACAGGTTAGTATTGAGTTTTCCAAAGATAGCATTTGTATTGATAAATATAATAGTTTGTGTTAATATCCATTTAAAAATCTGTTTCATACTCCCTACACAAACATCCTCATTAAAGTAAGCTTTATGTTTCAATCACCCTCACAGGGCATTAGAGAAGGTAAAAAGAGTGCTTGAGAATTAAAGGTGTGAAATCATAATAATTTTTAATAGGACTTCCAAAAGGATTATAGTTCCACCTTCTAAAGCATCCTCTTAACATATACTTATAGTGACTTAGCAAATTTAAGACAGTATAAGAATCAGCAGAAAAAAAATCAGAAAACAAAAGAGTAAATTCGTCAGACTTACCACCATAAAGGAACAAAGTAAATTCTTATAAAACTTCCATTGGAATTCAAGTAATAATGTATATGAACGACATTACTATAATTATAAAGATTAATTTTAGTTTCATTCGGAACCACAAATATAACAGATACAAATCTCCTCAACTCTGTTGACAAAGGGCCATGAGAGAAACAAGGAAAACCGCTGGTGATATTTATTAGGAAGAATATTTTTCCACTTAGTGCCATCTCACTTCTCAAGTAACTGACTTTCACAATGTGCATTTTTGTTTCTCCCAATTTTACTAAGCCTTATTTTATTTAAAAGAGAATAAATAAGTCAATAAGAGATACCCCATACATGTAAACTAATACCCAGTCTAAAGTTACAGACAGATTTATAAGTATCTCCTTACAATGTACTGTGATCTTATAGGATAGTAGAGGTCTACACAAGACTCTGTAGATCTCAAAGAAGGAACCAAACTCACTAGCAAGGGGGCAAGGCACATTGTGAGGCTTATAGAAAAGTGGAAAACATCCACTCAAGAAAAGGTGATATGTGGATTCTCTTCAGAAGAATTACCATATTTCACCTAAGCTATGATGTTCTCAGGGCTAAGACACCCATTAATTTATGTCCTACCAAGAAGTTTTAAAATTACAAATCATAACTGTAAAACAGCATGGATTTAATATATATTCCTATTTCAGACATAGTAAAGTATGGAAAATATGAATATCATCATCATTTATGTTGAGGTATAGAAGAGGAACCATTATTTGAAGAGCTTAAAGATGTAGAGTTTGTGTTACAAAAAGCAGAAATTATAAGCAACAAAGTTTAAGCAGTTGGCGAGGGGTGTGTGTGTGTGTGCGTGTGCGTGTGCGTGTGTGTGTGTGTGTGTGTGTGTGTGTGTGTGTGTGTGTTGGAGTGAAGAACAGAGGACAATTCCCAGATTTTGAAGATGATTGAAAAGCAGAATAGGTCATTAAGGTGATCTTGCATATTAGGAGGCATTAAAGGATATAAAGTGAAGTAGCCATGGAGGTAATGACCTAACCTCATCTTTCTTATTGGGACTTTGGAGTAAAGGTCTTTCTGTACCAGGCTAGGACAGAATGTCTGGCCTAAGTTTAATAATTCCCACAGTCTTGCAAGAGCCTGAAGTTGCAGAGCCCAGCATAAGCAGAGATGCAGGAGGTCCCCATCATGATGACTGTCTCAATTTGTGTCTGGGCAGCTGTTATTAGGACTTCAAAGAAAATGAAGGTGATGAGATGCCACAGAAATTGTATACCCCTAGGGGCAGAGATTCAGTCATATGCCAAATTTTTAAGTAAACATTATATTAAGGTGTTAGTAATAAAAAATCTTCTCTCTTTAATATTCATTCAAAGTACCCACTGACCTTAAAGTAGAATTAAGTACAGCACAACTCTCCTGAGAGAATTAATCATTTCTTTATCACTAGTCAGGAATCATATTCCCAAATGCTAATTCTTGCCCTCTAATAATTCACTTCTACCTTCTGTGGATCCCTGGTTGTGTGCCCAAGCCCTCTCCCTGACCTCAGCAGAACAAGTTGGCTGCAGTGCAGGCTGTCCTTGAAGACCACCTGGGAGCCTCATATCGTGCCCAGTGCAGCAGCCTGTCGGAAATGGGCTACTGCCAGTGCCAAGCAGAGAACACCTGTGCCTCGCCGTCTGCACTGGCCACTCTTCCGCTCCCAAGGATCTTGCACGATACAGGTCAAGTCTTTCTCCAATGATAATTTGGGTATGGATACTCCTCAGGTCTTGTCCCCACTGCACCATCAGTGCTGAATAATGACTTGGGAAATGTGTGAAGGGTATCAGAAATTAGGGGTTGAGTCAAGTTTCCCTTAATTGCCAAAGTGCCATTTTTATGACTAGGATTTTATTCTCTAACCCTACATCAAGCAGTACCCACTTGTTGTAAAGGTGCCCCAAACACACACACGTGCACACACACACCCCCCACATAAACAGTTTATCTTGTACCATAACGGTACAACTGAATTGACTCAACAATCAATCTCATAAATATTTGTGGAGCTTTCAGTTTCCACTTGGCATTGTGCTGGATGCTGGGGCTCCAGGCATTATCCCTGTTTTCAAATAGCTCAGAGTTTAAAGGGAAAGACAAAACAGAGCTTCTTATATTTAATAAAATGTAGAACAGAGAAGGAAACACTAGTATGTACAAAATTACTTTCTCAAATCACATTTTTAAGAAGATCTTTCAAGTAAGATCTTCCATCTATAAACAGAGGTCATAAATGGAAAATATTTCTATTTTTCTAAACCTGGTCCAAAACTCAGCTTCCTCACCTTCCTTGATTAACTTCACCCCCTCTGCTGTTTGGTTTAATATGAAATCAATATTTCAGTTTTAAAAACATCTGGAAAATATTTATTGCATTAGAAATATTTTAAGATTTTGCTTTATATCCTGCTCCTGAATTGATTTAAGGAAAAGATCATGAGGTTTCTTTTGGATTCCAAGCACAGTGAGATCTGAGTAAATGCCAACTGACCAGTGATTCTGCTAGATAGTTGCATTTTACTAGCTGTGGCAACATTTACCTAGTGGTTTCTCCTTTAGAGGGAAGAACGAGTTTTTAAAATCCTACATCTTTAATATAGTGGAGAGGAAGAGTCCTAATTGGAAATCTATTTATTGGGGTGCTGGTATTATGCGTGGGTATACTTATTTTTTTCAAAAATGTGAAGGCACAGCACCTAGTTCACTTTTTTGGTTGTTATTACTCAGGTAATATAAATAAATCACAAGTTTTTAAACTAAATTACCTTGAAGTTCATAATTTTCTTTTTAATCTATAAGAGCAGAAGTCTGAGTGAGGTATAATGCTACTTTTTTAATTTAGATGTGCATCAAATTTCAATTGTATTTTAAAAATCTAACTGGTTAATCTTGAGGTACTTGAGATCATTATGACAAGCTACAGTATTTTATTTTAATATAAAAACTTCCCCCAAAGTATTTATTCCACTTTAACTACTACCAAAGTAAGGAACAGGAGTCTGTTTTTTCAAAAAAATTTTGGCTTCTGGTGAACAGTTTATAAATAGCTATAAAACAAAGTAAATGCATGACACTAGGTGCTCTAAGAGAGAGAATACCATTTCCATCATTGTCTTAAGAAATGTTCAGCTGGTGGTGAAAAGCCAGAGTCTAAGAAAGATATATCATGTCCATACAGTAGAAACAATTTTTCTTTCATACTCTCTGCCTCATATGTTTATGCTTATGAATAGAAAATGATTAAAATGCATAACAGGGAAATGGAAATTCTAAAAGTATGAAAGAATATTATTCATTCTGGGATTAATGAGGTAAATCACTTAGTATATGTTATTTGCGAAGAGATAGGAATGCTAAGGATAAATTGCTCCAACCCAAATATTCTCCTTTCCCCTTTTGGTTTTATCAGCTGCCAGGGCTTACCCTGAAGAACTCTGTGTTAATGCATATTCTACTCTAGTCTTAGCCAAAGAGGATTTGCCTGCAGTCTCTAAAGTCCTTTTAGGGTACACCCAGAAATAATATAAAGCAGGGTAAAAAGCATGCAGCATCTGCCAGAGACTAAGACCTCACCTTATATTTGCAGTGTTGAACTTGATGACTGCTTCTGACCTTTCAGACTCTGAATTCTGTATTCATTTCTCCCAACACTAGACATTTGCCTTCCTGAATATACCACAAGTCTTCTTCAGAACAGCCCTACTTTCTTGCCCCTGCAACCCAAAACACACATAGAGCCTAATAAGTTATCTGATTCCACGGAGAGGCATAGATTCACGAGAACTATTTCAGCTTCAGTGTAAACAATAAAAAAAATGCCAGTCCTGGGTCAATTGTGGTATGAGAGGCAATGAATTTGGAAAAGAGATGTTAAATCAAAACCAGTGCTATCAAGATATAATCCCTAAAGAATAAGAGAAGAAACAGTAGTTTCTTTATCATATTATCCTGATATTTTGAGTTTGCTTTGGAAATTCTGGAAATCCAGAAATATGCTGAAGATATCTCTGTGCTGATTCCCTGTTCCAAGGGCCTTTATTTTCCATCTATTCTGGTTTCCTCCTTGGATAGAATATACTTAATTCCCAAAAATAAGGTTTATACACCCACAGTGCCACTTCAAAATCTGAAAAGAGGATTTAGGCTACTTTCGTCAGCACTGAAATGAAAGGAAGAAAATCATAACCATTAGGCAGAGACCTGGTCTCTCCCCAAAATGAAGAAATATGGAAATATGAGAGGAATTGAGAAATAATCATACATTGGTTTTACCCAAAAAGGATATATTCCATTTAGTGATATAGAATACTATCATACAAATTGAGGAACTTAGTATCTTCAGTGGTATATTTTGCCATTCAAAACCTTTTTGCCGGGCTTCCCTGGTTGTGCAGTGGTTAAGAATCTGCCTGCCAATGCAGGGGACACGGGTTCGAGCCCTGGTCTGGGAAGATCCCACATGCCGCGGGGCAACTAAGCCCATGCGCCAAAACTACTGAGCCTGCGCGTCTAGAGCCTGTGCTCCACAACAAGAGAAGCAAGGACAACGAGAAGCCCGTGCACTGCGATGAAGAGTAGCCCCCGCTCGCCGCAACTAGAGAAAGCCTGCGCACAGAAACAAAGACCCAACACAGCCAAAAATAAATAAATTAATTAATTAAAAAAAAAAAAAAACTTTTTGCCAAAAAGGGTAAAAGATAATTATTTATAAGTAATTTTAAGAGAAAATAGATATTACAAATGATATCAAAATGGATATGCCTATAGTGTTTTAATAGTTGTTTCTTGATTCGCTTTTACTTAAAAATATTCTGATTAGGGCAGCTTAAAATTAATCCCCTTTCACTGATCTTGGCAAAGGATTTTTAGCAAGTAATTCTATTTGAATTACTACTGCAGAATTAATCCTTTTCATTGCTTAAGGCAAAAGAGAAACCAGAGAAAAACAAAGAATATAAGCTGGGGTTGAGATAGTTACATTCAATTCTTTCTTTCTTAATTGAAAAATTGAATGAGGTATTTTGTATTATAAGTAAATCCTTCCTCTATATTTATTTTGCTTCCTTCTAAGGGAATAAAAGTCATGTCTTACAAAGCAGGTATGAAATACTAGTTGTGTGTCTGAGTGAAAATTTATGATCATTTCCATAATACATAAAACTAAGATTCTTGTATCAACCAAAATGAAAGCTAACAGAAGAACAACATGAAGAAATGTTTCTCCTATTCTGAATTCAAAAGAAAATCCTAAATTGTGCCTATCTCTCTGAGTTTGGCAAAAATTTATCTTGTATGATGTTGTCAATAAGCTAATCATTGAAGCTTTACATGCTGTTTTTTCAATTCTCAGATTCTTTAGAAAACAATTTTTTAAAAAGGTAATCAATGAGGAAAAAAATGAGTTCTCATGGTCCAAGACGGTAATTATCAACATGTAGGGAACAAGCTAGAGGAAGGGATGGAGAAGAGGCAAAGGGCATGTACGCATTGTCTTTAAGGAGTTTCATTACATTTCTGCTTAAGTACTATTGACCAGACTTAGTTAGAAAGCCACAAAACATCAAGGTGAACTGGGAAACGCACTCAATGTTGGGTTGTGCTGAGCCAAAAACTAGAGATGTGGCACCATGGAAGAAGGAAGAGATACTACAGGGCAACCAGCAGGCTCTGACACACTCTGCCTCTTTAGCCACCTATAGATTCTTTCCTCTTACATGTGGAACAAACTCTGCCTCTCCTGAAGGAACCCAGTGCCAAAGTCCCATCCAATTCCAGCATCCAGCTCAAAGTCCAGCGTGTCTGGGTGATATGATACATTAAGTCTGGATATGATAAGTCATGGTCTGAGAAGCTACAAAATAAAATACAAATTATTTTCCCCCTCACTGTATCCAATGGTGAAGTAGAAGTAGAATTTTCCATTAGGAAAAGGGGAAAATTATAAGTACATAGCCATCACTGGTCCTTTGAAATTATCAAAACTGGCTTTGCTGTCATAGTTGGCTTGGAAATTGTTTTATATCCTGCTAAAGTTGCTGCCTTGTTTTGGGTAAGAGAAGTAGTCGGCTGTTTTAACCTGCAAGGACTTAAACTCTCAGTTTGCATCCCAGTTAGAGGCAGACATGGTTGAGCTTATCAGAGCAATATTGCCTCTATCTCAGCTTACCCCTAGCCAATTCTATCCTAAGTAAAGTTCTCACTTCTAAAACCTGTGGAAAGCAACAACAACAACAAAAGTTTGAATTCTTATTTTCCCTAAGGCTTTGAGAAAAGCAGGCAGATGGACTGCCTTCCAAGAGACCTTTGGGGATGGTGTTCCCAAATGTTTTTGATGACATAATTGAGATCACCAGCTTTCCAAAGTGCAATGAGTTCTTGTTACCTGGCAATTTACACTAATCCAACACCACGTTATTTGCAGCATTCCATTTCTGTTGAGAAAATTTGAATTACTTAAGGTTAGATTAAGTTACAAGTGACAGAAAACTCAAAATAATGATGGACTAAAAAACGCAACAGTTTATTTCTCTCTCATTTAAACTCCTGGTGTATGGTCCAGGATTGGCTGGGTACTCCACAGGTTCTGGGTCCAAGACTCTTTCTGTTTTGTTGCTGTTGACTCTTGGTGCTTTAGATTTTGGTTTTGACATCTGGAGTACATTCTCACCTCCTTATCACAATGGCCAGAAGGCAGGTGACCACACTTTTCAGACTCCCTAGCAGCTAGGGTTCCAGAGGTAATGTTACTTGTGCCAATGAGATGCACTCATGAGAGATTTGGAAAGTGGAAGTCGGACAAGAGGTTATCTTACAACAGTGGATACGGTGGTGGCTCGCAAACAATTTCCAAGAGATGTGAGTATCTGCAGAAGTCATATTCTAAACACTACTCCTTAGTAGCATGGGCAGCCAAGGTGATGGCAGAGGGGACAGCAACAACAGCAGCTGCCAGACCTCTGCCCCTCGGGACAATGATGTGAACTTAAAACCAATTGTCCTGTGGTGGTTCTCTGACTTCCACTCCTCCAACCCTTCTGATTATTTTGTAAGCACTTAATTCACAGTGCTAAGTCCTTCTCTGCTTGGATACCTGGAGTGGTTTCTGTTTCCCGGCCTGAACTCTGGCTGATATATCTACTGTGCTGTCCTTCTCACATGTTTGAAGCTGAAGCAGGCTTGCCACTCCCACATTTATATTTCCATCTGAAGAAAGGAAGGGAGGGTAGTGGAGGGAAAGCAGTTTCCTCTCAAGGGCATGACCTCAAAGTAGCACACATCACTTCCTCTAAAAAACATCAAACAGTCACATGGTCACATCAAGCTACAAAGTAGGCCAGAAGAGTAGACGCCAGCAGGGCAAACATATGATCAGCTAGAACTTGGAAAATTTAATTGATGAAAGGAAAAAGAGGAGAATTAGATATCAGGGGACAATTAGCAGCCTCCACTAAAGATCTCAATACATCACCCACTTTCAGCAACAAGGCCATTGTCATTTTAACTACGGAAATGAAACATACTGAAAAAAGAAGTAAAAAGAGTAAAAAAAAAAAAAAACCAGACAATGCTAAGTATCACCATTTCAGTAGCCGCCAACCACAGGCCAGAAACAGGAAACAGTCATTATGTCATAAATTTAATTTTATCAATAAAACTTAAGTTATTGAAGTCCTTTCCTCTCATCCTGGTCCACTGAGATCTACTATAGCCTTCCTCACACATACTCACACACACAGGAATTCAATAAAGTAGTGCATTTCAGTTTTCTTCTTTATGTTAGACCAGCTTCATTTGTGTCCCCAGAGCACGAATTCACCAAGGCCTTTGTTGTTTGAGGCACAAAATTCAGTACTGTATACATTCAGAGATCTTATTTTCTTAAGAGATTTTTATTATGACCCTTAGTCATGACCTTTATTATTTCCTTTTTGTGGCTTCTCTTTTTAAATTATTCTGTTCCAAAAAGTCAGACCCCAATTAGGAAACATTTTCTTCACAGAAAGTGGTGGCATTTTCAAAGCTCTTGGTTTAGTGCCTTAAAGAGTTTGGACAGAGAGCAGCACTTGAATCTTATAATTATCCTATGTTTGGAGCATGGATTTTGACAGGTGTGCAAGCAGGACCAAGTAATGAGAGAGTTGGAAAAACAGTTGGATTGTCACATAATTCATTGGTCAAAAGATAATCATTAGTAGTAATAACAACGGGTCTTTAGGAGAACAAGAGTTTCAGTTCTGGCTCAAAATAATTTTCCAGTCAGGATTTCAAGCACGTCTTATATACTAGCTGCACTGTTTTATCCAATCATTTGGCTCTCAAATCACCCAGAAAATATATCATATAATTCTGCCATATTTCTTTTTTTTTTTTTTATAAATTTATTTATTTATGGCTGTGTTGGGTCTTCGTTTCTGTGCAAGGGCTTTCTCTAGGTGCGGCGAGCGGGGGCCACCCTTCATTGCGGTGCGCGGGCCTCTCACCATCGTGGCCTCTCTTGTTGCAGAGCACAGGCTCCAGACGCGCAGGCTCAGTAGTTGTGGCTCATGGGCCCAGTTGCTCCGCGGCATGTGGGATCTTCCCAGACCAGGGCTCGAACCCGTGTCCCCTGCATTGGCAGGCAGATTCTCAACCACTGCGCCACCAGGGAAGCCCCTCTGCCATATTTCTTACCACAGAAAATATGATATTGTAGAACCATAAAGACCATCTTGTTCAGCCTCCCATTCAAGAAACAGTTTTACCTCTATTGACCATTGTCCCACATACTTCGTCAAGCCCACCCACCAAAAAATGGTGCCTCAGCTTGCCATCTGTAAAACTGGAATAATAGAACCTACTTCAAAGGGTTGTCAAAAGGATTCATTAGTTAATATTTGTGAAACTTTTAGAACAAGGCCTGGAAAATATTGAATATTAAATAAATATTTGTTAAATCTAAACAAACTACTTAAGAGGAAGAACTCTGTGTCCAAGGGAATGGCACTTAGAAGGGGAGTCCCTGTGCCATGTAGAGAGCAATCCCCTGGAGAACATCCTCTTCTGAGGCCTTCAATTTAGTTTTCCCTCTTCCTTATCCATAGCACAAGTTTTCTGCCCCTTGGATACTTCACCCATCAACCACTCCAATAGCTATTCATATTTCCCTAAGACCAAAATTAAACACTCAAATAAGTGTACAAGATAATGTCTACAAAGAACATAAGTAGTTGATGAATCCTAATTTAGAAAACTATATTAGTTCATTTTGAATAGATGTTTCACTGATGCTCAACCCATTCTTAGATCATGCCACCCCTCTGTTCAAATCCACTCAGGGTAAATACCAAAGTCCTTACAAAATATGGCCCCTTAAGGCCTCTCCAATTTCTCTTACTTGGCTTCCGTTGCCCTTCCTGCCTCAGCCCACTTCACGCATCCCACTCCACATTGGGCTCCTTCTGGTGCCCCAACATATTAACTACACAACCATCTCAAGACTTTTGCTTTTGTCCCTCCCTTGCCTAGAACTCTCCTGTTCTGCACCCCACATCTGCATAGCACACTCCCTCACCTTCTTCAGGCCCTTGTTAACAATGAGGCCTTGTCTGGCTAACCTATATAATATAGAACCAACTTGCCCAAACCCCCATCCATCCCCAGTACTTCTTATCCCTTTACTATTCAATATTTTCTTCTACAGCAATTATCATCAGACAAACTATATATTTACTTGCTTATTTGTTCATTCTCTGAACAACCATCCCTACACCCTGCCTCACAACACGATGTAAGCTCCATGAACCCAGGCACTCTGGTCACTGGAGTATCCTATCCCCAGCAACTAGAAGAATGCCTAGTACATTGTAGGTGCCCAACAATATTCGTTGAATGACTAAACAGATAAATAAATAACTATATAATTATATACATTTGGAAGATATATAGCATATTTATCTGACATTCTTTTCCTTCTACTAATCCTGCCATGTGCACAAAGCTGCCAATTTTTCCAGTTTGGGCAGGAGTCTCCAATACTTAATAACTGAGTCAACAAATCTTGGTGAATACAGTCCTTCTCAGCACTGACCTAGTCACTGTGTCCAAGCTGTTCTCAGACTCCAGTGTGCCCAAAACTCACCTGATCTCTCTCTTTTATGAAGATCCTGACTCAACAAGCAGTTCTAATCTCTCTGATAGAGGAGACCCCTCCACTGCACTTTGATAAAAGCTACATTACTTACTTAAAACATATGTCTAAAGGAAGAATGTCTAAAGAAAAAAAAAGAAAAAAACCTTACAATCTATTTGGGGAGAAAAAGGGGCATTGATTTTATCTTTGTATCCTCAAATCTAGCACAATATCTAGAAAAAGTATGCACTCTAACTTTATATAAAAGACAGTAATAATAAGTATTTAGAGCTGTGCTTGTCTAAAACAGTAGTCACAGTCACTAGTCACTGTAACTATTTAAATTTAAATTAATTAAAATAAATAAAATTTAAAATTCAGTCCCTTGGTTGTACTTGTCACATTTTTAGTGTACAAAAGGTACATGTGGCTAGTGACCACTGTATTGGCACAGATATAGAACATTTCCATCATCATAGAAAGTTCTATGGGACAGCACTGGGCTAAAGGAGAAGGTGACCAGTTATTACCATATAGCCCCGTGTAGACATACTAGGTTCCCATGCCAATCTCCAACCAATAGTTCTGTAGGACTTCAGGCAGGTTACCTGCTGAAGACTCAGTTTCATGAGTTGTGAGGATTATGTGAGTCTTTTTACTTAAAGTACTTAGCATAGTGTCTAGTACATAATAAATAATCAATATTTACTACTATTACTGTTGTTATTATTATTAATGAGAGCTAAACTAGCCAGGGAAGGCTTCATAGTATAAATGGGACTTGAACTAGGCTTTGCCGTCTGTGCAAGATTTAAGTAGGCAGATGAAAATGCATAATGTGGAGGCAGTTAGAATAGAGACCAGATGAGAGTACAAAGAACCTTCAATGGACCATGGTAGGCAGTTGCCAACCATCACATTCCCTCCACAAAGTGACTCACTTTTCTTCTGAAATAGAGTCAGACACTGGGGAAAGAGTTAAGCTTCTCTCTAGCAAATTATCTATGATTTTGAAGAGGACAATGGAAAAGGAAATGAGCACATTAGGTGGTAGCATGTCACCAACCTACTGAATAGTTGATATCCCCAATCACTAAAAGGGAACCTACCTGTTGAGCTGTAAAGGATTAGAAGTTCAGAGAAAAGATGACAGTGACTCTCCAATACATTGTCATCCGTGCAGTACCCAGAAACCTGACAGAAAATAGGCTTTTGCTCAGCTATTCTTAGTCATCTAATCAGTAAAACCTAGTGCTTGGTCCCAGTAAACATCAGGTAGTGCAGAGCACCGCTTTATAATGCCCTCCAAAGGATGAATTCAGAAACAAAACTGTCTGTGAGTCCAAGAAAGACCCATTATATTTTTTCAACAAATATTCATTGAGCACCTACTTTGTGTCCATAGTGTTCTAGGTGTGTGGGGTAATAATAGATCAGTGAACAAAACCTCTGCCCTCATTGAGCCTACATTCTAGCAATTCTGCTTAGTTCTACTTTTTAATGAAGTTATAATAACCAAAGAATAATTAGCTTATTTACTAAGTAAATATGACTAAGATTTAATAACAGAGGTATAGGTTAAAATAGTAAATACGTTTAAAGCTGTTTTTACTCACTGTAAAAGGGGAAAATGTGAATGCAGTCAAAATGTTTTTTTTATAGGCCATTTTGTAAGAGCTGATCCCTTACTTAAAGAATCTTATAAGCTGCTTTCTCTAAAAATAGAAAGTATTAAAGAAGTTGAAATATTAAATAAGTTGAAAACATTAAAGAAGTTATGTAAGAGCTGATCCCTTACTTAAAGAATCTTATAAGCTGCTTTCTCTAAAAATAGAAAATATTAAAGAAGTTGAATATTAGATCAATAAATTGATCTAATAGCAACAAACAATAAAAAATAATAAATAAGCTTAAAATTCGAATTTTTATTTTATCTTGAAGCATGAATTGAGGACATTAGATAACCCTCTGAATTGTTTTCTGCATGGAAAGTAATAATGTAACGATCACTTTGGATTTCTCTATGCCCTTGCACTTCCTGGTAACTTGGCATAATTTTTGAAAAGTGTGAATATTCAAGTAAATAATTTCTTAGATTATTGTACCACATGCAATTCTATCACCCATATTCCAGTTATTTCCACATTTTCATTTTATCCTGGGATATATAGAATAAAAAATCAATGATCTACCTATATGTTCAGTATTATAACCACCTGGAAGATCAGATGTATAAGATAAACTTTAACTTAGTCATAAAATTCATAGATTTCAAAACTAAAAGTTCTTTAGAGACTACTTTTCCAATTTCATTAGCTTTTAATTTAACCCTTTCCTACAAGCTGCTCAAACCCATGGGAAATTGTTAGCTATTGCCACATGATTCTGTGTAACCACCAACCTCAAAAGACCAGTGAAATGAAACAATAAACATGTATTTATCACTCCTGAATTTGCAGGTCAGCTATGGGAGCTCTGCTTCATGTAACTATCATCTTCTTCTTGGGATAGCAGGATAGCCAGGCAAGCTCTTCTGTTGGTGGTGGCACAAGTTCAAGAGAGCAAGCAAGCACATGTCAAGCCCCTATCTGCTAACATCCCATAGGCTGAAAGTACACTGGCCACCTTGAAATGGGGACGGGAAGCATTAAAGTTCCATGGCAAAGTGTGTAGATGTAGAAAGAAGTGAAGAACCAGAGTCAATAATTCCACCTACCAAGATTAGATATAGAACAAAGCATGAGTGTAATGAAATAAACACAGGCTCCATCTCTGTAGTAGTCTCATATATTCCAGTTCAAGACAACCTCAACAATCTGGAAAATTTCTGTGGTAAGGATAACTTGGTAAGAGAGAAAGTGTATATATTACTTTTTATGCAGTAATATATGAACTTATAAATTGGACATATATCTTCACACAGTAATGACAGTTTATACTTTTCAAAATAAACTATTTGGTCATTACAGCTACAAGTTTTTATTATTGTTATAAGTTAAAGTGGCTACATGATGGTTTTGAAAAGAGAACTTACAACGTGAATGTTCAATATGGGCCAGACACTGAAAAGTTTAAAAATAATCTTAAGTTCTCATTAAGACAAAAAAAAAACTGTAGTAACCAAAGTAAATGGATATAAACTCCATATGAACACAACCATTGCTTTTTCCCAAAACATTCTAGCTATTTTTCAGGAAACACATTATGTTTGATTCTATCACTTTTGAAATGGTATGAACAAGAAATTTCATATAAGAGTCCAATCAAGGAATATTTTATGCTCTACTTGGTTTGGAAGGAAAACACAGTGTGTGTGTGTGTGTGTGTGTGTGTGTGTGTGTGTGTGTGTGTGTGTGTGTATGTATGTTTGTGTGTGTGTGTGCGAATTAAAACATCCAAACCAAATGTCATCTTCAAAACTAGGCACCAGTAAAAGCCCTATACTTATTTCAACATGGAAGCCAGTACCAAAATAGTTTCAAAATTCCTTATTTGGAACTCCTATCTGAGCCAGTGGTATGTTCTTTCTATTCAGTGTCCTTAGTTAGCTTTTTTTCAAATTGAATTTGGTCAAAATAATTCAGAGCCAATTCTGACCATAAAGTAATATAGCAGATGTCCACATGGGACTCAAATAGCTAATTGAAAAGTATTTCTTAAATACACTGTCTTAAAAAAATACCACTTATTTAAATGTATGAATTATATTGAGTTTATTTAAAAATATGTTGCACGCAAGTAAGAGAAACTGACCCTGTCTTAGTTAGCTTTAAAAAAAAAGGATTTACTTGAAGGATATCGAGTATATTAAGTAGCTCTCAGTATCTGTAGGGAGATTGGAGAACCAGGCCCAGAAATTTGGCAGGAACCAGATACTGCAGGTAAAAGCCATGGGCAGAGTAAGGAGATTCAGCTGCTGCCTCCTTTGTTGGTCATCTTCTCCTGCACCATGGATGCCGTCACTGCTCAACCCTGTCCCTGATGGACATTTCTGCCACTGGACACCTCATATGGTGCAACTAAAAACTAAAGAATCTCTTCCTTATGTCTCTTGCTCCTGATTGAGGCCCCAGATTGGAGCATCCATTTAGCTAAGACAGGGGTCAGACAGTAGAGAGGGAGTGTTTGACCCTCTTGGCTTCAGGAATGGGAGGCAAGATCTGGAAAAAATAAAAAACAGATGCCCTTTCTGTCAGTCATAGCTCTCATATCCTGCAAATTCTGTTATTTGCAATTCAGAGTTATTCATGTGAAATTCATGTGATCGAGGATTTTTTTACACATTGAATTTCAGGACTACAGGCACTGAACCCCATAGAAAGTCTTACAATGTAAAATAACTTCCTCACATCAGATGGATAAGTAAAAATTAAGACCGAGAGGTTAGATTTCTTTTTGCAAACAAGTAGGTGTGGGAGTATTCTAAGCTGGCTTCCTCATTTCTTCAGAAAAATCATGAGAATACTTTCTTCTGTCATCACATTGACTATTATTTCCATCATAATCATCAGAGCTACCTTTTCCTTAGCACTTTCTATATCTCATAACTGTGTTAATGCTTCACAAACATTATGATCATTTTGTCTTTATAAAACCACTGCAAGGTAGGTATTTTAATCAACATTTCACAGGTTTGGAAACAGAGGCAAGGAGGCTGACTCACCTAATGTTCACGGGTCTGTCTGACCCAGAGCCTCAGCCCATCTCTGCCACTCTATAAAGTCTCATCAAAATGTCTCTTCAAAAGAATGTCAAGGTTAAAGCCATTAGAAGGAAAATTCAAATGAGAGAGCAAAAGGTAAGAGCTGCCCCTATTTACTTCATTCTGTCCATTTCCCTAGGAATACATTGACATGTTTTGAACTGTATTACTATTAAATTATTACTATTACTATTAGATTACTATTGCTGTTTTCAGTTTGGTGTTCTATTTCTAAAATCTTAGTGGCAATGATCATATGTTTGGCAGATGCTTTAGGTACCATAGACACAAAACATTTCTTCCCCAGATACCGAACCTAAATTATACTGCAAACTAATTGTTAGCAGTAAGAAAACCCTTTTTCTGAGCAAAAAGGAGCATCCATAGACATATTTTTCTTTGAACTAATCAGTTTATGCATATATACATAAGGGAATTAATGAACTCACCCTAACCAAGGATTAATAGCATTTTGTCATTATCAACACTTTATCCAAAAGATGGAAAAAACATTTTACCAAGAGATTTGCTAATCCAGAAAACTGTCTTTTAAGGGAGAATGACTTTGTTCCCCATCTAATAGAAGCAGAAATCAAAGTCTAAAGAGGATGAAGTTTTGAGGAAAAGTATCACAAAGGAAAAATCTTAGGTCGTGTGTGTTCTATCTTGGTATATGCATATCACTAGACCTCACCACCTCTGTGGTCCATTTTATAATGAGACTACAACTACTGTAGCACAGTGAGTATTGCCCAAATGAAAACATCAGTTCCTGAATCAAGCAAAGCTCCTGTTCACCCAACATTTACATTGCTTCTCTCCATTTCTAGAATTAAAATGCGAAGAATTATCTTACTTTCAAGGAAACAAATTGAGCAAACTTTCCCATGAACAAAATTTCAGTTATACTCAAAAAAACAAAGAACAGGTATTTACTAGAAATATCAGACATACATGCATCAACTTTAAGTGTCTGAAAGACAGAAAGAGGCCTTTGTTAACAGAATGTACCTCTTTGTTTAACAGCTCTTTGCCAATTTTCTAAATGCGAATATACTGGTCGGATGACAGTTCTTTCTCTAAGCCATCTGCCCCTCTGAGTCAATCCTGTGGGAAATAGTTTATACTAAATTTGTCACATCACACCTTATTTCCAGGTCAACAGAGTGACAGCAGTAGAATTCCAACTCTTCTGCTTATTCTATTTAACATGGAGATTAGCATACACCAGCAAATAAGTTTTGAAAGTTTTGGGACCACAGTATGGTGGTTGGCTTCACAAGCATGTGTCTGAGCCAACCTGACCAAGATTCCTACTGTCATTCCCACCAACAGATGTCATTCCTGACAATAAAACCCTTTCCAATGGTCTATAGTTCTATTCTTCTAGGACAACACTATGAGTAAGATTTTGATGAACTCACTTATCTCTTCCATCTGCAATACATGAATGGATAAAAAAGAGAAAGTGTTTGGTTACAAGCATAATACTATTTAAGCTATATTCATGAGAATTCTTTCGAGTACAAGTTACTGAAGCCCAGTGCAATGAAATACAAATTACAGCTTCAGTCTCTGGATGAGCGTGGGGCTACCTTCTGCAGGAAGACAGCTTATCTCAGATGTCTAACCCTGAACCAATTATTTTTGCCAGGGAACAAGTTAGAATACAGCAGCTCTGAAGAGCACACCTTGGATGGGAAGGTGTAGAGGGAGGTGGGGAGTTGCAGGAATGCTAGGCAATCAGTCCTGTAGAGGCCCACGATATTTTCTTCTGTGGTTTAACCTTGGATACTGGCTAAAAAGGAGTTCACTTCTGAAACAAGAAAATGCAAAGCCAGATTCAAAGTCCTGGCCATTTTGGACTTCCCTGGTGGCGTAGTGTTAAGAATCTGTGTGCCAATGCAGGGGACACGGGTTCGAGCCCTGGTCTGGGAAGATCCCACATGCTGCGGAGCAAGTAAGCCCATAAGCCACAACTACTGAGCCTGAGATCTAGAGCCGGCGAGCTACAACTACTGAGCCTGCGCGCCTGGAGCCCATGCTCTGCAACAAGAAAAGCCACCGCGATGAGAAGCCCGCACACCTCAACGTAGAGTAGTCCCCACTCGCTGCAACTAGAGAAAACCCATGCGCAGCAACAAAGACCCAACGCAGCCATAAACAAATAAATTTATTTTTAAAAAAGTTCTGGCCATTTTAATAAGCTACTATGTAATCTAACTAATCAAATCAGTCAGTTGACAGTCTAAACATACCAAGATAAACTCAAAATTCAGTGCCTCTGCAGTGCCACACTCAGTCTTTCTCCTCCTCTAGATCTTGTTTATAGAGTGAAGTTATGTCCTAAAGTTCTATTTTTTCTTTATAATTACATTCTTCTCTCCGTTGAATTGAATGTGGGATTACATCTTTTATCTAACTTGAAACTAGTATTTTCTGGATTCATACACAGTCAAAAGATGGTATTTAAACTACAAAGATTACATTATTAATTTAGTAGTTGAAGTTTTTTCTAAATTATAAATGAGCACTACATTTTAATAGGTGAGCTCTGTTTTGAGTCAATTTTAGTTTCAGAAAACAAATCATCTGATTCATCCAAATAAGCAATACACTTTGCTTCTTACTTCTTCTTACTTATTCACCTACTGTTTCAAATTCTTCTGCCAATAACAAAAGACGTAATTGAGCAAATGCAATTTTTGACCATTTTAAATACATATTAATATGTGTAATATGCAAATATAATTGTGTAATATATTTTTATTGCAGTACCCATATTATATATTTACATGTAACATTTATGTGATACATGAAATATGTTATAAATATATTAAATGATTTCCTAAAGAACAGTATGTTTGGGGAAAATCTTCATAAGGAACCATCATTAAGAATAAAATGAAACCATAGAGAAAATATGTTCTATAATATCACTATTCTTTTGGTTTTTATATGTTCCCACCAATATTAATTTCTCCATATCCCATTTCTTCCGTCTAACTACAAAATAACACAAAAGCCTGGAGTCAGTGCTATCATCTCATCATCCTGTTATTTCCTTAAAGTACACATTTCTCATAAAGGGTGTTATAGTGGTCCACAATTCACTTTTTTCATATACAATTCCACTTTTATAAATACTTATTTTTTAACAGTAAAATTAATTTTCTAAAAAAACAAACCAAGAGCCAAGAGACCTAAGATCTAAAGCTAGGTCCACCTGTAACTCATTTTGTGACATTGATCAAATCACTTAACTTCTTTAGAATCATTCTAAAATAAAGATGTTAAACATTTCCTCAAGCTTGAAGGCTACAGTTACCAAGATTTATATTTACAAAATTCTAACCATCCTCAGAGACACTCTTTAATGGAAACACTACATAATAGCTGATAAAAATTATTGAGAAACTCTTTTTATAATGCCATTCTTCTACACACTCTGGATAATGCTGCATCTTCTCTGAAAAATCTGGAAACAATTATTTTGACCATGCAGAAGTAGATATGAAGCAAGAAGTGTCATCACAGAAACAAGTAGGTCAGGAACCATCTTTTGTAAAGGGCTCAAGACTGACCAACTATCATCAATTTCCCATATTGACATTTTACCAAAAACAAAACAAAACACCAATAACTTATTTTAAAAACTGAGTATCCTTCCAAAAATGTATAAAAGCAAGTAAAAAATTCCATAATGGCATTAATAGACTCATTGATAGCTCCAAGTTACTGTTTACTCTGTAACACTTTGCTGAACATTTGACCTATGTGACCATATTTAGTTCTTACAACTTCCCCATGTGGTAGGTCACTTTATTTCCATTTTACTGATGCTTGAAGTTAAAACTATTTTCCCAAGCTATTAAATATTGGAGTTGAAACTCAATACTAGGTCTGTCAGAGAAATAAGCAGAATCTAAAGAGAAATGATACAAGTGAACTTACTTTCAAAACAAACAGACTCACAGACTTAGAGAAAGAATTTATGGTTACCAGAGGGGAAGGGCTGGGGGAAGGGATAGTTAGGGAGTTTGGGATTGACATGTACACACTGCTATACTTAAAATGGATAACCAACAAGGAACTACTATGTAGCACAGGGAACTCTGCTCAATATTATGTAACAACTTAAACGGGAAAAGAATTTGAGAAAGAATAGATACATGTATATGTATACCTAAATCTCTTTGCCATACACCTGAAAATATCACAACATTGTTAATCAGCTATACTCTGAAATAAAATAAAAAGTTAAAAAAAAAAAAAAGAAACAAATACTAGGTCTGTCAGATTCCAAGTCTCATGCTCTTACCATTTCTGCAATATTGTGTCACTTCACTTCATAGCAATGCATATGATTTGCAAATAGCATGCCCAAAAGTACAGAAGAGACTATTTGGGTATATTTTTTTTGCCTTTTTGGAAACAGACAAACCTATATACTAATGGATATATATTGCAAACTGTACCATAATACCCACAAATTACAGAGACTCTATATTTAATTTTTGAATATCCCAAACATTCATAAAATAATGAAAAAGACACCCGTGAACCTACCATCTAGATTTATGAAACATATGAAAATAAGTTACCATATTTGCTTCAGATTTTTTTAAAGAAATAAGACTGCATTGTAGTGATGGAAAAGTATTTTAGACAAAAGTTAAGTGTCTGCAGGTAAGTGTCGATATCGATTTAGTTGCTTAAATTATCACATTCAGAATGTATCAGAAATGTGAAAAGTCTCTTCTCTGTCATTTATTTCCCTTAACTGGGTTAAAAATCAATGTTGTGTTTTTTTCCAGAAGCAAATTTTCATTTGATACCTATTTATTTTTAAAAATGGAGTCACAAGAAAGTTCTACCTTTGGAAAGTCAAAATATCTGGTGCTTGGTTGGAAATATCTTTTCCTAGGATGTCTAGACTAATAAACATAGCATATTGTCTTATTGCCACAGGATAAGTTGCTTATTGAGAGGGCAAATTCTTTTTCTATTTGGTGACAATATAAGTTGATGTTTAATTTGTGTGACAGATTTCTCATATCTTCCTCGTAGAATTAGAAGGCGGGCAACGGCAGAAATTATGATGGCCAGGTCAATTAAATATCACCAAAAGTTTATAATATAAAATAAGTTTGGGGAAAAGCATCCAGCTTTGTTATAGGAGACTTTACATTATAACACTAATATGAAGATATTGTACTGTGTTTTTCACAAACTATTTTATCACACTTTTGTGTATGAACTACTCCATAGCTTTTTATAGAAGATGTTTAATACTTGATTTTACATGCTTCTTGGTGATTTTTTTTACCATAATTAAAAACTTATTAAAATGCACAAATTGTCTAAGACTGTAAAGTTTATTGTTAGGAGTCATTATTCCCTCTGATCTTAATAATATTCTCAATAAATATTAATATTCATGTATAAAAAGTTTAGGTACAACTAAAGCCCCACTCACTCGCAATCCTTTCTCCCTGGAAGTAATAACTACCCTAACATTTGTGTTATCGTTTCCATGCATATTATTATACTTTTACCACAAATGTACATGTGGTATTTTAAAATATTTTGTGTTTTACATATTTTCATAAATATAATCACATTATATGTATCATTTTATAACTTGCTTTTCTCAGTCAACTTTATCCTTTTGAGAATTATCCTGTTGATACCTGTAATAATACATTTACTTTCTATTAGACTTCTACATTCCTGCCTTCAATGATTTCTTGATTCCCTGATTTTATCTATTTAATAGACTTTATTAAGTAAATTGCAAATCACTAATACACCACTTAATCTCTCGGGACAGTGATGTTTAGTTTAAAAAAACACACTCTTTAATAGCAACAAGATAGTTTTGCTTACCCAGTTTGTAAAAAAGTTACTTTCTGGGTCCACCTTACTTGCTTGTAGGAATGAAATCTCTCTTTCAGTGACTATATTTCATTAACAACAGCCGATTGTATTTGAATTATAAAGTAAAAATGTTCTTCCCTGTGAGCTAGTTTAAATACTAGTCTTTCAATTTGTGATAGTTGCACGTGAATTGGAAAATGAAGTCATGAAGATCAGCTGCAGAGTTCTCAAATAAAGACCAGAGGTGCCAGAGGGGGAATAAAGAGAAAATATAAGGTTAAGAGAAAAATGCATACAAATAAAATGATCAGGTTACCCACTCTGACTGGGGTTCAGCATTGAAATCATGTTCATTTTGCCCTGAGTCACTTTCCCTTATCTACAACTGAGGTATCATTTTAGTTTACCCAGTACTCCCTGTCCTTTATCAGTACAATCAACTAACCAAACACTTTCAGCAATCTCTTCAGTTCTCTTTCTCCTCCTTGAACTTCATAAAACTTCTTGCACCACAAATATGAAACACAATCAGTTTCTGTCATTTGTGTTTCATATTTGCCCAGGAAGTGCAGTCCAAACTAAAGTTGGCTTTTTTTTGTAATGGGGTTCCTTTAATAGTTCTTTTATTTCTTTTTTTTGTAAATAAAATAAGCTCTGTTCTGCCTGTAATTTTTAGGTTGCATCTTGCTTGAAGATGGGGATGGTTGATGTGAACAAGAGAACTCCATTTGAGTAAAACGGTCTCATCCCTGAAGCTGTATTGTCACTGACAAAACATAAACAGTCCATGACCAGGAAAATTGAAATTAAAGAAATCATTAATTGGGGTATCATTTTTATTTCAATTGTAAGATAAAAATTATTGTTTATTAGCTGACTGAAGGCCCTCGGCATTTCTGAAAACTGTTATTCCATAAAATTACTGACTTGAGCATAGAGTAGCCACATTTACCAAGTCAATATCTCTCATCTTCGTATAGTTCTTGATGGTCTACAGTGAGTTTTCAAAGCACAATACCATTTGATCCTTAGAGCCAGCAGATGACATAAATGGAAAACATACTCTTAATAATTTATAGGTGAGTAAATTGTTTTTAATCAAATCTATGTGGCTTGCAGGTCCCAGAGCAAGTAAGTGGGAGAGTTAGCAGTGAAACTCAGGGCTGCTAACACCCAGTAAACAACGTAAAGGATTTTTTAAAGATTTTTTCGTATCATTTGTTTTGCCATTTGTATTGGTTTGCTAGGACTGTCAATATTCCACTTTAGGGTCTTCCAATTATTACCATAAAAAACTAAGAAGACATAGTAGTGACTCACATCCCAGAGACACTCAATAGATATAGTTTAAATGTGAGTGGATAAATGAATTCTCATATAAGTGAGCAGATGCTTTAATTGCTAAAAGAAGCATTAAACACAATGCACCTTTTGGAAGTTTCTAATAATTATTATTTGGCAAGTTCCTTAGTAAGACAAATGTTTCCATTTTAAGGTGATAGGTACATAACAATTTTTTTTCTCTCGCTAGACTGCAGCAATTCAAAAACATTTGATTTTCAGGTAAGCTTGTCCTACAGAGTCAGCTACGAGCAAATCATTTTTCCAACCAATTCATTCACATTTCTAAAGGAAATATTATCTCTCCTGGGCAAGCAATAAAACCAGCAGACAGTGCAAGAGCAGCAGGAGACACTTTTCAGAGATAATATGTGGTGTCTGATCAAGTGGTATCGCCAAAGACAGATGGAAATTGATTAATTTTAATACTACATTATGGCACTGTGATCATTGCAGACTTCCCATGAATATTGCTCCTTTCTAAATTTCTCAATTATTCACATTAATTCAGTTTTAAGAGATAAATAGCAGCCTTTTGTTTTTTGCTTTTAAAATGACCTTATTCCTTAAATGCTAAACATTTAACATGTAAGGATTAAGGAAAAAGGTAGTCTCAATTTTAGGTACTTGAACGTGTGTTAGTTGCTTACCATACATCATGTTAATTCGCACTATAAGTCTTCCAGGTGGATATTATTTTCCTTGCTAAACATATAAGGGAATTCAGACTAAAAGATATTAAGTCTGCATGTCCGGTTATTTGAACCAAGGTTGTCACCATCCAAAGTCCATGGTCTTCTAAAAACATGGGCTGGATCCGCTTTTTATGGTATATTATTGGTCAACCTGTGGACCATATGAGCATTCAGTGTTTTCTCACTTTCAGGATCACAAGTTCTCACTCTGTCCTAGACCATGAAAATAGGGAAGTTCTCATTGTGGTCAGCATTCTCCACTAAAGAGGCCTGAGCTTCTGGGATCCAGGCAAAAGCCTCATGAGTTAGTCCTAAAAGAACTCAAGCACCCACATACATATATTCAACACCTGAAATCCGTTCCAATATCAGGCAAGATTGAGATTAGCTGCTTAGTAACAAGTTCCCTATCTCCTCCTGTTTCCTTCATCTCTGCTCCCTCTTTGCCACTAAAGGCTGCAACTGATATTTACTTTAACTGGATTTTATGTATTGTTGAGGAAAGCAGAAAGAAACTCCTTAAAGTTTGATTTGCCTGGATTTTCATGTCTGACACTTTGGAGTCACAACTCCTTTTGAGAACATAGAGAGCTATGTACATTTTCTGCCCCCCAAAATGTAAATTCACAAATATTCAGACGACTCCAAATATAATTTCAAAGAGAGAGCTGAAACGATCCCATTTTGCCTCAGATGGACTTTCTATGGGCAATGTTTTCATGCTTCTTAGAATCATTAAGGATCTTAGATGTCAAGAAATAAAGAAGAAACTAAATTTGGAGGGACATCACACACACACTTGGAGAACTGTCGAGACGATTTAGGATTTTAGAACTCAATAAGTAAATTCACTTGTGGAGATATTTTGCTGACAGATTATTAGGAAATTCTGGGTTTCCTTGAGGAACTCAAGTTCTTTTATAGCACAAATATGAATGCATATAATTCTCAGTACTTAACACTCATGTGAAATATAATGTCAAAATACTATTTTGATTGAAATTTTCACTTTCAACTGGTTTATACAGTGCTGTGTAGAAAACCTAAGTTGCTAGGTTTTAGGTAAATATAATAAGCAAACTTGTTTATATATTAAACAGCACAATCGTAATGCTGAAGTTCAATATTTCTGAAAATGCAAGCATACCTTGGGTTTTAGAAGTGTAAAAACATTCACGAATAACACAATCAAGAAGGTGGTTGCTTCACTTATGCAATGAATTGTAAAATAAAATAAAAATATAATTCTCAGAAAAAACAAACCGCTATACATACACTTCAATATAAACTTTAGTTCAAGATCATTTATTCTTAAATGAACAGATAGTTCTCTAGTCAAAGTAAATATTTCTGCTAAGGCAGCATGTTTCTTGAAAATATTACAGAACAAGTGATATACTAAAGAGATACATTTGAAGATTTAAGTTCCATACAACAACTTAAATGATTGTGCAGGCAGATCCTTACTCATGAGGAGTTTCCAACAGCTTTTCGCAGTGCAACCCTCTTTAACGAGAGTCACTAGAGATAAAGAAATGTTTATAAGTAGGATTACACTCAATATGAATTACACATGAAAGAAAGACTACCTCCAGTGAACTTCATTATAAAAGAACCAAAAGACATGGCAGACGAATGGATAACTTGGAAAGAAATGTCACCATATACAGATCTGTTACTTGTGGAATCGATTTCCCCATACCTTGGAGAGCCTTGTGCTATGTGACAGTGTTCATTCCTTTAGGTTCATTTTGACTAGCTCTTACATGAAAATGTGCGTTCTTTCATTTCATTGGAACAAACAAACTTCTCTTTAAAAAGTAGCTTATTACCCTATGGTGGCAAAGCAGTTTTATTGCTTTAGCCCCATAGGTTTTGTTTCAGACAGGGTACAGGCCCTCAGGAAAGCAGAAATGGACCGGAATTGTAAGAACACCTATGTCCAAAGAGAGTTACATGTTAATCTCTCTGAAAGGAGAGAGAGAGAAAGAGGAACAAAGGAGTATTGTCAAGGCCTCTCTCAAGAGGATTCAGCATCTGAAGATTGGAGTATATCTCCAGACTTGGCGTCTAGTGGCCCTAAAGCACAGAAGATCTCAACCCATCCACCAACTGGCAATTCAGGCCTGAAGACCACACAACCCACTGTTCTTGGTCCTATTCAAGGCTCACTGAGTAACCTTCTGATCATAATTTGCCCTTGTGAGAAGACTGGCCACAGGGAGAAAATGTATTGATCAGCAAACATTTTTGGATCCTCTCAACACATTCAGTTCTCAATGTAAATTAATAGATTGGCCTTCTGGTTTTTATTCATCAATCTCTATTAGTCTGTTCTGTTCAAGTCTGCCCCCTGAGGCAAATTTGTTCCTGATTCATTGACAAATGATATTTTTAAGCTTGTCAGGCCAGGGCCAGACTCAGAAGTGAGTAAATTCTCTAAGGGAACTTGACCTAAGTGTGTGCTTTTTCCATTCAGGGAGGCAATAACCCTAGTTGTTTTATGTCCAATCTGTTATTTCTTCTGTCTTCTGTCTTTATAGCTTTGACTAAGGATATATCTCTACGCATGCTTTTGGGCACACAGCTTCTCAAGCAGTGTGATAAAGCCCAGTGACAGAGTGTAAAAGCTACACATGTTGATGCTGTCAGGGTGGACAGCTGGGATCCAGTGGGAATGCTCGGGCCAGTTGCCACCAGCCACATGCCGCCTCCTTCATTTATCCTAGAATGTAGTGTTACTGATATTATTTTCTAGGATATGAACAACATCGGGAAGCACTTACTTAAACTACTCCACTGCTCAGTAGATCCACCTAGTAGATCCACATTGTTTTCATCATCAAATAATAAAAAAATCATGACCTTCAGTCCTTTCACAAGTTTTCTCTTTTCCACTCTCCTGATGTTATCTCTTATCAAAACTTAGCCATACCTCTCATACTTCTCAGTTAAGTCACCTATCACCTAATACATTCCTCTTCTCCCTAACTCTCATCCTGACTACAACCACAGCCACTCTAATTCTGGGGCCGCTCCCTTAATGAACCTAAACCAGAGGCAAATTGACAGAATAAGTAGCCAGTTTGATTGCCAGCTGTACTACAAAGCTCGTTCTCTAATTCTTACATAGTAATAGAAATGTATGTGAGTACATCCTCCCTATCCAAAAATCACATCTTTCAGTCTCCCTTGCAGTTAGGTGTGGCACTTCAGAGTTTAAGCTGAGGTAATACTTTACTTCCTGAAAATTAAGCACACCCTGGGGGTGTCACTGTCCCTCACAACTTTGCAAAAATTCAAATGTTTTCAAATTCAAGTTTTTTCTTCAAAATATAGACTGCACTTTTCCTGAGTAAACTGGTAAATGTACTTTTCTCTACCTCGTTACAATCTTGAAGTTGTTCCTTATAGTTTGGCTACATGAACACTTTGCCTACATTGTCTCATTTCAAAGTACAAAACTGTTTTACAGTGAATGGTGGCAAGAACTGTGAAAGGTCTAAGATTTTACTCTACTTTCAAGTTCATGAGTTAGCCTGATACAGTGTCATAGATGCTGGCAGAAGACATGAGACTCCTGGGTCAGAAACAAAGAACTTTATTAGACTTAGCATAGAAAGCAGCATGAGCTTCACATTCACATTAGTTCTCCTCTCCCCAAGGGTCTTGAGGGCAATGTGTAGGGGCCCGGGTCTATGCTGCATACACAGTGGGTTTCTGTCATTGAATTTAGGAAACCCCTAACCTTTTACACTGAGCTAGAAGCAAACCCGCACTTGGCCCCAGAGGAAGACATTATCTTTGTTACACAGGTCAGGAAACAAATTTTTCCTTTCCTAGAGAAGGAGACACTATCTCTCTGTCTTCTCAGGCTGTTTGGTATACAAACATCCTTAAAAAGAATTTGAAAACAAAGGTTTTAGTGATTCTGCCCTCAATAGTTACAGATGCATAGAGAATTGTCACCTAAAAAATGACAGTGGTCAGTCTTCAGCATAGGCTCTATGAAGACAGAAATGAAGACATCAGATTGAAGTAAATTCTATTCCCTTCCTCCTCCCCACCAATCCCCTGCCCAGGACCAAAGAAAAGAACAAGGGCAGTATTAATGATGTTTAAGGGAAAAACAAACTGTTTGCACAGCCAAAGTGGACAGAAACATCAGGTAATTATCTAGTGAACTTGGGTTAAACAGTCACTTATCTGTGCTCTGAGAGACAAGCTCTGGTCCATTATGCAGGTAACCCTTTCCCTCATGCCTCAGCCTCCAACAATCCAGAGGACAAGGATTTGAAAGTGGTGCTGGGAATAAGAGGGTCTGTCAGACACCTGAATAAAGCAGTCTGGTGAAACATGTGGTTTGGGAACCAACTTGGGCACCCAGAGAAACAAATTATTTCAAAAGAGAACTCTGATTTCTTTCCTTTCTGTGGTAATTTTTTTCCTTTTTTTCACTCTTCTCCTTTTCCCTCCTCTACCTTACCCAAGCTTATATAACCCACAAGCTGACAGCACTCACTATATGACCAGTATGATTTTAAGTGATATGAATATGAACTCATTTAATACAACACAGTGAGGTAGATTCTAGCATTGTCTTCCTTTTACAGAAAAGGAAATTGAGGCATAAAAAAATTTAGTTATCTTCTCCAAAGTCACACAGCTAAGTACATTGCATAGTCAGGATTTAAATGTAGAAAATTTGATGCCGAAGTCCATGCTCATCACTATAGGAGATCATCTCTCAGTGTTAGCACCCTGTTGTGTGATTTCCATAACCTTCTCCATGCCAAAAGAATAATATACAAAGACATAGATACCCACGTAGGGATTTGGGAAATCTGGGGTGTTCACTTCCTAAAATTGAGATTATTATACCCTCTTATTTATGTTTTCTTGCTCTTCTTATTTAAAAATCTTACAAAGTTAACTGACAGAATCCAATTTTTTAAATTTATTTTTGGCTGTGTTGGGTCTTCGTTTCTGTGCGAGGGCCCTCCCTAGTTGTGGCAAGCGGGGGCCACTCCTCATCGCGGTGCGCGGGCCTCTCACCATCGCAGCCTCTCTTGTTGCGGAGCACAGGCTCCAGACGCGCAGGCTCAGTAGTTGTGGCTCACGGGCCCAGTCGCTCCGCGGCATGTGGGATCCTCCCAGACCAGGGCTCGAACCCGTGTCCCCTGCATCGGCAGGCAGACTCTCAACCACTGCGCCACCAGGGAAGTCCCTAATCTATACTTTCTAATGAAATATGATATTCATTGCAAGGATGTACCATAATCTATTCAATCATTCCTCTATTCATGGGCATCCACCTTGTTTCCCTTACAGATATCCCAGCAGTAAAGTCCTTATACATAAATCTTTATAGAGCCATGCTTTTATTTCTATGGGCTCAATTCCCAGGAGTAGGTCTGCTCTCTATATTAGGTAAACAATGCCAGACCGAATTCTGAGTCACATTTCACCAATGACATACGAGAGTGCCCTGTGTTCACATCTCCATTAGGATAAACATAATTGCTTCTTTTAAATGGCAACAATATGAAGGGTATAAAGTGATTTCTCACCGTTACTTTAAGTTGCGTTTACCAAGTAGTGAACTTCAGATTCTTAACAAATGTGATTGACCATTTGGATCTGTTCTTCTATCAATCACAGCTAAATCTTTTTGTGCACTTTTAATAGGTCTGTTTTTTATAATTGGGTTTAAACTGTTAAACTGCTCATTTTTAATAAGGTTCTTTTTTTAATAGGGTTTTAAAAATAGGATTCTTTCAATAAAGGGCTCTATTATTTACGGCCTCTTTATTATAGATATTAGTCATCCTTTTTTCATTTGTATTTTAATTTTTCCCCAAATCTTTCATTTCTATTGAATTTATTTATGGGAATTTTTATACAAAAGGTTTTAATTTATAAATATTTGAATACATTTTTATTTTATTTCATACATTCTGAGTATCATATCTCTAATAAGAGCTCTCCAATCTCTAACTCCTCAACAAACTAATATACATTTTCTTCTAATATTTTTAATGTTTATAGTTTTAATCTATCTGAAGTCTATCTGTATATAAGATGTGAGGTAGGCTTCTAAGATTATTTTCTTCCAAATGGATAGCCAATTGTGCCAGAATCTTTTATTAAGTAAACCATGCTTATCCTATGAAATTAAATTTTTATCACATACTACATTCTCCTCTTTGGTGGGATCTATTTTGGACATTATTCTGCTTCATTGATCTATTTGTACTTTTTTGTGCCAAATAACACTTCAATCAACAATTTCCTAAAGGCTGAAAGAGAGGAGAAAGGAAATAAGTAGCAATTTTTACAAACCAGCAAAAATAAATAGATAAAGGGAAAATAGAGTAGCATATATAATAACACAAAATCAGATAGAAGTCTGTTGTTACAGGAAATGTGAGCATTTCTCTCTTTCAAGCTTTGCTGCTATTGTCTCCATTGTGGCTAGCACAAGTCATCAAATCACCTGGAGAGCTACACTAAAGTATTTAACTATTTTATATCATTAATAGTAGAGAATCTTTTACAAGAACATGGTTTATCACAGGCTACTTTGATGTATTTTTGGAAAATCAACATCACAGTAAAGTAAACCTTTTTTTAGACTGGAGATACTGAACCAATGTCATTATTTCTATTATATGCCCCAAAGATTTTGTAGTTGACATTATGTTATCTGAAGACTGTTTTACTTTATTTATTTTTTTATAGAGCAGGTTCTTATTAGTTACCTATTTTATACATATTAGTGTATATATGTCAATCCCAATCTCCCAGTTCATTCCACCACAACCAACCCTCCCTCTGCTTTCCCCCCTTGGTGTCCATACATTTGTTCTCTAAGTCTGTGTCTCTATTTCTGCTTTGTAAATAAGATCATCTATACCATTTTTCTAGATTCCACATATATGTGTTAATATACGATATTTGTTTTTCTCTTTCTGACTTACTTCACTCTGTATGACAGTCTCTAGGTCCATCCACCTCACTACAAATAACTAAATTTTGTTCCTTTATATGGCTGAGTAATATTCCATTATATATATGTACCACATCTTCTTTATCCATTCGTTTGTCAATGGGCATTTAGGTTGCTTCCATGACCTAGCTATTGTAAATAGTGCTGCAATGAACACTGGGGTGCATGTGTCTTTTTGAATTATGGCTTTCCCTGGATATATGCCCAGTAGTGGGAATGGCTGGGTCATATGGTAATTCTATTTTTAGTTTTATAAGGAACCTCCACACTGTTCTCCATAGTGGCTGTTATCAATTTACATTCCCACCAACAGTGCAAGAGGGTTCCCTTTTCTCCACACCCTCTCCAACATTTGGTTTTTGTAGATTTTCTGATGATGCCCATTCTAACCAGTGTGAGGTGATACCTCATTGTAGTTTTGATTTGCATTTCTCTAATAATTAGTGATGTTGAGCAGCTTTTCATGTGCTTCTTGGCCATCTGTATGTCTTCTTTGGAGAAATGTCTATTTAGGTCTTCTGCCCATTTTTGGATTGGGTTGTTTGTTTTTTTAATATTGAGCTGCATGAGCTGTTTATATATTTTGGAGATTAATCCTTTGTCCATTGATTCATTGACAAATATTTTCTCCTGTTCTGAGGGTTGTCTTTTTGTCTTGTTTATAGTTTCCTTTGCTGTGCAAAAGCTTTTAAGTTTTATTAGGTCCCATTTGTTTATTTTTTATTTTATTTCCATTACTCTAGGAGGTGGGTCAAAAAAGATCTTGTTGTGATTTATGTCAAAGAGTGTTCTTCCTATGTATTCTTCTAAGAGTTTTATAGTGTCCGGTCTTACATTTAGGTCTTTAATCCATTTTGAGTTTATTTTTGTGTATGGTGTTAGGGAGTGTTCTAATTTCATTCTTTTACATGTAGCTGTCCAGTTTTCCCAGCACCACTTATTGAAGAGACTGTCTTTTCTCCATTGTATATCCTTGCCTCCTTTGTCATAGATTAGTCGACCATAGGTGCGTGGGTTTATCTCTGGGCTTTCTATCTTGTTCCATTGATCTGTGTTTCTGTTTTTGTGCCAGTACCATATTGTTTTGATTACTATAGCTTTGGAGTATAGTCTGAAGTCAGGGAGTCTGATTCCTCCATCTACTTTTTTTCCCCCTCAAGATTGCTTTTGCTATTTGGGGTATTTTGTGTCTCCATACAAATTTTAAGATTTTTTTGTTCTAGTTCTGTAAAAAATGCCACTGGTAATTTGATAGGGATTGCACTGAATCTGTAGATTGCGTTGGGTAGCATAGTCATTTTCACAATGTTGATTCTTCCAGTCCAAGAACATGGTATATCTCTCCATCTGTTTGTGTCATCTTTCATTTCTTTCATCAGTGTCTTATAGTTTTCTGAGTACAAATCTTTTACCTCCTTAGGTAGGTTATTCCTAGGTATTTTATTCTTTTTGTTGCAATGGTGAATGAGATTGTTTCCTTAATTTCTCTTTCTGACCTTTTGTTGTTAGTATAGGAATGCAAGAAATTTCTGTGCATTAATTTTGTATCCTGCAACTTTACCAAATTCATTGATTAGCTCTAGTAGTCTTCTGGTGGCATTTTTAGGATTCTCTATGTATAGTATCATGTCATCTGCAAAGAGTGACAGTTTTTCTTCTTTTCCAATTTGGATTCCTTTTATTTCTTTTTCTTCTCTGATTGCCATGGCTAGGACTTCCAAAATTATGTTGAATAATAGTGGCGAGAGTGGACATCCTTGTCTTGTTCCTGATCTTAGAGGAAATGCTTTCAGTTTTTCACCACTGAGAATGATGTTTGCTGTGGGTTTGTCGTATATGGCCTTTATTATGTTGAGGTAGGTTCCCTCTATACCCACTTTCTGGAGAGTTTTTATCATAAATGGGTGTTGAATTTTGTCAAAAGCTTTTTCTGCATCTATTGAGATGATCATATGGTTTTTCTTCTTCAGTTTGTTAATATGGTATATCACATTGATTGATTTGCCTATATTGAAGAATCCTTGCATCACTGGGATAAATCCCATGTGACCATGGTGTATGATCCTTTTAATGTGTTGTTGGATTCTGTTTGCTAGTATTTTGTTGGGACTTTTGCATCTATATTTACCAGTGACATTGGTCTGTAATTTTCTTTTTTTGTAGTACCTTTGTCTGGTTTTGGTATCAGGGTGATGGTGGCCTCATAGAATGAGTTTGGGAGTGTTCCTTCCTCTGTAATTTTTTGGAAGAGTTTGAGAAGGATGGATGTTAGCTCTTCTCTAAATGTTTCATAGAATTCACCTGTGAATCCATCTGGTCCTGGACTTTTGTTTGTTGGAAGATTTTTAATCACAGTTTCAATTTCATTACTTGTGATTCGTCTGTTCATATTTTCTATTTCTTCCTGGTTCAGTCTTGGAAGGTTATACCTTTCTAAGGATTTGTCCATTTCTTCCAGGTTGTCCGTTTTATTGGCATAGAGTTTTTTGTAGTAGTCTCTTATGATGCTTTGTATTTCTGTGGTGTCTGTTGTAATTTCTCCTTTTTCATTTCTAATTTTATTGATTTGAGTTCTCTCCCACTTTTTCTTGATAAATCTGGCTAAAGGTTTACCAATATTCTTTATCTTCTCAAAGAACCAGCTTTTAGTTTTATTGATCTTTGCTACTGTTTTCTTTGTTTCCATTTAATTTATTTCTGCTCTGATCTTTATGATTTCTTTCCTTCTACTAACTTCGGGTATTGTTTGTTCCTTTTTCTCCAGTTCCTTTAGGTGTAAGGTTAGTTTGTTTGTTTGAGATTTTTCTTGTTTCTTGAGGTAGGATTATATTGCTGTAAACTTCCCTCTTAGAACTGCTTTTGCTGCATCCCATAGGTTTTGGATCGTCGTGTTTTCATTGTTATTTGTCTCTAAATAGTTTTTGATTTCCTCTTTGATTTCTTCAGTGATCGCTTGGTTACTTGGTAATGTATTGTTTAGCCTCCATGTGTTGGTGTTTTTTACGTTTTTTTCCCTGTAATTGATTTCTAATCTCATAGCATTGTGGTCAGAAAAGATGCTTGATATGATTTCAATTTTCTTAAATTTACCAAGGCTTGATTTGTGACCCAAGGTGTGATCTATCCTGGAGAATGTTCCGTGTGCACTTGAGAAGAAAGTGTGGGCTGCTGCTTTTGGATGGAATGTCCTATGGATATCAATTAAATCCATCTGGTCTATTGTGTCATTTAAAGCTTGTGTTTCTTTATTAATTTTCTCTCTGGATGATCTGTCCATTGGTATAAGTGAGGTGTTAACGTCCCCCACTGTTACTGTGTTACTCTTGATTTCCTCTTTTATAGCTGTTAGCAATTGCCTTATGTATTGAGGTGCTCCTATGTTGAGTGCATATATATTTATAATTGTTATGTCTTCTTCTTGGATTGATCCCTTGATCATTATGTAGTGTCCTTCCTTGTCTCTTGTAACATTCTTTATTTTAAAGTCTATTTTATCTGATATGAGTATTGCACTCCAGCTTTCTTTTGATTTCCATTTGCATGGAATATCTTTTTCCATCCCCTCACTTTCAATCCGTATGTGTCCCTAGGTCTGAAGTGGGTCTCTTGTACACAGCATATATATGGGTCTTGTTTTTGTATCCATTCAACAAGCCTGTGTCTTTTGGTTGGAGCATTTAATCCATTAACGTTTAAGGTAATTATCGATATGTATGTTCCTATGACCATTTTCTTAATTGTTTTGGGTTTGTTTTTGTAGGTCTTTTTCTTCTCTTGTGTTTCCCACTTAGAGAAGTTCCTTTGGCATTTGTTGCAAAGCTGGTTTTGTGGTGCTGAATTCTCTTAGCTTCTACTTGTCTGTGAAGTTTTTGATTTCTCTGTCGAATCTGAATGAGATCCTTGCTGGGTAGAGTAATCTTGGTTGTAGGTGCTTCCCTTTCATCACTTTAAATATATCATGCCACTCCCTCTGGCTTATAGAGTTTCTGCTGAGAAATCAGCTGTTAACCTTATGGGAGTTCCCTAGTATGGTATTTGTCATTTTTCCCTTGCTGCTTTCAATAATTTTTCTTTGTCTTTAATTTTTGCCAATTTGATTACTATGTGTCTTGGCATGTTTCTCCTTGGGTTTATCCTGTATGGGACTTGCTGCACTTCCTGGACTTGGGTGCCTATTTCCTTTACCATGTTAGGGAAGTTTTCAACTATAATCTCTTCAAATATTTTCTCGGCTCCTTTCTCTCTCTCTTCTCCTTCTGGGACCCCTATAATGTGAATGTTCGTGCATTTAATGTTGCCCCAGAGCTCCCTTAGGCTGTCTTCATTTCTTTTCATTCTTTTTTCTTTATTCTGTTCCATGACAGTGAATTCCACCATTCTGTCTTCCAGGTCACTTATCCATTCTTCTGCCTCAGTTATTCTGCTATTGATTCCTTCTAGTGTATTTTTCATTTCAGTTATTGTATTGTTCATCTCTGATTGTTTGTTCTTTAATTCTTTTAGGTCTTTGTTAAACATTTCTTGCATCTTTTCGAACTTTGCCTCCATTCTTTTTCCGAGGTCCTGGATCATCTTCACTATCATTATTCTGATTTTTTTTTCTGGAAGGTTGCCTATCTCCACTTCATTTAGTTGTTTTTCTGGGGTTTTATCTTGTTCCTTCATCTGGTACACAGTCCTCTGCCTTTTCATTTTGTCTATCTTTCTGTGAATATGGTTTTCATTCCACAGGTTGCAGGATTGTAGTTCTTCTTGCTTCTGCTGTCTGCCCTCTGGTGGATGAGGGTATCTAAGAGGCTTGTACAAGCTTCCCAATGGGAAGGACTGGTGGTGGGTAGATCTGGGTGTTGCTCTGGTGGGCAGAGCTCAGTAAAACTTTAATCCACTTGTCTGCTGATGGGTGGGGCTGAGTTCCCTCCTTGTTGGTTGTTTGGCCTCAGGCGACCCAGCAGTGGCGCCTGCAGGCTCTTTGGTGGGGCTAATGGCGACTCCAGGAGGGCTCATGTCAAGGAGTACTTCCCAGAACTTCTGTTGCCAGTGTCCTTATCCTTGCAGTGAGCCACAGCCACACCCTGCCTCTGCAGGAGACCCTCCAACACTAGCAGGTAGGTCTGGTTCAGTCTCTTATGGGGTCACTGCTCCTTCCCCCTGGGTCCTGATGCACACACTACTTTGTGTGTGCTCTCCAAGAGTACAGTCTCTGCTTCCCCAAGTCCTTTTGAAGTCCTGCAATCAAATACCACTCACCTTCAAAGTCTGATTCTCTGGGAATTCCTCCTCCCATGCTGACCTCCAGGTTGGGAAGCCTGATGTGGGGTTCAGAACCTTCAGTCCAGTGGGTGGACTTCTGTGGTATAATAGTTCTCCAGTTTGTGAGTCACCCACCCAGCAGTTATGGGATTTGATTTTACTGTGATTGCGCCCCTCTCCTACTGTCTCATTGCGGCTTCTCCTTTGTCTTTGGATGTGTGGTATCTTTTTTGGTGAGTTCCAGTGTCTTCCTGTCAATGACTGTTCAGCAGTTAATTGTGATTTCGGTGCTCTCGCAAGAGAGAGTGAGCGCACCTCCTTCTACTCTGCCATCTTGAACCCTACCTATGTTATCTGAAGACTACTGATAGGTGACTGTCAACTAAGTGACAGCTGCTAAGATTTTTTTGATGGCATTATTTAATCTGAGGAATGTTGGTGGGTAAAAATAAAATAAATGACAGCTGTTCAGGGTACCGTTTTGGCGTTGTTACCTTCCCAGCAGTTTTAACAAGGAGAAGGATGATTTTCAACTAATCAGAAAAATGATTTACCTACTAAAACATGTTTCTTCTCTTGCTGTTTTGCTTCCTGTTGGACAGCTTACATTCTACAACTGGCAATCACTTTGGATGTGTGAAATACTATGGTATATGAAGTATATTTTTCATCCTTGTGGATTTGGGGTGGTTTTGTCACTACCATCACCACTGCTATTATTTTAGTGGTATTATCTTGGAAAGTACTTTGTTTAAGGTGAAGTTACATAAACAACAAAGAAAATAACTCCTATAAAAATCCTATAGAATTCCTATTAGCTCACCTCTACTCACCCTGTAACATCTTGGTAATGTCAGCCTTATTTAAGTAAAACTTTTCAGTAAGTTCAGTTTCTCGAGTATATGTATCCTTTATTTAGTAAAATGGTTCATTAGCAATACGGAGAAAAGTAGAATAATAGGCATTGCTGTCATTCCTCAGCATCTAGTCCTGATTTTATTTGGAGTTTAAATTGCCTGATGTCCTCACTTTAATAATTGCTGAGGCTGACTTTTATGGGTCTATCATGAAGAACACTTCAAGCTTTCATGGCAATGTCACTTAAAAGACAGAAAATTCAATGCCGATATGCCTAAGTAACTGCTAATAATTAATTAAAATGAGTTTCAATTAGTGAGTTCTTTAACATCTCACCCCTTTCCTAAAAATGTTAATAAGGTAATCAGTAGGCATTATTTTGAGCATTGTAGTATTAATACATATACAAGTAATGATCTTAGTCTATGTTTAGTTAAAAAAAATAATCAAAAGCATCTACTTCATGCAGAGGAGATGCTATACTTCTATCACCCTAATGGTGTGAAAATGTAATGATGTTTTCCTACAAAGGAAAACCTCTTTTCTTTGATGTTTGAGCTTGGTTTCCATTACCACAGCCTCAGTAAGCTGAGAAGAAAACACACATTACCCACACTATCAAAGATGCTATGACTGAGCTGCTGACAAGCATATACTTAATTGTAGGATTTTAAATGATGTCTCTGCTTTTGATTTTCATGGTGACAACTTTTTACTAAAACAGTATAAGCAGTACTACATAAAATCAGCAGATGCAATGTCCTACTACTTCATAGAGGTATCCACAAAAAAACAGTAGAAATCATAAAGGTGCTCAGTCTAAATGATGAATCACTGTATTCTGTCATTTTTGTGAGTTTACCTTACTCTGAAACACTCAACTTGACATAAACATCTTAAACCTGTTTGCATAAGTATAAAACTCCCATTATTCCTAGAAACACAAATTAAATATAGTCTAAATGATTACAGACTAAATGTATAAGATATTTTAGTAGATGTTATACTTTTCCAATCCAATTCAACTGGGATATTCCAAATTAAAATGTATTCTGTAAAAATCACTTCTGTTAAAAATGGAGAGAGAGAGAGAGAGATGGAGAGGGAGAAAGGGGAGGGGGAGATACCATGGCATGAAAACAAGAGTAACTCATCTTGCAAGGTTATGGTTAATCCTTGTGAGGATTAAGTTAGATAACACATTGCAAAGTATGTACTTCCAAAAAATATTGTATTATTTATCAGCTTTATAGATAAGAACAAAATATAAAAAGTGAAGATCTTGAGGTTTATAATATCTTATGGAAATGGGTGGGGGGGTGGGAGAAATAAAAGAAGAAAGACAGAGTAAGAGAAAGAGAGAGAGAATGAGGGAGAGAGATGAAGAGCTAAACGTGGAAGAAGAGGACAAGAAGGCTGGGTTGAGGCGGTGGGAAACCCACTTCAGTGGAAGCCATTTGAGCTCCTTTGACCAAGAATGTCTGCATCCCAGGGAGGTCTTAGTGTTTGTGACAGTGATGCCTATCAGACCTTTCAGACAGTGAACAAAATAGAATTCTTTGTCAAAGAAATTGAATAAGCCATCACAGGACCTCAGGTAGATTGATATATTCAGTGTGCCAGTGCATATTAGAATTCTGGGCATCCTAAATGAATTCTGGCTCTTAAAGCCCTCATTGTATGAATTCTGATTGAGGTGGTGGACAGGAATAGAGAAATTTCATCCGCTCTGCCAGGCTTACATTGTATATTGGACCCTCAGATGATGGAGATATTGGCCTGATTCCGGGAGTTTGAGCTGTCCTGCTGAGAACTCAGTGGATAAGAATAGCCAAAATTTCTGGACTGCTCTTCTCTCGTGAAGACATAAGCCTCTCAGAATCATTTAAATTCCAGAAAGCTCATCAAAATAAAGCCAATCCATTAACTGGAGTAGCTGTTCTCCAACTCAGACATGCCAGTTACATCATGGCCCAAATCTATTCCTGTTAGTACTTACAAAGATACTGAATATGTTGCTAACATATATGGCTATAAGAATAAAGTTCTGGTACGCGTCAGAGAGGTATACTTAAAGCAGCATACAGAATTAAATGACCCATCATCTTTTACACTGATATCATCCCAGGCCCCTAAAGTAACCAACAGTTCACAATGGCTAGCCCTATGGATTTACTAGAAATGTCAGCTCTTTCTTTATGGGTATCAGTGATGACCAGTTAACCTGCAACTTTTTCCCAAGTAATAAACATCAAGCAAAGAGTGAAAATACGGGCTTATGGCTATCTAGACTTCTGGCAAAGCAGTAGGAGAATCTTACCACGTGTTGTCTTCATCACCTAGCCTACTCTGGGAGCCAGTTGCAGTACTCACACAACTTTTCCCCAAAATATGTTACTCTTATGCTGCAAAACACATACTAGTCCATGCTTCTTCCATTATCTTCCCTTATTTCTGGTGAAAAAAAAATCCTAGTTCATGAGGTTGACACTGTATATAGCATGTCATTTGATCAGATCCAAATTCAAGCAGTACAAAAGACTCCAAGTGAGAAATCTCAAATAAGAGAAAATCGACAGACTCTCTTACGAGTTCCAATATATTGAGAGAAGATTTATACATTTGAAGAAGAATTTATGTTTGAATTAGTGATAACTATAGAGCAAAACAAGCATATGAAAAAACAGCAATTATTAACGTCAAGAAAACAGAAGGTTGGGTCAAAAAGAAAAGTAAGAGTTTACTAAATGGCTCAGCTCTAAATAGATATAAAAGCTATAAGTGACTTGGACATTTAATGTAAGTCCAGAGAATTGATCTGAACAAAACTAACATATAACTTCATTGGAAAAGTGCATGTATATGATGAGGTCAGTGGTGGTGCTGTGAAAGTCAGCTGAATCTACATCTTCTAAGTTATTTGTTATTTAGCAAAATGACAGTAAACATTAAAATATTTTAAAAGTTGAAACTAGTTACTTATAGAGAGCAGGAAATGGTGGGCGAGAGCAGGGAGAGATTATTGTCATTCACAGCAAGCTTAATTTGACTTTAAAATTATTTTCACATATAATTTTTATAAAACTTTTTTTAAATTTCAAAAAGCAAACTATTTGGGTCCACTTCAGCCCCCATCCACTCAAACTCAAAATTCAGACACCTGCTCTAACAACAGTCCTTTTAAACTCAAAATATATAGATGCTTTATTTAGCAGATGACAACCCTTGATTCTGTCCCTATGTCTTAAGGGTAAATCAAAACAAAATTTTGAAAGACAGTATTCTAGCATGATTTATGATCTTTGTAATATTTTCTTTTAAGACTTCACAACTGGAAATAAATTTACATGTGCCAAAACATTTAGTATGTTTAGTTTTCTTCTTTCTGTCATAATAGTTATTGAAAAATATGAAAACTGAATCTCAAAACTTCTATTTTCTATTATTCTTGACACCCATTATATTTTTATTCACATCCTCAGCTTCCCAGCTCTTCAATGTAAATCATATGGGAGCAGTAGAAGTTATTCAGAGCTGCTGAGTAAGGCAGATTTGAAATATTAACTCACTTTCTAACTCCAATCACATTAATTGCCTTACATTCAGTATTTAATGTATGTTGCTGTTGCATTTATGCCTTGTCCTTTTGCTATCATTCATTCACTCACTCATGTAGTTATTGAAGCCCATGAACTGTGATAACCACTAGAGAAGTTCCATGTATTAACTCCTCAAATAGATTTTTGTTCCTATTAGACAAAGACCATGTGTTATATTTGCTTAGAACTCCTTCCTATGGTGCTCAACCTATAAGAAATACATAAAACCTCATTAATAAATAAACTTTGTCTTCTGCCATTTGGGTTTAGACAAAATTAATATATAATATATAATAAAATAAATTAAAAAATAATATATGTTAAATATAAAAGGGACTGCTTCATCTAACTTATTTTTTTAAGTAGGCAGCTCTACTAGTCAGGTTTAGAGTTAGTGACCATTTCAAACATACCATGTGGATCAAAACAATTTACTGCACATAAGCAACTTCTAGTATTTTGGAAGGCTATGCCAAGTCACAAGTAAAATATTCTTCCTGTCACCATTTATTAAATTATGCCAGTGTTGACAGATTGCCATTGTTACCATTTAAAACATTAACCAACATTCAAACTGTCCTTAAAGGACCATCTATACACACCACCCAAACCACATACAAAGTTAAACAAACATAAGTAACAAAGCTAAGTTGCATATAAACAGAATTTGAAATATGATATAAAATATTAACTTAATGTTGCAAAGAAAGCAAGTTTGAGAGGCTACATAACAGGAACTTCTATAGGCATTGTTTACCTTGAAAGAGGAGAATTCAGAAATGAAAATGTTCTCATGGCTGATACGTGTTCCCAACAATTTTTCTTTTCCCATATTCAGATGTATAAAACACATAGCTTATGAGGTAATATATTGGTGCCAAATTATTAAGCTCTCTATATATTTTTTCCAAACATGTGTGGTTCACCAAATTTTGGTCAAAATTTGGGACCACTAAGGACCCAAAATAACTGTAAACCAAGAAGGACCCCATTGACTTCTTAAATGCCATGGTCCAAAAGGACCCTGAAAGAGCTAAACTGAGGCAAGGGTCAGATCTCAGAACTGAATAAGGACAAATATCTACTTAAAATTTCAGAGAAGTCAATAACCTGGTTATCAAATTTTGTAAATTAATTTCTATTTACTTTATGTGGGTGGTTGCCTTTCATCTTCACTGACAATGAAACCTGACATTTCATTCCTAGAAAAAAAAATACTTATGAAGAATAATGTGGTCACAACTACTTCATAAGCAATTACTATGAACAATATTCTGAGCCAGACACTGTGGGAAGCACAAATATCTATAAAACACCGATCTCCTAACAGCTCACAATATACAGGAGACTACATATACGAGACAAATTTCTGGAAGGCAAACAAGAAGCATAATAGAAAATCATAGAAACCCTTAGATAGTCTGCCCAGGAGCTTCAACCAACAATGAAACTTGGAATTCATGAACTGAAATTTTCTGGGACTTATGTCTAAGGTAATTTATATATTCAAATACTTTTTTCTTGTAGCGCAGCTGTCTTTTGACTAGATAAACCAGAAAACTTGCAAAAAAGAATGTGACAAACTAAAATTAGTTGAAAAGAAGGACTATCTTATTTTTACATCTTATTTTTCCTCACATATTATAGGATAGATATAACTTTGATGTGTTTTGTGAAATAATACCTTGAAATACCATGCTATTTTACTTAACTTTGTTTACCAAAAAAGGGTGAAAATAATAATTAATAAAATAAAGATATTTCACTTCAATTCAAAAGCCCTAAAATTTGTTATTCTAATAAATCACTGCATCAAGATGAACATACAACAGAGCTTACAGCTCTGAGAGCTTATTTTGGAAAATAGGTTGGTCTGGTATTATGATATTCAAACATTTGAAAGATTTTTGTTTCCCCTGAATAACATATTATTTGGCACTATTTTCATTCTTTTTATGTGAAATTTGACCCAAATTTGCTTTCTTATTTGTATAAAATTCTTTTGATATCTCACTTGAAAGAAAGAAGATAATGATGTAGCAAAGTAGCATCCCTTTTCTACACTAAACAAGTTAGAGACTAGCATCTTTTGATTATGCTTTATGATGTGCAAATCCTGATTATACAAAGGTTTTAGTTAAATTACAGAGTGCCAAAGCCATGACAGAGAAATTAAAAATAATTATTTAGTTTGCAAACTGACTCAAATAAGAAAATATTCAATACTATTCTTTAAATAAATAGTATAAAATGCTCTGAAAAAAAAGAAAATAGCTAATTGGCCAGGATTTTACAATAATGCCTCCGAAGGCAACAAAGAGGAGATAATGATCTTCACACACAGTGCTCTAGGGATGCTTAAAATTTAACCTATTGAGAATGCCATTTCTCCCTCACCTTGGATAGTGTTCCTAAAATAAAACATTTTCTTTTCATTTGCTAAGATATGATACTTGTTATGTGCCCTGTAAATTGGTTTCATTAAAATCCATTTGCCTTAAAGGTGATTCAGTATCAGAAAATCTATTAATATACTACACCACATTAATAAGCTAAAAGAGAGTAAAATATGTCCATTTCAATAGATGTCAAATAGAAGCACTTGAAAAACTTCAACATTCACATAAGAAGAATGTCCACTTTTGCCATTATAATTTAATATTTCCCCAGAAGTATCAGTCAATGAAAGGAAAAGAAAAGGAAAAGGTAAAATTCCCATGACTTGCAGATGAAATTTTATATACCTAGAAAATCTCAAGAAATCAATACAAAACTATAATAAATAATAAGAAAAATCAGTAACATGTCTGATTATAAAATTAATGCTCAAAAATCAACAATTTTCCTATGTATAATCTATGACCCACTAGAAAAGATACTGGAAAAAAATATCTTGTTTACAATAGCAAAAAAAGATAAAATAGCTAGAATTTTTTTAATGTGAAGAACTTATAAGAAAATATTTTAAATTTACTGAAATATAAAATAATTTTATTCACGGATAGTAATAGTCAAAATTGAAAAGATTCAATATACACTAATAGGATTATTCTGGAAACTTTATAAAATAAGACTAAAGTTCATCTACAAATATAATGTGACAGTATCCAGAAAAATCATGAATAAGATGAATGAGGGGTGACTTACTATGTATTAAAATATATTGTGAAGCAACAATAATTAAGCTACTTTTGTACTAGGGAAATATTAGACAAATAAATTAAACAGACTAGATACCCAAAATAATATGAAAATATACTTGACATTAAAGGTGGTTTTTCAATTAGCAGGAGGAAAGGAATTTATTCAATAAATGAACTTGACACAACTGTTTAGCAATTTGGAAAATATAAATGTAGATTTCCCCTTTATTCCATTCACCAAAATAACATCCAAGTTCATCAAAGAATGGTTAAAAAGTAAAAATATTAAATGAAAAATATAATTGTAATTTTGGTGTAGAGTAGACATTTGTAAATAGGAAACAAAATCAAGAAGCCATTCAGAAATAGATTGATAAACTTGGATAAATTCAACATTTGAGTATGGTAACAAAATACCATAAAGTCAAATGACAAATTAGGGAATATTTTTTATGCATGACAAAAAATATTATTCTTAATTTAAAAATTCATAAAAATGAATAAGGAATAAGTAATCCAACTTTTAAAAATAAAATAAAATAAACAAAATAGGAAAAAAAGAAGAAAAGGCAATTCCCAGCTAGAGGTGGGGAGAAGGTCATAAAAAATAAGCTTGCTCTTACTTCCAATTTTAAAAAGCAGATGAAAACTATACTGACATGCTGTTTTTCATCTATCCTATTAGCTAATTCAAAAGTTACCTTATACCCTGTAGTATCCGGTGTGAGGAAAATGAATAAATTGGTAAAATACTTTTGGAAAGAAATTTGACAGTGTCTCTCAAAACTGGAAATACATATACTTTTGACCCAACAATTCTGTGGCTAGAAAGTTACCTTATGAAAATTTTAACACAAGTATCCCAAGATATGTAAAAGGGTATTTATCACTGTAAAGTTAAATAAAATAACTAAAAAGTAACTATAAATTCTTTAAATGCCCCTGATGAAAGACAGATTATATAAATGAGACTATATTTATTGGAAATCAATGTCAGTATTTGAAAGAATTAGATACTCACTAATATAGACTTACACCCAAATATTTTTAGTGAAAAATAGAAAGTGCAGAACTATGGCAATATTAGTATATACTTTTGTAAATAAAAAAGATACATATGTATGCATAAATTTTAATTTTCTGGAAAGTTCACAAGAAACTGTTCACAGTAGTTTCCTTTGAGGAAAGCTTCTGAGAGTGGAGAGATGTCTTTAAACTTCTATTTACATCTCTCTGTGCTGTTTAAACTTTCTAACCACGTGCATATCCATTTTTTTAGTTGTAAACATAAACTGATTTTATGGAAATATGGTCCACTTTTGTTTTATTTTCCCTATTAAAAATAATAAATGATTTTTAAGTCATTTGCTTTCTGTTATACAAATTGATGGTAACAAGTATTGGTAAGGATGTAAAGTGTACCCTGATACACTGCTGGAGGGAGTATAAATGGATTCAAACTTTTGTAGTCTGGCAACAGGTATCACCTAGAAATCCTACTTCTAAAAATTTATCCTAGAATTACTCAAAGATATAAATACTAGAAAACTAGGCCCCAGAGAAAGCAATGACTAGCAGTGTTCATAATAGTCAAAAAGTGAAATATCCTAAAGGACTATTAATACTGTTGGCTTCATAAATTATGAAAAATCAAAATAATGAATTTAAAAGATAATACATATTTATGATTATTAATATGAAAAAATCTATGTGCATTCCACACTGGCTTGCAAACACTCCCGAAGAAGACTATATATATGTATATAGTCTTCTCTCTCTATATATGTACATATATATATATGTAACCCAAACAAATTCAAACTTTATAGTCCTTTCTGTAAGATATATAGAAAAAAATGATAGGAAATGAAAAAGGAAATAAAAGATAAAAAAATAAAAATCTACACAAAAATTTTAATGTAAAAAGAGTTTGTATATTAACATGCATAGTATAATCCCATATGATTAAAATTATTTACAAATTTGTATAGAGGAACGATGTTCACAGAAAAATTAACAGTCGTTATCTATGGAAAGTGGGAAATTTTTTATTCTCTTTTTATGTCTGTGTATTTTTCCTGAATTTTCTATACCCCTAAATGATATATTCAAATCACAAAAAAAATTATTAGTAGTAAGTTTTTAATCATATGCCTTACTATATCAATAATGAAAAAACATTTCATCATAAACTTTAACATAAAACTATTAAATTTTTCATAGGAGAAATTACGTTAAAATGTTTCTAAAATATATTAAAATGAAAAGACTAGGATTAGAAGCCTATAATCCCCACCAAAAAACCCCCAAAAAATCCCAAATTTGGAATGGTATTTATTCTACCTGAGGCCTTTACATAATTATAATTTCATGTGGGCTCAAATTTCCCTAAGACACAATGCCTGTTTTCAAAGTGCATATAAAATCTAGATGGAGAGCAAAAGACAAATACAAGGGTAATTATTTCACAGGATAAGACAGAGTACCTATGCCACTGGAACAATGGAAACAGCAAACTTATTAGTTTTAGGGAGTACCATGTACTGGTGGGTGATGGGCCAGAGAGAAAAGCAGGAAGTAATCATGGAGGATGAAGCATTTCAAAGCCCTTGAATAATTTTCAATCTTCTCTCCCACTTTGAAGCTTTACTAAGCTTTGGGGATAATTGACGTGGTGATGTTCTTTTATTGTCTAGAAAAATGTACAGGGCCATTATCCTAATCAATGGAAACTAAGACACATGCAGATTTCCTAGGCAGAAAGTTACTTGCAGATGTCTCATCTCCTAACTCAACTCATCACATTATAACCCCAGTATAAATTTCTAAAATAAACAAAGAAAAAATTCAATAAATACATCTAGTCTTACTGCCTAGTTTTTATAACTCATCAAAAAAAGTTGACAAAATATGAACAAGTTTCTCTATATTTTCACCACTCATAGGTTAAAAAATATCCTAGCCAATTTTTATTGCTACACAGTAGAAATTTTCCAGAAATTATTCTTCTCAGCTCTGCCAATCCCACATCATCTGGAATCTTTCTTAAAAATTTTCTGTTCATCTATCTCTAAGACCTTCTATCATTATTTCAATCTGAGAAAGGAAATACAAAAGAAATATATAAATGAGGAAAAGATTTACTTACCTTACTTTATTGTCAGCTGCAATTTTACATTTTCTCTAACTCTAACTTGAATTTCTATTCTTTCTGAGAATTTTCAGATTATGAGAAAAGAATGAAAAGTCAATAAATAAGGGGCATTTTAAACAGCTGCTATATTCATATTTTAATGCTTTATTTTAAAATGATATTTCTAAACAAAAAATATACCTATCTTAAACCATCCACTAAAGGAATTAGAAAAATACACTACAGATTCTTGAAAGAGAGGGAAAAAAACATAATTCTAGGATCTAATTCTTTTGTTCCTTTTCCATTTGACCTGTGTAAGTAATAGCCAGTTAGGGAGAAACACTTAAAACCAGGGAATGAAAATTCTTCCCCTAAGTCAGTACTAGTGACAAAAGGAAGGGGATCTCTTGTCTGCAGTTTCCTTTGGTAAAAAGGTCAAATTAGTTTTTTTTTTTTTTTTTTTTTAATATTTTATTTATTTATTTATTTATGGCTGTGTTGGGCCTTCGTTTCTGTGCGAGGGCTTTCTCCAGTTGCGGCAAGTGGAGACCACTCTTCATCGCGGTGCGCGGGCCTCTCACTATCGCGGCCTCTCTTGTTGCGGAGCACAGGCTCCAGACGCGCAGGCTCAGCGATTGTGGCTCACGGGCCCAGTCGCTCCGCGGCATGTGGGATCTTCCCAGACCAGGGCTCGAACCCGTGTTCCCTGCATTGGCAGGCAGATTCTCAACCACTGCGCCACCAGGGAAGCCCCAAATTAGCTTTTTGTCTTCATAATTGGGAATGAAAAAAATCATGCATCTGTCTATAGCATCAACATTCACCTTCAACATTCTTTGATGTTTGCTCACTTAATTATGCTTTGTGTTACATTTCCCTTCACTTTCTAGGCCTAGGCTTCCCATGGGCAAGAGGATTGTCCCAGTATTTACACAAATCAGTAGTGCTAAATCTTGCCCAAACAAAGATTTAGGGGGATTTAATAGTTATTTCTTAAGACTTTGGTTCTTTGGAAGCTCTTCAATCCTAGAAAACTGAGTTGTAAACAACAACATTTAAGATGGTATTAATAAACATGTTATTTTACTGATTATTAATGTGACCATGATGGAGCATCTATTTCTCAGAAAAAGGTTAATCTCATTGGAAAAGCAGCCTAAAAATGGCTCCCAACGTTATATTCCTAAGTAAATTGGACAGAAATCATGTGTATTAGACAGCAAAGGCTTGCAGTCAAGTTTAAGGGCAAAGGACATGGTAATGATTTACTCAAACAACCAAAAGTACTGTCTTCATTATTAGCATACAGTTAGAACAATTAAGACCACACTGTAAATTCTATCTAAAAATAGGTTGAAGAAAAAATTCACTCCTAAACTCACTTGGTGTATTACTTCTCAAAAGATTTTCATCGCTAAACTAAACACAGGTGTTAAATCAGAACCTGCCATTTTGGATTTTACTCTTTAACTTCCCATCCCACCATCTCTGCTGGATTTGTCCAAAGTCATTGCTCCCTGTCTGGCCTGAGCAGAGCCCGGTTTCTCTTCTCCCATAATGTGCTCACTAATCAGTCTACTTTGGCTGTCTTCCTTACATATTTCCAAACCAATCATAATTGTTATAAATACTTCTAATACTTCCTTTCTTTCTTGTCCCATCATTTTATAATCAACCCTGAGAAGATTCCCCAAGTATGGTTTCACCTATCCTCAAGGCCCCAAACGCATTCTTGCACACTGGTCATTTTGCATACCATAACAATAGTTCAATTCATCAAAAAATTAAATTTAAGAAACCATTTTTGAGTTGCCTAAAATATTATACATATTACAAGGTGAGAAACAAAAATGAATAAGACAGAGTGCTTGCCCTCAAAATGATTAGTGTTTATACATAAAAGAAAATCAAAAGAATAATTTAAAAACAAAATTTGAAGTATAGTAATTTGTGTTATTTACAAGAGGGGCCAAAGAGAATGTGGCAATAAATTCTGATGGGGACAGAAAGACAATGCTAGGGATGATGAGTGGAGAAAAGAAGATTGGACCCTGCCCTAAACTGTGTTGTATATGCAAGGGGGGCTATCAGATGCAAGTTGCCAGATTCTACCTGTTTTTAAAAGATCGTTCTGAAGGAGACATGAGAAATGAGGAAGAGACTGAAAGAAAGACTAGAGTCAAATGCTAGTTAAGTAACAGAAAAAGTAGAGCTGTCATGGAGTTTATAGACTTGCAGTTTTGATGTGATACCATCAGGGTGGGTCGAGTATAGGCAGAATGAGTTGTCATTCTATTTAGACTTTTTAAAAGGAATACCCATGATGGCTCTCCTTGGCTGTAAAGCTTTTTTTGGAATTGGCTAAAGCTCCACCAATTAGACATTTATTTGTATTAACAAGTTTAAATGTAAAAAAATTAATTAACAATAGAAAGTTTTAAAGATAACCACTCCTGGTAAGATTAGGGGGCTATCAGTAATTCATGACAGCATAAACTAGCTCAAACAGATCACCTCCCCATTAATATACCAGGGAAAATTGTTTGGGAACATTCTGAGGGGGAAGAAATTATAAAACAACAAAGGTAGAGGAAAAACATACTCTGTCAAGAACAGGCCTGGATGGCACACTAAAGTAGAATTTGGGGGCTACAAAAGAGTAGCCTGAGGAACTTGCGGACTAGGGTGGTGAGGGTAGGGCCATTCTTAGCAGGGTGCAAACCTGGTGCAACCACACATGTCCTCCATCAATGTTCAGTGTAAACTGATTCTCTTTTCATGAACAAGAACATCAAGAGCTGTCGTGAAGGGAAAAAGTAAAAAAAAAATTGCAGCCTCAGAAGAATATCTATGATAAAGTGGAGAGAGCTCTACATGTTTGAAGAAGAAATGCTGACATCTTTTGTACAAATAGATTGCAGACTAATCTTTTTTGTCGTTGCTTTTTAAGCAATAGATGGCAGAATCATCTTTCCTCTACACTGGACAACATCCTGAAGTCTCTATTGAGCATAAATAGTGATGGGTCCAGGAGAATGGTCACAATTCCCAATTCCCAAGACTGACTCAGAATAAAGTTATCAAAAGTAACTTCACAATATTTCTAAAGTCCAGCTCTGAGTGTCACTGATTTAGGATTTTTAGTTTCAAGAATTCAGAGACCTACACATATAATCAAAGCAAAAAAAAAAAAAAAAGCTACTGTGTTTCTCCAAAGAATCTCCTAAAATATTTTTTTAAAAAAACACAAACCTTTTAAGCTGCAATCAGTAACAATTTCCATACAATTAGCAATCTCATTGGCACTATAGAATCATTATCATGAGTTCAGGGCATCAGTAGGAGTTATCAAAATCTCTAAACTATTTACATTTATGTAATTTCTCTGCCTATTTTCTCCTTTTATTTAAATTCTTGCAGAGGGCTAAAGACTTATGAAGGAAGCTTTTGGATAAAAATCACAAACTGTATATTATGGGGGGGGGGACTAAAATATGTCCTATGGAATGTTTACTTCCCCTTCTAAATAATGACTTTACGTAAAACCTGGTTCTTTGCAATTGGAACTGTGGTATTACCTAACTGGAAGTTTAAACATTGCAAAAGTAATTATACAAAAAGTTTCTGGCTTAAACATTCCAGGACTACACTGAAAAAGTAAAAAGCTGTGTCACATGTTAAATAGTAGGCCATATCCTTGTTGTCCAGAATATAGCATAAAAGTCAATGGGTCCTTGTAGCTTATTTATTTCTTCCAATTTGGATTCCTTTTATTTATTTTTGTTGTCTGATTGCTGTGGCTAGGACTTCCAATAGTATATTGAATAGAAGTGGCTATTTCAATTAAAAAAAAAAAAAGTCAGTGGGTCATTAGGACAAAAGCTAGTTTCCTGACTTCTGTTTCTGCTCCTCCCAATCTACCCAAATAGATCCATTCTTCTAAGTCACTATCAGTATCTTCTCCTCCATGAAGCTTTCCCTAACTTCTCTAGCCTCTCCCAAATTTGTCCATGTTAAATTTTTTCATTAATCTTTTGAAATTAGTCTTACTCAACTTAATTTTAAATGTGTTTACGGTTTGTCTCCTTAACTACAGTATAAGCTTCTTTAGCACAATGCCAAGCAAGTACTAGATATTTGGCAAATATCTCTTTGTTTGATTTGTTATCTATCTCTGATAAATTCTTTCTTGCCAACCCTGGTGTAAACCAGATCAGTTGGGCAATTTAGCTAGATTGATGGTTTTTAAACTGTGCTTCAAAGAACCTCTCAGAAACCAAAAGGGAGAAAAGATGGCCCAGAGAACAGAGCCCCAGGCCAGCATCGTAGGAACCCCTCACTGCCTTTGGGGAGATAGATGTGGTATAAAAGGTAATGAAAGTGAGCTAAACGAATTAGCAAAGAATGAATAGAATTTTGTGAATGATTACTTGGAAAGAGTTACAGTCATCTTTAATTGCCTTTAAATTTGAAGATTTCACTGAAGTAGAATATTAATGAGTACTTGTTGACTGATGATACATTTTTCCTCTCTCCAGTCTTAGAGCCCCTGATTGTTATCCTACTACCAACACATCACAGATTTTTTATGAAATTCATTGTCTTGCCTAATGAAGGAAATTAAAATCTGGCTTCAATATCATTTAGTAATTAAATCTCAGCCTGCTTAAATTAAAATAAACAAATCAGACAGTGCAATCTATAGAATTCCTAAGTTCTAAACTAATATTTGTAATTATCTAAAATTACTGTTCCTTTAGGTCTAACAGTGACCACCTACTTTCTTACGCGTTTTCTTGATATAAGATGTTCTACTGCTAGGCAGCTTCCTACCCTAGGTAATATCACTTGTTGAAGCAGGGAACATATCTGCTATGCTCACCACAGAGGTTAGCACAGTGTTCAGCAAAGAGTAAACATTCAAAAAATACGGATTTGTTGAATGGATGAAAATTTTAATAAATTAACATCAGAAAATCATTTTCACTAATGTTAATAGCTTCCAATATAGATCAGCCATATTTATATTGCCTCTTTTTAAGAACATTCTTGTAATTTTCTCCATCATATCTCAGACACCCAATCCTTCTCGAAGGAAGGCAGAATAATATGCTGGAAAACAGCATGGACTCCACAGTCACACAGCACTGAGTGTGCACATGGACTCTATAACACTGGAACTTAAGCAAATCCTCAAATGTCTCCAATTCATAGACACAATCTCCTTACTGGCCTTTCAGGGTCACTGTGTGTATTAAATAGATAATATATATATATGAAAGTTCATGTCCTAGAGCTTGGCAGTTGGTAGGCATCAACAAGTGTTCCATTTTCTTCCCTCTCTGCAGCATACTTTTCTGTATGTCCAGCTTTATTTGGATCTGGTACCTACAGAATGGTTGCTTTAGAATCCCAGTCCAGAGGGCTCTGCTTCTGGAGTCCACCTCTCCTCCACACCAGCCAATAGCCAAGCATTGGGCCCTTGCCACCATCCTGAACCAGCATTAGATATCCTTCATTATGCCAGCAAAGGAATTTAAAACTCTTAGATTACAAAACTCAGAGAATTCTAATCTGTTTCTTTCATTTATTCAAAACTCCTGAAGGGAAATCCAAATTTGGCAGTACAAAGTTTTAAGTTCTTTGTATTTAATCAAAGAATGCACTTCTAGAGGTAATAGAAATTTTGATCTAATTAACACTCACTACTCTCTCTAAAACAGACTTTTAAAGTAACTGGCTGAAATTTCCTTTCTTGAGTAGTATCACCTTTAGAAATCAGAGTAATTTGAAATCTTAGTACCCATTACTATTTCACTGAACATTTCCTCAAAATCTTAGGTAACTCAATTTCAACATAAAGTATTAATTAGCAAGTTATACCTTCTTAATGCCATAAGTGACTTTTATTCAGAGGTTGTTGAGGTAATTATGTGATGTAACCAAATTAAATTTCAACCTTAGATACAGGCAATTATTTTAAATCAGGTCCTTTAATAGTGGCTAAATAGGCACTTGTATTACTTACATTGTAGCTTATTTCCCCACAGAGAGTTAACAACTGTTGTTCCTCTGTGTGGCCATCACGCTTAAGAGTTTTCTGTAAAAGCCAAGTCAAATGTATGTTCATCCTGTAACAGAAAGTATGGGAATAACTGCCTGCTCTCACAACATAACATTTAATTTCTGTTTTAAAAAAATAGCTCCCATTTGTCCCAGTGAGATGCTCCATACAACTGTCTTTTTCCTTGGCTTTGCTCACCTCCCTTCCCTTTGCATCAGTTGCTTTTATTCTCCAATCCGTATTCTATTACTGACTACACACTTAGTTCTCAATCTCATTCACTTTACCATTGAGAGTATTCTAGAATGATTTTCTCTAGTCCTCTCATTGATATTTCTTTCTCAATTACTTTAATTTCCTAAAAAGAGAGCAAAGGAATAATTTTCACCAAACTGGAACTACCTCATGAGTACACTGTAGTTTATAGAATCCCATGTCAGATGTTTCACAGAAAGGTATTAAACCACTAAAAATGCTATAATAATATTCATTGATTCATTTATTCAAAAAATATGTAACAGTATTAACATTTCAATGAAAAGATTTCCAGATTCTCCTTCACTTTATCTAGCCCAGAAAATAACGAAAGCCTTTCTGCTTTTCAATAAAACTAGGATGACCCCACATTCCACTCTCATTTAGCTACATGTATAATTATTTTTAGAAACCATGACTCTGAATATAACTGGATAAGCAGAGTGCAAAACAAAGTCTTGTTGCTCAATGTGTCTCAGTTCTTTAAGCATGTGAAGTAGGCAGCAGTTTCCAGTGTTACTACACGCAGTTGGATTTCATTCTACTTCTTCACTCTACAAACTTTCATTGAATATATACTATATTCTAAACACTGTATAAGATTTGAAGAGTGCACTGTTGAAGAACTGGAGTCGCTCCTGCTCATGTAAGCTGAAAGTCTTGTAGTCTTACAAACTGTGATAGTGAAATGGAGGAAAAACACAGGATAATTTGAGAGAGTAGGACCAGGGGTCCTGGTTTAAATTGGAGTGGCAGAGAAGACATCCATGATGAGGTAGGACTTGTGGGGATCAAACAAGATAGCTGACACAAATGAACAATCCCAAAATAGTGGATAACTATGATTAAATAGCATCAAGCAACCATTTTCTGTAGTTGGGAAGGTATGAAAAAGTAGGGAGTTCATATGGTGGGCAGGATGAGAGAGCATGTGTGATAGTGCTAACACAAAATGTCGAGAGGCTCAAAATGGGCCTCCCAACATTACACAACTGTAGGCTACACGCAGGGGTTTAAAATGCCTTTCCCCCCACCACACATGGTGAATATCACTCCATAAAAATACCAAGGTCTTTGCTTTCCTACCACTTTTTAGGCATGCTTTACTTTGAGAACAAGTTCCAAAATCAGGAGGCCCTAAATCCAACTGGAACTTTCACCATGGTAAATTATAGTATCATTGACATGTTTGTCCAACATGCATGAGGAAAGGATTAAAAGCTAAATGGAGCCACTGAGAGGGAGGTTAAAACGTCCCTCCCCCACTCCCACCACATTATTAACAGTCTCAAGTCCTCCTTTTCTGGATAGTGTCTCAGATTATTATAAGATGCAGGACAAATTGGAAGAACATTGGAGAAGGTGCACACTGGGAAATTTTAACTAACATAATTTCAGAATAAGGTTGCTCATGGGAAGGAAGGTCAGTGGACAGAATGAACGCCGTCCGTTCTTAAGTTTCTTCCTACAGACTCATATTTGTCACCTTTTCATTGCACTGGAACCTCAGCACACTAAATTCATGAGTAAAGGATGACTAAAGGGCTTGTTAGACAACTGCTAACAAGCCCTCCACGTCATTTTGATTTGTAGCCAAATTTAAGAAACACTATTATTATAGAGAAAGCTAGCCAAGTTTATACAACCTTGGACTAACAAGGTAAAGCATGTCTTTCAAAGCACAGAAAATTTGTTTCATTTTTATTCAATGTCTATTAAATAATTTGGTTTAAAATTGTTAAGAAAATTTGAACTTCAAATATTAAATTCTGAAAATGATATATTGCTAAATATATTATAGGGATTCAATTTCAACTTATTATTTCATCTAGATATTTACTCTTGTGTTAGAATGGTTTCCACAAACAGACTGTAAATTTTTTTAAGATAAGTAGCTGCATTCTTTTCAATGCCCGACAATAGTGCCTCCAATAACATATGCACATAAAATACTTGTTAAATAAATACATGTTAAGCCAAATTTAATTACAAAACCAGTTGCTGTCAATTGCATTGTCTCACACATGTTAAAAGTTCCTTGGGCTGGGACTTCCCTGGTGGCGCAGTGGTTAAGAATCCGCCTGCCAATGCAGGAGACACAGGTTCGAGCCCTGGTCCGGGAAGATCCCACATGCCTCGGAGCAACTAAGCCCGTGTGCCACAACTACTGAGCCTGCACTCTAGAGCCCGTGAGACACAACTACTGAGCCCGTGTGCCACAACTATTGAAGCCTGCGCGCCTAGAGCCGGTGCTCCAAAACAAGAGAAGCCGCCGCAATGAGACACCCGCGCACCGCAACGAAGAGTAGCCCCCGCTCACCGCAACTAGAGAAAGCCCGCGCGCAGCAACGAAGACCCGACACAGCCAAAACTAAATAAATAAATTTATAAAAAATAAAAAAGTTCCTTGGGCTTCCTGAGAAACCAGTAACCATATTTTTAGTTTCATTTTCACAAAATTTACTCTTCTGGCTGTCAAAGTTTGAACAATGAATAGCCTACCTTCTTCGAATGTATTCTGAAAAACTCTTTACCATTTCTCTTCCTTGCTTCTCTGGGACTTCTCATTTTGTTTTACTTTTTTATCCTTAGTAAAGCATCACCGAACAAAGGACAAATTAAGGGCAACGAAACAATTGTGTGATGCCTTTTATTTCACAGCTCTGCTCATCTGCTGCACAAATAGCAGAACCCATGGTTAATCACCGCACACTCCTGGTTCCCAGGGCACTCGTGGAGCTTTCCATATGGTCTGTTCAAAATGGGGACTCATACATATATCAAATACAAATTATGCAAAGAAATGTGATCATATAGTGGAACCAAGTCGTAAGAGAAAAATAAAAATACCTGTTCAACAAAAACAGAAACCTACTTTAAAAACTCTCCACGTTTCTGTGTTCCCAAGACAAAGCAATAATGAGTACACTATATAAATCTTCATCCTAACATTAACTAGGATAATCTCTCAGACATAAGATACTCAACTGGAAGCTTTCATTTTCACTCATCCAAGCAAAAGAAAAAAAATTTAATTGATTATTTCCATTTTCTTCTTCTTTAATGCTTTAGGCTTTTCGGATCTTGCTGCTTACTCTGGGCGACTTAGTTCCTCTATGGTAAAGTTTTTAAGTGTGTTTTTTCCCAATTTCATCTTTAGGCTTTAATCTGCCCCTTTTCCTAGTGGCTCAAATAGACAATTTTTAGCCTTAGGTTGGGTAACCACATAGTTTATTGTTCAAACTAGGGCACTTTTGAAAGTGAAAAAAAGCACAAAGCAAAAAGGATAGTGCAGCAGCAAATGAAACAGAGATTGTGCTGGGAAAACTGGGAGATAGTCACCTAACCTTAGGGTTTGCTTTTTGGTCAACAGAAAGTTTCTCCCACAATTTTTAAGGTTCATCGGAAGAGTCACTTACATAACCAGAAACTGTTTGACTGTAAGTTGGATCCTATTTCCTATGTATATCACATTTCTAATGGCAGTCAACTGAGAAAGACAGTTATAAAAATACTAAAGTTTTCATGAGACACTTTCAGTAACAAGAAAGCATGGAGAATAAAAGAAGAAAAAAAGTTTTTTAGTGCAACTATGTGCTACCAAATCTATAGAGAGAGAGGGAAAGTGAGAGATTAATTGCATCTTCTTATCAATCCTATAATTTAGGTATTAACATTCCTATTTTAAGAAATAAGCAGCCCATACATAGACAATGAATGTGTAAATTACTACAAAATTTTGGAAAAATAATCTGACAATACCTATTGAAACTTTTAAAGTGCCACCTTTAAAGTGCCTACTTAGCAATGTATCTTCTAAAAAAGGAAAGCACCTACACATAATGATGTATGTACAAAGAAGTTTATTACAGTATTGCTTTTAGTGGCAGAAAAAATGAACCAATTAGAAATCACATCAATAAAAGCATACCACAGAGTAATGTGTACAGTATGATCTTGTTTTTGTAAAAAAAACAAGTAAAAAAAAAAAAAAGATCATGGGTTTTGTGAAAAAAAACATATGTACAAATGTATATATGATTTATTTTATTTACTCAAAAAAGATATTTTGAGCTCTCAACATGTGTCAGGATGTGTTCTACGTGCTACATTGGTGTATACTTGTAGTAGCAGAGAAGATTATTCAGGATTTGCATCAAAATATTTACGACACCCTAATAACAGGACTGACAAGGGAGAAGCCAGAATAATAACTCTTCATTCACCTCAATGTTTTTTCTGACAGGATATAACAAATATTATTAGTTTTGGAACTTTTAAGAAACTGATGCATCTCATTTATGCAGAAACAAAAGCTCCTTGCTCTTAGGTAACAAAATGAATTGACCCTCCCTGATACAACTAGAAAGTGGTCAACTTGAGTTCAGATCCCTGGCTAACTCCTGGGGCCTACAGGAGGGGCTGCCGCTTTACAAACAATGTAATGCTTAGAGATTTAGCAGTTCATTCAAGATAAAACAACCTAGAAGGAAATGGAAAGAGATATGAAGTAAAGTTAAAATAAAAGCTAATTTTCGTTCACATACAAGTTTGAGATGCTTTCTTCATTTTACCAACTTTGGTCCTAATTTCCGTAATTTCATACACTACCTAAAAGATTTTCTACAACAAAGGTTAATAACTTAATAGCTGTGCAAAGGGTAAATAAACACAGTTCTCTAAGAGCTGTAAAATCAATGTGAGCTCTGGAAGAGAGATGCTTCTTAAGTGAACGGGAACAATTAAGATAAAAATGTTAAAGGAAGACATACATTCCCTCTAAGTCCAGCTTTAATATTGGGTACTGTGTCAACCACGTAATTAGCATGGATTCAAAAACCGCAGTCTCTTTCTACCTGTATCAAAATTATACCAAGAAACTCCAGAAAACGTGGCCGACTGAGAGCTCAACAAAATATAGAGCAGGTGCTGCTTGAGTCTAAGTCACAAAGAACAGGGCTGAGGGAGAAGGAGCACAGAGAACTGGAGGAAACCATGAACTCTTGATCCAAGAATAGAATCAAAATGTAGTTGAATCTCAGGCAAACGAGAACTGGCATCTGGAAAGTCTGCAGCCAAGGCGAATGGACCCATAGCTCAGCAGCCCCATGGTCTCCTGCCTGTGCTCCTCTCTGAGGTTGCACCTGTGCCACCCTCATCCTGCCAGCAGTCCACTCAGCCAACCAACCTCCTGCCCAGCCTAAGAAGGCTGCCGGCCTCAGCTCCTTAAACATGGCCCTCAGCTCCAGTAAACTGCACTGATTAATCTGTTAATTAATAACAGATTTTTATGGGGAAAAAAAGCATTCCGGTTGGATATCCCAGCTGGCTTAATAAAAGCCTATTGTACCACAGTGTGTTACAACCCCTGGTCAGCCTGTGGAATGGTTGCCCGAGGATGAACAGCTCAGTCCTGAGGGCGTGCGGACCATACCCACTCAGCGAGCACTATGGGTACAGCAAGACCTAAAGAGAGGTATGTCTTTTACATCTCAAAATTTTATTTCTGAGTCAGTCATTTGGAATTTGTAAAACTTTTTCTCACAGGAAAAAAAAAAACACAAGAAAGAGAAATAATATTTAAAGTAAACAAAAATATCAGTTGTCTACTGTGAGTTAAACACAGTGATAGGAACTTTACATTCATTTTCTACTTTCATTTTATTTCATTCATACACCAATTCTTTAAGCAAGTTATTGTTCGTGAGCTAGTTTATACATTACGATTGAGCTCCAAAGATAACTATCAATATCTTATTAAAATCAAAATATGTATTAACCACATCCAAAGTAGAATGAATGATAACCATCATCCAAATCATTGTTTCTGTAGAAAAATATATCTCAAGTTCCAGCCTGAGCTGTTAACAGCACATTTTCCCCCAGTGAGAGCAAGAACTCCATCTCCTTCCTCTCCTACTATGTTCTGTTCAACAGTGAGGCACATCAACTCCGGACCATAAGGAATCTAGTGCCCGTTGCCTGAGAGAGAGGCTCTGGGGTGAGACATGGACATGAGAAGCAGTTGGCAAAGGTGAATATGTGTTTTACAGTTTTTTTGTAAAAAAGCATTGTGAGGTTTGAGGAAGAGGACGAGGCAGTAAGAAATAAAGTTGGAATGAAGTTTGCATGTTTCTTCCCCTAAAGTTCCTGCTTCTTTTCCTATACATTACTACTTCTAATGTTAGTATTAAGAAATGGTAAAGTATGAAGATGGGGGACAGCAGTAAGACGCCAACCTCTTTGCCACAGCTCTAAAAGTGCTCAAACTATGAATAAAACAGAAAGGGACAGGGGTGAGAGAAAGAGAGAATTCTGCTGACCCTCTCTCAGGAACCCATTTGTAAATGCAAGGACATTCATAAGTCAGGCATATGCAAGTCAGGGACTGTGGGTAATTGGATCATATAATATGACATTCATCCCTGACTTTTTTCCCCTCATCTAGTCTCCTGGTTTTATATCCTACTTGGATGTAAGATAATATGGTTGTACACGAGTGACCTGAGTTAAAAAATAGATGCATAAAATTCTCTCAAGCTAGATACTCAGCAATCTAAATTGTGAGGCACTCTTTAGCCAGAGACAATTTCATAGAGAAGAGAAATGAGGCACTGTATTACACAAATGGAAAACAGCCTTTATTCCCTTATTAAATTTTCAAGGAGTTGCATGGAGATTTAACCACAAAGCTCACATTATTTAGAGGATTTAATTATTGTTTGTTTCTTTCTTTCATTTTCTGTCTCCAAATAAAAGCATATTTCATTACATGGCGAGGTTTAATGCTTTTTAAAAGGTTCAGAAGAAAAAAAAAAACTTTTCACAAAAGCAAAACCATACTCCTTATTATCTACACAAATTAAGAAAAGCCATTCTAGCTCTAGGATTGGACATGAAAAGAGGGGGAAAAAATGTTCAGGTGGCATCTTCTCAGCTTACTCTTTGGTAGCATGGGCCTTTCTAAATTTTGGAATTTGGGTCTGCCACGGCATGGTTTTACAGAGGGAGGATACTATAAGCCTTAGGAAAGTGATTTCTAAAAACAAGGTGCTCAGAATCACTTAGGGAGAATGTAAAAAGTACAGATTCTCTGGGCCCCAATCCAGACACTCTGGAAGCCAACCTCCCAAACTTGAATAAGGTCAAGACCTTGAATAAGGTCTCTCTGTGAATCACTTACAGCCTAGACACTTGACCCAAAAAAATACATATTTGAAAACCATTCATTGACTTAGAGATTTCTTTTTTCTTCTCAAAGTGTGATCCTTGTATTACCTTCAAGCAGAATCACTTAGCATGTTTGTTAAAAATGCAGATTTCCAGACTGAATCAGATTCTCTGTGGGGTGGGGTCCAGGAATCTTTTCTTTTAATAAGAACATTTCAAAGTAGATTAGTTTTCTATTGCTGAATAAAACTTAGTGGTTTATTAGCTCACGGTTCTTTAGATCAGAAGTCTGGTGTGGCTCAGCTACTTTCTCTGCTTAGTGTCTCTCAAGGTTTCAGCCAGACTGGGAAGCTCTGGTGAAGAATCCCCTTCCAAATTCATTTAGGCTGTTGGCAGAATCCAGTTCCTACAGATGTAGGAAGTAGGTTCCATTTTGCTGTCTGTCAGCTGAAGGCTGTCTCAGCTTCTAGAAGCTGCTGTCACCCCTTCTCAGGTGACTCCTTCTATAGTCAAGCCAGCAACAGCTGTCAAATTCCCCCCTCGTGCTTAGAGTGTCTCTGATTTCCTCTTCTGTCATCAGCCAGGAAGAGCATTCTGTTTTAAGGGCTTATATTAGATCAAACCCACCAAGATCATCTCTATCTTAAGGGCAACAGTGACATTTAATGTAACATAATCATGGGAGTGATATCTCATTATATTCACAGGTTCTGTGGATTAGGGTGAGACATCTTTGGGAAGCCATCGAAAAATTCTGCCTACCACACTCAGCCTCTCTTATATTCTGGTGTGTTGACTCATTCTCACCAATAGAATAGCAGCAGAAATGGTGTGTGTCTCTTCCAGGCCAGGATTTTTAAAATCAGGTGCTCCTCCTCCAGTACCTCTTCCCCAACCTGCCAGATGACTTTGAGGCCATAATGGATGGTGGAGCCACAAATAAAAGAGTCCTGAGTCCCTGAATCACTGGGTGGAGGAAAGCTGCTCATGGGCTACATAGATCCACAGTGGATTCTAAATGAGCAATAAATGTTGTTTTGTTGGGTCAAACTATTAAAAATTTGGCATTGATTTACGACAGCAAATTGTGTTAGCTTATATCTGGTTTCTTCTGTTTCTAAACATAGAGTAAGCAAACTTAATTCAAAATATGCATTTTCTGAGTAGAATTGGACAGCTCTCAGTCTGAAGTATAATTCCTTCAAGTAATAGTTCTATGACCTCACAAAAGTTATTTCACCTCTTTGTGATCAAGTATTAACAAACTTCTGAGGCCATAACTAATTAGAATAGGACTAAGACTTCATCTCCCTTTTTTAGCAAAGATCATACTTTATATTAACAGTTAACACCTATTAAATTCAACTAATCAGGCTCTTCATGCACAAATACTTTGACATTAGAAATGCTGACCCAAACAATTGAAAAAAAGTAATAAGGACCTTAGGCTCCTCATAAGCAATTCAGTCATGCTATTAGAGATTATCTTCCTATGTTTGGTGCTTTAAAGCATACATTCTATGTACCTGTAGGTAGTATATATCTGTTTCAATAAATAAAAACAGATGTTTCATTAAATACTTGGAATGCATAAAAATGTCCATTAGCAAAACACAGAAAGTGCGAATTGCCTCTTCAATACTATCCCCAAGACACATCAAAAATAGATAATATTCACTTCTTGAACTAGGAAACCAGCAAATACACTTAAAATGACAATTTTGAAATGAAATTTTCATTTCATGTATAGGGAGCATTTTTTTCCCTTTGGCAAATCAACATTTAGTCTGTAAAACATGATGCTCACTCATAATGTCATGCATCTCACTCACAATAATTCTTTCTTATTAACTGCTTGGGTACAATTTATTTTCCTCTCAGGCTATGAAGGCGCGTGCAAGTGCAGCAGACTCTGGCTGGAGCTGATAAGCCAGCACATAGCAGCAGCACTGCTGGCCTGATGAGATCTGTAAGAAGACAATATTCCATTGGCTCGGAAAACTATGCTGTATATCAAACCTATCAAAAATAATATCTACAAACAATGCCTTGATGCGTTTGCCAACTCTCGCAGAAAGCTCTCTGGTGTTCTTCTGAAAATATAGCTTGATCTTTTTTTCTGTTATAGTGAAAAAATACAGATCACATTTTTTAAAAAATATCCTTGCTTTTCTTTACATTTTTTTCACTAAACGTGGTACTCTAAAAGAATATTTTTAAACCTTGGCTTTCAAACAGACATCACTATAGTTCCAGAAGAGAATAGATTACCCATCCTTTGGGTAAGGACCATTTATTTCATAGGAGAGTAAAAAAGAAATCAAGAAATGGCCAAAAGACAAGTATGTCACAGTCTTACAAACTAAAATCTCATTATAAGTTTTCCAAAGCTTTTTAAATGAAATACTTATGAGGAAGGCAAACACTCCCCTAAAAATACGCTTTTCCTTCTGCTTAGAAAAATTATTTTTTTTTAGTGCCACACAATTTTCTCAAAAGCACATACAGTATTTTAATCTAGTATATTTTTGAGACCTTTGTTTCCAACAAAAATTGATGCTATGAAAAATATTATTTTAAAGACAAACCACTCCACTGTAAGGAATCTAAATAGATGACACACTGGATATATTCACTTTATGTACACATTGAGTAATTTAAAGGAAAATAAGCTACAGAGACAATATTATATTTAGATAATACTTTACAGTTTACAACATACTGACATGTATTTCCCACAACACTGTGAGGTGAATATGGCTAGTACTAGAATTAGATTCAAAATGCGAATTGACTGCCAATTTCTTGTTTACTGTATACTCTATCTTTACATACAATACGGGATTTAATCCTCATAACAACCAAATGAGATTTCTTAGAAGGCAATATTCCATTGGCTCAGAAAAAAATCCCTGCTGTACATCAAATCTATTCAAAAATATCTAAAACATGCTCTGATGAATTTTCCAGCTTTCACACACACACACAAACTATCTGCTGCATGTCTAAAACAGTGTGATTTATTTTTTTCAATTTTTGAAAAAGGATAAGGAACTTGAGATATAGGTAGGACTGATGACTTACCTAAAAGCAGAAGTACAGAGAAGTTGGTGCTTTGAGCACCAACTAAGGATGTGCTGAGTGCTTTACATACACACATACAATCACATGATCTCAGTTAATATTACCAACTGCTCCATAAGCCTGGTATTATTATACCTCTTTTTTTCCTCTGGGAAGTTTTATTTCTTTAATTTTATTTTCCAAGTGTCATACAGTAAACGTAACTTTTTATTCTTAGGTATACAGTTCTATGGACACCGACTCATATTAGATTCATGTAACCACTACCACAGTCAGATATGGAACAGTTCCATCACCCCCAAAACCTCCTTACTGCTACCTATTTATAGCCACACATACACCTCTCATTCCTAACCTCTGCCAATCACTGATCTGTTCTCTATCACTGCAGCTTTGTCTTTTCAAGAATGTCATATAAATGGAATCATATAGTATGTGACCTTTTGAGACTGGCTTCTCTCACTCAGCCTGATGCCTGTGAAATTCATCTAATAAGTTTTGCATGCATCAATAGTTTGTTCCTTTTTATTATATCTATTTTAAATATAAATAAGATATTAGTTTGTTCCTTTTTATTATATCTATTTTAAATATAAATAAGATATAAATTTGTTCTTCTTAATATGTCTCACAAATATCTGCTAGTTTCATATTCTCCCATGGTTATCCTCTTTTCATCTTTTATGCATGCCCTTTTAAAACCTAGATTTTGTGGCCACATTGGCTTGTTTAAATGCTTCCCCTGTTTTTACCTTATTGGGATAAAGTGTGATTGTGTTGTTGGAATATGGCTTTCTAACCTTCTTCCCCTCATCCCTCTTAAATCATCTTTCCTCAAGATTCTCAGAATTTAGATATATAGCAAAACTAGTTAACTAGGCCAACTTTTATCAAACTCCTTGGAAATAGAATATCAAAAAATTACTGGGGGACTTCCCTGGTGGCGCAGTGGTTAAGAATCTGCCTGCCAACACAGGGGACACAGGTTCGAGCCCTGGTCCGGGAAGATCCCACATGTCGCGGACCAACTAAGCCCGTGCGCCACAACTACTGAGCCTGCGCTCTAGAGCCCATGAGCCACAACTACTGAGCCCATGTGCCACAACTACTGAAGCCCACATGCCTAGAGCCCGTGCTCCGCAACAAGAGAAGCTACCGCAATGAGAAGCTCCCGCACTGCAACAAAGAGTAGCCCCTCCTCGCCACAACTAGAGAAAGCCTGAGCACAGCAACGAAGAGCCAATGCAGCCAAAAATAAATAAATTAAATAAATAAATAAATTTAAAAAAAAATTAGTGGGGATGGTATAAACAGAGGGGATCCAGTATTGATAAAGGCACACTGAGCAGGAAAGTCCCGAAACTCAAAGATAATTTTTGCTTATTGTATAAGTCTTGCTTATTTAGGGAAATTTTTATTACAATCATGAATACTTTAGATGTGACCAAATTAAACCTTATTCTAATTAGAACCACCTTTAAAACCATGAAATTAGAACTAACTGAAGGGAACTGCCTATTTGTGCCACTGTGAACCTGCCTCCACTTGGCCCTAGAGCTGGGAGTATTGCTTTGCAAGAAGGCAGCTCTCAAACATGTTGATTAAATGACCTATTACCGGGATTAACCAAGATGGCGGAGTAGAAGGACGTGCTCTCACTCCCTCTTGCGAGAGCACCAGAATCACCACTGGCTGCTGGACAATCATTGACAGGAAGACCCTGGACTTCACCAAGGAGGATACCCCGCGTCCAAGGACAGAGGAGAAACCACAGTGAGACGGTAGGAGGGGCGCAATCAGAGTAAAATCAAATCCCATAACTGCTGGGTGGGTGACTCACAGACTGGCGAACACTTATACCACAGAATTCCACCCACTGGAGTGAAGGTTCTGAGCCCCACGTCAGGCTTCCCAACCTGGGGGTCCGGCAACGGGAGGAGGAATTCCTAGAGAATCAGACTTTGAAGCCTAGAGGGAATTGATTGCAGGACTTTGACAGGACTGGGGGAAACAGAGACCCCACTCTTGGAGGGCACACACAAAGTAATGTGTGCATCGGGACCCAGGGGAAGGAGCAGTGACCCTGGGGGAGACTGAACCGGACCTACCTGCTGGTGTTGGGGGGTCTCCTGCAGAGGCGAGTGGTGGCTCTGTTTCACCGTGGGGATAAGGACACTGGCAGCAGAGGCTCTGGGAAGTTCTCCTTGGCGTGAGCCCTCCCAGAGTCTGCCATTGACCCCACCAAAGAGCACCGGTAGGCTCCAGTGTTGGGTTGCCTCAGGCAAAACAACCAACAGGGAGGGAACCCAGCCCCACCCATCAACAGTCAAGTGGATTAAGGTTTTACTGAGCTCTGACCCCCACAGCAACAGGGAGGGAACCCAGCCCCACCCATCAACAGTCAAGTGGATTCAGGTTTTACTGAGCTCTGACCGCCACAGCAACAGTCAGCTCTACCCACCACCAGAGCCTCCCATCAAGCCTCTTAGATAGCCTCAACCACCAGAGGGCAGACAACAGAAGCAAGAAAAACTACGATCCTGCAGCCTGTGGACCAAAAACCACAGTTACAGAAAGATAGAGAAGATGAAAAGGCAGAGGGCTATGCACCAGATGAAGGAACAAGAAAAAACCCCAGAAAAACAACTAAATGAAGTGGAGATAGGCAACCTTCCAGAAAAAGAATTCAGAATAATGATAGTGAAGATGATCCAGGACCTCGGAATAAGAATGGAGGCAAAGATTGAGAAGATGCAAGAAATGATTAACAAAGACCTAGAAGAATTAAAGAACAAACAAACAGAGATCACCAATACAATAACTGAAATGAAAACTACACTAGAAGGAATCAATAGCAGAATAACTGAGGCAGAAGAACGGATAAGTGACCTGGAAGACAGAATGGTGGAATTCACTGCTGCAGAACAGACTAAAGAAAAAAGAATGAAAAGAAATGAAGACAGCCTAAGAGACCTCTGGGACAACATTAAACGCAACAACATTCGCATTATAGGGGTCCCAGAAGGAGAAGAGAGAGAGAAAGGACCAGAGAAAATATTTGAAGAGATTATAGTCGAAAACTTCCCTAACATGGGAAAGGAAATAGCCACCCAAGTCCAGGAAGCGCAGAGAGTCCCATACAGAATAAACCCAAGGAGAAACACGCCGAGACACATAGTAATCAAAGTGGCAAAAATTAAAGACAAAGAAAAATTATTGAAAGCAGCAAGGGAAAAACGACAAATAACATACAAAGGAACTCCCATAAGGTTAACAGCTGATTTCTCAGCAGAAACTCTGCAAGCCAGAAGGGAGTGGCATGATATACTTAAAGTGATGAAAGGGAAGAACCTACAACCAAGATTACTCTACCCGGCAAGGATCTCATTTAGATTTGATGGAGAAATCAAAAGCTTTGCAGACAAGCAAAAGCTAAGAGAATTCAGCACCACCAAACCAGCTCTACAACAAATGCTAAAGGAACTTCTCTAAGTGGGAAACACAAGAGAAGAAAAGGACCTACAAAGACAAACCCAAAACAATTAAGAAAATGGTCATAGGAACATACATATCGATAATTACCTTAAACGTGAATGGATTAAATGCCCCAACCAAAAGACATAGACTGGCTGAATGGATACAAAAACAAGACCCATATATATGCTGTCTACAAGAGACCCACTTTAGACCTAGGGACACATACAGACTGAAAGTGAGGGGATGGAAAAAGATATTCCATGCAAATGGAAATCAAAAGAAAGCTGGAGTAGCTATACTCATATCAGATAAAATAGACTTTAAAATAAAGAATGTTACAAGAGACAAGGAAGGACACTACATAATGATCCAGGGATCAATCCAAGAAGAAGATATAACAATTATAAATATATATGCACCCAACATAGGAGCACCTCAATACATAAGGCAACTGCTAACAGCTATAAAAGAGGAAATCGACAGTAACACAATAATAGTGGGGGACTTTAACACCTCACTTACACCAATGGACAGATCATCCAAAATGAAAATAAATAAGGAAACAGAAGCTTTAAATGACACAATAGACCAGATAGACTTAATTGATATATATAGGACATTCCATCCAAAAACAGCAGATTACACGTTCTTCTCAAGTGCGCACGGAACATTCTCCAGGATAGATCACATCTTGGGTCACAAATCAAGCCTCAGTAAATTTAAGAAAATTGAAATCATATCAAGCATCTTTTCTGACCACAACGCTATGAGATTAGAAATGAATTACAGGGAAAAAAACGTAAAAAGGACAAACACATGGAGGCTAAACAATACGTTACTAAATAACCAAGAGATCACTGAAGAAATCAAAGAGGAAATCAAAAATACCTAGAGACAAATGACAATGAAAACACGACGACCCAAAACCTATGGGATGCAGCAAAAGCGGTTCTAAGAGGGAAGTTTATAGCTATACAAGCCTACCTAAAGAAACAAGAAAAATCTCAAGTAAACAATCTAACCTTACACCTAAAGAAACTAGAGAAAGAAGAACAAACAAAACCCAAAGTTAGCAGAAGGAAAGAAATCATAAAGATCAGAGCAGAAATAAATGAAATAGAAACAAAGAAAACAATAGCAAAGATCAATAAAACTAAAGTTGGTTCTTTGAGAAGATAAACAAAATTGATAAGCCATTAGCCAGACTCATCAAGAAAAAGAGGGAGAGGACTCAAATCAATAAAATCAGAAATGAAAAAGGAGAAGTTACAACAGACACCACAGAAATACAAAGCATCCTAAGAGACTACTACAAGCAACTTTATGCCAATAAAATGGACAACCTGGAAGAAATGGACAAATTCTTAGAAAGGTATAACCTTCCCAGACTGAATCAGGAAGAAACAGAAAATATGAACAGACCAATCACAAGTAATGAAATTGAAACTGTGATTAAAAATCTTCCAACAAACAAAAGTCCAGGACCAGATGGCTTCACAGGTGAATTCTATCAAACATTTAGAGAAGAGCTAACACCCATCCTTCTCAAACTCTTCCAAAAAATTGCAGAGGAAGGAACACTCCCAAACTCATTCTATGAGGCCACCATCACCCTGATACCAAAACCAGACAAAGACACTACAAAAAAAGAAAATTACAGACCAATATCACTGATGAATATAGATGCAAAAATCCTCAACAAAATACTAGCAAACAGAATCCAGCAACACATTAAAAGGATCATACACCACGATCAAGTGGGATTTATCCCAGGGATGCAAGGATTCTTCAATATACGTAAATCAATCAATGTGATACACCATATTAACAAATTGAAGAATAAAAACCATATGATCATCTCAATAGATGCAGAAAAAGCTTTTGACAAAATTCAACACCCATTTCTGATAAAAACTCTCCAGAAAGTGGGCATAGAGGGAACCTACCTCAACATAATAAAGGCCATATATGACAAACCCACAGCAAACATCATTCTCAATGGTGAAAAACTGAAAGCATTTCCTCTAAGATCAGGAACGAGACAAGGATGTCCACTCTCACCACTATTATTCAACATAGTTCTGGAAGTCCTAGCTACGGCAATCAGAGAAGAAAAAGAAATAAAAGGAATACAAATTGGAAAAGAAGAAGTAAAACTGTCACTGTTTGCGGATGACATGATACTATACATAGAGAATCCTAAAACTGCCACCAGAAAACTGCTAGAGCTGATTAATGAATATGGTAAAGTTGCAGGATACAAAATTAATGCACAGAAATCTCTTGCATTCCTATACACTAATGATGAAAAATCTGAAAGAGAAATTATGGAAACACTCCCATTTACCATTGCAACAAAAAGAATAAAATACCTAGGAATAAACCTACCTAGGGAGACGAAAGACCTGTATGCAGAAAACTATAAGACACTGATGAAAGAAATTAAAGATGATACCAACAGATGGAGAGATATACCATGTTCTTGGATTGGAAGAATCAACATTGTGAAAATGAGTATACTACCCAAAGCAATCTACAGATTCAATGCAATCCCTATCAAATTACCAATGGCATTTTTTACGGAGCTAGAACAAATCATCTTAAAATTTGTATGGAGACACAAAAGACCCCGAATAGCCAAAGCAGTCTTGAGGGAAAAAAATGGAGCTGGAGGAATCAGACTCCCAGACTTCAGACTATACTACAAAGCTACAGTAATCAAGACAGTATGGTACTGGCACAAAAACAGAAACATAGATCAATGGAACAAGATAGAAAGCCCAGAGATTAACCCACGCACCTATGGTCAACTAATCTATGACAAACGAGGCAAAGATATACAATGGAGAAAAGACAGTCTCTTCAATAAGTGGTGCTGGGAAAACTGGACAGCTACATGTAAAAGAATGAAATTAGAATACTCCCTAACACCATACACAAAAATAAACTCAAAATGGATTAGAGACCTAAATATAAGACTGGACACTATAAAACTCTTAGAGGAAAACATAGGAAGAACACTCTTTGACATAAATCACAGCAAGATCTTTTTTGATCCACCTCCTAGAGTAATGGAAATAAAAACAAAAATAAACAAATGGGACCTAATGAAACTTCAAAGCTTTTGCACAGCAAAGGAAACCATAAACAAGACGAAAAGACAACCCTCAGAATGGGAGAAAATATTTGCAAATGAATCAACGGACAAAGGATTAATCTCCAAAATATATAAACAGCTCATTCAGCTCAATATCAAAGAAACAAACACCCCAATCCAAAAATGGGCAGAAGACCTAAATAGACATTTCTCCAAAGAAGACATACAGATGGCCACGAAGCACATGAAAGATGCTCAACATCACTAATTATTAGAGAAATGCAAATCAAAACTACAATGAGGTATCACCTCACTCCTGTTAGAATGGGCATCATCAGAAAATCTACAAACAACAAATGCTGGAGAGGGTGTGGAGAAAAGGGAACCCTCTTGCACTGTTGGTGGGAATGTAAATTGATACAGCCACTATGGAGAGCAGTATGGAGGTTCCTTAAAAAACTAAAAATAGAATTACCATATGACCCAGCAATCCCACTACTGGGCATATACCCAGAGAAAACCGTAATTCAAAAAGACACATGCACCCGAATGTTCATTGCAGCACTATTTACAATAGCCAGGTCATGGAAGCAACCTAAATGCCCATCAACAGACGAATGGATAAAGAAGTTGTGGTACATATATACAATGGAATATTACTCAGCCATAAAAAGGAACGAAATTGAGTCATTTGTTGAGACATGGATGGATCTAGAGACTGTCATACAGAGTGAAGTAAGTCAGAAAGAGAAAAACAAATATCGTATATTAATGCATGTATGCGGAATCTAGAAAAATGGTACAGATGAGCCAGTTTGCAGGGCAGAAGTTGAGACACAAATGTAGAGAATGGTCATATGGACACCAAGGGGGGAAAACTGCGGTGAGGTGGGGATGGTGGTGTGCTGGATTGGGCAATTGGGATTGACATGTATACACTGATGTGTATGAAACTAATGCCTAATAAGAACCTGCAGTATAAAAAAACAAACAAAACAACTAATACTAAACTTTTCATTGGGTTATTTGTATGGAAATATGTTAATATAAATGTTTCAGACATTACATGAAATTTCTAAAAATCTTATATTTGTATTTGTATGGAAATATGTATGGAAATATGTTAATATAAATGTTTCAGACATTACATGAAATTTCTAAAAATCTTATATTTGTATTTGTATGGAAATATGTATGGAAATATGTTAATATAAATGTTTCAGACATTACATGAAATTTCTAAAAATCTTATATGTTCTGGTATAATGTTATAAGTAATAATCCTAGTTATTACTTTAAAATGTATATCTCAGAAATAACTAATTTTCTTGTCAACTGCATTATTATGAACTTTCATCAAATCTTTAACCGTGGTCATTTTTAAGTCTTTTGTCATTTACAGACAGTCCTGGGTGTACTCTGATGATTTTGCAAATATGTTCCTATAAAAGGGTTTCATCTTCCAGAAATTCATGGAAAAGACTCTGACAAGGACAGGTTTCTGGTAACTGACTGTACTGCTGAACTGAATGAATAAGCATTTTCAGAACTCTAATGAAAAACTGATGAACTCATAAAAGTGCTAACAAAAGATCAAGATGAAAAAAAAATTAATTACATGGGACTGAGTGAACTGATGAGGATGAGTATAATTTTTGTGACTTTCTGTCTGAATTTAAAAAAAAAAAAATCCCACAAGGACTCAGAGGCAAAGAATATACAAATCAATTTTCACTGCAAAGTAAAGGAGCTGTTACAGTGGAGGATTACTGGACTGAATGTCAATATTATGACATAGTATGAGTGTGTTTCATGTTTGGTAATTGCAATCATTGTTGCTTTTGTTGTGGTCATCCATGTACAATGCTTGGTGTCAGTCTATTTATGTCTTGTAAAAATAAAATACAGTGTGTGTGTGTGTGAATAAAAAAATAAATAAATAAATGACCTATTACCTATCTCTCACGGACACTGTCTTTCTTAATGCTCCAGTGGCTCCTTGTGTTTCCATTGTCATAAAAAAGCAGATTTTAACATAACCAATAGATGTCCCCAAAATCCTAAGGCAACTAGGATAGTGGCACTTTGTGGTAATTTCTCATCCCTTATGGTGCACTGGAAATATCTGTGTAACCACTTGTGTTCTTATCTTTTGCCCATAAAATGAAAGCTGTTTCATAGTAGAGCCAAATTAAAGAATAAAAGAGCTCTAGGAATCAGAAGATTGTCTTACAAGTCCCATCCTTCAGAATGAAAAAGAGGTGAACTTTGAGAACTAAAAAGAGTGTAAATTATTTGTATTCTTAAACTGTGTGTCCTTTGTTACAAATGAACCTGTACTATTAAAAATGTCTTACTGATATTTACAGGAAAGAAAAATAATCCACAAACTATTATTACTCCATGTTCTACCCAAAATATATCTTCTGAATCTATGTAGTTTTAAGCTGTTTCTCTTGAGCTTGCTCTGATGCCACCCATGATACATTGCCAGAATCCCTTGTGCTGATCTCTATACCAGAGTCACAAGCATGGCTTCCCACATTGCTGTCGAAAGCCACGTTGATATGTATGAGTAGATGGGCAGAGACGACATTATCACCAGGGCAAAGTGCTTCCCACAGGAAAACTGTCATTAGATACAGTCTGGAATCACCAGAGGCCCTCCAAGGGAAGCAGTGGGTTGAGGGGGCACAAGTCAAAGTAGCCAAAAGGATGCACATTAGTTTCAAGCTGGGTTTCTCTTGATTAAAATATCAGGCCAGAATGTGAAAGAAGCAGAGCTATCCTGAAGTACTTATCTAATCCTCACCACACGACCTATTCTGTGATTACCTATTAATAAGATATTATACATGTGAGCTATCATCTCCTATTATGGTTTTCTTGCTCCCTAGATGGATTTAGCATAAATCATGATGCTTTGGATTAGATTTCAACTCCAAAGTTGCAACATACTGAAATATCTCAATTAGTTGTGAAGGATGTCACAATAATTCATTACATGTCAGAATTTCAAGGTTTGGGAAATGATCCATTTGAAAAATTAGATCACATTTAAGGTTATTCATATAATCACATCATTTTCACACTTACTAGGTTGTATGCTTCAGGTGGCTAATTCCATCCCTTTTCATTCATCAAGAAAGTACCTCAGATATAGTAGGCTCTCATCAAATATTGTTAAATGAATAAATCCCTTTTGTATCCCAATATACTTTCCTGAGTAGTAGAGAGAGTGACAAAATAACCAGCTTGCCAGGAATTACTTATAACCCATGGAAATTTCATATGCCCGTGAGAGTATGTCGCCTATGTGAACATTATCTATAAGAAGCACTGCAACAGCACAAAAGAGAGGATTACTATTCTACAGCTAAAACAAATTATTTCTCTTTTTCTTTTTACGTCAAAAAGAATGCTAAGCCAGTGTTTGTTATGGATGGAAATTGTTATTAATAATTACACTAGCAACAACAATTACTATAAAATACTCTGTTATGATCATAATGTTCCATATGAAATACAGTTCATTGGCATCACCTCATTTAATCCTCACAACCTTATAACAGAGGAGTGATTTTCTTTATTTAGATAAACCAACTGGTCACACTAGGAGCAAGTGGCAGAGTGGTATTCAAAACACTATCAGCTTGATGCTGAAGTCCATGCTCTTTTCGCCTTAACATGCTGCCTTTATTGAACAAGGTAAAAGAAAATCATAAATGCTCCAAAATTATTAGCTACTTCTTAATTGTAAATTTGTTTCCAAAATTTAAAAATCCATTAGCAACACATCAAAAAAGAATTCTGGTGTGTACAAGGCTCATATGTCACTATATTGTATGCCAGACCATACTGTCAATAAAACAATGTATAAGAGGATCATTTATATTCAAGGCAAGAAAACTTCCTGAAAAAAATTACTTTAAGCTGTGCTTTTTATTCCCAAAAGAGAAGCTTTTTGCTTTAATTTTCAAAGTAGGCTTAGATGTAAGCAACATTTTGCCAACATATCCACATGAAAAGATTGCTCCTTGGGTGCAAAAAGAAGTTATGCTATATTCTTCTTTGGTTCCTATGCTAATTTTTGCCTTTCACATAAAAGGCTTTCCTGAACTGTTGTACCAAATGTGTGATAATATAGTGATACAACCTCTAGGCCATAGAATACTCACCCAAAGTTACCAAAATAATTTCATTGAAGAGAATTTGGATTCAGGCCCTTCATAAATAAAGAAAGAACATGTTCTTTTGAATGGGAAAACAGAGCCAAACAAAAAGCAGCCAGTGTCTAATTTTACAATTTAGTAAAGGTTAGTGCATCTTTTCATTGCGTACTTCAATACCACATAAAGCTTTCTAACTACGGATATCCCCAGTAGAGAATTAATCCAGAGAATAGTATCCTCACCCCTCCTTTCTCTTTTGCCTTAGCCTGTATGCTTCTATGACCACCTATCAACTCAATGTGAATAATCCACAGATCTACATCTGAATGTTTTAGAAATCTTGAACAGCTCCATGTGATCCTGGCAGAACTTCAAACAGAGAACAATAGTGTCTAAAGTGAGCTCATCCTTTTCCCTTCTAAACCTATTTCTCTTCTTGTGGTCCCATTTTTTTTTTGTTTACTGCACCACCAGTTACCCAGGTTCATACCTTTGGATTTTGGATCACTTTGACTTTTTTTATCCTTTACTCATCACAAGCAAATATTCTACCGCATTAAACACTCAGAATCTGAATATTTTTACCACTTCCACTGCTGTCACCTAGTCCAAGCCACGGTTCTTTCTCACTTGGGTTATTGAAATGACATCACAATAGGTTTTCTTGTGTCCTCACTTCCTCCTGTATCAGTTAGGATTAGGAATTGGTGTATATGACAGTTCACCAGAAATAATAGGACCTTAAACAAGACAGGAGTTTATTTTTCTCACATGTGAAACAGTCCAGGTAGAGAGTGTTCAGGGTTGGTATGATGTTCTATGATATCAGTGACCCATACTCCTATCATGTTGCTCCACAATGAAGAAGATTTCCCTCACAGTCTAAGATGTTCATGCAAGCTTCAGCCATAAGTCCGTATCTGATTTAGCATGTAGCCAGGAAGGTTGAAGAGGAAAGTCTCCCTCTTTTAAAAGTCAGTTTCTGAAAGTTACACTTAACATTTCCAATTTCCATCCCTAGGGCTGAATTTGGTTTCATTGCCACACATAACTGCAAGGGGGTTGGGGTCAGGGGCAGCCTGGAAAGTGCAGTCTTAATTCTGGGTAACCAAGTGACCAGCTAAATATTAATGGAAGACAGAGAGACTAAACATGGAGGGGGGGGGCAAGTAAATAACCTCTAAATAACCCACTAGAGTCATTTAGCCATCCAGCAACTAGAGGAATCCTTTTAAAACATAAATTCTCGATCATATCTTCCAAAGCTCTTCAACAGTCCACAAGGCCCTATATGAAATAGGAAGGAGTAAGAGGATTACCCTTAAACATTGCTGGTCTTGAATTTTAAATGAGATGATTCAGAATGGTTTTGTGTCCAACATATTCAGCTACAGAGATGCAGGCACAGAGTAGGCAAACCACTGGCTATGAGAAGGATTTGGGGTTTGCCAGGCAAGTGTGACAAAGTGAAAAAGGAGTAGGAGAGTTGAAGGAATACAAAAGTGAGTGAACTATGGAGTCTAATATGGGTAAGGATGGAAGTAAGAATATGAGCAGAGTGAGGATTTAGTCCCACTCCTCCAAGAGTCAGATGCAAAATGGGATTAAAAGTGTAAAAATTTTATGAGGGAGAATGCCTCTGTAAAAGGAAATAGGAATGGAGGCAGAGAGGGCTAGGAGAACTGCCAGACCATGATGCAATCTCTCTGACAAGTGGGATACAAGGTTGGGTGTAAGTATCCTAGACTATCATGCAGTCTAAGGAAAGTTCAGCAAGCCATCAGAGTCCTTGAGACAAAGTTGGCAAAGGAGTCCCATGTCTCCCAAGAATGGGTCTGCCTTAAATTGCCCACCAACTCAGACATTGGTCTTGGTGCAAATGCAGCAATGGATTTCAGGTGGCGAATGCAGCTGCTGGGGTCCTCTGTCAATTCAGTCGCTGTAGTAGGAGGTCTGCAAGATGCAGTCTCATGGCCACTACATTGAGAGACATTTTTAAAGTTACATAACCAAAAGACTATATGTCTCAATGGGTACAAAGTATTTTTGGAGATCATATATTAGAGGGAACAAGCTGGATACACAGGAGGGAGAAGCCCTGAAATTAATATTTAAGATGGAAAGTAGTCAATGGTAGTAACAAAGTTGAGAGTGTGACCATGAGGATAAGTAGCTGACGTAGGAAGGAGAGAAGACCACAGGAGAAGGAAGAATCAAGAAAACAAGGGTATTAAAAAGATCTTCCGCTTGGGTTATTGAACCCATCAAAATTGTGAATGGGGTAATCTAGAAAGAATGACAGTAATCCAGATACTGAAATCTTCAAAGAGTTAAGAGAAGCAACTTGGGGTCTCCAGATGACTGTGCAAGGGTGCAGTGGGTGTTATAATCTGATGATATGAGTTTTAAAGCTGTGGCTCTTTAGGGGCAGAAAGGGTGAAAAATTTGAAAACAACAATGAAGAGCAAGTAGTATATCTATACCATTTCCCAGCCCACTGGTTCAAAGAGTATGGGAAAGGAAGCAGTCACCCATCTAGAATTACAGAGGCAAAATATTATCTTTAGTATTTGACTTAAGTTATGGCAAAAAAAAAAATGAAAGGGACAGAGACAATGCTGAGCTCTAAAGAGGAGGTATTTCTGCTTACGACAAATGTATTCTAGAGGGCAGAAGAGTTTTAAGAAATGGAGGAAAGGGAGAAATGGGATCCTACTTAGCTGTTGCACAGAGCCATATGGGAATGAGAATCCAAGTAATAAATAATCCAAGTGGGCTTTGGGTTTCTTGTGGTAACTGATATAAACAGGGATACAGGGCTTGATGCAGTTGATATTGTATTTGGCAGATTTCAGTAGTGAAGCCCTCATCTAAACAGTCTAATTCTACTTTTTGGTGAGATTAGACGACCAAAGTGTACATACTCTGTATTCTTGGACTGTATTCCTTAAACCTAACTAAATCACCTCTTTAGATCCTGTATTTGACTTTTTTCTAAAGTTTGTTACAGGAAACAGTAAGAGTCTGGTTTATCTAAACTACAGAGCTGCCGTATTTCCTTCACTTCTCCCCTTCTTTTCATGTGCTTGTCCATTAAGTCCTGATCAAATACTATTTACTTCATCATATCTTATTGCTCATTTTACTTTAATTAGTACTAAATCTTGAGGCAGACTGTGAATCAAGTCTCAGGCATCAACCGTCCTCTGAGGATCCCATTGATTAGTCCATAACCTTTCCACACATTATCAGACCTGTTTTCTACTTGGTTATTTTTTGGGACAACTAACAGAAGTAGTTCAAATTCTTTCTACAGCTCCTAATATTCTGGAACTATCAGAAATATTCTAATTGAAATATCAGAATTATTCCAGTGCATTTTATCAATCCTTCTCTACTTTCACAGAAAAAGAAATACATGTCTATACTGCACAGACATAGACTTAAGAGAAACACAATACCCACATATGTTTATACAAATGATATTGTCTCATGATCCCAGAGGGAGTTATACACTATAAGCGTGTGAGAATCCTTTTCTTGGGGACTGAGAAATTCTTTTATAAATGTGTGCCTTCGATTGGATTCTTTTCAGCTACAAATCACTAGTAGGCTGTTGTAAACGGATTCACCTCAAAAGAAAAATACGGCAAGTTGCCTTCTGCTGTATCCAACAAAAGAGTTGCTAAAAGATAACAATACTCTCTGGGAAGAAGGTGAAAATGCATCTCTAAATTCATATTATAAGCCACACCAAATTGTAATAAACTGTTTGGGGAAGAAGAAAAACATCAGAGAAGTTATCAGAATAGAACGCTGTCAGACGCTATATCCAGACTAGAAGATATCCACAGAAGATGAACAAAGTTTCATTTCTATTTGCTACAATTTCAAAGCAGTGAATTTTACTCTATTATAGACATCAAATGAGAAGCTCTTCTTAGGCACATTACTAGTTTTAAATCAATGTTGTTTTGAGACCTCTGTGTATATGTACATATATACACATACATGCGCACACACACACACACACATGCATATACTTACCCTTTAAAAGCATAAAATTCATGATCTGAATATGTACCTAATTACCTTACTTCATTCTCCATCATACATTTCTTCTTTCTCCATTGCATAGCTTTCCGGAAGTGACAATGAAAATAAAACTTAAAATTTTCAAGTGCTATTGTCTGCTGAAGTTTTGTTGGATTTCACTTACATTTATATCAGTCCCAGTACTTCTAGCTCTATTTCAGGAAATCAAATGTTTCAAATATATCCATCTTGTTTTGGACATAAAAAGACAATTTGAATTAAAGTGGCAATGTCTACAAGAATAAGAAAAAGGACTTTTCCCTTTAAGGTTACCTGCTTTGTTGCCAAATTGATTATTTAAAACAAAGATAATGTGTTAAGGTGAATGATGTAGATCTGGCTGTTCAAAATCCATTCATTTTGGTCACTTTCCTCATTAACTTAACTAGTCCTGCAAGCAATCCACATTGATCAGGGTTAAATTAATAAATCAACTAGGTTCCAATCTATTTTTTTCATCAATATAGCCAAAAGAAGGATAAATTTAAAAATTGAAAAAGAGAAAAATAATAGCCTTTGTTTTATTCTTGTTTGTTTTCAGTTGTGATGAAGATCCTTAGAAGAAACTTAGCTCGCTTTATCAAAAAAAATTTAAAAAAGTGGTTTAAAGTCACGCTTCATTTCATGTTCTTCAAAGGAAAGCAATCTACAACTAATCAAGATACGTTCTATATGAATTATTATCCTGCTCTTTCCTAACCAAAGATACACTGCCATAACCCACCATCACATCCATGGTAAAATGTCTCTCCAACATGAAAGAGAAGAATGGTCTTAAGAGATCAAAGAGAAATTCTTTTTTTTTTTTAATTAATTAATTTATTTATTTTTGGCTGCATTGGGTCTTCGTTGCTGTGCGTGGGCTTTCTCTAGTTGCAGCGAGCGTGGGCTACTCTTCATTGCGGTACACGGGCTTCTCTTTAGGGTGCCTTCTCTTGTTGCGGAGCACGGACTCTAGGCACGTGGGCTTCAGTAGCTGTGGCACGTGGGCTCAGTAGTTGTGGCACGTGGGCTCAGTAGTTGTGGCGCATGGGCTTAGTTGCTCCACGGCATGTGGGATCTTCCCGGACCAGGGCTTGAACCCATGTCCCCTACATTGGCAGGTGGATCCTTAGCCACTGTGCCACCAGGGAAGTCCCCAAATAGAAATTCTTAATATTAGAGGTTCAAGTACTATAAATGTACTGGTTTGCTGGTTTTATTCTTAAACCACAAAAAGAAATGAAATTTCTTGCAGAGTTCTTGCGTATTTTTAATCCTTAAAACACACACACAGATGCACGAGCGCGTACACACACCTTTCAAGTACTTCACTTGCTCGGAGTGAACATAGGCACATTTCTATTCCCAAGCATTGGGGGAATTTTCATGAAGTAAACTCTCTGCATGTCCATTTTCCAGCCACCTCTTCTTCATTCATTCTAAAATATAAAAATTTGTTCAACAAGCATTTCTTCAGTATCTATCATATGGCAGGCATTAGAAAAGGCATTAGAGCCCATTGATGAATGTTTTCTGGGCTCCTTTTCTTTGCTGTACTCAGTGGGTGGGAGGGCACTTCACAATCCCCCTTTTCCTTCACCATGTAAACTGTTCTAAGTAGGGATAGCTTCACAGTTTCAGCTCTTACCCTGATGCTCCTTGAATACATCTTAGTGCAAAACACACCCAAATAAAACACGAATTCAACGTCAAAAGAATATTTTAATCAAATTTTCATCAGAAGACAAAAGAGAAGTTATATTACAGTCACAGAGGAAAAAATAAATTCTCACAGCCCTATCAATCCCTGCTAACTCTATTTCTCCTCCCCACCCCAGCTGATATATTCAAAATCCCCTAGCTGATGTACCCTACTCAGCAAAATAAAATCTCAATAGCATTCCAAACAGCCTCCACTAAATAAAGCCTCAGTGGCTAGCCAAACCCCAAATAAGTGTTATTTTCATTCCCCCCAAAACTTCAATTATCTGTCTACATCTAGATATCTATATCATATCTATCTATATGTATATCACATTTCTTCTCATTTAAACCCTTGCCACTGAACTAATGGCTCATGCAGTCTTTTCATCATATCATTTACCTGAGTAAATGCACCCATGGCTGTGAATCCTTAATTTAGAAAAAGAATGTCACACCTGGATTCTTGAAAGCACAGAGTATGCCCAAGCTACATGCAGTCCTGGTTCTGCTTTGCTGCTCAGTCTTAAACCAGCTCCAAAGCAGAAGTCCAAGTTGGGACACTGAAGTCAAAATCGTTTGGTTCCATTACAGTACACACTGGGACTGCTTATAGGCAATGCCACAGAGGCCTGCGGAGCCTCCTATTCACAAATTCTCTCCGGTCTAAATACACTCATTCTTCTTCCAACCACTCCCTTTCTCAATCCAAACCCAGTCAGGCTTCCCCAGCTCCATGTTCAGAACACTCTCTGTGTTCTTAGGTACGAAATAAGGAAAATTAAAAGCTGGACAAGTGAATGAAATAGGGCAGGGGCATGTTACTTACTTGCCTACATAAGCAATTTCTCCTCTCCTTTTCAAGGGTCATAAAAGATAAATATATAAAATTGATAAAAAGCAGGTAAGTAGTGGTTACGGGGGGAGGGGCAATATAGCATGGGGATGTGGGAGGTACAAATTTTGGGGTGTAAGATAGGCTCAAGGATGTACTGTACAACATGAGGAATATAGCCAATATTTTGTAATACTGTAAATGGAAAATAGCCTTTTAAATTGTATTAAAATTTTTTTAAAATTTTGTAAAGCAGATAAGTCCTCAATAAGCATTACTGCTGTTATTGTTGTTGCAAATATTATATTTGTTCCTCTGTCAACTATGGGACTAGAGAGCCAAATCAAGATACTCTTTAAAAACAGACACTTGGGGACTTCCCTGGTGGTGCAGTGGTTAAGAATCCGTCTGCCAATGCAGGGGACACGGGTTCGAGCCCTGGTCCGGGAAGATCCCACATGCCGCGGAGCAACTAAGCCTGTGTGCCACAACTACTGAGCCTGAGCTCCAGAGCCCGTGAGCCACAGCTACTGAGCACGTATGCCACAGCTACTGAAGCCTGCGTGCCTAGAGCCCGTGCTCCGCAACAAGAGAAGCCACCGCAATGAGAAGCCCGCGCACCGCAACGAAGAGTAGCCTCCAGCTCGCGGCAACTAGAGAAAGCCCGCACGCAGCAACGAAGACCCAACGCAGTCAAAAATAAATAAATAAATAAATTTATTAAAAAAGCAGACACTTGCACTACAAGCAAAGTGGAGGGAAGAGGAACTATCCTTGCCAAGGAGAAGTTTTAATTGATGACAGCTGCAGCACTAATGAGACTGCCTCCCATTGATACGGCTCCTGCTCTTAAGCACCCCTCAGAGGGGCAGCCATAGAGACAGGCAGAAACGACCCATTCTGTTGCCAGAACCTCCCATGTGGCAACATCAATAATCAGAGCAGCACTGATCCTCTGCCTTTAAATCCATGTTGTCAGCTCATACCACGTTTAGGGAATCAGACTCTCCAGGGAAATACCAGTTAATAAAAGAACTAGAGAAAAACCAAGTGTTGCTGTAAGGTGGCTCTTATGGTAGATGGCCAGTGTGTATTATTAGGAAAGACTAATGTCATGTAAAACATTTTTTTCAAGGCTTAAGAAAAATAAAAATTTCAATGGTAAATTTAACTGTTTAAAAATATTTCTATATAGTTTCAATTTTCCATGTGAGCAAGATATTTCAACAGCAGATACTCATTTCTGCAAAAGATATGATAGCCTAAAAGCTTTAGAACTTGAGTAGAAGAGGAGAAAATTCAGGTAATTCACCCCAGTACACCTCAAACATCTACATATCTGAGATCACCTTTTCTTGTTTCTCAGCTATCTAGACTGGCTCTGTGAACTGCCCACTTTATAAAAAAGTAATAGCTGCAATGGGGTGTTTACCTTGGGCCACAGTGTACCAAGTACTTTAGGTGAATTGCCTCATTTATTAGCCACAACCTTCCATATAGGTACAATTGTAAATGAGGAAATTGAGGGATAGAAGATAAAAGTAATTTTCCTTCACGTAAATAGCTCCTGATTGAACTGGGGTTCAACCCTTGCAGTCTGAGTCCAAAACCTGTTCTTGTAACCACTAACTTCACTGCCTTCTTTTAATTTATCTGATCAAAAAGAGCTCATCAACTAAGTTCATGTCTACTTAAAAGTAAAACATCAAATATTTAAAGGCAAACTCTTTGCAATCTTCTTTCATATTTTCAAATTAAATCTAGACAACTCAGCCCACTTTTTTATATCACAGTTCCCCTCACTCTTCAATATCTTCTATCAAGACCTATCAATTTCACCTCCAAAAAAATCCTGCCTCAGTCCACTATTCTCCAACTCCACTGCCATTTTGTTCCTGAATTACTGCAATAGCCTCCTAATTTATGTTCTTCTTTCCACTTATATTCCCCCCAAATCCCTAAAATAGTACATAACAGTATGATATCTATAAAATTTAAATCAGATTATGCTCCTCTCGTGTTTATTTTAAATCATAAATAAAAGTTGAAACATTTTTTTAAAGTAGCCTATTCTACCTTTGCCCCTCTGCATAGGGGCAAAAAAACTAACAGACTTAGAGGACTACAAATTCCACTTTATTTTCATACCACTTGAAAAGCAACTTTTCTTCACTTCAGTGGAAAGAGCATAAAAATTCTCAACAAATTACAATCGACAGGAAGATGTTTTCAGGATAGGTTAGACATGTGTATATATCTTTGGTTACCTATGTCAGCAAACTTTTTCTCTGCCTAGTGGACAAATTTCTGGGCAAATTTATTGTGTGTCTCAAAGATTGGAAGGTAACTATATTCTGTATGCCAAGAATAAAGATAAGGGATATGCTAAAGCATGAGATATTATTAGAAGTGAGCTTAATGAAAAATGTAACACAAACCAGTCAAAGTAATACCCAAATTTCAAGGTCTAATGAGTCGCCTGTGGAAAACCCACCATTTGGCAATTTCTGCCTAAATGATTATTGCCTGCAGTCTAAGACTCTTCCAGGTTTCTGCTTAATGCAATATTTATTGATTTCCTACTATGTGCAAAGTGAAAATTGAATAATGTTGAAATATGGCCCCTGCTGTTTAACTGATTATAGTCTACCAAATTATACACGCTTATAATCAACTCTTGGCTCAAATACCTCTTCCTTGTAGGTAGAAGGTCCCAATTGACTTCAATGGTCTCATACATCAAGAATTTCTTCACAGTGATGCTATATTTCTGTAACTCCAGTATCTTTTTACTAAAGAAAAATAAAATTTGAACACTGTAATTAACTTATTCTATCTTTCCAATACATTGCAATTCATTTTAGATAAAATGCAGCACAATATCTGACATAAACAATGATAGGTTATATTCTGAAGAATGAAAACCAAAAGCAAGAACTCCAGACCTGAGTCCAAGGTCCTGATTAAGGACTTGCGAACAAGTGCAAATGATAGACTCATGCCCTCAGGAAATAAGAGTGGTTCAAAGTGCTAAATTCAGCTATCAGTTGCAGTATCGTCTATTGCTTATCTGTTGCATTACTTAACTTCATGAGATTAGCCTGAACAGAATTTCAGTTTTAACAATGATTTAATGGAAAACTGAATGATATCTTAAAAACACTAATGTCAAAAATACTGGAAGATGGATAGTGACTTTTATTCATTAAGGGATGTATTGAATATCTACTGTATACCCTGCTTATAGTAGGCATCCTGACTGGTTTTTCTTTAACTAAGCATTTGAACCTCATTTACTTAAGATACACCCAGGCAGGCAAATATATACCAAAGAGAAATGTGCAATATAATAAATGACATCTGTTTAATAAAACTTTTTACCACTCTACAAAGAATGGTGCAACTGCATTTTATTTTATTTAATAAAAATTTGCTATATTCAGTGGAGTACAGTGAAGTGGAGACACCAAGCTCTTATTTAAATGTAAGAAAATACAGTGTCTATTACCTTTACCTTTTATGAGTTGCCTGCTCTCCCGTATTTGGCAAGACAAATAGAATTACATACTGTGAGTGACTCAGAACAGAACTTCACTATCAATCATCCCCTTGGCTCTGCACAAATTCTGTAGGGCATTCAGGACATTCCGCTGCCTATGAATATTTTAGACAAGAAGAATCCCCAAAAGCTTCCTGATGGATTAATACAAGAACGGAGGACGTTTACATGTTTTATAGCTATTTGCCAAAGTACTACAGCCATTACTACACTCCAATGAAAAGATGCCTCTTTAAACAGAAAGAAGCAACCCCGTGGAAGAGTTCTGGCTCCCTTTATCACAAACTGATTTCTAAGTAATGATATATAATATATAAATATTGCATGCAATCCTCTGCAGAAAATGAAAGGCTGTACTGGTGCCAATGCCTTTACACCCAGCAATAATTGTGGGGGGAAAAAAAAGTAGAAAGAAAATGTATGCCAGCTATTTAAGAAAAGAAGTTTGCTCACATACCTCTTTAGCTATGCCAATGAAATAAAAAGCAATTTATTGGCTTCCCTATCATTTTATTGTGATTCACACCTATGAATAAACAGCAGAGTACCATTCTCAACAGCAATTCACAACTTACCAAATAAAGTTTATACTTTATTTTAAAGGTGACAAAACTTAGAAACCACAGGAAAACAAACAAAGAAAAAATTTACTTGTCGGGCCACTACTATTGATATTTTAAAGTATTTCCTTCCAGTTTTTTTTTATATGTAGTATTCCATATCTTATGTTTCCACTAATATTTAAACATTTTCCCAAGTTATTATAAAGTCTTCATAAACATTTTAATGCTACATAACATTCCATTAAGAATATGTAACAAAGTTGATTTAACATTTGTCCATGTCAGATATGTAAAAGGAGCCCAATTTTTACTCTTATAAATATCATTATTTCATATCACTGTTCATACATATTTCACTTATTGTTTTACTTTTTTTATTTCTAAATTAAGCAATATATCTTCCATCTAGAAATGGTGGGATAACACACCCAAGTTCCCAACAACAAAACAGATTTTGTTGTTGTTGTTATTGTTGTTTTAGTGTATCTTCTCTTACTAAGGACAGAATAGACAAAGTTCACATATATCTAGAGAATAAATTAGTGACTACCAATTATAACATGCTTTACAATTTATTAACATTCTCACAACTACACTGGGATGCGTAATTATCTCACGTTTTCAAATTAATAAATTGTAGAAAACTAATGCAGACATTAATTATGTGCTCAGAATTCACCAGAAGGAGAACACTAAATAACTCTAGAAAAAATAATTTAGACTTCTTGCCAATAATGGAAATAAAATTATTCAAGACAAGAGACAAGTCTTAAGCTTGCAAAAAAAAAAGTAATTCATGACAAATACAAACAGCAAAGAAAAAGGTATCAGAACAAGTTTTAAGTTTTAGCACGAAGAACTGAATCAGTCAGGGTTCAACCAGAAAACAGAAACACCATGAGTTTCAGGCTAAGAGATTTATTATAGGAGTTAGATCTCACAAAATTAGAGGAAAAGCTGGGCAAAGGAGGCTCAAGAAGCTCAGGAGGTCCAAGAAGTTGGAGGATCAGAGCGAGTGTGACCAGCCAGGCAATCTGAAAAGCCAAGCACATCCAATCACTGAAATGGGACTTGAAAGGACTTCAAAGGAAGCTCTACGGGAAGTGTGCTTCTGTGCAGCTACCACTCCTCTGAGTCCACTACAGAGAGTTGGGAGTGGGCCTGGAACCACTGTGGGTCAACCATCAGAAAGAAAAGCTGGATGCAGACCAACAGCCAGCTGGAACCTGCCAGCACCCACGGGCACCTCTGCATCTGTCAGTCACTGCATCTAACCATGTCGGCCTTCTAGGAAAATGGTTACTGCTTCACTTCTGCCTTCCAAATCTTGCATAAAGTCCTCTTTTGGCCACTGCTAACTTAAAACAACACAGGGAGGAGCATTCTAACACATATGGCTCTAGTATAAGTGACGCACTACAAACTACCACAAGGTTTGGAGTAAATGGACAGGTAATTAGCATTATAACACAGCATGCCTCTTCTAACAACAGTTCTTGCTATCATAGAAAGAAAAAACTCAAGACGTTAGTATCAAGAAAAACTGCAACACTGATGGGAGAAAAAAACAAAAGCCTTCTTTTTACACCAAAACATGAAACGTATAATAGGAATAAGCAAGTAAAACTGTCTGATTTGCATGTCTGAGGAAGAAATGATCTAGTAAGATTACTTTCACAAGTTAATAAGAAATTGCTTCCTCATTAATCATCACCACCATTAAACAAGGTTCAGCTAGAATCTTTGTTGCTCATCTATTATAGCTTATGAATACAATGCAGGGTTTTTCAATTTTTTTTTCAAATTTTTGAAGGTAAAAATAAAACTTAGAAAGCCCAAAACATAAAAAGGAAGGAGGCAAGAGAAGTGCTAAATGATCGCACTCCATCAATCTGAATGGGACTGATGGAATGTGAAATAAGTTCTAGGGCAAAAATACGTCATAGAACAACAGGAAATGTCAGATATTATTTATTTGTTTAGCATTATAAGGCACAGGTAGGAAAGGAGAAATGGAAAAAAATGTTTTCCTTAAATAAAATGTCTAAAACATTTTGGGCACTGAAATATGCCCTATGTCCCTCAAATAAGAAATGTAAGGCCACTGCTGTTTTGAAAAAAATACATATTTTTCTAAAGAACAAAGTATAATAGTAAGTATGGAATATCACAGTGAGGCTAGCTTACAACAAACAAATTAAAATGATGTATAATAATCTAGTAATAGAAAGACTGTCTAAATGATCAAAATGAAGAAGAAAATTTTTACCTGAATTACTCTAATTCATTGTTTAAAATTTTTCAATTCAAAATAAATTATTTTTTCAGATCTGCTACATAAGGTGCTAAGCATACAAAGATGAATAAGATATATGTAAGGGGAAATCTGCTATTTGTGTTAGCCATGCAAAATCTAAACCTCTTTCTACTTTGTGTGCAGTGCCTCCACTTTATTATCTCGTTGGAAGAGCAAAAGCTTCTTCCCTTAAAGGGGCTGAGTATGTTAGACACTCACATTCCTAGTCATTCTTGCAAACGGAGAATAACCTCGTGACCTAGGCTCTGGCAATCAAGTACAACCATATCTGACTCTGACACATCCACACTGTCTGCAGATGGAGGCTGCAAGGTCAGGGCACAGAAATGGCATGTGGTAGAAGCTGTGGTAAAGTTGAGGTGTTGGCACCAAAGGGGCAGCAGTACAGGTGTAGATTGATGTTCTGCCATGGTTTCCTCATTGCACCAGTTCTGATATGGGATTTGGAGCTTTGTTCCTAGAAACATTTTTCCATACATAGTGTTCTAGCCTTACATTAAACCTGGCAGGCACCCAATATCTTTTCAATAAGCTCCTGCTTAATTGGAGTATCTGCTACCTGAAAATAAGAACTTTGAGTGATATATATGTTTGCTAGCCTCAAAGAGTTCACAGTCTGAAAAGAGAAACCAAATGATAATACCATATAAAAGGCATAAGCATGCTATATCTAATTAATGACCAACATCTCCATTGCAAAGTCTCAAAGGCACTTCAAACTTAGAATGTCCAAACCTTGAACTCAGACTGGGCCCTCTGTCACCTTCCTCTGAGTCAATAATTGGTACCATTCTTCTGGTTGTTCATAAAAAAAAAAACAGTAAAACTTCTTGAAACTGCCCTCTCCCTCATTCTCAATATCTAATACATCATTAAGTTCTATCGATCTTGCTTCCTAAATATCTCTCTAATCATTCACTTTTCTGCAGTATCACCACCCCCAAAGGCTAAGCTTCCATGATCTCTCACAGGACTGCCTTCATCAGTTAGCCTTCTAAGTGACTGATGACCCACACTTTGGCTTCCTTCCAAAGTATTTTTCACAAAGTGATCTTTTTAAAATACATATCAAATCATATGATTCAATTACTCAAACTTCTCAATCGTTTCTCAAGGCTCTGCATACTCCAGCCCCTGCATGTCTTCCTACTCTCATTTCTGTCCACTTTCTGCCCCTAGTATTTCCATTCCCAAACACACTAGCCCTCTTTCCTGTTCTCACTGCTCCCGATGCTTCTCCTTGTTTTGTATCATAACATCCTACTCGCCCTTCAAATTTTAGTTCAAATACCACAACCTCAAGGAAGACTTTGATGAATGTTGGACTATAGCCGGTCTTCTTGTTACAAGCAATAAAAGCTCCCTGTATTTTTACTTACAGAATTTATCACAGTTTGCAATTTACAACATAGTGCCTACTTAACAATGCTGTATTGTACATTAAAAAATTTGTTAAGAGATCTCAAGTTAACTGGTCTTACCACAGAAAAAGATGGGGGGCAGGAAGAAATGTTTGGACATGATGGATGTTTATTACCTTAATTGTGGTAATGGCTCATGGGTGTATGCAGATGTTCAAACCCATCAAATCCTATACATTAAATACGTGCAGTTTTTTGTATATCAATTATACTTCAACAACACTGTTAAATTTTGTTTTAAATCCAGAACTGCCATTGATATGCTGATAAATGTTTAAAAGAACAGCTGTGGTGGGAGGGAATGTATGTGTCTTACAATTTTAAATAATTTTAATTAAATTATTTTTAATTATTTTTATTTAAATGATTTTAATAATTTTTCCAATTTAAAAATAATAAAATATACAATACCCTTTATCATAAATTCTATATAGTCCATTGATTTTCACAGAATGCTTTTGTTGATTTTTGCTGAACTCTTATATCCATAGCCAACCTGTAATTGTGATTGACAAGTTAGCGTAGTTCCAACATGAATGCTTGTTGACATTTCCCTTTACATTAACAAGTAAGATAAAATAATGAACTATGTCAGAACTTCACTCATTCATCAGTGATGTAAAGGACTTCTTTAATAGTAGTTTTAAATACTGGAAGAGTATTTCTTCTTTTTTGTGTTATTCACCATTTAATGGCTACAAATACACAGCACACTTTTAAGTTTAACCATATCAACAAAACAATAAATCAAGCCCTGCTTTGTAGAATTTGCCAATTTCTACGGGAAAATACTCCCACGATGGCCAATTGCAAACTACCAACAAGATATCACTACCACAGAGTGGGAACTGATACATACATAGTATCACACTGCTATATCATATATCAACCGTAAAAATACAATAGACATAGATAACCCTAACAGTATAGATAATAGAAAAATGTAGTAAAATAACTAGAAAGTGATACATTTTGAATATCTATTAACTTTGTTTTTCATATAATGTATTTAATTGTAAGTTTGTATAACTTAATTTTTTTAACTTTATATACCTTAATGTGAAAAGAGGTAAGCTATTTTTTTTTCTCTGTATTTCACTGTTGTCACTTTGGAAATATTTATGGTAATTTTTTAAAATATTACACATAATTTGTAATAATGACTGTGTGTAACAGCTGACTTACAATATTCCTTGACATTTTAACAACTGGTTCTTGCAAGCCAGTGAAAGCTGATTCCAGCATGTTGTGGCACCACCTGCATGGAGCTGCTTGTGACACTCTTGGTTGGAATGACAATGCCGTATTTTTCTATTTCTCTTATATAACACTAAACTAGTATCAATAATGGTATTTTACTGAGTGTGTTCATAATTCATTAAACTTTTAAAATGAGTAAAACAATTTTAACTCATTTCAAATATTTAATATATGTCTTTTACAAAATATCACTAAAAATATTTGTTAAATATTAATATAAACTTCAATATACATTCTCATTCTAATAAAAATTATGAGTAAATAAACTAATAGAAGTAAAATATTAGTCAAAAATAACAAAACATACTACATTATAGTGAATAAATTTTAATTATATACAACTGGGGAAAATAATGTTATTTAGTTTAAAACACAAAGTGTTATTTAGTTTAAAAAACAAACTGCGTCAACAGAGGCATTGTTAGCCATAGATATATTTTTGTAGAATTTTCCAGCTGCTGTAAAAGTTCTCTCTGACTCAGCCCTGGCCAGAAAAATGTTAACAAGATGGTTATAAACTACTTTCAAATATTTTCCTCTGATTCCTTTGTCTTCAAAGAATTTCACCTTTTTACAACTTGATAAAAATATTGATAACTTTGGAGAGTTCTATTCGAACAGCTCTTAGCTTTTTGGCAGGGACTGCACTGTGTTTCATAGTGCAGTTTTTGATTCAAAGAAAGCATTTCACATTCTGTGTCATCATCTTTAGTTTCAAAATATAAATATATAGATAGATATTCCAGGACTGAGACACTGATAGAAATTTCAGTGCCCTCATGTTCATATCCTACTTGTTTGGAAAACTTTAAACTGAGTAAGAATTAGTCTTGCAAAGAAAGTTTTGCTTTGTGAAACTATTTGCACCTCCTCCTGAGGACTGTGAATGTCTAAAAAGAAAAAGTTTCCCAAAAGAATGTACTTTTGTTCAATTTACATTTTTGCTACTGTGTATATCACTCTTGTTTAAAAAAAAAAAAAAAAGGAAGGGGCTGTTCAACAAATTTTTCTTCTCCACCATGAATTGAGTATCTTGTGTCATTGATTGTGATGTCAAAATATAAGTGTTATATGTTAGTTATGCCTCAATAAAGATGGAAATAAAATGGGAAGCACATTAGAAAAATACAAATGAGTCAGATTTTATATTATTTTTAAATACCAAATAATAGGTTCATGAGACACCTCATCCCTCTGGCAGCTACTAGTTGTGTTGCCTTTTTGGATATAGTCTACTTCAACCTAAGCACTACCCAGAGCTGCCATCCCCCATGTAGTAGGTGTAGTCAGAACTTCAACACAAACTTCCCAATTGTAGCTACCCTGAGAGAAGCTCTGGTAATGCCACCTCTGGACAACTTCTACTATCTGAACAGCACTCTAACTTCGGCTCTATCTCCAGCCAAACAAGAAAGGATAGCCTTAGCTTGTCTGATGACTTAAATTGTGTCCTGTCTAGCCAATGTTCAACATTTGGTGTTTGTTTGATTGTTTTATTGATGGCCAATGAGACAGGGAAGGAGACATGCAGGAGCTGAGTTGTAAAGAGAGGCTAAGGGAGGTTTTGGTAATGGTGTTAGGATAAGAAAGAGGAGGCAAGAAAGGTAAGGTAAAGGAATGGGTAAAACTGCCAATAAGTATGAACAAAGCTGCTGATCAATACTTGAGATTACAGTATCCCACCAATAAGATATGCCAGTCTCTCAGTACTTAATATTAGCTTAACATACAGAGCATTAAAATTTTTTAAAATTACGATGTAACAAACACCATGACTGGCTCAGTGACTGTGATAATACTGATACTAGCAAAGGACAATGTCACCAAACTGAAAAAAATAAAATCTTGTTCTGGTGTTAGGGAACCGTACGTAAAAAGAGCTAGAAAATGTGAGTAGGCACAGAGAGGAAAAAAGTATAATTACCTTTCAGAATGAGCTCAAAATCACAAAAGAAAAATAACACTAAAAAAAGTCAACTAACAATTTCAACAATAGAAAGATAAATTTGCTCTTTGATATAAGTATATTTTAAGTGACTTTGATATAAGTATGTTGCAGATATTCAAGGAGGGTCATCAGGACAGTGGCATAGGTCATTCCAGACTTTATTCCTCCTCATAAGAAGATCAACTAATAACTATACATCCGGAACCTGGGGGTGAGGCTGAAGCACCCCCCTGGACAACAGAGGTGGAGAAGGACTGCATTAGAAGGGTGGACATCTCATCTCATGTTCTCCTGCCCTCAGAGTAGCGTTTACATCATCAGCTCCCCTGGTTCCCAGGTCTTCAGACTCAGACTGAATTACACCAACAGCTTTCCTGGGTCACCAGCTTGCCGACTGCAGATCGTGGGACTTTTCAACCTACATTATCATATGAGCCAATTCCTCATAATAAATTATATATATGATATACTGGTTCTGTTTCTCTGGAGAAACTTGACTAACGGAGTTACGTATAGGGGAAGGGAGGGAACAAGCAAAAGGGAACAAGGATAAAGCTAGAATTTTCAGAATATATCTTGCTTTGTGTATTTGATGTTGGGAACATATAAATATTTCACATAATTGTAAAATTTAAAAATTTTAAAGCAATCTCTAAAAAAGCAAAAGCAAAAATATTGATAAATTAAATGGTGTAACAAGTTAGTAGCATAACTGCACACATCATTATTTCAAGTGTTTTTAAAATACAGTAATTTGATCCTACATGCTTAGTGGAATACACACTAAGCTGCAAATATACAAAAAGAGCTGCAAAAAAAATTCGTAAACTGTTTTCAGTAATCATACCATTGGAGGTAGTGTTAGTATTGCTATACTAAGTGTACTGTTAAAAAAAAAAGCAAATGAATAATTATACTGGTATTGGTGGGAACCAGAATTTTTGGCAGAATGCAAAGAGAAGCAAATGTAAGACTAAAAAGGTTAAGTAAAATCTCTATGTTCTTGAATTGGAATTGAAATTATCAATATGAAATCATGATATACTTTATTTTTAACACACACACATTTCTTAGCTCTGTTCACTAAAAAGGCAATAGCATGTTTAATACACAGTTTGTGCTTTCTAAATATTATTTTTCCACTAAAAGAACTAGTACTCCTTGGACAAATAGAGGATTCTAAGATAGGGCAGGAAATGTAAAAGATGATTCTATAGAACATTTTGTCAAGCCAGGAACCAAAAAATCTATCAAAGACTACTGAGGACAGATAGAAAGGATTCAAGAGATAATAAAATTTTTTCTAGTCAAAATATGGACAATTTGAAAATCAACAAGAATAATAACTGCAATTGATTGAAAAATCAAAAATGCCAAAATTCATGATACACAATGACACTTTTAAAAAAGTATTGCACACCTTAGCAAAATACTAGGGAACCAAGTCATTATTTTGAAAACTTATATATCCTGACTTTCTTGCATGAATTCAGAATATTTGAGGGTAATTAAATAGTTGATTAGGGAAAGTTTCTTTATAGAAGTATTTCAGGTAATAAATTTTAAAAGGAGAATAAAACATCATCATTTTGCAACTCCTAATAAAATAATATATCCAGGCGTTGATCATCAATTGATTGCTAACATCAACAGAAGAGAAACAACCAGACATCCTGTGCTCTCTATGAATATCCTTATGAAACTTTCTTGCAAGAAAAAAAAAAAAAAAGAAAATCAGACTGAATCTGGTCAAGCCTTTAAATCTAACTCCTTATTTATAAAAAGTGAGGGAGAAAGAAACCTGTTAAAGAAAACCATGAGATGCAACTGGCAAAATCCATACTGTAAGAAAATTTGCAGAATAATTGCAATGGAAAAATAAAAAAGAGAAAGGAGGGGGAAACACAAATTAAAATAGATTTCAGATGAGTCTTTTCAAATGCTTGCCATTGTGAACCCTATTTAGATCCCTATTTGAACAACAAAAAAAAAATTATGAGACCATCGGGAATATTTGAACACTGACTGGATATTACATGACATTAAGTAAATTTTTAGGAGTGATCATGACATTGTGATTACATTTTTAAGAATATCATTTAGAAACAAATACTGAAATGGTTACTTAAGAAATGATACAAAGTAGGGAATGTTAATAGGTGAAAAAGGTTGACCATTTTTTTATAATTGTAATCATTGTTAAAGCCATACCAGCCACAAGATAATTCACTATACTGGTGTCAAAAACATATGCACGTTTGAAATTTTTCATAACAAAAAGCTTTTTAAGTATTGTGTAAATAATGATATTTTTAAATTTTTTAAATCTAGAGTTCCTCAATAAAATATTAGCAAATTTAATATAACTGTATAACTAAAAATGATAGAACTCTAGGCATTCTAAGCAACAGATATGGAAAGACTGAAAATGCTATCTATAGCTTCCATAAACAGCCCAGGGATTAAAAACAAAGAGCTGAAAGGAATAAATTAAACTTTATCATTCTTACAAAAAGTAGGAAAATTAGAAAAAAAAAATTAAGCGATGTAAACAGAAAATACAAAATAAAATGGTAGAAACTAGTTCATGTATTCAATAAAAAGTATAAATTGACAATATAACAAGAGAAATTGAGGGGTCAAGTACAATAGTGGGAGAGGTCCAAAGGCCAAAAGCCTACAGTGCAGCCCTCAGCTCCCCAAAATACTACACACACACACACACACACACACACACACACACACACACACACACACACTTATAGAGCAAGCTGTTCACTTATTCATTCAAACATCTAATGAGAAGCCACTAACTCTTTAGTACTGTCTAAGGACTAGTGGCATAAGAGTAAACAAGATAGACCTGATGCCTTCCCTCATGGAGCTTACAGTCTAGTGGGAAAATGCTGTTCCATTCAGAATAAGTTTGTACATATAGTCTGTTTTTCTTTTAAGAATGAGAGGTATTAAAAAATGCAAACCCTAGGGAATGTCAATACCTGTCAGGAAATAATATTCACCATCACATCATACTCATGCACAAAGCTACAGAGCACCCCTGACCCTTGTTACTGAAGTCCAAGACAGATCCACAGACACACAGATAGAATGAGAGTGCCCACTCAAGGCTAAAGAGGGCCCCGTTTAGAATATTTTGGGGTGATACCAGAAAGATACTGATAGTACAGAATCAGTAAAGTCTCATTAGGAAAACAGAAATTGTGCTAAATAGTTCAGAGAGTATGTTCTACAAGGAACCCTTATAAAAATGATCGAAGGACTGAAGGATCAAAAATGTTTAAGTGAGGAAAACCAGAGAATAAGAACTACAGAAGCTGCTACCACCCCTTGGGCTGGAATAACAAAAGGGAGGAGAGGAGATTACCAGAACCCAGAGCACAATGACTGCTAAAACTGCTAGGGACTGCTGTTGCCAGTGAAATCTCTGACACCCTAGCCTGAACCATCAAAAGCCACTGGGAATGGCAGTCACCCCTGACCTTAGTTCTGATACCACTAAAACCACAGGAGTCACTTTGACAACTGGTGAAACCACCTAAGGATACTGGACTGTATACAGAATAGCTGTATTCTCCTGTTGGAAATGCCATCAGAAGCAGAGGCTACTCCTATCTTCCCATCTGCAGTCTCTCACAGGTGCTTCCTATTAGTCAAATCTAACTGGAAGCTACTGGGCAAAGAGTCTGGAAATTGAAGTTTGCAAGGGTTGAGCTTCTTGGTATACAGCATAAGGCATGGAAGGGCAGGGCGAACCTAAGAGCAACCAAAAGACAGCCTTTGGGTGTTCATCATCCATTCCCTCCCTTCTATTCATAGTTAACTTCTTTATAACAACTTGTTATTTGGAGGAACGTAAATCAGGAATTCAAAAACCGAGCAGAAGCCACCAGACTCAATCAATGCTGAGCTGACTTCAACAATTTGAGTCTTTCTAGCAAAGCACAGCATGAACCTGAAATAGCAGCTCTAGGTCAATTCCAATAAACTCTATCCCAGAATTCGTAGAAGAAAACATGTCACCGACTTAGTTGATAATTAAGATTCTATACTGTATAGTTTAGCCTTTACCATAATGATATGATAGTTTTCTTCTCACTGGACAAAAAAAATGGCATACTAACAAATTATTTATTTCACTGAGCACTAATTTACCAATAACTGTACCTGAAATAATTTAAACACTAATAGAAATTACACCGATACATAGCTATTTGTTTCCAGCAATTAAACAGCAATTATTAATATACTCACTAATGGTTCAAAAGTTTTACAATAAGAAATGAATCATTATATTCCTAAAGGTTTATTTTTAATTGGCCCAGCTATTTATTGTTAAGCGTATTATAATTTAATTAATCTAGATTTTATGGTAGTCTCTAACTTTTATATATCCCATATTTAAAACAAAGCCTGGTCTATTAAGATTAACACTGATATCACAATAACTCATAAAATTACCATTATATTCTAGAAAAATACAATCAAACAATAATAATAGAAATCTTTTATTCTTTAATGTATGCTAGTAACAAAAATTTCAGTTGATTGAAAAAATCATTATGTTTGATATATCAGGACACCTTCTAACATATAAAATGTCATCTAGCAGGTGTAAATGTAAAATGATGCCCTATTTTCTAAAATTCCCATTCATCCATTGTATAATATATCATGCTTCATGCTGTTTTACATTATGTAAAATAAACAATGAATACAGATTCTGAATTTTAATGCCTGAGGTGTGAAATTAGTCCTCTGCCAAGGATGTTTCTGACTGTTAGAGATTTAAAACATTCAGAAGTGTGTCCGTCTGAGACAACATTTCTTCAGTTCACTTACAAGAAATGAAAAGTAATCTAGATATTTAAAAGAAGAGAAAAAGACTGTGTGATACAATGCACCGTGTTGTGATTTTGCACAGTCTTTGGTATTTATTGGATTTTATGCATACTACTTACACGGGCAATAAATTGTTCACATACTCAGTTTTCCTAATTTTTCCTCTGAGGCTCCTTTACATTGCAGTTATCACAAATCCTCCATTGTAACAAGATCATCTTGTTTACAAAGTATAATCTCGAAAAACATTTGCATCTCTAATGTAATTAAGTACTTGTTCACATGATAATGTGTCCCACCTAATCTTCTATTTGCAAATTTCCATATCTGTACAATGAATAGAAATATTTTTGTGTTTAATAAAAATCTTTGGGGACTTCTGCGCTAGGATGGTGTAATAAAACTGGTGCACAGAATTTCCTTTCCAAACATTCAATTCAGTGAAATAAAAATAGCAAAACCCAGGAAAAATCCAGCAGCAGCAACTAGGCAATATAATGCCATGAAGCTCAAAAAGTGGCATCCAAAAGCGGGACAAAAGATGAGAATCTGGAGCAGAGTGGCAGGTATTTTATAGTGAGGCATCTACTCATCCCTCAGAAGCCAAATAGTGAGTTATTTCTGAATACCTCCAAGTCTGGAAAAAATGAACTGAGTGATATTCTGATGGGGAGAAGTGGACAGAGCTACAGGCAAGAAACAGGTAAAGCTTGGGAAATGAACAATGAAGTTAAAAAGCTGAGTACCTCTACTAGAAGCAAAGGCTCCAGGCTACACGTGTAACGTGGAAGAGGGCAGATCCAGTTCCCTGTTCCCTCAGTAAGAATGGGACATGTGTTCCAATTAGTTTCAGGGAACCCTAGTATGGGAGGTTTAACAAAACCTCAGAAGTGAAAATAGAGTCCGAATACTCTAACAGAGCCTGCACAGAATTCGGCTCAACTCTCTTTCCAACTCCCCTCCCCCCAGTTCTTCGCTATGAAAGACATAAGAAATACACAGCCATCAATTTCCAAGATATACAAACAGCTCATACAATTCAACAACAACAAAAAACAAACAACCCAACTGAAAAAATGGGGAGAAGACCTAAATAGACATTTCTCTGAAGAAGATATAAAGATGGCCAATAGGCACATGAAAAGATGCTCAACATTGCTAACTATTGGAGAAATGCAAATCAAAACTACAATGAGGTACCACCTCACAATGGTCAGAAGGGCCATCATTAAAAAGTCTACAGAGGAGCTTCAAGATGGCAGAAGAGTAAGATGTGGAGATCACCTTCCTCCCCACAAATACATCAGAAATACATCTACATGTGGAAAAACGCCTACAGAACAGCTACTGAACGCTGGCAGAAGACCTCAGACCTCCCAAAAGGCAAGAAACTCCCCACGTAACTGGGTAGGGCAAAAGAAAAAAGAAAAAGCAGAGACAAAAGAATAGGGATGGGACCTGCGCCAGTGGGAGGGAGCTGTGAAGGAGGAAAGGTTTCCACACACTAGGAAGCCCCATCGCGGGCAGAGACTGCAGGTGCTGAAGGAAGGACGCTTCGGAGCCACGGAGGAGAGCGCAGCAAAAGGGGTGCGGAGGGCAAAGTGGAGAGATTCCCGCACAGAGGATGGTGCCGACCAGCACTCACCATCCCGAGAGGCTTGTCTGCTCACCCGCTGGGGCGGGCGGGGTTGGGAGCTGAGGCTCGGGCTTCAGAGGTCGGATCGCAGGGAGAGGACTGGGGCTGGCGGCGTGAACACAGCGTGAATGGGGCTAGTGCACCACAGCTAGCCGGGAGGGAGTCCGGGGAAAAGTCTGGAGCTGCCTAAGAGGCAAGAGACCATTGTTCCGCGGTGCACGAGGAGAGGGGATTAAGAGCGCCACCTAAATGAGCTCCAGGGACGGGCACGAGCAGCAGCTATCAGTGAGGACCCCAGAAGCAGGCATGAGGCTAAGGCTGCTGCTGCCGCCACCAAGAAGCCTGTGTGCAAGCACAGGTCACTATCCACACCTCCCCTCCCTGGAGCCTGTGCAGCCCGCCACTGCCAGGGTCCCGTGATCCAGGGACAACTTCCCCAGGAGAACACACAGCGCGCCTAAGGCTGATGCAATGGAACGCTGGCCTCTGCCCCAGCAGGCTCGCCCCACATTCCGTGCCACTCCCTCCACCCAGCCACCCCACCTGAGTGAGCCAGAGCCCCCAAATCAGCTGCTCCTTTAACCCTGTCCTGTCTGAGCGGGAACAGATGCTCTCAGGCGACCTACACACACAGGCGGGGCCAAATCCAAAGCTGTGCAAACAAAGAAGAGAAAGGGAAATCTCTCCCAGCAGCCTCAGGAGCAGCGTATTAAATCTCCACAGTCAACCTGATGTACCCTGCATCTGTGGAATACCTGAAAAGACAAAGAATCATGACAAATTGAGGCGGTGGACTTTGGGAGCAATGATATATATATATTTTTTTCCCTTTTCCTCTTTTTGTGAGTGTGTATGTGTATGCTTCTGTGTGTGATTTTGTCTATATAGCTTTGCTTTTACCATTTGTCCTAGGGTTCTGTCTGTCCGTTTTGTTTTTTTTAAATATAGTTTTTAGCACTTGTTATCATTGGTGGATTGGTTTTTTGGTTTGGATGCTCTGTTCTTTCTTTCTTTCTTTCTTTTTATTACTTTTAAATTTTTTTTATTTTTAATAATTTTTTATTTTAATAACTTTATTTTAGTTTAGTTTATTTTTTCTTCCCTTCTTTCTTTTTTTGGAAGATAAAATAGTAGAAATAACTACCACAGAGCAGAATACAGAAAAAAGAATGAAAAGAATTGAGGACAGTCTCAGAGACTTCTGGGGCAACATTAAATGCACCAACATTCAAATTATAGGGGTCCCAGAAGAAAAAGAGAAAAAGAAAGGGACTGAGAAAATATTTGAAGAGATTATAGTTGAAATATGGGAAAGGAAATAGTCAATCAAGTCCAGGAAGCACAGAGAGTCCCATACAGGATAAATCCAAGGAGAAACATGCCAAGACACATATTAATCAAACTATCAAAAATTAAATACAAAGAAAAAATATTAAAAGCAGCAAGGGAAAAACAACAAATAACATACAAAGGAATCCCCATAAGGATAACAGCTGATCTTTCAGCAGAAACTCTGCAAGCCAGAAAGGAGTGGCAAGACATATTTAAAGTGATGAAAGGGAAAAACCTACAACCAAGATTACTCCACCCAGCAAGGATCTCATTCAGATTTGACAGAGAAATTAAAACCTTTACACAGAAGCAAAACCTAAGAGAATTCAGCATCACCAAACCAGCTTTACAACAAATGCTAAAGGAACTTTTATAGGCAGGAAACACAAGAGAAGGAAAAGACCTACAATAACAAACCCAAAACAATTAAGAAAATGGTCATAGGAACATACATATCAATCATTACCTTAAATGTAAATGGATTAAATGCTCCCACCAAAAGACATAGATTGGCTTAATAGATACAAAAACAAGACCCATATATATGCTGTCTACAAGAGACCCACTTCAGACCTAGGGACACATACAGACTGAAAGTGAGGGGATGGAAAAAGATATTCCATGCAAATGGGAATCAAAAGAAAGCTGGAGTAGCAATTCTCACATCAGACAAAATAGACTTTAAAACAAAGACTATTACAAGAGACAAAGAAAGACACTACATAATGATCAAGGGATCAATCCAAGAAGAAGATATAACAATTATAAATGTTTATGCACCCAACATAGGAGCACCTCAATACATAAGGCAAATACTAACAGCCATAAAAGGAGAAATTGACAGTAACACAATCATAGTAGGGGACTTTTTAACACCCCACTTTCATCAATGGACAGATCATCCAAAATGAAAATAAATAAGATAACACAAACTTTAAATGACACATTGAACAAGATGAACTTAATTGATATTTACAGGACATTTCATCCAAAAACAACAGAATACACTTTCTTCTCAAGTGCTCATGGAACACTCTCCAAGATATATCATATATTGGGTCACAAATCAATCCTTGGCAAATTTAAGAAAATTGAAAACGTATCAAGTATCTTTTCTGACCACAACGCTATGAGACTAGATATCAATTACAGGAAAAACTCTGTAAAAAATACAAACACATGGAGGCTAGACAATACACTACTTAATAACCAAGAGATCACTGAAGAAATCAAAGAGGAAATCAAAAAATACCTAGAAACAAATGACAATGAAAACACGACAACCCGAAACCTATGGGATGCAGCAAAAGCAGTTCTAAGAGGGAAGTTTATAGCAAAACAATCCTACCTTAAGAAACAAGAAAAATCTCAAATAAACAACCTAACCCTACACCTAAAGCAATTAGAGAAAGAAGAACAGAAAAACCCCAAAGTTAACAGAAGGAAAGAAATCATAAAGATCAAATCAAAAATAAATGAAAAAGAAATGAAGGAAACAATAGCAAAGATCATTAAAACTAAAAGCTGGTTCTTTGAGAAGATAAACAAAATTGATAAACCATTAGCCAGACTCATCAAGAAAAAAAGGGAGAAGACTCAAGTCAATACAATTAGAAATGAAAAGGGAGAAGTAACAACTGACACTGCAGAAATACAAAGGATCATGAGAGATTACTACAAGCAACTCTATGCCAATAAAATGGACAACCTGGAAGAAATGGACAGATTCTTAGAAATGCACAACCTTCCGAGACTGAACCAGGAAGAAATAGAAAATATAAACAGACCAATCACAAGCACTGAAATTGAAACTGTGATTAAAAATCTTCCAACAAACAAAAGCCCAGGACCAGATGGCTTCACAGGCGAAATCTACCAACATTTAGAGAAGAGCTAACACCTATCCTTCTCAAAATCTTCCAAAATAGAGCAGAGGGAGGAACACTTCCAAACTCCTTCTACGAGGCCACCATCACCCTGATACCAAAACCAGACAAAGATGTCACAAACAAAGAAAACTACAGGCCAATATCACTGATGAACATAGATGCAAAAATCCTCAGCAAAATACTAGCAAACAGAATCCAACAGCACATTAAAAGGATCATACACCATGATCAAGTGGGGTTTATCCCAGGAATGCAAGGATTCTTCAATATACGCAAATCAATCAATGTGATACACCATACTAATAAATTGAAGAATAAAAACCATATGATAATCTCAATAGATTCAGAAAAAGCTTTCGAAAAAATTCAACACCAATTTATGATAAAAACCCTCCAGAAATTAGGCATAGCGGGAACTTACCTGAACATACTAAAGGCCATATATGACAAACTCATGCCAACATCATCCTCAATGGTGAAAAACTGAAACCATTTCCACTAAGATCAGGAATAAGACAAGGTTGCCCACTCTCACCACTATTATTCACCATTGTTTTGGAACTTTTAGCCACAGCAATCAGAGAAGAAAAGAAACAAAAGGAATTCAAATCGGAAAAGAAGAAGTAAAGCTGTCACTGTTTGCAAATGACATGATACTATATGTAGAGGATCCTAAAGATGCTACCAGAAAACTACTAGAGCTAATCAATGAATTCGGTAAAGTAGCAGGATACAAAATTAATGCACAGAAATCTCCTGCATTCCTATATACTAATGATGAAAAATCTGAAAGTGAAATTAAGAAAACACTCCCATTTACCACTGCAACAAAAAGAATAAAATACCTAGGAATAAACCTACCTAAGGAGACAAAAGACCTGTATGCAGAAAATTATAAGACACTGATGAAAGAAATTAAAGATGATACAAATAGATGGATTGATATACCATGTTCTTGGATTGGAAGAATCAACATTGTGAAAATGACTATACTACCCAAAGCAATCTACAGATTCAATGCAATCCCTATCAAACTACCACTGGCATTTTTCACAGAACTAGAACAAAAAATTACACAATTTGTATGGAAACACAAAAGACCCCAAACAGCCAAAGCAATCTTGAAAAAGAAAAACGAAGCTGGAGGAATCAGGCTCCCTGACTTCATAGTATACTACAAAGCTACAGTAATCAAGACAGTATGGTACTGGCACAAAAACAGAAATATAGATCAATGGAACAGGATAGAAAGCCCAGAGATAAACTCACACACATATAGTCACCTTTTTTTTGATAAAGAAGGCAAGAATATACAATGGAGAAAAGACAGCTTCTTCAGTAAGTGGAGCTGGGAAAACTGGACAGCTACATGTAAAAGAATGAAATTAGAACACTCCCTAACACCATACACAAAAATAAACTCAAAATGGATTAAAGACCTAAATGGAAGGCCAGACACTATCAAACTCTTAGAGGAAAACATAGGCAGAACACTCTATGACATAAATCACAGCAAGATCCTTTTTGACCCACCTCCTAGAGAAATGGAAATAAAAACAGAAATAAGCAAATGGGACCTAATGAAACTTAAAAGCTTTTGCACAGCATAGGAAACTGTAAACAAGACGAAAAGACAACCCTCAGAATGGGAGAAAATATTTGTAAATGAAGCAACCGGCAAAGGATTAATCTCCAAAATATACAAGCAGCTCATGCAGCTCAATATCAAAAAAACAAACAACCCAATCCAAAAATGGGCAGAAGACCTAAATAGACATTTCTCCAAAGAAGATATACAGATTGCCAACAAACACATGAAAGAATGCTCAACATCACTAATCATTAGAGAAATGCAAATCAAAACTACAATGAGGTATCACCTCACACCAGTCAGAATGGCCATCATCAAAAAATCTACAAACAATAAATGCTGGAGATGGTGTGGAGAGAAAGGAACCCTCTTGCACTGTTGGTGGGAATGTAAATTGATACAGCCACTATGGAGAACAGGATGGAGGTTCCATAAAAAACTAAAAATAGAACTACCATATGACCCAGCAATCCCACTACTGGGCATAGACCCTGAGAAAACCATAATTCAAAAAGAGTCATGTACCAAAATGTTCATTGCAGCTCTATTTACAGTAGCCAGGACATGGAAGCAACCTAAGTGTCCATCGACAGATGAATGGATAAAGATGTGGCACATATATACAATGGAATATTTCTCAGCCATAAAAAGAAACGAAATTGAGTTATTTGTAGTGAGGTGGATGGACCTAGAGTCTGTCATACAGAGTGAAGTCAGAAAGAGAAAAACAAATACCCTATGCTAACACATATATATGGAATCTAAAAGAAAAAAAGAAAAAAGAAAAAATGGTCATGAAGAACCTAGGGGCAGGACGGGAATAAAGAGGCAGACCTACTAGAGAATGGACTTGAGGACACGGGGAGGGAGAAGGGTAAGCTGGGACAAAGTGAGAGAGTGGCATGGACATATATACACTACCAAATGTAAAACCCATGGCTAGTGGGAAGCAGCCGCATAGCACAGGGAGATCAGCTCGGTGCTTTATGACCACCTAGAGGGGTGGGATAGGGAGGGTGGGAGGGAAGGAAACGCAAGAGGGAAGAGATATGGGGATATATGTATATGTATAGCTGATTCACTTTGTTATAAAGCAGAAACTAACACACCATTGTAAAGCAATTATACTCCAATAAAACGTTAAAAAAAAATGTCTACAGGGATTTCCCTCGTGGTTCAGTGTTTAAGAATCCGCATGCCAATGCAGGGGACATGGGTTTGATCCCCAGTGCAGGAAGATTCCACATGCCACAGAGCAACTAAGCCCATGCACCACAACTACTCAGCCTGTGCCCTAGAGCCTGTGTGCCGCAACTACTGAGCCTACGTGCTGCAACTACTGAAGCCCATGTGCGTAGAGCCCGTGCTCTGCAACAAGAGGAGCCACCACAATGAGAAGCCCACGCACCACAATGAAGAGTATTCCCCACTCGCTGCAACTAAAGAAGCCTGAGAGCAGCAACGAAGACCCAACGCAGCCAAAAAAAAAAGTCTACAAATAACAAATGCTGGAAAGGGTGTGGGGAAAAGGGAACCCTCCTACACTGTTTGTGGGAATGTACAGCTACTGCGGAAAACAGTATGGAGGTTCCTCAGAAAACTAAAAATAGAATTACCATGTGATTCAGCAATCCCACTCCTGGGCATATATTCCGGACAAAACTCTAATTCAAAAAGATACATCCACCCCTATGTTCATAGCAGCACTTTTTGCAATAGCCAAATCATCGAAACAACCTAAATGTGCATTGACAGATGAATGGATAAAGAAGATGTGGTACATATATACAATGGGATACTACTCAGCGAAAAAAAGAACGAAATAGGGCTTCCCTGGTGGCGCAGTGGTTGAGAATCTGCCTGCTAATGCAGGGGACACGGGTTCGAGCCCTGGTCTGGGAAGATCCCACATGCCGCGGAGCAACTACGCCCGTGAGCCACAACTACTGAGCCTGCGCGTCTGGAGCCTGTGCTCCACAACAAGAGAGGCCACGATAGTGAGAGGCCCGCGCACCGCGATGAAGAGTGGCCCCCGCTTGCCGCAACTAGAGAAAGCCCTCACACAGAAACGAAGACCCAACACAGCCAAAAATAAATAAATTAATTAATTAAAAAAAAAAAAAAGAACGAAATAATGCCATTTGCAGCAACATGGATGCAAGTAGAGATGATCATACTAAGTGAAGTAAGTCAGAAAAGGAAAGGGAAATACCATATATATCACTTATATGTGGAATCTAAAATATGGCACAAATGAAACTATCTCTAAAACAGAAACAGACTCACAGACATAGGGCGAGGAAGGGTGGGGGAGGGATGGACTGGGAGTTTGGGGTTAGTAGATTCAAACTATTACGTATAGAATGGATAAACAACAAGGTCCTACTGTATAGCACAGAGAACTATATGCAATATCCTGGGATAACCCATAATGGAAAAGAATATAAAAAAGCATGTATATATGTATATAACTGAGTCACTTTGCTGCACAGAAGAAATTAACACAACATTGTAAATCAAATATACTTCAATAAAAAAATAAATTAAAAAAAAGAAATACACAGCCATCAATTGTAATTTGTTGAATAAAATCACTGCCTCTCATAGAATCAAAATTGAGTCACCTCTGGTTTTATTTATCTGAGTCTTCTTTCTTTGCTTCTTCATAAACCTGGCTAAAGGGTTTTCAGATTTTGTTTATCTTTTCAAAAAACCAACTCTTGGTTTTGTTGATTTTTTTTTAATGCTTTTCTACTCTCTATTGTTTATTTCTGCTCTTCTGCTAACTTTGGGCTTAGTTTGTTCTTCTTTTTCTAGTTCCTTTAGGTGTAAAGTTAAATTGTTTGTTTGAGATCTTTCGTTTTTAATGTAGGCATTTATTGCTATGTACTTCTCTCAGTAATGTTTTTCCTGCATCCCATAAGTTTTGGTACGTTATGTTTTGATTTTCATTTGTCTCGAGATTTTTTTTATTTCCCTTCTGACTTCTTCTTTGACCCACTGGTTGTTCAAAAGTGTGCTGTTTAATTTCCACATGTTTGTGAATTTTCCAGTTTTCCTTCTGCTGTTGATTTCTAAAATGGCCAACAGGTATGTGAACGCTGCTCAAGGTTACTATAATCAGGGGAATGCAAATCAAAACCACAATATGTTTTACATATGTCAGGGTGGCTATTATTAGAAAAAGAGAGAGAGAGAGACAAGTGTCAGCAAGGATGCAGAAAAAGTTTTGGAACTGTTGGTGGGAATGCAAAATGGTTCAGCAGCCACTGTAGAAAGCAGTATGGAGATTCAATTCAAAAAACTTAAAATAGAACTACCATATGATCCAGTGTTACCACTTCTGGGTATTTATCCAACAGAATTGAAGTCAGGATCTCAAAGAGATATATGTACTCTCATGTTCACTGCACTATTCATAATAGCTAAGATGTCGAAACAAACTCAATGTTCATCAACAGATAAATGGATAAAGAAAAAGTGCTATCTATATACAATGGAATATTACCCAGCCTTTTTAAAAAAAAGGGAATTTTGCAATATGTGACAACACGGATGAACTTTGAGGACATTATGCTAAGTGAAATAAGCCAGTCAGAGAAGGACAAATACTGCATAATTCCACTTATATGAGGTATCTAAAATAGTCAAATTCACAGAATCAAAGAGTAGAATGGTGGTTGCCAGGGACTGGGAGAAGGAAGAAATGAGGAGTTACTAACCAATGAGCATAAAGTTTCAGTTAAACAAGGTGAATAAGCTCTAGAGATCTGCAGTACAACATTGTACCTATACAGTTAAAAATACTGCATTGTAAATTTTAAATTTTGTTAAGAAGGTAGATCTCATATTAAGTGTTCTTACCATAATAAAATAATGTTTAAAAAAAAAAGAGAAAGTTACCACACAAGTAGCAACCTGAAGAAAACACACCATGCACATGTATGCACACACACATGTGCATACATTCACATACTATACAGGAAGGGAAGAAAGAATGTGGAGAGGGAGGGATAGAAGAAGAAAGGGGTGAAAGGCAAGAAAATACTACATGAAAAAACTGTCAAATAACACAGCCTAGTAAGAATAGATAACCTACAGAAGAAAATTCCCAACAATTTATAGATCAACTTAATAACATCAGTTCGAGAAAACAAAAGTTCCAAAATTGAATAAGACAAGACCAGAAGGTAAGAGAAAAAGCGGTTGTGGAGGTGGACAAGTCTGAAACGTGCAGGGCAGACTGGCAGACTTGAAATTCCAGCATGAGTTGAGGACTCAGTCTTCAGTCTCAGTCTGCAGGCAGCCTGGATCTAAAACACCCTTCTTCTTCTTGTGACCTTGCTCTTTTAAAGACTTCAACTGATTGGATGAGTCCCACCCACGTTATTGAGGGTAATCTACCTTACTCAAAGTCTACTGATTTAAATGTTAATTACATCTTAAAAACACCTTCACAGCAACACCTAGATTTGTGTTTGACCAAACAACTGGGTACCATAGCCTAGCTAAGTTGATACATAAAATCAGTTGAGAGAGAAAAATATTGAGAAGGAGGGAGAATGGGAGAGAAAGAGACAGAGGTTACAAGTTTAAGGAAATAAATTGAGGATCAAAGCAACATAATAAAGATTATAGCTAAGTTTAAAAGGCAAAAGATTCATACGATCTGAAGAGAAACTATAGAGTATATAAAATTAGAAACCATAAGTAACAGAATATATATAGCTAACAAATTACCAACCTAGAGGAAAAAACCAGAGAAAATCATGATGACGACAGATTTTTAAATGCAAATATATCGAAAAAATAAAAGCAAAGCAAATATATGAAGGAGAAAGAAGGATGATCCAAAATAAAGTTAATTGATGTCCTTTAAGTAGAAAACTTAATAAATAAATTTCCATGGGAAAAAAAGGAATGAATCTTCAGATCCAAAAAGCATATCAGATTTCAGAAAAATCCTAGTTAACTTACTGAACTTCAATCAGGATGGCCTTAGATTTCTACATATAACATTTTATGCCATAAGCAGAAGAACAATGTCTACAAAATTCTATGACAGCCTGAAGCCATGATATTAGTCAAGAATAAAACCAACAGGCAGTCAGTCATTCTAAAACATTAAAGAGTTTGGGGACCACAAAACTCATGAGCCTTTCTTCAAAAACTGCTTTTTAAAATATATCAAAATTTAAAATTACTTTTATAGAATGAATGAAAATAACAAACTAGGGAATAGTGAAACAATGTAAAAATAACAATGATGAGTTGTGTCTCCATTTAAGTAGAGTACAAAGAAAAGATTATGTTTACAGAATAGATTATGTTTACAGAATAGAATGTAAATGCCAAAAACCTTGGCAGTATGAAAATAATAATGTTACTAACAAATACCAGGAAATTAAAGAAAAGAAGTAAAAGGAAACATGAGAGCACTAATTCCCCATCATCAAAAAGTCAATCAACACCCTCTTAAATTGAAGATGTAGTTTTAAAAAAAGCTCCAAACTCTTAATGATTTCCATAATCCTTCTATTTAATCTTTTAATAGGGATCTTTTAAGAAATAATGATTCAAAACATTTGATCTTTAGCAACTTCTTTCACTTCACCTTATTTTCATTTGCTAGCTCTAAATTCAAATAAGACTTAATACATTTTATTCTTAAAATATCACACACAACATGATCCTATTTTATGAAAAATATTTTTCAAAGCTTTCTTTCTAGCCTCTGTTTGCATACATATATGGTAAGATAACGGGATAATGCTCACTTAATACGATGATTGCTTGGGGTAGTGAGATTGGAGATCACTTCTATCACTTTTCTGCAATTTTTTGAATTGCTTAAACCCTTCATTACAAAAATAATAAAGTAATTTTTCTATGAAAAGAAGTTTTGATGTCAAATGACAAGAATGAGTTCTACAGACATAGTAATGTCTTCTACATACATTTGAAAGTTACAATACATTGCCATAAGTATTAACTTTTCAAAGGCATGTGTACCTCATTCCAGAATTAGATCATAATTTTCTTGGGGAGGAAAACGAAGGTTTATAGCTGTTAATATGCCTAGCAAATCACTAAGCACTTTAAAATTACACGTTTATAATTATATATTTATACACACACACACAAAATTAAGCTTTGGGTTTTTTTGCATTTTGAACCATAGGGAATCATTCTGTTAGCAATCAAAAATTAATCTAGTTTCCTGTGGGGAATACTGGGGAAGGCTAAGGAGTTCAGGGGGGCCAATCACTAGAGCCATAACTTGTTACAGGTTCCTGCAGTTGAACTGCCTGTTTTGCAATTTGATCAGCTTTGCTGTTCCCTTGGCTCACAAAAGATCCATCCCTCTGATGGCCCCTACAGGGGATTACTGCTACCTGGGTCAGAAGCTGCACTGCTTCTAAAAGAGCCAGAATCAAATCTTTATGTTTTATGGGGGAATTTTTAGCAGTTAACATTCCTCTTTCTTTTCAAATGGCAGCATGAGCATGTAGCACGTGGAACCCGTATTTAGAGTCAGTAAAAATATTTAATTGCCTGTCCTTCCCTAATTGCAAAGCTCTCAGTAATGCAATTAGTTCAGCCTTCTGGGCTGACGTCTGGGGTGGCAGGGCCTTGGCTTTTATGACTTCATCTAGACTAACTATGGCATACCCCATCTTTCAGGTTCCCATTTGTACAGAACTGCTCCCATCAGTAAACCAGTTGACCCCAGAGCTGTCAGGAGGTTCATCTAGAAGATCAGACCTGCTGGAGTAAGTTTGTTCTATGGTCTCTATACACTGATGCAATGTCTCCACTCTCGACTGCCGGAAGCAGAGTTGCTGGGTTCAGGGTTTGGCACACCTTTAAGGTAATGTCGGAGGTGTCCATTAGGAGGGCCTGATATCTTGTTAACTTTCTTCCAGTCAACCAATGATGTCCTTTGACTTCCAGCACAGATTGTACCTGATGAGGGGTTAACACATCTGAGTGTTGTCCCCAGGTGAGCTTGGAAGCCTCATTAACCAACAGGGCTGTGGCTGCTACTGCCCACAGGCAGCTTGGCCATCCCAGGGCCACTGAGTCCAGTTGTTTTGAAAAGTAAGCCACTGGTCTCTGATCTGGTCCCAGCTTTTGGGTCAGGACTCCTAGTGCCATCCCTGACCTCTCATGAATGAATAGGATAAAGGACTTGTCCAAATTTGAGCTGGTGCTCTACGGGAAGACTGGCAGTTAGATTTCACCCAAATGCCACCAATTAGGATTAGGATATAAATATCTTCTGGTGTTTGTTCATACTTTCACAGGATAGGTTGAAGCCTTCCCCACCCAATCTGAAAAGGTTATGGAAGCCTGTAAGTCCCTTTTAAAAGAAATGATTCCTTGGTTTGGACTTCCAAAGTCCCCCCAGAGCAATAACAGACCCTCTTTTGTAGCCAAAATCACACAGGGCTCACAACGGCTCTAAGGATAGACTACAAGCTACACACTTCTTGGCACCCCCAGTCCTCAGGGAAGGTAGAGAAAATGAACCATACTTTAAAGAAAACCTTAGCAAAGCTCTACCAAGAAACTCATGAACCCTGTACCAACTTGCTTCCTATTGCACTCCTCAGGGTCCGTGTAGCCCCCAGGAGTGGTCTGGGACTTAGTCCATTTGAAATGACCTATGCGAGGCCTTTTCTTACTACTGACATTGTACTGGATGAGGAAGTGAACCAGGCCCTGAGATATACTCTTAATCTAGGACAAGTTCAGAAGGCAATCCAGGACTGTGCCCACAAGGCACTGCCAGCTCCCACGAAAACTACAGAGGAAGGAGCAGTTCCTTCACAAATAAACCCCGGGGACCAAGTTCTTCTTAAAACCTGGAAAGAGGGGTACCCCCAAGACCAACTATTGCCGAAATGGAAGGGCCCCTATAAAGTAATTTTAACCACCCCCACTGCTGTCAAACTGCAAGGGATATCTCTTTGGGTGCATTTGTCCAGACTAAAGCTTTTATCTCCAGAAACCGCACAGGTCACCTGTGAGCCAGTGGAATATCTGACCTACCCAATCAAAAGACAGGCACCATTGACAGATAAGTAAAATGATGTAGTGGGTTCGCTCCTATTTGAAGCCTTAAAGGGACTTGGGACTTCTCTTGTTTCCTTGGTTGGTGTGGTTCTTGACAATCGTCTGGCCCTTGACTACCTTCTGGCAGAACAAGGTAGAGTTTGCGTGACAACTAATACTTCCTGCTGCACTCGGATCAACGCGACAAGACAGGTAAAAGTTAATATTAAGGAAATATGTTTCAGACATGGAAAACACAATATATTGGCTTCAAATTTTTTTTAAAGGCAAAATTAAAATGAATAAACATTAAAAAAAAAAAAAAAAAAGGAACTATACAGCCGGGCAGAGTGGCTTCACAATCTTGGCAGGGGCGATATTGCCTCCCTTGTCTGGTCAACAGTTAAGGAAGCCCAAAGTGAATCTGCTTCCTTCCCTTTCTAGGCCCTTTAATGTCTATTGTTCTTCTCCTTTTTAGCTCTTGTTTGTTCAACCTTTTGGCTAAGTTTGTGTCTTTTAGGCTCCAACAGTTTGAAGTAAGGCTCATGATGGCTCAAGGAATTCAGCCCATTCCAGCAGAAAGTGGCCCAGGTCCTTACAGCTCCTTGGAACAGTCAGTGAGGGACTTCTACACCTCTGGGGTAGGCTAGGGTCTGCGGCCCCTATCCAGCAGAAAGAAGTTCAGAAGAAGAGACCTTTGGCCTCTTACCCCTTAAGAATAAGGGTGTAGAGTCTCTCAGTGGGGAATGAGACAGGCTGGGACCTAGGACCCTTTGCTGCAGTGCTGCAATGCTTGCACCTGGACACACATCTCTTTGAACAACAAAATACAAAGAAACTATGCAGGACTAAAAATAACTTCATGCATGCACAGTTGGGGCAAATTCTGGACCAAAAATACAAAAGACCAAAAATAACTCAACTGCCCCTTCTGAAGAGCCAGGAGCAAATGCAGGGTGTGGGGAGCAAAAGCAGGGTACTGAGCATGCCCCCTGCCCACAACACCACTGGAGGGGTGGGCAAACGACCTAAACCACGCCTCGGACCCAACCCCCGGACACACCCCTACCCCCATATAAAGAACAAGCTCGGCCCCCCTCAATGAGCGGGCAAGCAAGGAAAACTGTTGTTTTTTCTCGCTCTCCCCTGTTGTAGCAGGGGCCCCAATAAAGCCTTGCCTGAAAAAAAAATTAATCTAGTATTCAAATATACACATGCTGTTTTTTAAAATACATGTAAAACTTTTAAAACGTAACACACAGAATAATGTTATAACATGATTTCTTTGAAGGAAGATAATAAAAAGATATTTATATTTGCTTGTATATTTATAAAGAACCTCTGGAAGAATAGAGAATAACAGTGTTAGTGGTATATTACCTTAAATTTTGCTAATCAAGCATACTTCCATTATCACTCCCTACTCTTTTTGTCAGGATTTCTAAAAAATATCTAAAGTGGCCAAAGCAATGTTTTTCAGTAATGCTTATTACTCAAACTTCTATGAATCTAAGTGGCAGCTTCAGTAAAGCAAAACTCCCCAACCATTCCTCCTAACCTTATTGGTTCCCTTGCTAGTAAAAATGGTGTGAAAAGTGATTAAATTCTCATTTACCCAAGAACTCTCTCAAGTGATGTTCAACTCAAGGTGTCTGGACTATACCTGCTAACAACTGCAGTAAGGGGGAAAGATGCACATGAGAAGAAGAATAGAAAACTATGTACAAGCAAAGTATACATTTAAATACTTCCTTTTTGAGTTGAGAGAGGAGACATAGAAATGCACACTAAGAAATAGTTAAATAAAATGGTTGATTAATTATGCCCTATTAACTCCATCTTTGCCTTCAACGAGGAGGGTAGCATAAACATATATCATAGTATTCTGGTATTTTTAATTAGTTTGAAACTGCGGAGAATGGAGGGGAAAGCAAATATTCTTTAAGTTTCCTCCGCTTTGGACGTAGAGCCTCATTTTAAAACCAGGGCTCTAAAGTTCAGACCCAGAAGACTTAGGATGAAAAGAGAGCAGTTATCTAGGCCAGATCTTCTCCATGCACTCACTCAGTGTGTTACATTTAACAGAACTGATGTACCTTTGCACGGGAATGAGAGCCAAGCCACAATAAGAGCAGCTTTGTCTTCAGTCTGAATATTCTTTAAAAGAGAGCAGGATTTTTTTTAACTAATTCAATAAGCAGTAGCATAGTGAGTCCTCTGAGCAAAGCTGGGTCTATTCTCAGAAAATGGGGGTACCTCAGCAAGGCCATTAATGAAATGACTACAAAGAAATACAGCTGGAATAATTGATTTGGATCACTAAGAAGGTCAAGTTGGACACATCAGTATTTCGTGATCCTATTAGTCAGTCAAAGATAAACACAGCACTTTAATCAAATGTAATTAAATTATTGCTGTAAGTCTAAGTCTTAATAACCACAGCCAAAATGCCAGATGAACCACAAAAAATTCTCCTAAGTGTTTAAAAAAACCTCAAAACACCATTCTGTAAATTAAATGAAATTCATTTCATGTTTGTTCCCAAATGTCTGTGTCAATGTATTTATGGGTATGGTATATACCCATATATACCCATATATATACCCATACCATGGGTATGGTATATATACCATATATACATATATATGGAGATATATATATATATATATATATACATATATATGTTATATATATATATATATATATACACATATATATGTATATATATATATATATATATAACTCCATATATATGGAGTTAGAGTCTGAAAAATGATGTATGGGTATGGTGTATGAAGATAACATATATGTATGATTTATAAAAAGTATATATAGTCTGAAAAATTATTTATAAAAATGTATCTATAGTCTGAACTGAAAATGATTTTCTCATACTTCAGTATAACTGAATTCCTTTCTTTATGTTTTATAATTATGCTTATTTCTTATCTTTACAAATAGAAAATTTTACTGTAAAACAGCTTAGTTTTCCACTATTGTTTAATTAAAGGTAAGCAATAAAAAATTCTTAGGGAAAAATAAATTCTAATCAGTTCTTTTATGTACATGACTGATTCACATTTGTATCCTTCCTAGATAAGTTTTAGAAGCTGCTAATCTATAGTGCATTTAACACAAAGCAGATAAAACATGGGCTACAGATGTTATTATAATGTGGCATTCTGTTTCATGTTTCATATTGTTTGCCTTCTTTTCTCATAATACCTTTCTAGCAGTTGTTAGATGTTAATTATAAATTTCAAAAACTCCCAATCATCCAAACAGACATATAGACACTGATTTGTATTAAAATAGAAATTGTGCACTTTAGGCTTTAATCATATAAATGTATGAAGATGAATGCTAGTCTATTAATGTTTAAATTGTGTAGATTAATATGCTCCTACTGTTACAACTCATGGGTGTTTTGAAAGCTAACCAAATTGAAAACACCACTCCCACCAACGCAAGGATGCTTTTGCTATTGCTGCTAAATCAGAGTTTTGTCTGCAAATATATATAACACAATAATTTGAAAGACTTAAAATTCTATGAAAATGCAGTGAATAGTAACACATAAATGACCTTCTAAATCTCTTTTTAGGCCATAGTCAATTATTTATGAGAAACTGGTAATCAAGATATAGAAAAACAAACCTGAAAAATGGAACAACCCCACTCTAATATGTGGATTACATCTCCTCCCTGATCTGTACCAATAGATTACTTTAGTTTATTTTTAAAGAGCTCATAATTTATATGAAAAGACATGGGTTGAAATGACAATGTGTAGAAGAAAACAATCCTCATAAAATGAAAGAAGTGCTGGCTTGCTAAAGGATGACATAACATCTATCAGTAAAATGAAACAGCTGTCTCAGAAAACAAAGATAAAAGCTGAATGCCTTCATAAAGGAAAAGTAGATGGAAAACCATGCTGTATTATTCAAACTCAAGAGTCCTGGAGACAAAGAAAGGTCGGTCATTGACAGGTACATCAGCTGTTGTAGAGCTACCCACACTGAACGCTGAGGTCCAAGGGGTCAACTTTGTTCTGAATGGTTTCAGTCTAAATGCCAACTGCACAGAGATCTTTCTGGGCCACCCTCCCTTATATAGTTGCAATTCATTCACTCAACCCAGCAGCACTATTATTTATCCCTACACCCTGTTCATTTCCTTCAAGGAACTTAGTACTTTACTGTTTTCCCCACTGTTCCAGGAGGGCAGAGTTCACTTTGAATTTGTTCACCACTATATTCCCAGCATCTCTCACACAGGGCCTAGCACACATAGTAGGCATGCAAAAAACAGTTACTGAATAAATTAACAAATGTTCCACTGCCACAGAGAGAACACCTAGGCCCAAATAGTCCTAAAAAGATGAGCAGCAACTCCCTAAAGATGGGTTCTGGATCTTCTACCTCATCATCACAGTGCTCTTCCCAACTGACTTTATAGTATCACTGAACTCATCATTGTAAAAAATGTTAACAGATTTTTAACAGACTCCCAATATTCAACACAAAAATTCTTCTCCTAAAAGAAAATGCTGGCCTATGCCTCCAAGGAGAACCTATGAGCCTGTGAGAGAGGTTGGACCTAAGGGTAGTAGGTTTTTGTATCATCTGTACGCTAAAGATATTATAATTATGTTACAGAAAGAAATATTCATTTACTGACAAAATTTAGGAACTTTATACTTATTGCAGAACCGAAAAGAAAATGGGCTGCAATCTGTAATTCAAAGACAGATGTAATATTTTTTAAACTTCAACGTAATGATTATTTTGGTTCTAATTAAATGTAATTAATTTCTAAAAAAAATAAATCTCAACAGAAAACATGAGTTAATGTACTTTCCCATTTAAAAAATTGTGCTTTTACTAGACAAAATGCAATAATTCTACTTAGAATACCTTGTCCTAATAGTCTATGCCATAAGTAGTAATAATTATCAAAAAATGAAAACATACTAACCACTAGGTATTTTATATAACTATTAATTCATAAGATTGTCAAAATTCTATGAGATGACTATTTATAGCCCTGTTTTACATTCAAGAAACTGGAGGCTCAGATGAGTTGAAAAAACCTTTGTCTAAGGCCAAGGTGCCAGTAAATGGTATATAGAGGCCTTGAAGTTAATAAACAGCACGCAATGAAATGTTGTGATGGGACAAGCAATAATCTCATATCAGGAGAAAAATATTTATCTAGAGAAAATACGGAAGAAAAATCATCAGTTATTTTTAGATACTGAACATATATATAGGTTCTGCAAAGCAAAAACCATAATTCTTCCACACTTTGTGCCTTGGATAACTTTGTTAAACTCGGCCTGAAACCTATCCCATGCCTCTCTTCTTTGAAAAAACTCTTTTCTAAGTTACAAACTTCATATCTTAAAATATTGAATAAAGATGTGAAAGAAGAGTGTGAGTAATTTTATTATTATCAATAAAACTCCAAATTCCAAAGGTGCACTGTGGACTCCCCTGCTGTTGGAAGGTTCACAGCACAGCCTGTTAAGGCTATTACATCCCACAGAGAGCCACAGTGTTTAGAAGGTAGATCCTGGGAAGTAGGAACAATTCAAAGAAAATCTATTTTCTTTGTCCTTCCTGCCTGCTTGGATTGAATGCAGATTTTTTTTTTTTTTTTACCTATTTAATTGTTCCCTTAAACACATCTGCAAATAGATGCATCATATCCTGAAACCATTATACATTCATCCAAGCAGCTTTTTCTTGAATCCAACAAAATGCTTTTTTCATTTATGATCTCATGTGTCTTGACTGAGCATTGACTTTGTGTCCTTCCTAACAGATGACCATGAAGTCTGACACAGGTTGCTTAGCAACTGCCTTATGCCCAGAAGTAGAAATAACTCTTTGATATACTCACTATGTGTATTTCTCCTGATTTACTTCATTTGTGTTTAGCATGGTAGATCAAACAGAATCATTAGAATCCTACTAACACCCCCAAGAGTAGAAGAGTTCCTGGTCCACTTTAAGCTAAAGTACTCAGAGATCAAAACAGCTTACTTGTCATCACAGAACAGTACTGCAGAGTAAAAGAACAATAAATACACTGTGCCTGTCCATTACCAAGGACCACGTACATGCATTCTCATCAGTGCTGACACTACAATGTTCTTTGAAACTTGAAAAGAATTCTCAAAATTGTTATTTGTAAGCCTCACTTTTTTTAGAAATGATAAAGGACTGTATACTTCCCATTATGTTGTTTGCTACAAAGTCTTTGATATCCTGAAGGACAATCCATTGTTTTAATGCATGATATAATGTAATTCATCATGCAGCAAGAACAATACTAATTACCCTGCTTGTTTGCATCAACCATCACTCTTCGACCCTCGTTGTATCTGATCCAGTCTAAGCTCATTTGTATTATTTGTGACTTGTTTATATAGAAAGAAGTCAACCAACTATGCAGTGGTACCGTACCTCAGAACAATAATCCATGCAGAAGCGTCCTGGGTCTTAAATTCAAAAATGAAAAACTTAAAAGCTTTTAAAATAGAATTTTGGGGTAGAAATATGTAGTTAATATTATGATGTAATGAATCTGAAAACTTACAATATCAGCAAGGATAAAAATTAGAAAGAATTTTAATACAGGAAACCAGTTAGGTTTTTATAAAGCATACTGTTTTTAGCACAAGTTTTAAAATTTCAGTGTTCCGGAAACCTGCAAACTTTTTTATACCAAACCAAATAACAAGTGAAAAATCTTTTCAAATTGTACAATGTTAATTTAGAAACCATAAAGTTATTAAAATAATAACATCAAGGCAAAATTTACACTGTTACAAGACTAGCATTTAAGGAGCTATTTTGTTTTAGACAATAATTAAAAATCTCCCAAATTTCTATGAAATGGAGACTAGTTAAATAAATTATAATAATCCATACAGTGGGGACTTCCCTGGTGGCACAGTGGTTAAGAATCTGCCTGCCAATGTAGGGGACACGGGTTCAAGCCCTGGTCCAGGAAGATCCCACATGCCATGGAGCAACTAAGCCCGTGCACCACAACTACTGAGCCTGCGCTCTAGAGCCCGCGAGCCTCAACTACTGAAGCCAGTGAGCGTATAGCCCATGCTCCGCAACAAGAGAAGCCACCGCAATGAGAAGCCCACACACTGCAACGAAAAGTAGCCCCCGCTCACCACAACTAGAGAAAGCCCGCGCGCAGCAACAAAGACACAACGCAGCCAAAAATAAATAAATTTATATATAAAAAAAATAATCCATACAGTAGAATATAGTTAGATAAGTTTAATATATTTAACAATATATACAGTGGAATACTTTGCAATAGTTTTAGTTCCTTTTTTCTTTTTGTTAATGATGTAGATCTCTACAAACTGACATAGAAACATTCCCAAAATAAATTGCAAAGTGAATAAAGGGGGGTAGAACAGTGTGCTATTACATTTGTTACACTTGTGTTCAAAAAGGGAAGTTTTCTATTTGTATGTGAGTGTAAATATTACAAATGTATGTGATACATATATCTCTATAAGAATCTATAAGGAACTGATAATTTTTGCCTTTGGGAACTGGGAATATCGGTGACATTTTTCACTGTACATTTAGACAAAACTTTATTTCTCTTTATGTTCTGTTCATGTGAGACAGAAAGGTGGACAGTCTCATTTTCTTATTGATAGAGAAAGAGCACATAATACATAGTGCCCACTAGATCCCAAGAGTAGCACAGGTTTATCAAGAAAGATTTAACCACAATAATAAAGTAAGCAGCCACAGGAGAAAAATCAGAATATCTAATTCCACTAACCCAAATGCCAGCAAACAGAATTAACAAGATTTCAGAATATGAAAAAATAGTACTTTTCTTTGAAATATTATTTCTCTTAGATCTGAAACCTGGCTTTTCAGAATCCTAACAACAAAGGAGAATTTAATAAGGAATTATTCTAAATCAGTGCAAAAGATCAAAACTTCTTTTAAGTGAGTTTAATAATTATGGCAACACAAATGTGCTGTGCAAAAAAAAAAAAAAAAAAGGAGAGCGAGATAGCTCTAAAGTAATACGTTCCAAAGTGGGTTCCACAGAACACAACTCTCATGAGAAACTTCCACAAGAGAAGGTTCCATGGTCAAATAAGTTTAAAATATTGTACACTATATTTTTTGCAGAAAAAAATGTATTGATGTATTGGAGGCTCTGGGTAACTGATGTAGTTAGGAACTTGTTTTAAATTTCTTTGACCACAAAAATATTTTCACACGTACACAACTATTAAAATTCCCAGGAACGAGTACTTCATTGATCCCATTTTGGGAAACACTGCCCTAAGAATATAAAAGCCAAATTGATGACCTTTCCAATAGGGAAAAACACACCTTATCAATGAATCAGTAAGGCTATTATTAAAAGGCTATGATTAAACTGATTATTCTGCTTTAGTTGGAGTCACATGAAGTTATTTAATAAGGTATTGCAATTAATTTTCAAGAATAATTAAGCTACTCTTAATCCACACTCTCAGACCACTCTGTTTTGTTTTCATCAGAACATTTACCACTACGTGGTTTTTTTGTTTATTTATATGCTTGTTATTGTCTATTTATTCCCACTACAATGTAGGCTCCGTAAGAATTGGGATCCTGTCTGTCTTACTCAATGCTGTATCTCCAGTACTTTGAATAGCATTTGTCTGTACTAGTTTCTCAACAAATGTTGATAGAATACTTGAATAAATCTAGTACTTTTCTCTTTGTTACCTCGAGTCAAAAGAATACTTGTCACTTTTTCTCCTAAGACATGAGCAGTTAAAGGAATTTCTGTACTGATTTACTAGCTGTGTCACCTTGAGGAGGTTACTGCACTGCTCTATGCCTCCGTATCCCTGGCAATAACAAAATTGTTGAGGCAATGAGTTAGTATATACAAAGTACTTAGAACAGTATTTAGTGTATGGTAAGCACTTTGTAAGTGTTAGCTGTGATGATGATGATGATGATGATGATGATGATGATGGTGGTGGTAATATGTTCTAAGAAAAAAGTCTTAAATTTAAATGAATTTGAGAAATGCCTGACATAAAATTAAACAGATATTTTACTGCATTTTTAAGAGCTTTTAATATGCCTCTGTGAATCTTCAAGTAGACACAGTTAGAACAATTCCAAAAACTGACCCTTAGACTGTCTTTCACAGAATACATATTAATATCTCCTAGAATACCAACATTTCCAGAAACACAGTTTGGAAAGAACTCAATTAGAAGGTCTTGCATAAAGCAAATAGATACAGAAGACCTCACTCCACCCACCCCAGAACACATAGAAATTCCCACGATTAATAAATTAGAAAGTGAGTGGATGCAAAAGGCACTTAGATCCATGGTCCAGTTTATTATTAATTTCTCTTTTACCTTAAGCTCTGGAGGTCAAGCATGCTTTGGCTGTGAGTGTTGTCTTTCCTTGAGGTTCCCTAATATTATTCCCTTATCACTTTAGCAGTTGGCTGGATGGTTTCACTGAAGCCTAATACTTGGGCTCCCATCTTCTGACTTCTGTACCCTGGCGCTAGCTTGGGATTGTTGCCATTCTTGTCTTCCAGCTACCTTATTTTGCAAAAGATCCAAGTTAACATTCTTTACCACAGTCTTTTCAGTCAATGAGACTTCAAAGGATAAAAAAGAATTTTACCATGATCAAAAGACTAAAGCTGTAGTAAAAGAAAGAAAATCTGAAGGTCTTTCACCTAACAAGCCACTACATAAACGAAAAGGATTAACAGTTGAATTTTTAATGCCTCCTAAAGGAAAATAATTTTTATTTAAACATAGATCAAGACAAAATTCGAATCCCAGGGGCCAATAATGGCACCTCCTGACAGGAAGGATGGGAGAGCAATGGTGATGAATCAAAGCATAGTAGTGTGGTGTAGTGAAAACATGGGCTCTGGAGCATAACAAACCTGAACTGGAATTACACCACCACCTTCTCCCAGTTGTGAGCCCTCTCTGAGTTTCCATATCACTGTCTACAGAATTATAAAACACTATATAGATAACATTCATTGAACAATTACTTGGTACCAGGCACTATTCTAAGTCTTTTACATGGATTAACTCATTCATTCCTCATGTCAATGCCCTCTATCCCAGGACCACCAGGAACACACTTTTGGTCAAACAAAGTTGGGTTTATTGACTTGTTACAATAAGGGAGACCATATATTGGGGAGAATTGTAGGGCACCTCAGCAAGTGGGTGTTAGAAAGGACTAGGATTCAGGCTTGTGTTAGTAATTTAGGGAGAGTTCAAAGAACTAGAACATTGCTTTGTATTTGATATGGTCAGAAAGTGAAGGTAATTCTATAATTGGTGTCTTAATAATTCTTATCTAGAAGGCAGGAAGAATAAAGCCAGATTTGTTACTGGTAAAGAAGTTATAGTCATTCATTTTAGCCAGGAAAGGGGGATACTTGGTTATTTTTGTGGTTTGGGCAATGTTCTTGTTTTTGTCTGTATTCAGACATGATTATAGAGTAGTCTTGTTTTTCTCTTGATTCATCACAATCACAGAGTGGCCTTGTCTGCCGTTGATGGTCTATGAACTTGTTTATGTTCAGCAAATGCCACAGCCTAGCTGCAGTATCAAGCCAGCTACTAGAACACCAAGCCCTAGCTGACAGAAATGGGCCAGCTCCTGGCTCTCAGGTGTCGCTCTCCTCTTTCTCACTTACAGCAACACTATGGGATAGGTACTACTTATCTAGATCATAAAGATGAAGAAATGGAGGTCGCTCAGCCATTAAGCAAAAGTGTGCAACTCGAATCCAGACAGGTACGAGGCACTATTCTATGTGACGCAGAACCGGTGCTCCTAACCTCTGTGCTATTCTCTCTCTCAATGTTAGCCATCACCACCTTAGAGGGTGGCTGTAAAGATTGCAGTCGATCCATGTAAACACCTGGCTCATGACAGGACTTTGATGAAAAGTGGTACCTGTTATTACTAAACAGAGAAACTAAAACATTTTAAATTTAGGTTTATTTTCAGTTCCTCAGGAGGCCCTGCTTTGTGAATTGAGCATCTCAAGAGGAGGAGGAGGGACTTCCCTCGTGGTGCAGTGGTTAAGAATCCACCTGCCAATGCAGGGGACACGGGTTTGATCCCTGGGCTGGGAAGATCCCACATGCCGCGGAGCAACTAAGCCCGTGCGCCACAACTACTGAGCCTGTGCTCTAGAGGCCGCAAGCCACAACTACTAAGCTCACTCGCCTAGAGCCTGTGCTCTGCAACCTACAACGAACAGTAGCCCCTGCTCGCCACAACTAGAGAAAGCCCACACGCAGCAACGAAGACCCAATGCAGCCTAAATAAATAAATAAATACATACATAAATAAATTTATTAAAAAAAAAAAGAGAGAAGCAGGAAACTTGACTCTAGGCCAGAGTTCTGTCACTAATGAACCATGCAAGTATGAGCCGCAAGATTCTATAAAACCCTGCAATGGTCTGTTCCCAAGGAGTTCTAAGTGTTTTTTTTTTTAATCGTTGCCATTGAAGTGTTCTAAATGTTTTTCATCAAATTATTTAATTCTGTTTCTAAAGATGGCCTTCTCTAAATATTCTCTGAATGCAAATATAAAATACAAATGAGTTTTTTCATGTATAAGACTGGAGTCGTTTTTTAATTGTTTATCTTTAAATATATATATAATTTTCATTTTACTCTAGTGATGACTGCATATTAAAAGCAAGGTCTAGCAGTGAGGGTCCCTATGCTAGATTAGTACCAAAAACAGGTACAAAAATATGGCATTTTCAAATATGTTCTTAAAAGCTTGATTTTCCTCCAAACATGAATTCTCTGTATATTACTAACTTAAAATTATGAATAAGACAAAATTCATTTATTCTTTGATTTCAACTCTGGCTGTCATTGCTTGTCACTTGAGCATTCTAAGTTCCATTGTCCTTCATCTTACCAGTCTTTCAAATTTCCAAATTTTCTCATCCCTATTCTCTGTTGGTTAACAAAATAGTTCATGTTGACTTGGTTATGCTGACAATAAATCATCGTCTTAACCCTCCAAGATGACACTTTTGCATATTTTGATTTAAAAAAAAAATAAAAAGGGTGATATGGGACTTCCAGGCATCATGGTAGCGAATGGCAAGAGATAGCTTTGGCTATATATATGGAGGGAAAGAAAGTGCTAGAGATAGTTCCATGAGTGGAAGGTATAGGTAACCTATGCTTTGGTGTCTCAGGAGTACTCAAAATACTCTTCATTCTCATTTCTTGAAAACCATATGTGTGATACATGTTTATGGGCAGGAGTGGGAAGGCTGCTCCTGTAATCAGCAAATACAAACACAAACACACACACGCAAGCGCAGTGTTACTATTTGCCTTCTATGGAGTCAGAACTTAAAGATTTTCTATTTTGCAAAGTTAGTATCTAATAAATTTTAAGTAATGAAATGACAGTCACATCAACAGGCTGCTAAAACAAAATAATCTCTCAACTCTTATTCTTGAAGGATTCCAAAAAGAAAACAACAGTAAAGGACAATATCTTGGAACTTATATTCCAGGAAATATCCAGAATTTAGTTCCTTAAATCTGCTACCTGAGATGCCTCCTAAACTTAGATTTGTTCAGTTTAAATGTCATCTAAGAAAAAACAAAAAACAGAGAAAAAATCTACGAACCCAAGTTTCTAGATTCACTTTTTTGTGAGAAGTATAAACTTTACTGTATTCATTACCATAAACTGTAATGATTACTCCTAAAGAAGAGGGAACACCCAGTATTGTTGATAGAGCACTGGACTTGTATCAGCATAACTCTAAACAACTGATTTAGTTACTTATCTGTAAACTGAGAGAGGTAGGGAAAAGAAATAGTTCCCCAGGGTCCACTAGAGTCCTGGAGCTATTTTCAAAATCTCAAAACTATAATAGAATTAGTGTATTTTCTCACAGTAAGTCTGCACTAAATACTAGAATTTTTTTACATGGTAGAAATTCATCGCCTCAGGATGGTGTCATTGCTGAACTCACGCTAAAGAGATCAGCAGTTGTATGTGTTCAGATTAATTTAAAATGAAAAACCTGGGCTTCCGTGGTGGCACAGTGGTTGAGAGTCTGCCTGCCAATGCAGGGGACACGGGTTCGAGCCCTGGTCTGGGAAGATCCCACATGCCACCGAGCAACTGGGCCCGTGCAACTGGGCCCGTGAGCCACAACTACTGAGCCTGCGCCTCTGGAGCCTGTGCTCCGCAACAAGAGAGGCCAAGATAGTGAGAGGCCCGCGCACCGCAGTGAAGAGTGGCCCCCGCTTGCTGCAACTAGAGAGAGCCCTTGCACAGAAACGAAGACCCAACAGAGCTAAAAAAAATAAATAAATAAATTTATATTAAAAAAAAAAATTTTTTTTTAAATGAAAAACCTAATTATCATTTAAGGAGTGCTTTTGGTGAGGAAAAATAGACAGAATATTTCAAAATGTTGAATCACTGGATAAAAATTAATTAAAGGAGCCTTTGGCAGTAAAAAGGTCGAGAACCACTTGTACCAGACAATGCCTATGATATCTTCCTGCTTTAAAAATAAATATAACTATGCATCATTTTTAATAAGATTTTTGAATTCTTTGTATAAATTAGATGAAAAAGCAGATCAGATTTTATTTAAAGCAGATTTAAAGTTGTTTGAAATTTTTAAATGTCTATATTCTACATTCTTCCACGTCTACTCACAAGAGGTGGTTTTCAAAAAATGCTTGTAGTGTAATAACTATAAAACATCTTCCTCAGACTTATCTACCTATTAAACTCTTTCATAAACTTACAAAGTTCAAGCAGCAATAACTTCCACTTTAAAATAAGGTTACAAACAAATTTAAAAGAAATTTGAAAATAAAAAATTGTTTGTAATCCTACAGTGATAGTTAAGGAAATGAACATTTTGACAATGTGTTTATCATTATCTAGTACTTTAGAATTCAAAAATATAAGCTCTGATTAGAAAAGTCTAAAATATCCTGAAGATCCTTTAAAGTCATCCTAACTCTAACTCCAAGTGTCAACAACTAAAGAGTTTGAACTGCAAGAGTGAGTTTTTGTGCATTCTTTTAATTTGTTTTTCTGGTTTTTTTTTTTTTAAGATTTCCCAAAGGCACACACCAGTGTATTTAAAACAGGGTCATCAAATCCTGGGAAACCTTGTTCCTTCTTCCTCTTACATGAGTACACAGCATGAAACATCAAGTAGTCTGGCTTCTGTTTTTCGCAGAAGTACAAATAAGAAATGGTGGGATTGTAACACTCTCTGGCTAGCTACATGAAGACAGTTTGTAGAGACTAAGGAAAGATGGATGCTGGACTGTTATCTCACTCTACCTACACAGTGTAACTGGGTGATAGTTTTGATGACTAATCACCAATCAATTAGCTCCTAGAATTTCAGATATCTTAGGTATCTTAGAATTCATCCAGTCCAACCCCCCAATTTGTCCATGATAAACCAGAAGCCCAAGAAATGTAAATCACTTGTTCACAGTCATATAACTAGTTAGTGGCTAGACTTTAAATCCAGCTCTCAGGACTCCTGCCCAACGTTCTTTCTACTACCGTAAGTTAGAAACCGTTTTACTAAAATGTTACCTCTTTCTATAGCTTCCAAACCTCCCAAGGTTCTTATGCCTTAACATTTGCTCAGTTGCTGCCCCCTCATGTGGGCTCTTCTATGGAGGGTCTGCTCAGATGACGTCAAGCTGTCATAGCCGTCTGACATCACCAGTTCTGTACAGACACTTGCTTTCCTGATACACTCACTTCAAATCTTACCACAGCTTTAACTCTACCCTCTCCATCGAATGAATAACCTGGTAACCCATGGCTTTTGGCTTAAACTTGGTGATTCTTGCTAGTCTCCATTTGTTTGTTTCAATCCTCCAAAAGGTTTAAGGTGTCTGTTAAGTACCTAACCCTTTTAACACTCTTTTGTTATTCCTTTATTTTGTTGCCTTCTCAAGTAACTGAAAAGACCTTATTGCAGACTCCTTGAACCCAATCTTCTGTCTCAACCCTGAACAGATGGTTCCCCAGAGGGAACCAGAGGCCTGGGCCTCTTCAGCCTATTCATGCTATTGTTTTTCCTGCCAGTTCCTGGCTTCTGCTGCCCTCTAGTAGCCATTAGTAGCATGGCAGGATTTGAAACAAGAATGCCATATTTTTGTTGAATTTAATTACTCAGTAGGTTGTTTCAGCATCATGTAAATACAACCTGAAAAAAAAATTGTGACATGTAATTGGTGCCACTGTTCTGTGACTCCTCCACCTCCAGGCCTGAGTCAGAACATGATTTTAAAGTTAGGGCTATAATGGGGCTAATGATCACGTCTATACATGCAACAGATTCTTTTACACAATTCATTTGCCCAACTCTGATGCTCATCAATGGTTCCTTTCAAGAGTCCAATTCTTTAATTCCTTCACCTGCTCAACTGAAATCCCAGCATAGGAACAGATCAAAAGGAAAAAGTGACAAAAATGACCTAAATGTCCAATAATCAGGGTTTATTTGAATAAATTTTGGTAACATGTAATTACAATGGTATATTTTGTGACTATTAAAAATTATGTTTTAAAAAACCCCAAAAGTTTAGAAAAATAATATAATATCAAGGTGCAATAGCTGAACATTAAAAAAAGAAGAATTACAGTAAGATCCCAATAATATAGAAAGAAAAGAAATGGTCTGAAATGTTAGTTGGTTGTTAGTTTTTGTATTATTTATAAGCATGTGTAACATTTTATAATATATAAATTATAATAATTTATATTTTAATAATTTAATTATATAAAAGCTGCATCTGTGGGTACTAAATAGTGGGTCACTCATGCCTGACTGTAACACTAAGTAAGAGAGTAAGATCTCCGAATGGAACTACTGTGGCCTGTGCCGGTTATCATAGTGATGATAATGCCATTATCATAGCCAAGGACATGGGTAGTATTAGTGTGGGTGGAATAAAATGTTACAGTGGCAAGATAAACCAGAGGGTTAGTCACATTCTTTTGTTGTCTTTCTGCCTAGAGAATCCCTGGGAAAGACAATCCCTTTTGGCCAATTAAACCTACTAAATTTTTCAACAATTTATATGGGAGCAACTTCAAAAGTGAGTGACCAGATGTTCTACTGCTTTGAGCATGCAGAGGTGTGAGAAATTTATGTGAATTATGTAAATTTTTTAAACTAAATGTGACATTTTGTGTAACCAGGCTGGTGAAATGGGCCAATCCATGAACATAAACAACCCTAAGGGGGATACAGAGTGGGAATCGTGGTGTCAACTATCACAAATATGTTTAAGATTTCCAATATATATACTGTCAATATCCTTCTAGAAACTTTGTACCAATTAACACCATGGGTGTGGGATAAATGAGATAGACTGCAGGCCGTGTACATTTTCCAGCATACTTGCTGCAAATCTGCTTCTTTCTCTAGTTCAAAAAAAGGGAGACCCTGTTATAATAAAAATAATCACATTTGCTCGTATTTAATTCTTTTAAGCAAAATCCTACTCAATTTTGGTTCTTCCTCCTTGTAGGTGGTAAATTTCTTACCACTCACACATATGCACAAGAATTCACATAAGCAGAGCAAGTGAGTACCGATACCCTGAAGTGAAGAACCACTGAACATAGTCATAACCTTTCAGTATTCCTTGTTTTGGTAACAGTAAATATTTAAAAGTATATTTTTATTGGCCTTCTTGAGTCCTTTTCATTGTACTCACCTCACATTTTATCAGTTGACTAAATAGAGGTTTCCTAATATTTTTCAGTGGTAATTTCTACACCCACCATTAAAGGAAAAGATGTAAATTCCCCAAAAAGTACAAAAACTTGGATTCCTCTCGACTTTTTACTTTTTTCATTCAACTATTCAACAACTACTTGTTAAATATTTGATACATGCCAGGTATTGTTATAGGAACTGGGGATACAACAGTGAGCAAAACTGACCAAAAAATTAAAAAAAAAAAATCCCTGACTTCCTTAAGCTTACGTTTCAGTATTTAAGTATTTGTTATCTATATATCTTTCATACTAAGCTCTATATCTAACCCATTGCAAATCCCATCAGCTCTGCCTTCAAAATGTATCCAGAATCTGGCCACTTATCACCACCTCCACAGCTAATTTCTCTTCTGATCATTCTAGGAGTATTTTAGCTGTTCTCCTTGCTTTCAACTTCCCTCTCCCTCCACCCCTCATCACCACACACATACACACAGTCTACTCTCAACATAGGAACCAATGTCATCTTTTAACGCCAAAGTCAATTACATCACTCCATTGCTCAAAATCCTCCTATGGCACTCCAGCTCACTTAGAGAAAAGCCAAGGCTGTACAATGGTCTACAAGGCCCTACAGAGTCTAGCCCCCTGATACTTCTCTGACCTGATCTACTACTCTCTCCTTTGCTCACTGTGCTCCAGTGATGGTGGCCTCCCTGCCTTGAACTCACAGGGCACCTTTGTGCCTTGGGGCCTTTGCATGTGTTACTACTTCTGCCTGGAAAACTTTTGTCCAAAAACCCACAGGACCCACTCCCTCACCACTCCTTCAGACCTTCCCTCAAATCTGATCTTCTTAGCAAGGTGTTTCCTGACCACTCTACTGAAAATGGCAACCTTGTATTCTTCCTGCCTTCCTAATAATTTACTCCAGAGCCCAGAAAAGTAAACATTCACGCAGAGTGGGGTTGAGGGGCAGCAAACCTGTGCATTGTGTAGGAATCCATGAGGTGAGGAGGTCATCAGTGCAGGGGCCACTGGCAGAGGAAGTTTGAAGTCAGATGTCAAAGTCTTAAAAGGAAAAGATGGGTGGAGAGTGAAGAGTTCAGCCATGAGGAAGGAGGTTGGTAGCAGCATCAGGAGATTGGTTCTACTCAGAGAGGATTGATCTAACACATAAATATGTTAAAGGTAAGGCAGCCAAGTTTCTCCCGGGGGAGAAGGGGGTTACAAATATGGAAAGGGATAAAACTAAAATGAACTGTGGTGTTGGATTGGAGCTGGAGGCTAATGTTAACTCATGCTTTCAGTATATACAGATATAGAAATAAACGTGTATGTAAATATGTGTGTATAAGTATTATGTATACATGTGCATAATCATACATATAACCCCAGCTCTGTCCACTAAAAAGATCCGGGAGCAGCAATACCTTACTAGCCACAAGCATACCTAGCACTCAGATCTTAGTTTCCAAATATCCAGTGTCATTATCCACTTATGGGGTCCAGGGATCTTTGAAAGTTGCTGATTACAGAGCTAGGCAGAGAAATTACAAGATAAGCCTGAAGCATCTTATATGCTAGAGAGAAAGGAAGTTCTCAAAGAAGGGGTTTTGTCAATATGACACAGGTGCCAGCTTGAAAGGGCCCCCCGCTGGACAAATCTGGGAAATTTTGAGCAAGAAATTTAATAATAATGCTAAAAATTATAACTTGCTGAATAAAACAAAATTCATGAATTCATCCTGATACAAAGTTTTAAAATAATAAATAAATGCAGAGAAGAGAAAGATTTTCTCTATAGTATCAATAGAATAACCAATAAATATAATGAAAGTCATGGACCATCATAGTAATAATCAACCAAGAAATATCAACAGATGCTAAATCTATTGGATGAAAATTTGTGCAAAATGGGATATTTACATACTCTCAAAATACCTCCCCATAAAATGCTTTTTTAATTACAAAAGGAAAAAGAGTAACTTTACAGTGGAGATTGCCTCACAGATGTCTTCTTAATGAAGTGATCAAAGTTAACATTACCAATTATGAGACAAATTGAAATCACCTATCACTTGACAGGATGGAATAAGAACACAACTTTACTTATGTGGCATTCTTACATGTATAATTGGCATCTAACCATGAGGAACCATCAGATATGCCCATATACAGGGACATTCTACAAAATGTTTGGCCGGTAATCTTCACAAGTGTCAAGATTGAAAGTCAAAGAAACACTGAAAAACTAGGTTTTTTCCCCAGCTTTACTGAAGTATACTTGACAAATAAAATTGTAAGATATTTAAAGTGTGCAATGTGATGATTTGATATACATATATATTGTGAAAGGATTCCCCCACTGATGAAAAACTGTTTTTGATTGAAGGACATTAAAAAGACATGACAACTAAATGTAATACATGATCCTGGATAGGGTCCTATTGTATAAAGAACATTACTGGGACAACTGATGAAACGGGATGAAATGGCAGTAAAGGATCAGTGCTAATATCCTGATTTTGATGGCTGTATTATGGTTGTATAGCAGAACGTCTTTGTTTGTAGTAAAGTAGTCAGGAGTGATAGCCACTTACTCTGAAATGGTTTGCAAAAACAGTAGTTTCTTGTAGTATTTTTGCTTTTTTCTGTAAGTTTAAAGTAATTTCTAAATAAATATATAAACAACATTGTGAATCCGTTCAACACATTCCCCACTCCCTGCTCCACTTTATTTTTCTCGAGAGCACTTATCAACATCTGATATACAATACATTTTTACTTATTGTTGTTATCTGCCTTCTTCTACTAGAATATAGACTATATGGATTTTTGTATTACCTTTCCTTCTGTATTCTAGCACCTTCCACAGTGTCTGATCCATAGATGATGTTCTATAGGTATTTGTCCAATGAATTGACTTGTCCTGTCCTCAGGTGCAGATTGCCTGTGAGCTGGGGCTAAAGCAAGTACACAATCTCAGCAAGCCAGTTAGCAGGCACAGCTCTGCTTAATGACATATATAGAAAAAGAATCTCTTCTCGAAAGGAAACACTTTCTGCAGAAATGCAGATATGCCTATTCCTAGACAAACATTGATTCACTATAAGGACAGCTTAGCCCCTTAGAGCCAGAGATTCCCAAACTCCTCAAATTTCCATGGTAGTTTTGTGTAACAAAATGGACCACAGCAGTTTTTTTCCAGAACAAAGAAACAGTATGCTTCTGACTCACAGATATAGAGATCAAACTAGTGGACATCAGTGGGAGAGGAAAGGGGGCATGGACAAGATAAGGGTAGGGGATAAAGAGGTACAAACTAGTATGTATAAAAATAAGCTACAAGGATATATTGTACAGCACAGGGAATATAGCCAATATTTTATAATAAATTTAAATGGAGTATAACCTACAAAAATATTGAATCACTGTTGTACACCTGAAACTAATATAATATTGTAAATCAACTATACTTCCATAAAATAAAGAATTAATAAATTAATCTTAAAAAAGAAACAGTCTGAAGTCTGCTTCTAAATCAATTCAAGTTACCTCTTTTTCAAGCCAGATTTAAAAAAAAAAAAAAAGTTTCTGGGCTTGAATGGACAGTTAATTGTTTTCTCTTCTTCTACTAATCTTATCAAACTTTTCAACATTCTTAGAGAAAATTTAAGTAAAGACCTCTTGTTCAATCATCTATTGAGATTTTTAAATGTACACTGGAAGAAGCCATATAAAATTTCCATTTGAAAAAGCAGTATTAATCTGAAATGTTTTTACTTTATTTGTATTTTCTTTATTAGTCATACAGCTCTCCAGAATTTAGTTAAATTAATATGAAAATATTATGGAAGGCAGCAGGGGTATTATAGCATAAGTCTTGTAACATAAGAATATGAGTCTTACAGTCAGAAAGACAAGAATTCATTCCAGCTTCACCACTTATTAGCAGTATAATCACGGGCAGGTTATTTAACCTTTCTAAGTGTCTGTTTCTTTATTATAAAACTGGTATGATAATGATAGTGTCTACCTTATAGGCTAATTGTAAAGATAAAAAAAATACATAAAACACTTAGCACAAGGTCAGCACATGGTGAGGAACATATAAATATTAGCTTTTATTTTTTGTAAGTGTAATTTAAATGTAAAATCCATATGTTAAATATAAATACGCAATAAACCTAATTGAAGGAAAATATATAACTTGTATTTTTTTCCTTCTAAGTTTCATTCTGGTAAATTTTATACATGGAGTCTCATTTTCTGTAACTCACATTACCATATCCTTGAAAAATATCAAAGTGTGATATAAAGGTAAAGATGTAGCTTTGACTTTGCATTGTTAATATTTATGGGAAGCTCAAATTGTATGTAGAAATTATATTATTTCAGCTCGAAATTGATTTGTAAGATATGACATTTCATTTTCATTTGTACACATTTTGTCTCTAACTGATTAAATAACTTCCCAAATCAGTTTGAATTTGTCATATCTGTTTATAGCCAAAGATAACAAACAAATTGTTTGGGGGCTAATTTACATGGTAAGTATAGTGGAAGTTTTGTTCTATATAAAGTATCAGATATAAACATTAATTTAATAAAATGCTAAAGAAGTTAACAATGTAACTTAATTATATGCTATGTATATATTTGTATTCAGATCTCGTTAAAATGTTAAAAAAAAAAAGAAGTGTTACATGGGCTGCTCTTTTCTCTTTTTCAGTTGACATGGTTAACAAGTCTCATATTAAATCTGGTTTTGTAAAACTAGAACCAGTTGCTCCTAATTCATTTAACTCTAAAATTGGAGGAAGCAAAACATCTCCAATTCTCAGACCTAGTCTTGAGTTTCAAGTCTTCTGGCTTATGCCAAACTCAGCTAATGGCAGGAAAGCTTACACTGATTGATGGTGTGATGATGGTAGGTAGATACCTCAGCAGCTACAGCCCACAGGTTCAATGCAATGTTATTTCAACTGTGCCTTAATTATCTACTAGAGGTTAGCCTTTTTTGGAGGAGCAGTTAAGCTTGTGGTAAAGATTAGATCAACCTACTTTATATATTCAGATTTTCAAAAAAAGTTTCCATGAACTGCCAAACCAATGGCTTTTGTACAGTCAGGACAGGATAAGTTGCCCAGCAATAACAAAAATACTCTCGTATAGTCTACTGCAGATCAGCTGGTGGGCCAGGGGTGGGGGTAAGGGTGTCAGCTGGGGTTGTCATCACACAGGGGCACAGGCTTTTACAGCTTCTACCTAGAAGTGACTTGGATCACTTCTGTTCATATTTCATTATTCAGTGCAAGTCACCTCCAGGTACAGGAAAGTGTAATCCTAACTGTATCTGGAAACACTTAGTGACTAGAACTAATCACTCTCTTACCTATTACAATTAATTCAATTTACATGGAAAATTAATTCAATTTACATGGCTATATTGTTTGGACATCTCCCGCTTCATCAGTACCTCATAACCCAGGGCTAATTCTGTCTAACAGAAGGATTTTTCTCTATCATTCTATGTACTTCCTTTTTACAGCTGTCACTCTCTTTAAGAGGAAGATTTATAGGAGAGAAGCAAACCCTTCCTTAGTCTATAATAGTTATGTTCTTCTTCTACATGGATCTCAGCCCACTTTTATGATTCCAGTATAATCTCCAAAACATATTAGCTTAGCATATGCATATGTAGCTTAGCAAAGCATATTAGCTTTGGCATATTACTTAGCCAAAACAATTCTGGAAAAGAAGAAAAAGTAGAAAGACTCACACTTCCCAATTTCCAAATGTAATACAAAGCAATGGAAATCAAGACAGTGTGGTACCAGGAAAAAATAGACTTATAGATCAATGGAATAGAATTGAAAATTGAGAATTAAACATATACATCTATGGGTCAACTGATTTTTGACAAGGGTGCCAACACCATGCAATGGGAAAGGAATAATCTTTTCAACAAATGGTGCTGGTTGGTAACAACTGGATGGTTACATACAAAAAACTGAAGTTGTTTTCTTTGTATTATAAGTCTAACATTTCCTGTGCTGCACTGACTTCTTTGAGCCTCACAGGGCCCCAACGTCCTAAGCATGAGATTCCTTGCTCTTGTGAGATATGCCCCCCACCCAGCAGGAAAGGCTTCCCATCTGACTAGTTCCTCTATCAGCTGCACCAGCTACAACCCACTCAGTCCTCAGTCTAATGGGTTTTATCTCTGCCAGACCTTGAAATTCAAACAAGCCAATCACAAACAAGCCAATGACCTCCCGTGGGAACCAGGGATCACCTCATCCTCTGGATACTATGAAGTCTGACTTCCACAGCCTCTACTTATTCCTACTATTCTAAAGCGCAACCCCCATGTGACCCTGTATGATATGCTGTGTCCCTCCCTGGGGCTGCAAGTATGATTGATTAATAAACATCTATTTGATTTCATCTGTCTAGTGTTGGATATCATGTGTTCAGCCATCTCATACTATCTATGATAGGTGATACCTCCCTCACCAACTGGGTAAATAGGAGGTGATCAAAACATCCTTACCTAACGACAGGTACCAAACTTAATTCAAAACGGATCAAAGACCTAAATGTAAAAGCTAAAACTATAAAACTCATAGAAAACATAGGATTTGGCAAAGAATTCTTAGATATGACACTAAAATGATGAGCAACAAAAGAAAAAATAGATAAATTTGACTTCATTAAAATTAAAAACGTCTGTGCTTCAAAAGACACCGTCAAAAAAGTAAGAACACACACAATGAGAGAAAATACTTGTAAATAAATCATATACCTGATAAGGAACTTACATCTAGGTTATATAAAGAATTCTTACAACTCATTTTAAAAAAGACAAATAACCCAATTTTTAAAATGGGCAAAGAATTTTTCTTAACATCTTTTTTGGAGTATAATTGCTTTACAATGGTGTGTTAGTTTCTGCTTTATAACAAAGTGAATCAGCTATACATAAACAAATATCCGCATATCCCCTCCCTCTTGCGTCTCCCTCCCACCCTCTCTATCCCACCCCTCTAGATGGTAACAAAGCACCGAGCTGATCTCCCTGTGCTATGCGGCTGCTTCTCACTAGCTATCTATTTTACATTTGATAGTGTATATATGTCCATGCCACTCTCTCACTTCGTCCCAGCTTACCCTTCCCCCTCCCCGTGTCCTGAAGTCCATTCTCTACGTCTGCATCTTTATTCCTGTCCTTCCCCTAGGTTCTTCAGAACCATTTTTTTTTTAGATTCCATATATATGTGTTAGCATACGGTATTTGTTTTTCTCTTTCTGACTTATTTCTCTCTGTATAACAGATTCTAGGGCCATCCACTTCACTACAAATAATTCAGTTTCGTTTCTTTTTATGGCTGAGTAATATTCCATTGTATATATGTGCCACACCTTCTTTATCCATTCATCTGTTGATGGACACTTAGGTTGCTTCCATGTCCTGGCTATTGTAAATAGTGCTGCAATGAACAGTGTGGTACATGACTCTTTTTGAATTATGGTTTTCTCAGGGTCTATGCCCAGTAGTGGGATTGCTGGGTCATATGGTAGTTCTATTTTTAGTTTTTTAAGGAACCTCCATACTGTTCTCCATAGTGGCTGTATCAATTTACATTCCCACCAACAGTGCAAGAGGGTTCCCTTTTCTCCACACCCTCTCCAGCATTTATTGTTTCTAGATTTTTTGATGATGGCCATTCTGACTGGTGTGAGGTGATACCTCATTGTAGTTTTAATTTGCATTTCTCTAATGATTAATGACATTGAACATCCTTTCATGTGTTTGTTGGCAATCTGTATATCTTCTTTGGAGAAATGTCTATTTAGGTCTTCTTTCCATTTTTGGATTGGGTTGTTTGTTTTTTTGATATTGAGCTGCATGAGCTGCTTGTATATTTTGGAGATTAAACCTTTGTCAATTGCTTCCTTTGCAAATGTTTTCTCCCATTCTGAGGGTTGTCTTTTCGTCTTGTATACAGTTTCCTTTGCTGTGCAAAAGCTTTTAAGCTTCATTAGGTCCCATTTGTTTGTTTTTATTTCCATTTCTCTAGGAGGTGGGTCAAAAAGGATCGTGCTGTGATTTATGTCATAGAGTGTTCTGCCTATGTTTTCCTCTAAGAGTTTGATAGTGTCTGGCCTTACATTTAGGTCTTTAATCCATTTTGAGTTTGTTTTTGTGTATGGTGTTAGAAAGTGTTCTAATTTCATTCTTTTACATGTAGCTGTCCAGTTTTCCCAACTCCACTTACTGAAGAGGCCGTCTTTTCTCCATTGTATATTCTTGCCTCCTTTGTCAAAGATAAGGTGACCATATGTGCGTGGGTTTACCTCTGGGCTTTCTATCCTGTTCCATTGATCTATATTACTGTTTTTGTGCCAGTATCATACTGTCTTGATTACTGTAGCTTTGTAGTATAGTCTGAAGTCAGGGAGCCTGATTCCTCCAGCTCCATTTTTCTTTCTCAAGATTGCTTTGGCTATTCAGGGTCTTTGTGTTTCCATACAAGTTGTAAATTTTTTGTTCTAATTCTGTGAAAAATGTCATTGGTAGCTTGATAGGGATTGTACTGAATCTGTAGATTGCTTTGGGTAGTAAAGCCATTGTCGCAATGTTGATTCTTCCAATCCAAGAACATGGTATATCTCTCCATCTGTTTGTATAGTCTTTAATTTCTTTCATCGGTGTCTTATAGTTTTCTGCATACAGGTCTTTTGTACCCTTAGGAAGGTTTATTCCTAGGTATTTTATTCCTTTTATTGAAATGATAAATGGGATTGTTTCCTTAATTTCTCTTTCAGATTTTTCATCGTTAGTGTATAGGAATGCAAGAGATTTCTGTGCATTAATTTTGTATCCTGCTACTTTACCAAATGCATTGAATAGCTCTAGTAGTTTTCTGGTAGCATCTTTAGGATTCTCTATGTATAGGATCATGTCATCTGCAAACAGTGACAGTTTTACTTCTTCTTTTCTGATTTGGATCTCTTTTATTTCTTTTTCTTCTCTGATTGCTGTGGCTAAAACTTCCAAAACTATGTTGAATAATAGCAGTGAGAGTGGGCAACCTTGTCTTGCTCCTGATCTTAGAGGAAATGGTTTCAGTTTTTCACCATTGAGAATGATGTTGGCTGTGGGTTTGTCATATTGGCCTTTATTATGTTGAGGTAGGTTCCCTCTATGCCCACTTTCTGGAGAGTGGGCAAAGAATTTTTTAAATGGGCCTTTCTCTAAGGAAGATATACAAGTAGCCAGTAAGCACATGAAAAGACTCTAAATATCATTAGTCAACAGGGAGGAGCAAGTCAAAACCACAATGAGGTCCCACTTCACACCCACTACGATGGCTAGAATTAATGGGTCAGATAATAACAGGAGCTGATGAGGATGTAGAGAAATCAGAGCACTCATATACACTTTTATGAGAGTATAAAATGATGCAGCCACTTTGGAAAACATTCTGGTAGTTCCTCAAACAATTAAACATAGAGTTACCACATGACCCAGCAATTCCACTTCTAGATATACACTCAAGAGACATGAAAATATATGCCCATGCAAAAACTTGTATAAGAATATTTATAGCAGCATTATTCATAATAGCCAAAATATGCGGGAAAAAACCCAAATATCAATCAATGGACAAATGGAGAAACAAAGTATGGTATATTCATACAATGAAATATTACTTGGCCATAAAAAGAAATGAAGTACTGATATATAGTACAGTTTAGATGAATCTAAAAAACATTATGTTAAGTGAAAGAAGTCAGTCACAAAAGTCTCCATATCAAATGATTCCGTTCATACAAAAGACCAGAATAGGCAATCTATAGAGGCAGAAGGTAGATCAGTGGTTGCTTAGGGCTAGGAAAGTTATGTGGGAGTAGGATGGTAATAGCTAAAGGTTACAGAGTTTCTTTTTGAGGTGAAGAAAATGTTCTAAAATTGAATGTGGTGATAGTTGCACATATCTGTGAGCATATGAAAAATCATGAAATTGTACACTTTACAGGGGTGAATTATATGGTATGTGAATCATATCTCAATAAAGCTGTTTAAAAATACTAGAAGAGTACTGCAGTATATTCAAGAAGATTGACACAAATTCACAGATAACTTATCTATAATAGATTGTTAAGAAAAGTAAGCAAATTTGGTTTTATTCCTTGTTCGAACAGAATTATGTTTTCCTATAAAATATTTCTTGGTGCTAGTATTCAAAAAGGATAGAGTTGGATAATCCACTGCTCTAAATAAATATGGCATGTTGTGTTTTTATATGATAGACAAAATGGGGAAAAAAAGAAAATGGATAGGGTTTTCAGAATTTAAGCTCTGCGTAAAAGATCCTGCTCTTTTTGCTTATTACAACTTCTCCTAGTTCCTTGAGACCATCATCCCTCTTCTGATTTGAGTTGCCTCTTTACAAAACTTAAACAGAGCTCCCTGAAATGATGCTCTCTTTAACCTTGGGGAGGCATGGTAGGGCCTGGATCGACTACAGCCCCACTTGGTAACCTCTGGCAGATAGCAGCCTCCTCTGGGGCTCCGCAGGGAGCAACCCAAGTGCTGCCCACAAAAAATGATGAGTAACCCTTTGTGCCTCCCGTTTTGTCATACAGTGATGAGCGTGGACAAGGATGTGTTTGTTCTATCACTTGGACATCCTCAAAATCTGCTTCAGCACTCAGTCACTGCCCATTCCCCAAAAGTGAACCAGGAAGCTGTTGAAGGAGTTTGTGTTCCAGGCAACCAAGTAATAGAGTCCATGCTCCAGAATGGTGGGGTGAAGAAGTCAGGCAGAACACAGGGCAGGCACAGCTGGAGACTACATCCCAAAATCTGTCATCATAAATAAGTCATGGTTAATTTGTCCTTTCAGCAGCCACCAAGCTAGCTACATGATGATTCTTCTAACAATGCATATGCATTTAAATGCTTGGTCTGGAAAAGCTTAATTGGATTTGAAATCTCTTTCCACTATCTTAGAAAAAGTCCAACATTACATTTGTCAATGAAAAAAAAAAAAGAAAAAAGCTTTTTTAAAATCATTTCTGGAACTGATTTCAATTCCTATAAAATTTTGTCCTAAAATTTTGTTTTAATTTTTTATTATATACTTATTTGTTCCATCAATAATGACTATCAGGAATTTAAATGGATGATCACTTAAAAGTCTTGATCAGTAATTGCTCATGGCTATTCTAGGGGGAAAATCCTGATATTAAAAATGATATGCTCTGTAGACTTTTGAGTCTGGCTTCTTTCACTTTGCGAAATAGTGAGATTTATCTATGTTGTTCCATGTATCAACAGTTTGTTCCTTTTTATTGCTGAGTGGTGTTTCATTGTATAGATGTTCCACAATTGGTTTATCTATTCACTAATTGATGGACATTTGGATTGCGTCCATCTTTGGTGATTATAAAGTTGTCATAAACATTGCACATAGGTTTTTATGTGGGCATAACTTTTCATATCTCTTGCATGACACCTAGGAACAAAATTACTGGTCATATGCTAAATGTGTGTTTAACTTTATGATAAACTGCCGTAACTGGTTAAAAAAAAAAAAAGTGATATGCTCAGAAAACAATATAAAATATGCTCAGAAAACAAACTGAAGTTTTCCATTAAAACATTTTAAAGGATTTTATTTAAAATTGCAGACAAATTCAACAGTAATATCTTCTGTAGTATTTGCTATTCATTATTCTCATTAAGTATATGTTACCAAAAGGTAAAACTGACAGTACAAAATTTTTTCCACCAAGACCTATAAAGATGCCTCCAAATGCCACAAAAATTGTCATTTCTATGTCATTTTCCTGCCATGACATGAAAAAAGTTAGGAAAGCATTAGTTTAAATCCAGTGGCCTGCCATTTTGAGGTTGCCATCATTAACAATATTTTCTCCTCCCCACATCTACCCCCACTCTCTCAGACATTCTTGTTTATGTCTACTAATCCAATTCCCAATCCTGTTTAACCTCTGGCATTTATAGGAATTCCCAATCCCAGGCTGCTATGTCCTGCTTTAGAATGGAATCAAACTGTAGTGTGGGTACACAATCTTTCCATTTTTATTACATAAAGTCAGTAGGAAATGCACCCTCCTTTTCTGAGAAGAGCAAAACCATCTGTTATGAACTGAATAGTCTTCCCTTCAAATTCATATGTTGAAGCCCAAACTCCCAAAGTTGACTGTATTTGAAGACAGGGCCTTTAGGTAATGAAGGTTAAATGAGGTCATAAGGGTGGGACCCTAATCTGATAGGACTGGTGTTCTTATAACAAGGGCAAAAGACATCAGAAATCTCTCTCTGTGCGTGCGTACACACACACACACACACACACACACATACAAGAAAGGTCATGTGAGGACACAGGGAAAAGGCAGTCTGCAAACCAGGAAAAGAGGTATCACCAGAAACTGAATTTGTCGGCACCTTGATCTTGGATTTCCAACCTCCAGAAGTGTGATAAAATATATTTCTGTTGTCTAAGCCATCCAGTCTGTGGTACCCTGTTATGGCAGCCCAAGCTCCACACTTGGTCCGTTACTACATATTTTGCTGTGTCTGATTGCATCCTATCGCCTTTACTTGCTTCTTAGGAAAAGACAAAAACAGAAAACTCTCATCTCCAAAATGAATCCTTCCATCCATTCAGCCTTCCATCAAAACTCCTCTCTGTTTCTTTTTCCCTTCTCTCTGGTATCAATTACTTTGGAACACAGAACTATTAGTGAGAAGGTTGTTGGGGAGGCAAGAAATCAAAGTGAAGAGAGATAAATAGTCTTGGGGAAATTTTTGATCAGACAATAGTGAGATATGAAGAATTGTCCTTGCTCTTCACCAAAGCCATCTCTATAGTGATGAAAGCAATTCTCTCCAGGTTCATCATCACTCTCTCTCTGAGCCTGTTGGACTAACCGGTAGATTCCTGGACTTTGGCCTCCCTTTTCTAGGTTCTACACTCACTATCACCTTCTGTTAATTAATTTCCACCTAGAGATAAGTAATATAATTATGAACTGGTAAATTTTTTATTTACTGGAGTATATGAAGTTACAATTTAATTATACTACAGCTGTTTATATTTGATATGATTAGTTTATGCCTGGAGATTTTATCTACACTCACTGTCTCCATTTCCTCATTTTACACTCATTCCTCAACCTATTCCACAGAGATTGCTCTTGCAGTCTGCATGTTGCCAAATTTGATGGTTATTTTGTTTTTTTCTTATTGAACATTTCAGCAGCAATAGCACAATTCACCACCACCACTACTCCTTCTTAAAACAGTCTCCTCCATCGGCGTCCATTATACTACACTATGTCTCACTGAGCTCCATCTTCTCAATCTCCTTTCCTGTTCCTCTGTCTCCACAGAATCTCTAAATGCTGGAGTACTTCCAGATTGGCACAGGACTTCTTCTCTTCTGTATCTGCACATTCTCCCTATTTTTTCTTAACCGCTACCTGAACTTATAATACCATCAATATGTTGATGTCTCATAAATGTATATCTCTCCAGGTCTCCAGAAACACATATCCAAGTGCTTACTTGATATACCCACTTGGATGTCCAACAAGTAAATCAAACTATCTGTCCAAGCAGAATTCTTGATTTTTCCTCAGATACTGTTTCTTTCCAAGTTTTTGATAGATCACTAAAGGGTACATCCACACATTAGGTTGCTCAAGCCAAAAACTAAAGAGTCATCCTTGATCCTTCTCTTTCTTTTGCCCCTTACATCCATCATCAAGTCCCACAGCTGCTAGTTTCACATTATATCTAAAATCCATCCTCTTCTCTCCACCCCCATTGCCACCACCCTAATCAAAAGTCCACTATGTCTCACCAAGATTGTTAAAAGTGTCTTCTAACTAGTCTCCTTGCCTTTGCTCTTGCCCTCTTCCATCCATCCTCCAAATGGTAATCAGGTTATTCTTTGTAAAACAAAAAGCAGATCATATCACTTATTGAATAAAAATCTTTCTATTATCAGAATAAAGTCCAAACGCCTTATCCTGGCCTGGCCCTTGCCTCCTCTTCCACCTCTTTTTGTACCAATTTTCCCATGGCTACATTCTGGCCATGTGGGCTTTGGTTCCTCTTTGAAACCTCAGTGTCTTTGCACTTGCTAACACTTGCGGCTGTAAAGCTATTCCAGCTCTTCCCTTAGCAGCTCATTCCTACCCTTTAGGTTTCAGCTATATGACTTCCTCACAGAGAAACTCCATTATGATCTAATTCAAAATTCTTCCTACCTCTTCTTTGCCCTCTCTTTTGGTTCTCTATCTTGTCATCCTGTTTATTCCCTTCATTGTACTTAATCACAATCTATAACTGACATATTTACCTGTTCATCTATCTCTTCCAGTAAGAAGAGGGGCATCTTATGTCTATATCCTTAGTCTCTATCAAAGTTTTTATCCCTCAGTAAATATTGAATAAATTGATAGATGAATAAATGATTGAATACTATTCTGAACTTATACTCTAGTAACTGATAGCCTTGGAAATCTTTAGTTTATTCTCACATTTGCAGAGCTCAGAAAGAGCAATTTTTACAGGTGGCTGATTTGCATTCATTGACTGTATATTCTCCAAAATTTCACTCTCAGAGAGTAACTGACCTTAAAATTATACATGTATTATTTCCACCACCACATGCATATGTATATATACTAACTTGAACCAAGAAGGTACTTGTTGCTAAATTTATAGCTCAGCAGCAGATCTGGTATCTTTTGGATCTGATTTATTTTCTGGGTTTCCTTCTAAACATCTGCTTTTATCATTTCTAAATTGATTTTATTTGTACAACTTTTCATATGTTTTAATATCTTAAACCACCACAATCTCTTTTATATGCTATGATCTGACCAGATGCTTATCAATCCATTTTGTCTTCTTCCTGGGCACAGAACTAGTGTGGTAGTTCTTTGTGCTGTTCACTAAATATTTCTGACTCTGCCTTACAGACACATGGTCAGTTGCTCTTCTTTGCCCACCTTGATTTTAGGCAATGTCATCCGACTGACTTAACACTAACCAATGAGGAAGGAGAAGTTGCAGGTGTCATTATTAGGTGGATGCCTTAAGCATAACATTTCCTTCCCACTACTGTGATGATTGTGTTGGGCGACCAACCACCCCAATTTTCCCAGAACTGAGGGATTTCCTGGGACACAGGACTTCGAGATTCAAGATCACAACAATACCAGACAAACTGCTCTGGTTTGACTGGGTTCATGGGAAGCAGGGTTTTCAGTGCTAAGTCTGGGAAAGATCCAGACAGATAAGAATGGCTTGGTCACCCTATGATTTTGGAAGAAAGTGTTTACATGAAACCTCCACTAGCCTTGATTCCTTAGTGATTATTATGAACAGAACCTGTTACCCAACCCACACTAAGCATGTAGCATGAAAGAAAAATAAATTCAGTTTAGTAAGCCACTGAGATTTGGGAGTTTTTGTTTATATATCATAATCTGGCCTATCCTTAAAAATGCAGAAATTAGTACCTACCAGTGAGATGCTGCCATAACAATAAAACCTAACAAATGTGGCACTGGGTTCAGGCAACAGGTGATGAGGAAACTCTTTTCAAAGGCCAAAAATATGGTTGTCCGATACTATGCCATGGCAAAACATCTGACAGACCTGCCACCTGAAATGCCTTAGATGGAAGATTATATAGCTGATGAACTTGTCATCCTAAAGGAAAAGGTTAGAAAGAAGTTTAGCAACATGTTCTAGTTGGTGTTGCCTACATTCAATGAGGTATCACAAGAAAATAAGAAGCTCATGAAAAGAATTGGTTGGTAATAAGCAGAAATATACGATTTAGAAAGAATGTACAAATTCTGTGATTTATAGGGTTGACAGAGGTAACTCTCCTCAAACCTAAATAGTAAAAGATAAAGCAGAGAATTAAAACTGATTAAAACTGAGCCTCTGGCAAAGATGAGAGCTAAGGTTTGTGAATAAATTGACTTGACACCCAGTATATGCTTTCAGTTGGTCAAAATGACCCAAGGCAAAAAATTATCAGACTTTGGTGGCTTCTGCCACCAAAGTCTGATAAGTCCAAGGTACTCCAATTAAGGTGAAACACCAAGAGATCATAATAAGATGAGAGTGAGAGTAACAGAGAAGAAGCAGATGATAAGAAGGAAAAGATATACAGAAAATCTAAGTATGTCTAGAAGAGAACTACAGGTGTGTGATAGGCATATAAAAGTAACTGGAATCAGATTAAATGCCTATTAAGTTTACAAGAACATTATTCTGTCAAATAAATCATGAGCCTAGACTAGAAATATCTGAGATTTTCTGAGTTTTAGAACAACCCCTGGCCTCCAACCTTCCTCAGACAGAAAGCAGGGTAGAAAAAAAGCTACTCAGCCTGTAGGGAGGGCATATTCTCCAACGTTCATTTTAGGTGAGACCAAGAGGAATATTGGAAAGGAATACTCTTCAAAAGGGAAGACCTGAGAGACACAGAGAACAATGGACTGAGCAGCACCTTCCAGAAAGTAGAATTACCCAATAAGGGACAGTCCCTATCCCTAGGGTAGGGGACCCTTATAACATGGAAAGATTTCAGAATCTTAATGGACCAGAGACTGCTATGTGTTCCCATTCATCTTCTTTCTGAATGGGCATGTTTATTGGGGTTATCCTATATCCTATACGATTATATATTATATACTGAGTATGCAGAGAGTTCATCTTGTAATTCTTAAGACTCTAGATCAAGAGGAGCTATATTCAGAGCTAGCTTAGAAATAACTACACATCACTCCCTGATGTAGAAACTACTATGAATCATGCAGGGATTAATCGCAACTTTGAACATGACCCATATTGAAAACTTCCTGCCAAGGAACACATGTTGGATTTCACTAAATTCTATTGTGTTAAGCCATGAACATTTGGGGTATTACGGAGTGAATGTTTATGTTCCCCCAAAATGTATATGTTGAAGCTCTGAACTCCAGTGTGATAGTATTTGAGATAGGGCCTTTGGGAGGTAATTAGGGTTAGGTGAGGTCATGGGGGCGGGGCTCATGATGGCATCAGTGGCCTCATAAAGAGACACCAGAGAGTTTGCAGTCTCTCCCTCAGCCATGTGATAACAAAGAGAGAAGGCAACACACTAGGAAGTGTTCACACCAGAAACCAACCCATGCAGGCACCTTAATTGCAGACTTCCAGCCTCCAGAACTGTGAGAAAATAAATTTCTGTTGTTTAAGCCACCCAGTCTACGGTATTTTGTTATGGCAGCCTGAGATGACTAAGACAGGGGGATTTTTCTGTTTTAACAAGTAATATTTCCCTAATAAATACATGTAGTGTAAATTATTTTTTAAATAGCTTTTCAGTTGGGCTTTCTGATTCCAATGTCTCCTCTCTCAAATTCTCCATGTACAGCTATGCCAGATTAATCTCCCAAAAGCAAACCTCTGATTGTTTCCATCATAAATGCTCCTCTTCAACTACCATATAAAATCAAACTTTACCTTTTCTTCCTTTCTTGATCTGTCTTCAACACACATTTCGATCCTATCTCTGACCACCAGCTTGCGTACCTCATGCTATAAACTTTACAGCTTATATCCCTGTTTATCACCATCCAAATATGCCTTTTGTTTTCCTGCCTCCCACAACATGTATCAAAAGCAGGTATGAGCTATGAAGCAACCACCAGAGTGAGTAATTAAAGAACTGCATTTGAGTTCTCTTCTCTCTCCACTCCCCTCCCCACTTCACCCCCTTATCCTCAGCCGCCTTCCCACAAGCAGCATAAATCTCCAAGAGATAATGAAATCTGTGGTAGGGAGAAAGGATTATATCTCCTCCTCCATGAGCCCTGGCATTTTAACACAATGGTTAAGTGTGTGTGCTCTGGAGTTACCATTCCTGGTTTCAAATCCCACTTCAGCAATTTGTGTTCTGTGTAACCATAACTTACTTAACTTCACTACTCCAGTTTCTTCATCTGTTAACATCGGAATAAAAATACCCAAAGGCAAGGAAAAGAGCAAGCTACAGTTAAGGCAAATTTAAGCCATTCCCACCAGGTTGTGGACTTGTAATGCCAGATCATTTTGTCAGTGGCGTCAAGACTCAAAATTATTGGCACACCCTGATAAGCACAGCTGAAAATAAAGAGAAGTCTTGCCACAGAAGAGGCATGATGCAAAGAGAATGGACTTTAGAGCTATGTAGATCTAGATTCAAATGCCTGCTCTTATAAGGTGGTAGTGTGACTTTGAATCACTTATTCAACCAACCTCCCTGAACTTTATTTTTTTCTATATGGAAATGAGTATAATAATGTCAGCCCAATTGGACTGATGTGAGGATAAAAAGTGAGGTAACCCATGTAAACAGCCTTGCACATTTAAGCAAGAGCTCCCTTCTCTCCCCTCCATATCCATTACAGAAAGCAAGAGCAAAATTAATCCTCCTAATTCCTTAAGCTTTACTTTTTATCCCTAGCAATCTGATTATTCAATGTTTCTCCATGTTCTTTGCTTTCTAAGCATTTCTTTCCTAACACAGCATTATATTAGGTTTGTGCTTTTAAGAAGCAATATATATTAGCTAAAATGTCTTTCTGTTTTCTTTCCAGCGAACTAATTCTCACTGCAATCTAAAATATAAATAGCACTGTATTTCTTGCAATTGTTTGTGATCTGTGATCATGTTTACAAATTGATATGCCAGCAAATACCAAATTCATTTTCTTCTCCTGGCAACATTTAGTTGAACTCAAAAATTATACTTATCTGAAAATCAAGTTCAAAATTAGAATTAAAATTATATTTTGTACCAATATTGACCAGCAATATGATCTATTTTGTTTCCTTGTTTATGCACCTAAAAATTAATAATAGGCATCTAGTGCTTATTTCTCCATGGAGTAATTTATTCTCACTATCCATTAGGTCCTTTGTTTCATCTGCCTGCAGTAAGGAAACTAAAAGAAATGGGCATTTCATGCTCATAGTCATTTTGCTTCAATATGAAAAGCAAGTCTATAAATTTATTCATGATTGTTAGGCACTGTGGGATTCTAGTAAAATAGAGGGGGAGTATCACCATATTATAATGATAAACTAAAAATGCCTCTACACATTATTTTTCTAGAGTAATTCAGATTAGTAGCTTCCATCTAGAAACATCATAAAAGGTGTCTACATGGTAAACTGTCAGTAATTAGGGTTTTTCAATAGCTATTTTATTGCTGTTTCATATATGAAAGCTTGGGTGTTTACAAAAAACTTTTCTTACTGCATTTTATTTTCATTTTAATAACGTATAAACACTTGAGTTTTCACTTCTAAACATTCATTCAAAATTCAGCTATCATCTACAAATTAAGTTACACTATCACTCAGAAAATGTCTGTAAATCAAAAGCCTCTGCAATCACATTATGTTCTATATATTCAATCAACGAATACTTGCAGGTCTATTAAGTGCAGACACTGTCAGGCCCTGGAGATACAATGATAAGCAAAACAGACACAGACTCTGTTCTCACGGATACAAAGAAAACCTCAGTGCAGCACTCAAGATGTGTGGAATGGGGAAGTAGATTTACTCATCGAGTTTTTGTAGCCGTCATAAATATAAAGTCCATGGCCATGTGTTATGAGAGGTGCAAAGGGGAAAAGAATTGCAGATTGGCTGAAAGTCACAGTCTGGAATTTTTTAACCTTCCTTTCTTTTCTTCTCTTCATTTTAATTAAGATTTTATTTTTTTTAGAGCAGATTTAGGTTCAAAGAAAAACTGAGGGGAAGATGCAGAGACTTCCCATAGAGCCCCTGCCCCCAAACATGCATAAACCCACACCCCCGTTATCAACATCCCCCACCAAAATGGTACATTTGTTACAGTTGATGAATCTGAACTGACACATCACAATCATCCAAAGTCCATAGTTTACATTATGGTTCATGCTTGGTATTCATTCTGTGGGTGTGAACAAATGTATAATGACATGTATCCATCATTATGGTACCAAGCAGAGTATTTTCAGTGCCTTAAAAATCCTCTGTATTCCACTTACTTATCCCTTCCCCACCCCCTACCCTAATCCCTGGCAACTACTGAACTTCTTACTGTCTCCATAGTTTTGCCTTTTCCAGAGTGTCATATAGTTGGACTCATACAGTATGGAGTATTTTAGATTGGCTTCTTTCACTTAGTAATAGGTAGGTAAGATTCCTCCATGTCTTTTCATGTCTTGATAGCTCATATCTTTTTAGTGCTGAATAATATTCAATTGTTGGATGTACCACACTTTATTTATCCATTCACCTACTGAAAGGCATCTTGGTTTCTTCCAAGTTTTGACAATTGTTAATACAGCTGCTATAAATATCCATGTACAGCTTTTCTGTGGGCACGAATTTACAATTCTTCTGGGTAAATATTAAGGAGAGATGTTACTGGCTCCTATAGTAACAGTATGTTTAGTTATATAAGAAACCCATCAAGCTGTTTCCCAAAGTGGCTGTACCATTTTTTATGGATTCTCTATTCTATTTCATTAATCTATTTGTCTATTCTTTTCCAGTAACACACTTGATTACTGTGGTTTTCTATCAATAGTAAGCCTTGAAGCTGGGTACTGTCAGTTTTGCAACCTTGTTCTTCTCCTTCAATATTGCATTGACTATTCTGACTCTTTTGCGTCTCCATGAAAACTTTAGAATCAGTTTGTTGATATCCACAAAATAACCAAGATTTTGACTGTGACTGCACTGAATCCATAGCATATAATGAAATACATTAGATTGTTATTATGATTATTTTGAACAAACTGTTATCTATTAGATAAATTATGAAGAAAAATTAAAATTTTTACTTTACCTTCACTTATTCCTTCTTCCACATTCTCCCTTTCCTTTAAGTAAATCTGAGTTTCTGACCTACATTATTTCCCTTATCTTAAAGAACTTCTTTTTAACATTTCTTGCAAGGCAGACCTACTGGCAACAAATTCTATCAGTTTTTGTTTGAGAAAGTCATTATTTCTCCTTTGCTTTTGAATGATAATTTTGCAGGGCACAGAATTCTAGGGTGGTACATTTTTTTTTCTCAAAACATTTAAAATATTTCACTCCACTCTCTTCTTGCTTGCGTGGTTTCCAAGGGGAAGACAAATGTAATTCTTACCTCTGTTCCTCTATAAGTAATTGTTCTTTCTCTGGCTTAAGGATTTTTTTAAGGACAAAATATTCAGACAAGTATTCAGCTTTAACTTTCTGTAGTTTGAAAACGATATGCCTAGGGGTAGTTTCTTGGCATTTATCTGCTCAGTGTCCTCAAGCTTTGTGAATCTGTGAGCTAGTTTATGACATGAATTTTGGCAAATTCTCAGTCATTACTATTCAAGTATTTCTTCTGTTCCTTTCTGTCTTCTCCTTCTATTTCCATCACATGTATGCGTGTAGTTGTCCCACAGTCCTTGGGTATTCTGTTGTTTTTTTCAGTCTTCATTCTTTTTGCTTTCCAGTTTCCACTGATTCTACTGACATATCCTCTAGCTCAGAGATTTTTTTTCCTCAGCTCTGTCCAGTCTACATAGAGCCCATCAAAGGCATTCTTCATTTCTGTTATGGTGTTTTTGATCTCTTGAATTTCTTTTTCATTCTTTTGGCTGGACAGTGACTAAGACCAAGTTCTACATGATTCAAACCCCATTTTCTTTTTTCTACATGATCCTGATTTTTGACTTAGTTTCTAGTGAACAATTTGAAAGAAACACTGTATAAAAGAGCAGCAGTTTTCATATTTGTGTAAAAATCTAAAACTATGTTGAGGACTTAATGTTGTTCAACTAAATGGGACATCATTTGTACTGTAGTCCCCCTCAGGAGTTGTTCAACATGATGACCTCGTCGCATTTTCTTTCCCCTCCCTAGCTGCTTCCCACTTGCTACCTTCCAGCTGCCTTAGGTCCTAAGAGGAAAAAACAACAACAACAACAAAAACACACAAGAGAAGTAAATACTAGGGAATAGCTTAATGACAGTATAAGGTTTTCAATTAGTCATTTTTTGTTGCATTTATTATTCTACTATGAAATATAAGGAGAAAATGAACAAAACTTTTCTTATTTGAGTCTACTCAGTAATGTGCTGGAGTCAGTTCACATCAGCTCTCAAGAGCTAATTGTTTTCATCTTTTTCCAACCTTTGATCAATAAAAACAAGATGGTACCTTAAACTCTGCCGCAGTGGATGTATTAGTTTTCCCATTGCTGCTATAACAAATCACCGTGAATTTAGTGGCTTAAAACAACACAAATTTCTATCTTACAGTTATATAGAAGTCTGTCACAGGTCTCATTGGGCTGAATTCCTTTCTGGAATCTCTAAGAGAATCCACATCTATAGATTTTCCAGCTTCTAGAGGCTTCCCACATTCCTTGGCTCATGGCCTCCTTTCCCCATCTTTAAAGCCAGCAACATTGCATTTCTTTGGCCATTCTTTTATAGTCACACCTCCCTTTGACTTTCCTCTTCATCCTCCCTCTTTCACTTTTAGGGATTCTTCTGATTACACTGGACCCTGAATAATCCAGGATAATGTCCCTATTTTAAGGTCAGTTGATTAGCAACATTAATTTCATGTGCAACCTTCTTTCTCCTTTGAATGTATAACTGAATATCTTCTCAGGTTCCAGGGATTAGGAGGTAGACTACTCTAGGGGAAGGCATTAAACTGCCAATCACAGAAACTGGCAAATGCTTAAAATCAGGACTTTTCCCCCTGGAGAGCCGGTTGTTAAACATTTACCTGCACACCACAGCTAGAAGTAATCATGAGGGAATATGAGGCAAGCCCCTTGTAAAAATTATAAGATTTAATTTAACAATTTAGCAATTTAACAGGATTCTTCTAACAAAGTTGCTTTGTAATTTAAGATGTTGAAATATACTATATAACAAGGAAGGATAAATTACTCTTTGACCAGTCTAAACAAATTAAGTTTGCAAAGTATCTTCATTTAGGATGGATTAATATGGAGTCTGAAAATCTTGTGAACTATTAACTCTTTTCTTAGAAAAGATTTGCTTAGAAACAAACAGAAAAGCTTATTATGGAGCATTCAAGCTGTTGCCTTTTAAGATTAAAAAACAATAGCTGGGAAAGAGACCTGAGATAAATTTTTCCAGATGCTATTTATCATTCAAATAGCATCAAAAAATTCTTTCAACATCAGGCATGGATTAACTGAGCATCATTTTCAACTGAGGAGAGATGACCTACATAACAAGATTTTAATTCCCTGAGTCATAATGCAAATCAGAGAGGGTGGAACATTATAATGGCATGCTATGTGGGCAGGCATTGCTTGAGCAAACCTAGGGAGAAACATCAATCACACTTCTTAGACTTACAGCTCTGGCATAAAAGGGGGTCACCTTGTCTACATGTTGAAATCAATGATATTTGCAATAAAGAGTTATTTGATCAGATTGTTGGTAGTTGGATAAGCTTTTACTAAACAGTCCTTTTCTTTCCTTTAAGTTTTATATAATATGGCTTTTAGAAGTTTCCCGTTAAAGTTTCTGATGGAAAGAGAGAAAGAAATGAATTCCAGGCTTTATAAATATAACAGCTAATATTTAAGTAATACTTATTCTGGCAGGAGATACATTAAGCCTCTAACATATATTATCTTATTTAATTCTAAAGACAACCTATGAGACAGGTCTAGAGGGTTCAGGGAATGAACTTGAAGTCAAATTGTCTGGATTCAAAGCCTGGCTCCACCACTTCCTAGTTAAGTTTGACCTTGGGCATATTTTTATGCCTTGGTTTCCTCATTTGTCTAAAAAAGTGGCGGGGTGAGAGTGGTAGAGTAATAAGTCTGCCTTACAATGTTGTAATTAGTAGTAAATGAAGTAATACATATCATGCCTGGCTCAATAATGTTATCCATTATTGTTAGTTTCATCCTGATATGAGATGCCTTCTTATAATAACCCTTTCTCTTGACTTTTTTCTTTACCTTCTACCTAACCAAGAAAGGTGGAGATTTCCTCCAAAGATGAATTCTACCAACCACCTTAGAGGAAAGGAACAAACTGCTACAGTGGGAAATACCAAAGAGTAATAAATGTATATATAATTTCTATGTATACTTTTACTAGACTTGAAATTTAAATTTCACATTTAGGGGTTCTGTTTTGCTATGCAGCAACTGCTATTTGTTAAGATAACAAGGTTCCTGCATGCCATATTTAAGCATTTTTGAATAAGGGGTTACAGAGTAGCATTCTAACATATCCTCTTACACCACTAGAAGTAAGCCTTGGATATATAAAAACGTTTCCTGTGAATTATTTTAATTATGCTGAGCATGCATTGCTTTTACAATTGGAAAGAAAAGAAAACATGCAAAAAAAGAAAATGGATATTTTTTGGCAATGGTGACTATGGTATGTGGATTCTAGGAAACTTTTTGCTGTTGTTGTTAATAAAAGGAGGACACGTCTGGTTTTATTTGTGCTTGTACCTGATTTTTCCTTCATTCAGATTCATCCTGACTGAAATGTTGTGAAATACTAGGCTTCAAATACCCGGATAAGAGATGTTTTAGTACAAACATAATGCTCTAGTCGGAAGTTTAAAAGACCTATTAAAAACTTAGCCACTGGTGGGGGGTGGGGAAGTAAAGCTCAGAGCCCTTTTGCTAAAGGCGCGCCATAATCTCCAATTCTGATTCTCTGCCTCCATCAAGTCACTTGGAGCCACTTATGATTAGCCACTCTAGACACTCGATGAACTGGTCTTTTATAAATATCTCTTGAACACCAACTGTGTGCCTGGTACCATTCTAGGTGTTGAGGATACATCAAACAAAACAAAGAAACAAAACAGCAAAAATTGTCATCGTAGAGCTTACATTTTAGTGGAGGGAGATATATAAAACAAAATAAGATAATTATGTAACGTATCAGACAGTAATAAGTACTGAGATGAAAACAAAGAAGGGAAAGGAGATAAAAAGTGATGAGAATGCAGTAGGTGTGAAATTTTGGACAGGGAAAGCCTCATTAAAAAGGTGGCACTGGAGCAAAGACAAGAAAAAGTGAGAGAGCAGGCCATGCCAATATTTGGGGAAGAGAATCCCAAGCCAGGAAAGGGCAAATGCAAAGCCTTGAGGCATGTAGAGGATCTAGGATATCCACTTGCTGGTGTGGGAGCAAAATGGAAAATAGTAAAAAGTCCGAACGTTTTCTTTTTTTAAAGTATCTAGCTTTTATTGAGTAAAATAGGGACATGTCGGGGGTTTTGAACAAAGGAATAAAGATCACTTTGAGTTTTGTATTAAAGATCACTTTGACTGCTGTGCTGAGAACAGACTGTAGACAGGGAGACCAGCTGAGAGGTTATTTTAATATTCCAGGTTAGATGACAATGGCTTAGGACCAAGGTGACAGTAGGGGAATTGTGTGTTGAAAATAGTGAGATTCTGGGCATTATTCTTAAGGTAGAGCAAACGTAATCAATATATGGATATGGGGTGTTAAAGAGTTAATGAAGACTCCAAGGATTTTGGCCTGAACTACTGGAAGGATGGTGTTCCTATAAACTGACATAATTGAAAACAGCAGGAATGAAGATTGTGGATGTGGGAACTGAGAAGTTCACAAGTTCAAATTGGACATGTTAATCTGAACAATTACTTTGGACAGCCAAAGCATGGTATTTGAAGACATGAGACTGGATAAAGAGAGTTCAAATAGTGAAAAGGTCCAATGTGTTTTTCCTTTGGGGCACTCCAACACTAAGTGAAGGTGTATCACCAAGAGACTGAGTAGAAAAGCCAACGATGTAAAAAGAAAACAAAGACAGCATGTTGTTCTAAAGAGTGAAGGAAGAAAATATTTCAAGGAGCTGGGTCAACTGTTACTATTAGGTCAAAGTGAGCAATGATAATTACCTTCTGAATTTAGAAACATAGAGGTCATTGATGCCCTAAACAGAAGCATTTTTAGTTGAGTGGTAAGGGTAAAACCTGATCAGGGTGGGCTAATAAACTTGAAAGAAGCAAAATTCAGCATAATTTTTGCTTGGCTCTTGTTTCAAGTACCTACTGGGAAGCATTTGTCAATTCTCAAAACTGCAATTTTTCGAATATACATAAATGCTACCCAAGGCAACATCTGTATTTAAATGTAGCTCTGCCTAGTGACCTCATTAAGCTGAGGAACTGACAAAGCAGTCTGCTGTATATTTAAATAAGCAGCACAGTAAAAGCATAATTTTAAACAAATTCATTTAAGGAAAAAAGAAAAAGAGCACGTTATCGTTCCTGGCAGCATTGATACCTGATGCAGTCCTAAGTGACAGTCAACTTCCATTGCCATTGCAGCTTCCTGAATAGCAGTAATTGGATGTAATAGTGTCTTCAAGACATACTATATCTCATGCCAAATTTTACATTGTTTTATGTGGGAAAGTCCAGGAATACTGAACACAAAGAGTTTACTTAAAGTTTAAGAATCTTAAAAAGATCCATACAATTGTCTTCAATAGTAGAAAATGCTATTACTAATTTCTTAACGCATTTATTCGGAACTGCTTAATAAAATGTTTGTCTTTCAATTACTTAGCTATTTATAACTATGGCCCTGTAGTTTTTTACACATTTTTAAACTTTGAGGTGATTTGTGCCAAAGCATCCAGAGTGGTTCCCAACATGGGTGGGAATGAGACAATTTTGCCCACTAGGAAACATCTGGCAATGTCTGCATGCATTTTTGGTTTTCACAACCTGGAGAGGGGAGGAGTGCCACTGGCATATAATGGCAGAGGACAAGGATGCTGCTAACTATGCTAAAATAAAAATGCATAGGACAGGCCACTACAACAAATGGTCTGACTCAGAAAGTCAACAGTGGCAAGGCTGAGAAACTCTGCTCTGGAGATTGAAATTATGCAAGAGACACGGGAGCTTAAAAATATGGACAGTCAAGTAACTGAAATGCACTCTACATTCATTTCAAGACTACCTGGGTTCAAATACAGTTGGTCCTCCACATCCATGGGTTCTGCGTTCATGGATACAGATATGCCATTTTATATAAGGAACCTGAGTTATCTGTGGATTTGGGTGTCTGCAGGGGAGGGGGGGGGTGTCCTGGAACAAATCCCCCAGATACCAAAGGACAACTATATCCACGTTTGACTAACAGAATGAACTTGAATAATTTAAGTCTTGGTTTCCTTACTGTTTTTGAAAAAAATTTAAGCATTTGATATAATCCACATAATTTAACATTTAATTCAGTTCCTGACATGTAAAATGTGCTATTACTTCGTAAACACAAAGATTTATTATACCTATATATTAAAATCCAAAATTGTCTCACTAAATTCCTCAAGTTTCTATAATGTCATGATTTACATATACCTATGTGGAAAGTTGATATATGACATGGTTAATTCTTGATTAGCCACCACTGAACCATTGAAATGTTCTGCTCATTTGATCATTTGAGATCCAGCTAAAAGGTCAGAGCTATGTAGCAGGTAACATCAATATATACCCAAACATTTTCTCTTACCAAATTCCAATTCCACAGCCCATTCTTAAAAAGTTAACTCTCACTCAAAATTGCTACTAACATACTTTCTAGCCTTTGAAAACCTGCCAAGACTCAGCAGAAGTTCTCAAGAGCTCTTCTTGGCCACTAGTTCCATGGTTAGTAGCGATGGACTCAGATCCAACAATCCCCAGCCAGACCACAGCGACTAACAACCTTAAAAATCTTCAGCAAAGAGAATGCCATGGTAAAAACCAGCATGAACAACTGCACATACTTCGACATCAGCCAGTAACAGAAATCTAGAGGTTTTCATTTTGCCCATGCCAAAGAGGTTTGAATAATCTTGCCAGTCTACGTTCGATTTCCAGTTCCAGTTCTTAAATATGCCCTAGTGTTACCAATGGCCTACACACAAAATAAAAGTGTTTTATTAGAGTAGCTTAAAGTCTTATTTTCAAATTACACGAATACACAGAAATTCAAGAAACTCCTTAAATTCTAACAGTTTATTTCCTATACCCTAAGTTATAAAATTCAGAGTAGAGTTTCGGCATTAAATAGTGACACACATCAAGTTTCAAACTATTTATTAATCAGTGTAAACCCCATCACAATACACCAACATGATTTTGTGCATTTAAAGGGGAAATATTTCCTGGTTAAGTGGAAAATTGTGCGGATGGCTTCTGGAAGACCTTCATTCTAAGCAGCTTTATAGTGAAACATTTCATTTAGAAGTCTGGACCTTCTTTCTTCAGTTTGCTGTAATCTACATTCACTGAGTAGAACTTGGAAAAGAAAAAAGATATTTTAGATAATCAATCAAATACACAAAGATGGTACAGAAGTTTAAGATTATTTTTATTCAGCTTTCTATAGTAACAATTACAGACATTAATTTTGTATTAGGAATATTTAACAATATAAAAGTCATTCAAACAAAGACATTAAAATTCCAGTTCTTTAATAATGGTTTTGGTAAGGTAAAAATATTCAATCTTCCTCAGAAGAGCAGTGCCAGTATAATCTGGTAGAACCTATAAAAAAATTCTTCTATTTCAAGGTGAATAATTATGAATTTCTTCTGATGCATACTTCCAATTCTTATGTTTTTACTTCCATCTCCACTACGTACATGGGTGACTCTCCAACAGAATAGAGAAATACCAGTTATCATCCCTATTTGGTTAGCAAAGGGCTATAATTTAGATGGGAAAGATTTATAGCAATAAAGATTGGCTAGTAATATAAAGTAATACTTCGTTGTGTGTTTGTTTCCATACTTTTTAGATACAAATTGGCCTGCTTTGATGGCTTTTCTGTCCATTTTCTCTCTCTCACTTAGACGTTTCCTTAATTTCCTAACCCAGAATGCATCAAAATCAAATTCACACCTGACCCGCCTTTGGTACAAAAGCTTTTAAACGGTACAGTATTTCTGCTTTTAAATAATACTGTATTTTGGAAGCTTTGTAATTTCCATAAATTTCCTCATATTCAACTTAAATTTTAGAAATATATCTTACTATCATTACTTAAAAAAACTGCCTCTAACTCAAGAATTTTTTTAAAAAATGATTTATATTTGATACTGCTCTAGAATTCCTACTGAGGAAACATTAGGATTTGTACATAAGCCCAAATAAAGCTATAATCTTGAGTTTACTCATTCTTGTGCCAAAGAACACTGAAGAGGCTGTGCTATAATTACTTGGAGACTACATTATTTAACTCCAAAAGAACCAAAACTGCAGAATTATCATCATTTTCTTCAATTTTTAAGCAAGAAGCTCATAAATCTATGTCCATTATTTCTTCAAACCCTTTTCTTTATTTCTCCAAACATACCCTAACTTCTTTATCTCTAATTGAAAAATTCTTATTTTATTTGACTTTTAAAAAAAGAAAAATTCCCAGGTTGTGAAGCTTATCCTTGAGATACGTACACAGACTTTTATAAACTTTATAAACATAAAAGTATGAATCAGTCATAAAGCAGTATTTTTTGTTCTGACAGTGTTCTCCTATGAAGCAACTGAACTAGACAATGAGACTTAAAAAGAAACTAACTGTATCATCTCTAACGTATTAACAAAATATTAAAGGGAATATTTATAAAAGGAACTGCAGGTTATATTTTAAGAAATAAATATTTATTGGGCTCTTCTAATAGATCCCAGGCACTGCAGGCAGAATGCTTTATGTTTATCTTAATTATCACAACCTTACTCATTCTTACTTTATAAAAGAAGCCATTGAAGATCAAGTTATATGACTTGCCAGAAGCAGGATCAAGCCCCTACACCCAAGCAGAGTGGAAAGGTCACAGTACCTTTGCTAATTTTCTCAAAACTAAGCAGGTTTCTGATGTATTTGCTTTTATTCGGTTCCATGTGCCAGTATCAAAATACTCCGTCGAAGTTATTTTCAAATCTGCTTTATTTTTCAGCTTCCATGACCACATTCCTTTTCTCAGTTTAACGGTGGCTACCTTTAAGGTTTTTGTAACAATAGCTGGGAAGGCACAACATATTCTGATCTCGGCTTTGGGGCATTTTATTCAGTTGAGAAGTGTTGCTAGGCCTTTAATGCTTAAATCCTATTTTAGCCCCCTGTCTTGTTTGTATTAGTTAGCTTCTGCTAGATTGTGAAGTAGCAAAAAATAACCACCAAATCTTAGCGGCTTACAAGAAAGGTCTATTTTTCATTCACATTATATGCCTTTATAAGCTGACTGCCCTGTGTTCTCTTCATTCTAATCCTGGGCTGAATGAGTAGCCCTTAACTGTCAATTTGGTCTCATGACAGATGGAAAAGAACAATGGGGGAACTACATACTGGCTCAGAAGTGGCAGATAGCACTTCCCCTCACTTGATTTGCCAGAGCAAGTCACATGGCCAAATCTGATGTTAATGGGCCAGAAAAAAAATTATCTCAGGTGAGGGGAAGTGAATGATAGAGAAAGAATAATCTAGTCTACTAGTCTTCTAGTCTAGAAGCAGTAGTAGGCATCATCCACTCCAGGCTCACAAGCTTCTGGACTTGATTCCCTTTTATTTCTGCTTGCAAATGTCCCAATTCTTCTAAACTCATCTCTTGGCAAGTAGAGCCAGCAACAGTCCACAAACATCCTGTCTTCCAAAAACCTTTTCTATAACAAACTCTTTAGGCACATGGTCTTCTTTCCAAGTTATAGCAGGTGACACCTTATCAAATATTTTGCCATTACATGATTCATTTTTCCAGGCTCTAATACCAGTATCTTGGCTATTCACAGCCCAATCTATGCCACACACATTCGTTTTTTGTTGCAGCAACGTTCCATTTCCAGCTCACATGGCCTCATACTGGCAGGTATTTTCATGTTCCAGAACATGATTAATAAGTAGCTTCATTAACATAATCACTTGAGGAGCTTTCTGAACTATATACACAGAGACTCCAATATGCTCTTTGATGGAAGGACTGAGGCCTGTTTTGTTTTCTTTTCTTTTTTAAAGTTTATTGGATGTGGAATCATTTTCTCCAGAATGGACTAAAATTTATAGGACAGAAGAAACAGGATGCCTGTGTATCATTTTTTGAGTCAAAATGTGACACAGATTAGATGGTTCACTTCAGCTTCACTAGTGCATTTTTGTTTGTTTCTTGTAGCAAGATCTGTTTAGAGATTTGGAAGCCAAATTATAATCAGAAGGTTGAGTGGAAAGCTTGGAATCTGTAAAAGGTGACAGTTATCTTAAAAGTTGTCATCAGTAATGACAGCATCCATCTCCATCAAGGAGGTATATCTGCTAAGGGGTCCTGAACACTCCTCGGTCAAGACACCTCTTCTTGAGAGTGCTCAAAGAAACTGCTATTTTTTGATGAAGCAGCCTGGTATAATGGAAAATTCATGGCAAGTTATATACTTTAAATGGGTAAATTGTACGGTATGTGAATCATACCCTAATAAAGCTGCCCCCCACCCTTTTTGACATTGCAAGGATTTTATCTTCGTATGCAAAAATTTTACAGGTAAGTAAAGCTGTGTTTGGGGAATCAATGGTCTCAGATTTTCAACTACATGGATGGACCTTAAGGGCATTATGCTAAGTGAGATAAGTGAGACAGAGAAAGACAAATACTGTATGATATCACTTAAATGGAATCTAAAAAACCTGAACTTGTAAAAACAGAAAGTAGAATGGTGGCTACCAGGGGATGGGGGGGTGGGGAAATTAGGGAGATGTTAAAGGTACAAACTTGCAACTACCAGACCAACAAGTTCTGGAGATTTAATACACAATATAGTGATTATAGTCAACAATACTTTATTATAAACTTCAAAGTTGCTAAGGAACTATCTCTTAATTGTTCTCAACACAAAAAAAGTGATAATTATGTAACATGATAAAGGTGTTAGCTAACACTACTGTAGTAATCATAGTGTAATACATAAATGCATCAAACAACAAGTTGTACACCTCGAGCTTATACAATGTTGCACGTCAATCATGTATCAATAAAACAAATAAAAAAAAGTAAATGGCGTCAGTCCATGAAATCATTCTTTGGAAGAGTAGTTTCACAAACCAGTTTTCCAGAAAGATGTTAAAAAGTTTATCTAGAAGGTTTATGGTAAAATGTAAGTTTCAACTGATTTTCATTTCTTCCTACTAATTCTCAGCTGAAATATGTCAACCATACCAAGAAGAAAGAACAGCTGACCAAACCAGCCACTAGATTAGTGCTACTCAAAGTGTGGTCCATGGACCAACAGCATCAACATCATCTAAAACCTTATTAGAAATGCAAATTCTCAGCCTCTGCAACAGATCAACTGAATCAGAATCTCTGGGGATGGAGCTGAAGAAGATGCCTATGTACACTGAGGTTTGAGAACCACTGCACTACACTACCCAAGAGCAAAGAAAATATTAAACAAGAACTATACTATCTCTTTTTTTTCTTAGTCAAATCAGTAGAATTGAGACATTATCTTCATTTCACATAGAGTCTAAAGCCTGTGAATAAAATCCTTAGAAAAAATATTTGTTAGAAAAATATGCCATTCTAATTTCACAGAACAATCTAGCAATTCTTCTAAGTTCATTATAATAGAATTTTACTTGCAGATCCAATTTTAAAAAAACCCTACCCTATGACAAAGTTTATTAAAATACACTTTCCAGCAATTTTGAAGCAATTTTGTAGCTTACCTTGTACTGATCATTGGGACCCAGTTTGTTCCAGGGTTCTGGGTTATTCTTTTTGTCCCAACTAAAAGAAATAAAACATTATAACTGTTAGAGTAATAAAACACTATTTAAAATAGTCTTGTACTCAAGAAGCTAACATTTCAAATAGATTAATCCCACTTCCTATCAGGTGAAGGATGGTGTTATTTTCATTATGGAGTTGAGAGACAGGATTCATAATAAGCAACCTCACGTAATCAATTAGAAAAAGGTACAACACAGAGCCTCTTGGGGCAGCTGTTCTTGTCCCTATCCTTGTCACAAAAAACTTTACACTTGGCTTTTACTAGTGTTTTCTATTTCATCAATGAAGTGATATATAGAAAACTGCATAGAAAAACAATGAAACAACCTTTTCCATGCCTGTTCTTTTACAACTTCAAAAAGAAGCATTCCCTATTGTGGAAAACAGGCAAAAAACACTTAAACATACCAGCAACCCTGACTGTTTTATAAAAACAATTATCTCGATCCTCACATTACAAAATAGGTATTAGCAGTTCTACTCAACCGATGAGAAAATGAGACTCAGAGAAATTCAGATAATTTCATGAACCAGAAAAAGTAAATGACAACAGTAGAACCGGGATCTGAACTTACTGTATGACAACAAATTTCAGGTTCTTTATACTACTTGATGCTGCCTCCCTAGAAAGGCTGTGGCTCCTGAATCAGTTTGATAAACCATCAAAGTTCTAAACATTTTTAAGCACTTACCTGACATCTGGATTGAACAATGCCAGGCGCAAAACATACAGTGCTGCTCCAGTACCTCCCGCTCCAATAAATATGAAGAGGGGGATCAACTGGAACCAAAAACAAAATAGACAAGAATCAAGAGTCATCTTCAAATACCTACATACTGATAAAAATAAACTGAAAGACTACAGTAGTTTCTACACGTTGATTTCCAAGTCTCAAGCCATCTTTTTATTTTATTTTTTTAAAAAACTTCAACAGCTTTATTGAGGTTTAATTTACATGCCATAAAATTCATTAATTGCAAGTATGAAACCACCAATGAGTTGTAGTAAATTTATAAAGTTGTACAACCATCCCACGATACAATTTTAGAACATTCTCATCACCCCAAGAATCTCTCATGGCCACTGCAGTCACTCCCCATCCCCACACCCAGCCTCAGGCAACCACTAATCTGCATTCTATCTCTATAGTTTTACCTTCTCTTCAAACCGTCTTTCTAATCTTGTCTTAAAAATTGAAGAGATAGACCTCATATTGAGGTAAGATTTCTTATAACTACATTCAAAAGAAAGAAATGTAATTTCCAAAGGATGTGAAGATAATTCTGGTTTAAATGTGGAAAAAGTTACATTCAAATTTTAAATTTTCCCATAAAATATATCGCCTTTTTCACTTAATATTTATACATCACTCCCATTAAATTTCCCAGTTTCTTTCATCTCAAGGCTTGAAAAACAAGCTCTTGGCAAATTACTTAAGCTTGCTTCGATACAGACGTTACGAAAAATAAAAACTCTGTTAAATAAAGAGTCTGAATGAACAAACAGAAACATACCTATTATAAATACCGGTTTTACGCATAATCTCTGAAAACGTACTGCTACCAACGCTTAATGCGTCGTTAGGCAACTGGGTTTAAGATAAAAATTAAATATTGCGTAATTGATTTTTAGGGCCACAGCACGTTGATATGCAGGGGAAAATGTGAGATACAAAAGAACTCAACTGCGATTAAACTCCGCACTACAAAAATCCCCCCAAATATCAAGACGTCCAGACAAACCGAGCATTCCAAGATCAGAGACCCTCATATTTGCCTCAAAGCCTCATGGTGCAATGCAGTGAATACGAGACTCTAAACAGAACAAATAGGGTGCCTGACCTTTGCTGGTCTTTAACCCACACAGCGCACAACTATCCCTCTTGGTCCGACCAACCTGCAAGAGGACGCGCGCCCACCACACTGTTCCAACATTTTATTTTCCTCGAGAGCGTCCCTCACCTTTCGTGTGCCAGGCCAAACCCCACAATGCAAGGCGTGGAAGGTCAGAGCTCAAGGTCCTGGGGCAACCAGCAGAACAGGACAAAGTGACGCAGGGTCCAGCCCCGAGAAACGGTAAGAGGCTGCGAAGGAGAAAGCTCCCAGGGGACTGAGGCAGCCGCAACCCGACACAGGATGCACAAGTGAAAACACTAGGAAAGGGTTTAAGAACTTACGCTAGGATGCTTCTTGGCCTGACCGATGATCTGGCGGATCATGGCTGCGACAGAAGCCTCGAGTCCAGACGGAGAGAACGTCAAACTCGCAAGGCCCGGGACTGAAGAGCCTTCGCGCCGAGGAAGGGCGGACGTCCAAAGTCACCCAGCACCTCCTACCTGAAGGACCCCTGGCTCGGAGGACGGCTTGCGACAGGAGGGCCCGGATGCAGCTGTCCTAAACAGTGCCTGCTTTGATCCAGCAGCTCTCGCGTCCGCTCTAACCTGTCCAAATCAACAGCGTTCAACTGCAAAGTGAAACATTCTCATTCCTATGCTATGCATACTTCTGATGGGTAATTTTTTGCGTCAAAAGTAGAATCCTTCGATTGACTACACAGGCACTTTCTCGGTAGGCCCCGTCTTTAAAGAGGAGGAGGACAGGCGGACGCACGGGCGTCGCGCTCTGCGAGCCGGGTCCTTTTGCTAGCCTCCAGGGAGCCGGGTCCGCGCGCCGAGACGCTGGGGGCGCGCGTGCGGGGCGCGCGCCGGCCGCCGTGACCGCCGCTGAGGGAATTGCGAGGCGCCTTTGGCTGCTGAGCGCCGGGCGACTGGAGGGCAGGTCGAGTCTCTAGCCGCTAAGGTCAGCGACTGCGGTTTAAAAATACTGCAGCTGCTTCCTGTCCTTGACTGTCGTTTACGGGCAGAAGTTAGAAACTAGTAAATGACTTAAAGATGGCAGTTGTCCTGTCAGTGTGATCTATAAACAGTTCCTGGTCCTAGCTTAAGTGTTCAACGCTGCAAAGACCTTTGGAACATTGCCACTATCCTCTCCCCGGGCCTGAAATTGCATTCTAAAAATATGTTTTTATTGGTCGTGTCGCTACACATAATCTTTTCTTGTACCCCAATACAATTGTCATTTATCTGTTTGTTTTTGTGTTTTAACCCGAAAGTCTTCCCTGGGACAGGCTTTAGTGGACACTCTGAACCCCCTCCAACCCCATACGTAACTTAAAGCATCAATCAAATGATCACACAAGTAATTGGGCCTGGAAAGAATAGGAAAAGTCACCTCTGAAAAAGTAATATTAGACCTGAAGGAGGAATAGACGTTAACCAAGTGAAAGGAAGGATGTAGATATACAGAAGAGAGGTAATAGGTGTGACGGTCTGAAACTAAAGAGACTTTTTGAGAAGCTGAAGGAGGTCTATACGTATGGTTGGAACTTGAAGAGGGAGAGCAAGGCGGGAATCAGATCTGCTGGACCAATGGTCATGGGTTTTATGCTGAGAGCATTAGGGAGTTAAGCAAAAGCAAGATGTTGCGGTTGTAAATGATTGCTTTGTCTATGAAGAATGAATTAGAGGAGATAAACATGAAAGGGGAGGGACTGGTTAAGGGGTCGTTACAATAGTCCCTGTGAGATAATGGTAGCTTGGACTAGTATAGGGGATGTGATGATGACGAAAAGATTCCAGAGATATTTAGGAGGTAGCACCAAGACTTAGTGATTGGTCAGACATAGGGGAGTGGGAAGATGGGGGAGTCCAGGATGGTTTCAGAGGTTCAGTTCTGGCTGTGTGGATTTTGATGCCTATTATTGAGATAAAACAATAGAGAATGATGGATATGTATTTATGTAAAACCCGAGTAGACTTCTGTAGGGCAGAAGAGACATATAAACTAGAAGAATACATTTAGGACTCAATTTATTTATTTATTTATTTAAGCCCACCACACGTCTTGTGAGATCTTAGTTCCCCAACCAGGGATTGAACCCGGGCCCTCAGCAGTGAGAGTGGGAGTCCTAACCACTGGACCACCAGGGAATTCCCTAGGACTCATTTCATTAATAGAAAGTGAAGTCATGTGACTGAATGAGATTGTTTAGGGAGAGAAGGTTGAGTGACAAGAGAGACAAAGGACATGGAGCTGGGGAATGCCAATATGCAATGCTTAGGAGAGGAGAAATGGCCAACGAGGTAGCAAAAAAATAATAAGTGGTGATTATTAAGATGACATGTCATGAAGCTTATGAAGACTGGTGTCTTTTTCATTCATTCAGTAAATCTTTATTAAGTACCTACTCTGCATCTGGCACTGTTCTAACTAGGGAGATGGCAGTGAACGAAAAAATTGTTCCTCCCTAATGGAGTTTACATGCTGGTTAGGAAGACAAACCATAAACAAACAAGATAATTTTAGAGAGTAACAAACCAATAAAATACAATAATGAGACAGAAGGACATGGGGGACTGGAGGAAAGAAGTTTACTTTAGTGAGAGTGGACATGGAAGGTTCCTCTGAGGAGGTAATATTTGAGCTGAAACCTAAATGAAAAGAAGGAGGTAAACTGCTGAAGATCTGAGGGAAGAATATTCCAACTGTCAAAAATGGTTTTGAGATTTTAAAAAATAATAAATAAAATGCTCAAGGGAAGCCAGTGTGGCTGACCCATAACAAAATGAGATCAGAGAGGTTATAAAGGTCTCTCTGACATTGACCTTATAAACTATGGTAAGGAGTATGGTTATGTTAAAAGAAAATATCAGCACAAAAATCATGGAAAATACTTAGAAGTGAACACAGAAGCCTAATAGCAGTAAGTGTAGGTAGGCTTTCATTAAAGAAATTAGAAGCAGAAGACCTCTCCTTGCAATATTTTATTTTTAATGATAACACTTGGTAATAAAATAAGTAGGCATACAAGAATGCCACTGTTAATAAGAAAGTAAAATCCAGTGGCTTACTCTTTTGTCATTGACCTAGTTTCTAGAAGTAACAATAATATAGGTAGTCAAGTGATGCCTTTGGAATTGTTAACAAAGCAGGGTTAGAGAATATAAATTTCATTTAAAAAAATTTTTTTTTGGCCACGTGGCTTGGGGGATCTTAGTTCCCTGACCAGGGATTGAACCCGGCCCTCCGGCAGTGGAAGCATGGTGTCCTAACCACTGGACCGCCAGGGAATTCCCTAAGTTGCATTAAAGATTAACCAAAATATCCAATTGTAAAAGTTTAAATTTTGCACATTAAAGTTAGGGGAGTCTGTGAGCAATATTTTAAGCAGAGATTGGAAGATTAGAAGTGACAGTCTGGAAAAAGAAGCCATAGTAGAATATACATATTGTAAAAACAAACTTTAGCTTTAGAAGTAGGATTGGTATGTGTGGTAGATTATATTGTGTACAAATCCCTGCTGCCTCTCCCTGGAAGGGGATATCACTTACTTGCCTCATTAATGTCAGGCTTGATAAGACGACTTGCTTTATTCGCAAATGAGATGTGAAAAGTAGCCTGTGTCATGCACAGGCAGAAGCTTTAAGAGCCAACAAATGCCATGTTCTGTCTTTTCTCTCTGCTACAAGATCAGCAATGGTGTAGATAGAGCCTTCTGTGTCAGGCTGAAAACTACTTGGAGCAGATATGTTGCTGACCTACAGTGGACATGTATTGAGAATGAAAAACAAACCTTTATTGTTGCAAGTCACCAGATTTGAGAGTAGTTTGTTACTGCAGCATAGCCTAGCCTACTGTGACTAATACAGAATTTGGCACTGAAAGTGTGGTGGTGTATTATCATGATAAAAATCCTAAAATATATGACATTGGATTCAGGACCCAACAACATGTGACGAGGTAACTATTACCAGAGGCTAGAAGGATGGCAATCTATATTATGCAGTGCTGGAACATTTCGTGAAGCAATTCTCAATTAATTAGAAGGCAGTTAACATCCCTGATGAACTCAGAGCTTTCAGTGAAATGGCAGGCAAAGGGTATGTTAGGAACATGTGTCAGTTGCTATTCGCAACAGTTGACAAAGTAGTACAATAAAAAGAAGGACTCAGAAAATAATTGATCCATTTGCAAGTTATAATGATAGAGGATGGAGCATCTAGAAAGTTAGTGAAAAAAAAAAGAGGGAGATTTGCTTGCATATAGATGATATAGCCTGAACAAGGCAGAAGAAATAAAAGTTCATAGTGTAAGTGCATCATGTGTAGAAGGAATCGAGATGAGTTCAGTGTGAGGGAGCTTACGTTGCATAAGGAGGAGTTATAGAAAATGAAATGGAAAAGGTTAACCCAGATTTTTGAGAAGTTTATTTGGAACTTTATCTTTTAGGCGGTGAAGATTCATAAGTTTTATATCTAAACACAGGATAAAACAACTACAGGGCATACTGTCTTAATCAATGAATTGGAGCTGTTTTTTACCATTCCACTCTGAAGACATGTGCCCTCTAGATTTCGTGTTCCTTTGTTTGATTTAATTTTGTGAACAACTTAAAAATCCAAAATATCAATTGTTCAAATTAAACGCAAGTTGTTCAGTGAATAAATCTAAAAAATCTAGGCAATATATCAATAGCACCCCCAAAAAATTATTTCTCTTGCATGGTTTCTCTGAAGATTCAAGCCCAGAAAATTCTGGAAGGTATAGTAATTATATGTTGTTATTAATGTGTGACAGGAAAGAAAGAGCTTTATTCTTAGAGAAGAAAAATTTGATAAGTGAGCCATGGAGTGCAACTATATTAATGCAAATCGAAAGCAGAATCTTATATTTTTTACTCTGTTTGCATTTAGGCATTTAATTATTTTTCTAGCAGATAAATTGACAACCAGAGTTGTTTTTCTGCTAACACAAATACAAATTATACCTTCGCTTATTAATAAAGATTCTGTAGCTATACTTAATCTAAAAATAAAAATGTTTTTCCACTAGTATTGTGGTTGCTTAGTATAAACTGTATTTAATTATAAAATTTCTATAAGATAAATGAAAACATAGTTTGTTCTGTGAAAGTTTACTTCCGCTGTTATAACTCTCAAAGCCTCACATACTGTCATCAGTTTAAATTAAATACCTGAAGCATTTTATGTACAAAATTCAATGAATAGTAAAAAGTAAGGAAACTCTAGCAATTTAAAATTGTTGTACTTTTTTTCACTGAAAACTTCTGGTTAAATAATATTTTGGGAAAACTGTGTATTTACAATTTTTGGAAAATTATGCCATACACGTAGATCTTTAAATTATAGCTTTTTGAAAATAACTATGTTCTGTTCTTCTGTGTTGCCATTTATTATCTCTCTGCAATTTCTATCTTTTCTATGAATCCATTCATTCAGTCATTTGTTCATTCATATATTCATTCATTAAACATATATTAAGTGCCTACTATGTATTGTTTATCATGCTAAGTGCTTAGGATAAAAATAACACAGTGCTGTCTTTCTTCGACACCTTGTAGTCTAGCGGGGCTGGGAGTATAATTATTACAAAGCTTTAGGATAAGTGCTACAATAGGCACTGATACACAGCTTAGGTTACTTGGTGTATAGTGTCCTAACCAAGGTTAGGAATATGAATTCATTTTTGGAAATGTTGGGTCTAGGATATCTATGAAGTATCCAATCAGAGATGCTCTGAAGGCTGGCAGAAATATCACTCTTGAGCTCAAGAGAAAAGTTTGGTCTAGAGGTACAATATAAAAGGAAAGGTCACGTATGTGAGAGTTATGGGAATTGATGAGCTTGGCTACAAAGAATGTGTAAGAAGGAAAGTGTAAGGAAAGAAGAGGGTCAGTGATGAAAGTCTAGAGAATACTAACAAAATGAGGACCAGGCCAAGAAGGAGAAGTCAGAACAGAAAAGCTAGAATGAGTTAGAAATGTAGGCAGATATATCCATCAGGGTTCAACTAGAGAAACAGAGCTTCTAGGATATATGCATATGTATATAATGAGGGATTTATTATAAGAAATTGACATTATGCAATTGTGGGAGCATTGTTTCTTATTGCATCTTGAAGTTAGCGGGAAAGGTAGTCAAAAAAGGAGGACATGAGGCACAGAAGCAAAGACACATTACAACCTATGGGGATGGGTGGGACCCATGAGGACAGAGAGACCACATTGGTCTCTCATTGCCCCCAGGCTCTCAACTTCAATGATGTGGGTATCCTGCCAAAGACACTAGAGCCCTTTGTCACAGAACTAGACATAAACCTAGTTTAGGAGTATAGAAACTGAAGGAGGAGTTTGGCAAGAACTGGAATACTAAGAGCTACCCCAGGAGATCTCCTGCATTTCTGACATACTTACTCCTCCTTACCCTCATTGAGTTGTAGTATCCCAATTTCCCCTTGCTAATCAAAGTCAATTACCCAAGCTAATAGAGTAACCTCCCATATGGCTGTTGATCGACTGGAATGAAGAGCCCCAAGTGACCAGGTGGCAGTTTCAACTTCCAGTTTAATGAAATCATTGCCCTATTCCCTGACAGAAGCATTCTTTTCTTGAAACTAAGGCTTCTAGACCAGCAAAGCTACAGTTGCAGGGCTGGTCAGAATTTCACTAGTGGATTGTTAGGGAAAATAATAAGAGCCACTCCCATATTATCTTTCACTACTGTCCTTCAGGGTTAATCCAGAGTGGAACTAAAGTGCTACAGCTGTCTGTTTGATATTGACAGCATTTCATACAGAAACATCTGTAAAACAGTCTCAAATATTTCTTCCTCAGTTAACTGGTCAAAGAGAGAGCTCTATGTAACCACAGGTGCAGGTTGAGAGGGGAGGGGGCATTATTGCAGGAGTATAAACGTAGGCATCTGTAACAGTTACTCATGCAATTTACTTACACCTTCAGGACCAGCTCAAACTCATCCAGTTTCCATTTGGTGATGGAATGCTGCCCTGCATATTCAGTCTTACAGCTTTGTTGGTCAGACAAAACCCAGTTCATGATGGATAACTCAGGTAGCATGGTAATTTGCTTCAAGTACCAACAGATCTGCTATTTTTATTATTGAAGTATAGTTGTTTTACAATGTTGTGTTAGTTTCTGGTATACAGTTTACAGTGATTCAGTTATATATGTGTATGATCGAATATATATATATATATATATATATGTATTCTTTTTCAGATTCTTTTCCATTATAGGTTATTAAAAGATATTGAATATAGTTCCCTGTTATATACAGTAGGACCTTGTTATTTATCTATTTTATATATAGTAGCGTGTATCTGCTAATCCTAAACTCCTAATTTATCCCTCCCCCCCTTTCCACTTTGGTAACCATAAGTTTGTCTTCCATGTCTGTGAGTCTGTTTCTGTTTTATAAGTTCATTTGTACCATTTTTTTTAGATTCCACATATAAGTGATATCATATGATACTTATCTTTGTCTGACTTACTTCACTTAGTATGATAATCTCTAGGTCCATCCATGTTCCTGCAAATGGCATTATTTCATTCTTTTTTTATGGCTGAGTAATATTCTATTGTGTGTGTGTATATATATATATATATATATATATATACCACTTCTTCTTTATCCATTCTTCTGTTGATGGACACTTAGGTTGCGTCCATGTCTTGGCTATTGTAAATAGTGCTGCTGTGAACATCACATGTATTGTGATGTATTGTTTCAAATTAGAGTTTTCTCTGGATAAATGCCCAGGAGTGGGATTGCTGGATAATATGATAACTCTATTTTTAATTTTTTTAAGGAACTTTCATACTGTTTTCCATAGTGGCTGCACCAGTTTACATTCTCACCAACAGTGCAGGAGGGTTCCCTTTTCTCCAAACCTTGTACAGCATCTGTTATTTGTAGACTTTTTCATTATGGCCATTCTGACCAGTGTGAGGTGATACCTCATGGTAGTTTTGATCTGCATTTCTCTAATAATTAGCAGTGTTGAGCATCTTTTCATGTGCTTGTTGGCCAATTGTATGTCTTCTTTGGAGAAATGTCTATTTAGGTCTTCTGCCCATTTTTTAAAAAATTTATTTATTTTATTTATTTATTTTTGACTGTGTTGGGTCTTTGTTGCTGTGCATGGGCTTTCTCTAGCTGTGGCGAGTGGGGACTGCTCTTTGTTGCAGTGCACGGGCTTCTCATCGCAGTGGCTTCTCTTGTTGCGGAGCACAGGCTCTAGGCGCATGGGCTTCAGTAGTTGTGGCTCGTGGGCTTTAAGAGTGCAGGCTCAGTAGTTGTGACACATGGGCTTAGTTGCTCTGAGGCATGTGGGATCTTCCCAGACCAGGGCTCGAACCCATGTCCCCTGCATTGGCAGGTGGATTCTTAACCACTGAGCCACCAGGGAAGCCCATTCTTCTGCCCATTTTTTGATGGAGTTGCTTGCTTTTTTGATATTGAGTTGTATGAGCTGTTTGTGTATCTTGAAACTTAAACCCTTGTCGGTTGCATCATTTGCAAATATTGTCTCCCATTCTGTAGGTTGTCTTTTCATTTTGTTTATGGGTTCCTTTGCTGTGCAAAAGCTTACAAGTTTGATTAGGGCCCATTTGTTTATTTTGCTTTTATTTCTTTTGCCTTGGGAGACTGACCTAAGAAAACATTGCTACGATTTATGTCAGAGAATGTTTTGCCTATGTTCTCTTCTAGGAGTTTTATGGTGTCATGTCTTATATTTAAGTCTTTAAGCCACTTTGAGTTTATTTTTGTGTATGGCTTGAGGGAGTGTTCTAACTTCATTGATTTACATGCAGCTATCCAGCTTTCCCAGCACCACTTGCTGAAGGGACTGTCTTTTCTCCATTGTATATTCTTGCCTCATTTTTCAAAGATTAATTGACCATAGGTGTGTGGGTTTATTTCTGGGGCTCTCTATTCTGTTCCACTCATCTATATGTCTGTTTTTGTGCCAATACCATGCTGTTTTGGTTTGCTGTAGCTTTGCAGTATTTTTCTAAAGTCTGGGAGGGTTATGCCTCCAGCTTTGTTCTTTTCCTCAGGATTGCTTTGGTTAATTCTGGGTCTTTTGTGGTTCCATATAAATTTTAGGATTATTTGTTTCTAGTTATGTGAAACAATGTCATGGGTAATTTGATAGGGATTACATTAAATCTGTGGATTGCTTTGGGTAGTTATGGCCATTTTAACTGTATTAATTCTTCCCATCCAAAGCATGGGATATCTTTTCCATTTCTTTGAATCATCTTCAGTTTCCTTTATTAGTCTTTATAGTCTGCATGTAAGTTTTTCACCTTCTTGGTCAGGTTTACTCCTAAGTATTTTTTTTTAACTTCTTTATTGGAGTATAATTGCTTTACAATAGTGTGTTAGTTTCTGCTTTATAACAAAGTGAATCAGCTATACATATACATATATCCCCATATCCCCTCCCTCTTGAGCCTCCCTCCCACCCTCCCTATCCACCCCTCTAGGTGGTCAAAAGCACCGAGCTGATCTCCCTGTGCTATGTGGCTGCTTCCCGTGGTATCTTTTTTTACATTTGGTAGTATATAGAAGTCCCTGCCACTCTCTCACTTAGACCCAGCTTACCCTTCCCCCTTCCCATGTCCTCAAGTCCATTCTCTACATCTGTGTCTTTATTCCTGTCCTGCCCCTAGGTTCTTCATACCCTTTTTTTTTTTTTTTTAGATTCCATATATATGTGTTAGCCTATGATATTTGTTTTTCTCTTTCTGACTTACTTCATTCTGTATGACAGACTCTTGGTCCATCCACATCACTACAAATAACTCAAGTTCGTTTCTTTTTATGGCTGAGTAATATTCCATTGTATATATGTGCCACATCTTCTTTATCCATTCATCTGTCGATGGATAATTAGGTTGCTTCCATGTCCTGGCTATTGTAAATAGTGCTGCAATGAACATTGTGTAAATGACTTTTTGAATTATGGTTTTCTCAGGGTATATGCCCAGTAGTGGGATTGCTGGGTCGTATGGTAGTTCTGCTTTTAGTTTTTACAGGAACCTCCATACTGTTCTCCATAGTGGCTGTATCAATTTACATTCCCACCAACAGTGCAAGAGGGTTCCCTTTTCTCCAAACCCTCTCCAACATTTATTGTTTGAAGATTTTTGATGATGGCCATTCTGACTGGTGTGAGGTGATACCTCATTGTAGTTTTGATTTGCATTTCTCTAATGATTAGTGATGCTGAGCATTCTTTCATGTGTTTGTTGGCAATCTGTATATCTTCTTTGGAGAAATGTCTATTTAGGTCTTCTGCCCATTTTTGGATTGGGTTGTTTGTTTTTTTTATATTGAGCTGCATGAGCTGCTTGTATATTTTGGAGATTAATCCTTTGTCAGTTGCTTCATTTGCAAATATTTTCTCCCATTCTGAGGGTTGTCTTTTGGTCTTGTTTATGGTTTCCTTTGCTGTGCAAAAGATTTTAAGTTTCATTAGGTCCCATTTGCTTATTTTTGTTTTTATTTCCATTTCTCTAGGAGGTGGGTCAAAAAGGATCTTGCTGTGATTTATGTCATAGAGTGTTCTGCCTATGTTTTCCTCTAGGACTTTGATAGTTTCTGGCCTTCCATTTAGGTCTTTAATCCATTTTGAGTTTATTTTTGTGTATGGTGTTAGGGAGTGTTCTAATTTAATTCTTTTACATGTAGCTGTCCAGTTTTCCTAGCACCACTTATTGATACCATTTTAAAAGGGCTTTTTTTTTTTTTTTACTTTCTCTTTTTGGTATTTCATTGTAAGTATAAAGAAATGCAACAGATTTCTGTATATTAATCTTCTATCCTGCTACCTTGCTGAATTCATTTAGCAGTTCTAATAGTTTTTGTGTGGAGTCTTTAGGGTTTTCTATACAGAGTATCATGACATCTGCATATAATGACTGTTTTACCTCTTCCTTCCCAATTTGGATACCTTTTATTTCTTTTTCTTGTCTGATTGCTGTGGCTAGGACTTCCAATACTATGTTTCATAGAAGTGATGAGAGTGGGCATCCTTGTCTTGGTCCAGATTTTAGCAGGAAGGCTTTCAGTTTTTCACCATTGAGTATTACATTGGCTGTGGGTCTGTCATAAATAGCTTTTATTACTTTGAGATATGATCCCTCTATACCCACTTTGGTGAGAGTTTTTATCATGAATCGATGTTGAATTTTATCAAATGCTTTTTCTGCATCTATTGAGATGATCATGTGGTTTTTGTCTTTTCTTTTGTTGATGTGGTGTATCACATTGATTGACTTGCGTATGTTGAACCGTCCTTTTGACCCTGGGGTGAATCCAACTTGATCATGGTGTATTCCCCTTTTTATGTGTTGTTGGATTCGATTTGCTAATATTTTGTGGAGGATTTTTGCATCTATATTCATCAAAAATATTGTCCTGTAATTTTCTTTTTTGGTAGTGTCTGTCTGGTTTTTGTATCTGGGTAATGGTGGCTTCATAGAATGACTTTGGGAATGTTCCCTCCTCTTTTGGAAGAGTTTGAGAAGGATCAGTATAAGTTCTTCTTTGTATGTTTGGTAGAATTGCCCAGAGAAGCCATCGAGTCCTAGACTTTTGTTTGCAAGGAGTTTTTTTTTTTCTTACAGATTCTGTTTCACTTCTAGTGCAGATTGACTAGGTTATATCAGTACATCTCAGTTGAAGAGCAATTTGCATGGCAGCTGAGACCGGTTGCAGAGCCCTGCCAAAAACTAGCAGCTCTTCAGGCTACTCAGTAAATGGGTCAGAATAACACCCAGATGAGGTAAATGTTGCCTCCAGAATCTAAAGAGACCCACATAGTATTATGCATTTTTGTGATAAGAGGAAGCAAATGCAGTAACAGATCCCTCACTTTGAAAGGCTATCTTGACATGTCCCAGACCATTGGAACCCTCGAAATTTCACTGAGTTGGCAGAAATATGATTTTTTTGATCATGTTTACTTCCCACAATCTAGCCTACAATTATCAATATGTTAGAGTAAGTGTTATTTCATTTTTACTAGATCAATTCAATATGATACCATCAGTGTAACTGGCCAGCATGATTTCTTGTGGGAAAAAAAAAAAAGACACAAGGACACTGCAGGTGGGCTGCCAAGTTGATATATCCCTGAGGTAAGACAGTCAGAGTGTATTAGTAATCAACAGAAAGCAAACTGCTTTTCATGGTCTCTAATAACAGCAGTGGATACAGAAGCATTCTTCAGTCCAAGATCAAGGTGCCAGCAGATTGTGTTTTTGGTGAGAACCTTCTTTTACACTTGCAGATGGGGGACTTTTCACTGTGTCCTCACATAGTGAAAAGAGAGAGCTCTGGTCTCTCTTCTTATGCTTATAACGACAGTAATTCCATCATGGGGACTCCACCCTCATTACCTTTCTAAACCTAATTATGTCCCAAGGGCCCCATTTACAAATACTGGCATATTGGGAGTCAGAGCTTCAACATATGAATTTGCGGGAGACACAAACATTCATATGCATAGCTGTTCAGAACAGCTATCGAACCTTCAAGGGATAGATAATTCCTATTAAATGTAACCATAACATTGAGAAAAGAATCTTCCATATTTATAAAGCATTAACCTCATAATAAAACTTGACAAGAATCATCCACCCACGCTTTCTTTAATCGCCACCAGACTAATTACAGCAGTTTTATTAAAGAAATATCAAATTCCTCAAAACGTGGGTCCCTAGTAAAACATTATGAGTTAAAATTACTTGATCTTAAAACTGTTCACAGGGACTTCCCTGGTGGTCCAGTGGTTAAAAATCCGCCTTCCAATGCAGGGGACACGGGTTCCATCCCTGGTTGGGGAACTAATATCCCACATGTTGCGAGGCAACTAAGCCCATGCACCACAATGAGAGAGTCCACGTGCCAGAACTAGAGAGAAGCCCGCGTGCCACAACTACAGAGCCCACGCGCTCTGGAGCCCATGCACAACTAGAGAGAAGCCTGTGCACCACAACTAAGACCTGACACAGCCAAAAATAAATTAAATAAATAAATAAATAAATTTAAAACTGTTCACAACTTGAACTTCCAAGATTGGCATATTAGGTTATTCAGACAATGCAGACTATATTTTTCTGTTCAAAAACATTGAAGAATATAGTGGGTTGAATAGTGTCCACTAAAAATTCGTGAACACCTGGAACCACAGAATGTGAACTTACTCGGAAATAGGCTCTTTGCAGATGTAATTAGTTAAAGTAAGGTCATATTGGATTAGGATGGGCACTAAGTTCAATGATTGGTATCCTTATAAGTAGAGGGAAGGGACACACAGACACAGAGGCACAGAAAGAAGGCCATGTGAAGATGGAGACAGATTGGATTTATGCTACCAATAAGCACAGGAACACCAGGAGTCACTAGGAAATAGAAGAGGCAGGGAAATTTTCTCTCCTAGAGCCTCTGGAGGAAATATGGCCCTGTTAACACCTCGATTTCAGACCTCTGACCTCCAGAACTGTAAGAAAATAAATTCTTTTTATTGTAAGCCACCCAATTTACACTTGCAGTCCTTGAAAACTAATACAGATTTTGGTACCAGAAGCGACGTGCTGTTGTAACAAATACCTAAAAATGAGGAAATGTCTTTGGCATTGGGTAACGGGTAGAGACTGGAAGAATTTTGAAGTACATGATAGAAAAAGCCTACAATGCGTTGAAGAGAAAGTTGTTAGAAATATGGATATCAAAGGCAGTTCTGATAAGGGTTCAGATGGAAGTGAGGAGCACAGTAGAGAAAGTTTCTATCATCTTGGAGAATACTTGTATTGTCATGAACAGAACATTGGTAGAAATATGAACATTAAAGGTGCTTCTGGTGAGGTTGTAGAAAGAGAACATGTTATTGTACATTGGAGGAAAGGTGATCTTTGTTATTAGTGGCAGACAATTTGACTGAATTGTGTTCTGTTGTTGGGTATGAAGTAGACCTTGTAAATAGTGAACTTGGATATTTAGCTGAGGAGATTTCCAAGCAAAGTGATGAAGGTACAGCCTTGTTTTTCCTTGCTACTTATAGTAAAATGCAAGAGGAAAGAGATAAGGCTGAGAAAAACGAAGACAGTGCAAGATAGTGCCCAATATGTATGAAATTGAAGTCTTGGAGAAGACTAAGAGAATAGAGAAGAAAAAATATTTGGAGCTATAATAACAAAGGTTATTCCAAATCTGATGTAATATATCAAACTAAAGATTCACAACTCTCTTCAAGTACCATGTAGAAGAAAAAGAAAACCTCACCTAAATACGTTGCTGATGAGAGTATAAATTGGTACTATACTTCGAAAATCTGTTTGACTTTTTCACTAAAGTTTAATATTTGAATACTATATGACCCACTAATTTCACTTTGAGATATAAACCCAACAGAAATGTGTGCTTATGTGCACCGAGACATGAACAAGAATACGTATAGAATCATTATCTGTAATAGCATAAACTGGAAAGAACCAAAATGTTTATCAAGGGTAAATGAAAAATAGATTGTGGTACATTCAAGCATGTGCTTCCACAATGCAAATGAACTACAACTACACACAACAACATAGATGATCCTCACAAAAAAATATTAGTCAAAGAAACCAGAAACAAAACAACATATACTGTATGAGTCCATGTACATAAAATTTGAAAAAAAATACTGTTAGACTCAAGAAAATGACTATATTTATAGGCTGCAGAGGGTATTAATTGAGCGGGCTCAAGAGAGGCTTTTTTTGGTCTTGGCATGGATGGTGTTTATGAGGGCGTTTTGTTTCTTGATCCTTTCATCTGTATGTTCATTTTTTGCTTTCCTCTGATATTTTCCAGTAAAAGTTTTTTTTAACTGAGTTGTGTAGATTTAGAACAATGTTAGGGAGTTTGCTTATGTTCTGTCACTTAAAGACCTGATGGATTAAAAAGAACAGAAGGTATCATTTACATATTCTTGTTTCTTTGAAAGCTTCACCACCTTTTGAGTTGATGACATGAAACCTCCTGTCTCTAACTAACCTTATTTGTCTAACATACAATATTGTACACTTTATGATGTTGAGTCACTGATGCTGTCTTTGCCCATCTGCTTTGCTTTCTTGGGACTTGCCCCTTGTGAAACTCAGCCCCTAAGACTGCCATTCATATGCACCAAAGCATAATTAAATATCTCGGCTTGTCTAAGAGATCTAATACACAGCTATTATAGCAAATATTGAAATACCTCTCACTTTCATCTTTTCTCCATGCAGAGCAAATACTGATAACATTTCACAGTATCATTGTTAGTTTAAAAACAAGCTGTGTTACAGTGTGGATGAAACACTGAAAACACTATGAACAACATGAAAACACTATGCTAGGTAAAAGAAGCCAGACACATAAGATCATTTGTATGAAAAGTCTAGAATAGGCAAATCCCAAGAGACAGAAAGTAGGTTAGTGATTGCCAGGGTCTAGAAATAAGGAAACAAGGAGTAACTGCTAATGTGTTTGGGCTATCTTTCTGTAGTGATGTTATAAATGTTCTAGAATTAGTGGTGATGATTGTACAACTTTTGAATATGCTAAAAACCATGAATTTTACACCATGAAAGGGTGAATTATATGGTATGTGAATTGTATCTCAATAAAGCTATTATAAAAACTCAGTCCGGAGCTAAGCACCTTTTTTTTTTTCTAATAAATCTTTATCGGAGTATAATTGCTTCACAATGCTTTTAGTTTCTATTGTACACCAAAGTGAATCAGCCATATGCATACATATGTCCCCATATCCCCTCCCTCTTGAGCCTCCCTCCCATCTGCCCTATCCCACCCCTCTAGGTAAGCACCTTTTTTAAAAAAGTTAATCTTGTTATGTCTAGAGAGATGACTAACTGGCTAGGGCACAAAGATTATTTTCATAATTTTTTGTGCATTAAAATTTTTTTACTGTGTGTACATATTATCTATGAAAAATTAATTAAAATTTTTCATTATTATTCATTTTTTAATATATGTGGAAAGTTTTTACTCTGTAATACTAGAGCAGATCCTTGCCACCTTGGGGAAAATTCTGTAGTCAGTATATTTTATATTATTTGAAAAGAGTGATTATCAATGAACCCTTTATTAGGAAACATTGAAATAATTTTAGAAGTTCCCAGTCATCCAAAGTTGCAGTTGAGAATTCTGATTCAAACCTGACTTCTATTCCTTTGTAGATATTCTGTCTTTTCGCTGTGGAAGCACTTAGGATTCTCTTGAAGATCGGATATTTCAGCACTATCTTTTTGTACTTCATCAGTATTATTTTGTCCTGAATATCTCTGAAAACATTAATTATCGCAAGATAAAATGATCCATGGACTCTCTACAGGGAATACCCTTAAGTCAGGGTTCCCCAACCCCCGGGCCTCAGACCAGTATCGGGTTGGGCCTGTTAGGAACCAGGCCGCACAGCAGGAGGTGAGCGGTGCGCAAGCGAGCAAAGCTTCATCTGCAGCTCCCCATCGCTCCCCATAGTTCGCCTTACCGCCTGAACCATTCCCCCCATTGCTCGCATTGCTGCCTGAACCATACCCTCCCCCAAGCTGGGGAAAAACTGTCTTCCACGAAACAGGTCCCTAGTGCCAAAAAAGGTTGGGGACCCCTGCCTTAAGGGATCACAAATGACAGCCATTTGTTTGGCTAGCTGCCTGCTCCAGCCCAAGTCAGTACTTCTTATTTTAATCCTAATAAAATAATAATTTTCCTTCTGTCATAGCAAGCACTTGTTACCAAAGGCTTGCCTTCAACAGCCACCGTATTCCAGGTGATCACATTTCATACTGTAAGTAACTGTTCTACCACTGCATCTGTATCTTATTTGCCACTGGTCATGAAGTTGTCACTGATTTTTGACACACACCAAGTCAATTAATAAACCTTTAATTCCCATTGTTGAGAAGTTGATTTATTTTCTGAACACCTTTCTGTAGCAAGCACTGTGGCAAACAAGATTTTAGTAGAAGAAATGGAAACCACTCTAAGTACTTTATTCTGAAAAGAAATTTGGTACATACAAAATCATTAGAAAGGCTGAAAGAGTGAAAGTCAGTGATCCGAAGAGGCTTCTAGTTTCAAAATCATACAACTGTAGCTGTGATCTAGATGTCAGAAAACAAAGTGCAGCTGTTGCTGCTAACATTTTCCAGATCTGGTTCTCCACCATGACCTTATTTATACCTTTGAAACTGGTGAGTAGATGCCAGAACGTAGATTCTATTTTCATAGATAATGGATCTTGTTTTGCTGCTGCTACAGCTAAAAGAAGGTGGTCTCTGTCTCCTTTTCACCTTCTAAATCTCATGATGTACATAAGAGACCTGATATAGATGAATTATATAATTGTCTTAAAGGTTTTTTAAAATTTAAAACCTCTCATGTTGGTAGTTTTACTTAAATGTTTATTGATTCTTGGTTGCCTATATGTTGTATACATAATGTGGTTTTGGTAGACAGAATTTATATATGTTGCCTAAATAAGAAGTCCCGTTCATCTGGCAGATAATGAATGCAAGTTCTGTTTGTAGATTTCCTTGCTCTGATGGTTGTTGTGGGTGGGAAAAAGATAAGTGATGTAGGGAAGGGAGCATGTGAGTAGGCTCTACTTTGTGGTTTATGAGTAGTTTTATATGCTGGATCTTCCTATTCCTTATGGCAGTTCATGACACTGGGTTCATTATCCTTCTTTCTCCTATAAACCTGGTGCCCAGTCTGGTAATTTCTGTAATCAGACTTCTCACTTAATAAAACTGAACTTCAAATTATATACTGGGGAGAAACACTATTTTCAGCTTCTCTGAAAATGGATTGCTATGTGGCTTTTTTTCCTTCTTATGAATCATCCAGCCTATTATCCAAGTCTTAGCTCTTCTCACAGCCCTCATTATCTCTCATCTGAGCGTTATGCAGAGACTTTACTGGAAAAACTCATTTCAGTAACTCATCTCTTTCACCTGGATGAGATTATTCACTTTTTAGTCAGGTGGGTTTTGTTGGCAATCTGAGCCTACCTCCATAACTGTCAACATTCTTTTCTAGCCCTCAAAAGTTTGCTTGTGACACTCTTCTAAGATTTATAGCAGTATTATGCTTTTATGGCTTTATTTCTATTTTTATATTTCTTCTGTGATTTCAGCGAAATTTGGGGAGGGTAGAAAGGTAACTGAGATGTTCAGTTACCCTTTGTGAGCCAGTCCTATTATCCTTAGGTTTATAACAAACTGATTTCTACTTTTCTGACTGCTTAAAAAACTAATCAGGATCTACAGCTTCTCACTCAAACCAGATAATACAATTCAATTTTTTTTTCATTTCTCTTGTTTTACTGCCACCAAGCACCCCATCTCTTTATCTCCAAATATCTTGGATTTGATTATAATCATTTTGAATTACGACTCTTCTATTTTACTTACCCTTGCTTATTAATTGTATTAAAACCCACACTTTTATTATCAATAAGTATTCACATTTAATTGTAACTTTTATTTTCCTTTCCTTTTTACATCATGTTTTGCATTGCATGCCCTCCTATTTCTTGGATTTTTTCCTCCATTTTCCTGGAGTAATTATGGAGATAAGTTACTTTGTCATTTACTTCTCAAAAATTTTATTTAACGAGAGAGGCTATTATTATCATCTCCAGATTCTAAATGAGGAATCAGAGGCTCAAAGAATTCAAGTTGACTTTCTAAAGACACAGAAATTCAGTGGCAAAGCTCTGACTCAAATTCAGTTCTCCAGACTGTTTGTTTGTTGTTTCTTATTTATGTTTCTCTTTCCTATAGCAAAGTGTCTACAACAACAGTTTGTTGCTTATGTCACTACCTTTTGTAGGAGTAGCTTGAAGGGCCATTTCTAAATATAAGTCTCCTTTTTATAATTATTGTTGATGATGCTTGTACAATCACATTAGGCTTGCTTCGTTGAACAGAATTGCGAATATTAAGAGTATTCTTTGGCAAAACACTCTATTAAGACTGTTTGTGGTTGCAGCTATTAGGAAGTAATTGTTCTTATAATATGTGTAGTAATGCATGAATACCTCAAATTTTAAGGCAGAACAAAAAAAGAAACATGGTGGATTATATAATAAAAATATTTTAAGAAGATAGCAGATTATTACAAGATTCAAAATTTTCTAAGAATGCAGAAATTTATGTGTGTTTTCAAGATGTACAAAAAAGTTAAAGGAGATGATATAATAGCAGTTAATAAACAATAAAAATTCTTTAACATAAAAATAATATTAAGTAATGCAATATCTCTTATGAATATAGATGCAAAAATAGTCAACAAAATACTAGCAAAACTGAAACCAGTAACATATTCACCATGACTAAGAGGAATTTAAACAAGTAATGCAAGGTTGGTTCAACATATGAAAATCAGTCACTGTATTATTGTACCGTATTGAAAAACAAAGTGCAAAAACACATGATCATTTCAATAGACACAGAAAGAGTTTAATAAAACTCAAAACTCTTTCATATAAAAACAATCAACAACCTAGAAACAGAAAAGAAGTTCCTCCACCTGATAAAGGGCACCTGTGAAAACCCACAGCTAAATATGATTAAATAGTGAAAGACTGAAAGCTTTCCAGAGAGAGAATTCAATATGGCAGCATAGGAAGATACTGAACTCACCTCCTCCCACGGACACAACAGATCTACAACTACATATGGACTAATTCCCTCTTAAAGGGACCTAAAAACTGGATGAACAGAACCTACACAAGCAAGGGTAAAAGGACAGCATTAAGATGCGTAGGAGAGGCAGAAATACGGTCTCACCAAGGGAAAAGAAAATTACACCTGAGCCGTGGTGATCCACAATCAGGAGGGATTATGAAGTTACAAATATTTTCCCTGAGGAGCAAGGGATTTGAGCTCCACATCAGGCATCCCAACCCTTAGATCCTGCACAGGAGAGATGAGCCCCCAAACACCTAGCTTTGAAAACCAACGGGGTGCGGGTAGAACACATCCAGGAAAGCTATAAAACTAGAGGGAATGGAAAACTTGCTCTTAAAGGGACCATGTGCAGACTCACTTGACCCAAAAACTAGCACAAAAACACCAGATTAAAAAGTGCATGGACCATAGATAAAGGGGATACATGTAGTAATCTTAGAGTATCTACCAGAGAAGGAGGAACCAGTTGGGACATTCCCCAGGGACTGAGACACTGGCAGGAGCCATTTTTGCAATCTCAGATTACCTTGCTAATGCCAGCAATGGCAGGCACCATTTTGAAACTACTCTCCCTTTAACTGTCAGCACCAGGGGTCAAATCCCACTGAGAGCCCTGCCCAGCCCTGTTCCTTGGCTCGGCGGTAGCTTTGCCCAACAGCACTCTGCGGCAGTCATGGCATCACCACAACAGGAGGGCACAAGCAGCCCACATAAGAGACACCCCTAGAACACCTGGCTCTGTTGGCTGGGAGGGATTGTGCTTCTGAGCCCAACAGGGCTACATAAGGCCACTTATGAGTGGTCTCCTACATAAGGGCACTCTTTCAAGACTGAAAAAGGTAGCTGATTTACCTAACACAAAGAAATGAGTGCAGAGAATTAGACAAAATGAGGAGACAGAGGAATATGTTCCAATTGAAAGAACACGACAAACCCTCAGAAAATGAACTCAACAAAATGGAGATAAGCAATCCACCTGATAAACAGTTCAAAGTAATGGGCATAAAAATGCTCACCAAACTCATAAGAAGAATGGGTGAACACAGCAAGAACTTCAACAAGGAGATGATAGAAAATATAAGAAAGTACCAAACGGAAGTTATAATTGAACTGAAAAATACACTAGAGGGGTTCAATGGCAGACTGAATGAGGTAGAAGAGTGAATCAGTGAACTGGAGACAAAGTAATGGACTCACCCAGACAGAGCAGCAAAATGAGAAAAGAATTTTAAAAAGTGAAGATATCTTAAGAAGCCTTTGGGACAACATCAAGCAAAATAACATTCACACTATAGGGGTCCCAGAAGTAAGAGAGAGAGAGAAAGGGTCAGTACGGCAATTCCTCAAAAAATTAAAAATAGAACTATCATATGACCCAGCTATTCCATTTCTGTGTATTTATTCAAAGAACATGAAAATACTGATTGACAAAAGATATATGCACCCCTATATTCATTGCAGCATTATTTACAATAGCCAAGATTGGAAGTAACCTAAGTGTCCATTGATTGGTAAATGGATAAAGAAATTGTGGTATACAACTGACCCTTGAACAACACGTGTTTGAACCTTACAGGTTTACTTCTCAGATTTTTTTCAATAAATATAGTACCTGTATTTTCTTTTTAGAGATCTTTAAGTGTGGGGAAAAGTTTGTATTCAATTAGAGATCACAATATGTGGAATCAAAAGATCTAAAGTTTAAGTCCTGATTCTATCCGAACTGTTTCTGCTTCCTGCCCTTGGGTGAGTCATTTATCCACTTCTTTGTTTTTGAGGTAGAGATAGCAGTACTCATATTTTGATTGCAAGGAGCGGGGAGGCGGTCAGTGACCCTAACCTCTGAGTTGCTCAGGGGTCAACTATATATATATATATATATATATATATATATACACACACACACACACACACACACAAAGGAATACTACTCATCCATTAAAAAAATGAAATCCTGCCATTTGTGACAACACAGATGGACCTTGTGGGTATTATACTAAGTGAAATGAGTCAGACAGAGAAAGACAAATAGCATATAATTTCACTAATATGTGGAACCAAAAATAAAAATCAACCAATAAACAAAATAAAACAAAAACAAATTCATAGATGCAAAGAACAGATTGGTGGTTACCAGAGGGGAAGAGGTTGGGGAGTGGGTGAAATGGGTGAAGGGGGTCAACTGTATGGTGATGGATGGTAACTAAGCTTGTGGTGGCGATCACTTTGAAGTGTATACTGATGTCAAAGTATAATGCTGTACACCTATAACATTCTTATATATATGTAAGTTTTCTCAAAAACCTGTAAACTTTCCTCCTAAGATCAGAAAAAAACAAGGAAGTCAACTCTCCCTACTTTTGTTCAATAGCATACTGGATATTCTAGCAAGGGAAGTTAGGCAAGAAAAAAAAAAAAGAGAACTAGAAAAGGGGGGAAAAATTTAATGCCATTTCCTGGAAGTTGCACATACCACTTCTGCTAACATTGCATTAGCCAGAACATAATTACATAACTGCACATAACTTCAAGTCATGAAATGAAGTCTTTATTCTTGGAAAGCTTGTGCCTAGTTAAAATTTAGGGCTTTCATTTTTGAAGAAGAAAGGGATAAAAGGTATTGGGAGACAACTGTCAGTCTCTTCCATATTTATTAAATGCACATCAAAAAAGCAACTAGCTATTTTAAAATCCTTTCTTTCTTTTTTCTTTCCTTCCTTCCTTCTTTCCTTCCCTTTCCTCTCCCCTTCCCCTCCTCTCTCCCCTTCCCCTCCCTTCCTCCCTTCGTTCATTCCTTTTTTTTTTTCCTTTTTAACACATGGATTGCAAAGTTTAAAACGGTTGTCAATCTAAATGCAGTATAGTCCCCTGAATTGGATCTTGGAACAGAAAAAGGACGTTAGTGGAAAAACTAGTGAAATTAAAATTTTACTTAATAATATTGTACTAATATTAATAAATAAAAACTAATAGTTTTGTAAATGTTCCAGGGTTATGCAAGATGTTGACATTAGTGGAAACTGGGTGAAGAATACACAGGAACTCAGTATTATCTTTGTATACTTCAATAAATCTAAAATTACTTCAAAAGTTAAAAGAATGATTGCTAATAGTCAATGATGAGGAGTTTGGAAAATTGGAGAGAATTCTCATGAACTCTTAGTGGTAATATATGTTAATACAGCCTGTTTTTAGAGAACAATTAAGCAGTATTTATAAAATTAAATGGTTTATGTATTTTCATTGAGAAAAGCTACTTCTATTTTCATTGAGAAAATCTACTTCTAAGATTTTCTCTTATAGAAACTTGAATGCCAGCTTTAGAAATCTCTTTTCCCTTTTTTTTTTTTTTTTTTTTAAATTTTATTTATTTATTTATTTATGGCTGTGTTGGGTCTTCGTTTCTGTGCGAGGGCTTTCTCTAGGTGCGGCGAGCGGGGGCCACTCTTCATCGCGGTGTGCGGGCCTCTCACTATCGTGAAGTCTCTCGTTGCGGAGCACAGGCTCCAGACGCGCATGCTCAGTAGTTGTGGCTCACGGGCCCAGTTGCTCCGCGGCATGTGGGATCCTCCCAGACCAGGGCTCGAACCTGTGTCCCCTGCATTGGCAGGCAGATTCTCAACCACTGCGCCACCAGGGAAGCCCATTTTCCCTTTTAAATAAGTCAGAATAATTCCTCCCAATGAATGTAGGAGGTTGTCAGAGAGAGGAATGTTTGGTTTTATAATTTCAGGGATTAAACAATCCATAGTATGGTTAATGTTTGAAGCATGTAGAATGGAAATGAAGTTCCTGGAGTGGAGTTGGTTAAATATTTAAGTTGCTAGGCTTTTGACTGGAGAAATAACAGATCTGAAAGGCAGTGGGGAACATTAAGGACCAGATGCCACATTTGGATGTTGAGAAAATGAGTGGCTTCCATCTGAGGGGGCTGCAGGGTAACTTTCCACTTTATACAAGGAGGTACAAGAATGATCATCGAAAGGGAAAAGGGTTTACTAAGGTTTTAAAATTTTGGAATGGAAGTTTCCTCAGCACGATAGAAAGATTTGAGTGGGTACATAGCAGTGGTAGTTTGGGTCAGGGAACTAAAGGTTCAGAGAGATTGGAGGGTCAGAGAGACTGCATTTTTAGCAGTGATTAGGAACACGGAAATATGAGGTTGCCGTAACTACTATTGTGGTGGAATATCCTGAGGCATTAGAGGTAGTCCAGCTTTCGGGGACTCTGACTAGCCATACTCTCTTCGTCCTGGTCATTTGCACATGTCCTTTCTTTGGTCTGGAACCTCTGTCTCTTTTTCTCCCTTCCCCAGCCAGTTCAGACACTGTGTCTGGATCTAAATATAACTTTCTCCAGGAAGACTTATTATGTGTACTTTTTCTCTGGCAGTCCTTTCCACAATAGACAGCAATTGCTCACTGACTTCTTTGTGTCCTCAACTGTACCTTAAGCTCTGGCAGGGAAAAGATAACAACTTTCTTGCTGAAGTTTCAGCCTGTATGTAATCATCCCATGACTTGTACTATATAGGTATTTACCAATTTTTCAAATTTAATGTTATAAAATTTAATTCCAGTTTACAAAAGAATTCAACACGTTTTCTTTAAAGAATAAGCGCCACTACTGCAATGTATGATTTGATTCCTATATATTTCATTTACAGTCCTTTGTAACACGGTATTTCCCCATGTTACAAACATTAGCACTCAATGTATATCTGGGGAATAAATGAATCAATTGAATCGACTTCATTCAAATCTTCCTCTATCCTTGATATATAAACATTTAAAAAGTATTAATACTGCTCAGATTCTAACATTTTAACATTGTTTTTAAAAATAATTAACCTGTATGTGAATAAACGTGGCGTTTGAAACTGTTGAAGGACTGACGTACGATTGTACATACTCTCCTCATATTTTTATGGATTTAAAAATTCACCTTATAAAATAAATGATCTAAATGTATGCAAGGCACTATTCCACATTCATGGGGACACACATCCTGCTCCGTCTTGTCAGACACAAAAACTGGCCTTCCACGGATTTGGACTGAGGGCCGGGCCTCGGGGACTTATTGGCCAAGGGTCTGGAACTCTCTACTCCCCCCTCGCACTGCTCGGCTCCTCTCGGCTCCCTCTCGGCTCCCTCTCGGCTTCCGTTCGGTTCCGTCCGGCTCCGTTCGGCTCCTCCTCCCTGAGGGAGAGCGGAGGCGAGGCCGGCGCACGCGCCCTCGGCTCCTGCTGCTCTTAGGGCCGCTCTCTGCCTGGTGTTTTCACTTCCTTTTCTTCAGAGCTGTATCCGGGTCGTTGCTTTCCCTATTGTTTTAGGCAACCGGCCTCGGATTGTGTAAATTCTGAGTCTTTTGTTGCTTTTGTTGCAGGCTAATAAAGTTTTTCTTTTGTTTATTTTTTTTCTAGGAGTTTTAACAGGGGACATTAACTCCCCAGGGCTGCCGGGTTAGCCGCGCTGCCTGGGCCGGAGGGCGCCTTTGGCCGGGGAAGCGCCAAAGGAAGGTGCGCTAGCGGCCGGGGTCGGTTCTGCGAGGACCAGGGGCCGGGGGGCGGGAGGGGAACCGCGGGGCTGCACCTGGGGCGCCTCGGTCTGGTCCGCGGCGCCGACTATTTTTAATAGCATCTTTTGGACTCGTTTCCTTGGTCTCAGTCCTCGACCTCGGCGCTGCCTGGGCTCTCGCAGCCTCTCCCTAGGTCTACTCCAAACGACCACCTCGGATTCCTTAGTAAGTGTGTCGGAGGCGTCCGCGGGGCGACAGGTCCATTTCAGCCCTTCTAGAAGTCAGGGCCGGCTGGAGCAGGGCGGGGGTGGGAGTGTCCTGCGGGAAGCTGGACCCTTCGTGGACGCTCCCCCTCCACGGTCCGTGGGAATGAACATAGCTTTTCATATTCCCTGGTCTTTGCATTTTCTATTGACTGTTAAACGATGTCTAAGTGAGGAATTACAAGCGAGTTTCAGAAGCAAGATGTTCAAGAGGGCCAGTTTCGATTTTGGTCGGCCTGGGTTCGTCTTTGCTGCACCTTGGGGCTGGAGCTGCCCGTGGATCTGCCCGGCCCTCCCCAGCCAGTGTTCCCACCCCAACCTTCCCCCACACCTTTTGCTGAGAACTGAATTAAGACAGAGATTTGTACCACCTGCACGAGGTCATCTGTACCTTCCCTCAGTACCACAGCTCTCCCCTGTGCTTGGCGTGATTATGAATGACGGTGTAATGTTTTTCTCTTAACAGTGGATCGCAGCTCCAAGAGGAGGCAGGTGAAGCCTTTGGCAGCTTCTCTGCTAGAAGCTCTCGATTATGATAGTTCAGATGACAGTGATTTTAAAGTTGGAGATGCTTCAGGTAAATGTTTCCTTCTCGCTTCCCTTTCCCAGCTTTCTGCAGTTGAGCTGATTTTCAGACTTTTCTTAAAAAGAACCCGTTTAATTAAAATGCCAGTATAAAGTTAAAGCACATAAACTTTATTTTGTCTGTTTATTTCCCACCTTTCCGTAAGATCGTATCACTAGATACTATCACTGCTTCTGTTTTTTTGATACTTACTCAGATAATTATCAGAGAAGGCCTTATTCCAAAGATACAGTAATACTGTAAATCAACTATACCTTATTAAAAAACAAACAAAAAGGTACAAAGATGCAAAAGTGTTTTCTCTATTCTTTACTTTAAAATATATTCATGCTTATTTTATGGACAGAGGGGAAAAAAAATCTAGAGATACCCTGAAGTAGAGTGCCATCCTGAGAATAACGTGAGCCATGAACAGCCCAGGAACAGAGTTCTCTTTTCAGATCACTTGGCATCCCCTAAGGGGAGTTTTGCTTTTTGTCTATTAGCTCCCTTACCAGAATAGAATTGACCAGAAAAGAGTTGTACTTTGGTAGGTGCTGGATCTTGTGGATTGGGTCTTTTAAAAATATGAGGTACAAAGTATGCCTGCTTGCTCGTTATATTTTGTGATTTTAAGAACAATAAACTTCTTTAAAGAGTTGTATATTCACATGGTACAAAATTGAAAAACAGAGAAGTGTGGTTTTCGTTTTATCTCCTGTTCATTGTAACTCACACACATGCACACATATATACATATAAAGTTTTCATTGCAGGAATCTGAGAAATACAAATTATGTTTAAATATTTTATGTGAAAAATACAAATACATGAACAATAAAAATTACGTAATTCTGTCCCTTTTGACAGAAATGTAAATAAAGTGAGAAATTGGAGCCCTTTCAGTTTTATCTTTTTAACAGTTTTAAAATATTCTTCCAGAGAATTTTTGATGCTTAGTCATATCTCTCTCCTTTCCTCTGGTTTTTCTTTTTCTTTTCTTTCTTTTTTTTTCTGTTCGGTATGGTAGGAAGGGATGAAATTTGGTTGTGTTTTGTTACTATTTTACTTTTAATGGCATCAGCAAGCAGAATTTGCATTGTGATTTACTGAGAACTTTTTGTTTCCACAATCTCATTTAATTTTTACAGTAACTCTGTTTAGCAGATATTATTTTACAGATAACAGGGGCACTGAGTTTAAGGAATTTGCATGAGGCCACTTAGGCCTAAATGGATCTAATCCAATTCTTTTGACTCCCAACATTTAGAATCTTTTTATTGCTTAGATCCTAAAAGTAGATAGATGTAATCTTAAATTGAAACTACTTACTTACTGTATCAAGGTGACTAATTGAGGTTACTTCCAGCAATTAAAAGTTGTTAAGTTTATCTTGATCAATTTTTTTAAACCTTTACTTCTCAGCTCTTTCATCTCCCATTTCGTTTACTGTTGTTTGGTACTTCCAAAGAAGGGAAAGAAAGGGAAGGTAAAGGAAGTAAAATTCAAACCTATTTTAGTGCTCCTGGTGAAAACCTTGGCAGAAAATAATATTCTTGGCTAGAATGTAGCTTTGGTTTGTCATGGTTGAGATTGTAAACTGACAAAAATAGTTAGGTCTCAGAAGTTATGACTTAATTTAAATACCATTAGGGAAAAACTCCAAAGCTTAATTTCTTTAAGTATTCCATAATTATTTTTATGAAAATAAATCCTGACTTTGTATATAATTTTTCTCTTTTTGTTTATTGAGATGTATCACTTCCCTTTACAAGGGTTAAAACAATCTAATGATACAAATTACTTTCTCAAAATAATTTTTGGTATCAAGCAAATTAGAGACTCCTGACCTTGTTAAAGCTTAATCACGGTTGATGGGAATTATCTGTTACTTGTGAAAGTGGTAGAATGAGTTTTGTTAGGTTGATAATTTTTTTTTGAATCTCCTAAAAGCACTCAAAAATGTATACTTTCTGTTACCTAGTCTGCTATACTTGTAATTTACTTCCTGGGCCCCAAAGGTCACAAATTTATTTGTGTAGTTCTTGATATATTATCATAACTGAGAGTTTAGAAGAAAATGATTTTGTTTGAAATAGGTATTAGTAGAAATTGAGTCGTATTTCACACTCCTGGTTAAGGTGCATTGTTGCCTCCAATAGCTGAGATGTTGGCTTACTCTAGATTACCAGTGTTTCCTGTTTGAATCCTCTCTCGTTTCTGCGTAAGACAGTTGGACTCTTACAGGAAATAAGACATTAGACTTATCACTGTTTTCCAAACATGCTGAAGTTGTGGAATCCCAACCCTATTTAGTAATAGGTGATTAAACTGGAGGTGGAGAAATAATAGCTAAATAATAATCTTTAATGATAGCTAATAATAATCTTTCTGATCATAGCTTCTTTCAAAACAATCTGTAGACATGACTAACTCAATGAACTACTGACTTCCTTCAAACTTAATGTTAAAATGGTTAGATTGGTGGCCCTCAATTTTTAACTGATTCTGTGCATCAGTTTCTTCTGATTTTCATTTTGAATTCTGAAATTCTGACTACAAAACTTCATATTTCTGTTCGGCTTTAAGAATAAATAGAGGGACTTCCCTGGTGGTCCAGTGGTTAAGACTCTGAGCTTCCAGTGCAGGGGGTGTGGGTTCCATCCCTGGTTGGGGAACTAAGATCCTACATGCTGCAGAGTGCAATCAAAAAGTAAATAAATAAATAAGAATAAATATAGACATTTCTGAAAAGTTATCACCCTTGCAGATAGACATAATTTTATTTTTGTGCTTCTCAGATGATAACATAGAGAAAGATAAATATTATTCAAAAATGACCTGCCAGTAAGATTGGCAGGTGATTATAAACAGTTAATAATTATCAGGTTCTACCTTTAGAAAATTGTGAACTGAAAATAGATCATCTTTTATTTTATCTTTAATGTGAAAGTAGGGCTAAATTTCTCATTTTTGATTGAGGACAGTCAATAAATACATTTTCAAATTAGTCCTAAAACAGTGTGTAAGTGTATTAGAGTTATGGTGGTAACCACCAGAAGAACTGTATGTAGAAAAGTTAGCTGGTATCATATGAAATTATCAGCATTATAGGTCTAAGACAGTTAATTATTGGCAATTTCATGGTTTGGCCTAGTTAAAGTGGTTATATTTGAGACTTGGACTTAAGATTGGGTATAGGATAGGAGACATTTAAGATAGGATTGATTACATTTAGTAATCTACATAACGAATGATTATGAAAATAAGTGCATATATTACTTTTATTAAACAAGACAAAATAGCAGTGCTGTGTCTTCCCAACCCCCTAGCCAAAGTAAGATGGCTAATTTTAGATCTTGAGCCATAGTTTAGTTGGTCCAAATTGCCAGAAAACAACTTAACTGGAAGAGTCAGGCTGAGAGTTTGCCATGGTAGTATTTTGTGCTTAACTGCCTTTGGCTAAGTGGATCAAGATATGTTCATTGACCAACTGTAGCTTTGTTTTAAAGCACTTTGCTGGATATTACAGTGAATTCACAAATAATGATAATGTTAGAATAATTAAATAAAATAGCAGATAGATGTTATAAGGCATGATCGATCACTTGTGTAGTTCAAGTCTTTCAAAGGAGATGGGACTACTTGAGACTGGATTTACAACGATTCTTTGAGGAGATGAGACTTGAACTAGGAACTGAAAGAGAAGCAACCTAGGTAGGGGAAACGTTAGGTGTTAAAAATGTGGAGGATGGAAAATATCGTTTATACATGGAGATCAGGTTTCGAGTAAAAGCGTAGTAGAAGAGATGAGCCTGGGGAAGTAGAATGAGGTCAAATTGAGGTCTTACATGCTAGACCAGTGTTTCTCAATCTCAGCAATATTGGCATTTTGAGTTGGTTAAATCTTTGTTGTGGAGGCTTGTCTTTTATATTGGAGGATGTTTAGCAGCATCCCTGTCTTCTACCTACTCAATGCCAGTAGCATTTACTGTACCTAACCCCTACCCTAACCCTGCCGTTTTGTGGCAACCACTGTCTCTAGACATTGCCAGATGTTTTCTGTGGGAAAAATTGTACCCACTTGAGAACCACTGGTCTAGATCTACTAAGAAAATGTAGAATGACACAGCTGGAACTGGAGTCAGAAGTAGAAGATGAGTTGTGTTGACTGATTGGCTTTTTAGAAAGAGATATACTAGATGGGTTAAAAATGTTTCCAAGATGATAACTGAATAGTAGACTGGTGATCTGTCTGTTATCTGTTATATATATTTATAATCCTAATTTCTATTGCACCAGATCAATAAACAGAATAGTTAAATAATTAAGGTTGATGAACAAAGATGATTTTTTTATATTGCAAAGTTAACATAAAACTCTGAATTAAATCATATTGATTTTATTATTTAATATTTATCATGGGGGAAACTTAAGCATTGAATATTGTGAAGGGATTCTTGAAGGTTGGTTTCTAATCTCTGTAACTGTAAAATATTTAACTGTCTGTTAGCTGAAATAGCTATATTGCTTAGAGAGGTTTTGATATATTGTGTTTGAGAAAGGTTACCTCTTATTTAACTGAATAGGAGGTAGGGATTTCCATGTTAAAGATTTTTCTTCTAATGTAAACATTTTTATTGTAGACTTAGAATTAACTCTGTTCTTATACCTAAGATAGCTGTATTTGAAATATCTGGTTTATTTCTCTAGTCTGTTACTACTTTTTTCTTTTATTTAAGGTTGTAAGAGTGATGGATTTGAAACGTTGTTTGAATTGGTAGGAATGGGAAATTTTTCATTACAGCCTACAAAAATAGAATTATAGACAGCCAAGGACAGTGATTTTCTCATTGTCATTATTACTAAGTAATGCCATAACTAAATATTGTTTATCTCCATCCCTCAAGTGCGTATGTACCAAAAAGAACTTATGACTAAGCAGTTGAAGAAGTTATTTTTCAGAAATCAGAGAAAGATAAAATTTGATATATTCCTGATCCCAGCAGTTGGAGTATGGATAATGTGATATACGGAGAATGAAGGGTTGGGTAAGCTACTAGGATTTAATTCGTGGAAAAATCTCACATTCTTCTAATAATGTTAACAAATATAAAGCATTTAAATCTTTTTAAAATTCTGCTTTCTATTTAGGCATGATAACAAAACAAAATCAGAATCAAAGAGTTATCAATTTCCCTGTACTTTTAAAAATAATCGGTTGGCATTGGCAACAACAACCAAAACAAAACTGCAGAAATTCTTGACATTCTGTAAAATTTACAAGTAATAGCACAGTTGGATTGGTCTCAGTTTTGATCAGGAGCCCACGTTTGTGCCCCACTTGATCGTTCTTTTATATCTACTGTTATGTTTTTATTGGTAAAAATTATTAGGAGTACTTTTTAGTTACTTAAGAAAAAATTCTACAAGGTTAATCCAGAAGAAAAGTTCCTTTTCTCCATTTCCCAGGGCTGTTAATTATAGCATTGCTTGCTTTAGTCAGTGTGCACAAGGATCTGTCTTTGCCTTAGAAGCGTTTGGTCAACTCTGCTTATTATTATATCCTTATCTAAAAATATCTAGGAACTATTATTTTTTACCAGGGGTATTTTTTCTTGGTAGGTTGGATTTAATTGTTTTGAGTGGTATAAAAAAAATCACTTCTTTTCTTAATGATTTGTAGAGCTGTTGGACTGAAAATAAGTCCCCTATTTGTAAGTGACATTGGGTCCACGCTCTTTTGGAAATTTAAGAAGCTCACAAATCCAAAGATGTTTCCTAAGTTTGGCATGAATTTATTTGATGGTAAAACCTGACTGGAACTGATAGGAGTTTATTTGCAGCGTTTACTTATCATACTTGTAAATATTCATACTTTTCATTGCAGATGTATTTGATTACAGTATAGTACCATAAACCTCACTGGAGGTGTTAGTGTAATATATTGTGCATACACTACGATACCTTTCTAAAATCTGAAAAAAAATCTAAATTCTGTAACATGTGTGGCTCCAAAATTCAGATAAGGGATGGTTGGCCTACATGATGTTGCTTTTGTGTCCTTTACAAGATTGTTCAGGATGAGAGTGTCTTGTCACAACAGTCCTGAATAAGATGTAGGCACCTGTATGATAATCTTGAGATTGACAGTGATTTTATAGGTTCAATCAACATCCACTAAATGTTAGTCTTTATTTTTTATGTGATTTAACTTGCAGGATTTTTTTCATCAGCCATTTGTAAAGGATTTCTGAGATATTTTAGAAACCAGATACTAATTACACACAATTTTTTTTACTTTGAACACCCAGGTAATTATAGAGGCTAACACTGGTTGAGTTAACAGAAATTAGAATGGTGTGGAAACATGAATTTTTTTCACCGTTTTATTGTTACCCTTATCTTGGTTATAGGTGCAAAATATTCATCACCCTACAGATTTTACTATTGATGTTGGTTACAACTTGACTGTGACTGGTTTGTTTCCCACTGCCTCCTGCTCCCCTTCCACCAATAACCCTCTCCACAAATATTTTAGATTTTTATTGATTTGATTATGTGTAAAGAGGATTAGAATGTTACTGAGTAATGTTGGTCTAAGAGGGCCTGAGCCGCCCTAGACAGGAATGGAAGGCACTTGCTAGAAAGCTTACGGTCCTGCATGAACTCTTTAATGTCCTCAGCCTATCTTTTTAGTGACTACTGTGCTTGCTCATTTCCGAGATGGATTAGGTTTTAAAAAAATGCATTAATCTCTTTCATTCTAGGGTCTGTAGTAGTTACTGCCTAGAATTTTTGGAAGTTTAGGTAACTCTTTTATTGATATGAACAGTATCCTAATAATCAGAAAAATTGATAACTTATCTTGCAACTTCCATTTTCTGTGCCATTGCTATTGTCTGTTTTTCACTTGTGTATTTGGTGATCCTAAAATTGATTGGTATATTAGGGATGTGGTACAAATTGACTGTCATAAATATCTGTGTTCATTTTTGCTGGGTGAAGAGTGAGATAAATGAAACAAAGTTTTTGGGTCATATTTTTCTTGTTCTGAATGTGACTCAATGCATGTAAGTCCATATAATTTATGACAGAAAGATGTAAGAGAAGAACAATTTGGTATGTATTACATTATCATAAAGTTAAAATCAAGTGCTCAATTTAAAAAGAAGCACATTTACTTTTCAAAAAAAATTGCCTCTAAGGTACGCAGTATAGCGTGAGATGTATGACACAAAATAGTGGTCCTCGTTTTAAAGCATATTTTAATTTAGAGTTACATATATTCATCTTCATTAGTGCTATATTGAACTAGAACCATTATTCCAGCTTCATTGATTTATTATTTAATCAGGTTGGGAACGTCTACCATTCTTTGACTTAAATTTGTTTATATTGTTTTGCAAGTTATTCACAAATTTTGGTGGTTTCATTTGTGTCAGCGTTGTGTGTGTGTGTGTGTATGTATATACATATGTGTGGTTTTTTTTTTTCTCATATTTTCAACAGATTCTGAAGGGAGTGGTAATGGAAGTGAAGATCCTTCAAAGGACAGTGGAGAAGGTTCCTGTAGTGATTCTGAAGAAAATGTTTTAGAGGAAGAACTGAATGAAGATATTAAAGTAAAAGAAGAACAACTTAAAAATTCTGCAGAGGAAGAAATACTATCATCAGAAAAACAGTTAATTAAAGTGGAAAAGAAGGAGGAAGAAGAGAATGGAGAGAGACCTAGAAAGAAGAAGGAAAAAGAGAAGGAGAAAGAAAAAGATAAAGAGAAGGAGAGAGAGAAGGATAAAGAAAAAGCAACAACATCTGATAATGTGGCTGCTTCTGCTGCTTCCACCACACCAGCCACAAGTCCTCCTGCTGCTAACACATCTCCTTCAGTCCCCACTACAGCAACTACAGAGGAACAAGTCAGTGAGCCAAAAAAGTGGAACCTTCGTCGCAACCGACCACTTTTGGATTTTGTATCCATGGAAGAGCTGAATGACATGGATGACTATGATAGTGAAGATGATAATGATTGGCGACCCACTGCAGTAAAGAGAAAGGGAAGATCTGCATCTCAGAAGGAAGGAAGTGATGGAGACAATGAGGATGATGAAGATGAGGGAAGTGGGAGTGATGAGGATGAGAATGATGAAGGCAATGATGAAGATCATAGCAGCCCTGCCAGTGAAGGGGGTTGCAAGAAGAAGAAGAGTAAAGTTCTTAGCAGAAACAGTGCTGATGATGAGGAACTGACCAATGATAGCCTGACACTATCTCAGAGCAAGAGTAATGAGGTAGATCAACCCAATTTTTATGATATCTGTCTGTCTGGGGAAAAGGGAATTCTTCTCTGAACCATTCTACCCGTTATATTAAGTGGCTTCCTTGAAATCCTGTTATAGACAGCTGTGGTAGTGAGTGAGCACCCTAACTGTAACATTTATTCATTTGGTCAGCCCACCTTTATTGAGTATCTGCTGTTTGTCACCGTCCTCAAGGAGCTCACAGTCACCGTCCTCAAGGAGCTCAGTCTCTATACTTAGAGAAATATTTCTATGTCCATACCCTTGGGAAATAGTAGTTTTCCTTTCCCTTTTCTGTCCTCTCACTCCATTGTTCATAGGACTGCTGAATGGTGCTGAGTGGATTATGAAAACAAAGGTCACCTTTCTTTCAACTTAGTTATATCATATCCGCATAAAATTTAGACTTTTAGAATACTTTTGAGCAGGGCAACAAACAACTTAATGATCGTCTCAGGCTTTTAGAGATTCATTTTAAAGGTTAATTCGTTTTTCAGTTGTAGCACCCATCTGAATAGTCACCAGATCTTTGCTTTAGATGTATGGGAGTAAATACAAACTATATATTTACATATTTTTAGTGAATAAGTTCTCTCTACAAAGAAATGAAAACAAACAAACATTTCTTATCCTAAAACAAACATTACTATCATAAAACTACAGTAATGACTCAGTTCTTCCACTTGAAGTTCTACTACTGAAAGTTAGGTTTATCCATTGGGCCCAAGATGCAACATTCAAGACTCTTCAGTCAAACACATTTGTGTCTCTTTGTCTGTGTGTTTATGTATATGTTTTTCTTCAAAAGAAAGACTGAGTTGTCGTCTTACATGTAGATGTACCTGTTACATCACATGTAGAACTATAATAAGTCTGTCATGCCATTAATGTGTTTATAGTCTTAAAAATTCACTTCTTTAACAAGCACTTATTTTTTTGTTTTTTCATATTATTGAAATAGGTTAAATTGGTAGAAAGATTTTCCTTCTATGCTTTATTTGTTCTTTTACATTTCTTCTGTTTACAAATTTTACATAGCAGTGATTTTCTATTTTAAGTTTCATTTAAAAATTTGGTGTTTTACCAAAATAATATATAGCAGATTAGGAGGTGTTATATGTCAGTAGAGATGAAGCAGTAGTTTATATTTTACGTTATAAACATTGGTTAACTTCCAGGTTGCCCATTTTCTTAAGAAGAACGTTGAGAAGAACGTTGCCTGATTCCAGTGCTTACCTAATTCCTATCTTTAGGTAAAGGAAAATTGTCACTTGGAATATAGTATAGTGTTCATAATGATGTAGCACAGACAGTTCCATATTTCCAGTTTAAGGAAACAGAAGTATGGAAAATCTAATTGTTCATACTTTATTTAAACATGTATCCAGTTTATTTTATAGCACTTAATACTAACCTATATCTACTGACTAAGGTTACCTTCTGCAGTATCACGTTCTTCATTTTTATTAGCCTGACATTCACAAAAGGAGGCTGGCTAGGATAGAAGGCAGTATGGATTAGATTTATGCTAAGGTGTGGGGGAACACCTGCATGTGTCTAGAAATTTGCCATGTAAAATATATATAAATTATCCATTTGTTAATAATCTGTAATACATAACAAGTTGCTTAAGAGATTGTAGACTATCCTTTATGATGCATTTAAAGGCCACATGTGCTGTTTAGTTTTTTTCCTACTAAACAGAAGAGATTTTAGTAAATAATGGGACTTTATTTATTTAGGTTAACAGTCCGAAAGGAATGAGATTCCAGGGCATTTCTTGGATAAGTGCCTTGATACAGTTGTCAAGAAGATTATTCTTATAGTAACTAAATGAATTCCTTTTGTGTTAATTTATGTTAATTTTCCTTTTGCTCTACCCTATGCAGAAATGTAGAAGAATTTATATAAGGTTAATTTTTGCTCAATAATATTCTGCCTGAAAGCTTGATAACTGTTTTTTTTCCAAGACTATTATTCAAACTCTTAAGTAATTTTTGATGATTCTAGTTCTATGTAAATGTCACTTAAATTAGATATTAAATTTTAAGAAAGAACTAATCGAAATTATTTTATATTTCTAAATTTCCTGTTCTTATAATCTTGATTTTGTAAAAAAGATGACTAAAGGTAATCCTTGTTGTCTTCTGGCCAACGTTTGTATTTTAATCTTCCTGGTTATTTTAGGTAGTGATACCTTGCCAAGTGTTCATTAGTTAATATGTATATATTTGATTATATTTGAAGCTTTATTTTTCTATGCTTTTACTTTGTTTTCAAATACTACTTTGTAATAGAGATAGCTGAAAATGTGGTTTTAGAATACATAATAAAATTGTATTTAGTCTATAAGCAGGAAAATTTTTTCTTGGATGCTATGTCAGGTGATTTTTGTAGGGATACGGTGTTGGGTATCATGTAAATGATGCCCAGGAACTTTCATAATTTTGAAATTTCTTAGGGGAATTTGACATTTTTTTTTTGAGTGGAGGAATTTTTATAATTATTGGCTTTTAATGGTCTTACCATGCCTATGTTGTAGGCCTTGAAATGCTCTAGAGCAGTGGTTCTCAAACTGTTTGGTTCAGGACACCTTTATAGTCTTAAAAATTGAGGATCCCGATTATTATTCATATAGGTTATATCTTTTGATTTGCCATTTCCAATTAAAACTCAGAAATTAAAAAAAATGAGATGTATAGAAACAAGAGTTATTAGATTGATGACACCATCCCATGTCATGTAACTTCTGGAAATCTTCACCATACACCCATGAGAGAGAGTGAAAAGGCAAATATCCTTAGTATTTGCCTTTTGGATCCCCTGGAAGAGAGTTCCGCAGACCACACTTTGGGAACTACTGTTCTAGATTTGGGCATATGATAGCCTGCATTTTCTTCACATGGGCATATACCTTTGTCAGTGGCATTATGGCATTTTTTGAATTTAGTGCTATCTGAAACAATCCCCTTGGAATATGGTTACATGTCTTTTTCAAACTTTTATCTTGAAGTTTTTGAGATTCACCAAGGTTATCTTGCCTTTAGTTTTCTGAAATAAATTTTTTGGGGAGGGCTGTATAGTATTTTCAGATAATGGTTCCCATTTTCAGGACTTTGAAACTAGAGCTTTGAATGAGAATTAGTATATGATAGAAAATCATCTCAGTATAAATTTTCCGGTGGATGTTTTTTACTTTTTTTTCATAAGGTTAAATAGATTAGATGTCTTGCCATGTGAAGAAATAGCAATTGTCATCTGAATTTTGCTAATTAAAATGTAAACATTTTGCCAAAATTTTTAAATAGCCATTTCTTTTGGGGGCTTCTGACTTACTAATCACTTGTCTTTTTACACATTTCAAAATAAAACAAATTGCTCTAAAGCCTAAAAAAAAAAAAATCAATTTGTAACATTGTACAAAAATTACTTGAGATTCTTGAAAATTTAACCTTCTTTAAAAACTTCTAGGAAGAACTATTGGTCAAACTTGGTATAATAATTTTTTCTCATTTTCAGAGCAATAGGATTCTTTTAATTCTGGTTTTATATGAAGGGTGCTGGAATTTCCTCCTATTAAACACACATATAGCTTAGTTAGAATTTACCCTGTTGTATATGTTATTTATAATAATCTTTGTGGAATACATATATAAATGAACACTAAACATATTTGAGAGCCCATAAAAAACATTGGGCAGAATCATTTTTGGTGTAAATTTTAAATCCCAAGGAGAAAAATGAAATAATTTACAATAAGGAGTCATTGATTTATTACTATAGTGCCCCATTTAATCTTAATAATTACCATTAGAGTCCATTAAATTATTCCATAATATTAAAGTTATATCCTAGATGTGCCATTCAAAACCCATTTTCCCAAATTCTATTTTTATGGAAAAATCATATTTTCAAATGATGTATTTTGTGGTAAAAACTTAAGCTTAAATATTTTCTCCGGAAACTTGAAAAATGATATGTCTTCAGAAATATGCTATTAAAAATTGATACTAAATTGACTTTTGTATTCTGATCAGAGGTGCGCTTCAACCCATGTTTGATCTATTGAAGACAACCTAGATAACTTTTTAAGAGGATGTATTGTTTAGATTTTCCCATTGAAACATTGCCAGCAATTTGGTTAGGGTAATACTGTAGGACTCTAGTTATCCCCATTTCTATCTCTTTGTATTTAATGTCTAGTAAGAGTCTCAAATGATGGAGATCAGAGGGTCAAAATTGCCAGTTAATTTTGTTTTCTCTGCCTCTAAATGATAATATATGTAGAGAGAAAATGGAATAGAGATAATTTAGACATTTACTGTTTTTCTGAGCAAAATGGCCAAATAGGAAAATAATGGAATAGAACTATCTGTTGATGCTAGTTTTTCTGATCCATAGACATTTACTTGTTTCCCACATGGGTAAACCTCTTTTTTCAAGGACTGATTAGTTTTTGTAGTTCCACCAGAGAAATATTGGCAGAGCCCATAAACATGAGTAGCCTCTCAGTCATCAAACTCTGGTTGTTTGCTAGATCTTTTTCTGGTCTGTGATTTTTTTTAACCTAGATGTGGTATTTTAAGAAAAAAATTTTTTGGACTTACCATGGGAAAATATTTAAAGTACCAGTGTTCATTGAGGCTTATAACCTTTCTTTTGGGGTTCCAAGGAAGATTCCCCAGTGTAATAAATGGTCAACTCATGTTTCTCTTTTTGGACCACCTACAAAGAAGTACAGAGGAAAGGAGAATGGGAATGAACATTTATTGAGTACCTAGTATGTCTCAGGAACATTCTTGCCATACATTATCTTGTTAAGTCTCACAACAACCTGATGAGGTAGGTATTATTTTTATCATCCCATTTTACATATTAGAAAACTACAGCTTCGAGGTTCAACAGCTATTAAGTGAGAGCTGAGAATGAAACCCAAGAACATTTGACTTTAAGGCAAATGCTGTTACATTTGAAGCATTGCTAATGGGATGAAAATCTGGGCAGATTTTTGTTTTGCTCAGAAGTACTGTACTA